>NW_026690780.1:0-1283816 GCF_019097595.1 Hemibagrus wyckioides | reverse complement strand
CTCTTTCTTTATTTTCATAGTTGGTAAAAACATTGGTAAGTCATTTATATTATACACAAACTTTAGATGAATGTTGGAAATTTAACCGGATACCTAAACATGATGATACACCCTCAAGTAATGAAAGTAGAAATGTTTATGTTGTTGTAATGTTTTACAGCAGGTGCTGTTGACAGCAGCATTACACCAGAAACAAACCATCATATCTTCAAGTGAAGGCAGCAACATCACACTGACCTGCACATATGATGATTCAGCTAACTATCTCCACTGGTATCGATAAAACCTCAATCAGAACCAGAGTTTCTTCTGCTGATTTATGAATCCACAGATAGTGACACTAGAGCTGAAATATAAGCTTCTGACCTAATGACTATCCACCAAACTTCGTGAAAAATAAAAAGAAAGTAGATCTGGAGATCTTTCCTGCTGCAGTGCATCAGACTCTGCACTGTACTACTGCACCATGGAGCCCACAGTGACACAAAACTCAAACAGACTGTACAAAAAGTCAAGCTGCATGTTTTTTCTCAGCAGGGGGAGATGTTTACCTGTTTCATTTAAGATTTCTTTCTTAATTCTCAGACTCTGATGTTGGATTTGAATTTCAACAATGATCCTCTTATGTTGGTAATACTTATTGACTGAATAATCAGAGAACAAATCCTTTAATAAATGTTAATCTTTAATCAGAAAGAATTATTATTTCTGCAAAGGTTCATGCTGTTATTCCCTGATATAATAATAATAAGAAGGTAACACAAATTCAGTGTAAAAATATATATTCAAATAATTTAAGATACTGAGTTTTAATGTAACACAAGTGAACTGGAAGACTTCACTCTTTCATTATTTAGCAGCTTATAAAATAAAGCACTTGATCCAGCACTGATATTTTATTTTATGATACTCTTAGCTAGCTTAGTAAATGCACAGTGTAAAGTTCACATGGCAGAAATACCCCCAAATGCTACACCATTCCAGGAATAATGATATTAAATATTAATTCTGGATGAGCAGTTATTTCTGTGTTTATTGTGCTTGAGATCTGACGTGGTTTAACATATGTTTCTGTGCAGGTTTACTTTGGTCTTGAGTCTTGAATAATAAAATGTCCACTAGTTTGATTTCCCAGTGTGCTTTTGACATTGATTGGAAATACTTCAGCATTTAATTGCTGTGGGTTTTGGGAATATGTCTGTTAAACTCTGAGACCCTGCACCTGCAGAACCTGTAAAAGAAAGCAAGATTGTTTAGGAAACTTCTAAGTGAGATTCTTGTTTCAGGCCCCAAAGCACAGATCATCCTAATTGTAATTGATAATAAATCTGTACTACTGTTAATAATTAGGGGTGAAATCCAATACTAATCTGTAAACTGCAAAGTGTTTTTGATGAATTCCTGTAACCTTGAACAATTCACCATGCCTCAGGCTGTGCCTTGATAAACTAATTTTTTATTAAGCAGATGAGTCAAATGACAAAGTAAAATAAGAAAGAAAAGAGGCTTGCTTGTTCATCACCTCAGTGAAAACCCTCCACACTGTGCTATTTCTAACAGGTTAATCACAACAAATAAATAAGAACACAAACAATGCCCCAGTGTATATATATATTACATTTTCAACCACAATATATAGTCATTTATTTTATTTAACGCTTATGGAATACCGTAGAATAACGTTTATAGATTGATTGTTTTCATTATTAAAAATTATATTCTGTCAGCATTTGTTTACTATGTGCTTAGGACAGGTTCTCATTCAAGGTTGACTAGAACTCATTTATTTATGCACTACTTTTTTTTTTACTGTTTTGTGGAGTGTTCAGTGTGGGAAAGATTAAAGAAAAGACTAAGAATCATTTCATAAAAGTATTTTGGTTTCAAATATTATCTTGTGATTAATAATCAAATATTTGTCATATTGTACAGTAGCTAATGAGCCCCTTCTAAATGATTAGTGGTTGAACAATCAGAGAAATCCTTTTTAAACAATTCAATTCAATAATATTTTGTTAGTATATTTCTTTTTAACAATGGACACTGTATAAAAACTTTACAAATTGTAATGACTGGCCCGAGGCAGAGGGTTGAGGATCCATGAGCTCAATCTTTAATTAAGAGCAGACACAAAAACAAAGACAAAAGCCGTAATGGGCAAGGCAAAGGGTCAAAAACCTGAAAATACAGTCTGCACTGCAAACAAATCAAACTCACAAACTGAAACTCACAAAACCGAAACTCGTAATCCTAATCAACGTGATGATAGAGTCCATACACAGCAAAATCCAATTTGGCAGTAATCCAACACGGCTCGGTAAGTTCACAGCATTGTATGCTAGAACACGCTGCTTAAGATGGCTGAAAACCCAGAAGAAAGCGATTTGTGGGAAGCATTAAAACTCGGGAGACTGCTCCTCTGAATCCCCAGATGGTCACAGAAGGCCCACCACACACGGGAGGTGAACTGGAGAGCCCCAGTCTGACACTATGTCCTCTGGTAAACCATAGTTCCTGAAAACGTGGTGAAACAACATCATGGCTGTTTTCATGGCAGTAGGTAGACCTCTTAGCGGCACCAGTTTTCATCCCTTGGAGAATCGGTCGATGACCACTAGGACCACTAGGACCACTAGGACGCAGCATCTGAAATGAGACGCCGCGAATATAGAAACACTGTATAATAGTGCGTTGTGTCACAGGCTCTTGTAGCGAACATGAATAAAATTACATTACATATAGCAAAAATTACTATACACAATTCAGTCTTACAAGTCTCCTTTCACTGCAGCAAAAAACAAAAACAAAAAAACCCACAGTCCACCCTGGGGATCTGGAATGAAGTCAAACTGTTTGTTTTCTACAAAAGAAAACCCAAAAGCACAAATGGTTCTTGAAAAAGCTTACCAACCATTTTGAATCAAAAGGATTTTCTTGAAAAGTCCACCTTGAAAATACATTTGTAAGGATGTCCGCGACCAAATCCATTTCTTATCCTCTGTCAGCCATCGTGAGTTAAAATATATATATATTTTATTTAGTTTGTGTGGTTCGCTGCCTCTGACTACTCCAATTATCCAATCAAATGATGTGAAATTGCTGACATAATCAGATGCCTGCTAGATGGCCTCAGTGACGCCAACTCTAAATCTGATTGGTTAATGGAACAGTTTCATTGCCACTTATTTTAAGCTATGAGTGCCTGCACTATTGATGCTAATGGCCTTAAGGCAACACATGATGTCAGCCACTAGCCAAAATATGATTGGATAAATACTCTTTATCATAAATATACACTACTGGAAGCAGCACAACCAAGAGAAAAGTTATGAAATGTAGAGAATACACAATTGGGAATTTAATAAACATTCATGGAAAAATATATTAACATGCAAGTCAGTGATTCAGATCACTGCTGTTTAGGCCAGCAGAGAAGGCTTAATGGCCCTGACTGTCTGCCACTGCTAAAAATATTTTTTACATAAAAAATTATAACAAAAAAAGTTTCTTTTTTTCAGGAAATCTCTAATGAGCAGGCCTGTTTATTTACCTCTGATGCTACTGAAGTACTTCTGAAGTACAGGAACATTTTATTTTGTCTGTAACCTGTAAACCACATGTAACCTTCTGTTTTTTAGGACGGAGCATTAAGGGGTTAATTAAAGTTTGAAAAAGAAAAAGAAAAATCTTCCTTATTCTCAAATAAACCTTATTTTTCTTACTTACTGGTTCTAACAATAAGCTGCCTACTGATGCACACATGACACACAGAGGAAAAGAAACACAACAAATACACACAAATCATTTAATACCCCTGCAACATACATTTAATCCAGTAAACCTCTTTTAAATACAATTGCACAAATAGAAAGTAGCACTATGCAAAAGACACTGTGATAACCAGTGTCACACACAGTGCAATCACAAAAGCCATGTATTGAAGAAAGGACTCTTTTGCATATTATAACATTTTCTGAATGTTTCACCATTAAAATATTCTTATTTCTTATTTTAATAATGAGAGAGAGAGAGCAAGAGAGAGACAGAGAGAGAGAGACTCAAAAATAAGAGATGAAACTCAGAATGTCAAAATATCACGGGAAAATTGAATAAATGGTACGAGTGAATCCATGGCTTCTTAGGACTATATTTTATTATTAATGTAAAATATTTCTACAGGAATTTATATAAACAGAATACAGAACAGCACGGTCATCAGAAATATGCATAAATACAAGTAGGTGGAGCTAGAGGTGGAGATGTACATCAAATAGTAACACTGACATTCATTTCTAAAGCTAGAGGTTTGAACTAAACACTCAGGAAAACAATGTTGTTCCTCTTCGTGGTGTTTTTCACTCTTGCTGATGTTGGTAAGTCATATACACTGCACACAAAATATTATTTTTTTCTAATTAAGAAGACACAATTTTCCATGTGAAATGTGTCATTTATGATTTATGTTCAACAAGTTCAACCTCAACAGTAGGAGATCATCTTCAAAACTAAGGATTATCTTATTATCAGCAAACCAAGAAACTCGAACTGCCTTATTCATTAGTGCATTGTTGTCTCCTGCTCTTTGCAGTGTTCAGTGTGAGAAAGATTCATTTCATAAAAGTATGTTGGGTTTAAAATATAATGTGTTGTGATTCACGATCAAGAATCTAAGTAAAGTCATCTAAAGGGAATTGTGTGTGTTTAAACCCCTGATAGGACAGGAAGTATGTCATGTGAATATAAAGTATTTCTCAAAGGCCAGTTCGGTTTAATTGTTGAGTTTTTAAACTGATTTCAACACCTGCTTCCTTTTAGTTTTTCCTTCTTATTCCTTTTTTCTGCTTTACTTTAAATAATGTAAAGAAAATACAGAAACACACACACACAATGACAAAAGCAGCAGTATTTGAGAGAGAAATGCATGGGTGTTACGTAAGACAACACAAATAATTACTAATCCAGAGTATATATATGTGTGTTGGTATGACATGTTTGCAGGGTTTATTTAATAATGTGTTACTTTTTTTCTCTTTAGTGAACACAAGATGGTGCAGTCACTTATCTTATTGTGGGTCAAGTACTAGAGCACCACACATTAATATTATTACACATTATTATAATGTTATAACATTAATATCCTAACCCCTGCCCTGGTTACTCTTAGTGCCTAAGCTAAGAGATACTATTCTGATTAAAGGACACAACTGTCCATTTAACACTAAACTGTCATAAGAATAAATACTCATCTAATGTCATTTTTCTGACAAACAAAGCACCTGCTGTGTCAGAAACACTGAAAACTGGAAACTTATCTGTAAATCTGCCTTTACTCTTTCTTTCTCTTCTTCTGATGCTATCATGAAAAAGAAAGTTGTATTTTTTTAGATTGATCTGTTAGAGCTGAGCATTAAGAGATTAATTCAACCTTAATTATAGAGTAAAAAGTTTCTTCCTTATATTCAAATAAATCTTATTCTTTTTCATTTAGTGATTCTTATATTAATCAGCTTGCTTTGTGTTTGCACAGCAATTCTCTAATTTAGAGACATTACTAACAAATATAATTAGAATATTTCCACAATTTAATAAATAGATTAGATTTTTTACTAGATTTTTACTAGAATTGATCATTTTTACATGAATACATTAATTTCCTGCTTTCAGTATGTGTTTACTTAAATGTGCTCTGGACAGGTTCCCATATGAGGCTGGAATGTAAAGCCAGGATGTTTCAGTAAGAATCAACAATCTGACAACAACATTGGTGACACTGTCATGTGATGCTGTGGGGTGGAGCAATTTTGAAGCTTTATGGTGTTAACATATTAGATTACAGAAAGATCTCCACTATTTTCACTGAGCTAAGACCAGTCATCATGTTCACTGTTATATTCATGTATCTGTGGCTTTCTACTAGGTGAGTAACCATTGACTTTTTGTTATTGCAGAAATATTAACTATATTATATTAAATATTAGTCTGTGTGGTGATGCAGTGTGAAAATGCAGAGTGTGGGTCTGACTTAAGTATTTCCTGATGATTATTTAAAGGTTAAAAACATTATGTTCTCTTTCTCTATGACAGGTGACTCCATGGCAGATTCAATAGAGCCAGATTTCCCTCATAAAGCTGTAGATGAAGGTGATGATGTTACTCTGTCCTGCAAATACAAAAAAGTAGTGGAACAGACTACTTGTACTGGTACAGACAATATCCAAAATCTAAACCTGAGTTCCTTCTCTAATATTTTTCAAAGTGGAACTACAATTTCCAACACTTACCCAAGAATGTCTGTTAAAGCTGATGATAAACAAGTGGATCTGATCATCTCCTCTGCTGCTGTATCAGACTCTGCTCTATACTACTGTGCTCTGAGGCCCACAGTGACAGGAAATCCAGCTGCACTGTACAAAACTTTCACACAGTTTTGTTATATTGAAAGCATTCTACTTATATCTGTGCAATACTGTACATAAGTACCCTATTTATGTTTCCATCCTTGTATCTGTACTTTTATATTTTTCTTTATTTTATAATTTATGTCTGTGTATTCTCCAGCACCAAAAAAATCCTTGTATGTGTGGAGCATACTTGGCAATAAAGCATATTCTGATTCTGATTCTGATATTCATGTTTTTGTGGCTTTCATTAGGTGAGTTTTGAATTTTTATTATGTCAGAAATGTGTTTTAGTGATCTATCAGTGTGCTGTTAAGGCAGAATATGGAGTCTGACCTATGCAGTTTTGGCTTTATTATGTAAAGCTTAACAACATTATGTTGTCTTCTTTATGACAGGTTGGCAGGTGACTTCCATGACAGATTCAATAAAGCCACTGTTCACTCATAAAGTTGTCCCGCACAAATTTAGTACTGGTGAAGGAAGCAACTACCTGCAGTGGTACAGGTAATATCCAAAATCTAAACCTGAGTTCCTTCTTTATATTCACCAAAGAGGAACACCAATCAGTCCCAACAATCCCTCAACAATGTCTGCTAAAGTTAATAAAGATAAACAAGTGGATCTGAACATCTCCTCTGCTGCTGTATCAGACTCTGCACTACACTACTGTTGTTGAATTTCTCTCTGTCTCTCTTGTGATTTATAAAGAGTTTATATTTTGACACATGTTGGATTATTACTAGCGATCCTTTGCTGTCTATTTTTAATAAAAGTTATTGACATTTTCTCTTGCATTTTCATTCATTATTTTTTTTTTGTTCATGTGTAATTATGCATGTACATCCTGGAAATGCATGTTGCTTTGCAGGATGTGTGCTAAGGCAATGGCCTTGTACAAACAATCAGAGCAGATGTGGGTTTAATCATCCAGATTTATTCATATTAATTATCCAAATGTAGGGAAATGTAATCTGAGTTTGTGGCATGTTTTTGGTTTAAGATGAGGATTTTGAGTATTTCTGAAACTGTTCTGAACAGAATTTTTTGGATTTTGATACACAACAGTCTATAAATAATCCCTCTTACAATCACGTGTGAAGAGAGAAGCATCTATAACAATAAAAGATGTCCAATCTTGATGTGGATGAGCTACAGGACATCAGGATCCTCTGCTGACAGTGAAGAGCAGGACACTGAGGTTACACTGGAAACAGACTTACAGCAGAAGATTGACAGTGACAGTATTCACAACTTCAGTTGAATACAAAACTGACAGATTCTAGCCTGAGCAACGAGGTGCAGACTGCATTTATCAAAGGATCCTGAAAAACAGAAATCTCTAAACTATATAATTTATCTGTTTTTAAACAGCAAACAGATTATTTTTTGGGTTAGATTTGTATCATTTTCATAGGAAATCCTTGGACAGTTTAATGTTTTTTTGTATTTCTTTAAATTTTATTATTTTCCTATTTATTTCTTATTTTTCTATACTACTTGCTATGCTCTTCATTGTATTATATTTCAGTGCACTGTTGTTGAGAAGAGCACCCACAGTTTCAAGTTGTATTCTTATGTGCAATGACAATAAAATTTATTCTATTCTATTCTATTCTATTCTATTCACAGTAATAAAGCCGATAGATAGTCGTGGCAGTGTGAAAACAATGGTGACCCAACAACTTTGAAAATCTTGCAGTGTGAACTCAGCATTAAGGCCTCAAGGCCAACCGACACACCCTGAAGGTGAGTGAAGGAACAACCTTCTGCTGTTGTCGACCCAAAAGTTCAGCTGGCAGCGGTGGGATTCGAACCCACGCCTCAAGAGACTGGAGCCTTAATCCAGCGCCTTGGACCGCTTCGCCACGCTACCCATGCATTTGGAAGGTTGTGGGGCTGTGGTCAAGGGAGGCCTGCCAGGTCGGGAAAGAGAGGCACTCTGGCAGGCGGTCGCAATGGTTGTACCACGACGCCCATTACCAGACGTGATTCAAGACCCAAACCAGGAAAGGTTTTGCAAAGTGGATTGACAGCCTTAGGCTCTTGTTGACAAGGTTTGCTGATATGAACTTGAATCCCAGTCTGTTGCAATCAAGGTGCACGATCCGGGCCGCTATCTTCGGGACTGCACACTGCATTGATCTGCATGGATCTCCAGTGGCGACCCGTCAGCCTTACAGCATCTGTGTCCAACCAACATGGAAATACAGCCCACGGTTGCTAAACACCTAGACCCAGGGCTAGCTTTTTCTCGCTCCTCTCTAGCACGGTCTCACAGACCAGGTACGAAGCATTCCGCATGCAGGACTTGTGGTAAAGAGGAGGTTAAAGGGCATACAAGCGACAAGGAAGGGATTCAAACTCCACACGCAGAGCACAATGGATTAGCAGTCCATCGCTAACCTCTCAGCCACCTCATTAGGTGCAGGTGTGGCACTCCACGGCCAAATGTCCACAGAGACCGCGACAATTCTGTAGAGGAGCGCCAGAACTCCAACGCCGCTTAAACAAGCCTGTTCCCAAAGCAACTGGAGCCCATCACATGTGGATTAGCAGTCTGTCTCCTTAACCTCTTGGCATCCTAGTTCACCCACATGACCTTACACCTCAGTGCTCCTGGCACTTGCACTCCATTGCCCAAACCTCTTGGCCACCACTTCTTATGTCGATTTTTTATTCTTGGTTGAATTGTTGTTTTGTTGGTAGCTCGTGAACCATGGCGGTAAGGGCACGACTGATGTGGCTCACACACGGAAACCGTGTTTTTCATACCGCACTGTGGTTGTTTGGAGTTGCTGTTTGAAAAAGCAAGGTGTGAAACAGAGCAGCGCCTCAAAGCCAGGCGGTGACACCAGTTGCTTCTAAACCTAGGAGCTATTTCAGCACCCGGGTCTGGGGGCTCGGTACCATGTGAGTGTGCTCGCTTTTTCCAGCCAGGCAGCACATTTGCAGAAGGCACAGGAGCCACAACCGCTGTAAAGCCTTTGTGGTGCCAGAGCCCACAACCGCTGCCTTGAAAAGTCTCAGCTGGCAGCAGCAGGAAGGAGCTCTTGAGTGACGAATCGCGCTTCTCCATCTGGCAATCTGATGGACGAGTCTGGGTTTGGCGGCTACCAGGAGAACGGTACTTGTGTGACTGCATTGTGCCAAGTGTAAAGTTTGGTGGAGGGGGGATTATGGTGTGGGGTTGTTTTTTCAGGAGCTGGGCTTGGCCCCTTAGTTCCATTGAAAGGAACTCTGAATGCTTCAGCATACAAAGACATTTTGGACAATTCCATGCTCCCAACTTTGTGGGAACAGTTTGGAGCTGGCCCCTTCCTCTTCCAACATGACTGTGCACCAGTGCACAAAGCAAGGTCCATAAAGACATGGATGACAGAGTCTGGTGTGGATGAACTTGACTGGCCTGCAAAGAGTCCTGACCTCAACCCGATAGAACACCTTTGGGATCAATTTTGAAGCTTTATGGTGTTAACATATTAGATTACAGAAAGATCTCCACTATTTTCACTGAGCTAAGACCAGTCATCATGTTCACTGTTATATTCATGTATCTGTGGCTTTCTACTAGGTGAGTTAACATTGACTTTTGTTCTTACAGAAATATCAACTATATTATATTAAATATTAGTCTGTGTGGTGATGCAGTGTGAAAATGCAGAGTGTGGGTCTGACTTAAGTATTTCCTGTTGATTATTTAAAAGGTTAAAATTAATATGATCTCTTCTCTATGACAGGTGACTCCATGGCAGATTCAATAGAGCCACTTTTAGAGCCTCTTAAAGCTGTAGATGAAGGTGACAATGTTACTCTGTCCTGCAAATACCAACCCAGCACAAGTTCAACAAACAACTACCTCCACTGGTACAGGCAATATTCAAAATCTAAACCCGAGTTCCTTTTTGTATATTCACCAAAGAGGAACACCAATCAGTCCCAACAATCCTCAAGAATGTCTGTTAAAGTTGATGATAAAACTAAACAAGTGGATCTGATCATCTCCTCTGCTGCTGTATCAGACTCTGCTCTATACTACTGTGCTCTGGCTCCCACAGTGACAGGAAATCCAGCTGCACTGTACAAAAACTGTAACAGGTTTGTTATACTGGAAAGTAGATCTATGGATAATTTTGCATTGACATGCCATTTTGAGAAATTGCTCCTCTGCTGGTCTGATTATGGAGACATGGGGTCTTGGGATGCAAATCACCTAGAATCTTTATGGGCCAGAAAATCCCATAATCAATTAAATTTCCTGCAGAGACAGAGCATGCATCTCCCTCATCATCACTACATTAAGGAAAATATATCGCTAGCATCTTGAACAGCTGTACCAGTGTTTAATATGTGAAACTGCATGGAGTCTCAGAGCACAAGTACCTACAGCAGATTAAAAATAAATAAATAAATAAATAAATAAATAAATAAATAAATAAAATACTAGAAACATCAGGGTCTCTCTGACCTTCAATGAACTACACACACACCATCTTTTGATAGTATTGTCTATTAAGATAATCAGATGTTTTTCCAAACTTCACTGAAATACCTTAGAAAGTGGTTGTTATCCTATCCAATCAAGAAATACAAAATATATGTTCACGTGAAAAATATACTAATTAATCATTGTAAGATTTTCAGAGAAGCAAAACCTTGGGTAAGTGCAAAAATATCAGTTTAAGATTGTGGTCTGACTGAATTATAACAACCATAAAACCAGAACAACAAAGAAGCTAGTCTCACCAATGAGAGATAACATGGACAAATGAACGCTGCCAAAAATATTATACACTAGGCTCTATTTAATATAACAAATCTCACTGCCATATCATCAATCAAAAACTAGCTAATGGTGCTAGGCTAAGCTAGCAAGAAACACAAGGAGTGACACCTGCCCTCTAACCTAATGTGTCTAGACATTAAAAAAATAGTTACATGGTGGAATGTAGGTGCACACACAGTCTTACCTGTTTTTGAACCAAAGGAGGTAATATAAGTGTAAAAGGAAGTACAAGCTACAAACAAACAAACATCAGACTAGCATGCTAACACTGAACCAAGAGTCTGGAAACAATGTGCTGCATTTTAAACTGGTAGCTCCATCTCTTTGGTTCTATTTTGGGTTTTTGCACTCTCACTGGTCAAGTCTGACACCCAGTTAATGGTGATTGCCACAGAGTCCCACCTATAGGAGGACAGCTACAGACATGATGAGATGATGAAAACTAAAAATGGGTAAATAAAGAAACAGAGTAAAGGCTAGTTCACAGTACAAGACTTTAACCATCGGCAGATCGCTTTGCTGTTCAGACTACATAATTTCACTGTAAGTCTTTTTGTCCTTGTGGTGGTCACACTACGTGACGCTCGCAAATGACCCACAAGAGGGGGTCGCACACCACGAGATCTGACAACAACTTCTTCCGGTGCCCTCAACCTGTTGACTTGGTCTCTCATTGGCTCTATTGAGTTCGTAGCTACATTTGACACGATGTGGTGTCGAGTCGGCCAACCGTCCCAGATACTTACTGTAAAATGCCAGATATCTGGATTTTGTCTGGCGTAGGTGGCAGCGACGTGTCAGAGAGCCTCTTTGATGCATCGCTGAGTAGTTCACACATAAAGATTGCCGAGCGCTGATCACCTGCTGATTTTCCCACGATCACAGACCGATCTGTCGGCCAGCTCGTTAATTTGCAAATCGTGGCTTAAATCGGGCTTAAAATCCTGTAGTGTGAATCTAGGTTTAAGGAGCACATACATTCAATCACAGTGTCACATGACAATCATACTTTGTACCTATCTATGATATTTGGTGATGTTGTGGCTCCTAAAGAATATATATTGGACACAGAAAGATAATGGAGTTCATTTTGGCTGTGATAATGATTGCTTCCATTTACGTAAGTGAGGATGATGTTCCCCAATCCTGTTGTGCCCCACAAGTTTCTTTGGGTCCGCCTTGTCTCTGCTCAGTACCACCTGGAATTCATAGCCACAGAGCACACAGCTGACAACAGCACCTCTTCACCTTCCTACCTCACCTCAAGAACTTAAAATAAAAGAGTACTTTTCTCACATCTATGTTCATACATATATAGAGAAAAGCCTTTATTTGTCACAAATCAAATTCTTTCTTCATTTATCCCATTTGGAAACTGGGTCACAGCACAGGGTCAGCCTTGATACAACATTTCTAAAGGGTAAAGAGCTTTGCTCAGGGACCCAACATGAGGCTTTCTGCTGATCAACTAATTAACAACCAATTAAACCACCACTGCCCCACAGAATTGCTTTCTGAACAGGATCATGACACAAAGGAAAGAACCCAATGTCAGAAGAGGGATTCAAACCCACACCTCCAAGGGAGACTGTGACTGCTCAGCCATCCTGACACACCAAATGTACATAGGTTATCAAGCTCAGTAGCTGAACTAAAATCAATTAAACAATATCTAACCAGCTTGACAGGTCCCCTGTTGAAGTGCAGCATTCTGTAAAGGTTTTGTAGTACCACAGAAACAAACTATACTATTCCAATACCCAAATGTTTTATTTGTTAATACTGATACATAAATCAAATGCTGTATTCATTCTAGATAACATTCCGATATTAGATGTTAGAAGAAATTAAATAATAATAATGTCAATAAACAATAATCACCAGCATGAAATGGAATTTCCACCTGTTTTGTTGTGTACATGTTCGGTATTTAATTTCTTTGTCAGGTTACACTCCACAGTGGTGGTTAATGGCTCATGTGAAAATAGTCACATTGAGCTTTTTAGCATTAGTTTTGTATTTGAATTTGAATTGTAGTTGTAACTACAAGTTGTTGCAACCTAAACCGAATGCAGCTCCGAGATCGTCATGGGGCCACACATCTCCCAGAGATGGTGGATGAAGCACATACATCAAGGTGTTGCAGATCTGGTTGAAACAGCATGAGTATACTGAAAAGATCAGTATACTCATTGCCATCCAAACAACTGGGAAACTTTTTTCTTGGTAGTCAGGACTTTTCACAATAAACCCTCTGTGATATAGGCTCTACCTGTTCTTCTATCATACATACTGCACAAATATTATCATAACACCTGCCATGGTTAATCTCAGTAAGATAATTTCAGATATACCAGTTTAGATAAAACAACTGTCCACTTCAGACTAAATTGTAAGAAGTATAAATCCAATTTGAATAACTACTGTTTACCCTTCAGTCTGATCTGATTAAAATAACAGGTTCTATAAATCTGTCAGCAACACTGGTGACAGTCATGTGATGCTGTGAGGTAGAGCTTCATGAACCTTTAAGGTTCATGACCCCTCATGAACATATAACATAACCCCTCATGGCAGAGTCTGACACAACCATAAACACAGAGGTTTTTGTTGAGATTTTATGTGATAGACCAACACATAGTGGCACATAATTCTGAAGTGGAAGGGATATAATACAGTAATACCTCACAGATCCGCCTCACGACATTTTGAAATTATGTCATTTCTCACTTTACTGATCCGTGAAATTTTCTTTGGAACTAATTTAACTAATTTGCATCTGCAGACCCTAACTCCTCGCAAAAATCCAGCAAAGTGTTTACGGCTAATTTTTATTAAGAAAAATTAGTTTATTAATTTTGTAATATAAATATACAAGTAAAATCAACAAAATATCAATATAAATGTTATTTTAATGAACATCGCCAATATCACGTATGTGCAGTACAGCCATTACGACATGCTATTGGCTGGAAGGGTTGGAAGTAGCCAATCACAGAGCATTAACAGTTTTACTCTAGCTCTTTAGGTACTTTTAGGTCAAAAGTTCAATTTTGGTCTCATCTTACCAGACCACCTCCTTCCACATGTTTGCTGTGTCCCTCACATGGCTTGTTGCAAACTGTAAATGGGACATCTTATGACTTTCTTTCAACAATGGCTTTCTTATTGCCACTTTTCAGTAAAGGCCAGATTTGTGGAGTGCATGACTAATAGTTGTCCTGTGGATAGATTCACCTGAGCCGAATCTTTGCAGCTCCTCTAGAGTTACCATGGGCCTCAAGCTTCTCTGATTAATGGTCTCCTTGCCCGGCCTGTCAGTTTAGGTAGACGGCCATGTCTTGGTAGGTTTGCAGTTGTGCCATACTCTATCCTTTTTCGGATGATGGATTGAACAGTGCTCTGTGAGATGTTCAAATCTTAGGATATTTTTATAACTTCTACAAAACATTATCCTTGACCTGTCTGGTGTGTTCCTTGGGCTTCATGATGCTGTTTGTTCACTAATGTTCTCTAACATCTCTAATGTCCATCTCTCTGATGGCTTCACAGAACAGCTATATTTATACTGAGATTACACACAGCCTCTATTTATTAGGTGACTTCTAAAGGATATTGGATCCACTGGATATTAGTTAGGGGGCATCAGAGTAAAGGGGGCTAAACACAAATGTAAACATTTTTGAAAATCATTCAAGGGTGTAACTTTGGTTTGAGAAGTGTGTGTGTGTGTGTGTGTGAGAGTGTGTGTGCTAATTTTTTGTGCATCACAAATACCTAAAATACTGTAGATCATTTTTATGCATCTAACACTGTATTATAGCAGGGTAGGAATACCCATCTGTACTCCTTACTTGTAATCCAAAAGGATGGGAACATTGATAACACAATAGATACACTACTTATTTGGTACACAGGATGCAAGATTGGCACACAATCTCACAAACATAAAAAAATATAAACATTGTCCTCCATCTATCCATTCAATCACATCTATCCACTCATGGATACATTCTATGTATCCTAACTATCCACACCCCATCTTATGATTAATAATTGTTAATAATATGATTATATTGAGTCTAACATTGAACTATCATCCAGAGTCGGCTTGTCATACATTGCCGACAGAAAATGCACGGTTTGAAGTGAACTTGTTTTCATGGTATGAAAATATATGGTATTCAATGTTTAATGTTGAGCTAATTTACTGAATCAACCAACTCACATCTCCTTTCTTTCTTTTCATCCATGATGACATTAAAGTCATCTGGTGCTGCTTCTAGTGTTTCATTGCTGACTGTGCCACAACCGCCATGCCTGTTCATTACACCTTTCAGTGAGATATTTTTAGCGAGTGTGCACGTGATGTTCCTGGACTCCTGGCTCCACAGACAGACTCTCTGTGTCCTGCTTGGTCCTGCTCCTCCAGGGATTTTGAAAAGGGGAAGGACCCCAGTGGAAATTATGCCCCTGAAACCATTTATCATTTTCCTTCCGCTTCAGAATTATGTACCATTTTGTGTTGGTCTATCACATAAAACCCCAATAAAATACATTCAGGTTTGTGGATGTAACATGACAAAATGTGGAAAAGCTCAAGGGGTTTTGCACGACAATGTAATTAGCTTTTTAAATATTGAACTGTGGCATTTAAAAGTTAAGGAAAATATATATATATATATATATATATATATATATATATATATATATATATATTCATTTATTTGATGTGCACTACTGTTTTAATGTGTCTTCTAGAGATGTGTTCTCTCGTGTAAAGTTCAGCACATACAGCACTATTATACAGAATCCTCACAGAGCTGTGTTCAGAAATGGATCAACTATACAACTTACTGTACATAGTGAGATACATACCACTGATTCTCACTCTTGTTACAGGTAATTCATTTTCAGTAGTTAAGTCACTATATTAACTGATTGCAAAAGTATTGAAGTATCAATTCAACAGTCTTTTAAATGGTTGTTCACAAAATACTTGAAAATGTCTTTATTAGATTATTATTTTATCTTTATTATTATCAAAACAGATTAGCAGATAAAATTGGGCCGACAAATGATGTGGCCAGAATCACCAGGAAAGAAACAGACACTGTTACTCTGAAATGTTCATATGAGTCAAGCAGCAGTGATCGATTTGGCTTTACTGGTACAAACAATATCCTAACAGCGCTTCACTGTTTTTACTGTATAAAGGCGCAAGGTCTAGTACTGGCCAGAGCCCTTCTGATAATCGCCGATTAGAGTCAAAACCAAGCAGCGACTCTACTGAACTTTCAGTCAGAAGTCTAAAGCTCCTCGATTCTGCACTCTATTACTGTGCTCTAAGAGATATAGCACAGTGATACAGAGTCAGTGAAAGACTTTACAGAAACATAACAATGCTATATACACATGCAAGACGTTTTAAAAACCACATCAACTTTTTATCAGTTAACCACAGACATAATAAAAGCTGTGGTAACATATGCAGCTAAAAGAAATAAAAAGAAAGAAGGATAAAAATATTTTACTGATGCTGTCAGAGCCATTTGGTCAGGTGTTGTTGCTGTCTGTTTTTGAAGTTATTGGACTTCAAAATGTTATTGACTTAAAAATACCTTAGCTCAGAATGCATACAATTATATGTATAATAAGTCAAGTTTTGATACTGAAAAATGTTGACCAAATTATATAAAGTGAAGTGCCAACTAGTTGGGCCCCAGAAGGGCAAGACTAGAAACAAGAATGTGTGTGTGAAGACAGTTCAGACAATAAAAGATATTAATCCATTTAGGTGGGCCTAACAAGGGCAACACTAGAAACTTAAGTGTGTAAGAATGGCTAGAGACATCAGGGCTGGACAAAAAGCGATAAGTGTCAGGATAACTCCCATCAACAAATGACTCACCTTGACTGATAACCTTTATGCACCATGACCATTTGTAATCACCACAGTTCCTGCTTCTATTTTCCTCACAGCGAATAGACACAATGTGGCCTGTCATTTACAATGACTTTACTTAGTACACAACTTTATTATCTGGGGATTTCTGGTTGTCATTCACTACTCTTCCAAAAGATGAATCTTCTTTGGATGCATCAATACTAAATAAAATAATAAAAGTGGATTAAAAATACACTTATTAAAATTATTAATTTTAATTAATTAATAACAGTTAAATAATAATTAATTATTATTTAAACTGAAGTGAATACATTTTCATAAATTCTAAGTGATTCGAAATAGTATTTCTGTTATCTGGTAATTATTGATTTGTTAACAGTAAAATATGTTAAAAATGATCCTGCATATGTAATTTAAAGATCTTGCTTTCATTTATTCATCAGCTACTCAACCAGATTGCTTGACGCCTTAATCAAAATTCCTGTGATCTCTAAAAACAAGCATATCACCATTTTTTTTTCTTTTTCTTTTTTGTTCAGTTTGTACAGAAATGTACTTTGAGTTTTAGAGTAGTGTCTTTATTGGCATTCCTTCAATGAAGTGGGTTCAGTCCTGTTACTCCAAGACAAAAGCACCTTGTTCGATCGGTTGGGTAGTGAAAGCTCCCTTCCTATGAGGACATGTAAGTGAATATACATTTAATTAGAAGAATCATTGATGCATCTTAAGCTTTGATATACAGCATGCTCAACAGCTTGTAAATTAAATGTGGCATTAGCACAATATGTTAAAATGATGTTTTGGTTTTAATATTTTTATTCAATTTTTAATATATATAAACAAAACATTTAACAAACCCCAGCCCTTACCAACAAAACCCTAGAGCAGTGCTCATGCTGTCCATTAAATCGGATAAAAATTACAGATATTGTTATAAAAATAAAATAAAAAAATGTTTTTACCTACTGCCAACATACACTGGAGCTACAGATACAGTGTTATACCAATGAGACCCTTAGGGAGGGTTATAAAACAGATAAAGCACACATCTGTTTCTTACATGTAGCCCTAATATTTATGTATTCTATACTATATGTAAATGAATAGTACTAAGAAATGTGCTACTGTAATATGCTGCCCTCAAAGAGCCGGACATCCCCATACCTTTGTTGGTATCAATACACTTTTCCATTAGCCATGGCTTGTCCCTTGGCGACAGTATGTATGGTGTTGCATCATCAATGGGCTGTATCCAAATCTTCTTTGAACATTATGGCTCTGAAAAATTTAATCTTTACACAAGTAGCCAGAATGGAAAAAATACCTCCTTAAAAACTAGATTTGATATAATAACCATCCTGAATTTTTAGTATATGCAACAAATGAAGTGAAGAACACACTTTGAAAGATAACTATGAAAGACATTAATAAGATAATTATAAAACATTTATTTTCTAAATTGTGTGTGGCTGCCTACACACTTCTGGAGGGTTTTTTTCCGCTAGAAGTGCACCTGGAGGGCGCCGATAGCAGAAACTCACACAGATAGCACACACTGCAACTGTTTTTTGCTACCCTGTGGGCCAGGTACCAAAAACAGCATGAAGCCTATCAGGTGTGACTCCTAAGTTTGTTTAAATGGTTGAATAGTGTAGGGTCCAGCATTTTGACAGCTCATACCTTTTTCTGTTCTGCTGTAAAGTTCAAGCGTGTTTGCACAGTTTTATTTGTTACTGCAAGTAAGGTTTTTCTTTTTGTTGAACAGAAGATGGCGAGTCACTTATCTTATTGTGGGTCAAGTACTAAAACACCACACAACTGCTCTGAGATGATGGAAGCTACTTTTCACAGTAAAACCTTTGTGACATAGAGTATACTTGTTCTTCTATCATACATACTGCTGATATAATATCCTAACCCCTGCCCTGGTTACTCTTAGTGCCTAAGATAATTTCAGAGATACCATTCTGATTAAACAACACAACTGTCCACTTAACACTAAACTGTCATAAGAATAAATAATCATCTAATGTCATTTCTGTGACAAGCAAAAGCACCTGCTGTGTCAGAAACACTGAAAACTGGAAACTTATCTGTAAATCTGCCTTTACTCTTCTTTCTCTTCTTCTGATCTCAGTGAGTACAGGAAAGTTTTTTCTGAATTATCAAGGAAAAATACTCTTTCTTATTCTTAATTAAACCTTATTCTCTTCCACTTAATGGTTCTAACATTAATCTGCCAGCTGGAGTTTATACACAACAGTTACCTAATTTAGAGACATCACTAGCATATATAATTTAAATATTTAAGAATGTAATTATTAGATTAGATTTTTACTAGATTAAATTGATCATTTTTACATAAATACATTAATTTCCTGCTTTCAGTATGTGTTTACTTAAATGTGCTCTGGACAGGTTTCCCATATGAGGCTGAATGTAAAGCCAGGATGTTTCAGTAAGAATCAACAATCTGACAACAACATTGGTGACACTGTCATGTGATGCTGTGGGGTGGAGCAATTTTGAAGCTTTATGGTGTTAACATATTAGATTACAGAAAGATCTCCACTATTTTCACTGAGCTAAGACCAGTCATCATGTTCACTGTTATATTCATGTATCTGTGGCTTTCACTAGGTGAGTTAACATTGACTTTTTGTTATTACAGAAATATTAACTATATTATATTAAATATTAGTCTGTGTGGTGATGCAGTGTGAAAATGCAGAGTGTGGGTCTGACTTAAGTATTTCCTGTTGATTATTTAAACATTATGTTCTCTTCTCTATGACAGGTGACTCCATGGCAGATTCAATAGAGCCAGATTTCAATCAGAAACCTGTAGATGAAGGTGATGATGTTACTCTGTCCTGCAAATACAAATTCAGTGGTGTTTCAGGAAACAACTACCTGTACTGGTACAGACAATATCCAAAATCTAAACCTGAGTTCCTTCTTTATATTGATCAAACTGGAACTTATAATTCTGATCCTCCCCCAAGAATGTCTGTTAACGTTAAAGATGAACAAGTGTATCTGAACATCTCCTCTGCTGCTGTATCAGACTCTGCTCTATACTACTGTGCTCTGAGGCCCACAGTGACAGGAAATCCAGCTGCACTGTACAAAAACCTTCACACAGTTTTGCTACATGCCCTTTTGGGGAAGTCTCTCTTTCTTCCTCAAGATTTATAAAGAGTTTATATTATTATAATATTTGATTATTAGTAGACAGTTCATTCATTCATTCATTCATTCATTCATTCATTCTTCTTCTATTCTTCTATAACTATTCTATTTTGGCCAGGAAACCAGAAGTTACATTAGACAGAAAGTTAAACAGAAAGGTACTCAGAGGGTCCATTTGGGGACCATTTCTGAACTTCAGTGAAGCAGCTGAGGCTCTGTACAAGTTCAGGAGTTGAATAAAGAAATGTTCTGAAAATTATTATTGTCATAATTTGTGAAAAAAACAAACAATCAAACAAAACCATGGCTTCTTTTCCCAGCAGATTTTTTTATGTGCAAATTGGGATATAGTTTTAAGATTGAGTAAAACACCACAAGATGGTGGAGGCTGTTATCTTATTGTTGGACAAGTACTAGGATTCTGCTTACATCCCCAGAGATGCTGACATTATGATTATGAATACTTTACACAATTATAAAGACTACAGCTATTCTTCAGCCTTACATAGATAATACTTTTATATATAAAAAGTCTAGAACCAATCAGAATGTTTTAATAATCTCTGCTTGTACAATCAAGCTAATTAGTGTCATTTTCAACACATCATCAAGCCTTGAAAGGAGTTTGCTTGAATCCAGAAAGGAAACTGAACTTGTAGTAGGGCTATACATGCAATTTCTGTAAAAATGAAATGTACATGTTCACTTGCAATGGGATGTTTGTCATGAGATAATATGAATACTACACTCTTTATTTGTACACAGTTTCATGCTTAAATGAAAAATAATGATATAAAAATCCAACAGTACAGATGATATTGATAAAAATGATAGATTAGAGAAAGAAAGGAGGCTGGTTTGTTCCTCACCACAGTAAAATACTCCTCAACTGTTTGTAATCCTATTTAATAAACAGGTCATTAGGGTCTACACACACCTAAATTTCCATTTCCCATCCTGCATTGTACCAGACTCCACTTCCCACAATGCACACTCACTTCCACATTCATTAGTTCATTTATTTTATTGAAGTATTTTTCATGCTATCAGTTTGTGTTTGTTTACCATGTGCTCAGGAAAATTTATCCATGTGGTGCTGAATGTAAAGCCAGAAAGCTTCAGTAAGAAACAACAATCTGTCAGTAACATTAGTGGCAGTGTCATGTGATGCTGGGGGTGGAGCTTCATGAATGTTTATAATGTTAATAAATCCGACTGCAGAAATCTCATTTTCAATTATAAGCTCAACCATCATGACCACTGTTACATTCATGTGTCTGAGTCTTTCACTGGTGAGTTAACATTGATTTTTGTAGATTCAGAAATTGTTTTTAATTAGATTTAATTAGTCTTATTAGTTATGTAGTATATCTGCATAATTTAACACTGCAATGTGTGTACTTTCATTCGCTTGTGTTAAAGCTTGACACAGGAAACCTGCTCTCCACATAGCAATATCCCTACAGATGGTATAACCTCTACAGAACAATTCTGGGGTTTTTTTAGCAGTGACTATAACTGCCTTATTTATTAGTGCATCATTTGTTTTCTGCTCTTGTACTCAGTATTCACAGTAAAATAAAGTCAATTCAGTTTGCTGAACAATGGATACTGCTACAAACAAGGAGACCACTGCGCTGAGGTGCTGCTGCGTGGTGCCGCTGTCAAACCTTTATATCCTTTTTATTTAGGAATAAATATTTTACAATGATAAAATAGCATGTCTGATGCAATGGTTTGTGAAGTAACAGTGTTTTTGTTCTGTGTTGTACTGGTTACTCAGTTCACTGTCACTGATATTGTTAAGTAATAATCTGTAAAAAGTTATACTACAACTGCATCACTTCCTGGGTGTGGCCTTCTAGAGACGTAAAGTTCAGCACATACAGCACTATTATACAGAATCCTCACAGAGCTGTGTTCAGAAATGGATCAACTATACAACTTACTGTACATAGTGAGATACATACCACTGATTCTCACTCTAGTTACAGGTAATTTTTCAATCAGTTATTAATTATTACAATGGTATTTAATCAGTTAAATAATTGCATTAATTAATAAGCATGTTTGTATTAATCTAGTAATTTCTTGATTCCTTAAGTCAATATTGGAATTACAAAAATACTTCACTGACATGTTTCTTTATATTTTTGTCACACCAGGTAGCTTTGCAGATAAAATTGAGCCAACAGATGCAAACATTGTCAGGAAAGAAGCAGAGACTGTTATTCTGAAATGTTCATATGAGGCAAGCAGTGATCATATTTATCTTTACTGGTACAAACAATATCCTAACAGTGCACCACAGTTTTTACTGTATAAAGGTGCAAGGTCAAATGCAGGTGTTGATAGCACTCCTGATGATCGCCGACTAGAGTCGAAAAACAAGCAGAGACTCTACTGAACTTACTATCAGAGGTCTAAAGCTCTCAGATTCTGCACTCTATCATTGTGCTCTTAGAGACGTAGCACAGTGATACAGAGTCACTGAAAGGCTTTACAAAAACATCAACATGGTATATTAAGTTTCTCTAACCACAGAAGATGAAAGAGACTCACTTTACCAACTTATCAGTTAACCACAGACACAAACAACATTTGTGAAAACATTTGCAGCTGGAGCTAATAGCCTAAAAAGAAACATGAGGGATTAACACAACAATACTTTAATTCATAAATCTACATGTACATTCATTTATTAAATGTTTATTCTGCATGTTCATTTGAACAGATGTGAGTTTGATCATACAGATATAAAAAAATAATAAAACATTAGTGACAAGGTTTGATTGCACATAAGGGTAATGTCTATAATCTTAAACATAATTATTTGATGGAGGGATGATGACTCTTGCCTTTTGAGCTTGACCTCTGTTTTCTTATTTGTACTGTGATTTAAACGCTCCAACTTAAGGTGGACTGCTGACACTAAATTTCCCCTAAGTCTGAATGAGTGTGTGAATGTGTCTGTGCATTTTGTCCTGCATTAGACTGCTGTATCATCCAGGGTGTATTCCTGCATCATCCCTAGTGTTGCTGGGAGAAGCTCCAGATTCACCTGCCCAGGACAAAGCATGAATGAATGAATGAAGGTGTGTATATATAATGTATATAGACAGTTGTGGAAGTGTGACCAGGATAAAGTAGGTAATAAAATAAACTCTGATTGAATGACCATTCATTAGGTTGCAGCTGCAGCTTATGGATCTGGGGCTTGGTTTTACTGTAGTTTTAGCATACTAAGATTTGCTAATTGTCTAGTAGATGAGAAAGAGTTGCTGTGTGAGGTAAAGCAGAGTTGTCATGAATATGAATAAATATGATGTTTATTTCAAAAGATAAACACAAACTAACTAAACACTCAGGATAACAATGTTATTATGCCCACTTGGTTTTCTTCACTATTGCTGTTATTGCTAAGTCCTTTAGTTTGCAAGTTACAAACCAAAAGACAAGTATTTTAAAAAGTTGCTTAATAATAAATTGTTGTCAGTAAATTCAAATAAATTGGTGTATTAATATTAAAGGCTGTTGACAACAATTCATCCACCCAGAATACACTGTTTAATGTAATCACAATCATCTTTAAGTAACCAAACATAACTATAAAATAAATACATCAGTTTCTGATTGCCAGTGAAATGTAGTTAGAGTGAGAATGTTCTTTAGCTGATTGTTTATAACAGACGTGTTCTTGAACATTAATGAGGAAAGGCTCAGCTGCACAGTTTATTCTCCTCTTGATCAATAGATGAAGAAAATTGTTGGAGGAAAAGTTTCTGTTCCTCTGCAGCTCTTTTTCTATTATTAATGTCATTAATAAATAAATTACCTTCAATTACCTTAAAAACCAAGTCTTTCTTATTTCCCCACAAGATGGTGTAGTGAGTTATCTTATTGTGGGTCAGGTGCTAGGACTCTGCTCACATCCTCCAAAGATGTAGACTCTGTTATAAATACTTCTTTGCAGAATAATATGAACTCTAATAAACATGCTTTATCACAACAAACAAATAAATGCCACAAGTCAAGACACTACTTATAAAATATTAATCTAAAATATTTACTCATTTTTATTGTTAGTAAATTTTATAAAATTGAATAAATACATTAATAGAATAATTTCTTTGTTTACTATGTAAACAGTTTCAGTAGAGTTTCCCAAACAAGGCAGAATGTTTCAGTAAAGATCAACAATCTGTCAGTAACACTGGAGACACTGTCATGTGATGCTGGGGGTGGAGCTGTGAACATTTATCATGTTAATATTTCAGAGTACAAAAAGAGTTCAGAAGCTTTTAGCTTTCATTCAACTAAAATCATTCATCATGTTCACTGTTATATTCATGTGTCTGTGGCTTTCACTAGGTGAGTTAACATTGACCTTTGTTAGTTTATATATTATGTGTTGTTTATTAATTGTGTGCTGTTAGAAATCATGATTTCTGTATGTAATTCTGGCTTGATTGTGTAAAGGTTAAATACATTACATTTTCTTCTCCATGACAGGTGACTCCATGGCAGATTCAATAAAGCCACTTTTCCCTCATAATGTTGTAGATGAAGGTGATGATGTTACTCTGTCCTGCAGCTACAAAGACTTCAGTGGTACTGTAGAGAATCTGCAGTGGTACAGGCAATATCCAAAATCTAAACCTGAGATCCTTCTTTATATTTATAAAAATGGAGATCTAAGTCCCAACACTCCCCAAGAATGTCTGTTAAAGTTCATGATGATAAACAAGTGGATCTGATCATCTCCTCTGCTGCTGTATCAGACTCTGCTCTATACTACTGTGCTTTATGATTACACTTTACACTTTACTGTTGTAAATACAACTTGCACATACCTCTCTATGCACACTCTGACATAGCCTTATTTATTGTTGTACATATTCACATATTTATCTGCAATTGTTCATTTGCACAATTTCTACTATTTGCACTTCTGGTAGATGCTAAACAGCATTTCTGTCACTATGTGCCTGTACTTTGCAATGACAGTAAAGTTTTATCTATCTATCTATCTATCTATCTATCTATCTATCTATCTATCTATCTATCTATCTATCTATCTATCTATCTATCTATCTATCTATCTATCTATCTATTTATCTTTTTGCAGATGTTAAAGGACGCCAGCCTTCTAAGGAAGTCCAGGCGGCTCTGTCCTCTCCTGCACAGAGTGTCTGTGTTGGCAGTCCAGTCCATTTGATCATCCAGCTGTACTCCAAGGTATTTGTAGGTCTTGACAAACTCCACACAGTCACCGTTGATGGTCACAGGCTCCAGTTGAGGCCTGGGCCTCCTGAAGTCCACCACCATCTCCATGGTCTTTGTTGTGTTGAGGTGCAGATGGTTACAGTCGCACCATGCAACGAAGTCCTGTATCAGTTTTCTGTCCTCCTCCACCTCATAGCAAGGTTGGGGATTTTTCAGGGTGGATCTGGGGCTTGGTTCCACAAGGTTTAAAGCTGTAGTTTTTTTTTCATTTTAGGCTGTGCTAATGGTGTAGTAGATGAGTGAAATATTACATTGCAGTATGTAGTAAATATGAATAAATATGAGTGGGCAGAGCTACATTTGGAGACATCTGAGACAGAAAATCAAATATTATTATGGTTAATGTAACTGTCTGAAGTGAAATATTGAGCTGAAATTAATGAATGGATATGAGATTAAAGTGCAGAGTTTCAGTTTACTCTCACTTTACTAAGCACACTCTAAGTGAAAACCAATGCACTACAGATGTGCAAAGAGAACGAAGTTCTGCATAAGTGATTGATTTAGGCAATGTTACTTTATTAAAAATGAATATTAAAAAGAGGCACACGTTTTTCTGTCTCTTGTCAGTGGTAATTTCTACCATAGGTCTGTTCAAACTGGTTCAACATTTAAAAAGGAATATTGTTTGATTTAGAGAGTTGTCATGCTGTAGCTCACACAGTTCACCTGTTGTACAGAGCAGCATCCCTGCTGGATCTCAAAATCATTACCAAAAATTCATTTTATGCTTTTTTTTGACTCTCTTTATTTCTTCATTAATTAAAAAGTTGTAAATTGTTATATAAAGATAATCAAACATGCATAATGCAGTAATACACAGATTAATGCAGCCCAGTTTGAATCACAGCTGCACTGCATCACAATGTTATAGCAGATACTGAACCCAACCCAGTGAAGTTTCTGGAATGTAAATCATTCTGACAAAATATAATTAGATGGCTACTTTTGTTTAATTATAAACAACAGTTTGTTGATTTGGGAAAATATTGTTGTTTTGAAAGATACTGTAGTTCCCTAGTTTACTCAGCTGAAGTTCAGAAGTTGAATAAAGTTATGTTCTGCAAATTATTATTTGTTGTTATGATTTGTGAATAAAAATAGACTTGTTTGTTAATGTCTTTCTCTTTTCTCCAGAAGATGGTGTAGTGAGTTATCTTATTGTTGGCCAAATACTAGAACCCTGCTCACATGCCCAAATATGTAGACTTCTGTGATTATACATAATTCTTTGCAAAATAATATAGACTCTATCTGTTGTTCAATCCTACATACATAGTGCTAGACCTATATGTAGAATTTGCAGTTATTACATACAATTTCATTAAAAATGTTTGACTTATATTTGTAATATTTTTGTCTCCACCAAGGACAAGCACATTACAGCTGCATTGAATAAAATGGGCTCTGGACAGATTCTCTTGTCATAGGATAAGAAACTTTACCCTTTCTTTATAAACACAGTTTCATGTTTAAATGACCAATCAGCAGATATGAGATCAAGTCAACTAGTTTTACACAGCGGTTTTATTAAGCAATGAGTTAAATGACAATAAAGAATAAAAAGATAACAGAAAGAAAAGAGCCTGGTTTGTTCCTCACATAATAAAATACCACCTCATGAAAATGTAATTCTATTTAATAAACATGCTTTCAAATACCTTATTGTCCAGACACCACTTATAAAATATAAAAATAATAAAATAAAATATTTACTCGCTTTAATTATTAGTATTATTTTTTCCTGCTGTCAGTTTTGTTTTGTTTTTTGTTTACTATGTAAAGAGTTTCAGCACAGTTTCCCAAACAAGGCTTAATGTAAAGCCAGGATGTTTCACTGTCATCAACACTGGAGACACTGTCATGTGATGCTGGGGGTGGAGCTTCCTGAACATTTATCATGGTAATATATTAGAGTACAGAAAGAGGTTTTTCATTCAGCTAAAACCAGTCATCATGTTCACTGTTATATTCATGTGTCTGTGGCTTTCACTAGGTGAGGTAACACCTTTGTTAGTTTAGATATTATGTATTGTTTATTAATTGTCTGGTGTTATAGAAAGCATGATTTCTGTGTGTAATTCTGGCTTGATTGTGTTAAACTTTATGTTCTCTTCTCTATGACAGGTGACTCCATGGCAGATTCAATAAAGCCACTTTTCACTCAGAATGTTGTAGATGAAGGTGATGATGTTTCTCTGTCCTGTGAATATGTAACAAGTGCTACAGGATTCTACCTGCACTGGTACAGACAATATCCAAAATCTAAACCTGAGTTCCTTCTTTATATTCACCAATATGGAGATCTAAGTGCTAACATTCCCCCAAGAATGAATGCTACACTTAAAGATAAGAAAGTGGATCTGATCATCTCCTCTGCTGCTGTATCAGACTCTGCACTATATTACTGTGCTCTGGCGCCTACAGTGACAGGAAATCCAGCTGCACTGTACAAAAACATTGACACAGTTTTCTTTCTCTCTCAAAATGTATATTTTTAATTTAGTTTATATTACTGGTAAATGTTGTATTATTTAGAGACAGCTCCTTTCTTGATGGGATGCCAGTCTTTCACAGTGCATCATGCAAACACATTCACACTCTCCTTCACTCTTAGGAGCAATTTCTAATTAAATTAGAAGTGCACTAAAGACAAGCTATGGCTCCACATATATAACATTGAACTATATATAGCATCTAGGATAATTCACTCAGACCAGTGATGAGGTAATGAGGAAATCTCCAGAACTAAGGAATGAGTTTGAGGCTTTGCAGGATATAAGAATTAGACCTCTCATGCTTTGTTGCTTCTGTTGGGATGGAGTATATCTGTGTAATTTAACACTGCAGTGCTTTGTCAATTCATTTCATATGTTGTGTGTACTTTAATCTGTTTGTGTTAAAGCATTACACAGGAAACCTGCACTTCACATAGAATTATCTCTTCAGATGGTATAACCACTACAGACCAATTCCTGGTATTTTTACACAAGTGACTAGAACTGCCTTATATATTAGTCCAGCATTTTTTTTTCTCTTGTGCACAGTGTCCAGTTTGAGTTCAGTTCAATTCAATTCAGTTTTAACTCTGAACACTGTTACAAACCCAGAGACCACAGATTATTAGGTATGCTCTTGTCATGTAATGTTTCTGAAACAACCAATACAGTTTAGTTATTGAGGTTTATCACTGTTTTCAACAACTCTTTAAAACAATAACATGCCCAAATACAAACTCAGCAACATTTCAGATAGAAATACATTGGGAGTTATAAATCCATCACACTACCCAGTGTTGTAAATGCAATTTTATATGATCTAATATAAAATTATTAATAGAGAAGATCTGGATGACGTGGATGACCAGAAAAATGAACCATGTCAAGCATGTCATATAAACATACATACATATATAAATATGTCTAGGGATGTAGTTTCTTTACAGTTTATATGATTCATTGTAACAAATGTTTATTCATCTATTCAGACAGTCATTATGCATGTACACACAACTGCATGTTACTTTGCTGCATTTAAGCTAAGACAATGTCCTGATAATATTTGACCTGATTATAATACTAGTACTCATGCTTTACTGACAACATATTTTCATCCGCTTAACATTTTTAAGCTGCAGTTGCAGGACAGCAAGCAGCTGCTTATATTGTTTATGAGGTAGAGAGGGGTTGTATGCACTTATCATGTATGTATACATGATTACACCTACATAACTATAACTGCTGTTGGTAGTGTCAGGAATCACTGGGACAGTTCCACTGGAGAGGTGCTGACAGGTGGATCGGCAGAGCCTGCTTTTCTGTTTGTTTTCCCTTGCACTTTGTGCCACACCCTTCCTATTGTTCTGTCTTCCCACCTTGTCACTGTCAAATGTTACTTATCCACCCTGTTATACCAGCTGTTATTAATATCAATAAATCTATATTAACATGACGTACTAATTTCTATTTGAATGTTTTTAAGTGATTCATATTGTATGTGTATATTCATGTGTAAACAAGATTCAGACAAATACATCTGAAATGCATTTAAATACAAATAGTTTAATAAGAGAAGCTCTGAAGAAGCATACTACAGAATATATGAGCAAAGAATTGTGTTTAATAGAGAAAATGTATTCAGTCATAGATTTATTAACTGCTGTTTATATTCTTATTGTATTATCTGACTGCAAATGAAAGACAAAAGAACAATAATTCCTGACTGTAGTTATTCAGCTGTAGTGGAATAATGTTGTATTGTGTTGGTGACAGTTCACTGATACTGTGTGAAGTGGTGATCTGTATACAGTTACAGCACAACAGTGTCACTTCCTGGGTGTGTCCTTCTAGAGACGTGTAAAGTTCAGCACATACAGCACTATTATACAGAATCCTCACAGAGCTGTGTTCAGAAATGGATCAACTATACAACTTACTGTACATAGTAAGATACATACCACTGATTCTCACTCTAGTTACAGGTAATTTTCATCAGTTTATCAATTAATTAATGGAATTAACTAATATTCATAGAATTAATTCATTTATTTTTAATGTCAGTGTTTTTGGTGTTACACAAAAAACATTTTTAGAATGTTTCGATATTTGTATTATGTCTTTATTAATAATTGTTCAATACAACAGGCAGTTCTGCTGATAAAATTTGGTCAAGGACAAAGATGTCAACATTGTGGGGAAGGAAACAGACACTGTTACTCTGAGATGTTCATATGAATCAAGCAGTGATAGCATTTGGCTTTACTGGTACAGACAATATCCTAACAGCACACCACAGTTTTTACTGTATAAAGGTGCAAAGTCAGCAAGTTCAGCTCAGCACAACCCCTCTGGCTCTCGATTCAATGCAGAAACATCCCCAGACTCTACTGAACTCACTATCAAACATCTGCAGATCTCAGATTCTGCACTCTATCACTGTGCTCTTACAGTAGTAGCACAGTGATGCAGAGTCACTGAGAGACTGTACAAAAACCTATGAAATAATTCATTTGAAGTTCAACGTTTAATATCAAAGATACTTCCTTGAGCAACTTATCAGTTAACCACAGACACAAAAGACATTTGTGGTAACATATGCAGCTGAAGAAAGAGAATAAAATAAAGAGACACTGTGTCACTTGTTGCTGGTGTGTACTGTTTAAAATTTAATTCATTGTACTTTGCTGCAGTTTTTCCCCATGATTAATTCAATGAATTTTCATTCATGTATATGTACAAACACAAATTAGGATTTGTCGTGGTATTCTAAGAGGCACAATATTGTACAACTTGTTTGGGGATTCACAACATTCAGAAGTGTCTAATTTAAGAGGTGTAGTATAATCTAGGGAAGGAGAATAATATTTTCAAAGGTGTCCCAAAGTAACATTGTCAACCTTGCAGAAAATATCCCAATGGCATTTTCCCCATTGTTCTCTTTAAAGGTTTTGTGGAGGACAGGGAGTCAGGGAATCAAACCTGAGGTAAATTTTATGCAGTGTGCTTGATGATGATGATACTTATGTATTTTGATTAAAAAAGCACCTGTCTGGTGCCTCCATTGTCTTGGACTTCCAAATGTCATCAAAATGCAGACAAAAGCCATAAATATCATTAAAATAAGTTCAGGTGCTCTAACTGGCAGACTGTTACAGATTTGCAGTTGCAGGTCACCATGTCAACATGACAGATGAAGAATATCAATATTGTATTTATACTACACACTTATACTGATCAATGCGTACTGTATCAGTGGCCGAGCAGAAGATATTGAATCAGAAGCAGTAGGTACTGATAAAGTCATTGAAAAGTAAGGAACAGGTGTGCAGCGGTGGGGCGGTAGGGTGCATACAACGTTAACAAAAACACATGGGAACATAATTAAACCCTGCCAGACCGCCTCTGGTGTCCTGACAGGGAAATGTCCAGCAGTCCATGACAGTAAATGCAGTCAGTCTGCCTAAAGATGTCTAAAACCTGGTTAGTTATGCTGCATTTCTCATTCTATAAATGTCAGTTTGTTCAGTTTAATTATGTCTGTGATGGACCTGTACTGCCAGAGAGAAGAGCTTACACACTCTGTACAGAGGGCAGTAGATAAAGTTATAAAATGTTTTACTGACCTAAACAGAATACGGGAAATTTTGCATACAATATGTATTTACATGTGTATCATTACATAACTGAATTCCACAATGTGTTCATTCATTAATCTTCCTAATCAGGGTCACGGTGGCTCCAGAATCTATCATGGACACACTAGGCATAAGGAGGGAATACACCAGTGGTGGGCCGTCAGTGCCAGCAAGGCCTTCTCTGCTGGCCTAAACAGCAGTGATCTGAATCACTGACTTGCATTTTAATATATTTAATATATTTTTCCATGAAAGTGTACTAAATTATTCCCAATTGTCTATTCTCTACATTTCATAGCTTTTCTCTTGGTTGCGCTAAGCTTCCAGTAGTGTATATTTATGATAAGAGTATTTATCCAATCATATTTCAGCCAGTGACATCATGTGTTGCCAGGGTGAAAGAAATCTGCCTTAAGGCCTTCAGAATCAATAGTGCAGGCGCCCATAGCTTAAAAATAAATGGCAATGAAATGGTTAAATTAACCAATCAGATTTCGAAGTTACGCCATTGGGGCCATCTAGCAGGCATGCGATTACGCCAGCAATTTCCCGCCCTTTAATTGGATAATCAGAGAATATATACTTTGCTATTTAACGGTTGATTAGTATCTATTGCCGTAAGGCCATAATGATGGTATAGAGGTGGATTAATTCAGGAAGGACACCAGTGAAGGCCTAGGTGTGAAATTCACAGCCCACCACTGGAATATACCATATCACAGGTGTGGAAAAAGTACTGAGAATGTACATGTACATGAAGCTTTGCACATTGTCACTATTTGTGTAAGTATTTTCATCTCTACTGAAACCAGTGCTACTTAATGAAAAGAAACCAATTTGTATTTAGTTAATGTTGATTGTTTGCATGAAATGAACCAAGGTCCTGCCACTTAATATTGGCTTCCTTTCATTCCTTTCTGTTCTTTGGGCACATCCCCAAGAACACTGCTTGTTGATGTCTCCTTTCCAACAGAATGGAGTTAGTGAAATTATTACAATAGTCGCCAACTGAAAAGTTTAGCATGAGCCCATAGAACAGGAAGATGTACATTTGCAGGGTACAATGAAATTGCATCAGTGCACAACTTCCCTATCCAGGGAAATCTGGCTCATTGGTCTAGAGTTTGATTCTCGCTTGGGTGTGAGAGATCCCAGATGAGCCCTTCCTATATTGTTAACATGTTACATGGAATAGACTGAGTGGGACAAAACTAATGGAAACTTGGAGTGCCGGGTTGCTTGGTTCTCATTTGGAAGCTTGTTTCTCGAGAGGTCCAAGGAGGTGCAAATCCCATGGTGTATTTCACCAAATAACCTCTGAAAATCAAAGCTCCAACCGTGAGCCTATCCCAGGAATGCTGGGAGTAGGGTGGGTCCTTGGATTGAAGCCTCTTATAGGACACCATGCTAAAAACACTCATTCACACCTAGGGGCAATCTAGATATATCAGCTATTGGCATGTCTTGTGGCCGTGGAGAGAACATCCAAAACTCCACATAGTGAGTAATCTGTGGCTCAGAATCAAAGCAGGGATGCTGAAGCTATGTCAAGGTGCTACTTATCTACTTGACTAACTAGCTGCTGTAGCTCACTAGTGTGTGTATTATTTTATGCAAATTTTAACAAAATATATATGATTCAGGACTTAGCCAACTGCTTGCTATCGGGTTGTAGACGTAATCTGGTGACTTCACACGACTTCATGTCACAGCTAAACAACACAGCAGGACCTTCATCAAACTGGACAAAAGAGACATGCTTTTAATTGGACCAAAGTCTGCAGTGAATTGTCGTATTGCATGCCTCTAAAATGTGCACATAATAAAAATACCAGCATAAATGTATGCCAAAAATGATTCACTGTAAAAAAATGATTCACTGTAAAAATTAGAACGTGTAGCAGGTAAGCAAAGGTTCACTAGTGATAGAGATTAAGGAGCACATTAATGCTAGTCTGTTTATCACAGAGGATGTAAGACTTGTTCAAATTTAGATGGTGTTCATACCTTCAGAAACAAATGGGACTCATTTTGTCAAGTATTTGTTTACACCAGCATAGTGAATCATTTTATATGGGTGTGTTAGGGAGGCTCATTCAGGGTAGATACTGAAGTCTGGCTTTAGACACAAACAGATAACTATGGCATTAATGACACTGTGTAGCATGTAGCATTACAGAATAATTAAAATTAATCTGAATATATGATTGAATGCAGTTACTATACTACAGAAACAATATGCAAACAATTAGTAAAGAGATTCTCATTCTAGTGAACTGCTTAATATTATCACTAAATCTATCAAAATTTAGCCTTAACAGACTTAAACAAGCAATAAAATATATTATGAACATTCACTGCTTGTTGTTTAAACAATGGATTTAGCATATATAATGCCAGAACTGACAAAATATTATTACTAAGTAAAAGTGGGTGGAGCTTAGATGTGGTAAGATACAGTTTAGAAAGTTTCACAGAGATCCTGCCATTTATACCTACTGCAAGAGAGACACAACAGTCATGTTACTCTTCTTTATTTTCATAGTTGTTAAAACATCGGTAAGTCATTTATATTATACACAAACTTTAGGTGAATGCTGGAAATGAGCTGATACCTAAACATGATTAATTAACTTACACAATGAAAGTAGAAATGTTTATGTTGTTGTAATGTTTTACAGCAGGTGCTGTTGACAGCAGCATTACACCAGAACAAACCATCATATCTTCAAGTGAAGGCAGCAACATCACACTGACCTGCACATATGATGATTCAGCTAGAAATCTCCACTGGTATCGACAAAACCTCAAACAGAACCAGAGTTTCTGCTGCTAATTCCTAAATCCTCAGATAGTGTCACTAAAGCTGAACATGACCCACGACTATTCACCAAAGTTCGTGAAACGAACAAGAAAGTAGATCTGGAGATCTTTCCTGCTGCAGTATCAGACTCTGCAGTGTACTACTGCACCATGGAGCCCACAGTGACACAAAACTCAAACAGACTGTACAAAAAGTCAAGCTGCATGTTTTTCTCAGCAGGGGGAGATGTTTACCTGTTTCATTCAAGTACACTTTTCTTTCTTAATTCTCAGACTCTGGTGTTGATTTGCTTTGAATTTCAACAATGATCCTCTTACATATGTTGGTAATGCTTATTGGTTGAACAATCAGAGAAGAAATCCTTTAAAAATAAATGTTAATCTTTAATCAAAAATGAATTTGTTATTCCCTGATGTAATAAAAATGTAACACAAAGTTCAATAACAATATGTATTTAAATAATTTAGGATGCTGATTTTTCATTTAACACTGAACTAAATACTTCACTCTTCATTATTTGGCAGATTATAAAATAGCACTTGAAATCACAAGTTGTGGTTGAAATGGAAATGGTTGCTCCACTCCAGACTCTCACTGTGCTGCCACATGTTCACTCAGTCTCCACAGCACTAAGGGCAGTTCTCATAGCCAGTGGTGGCAGCTTTTAGCCCACTGACTTTAGTTAGCTTAGTAAATGACAGTGTAAAGTTCACATGTTAGAAATACCACAAAATGCTATACTATTACAGGAATAATGATAATAAATGCTAATTCTTTGATGAACAGTTATTTCTGTGATTATTGTGCTTGAGATCTGACGTGTTCAACATATGTTTCTGTGCAGGTTTACTTTGGTCTTGAGTCTTGAATAATAAGAATGTCCACTAGTTTGATTTCCCAGTGTGTTTTTGACATTGATTGAATACTTCAGCACTTAATTGCTGTGGGTTTTGGGAATATGTCTGTTACCCTCTGAGACCCTGCATCTGTGGAACCTGTAAAAGAAAGCAAGATTGTTTAGGAAACTTCTAAGTGAGATTTTTGTTTCAGGCCCCAAGTCACAGATGATCCTAATTATATTTGATAATAAATCTGTACTACTGTTAATAATTAGTGAATCAATACTAATTTGTGGACTGCAAAGTGTTTTTGATGATGCCTAATGTTTTCACAGTGGCTTTATTAAGCAGATGGCTTTATCAATTATATTAAAATCAAATGGGTCATGACAAAGTAAAATAGACAAAGACAGAAAAGAGGCTGGTTTGTTCTTTACCTCAGTGAAATACCCTCCAAACTGTCCTATTTATGATCGCAGAATAAACAAATAAGCACACAAACAATGCCCCAATGTGTGTATATTATTTTTTTCAACCACAATATATAGTAATTTAATGATGATTTAATGTTTATAGAATAGATTGATTGTTTTCATTATTAAAAATGATATGCTGTCAGTATTTGTTTACTGTGTGCTTAGGATAGGTTCCTCATTCAAGGTTGACTAGATCTCATTCATTAGTGCACTGATTTTTTCTACTGTTTTGTCATAGAATCATTTTATGAAAGTATTTTGGTTTCAAATATTATCTTGTGATTAATAATCAAGCATTTAAGTAAATTCAAGGTCATATTGTGTGTTTACTCCCCTGATAGGACACAATGTAGGACTTTCTATCTGAGCAAAGCACTAGAGTTGAGTGTTATGACTGCTTTCAACCTCCTTGTGGGAAAAAATACTAAAAGAGAAATATATGGGGGTTATGAAGACATCACAACTATCTAAATATATTAAATTATTAAACCACAGCATATGTAAGTGGCAATCTAGGAGAACATGACATATGTTGCTGTGGCAATCTCCATTAAAATATTCTTATTTTATTAATGAGAGAGAGAGAGAGAGAGAGAGAGAGAGATCCAAACTCATAATGTCAAAATGTTGAGTACAGAACAGTTATCATGAATATGCATGAATACAAGTAGGTGGAGCTAGAGGTGGAGATGTACATCAAATAGTAACACTGACATTCATTTCTAAAGCTAGAGGTTTGAACTAAACACTCAGGAAAACAATGTTGTTCCTCTTCGTGGTGTTTTTCACTCTTGCTGATGTTGGTAAGTCATATACACTGCACACAAAATATTATGTTTTCTAATTAAGAAGACACAATTTTCCATGTGAAATGTGTCATTTATGATTAAAATATCACAATATTGTTGTTGTTTTTATAGCAGAGGCTGCTGACAAGAACATTAAACCAGATCAAACCAATGTATTTTCAATGGAAGGCAGCAACATCTCACTGTCCTGCACATATACTGGATCAGTTAACAGACTCCACTGGTATCAACAAAACCTGGATCAAGACCCGAAGTTTCTGCTGCTAACTGATGAAAGCGGTAGTTATGTCATTGAGGCTCAACCACCTCATCCACGATTGTCCATAAAACCAGATAAAACGAGTAAGAAAGTGGATCTGATCATCTCCTCTGCTGCTGTATCAGACTCTGCTCTATACTACTGTGCTCTGAGGCCCACAGTGACAGGAAATCCAGCTGCACTGTACAAAAACTTTCACACAGTTTTGTTATATTGAAAGAAGTTTTGCCAATGCTTTAGAGAAAGTTACATGTCCTTTGGGGGATTGTCTCTTTCTCTCTACTGATCAGGGTCATGGTTGATATGGAGTCTGTCCCACACATGAGGTAGGAAACACCCTGAATGGGATGTCAGTCCTTTGCAGAGCTCCATACACAAACCCTTTCACATACTTATTTACACATAGTGAATTTATTAGTAAATTTATTACTGTCATGTTTTTGGAGTTGATGCAAAACTGCACACAAACTGACAGTAACCTGAACTCATCATCAAACTGGGGATCCTGAAGCTGTGATGCAGCAACACTACCTGCTGTGTCACTGTGCTATCACACTGTTAAAATCCTTCTGCTTAATGTGTGTTCTTGTAGTGTGGTGTTGTGTCATTGTTATTATAAAGAACAATTACTTATTTTAAGTATTATGTATTTTGACAGCCCAACTTTAACAAGCCATGAACATATTTCACCAAGCAATGTTTAAATCTTTTATTTACTTTATAATCCTGCATAGGCTGTTGTCACTGAACCTTTCATACTACAAAATTGTAATTGCATGTGATCAGTTTATTGGTGTAATAGGGGTGTGTTCACTACATGCTCACTCACAGATAATGTTCACACACTACACTATCTTTTACCTGCTGAAGTGTGTCTCACCCTTAAAATTTTCATGTATGTGTGTGTGTGAGTGTGTGTGAAAGAGAGAGAGAGAGAGAGAGAGAGAGAGAGAGAGAAATTTTAAATTGCTAAATTATAAAACTATTTATTAGTGTGTTAAGGTTTTTCTCTTCAGTGAACACAAGATGGCGCAGTCACTTATCTTATTGTGGGTCTAGAACTAGAGCACCACACAACCTGCTCACATTCTCTGAGATGATGGAAGCTACTTTTCACAGTAAACAATTGTGACATAGAGTTTACTTGTTATTCTACTAAATAGTTTATTTATATTCTTCTTTATAATGGGCAGTTTAGCAGATTAAATTGGGCTGACTGATGAAGATGCCAACATTGTCAGAAAAGAAACAGACTCTGTTATTCTAAAATGTTCATACGAGTCAAGCAGTGATTACACTGAGCTTTACTCTTCTTTTCCTTTTACCAACTTAAGAGCCATGCTTTTCTCACAAGATGGAGATATTTACACTTTTACATTCACTTCATCATCATCCTTTCACATTAACCATCATTTAACCATCAAATGTAGTAAGAGTCTAATGTTGTATTGTTTGTAGAATAAAGCCCAAATTGCACTTCACTAACAACTCCTCATACAGCTAGTTTGTTGTGTAACTGGTTATTATTGCATGGAACCAGTGGACACTGTGGATCAGAAACCCAGTAAATGCTCTGTTCTGGACATTCTTGTACCATTAAAGTTAGAATATTAATGATACATTTGATTTATTTGGTTTATTCTAGATGGAATCTGAAAAATACATGCAAACAACATGACTATGTCAAATGGATTAGTTTTAAATGTTTGTTTTCTATAGAAACTAGTTTGGAGTTAAATGGAATATTGGTTCCAGATGTAGATGCAGACACCACTAATTTAATGTGTAATTAAATAACTTTAATTACTTTATTTACTGTAAGAGGAATAACTAATAAACTAAGGTGCAGAAATAGAAAAAGATCAAAAAGAGAGCAAAAGGTAAATAAAACATCCAAAAATATCCAAACCAATTCACACAGAAAGTTGATCAGCAACAGTGGAATAGTTCTGTGTTGTATTAGTGACTCAGTTCACTTTCACTGATACTGTGAAGTGATGATCTGTGTAAAATTATGCTCCAACAGCATCACTTCCTGGGTGTGGCCTTCTAGAGACGTAAAGTTCAGCACATACAGCACAATTATACAGAATCCTCACAGAGCTGTGTTCAGAAATGGATCAACTATACAACTTACTGTACATAGTGAGATACATACCACTGATTCTCACTCTAGTTACAGGTCATTCATTTTCATCTGTTATAATAATTATTACAATGATATTTAATCAGTTAATAAATTATATTGATTAATTACCATATTTGTATTAATCTAGTCATTTTTTTTAATTTTATTATATGATTTGCAAAAATACTTCACTGATATATTTCTTTATGTTCGCCTTACACCAGGCAGTTTTGCAGATAAAATTGGACCAACGGATGAAGATGCCAACATTGTCAGGAAAGAAACAGAGACTGTTACTCTGGAAATGTTCATATGAGGCAAGCAGTGAAGTCATCTATCTTAACTGGTACAAACAATATCCTAACAGCGCACCACAGTTTTTACTGTATAAAGGCGCAAGGTCAAGAGCAGGTTATGAAAGCACTCCTGATGATCGCCGACAGAGTCGAAACCAGCAGAGACTCTACTGAACTTACTATCAGAGGTCTAAAGCTCTCAGATTCTGCACTCTATCTTTGTGCTCTTAAAGTAGAAGCACAGTGATACAGAGTCACTGAAAGGCTTTACAAAAACATAACAATGGAATATCTAAATTTATAAAGCCACAGAAGCCCCTTTACCAACATATCAGTTAACCACAGACAAACAACATTTGTGGTAACACATGCAGCTGGTGGGGAAAAACTTAAAAGAGATTAAAATAACACCTACACAAGAATCATAGTATATTCACAAACATCATGCTATTTTAATGACAATAACAGAATCGCTTTATCAGATGTTACTGGGGCATAGTATGGGCAATTAAAAATGTACATTTTCCTTTGCTTCAAACTATAGTCTTAAATACCTCATGGTAAGTGTATATTTGTTTGTTTGCTGCATGTTTACTACTATATTATGTCTACTATTAGTCTTATTGTCGTAGTCTGTTCTTCTTTGTTATGGCATTATTATGTCACATGTCTATTTTGTCTATTTTACATGCTGCTGCTGTAACAAAGTTCCCTTTAGGAGATTAATAAAGTGTCATATTATCATGACCTAACACTGTGCCTGACTGTGTGCTCCTGACCATGTCACTGTGTCTGGAACCATCACTATACCCTGACCTGACACTGAGCCTGGATCTGTCACTGGATTTTAGACCTCTAGCTTTCTTAGGTTTTGCATGTAGAGAGTCTCAAAACACACAAAGAATGTACTTAGATTTAATGTTTGATTGATAAATGAAAAGGTGGCTGGTTTAATGTGATGAATACTCACTGGATGTGAACATTTCCTGCTCAGAGGTACACTCCACTGGACTGGACAAGGCTGGATTTTCAGACACTGAAACATGTAAATGACCCTGTAACTACTGTCAGGCTGTTTATAGTTAAGAAATCATGAACATAATTAATAAATGAAGTGATCAATAATCATAAACAATTGAATTTTCATTAGGTCCATTTCATTAGGTGGTCATGGGTTTGAAAGTTCAGAGGCTGGCTCAATCTGAACTTTCACACCCATGACTACTGGCATTGCTAGCACCTTCATCTACCAGTTTGACTACAGGAACACATTTCCACTGTAATTATCTATGACATTATTACAGTCTATAATGGGGGACTCTTCTAAAGTTAATTAAAATGGAAAGAAGGCTAAACTTAACCTTTATGATTATCTCTAATGTTAGCTCACCATGTTAATTAGATGATGTTTATTCAGTTGCTTCTGCTAACATTATGAATATTAGCATATCATATTTTCTTATGCTATAGCAGTTTTTAAGAGTAATGTCCTGTTAGCTTTTCATGCTAAGTATAACTGGAAACCATTGTTTAGCTAATGTTAGCTAGTTACCATGAGGAGACAATTATACTAGCTGAGGTGATAATGCTGACTAGCCAGAGCAGGTTAATGTTGGTCTACCAAAACTTTAAAACTTGTAAATACTAAATGTAACATTATCTTATATTCTTGTTTTCAAATGTTCTTAAAACTATGATGCCTTTAAAGCCATTAAAAATTCTGCTTTTACAAACAACCAAAAAGTTTCTATGTAAGACTTCCAGTTAGTATTTTCCAGTTATTTTTGCTAGCTAGCTTGTATTCCTCAAGGCATATATTGCAACTGTTATTTAATATCTCATTTGTAACAGTAAATGTTATGTATTCATTTATTTCAGTGATTTGTTTGTTCTCTGATATAACTGTGAGAATATAGCTTGCAAGCTAACATTAGCTATGTCTGTTTATAACAGTAGCTCAATAACTCAAATATTAATTTAAAATGATCAGCTAACAAAAACTTGTTACCTATACAGCCTGAATACAAGTATAGCTTTTCTATTCCAATTTCTGAGTTAATGATCATTTATTAGGACAGTAAGCAGCTGTTTATATTATTTATAAGGTATAGTTGGTGTGATCATGCAATGTGTCTCATAGCAAACAAAAACCTAGTAAATCCTAGCAAACCTATTAACAAAAACCTGCATTATGACCAAAGCCTCTGATGCTAATTAATGAAGCTAGTGAACATGTAACACCAGCCATACAACATCATCCATGATTGTTCATTAAGTTTGACAAAAGTGGATCTGTTCATCTTCTCTGCAGCAGTGACAGACTCTAAACTGTACTACTCTGGTGCACACAGTGACAGGAAACCCAACTAGACTGTAGACAATGTACTACACATGATTCATTCATTCTGGGGAAATGCTTTCTTTATATTATGTTGGTAGATGCAGCTCAGGCTCTTTGGTGAAAGCAGGAAAAAGAGCTGAGAGAGAAGAGGGACAGAGTGATAGCAAAGCTAACAGAGAAAAAGATTCTCCTTTCCATTTTCTTACTCATTAATGTGTTAGTCCTGTGCATTTTGTATAGTACATGACCAACAAAACTACATACTGTGCTAATGAACTGATGTTAAACAAAATAGCCTCACAGCTCTACATTTATTGAGTATATACACCGGCCAGGCATAACATTATGACCAGTGACATAACACTGATGATCTCCTCATCATGGCACCTGTTAGTGGGTGGGATATATTAGGCAGCAAGTGAACATTTTGTCCTTAAAGTTGATGTGTTAGAAGCAGGAAAAATGAACATGTGTAAGGATTTGAGTGAGTTTGAGAAGGGCCAAATTTTGATGGTTAGATGACTGGATCAGAGCATCTCCAAAACTGCAGCTCTTGTGGGGTGTTCCCGGTCTGCAGTGGTCAGTATCTATCAAAAGTGGTCCAGGGAAGGAACAGTGGTTGGACCGAAGGCTGGTCCATGTGGTCCAATCTGATAAACAAGCTACAGTTGCTCAAATTGCTGAAGAAGTTAATGTGAGTTCTGATAGAAAGGTGTCAGAATACACAGTGAATGACGGATCAGGCCGCTTTAGCAGGAAAAGGGGGACCAACATGATATTAGGCAGGTGGTCATAATGTTATGCCTGATTGGTGGAACATTCTGCTCATTCAGCCACTCAGAATAAACTGTTTAATGAAGTCACACAGGACATCTTTAAGTAGCAAAACATAACTATTAGATAAATACAAAATGAATTTATATTAGTTTCTGGTTGTCAGTGAAATGTGGTTATAGTGAGAATGGTCTTAACTGAGAAAATTGTTGGAGAAAGTTTCTGTTCCTTAACAATTTTTTTGTCTAGATGATATTCTGTTTGTGTCTCCAATCCACTTACTGTCGTGTTTTTAGTAGATGATAGGAAACTGGATAACCTGGAGAAAACACACACAGGACTCAGGAAACTAACTTGTGCTAGTGGGTCCTTTCTTCACAAGAAGGCAAAGTCAGTTAGTTTATCATGGGCTAAGTACAATACTAGTACTAGTTCCTACTCACATACCCCAGAGATGTAGATTTATTTGATTATGAATAACACAATGATATAGGCTATACCCTTTCTTCAATCATACACACATAGTACTTTCAGATATCATGCATTGCATAAAAATAGATTGTATATGATTTGCAATTTTATTGCAGTCTTAAGCAACTAAAGAAAGCTTTGTCTTCAGTTTCAGTAAACTCCACTCCTTCCAGTTTTGGCTTCAGTATTTCTTTAAATAAGTGTGACCTAATATATTTTACTCCAGCAGGGACAAGCACATTACAGCTACAATAAATAAAAAGCAACTTTGTACATGTTCTCTTGTTATGGGGGTGTTTGTCATGGGATAATGAAAATACCCAACTCTTTACATGACAACCAGCAGTTATAAGATCAGATAAAAGCCCTTTTATATACACAGTTTGGTAGCCTACTATTGTTTTTGGCCGAATTTACTTAATAACTTCATTATTTCCTGGATTTTGTATTACCATAGTCTCTAAATGTATGTAAATGCAGGAAATAGGATTCAAATCAAAAACATTTTTCCCCATTTTGTAAGACAACACACACACACACACACACTTCTCAAACCAAAGTTACACCCTTGATGCAAAAACATTTCTACAGATTTATAGAAATAGTATACAGTATAGAACAGTTATCATGAATATGCATAAATACAAGTAGGTGGAGCTAGAGGTGGAGATGTACATCAAATAGTAACACTGACATTCATTTCTAAAGCTAGAGGTTTGAACTAAACACTCAGGAAAACAATGTTGTTCCTCTTCGTGGTGTTTTTCACTCTTGCTGATGTTGGTAAGTCATATACACTGCACACAAAATATTATTATTTCTAATTAAGAAGACACAATTTTCCATGTGAAATGTGTCATTTATGATTAAAATATAACAATATTGTTGTAATGTTTTTATAGCAGAGGCTGCTGACAATAACATTAAACCAGATCAAACCAATGTATTTTCAATGGAAGGCAGCAACATCTCACTGTCCTGCACATATACTGGATCAGTTAACAGTCTCCACTGGTATCGACAAAACCTGGATCAAGACCTGAGTTTCTGCTGCTGATTGATGAAAGCACTGAAACTGTCACTAAGGCTCAACCACCTCATCCAGGATTGTCCATAAAACTTAAAAAAGAGCAAGATAAAACGAATAAGAAAGTGGATCTGATCATCTCCTCTGCTGCTGTATCAGACTCTGCACTATACTACTGTGCTCTGCAGCCCACAGTGACAGGAAATCCAGCTGCACTGTACAAAAACTTTCACACAGTTTTGTTATATTAAAAGCAGCTCTTCCAATGCTTTAGAGAAAGTTACATGTCCTTTTGGGTATTCTATCTTTTTCTCTATTGGTCAGGGTCATAGTAGATACAGAGTCTGTCCCAGACATGAGGTGGGAAAACACCCTGAATGGGATGTCAGTCCTTTGCACTCCACAAACACTTTCACACACTCATTCACACTAAAGTGCAATTTGTCCTAGCAAATCTTCCTACTGCCATGTTTTTTGGAAGTGATGCAAAACTGCCCACACCCTGACACTTACCTAACCTCCTGTTTAAATCCTTCTGCTTAAAGTCTTTTCTTGCAGTATGGAGTAATTTTTCTAATAAAGAAAGATTTCTACCCTCATGGTACAATCTCCATATTGACTGGTAACAAGTGCACTAAAGACAAGGCTCAGGTCAATCCTCATAGCGGAATTCCACAATGCCAGTGGACTCATGATCCTCTCTGTTCTGTCTGGAGTAATTACACTGCAGATGAAGGGCATTTTATTGTCTAAGTGTCGTAACTTCACATATATAGTAGTCAAACTAATCAGTTATAGCCCAATGTTCAACAAGTTCAACCTCAACAGAAGGAGATCATCTTCAAAACTAAGGATTATCTTATTATCAGTAAACCAATTCCTTGTATTTTCAAACAAGTAACTAGAACCGTCTTATTCATTAGTGCATTGTTGTCTTCTGCTCTTTGTAGTGTTCAGTGTGAGAAAGAATCATTATGTTGTGATTCATGAACAAGCATCTGAGTAAATTTATCTAAAGGGAATTGTTTGTGTGTGTGTGTGCGTGTGTGTGTGTGTGTGTGTGTGTGTGTGTTTAATCCCCTGATAGGAAAGGAAGTATGTCATGTGAACATAAAGTATTTCTCAATGGCCAGTTCAGTTTAGTTGTTGAGATTTTTAACTGTTTTCAACATCTGTTCCCTTTTAGTTTTCTATTATTATTTCTTTTGTGCTTTACATTAAATAACGTGAACCTGGTGTTGTAAATACAAGTTCTAATATATAATTACTAATCCACAGTATGAATATATATGTATGGCTGTATGAACTGTTTACAGGTTTTTATTTTGTCCAAGTTAAGGTTTTTCTCTTCAGTGAACACAAGATGGCTTAGTCACTTATCTCATTGTGGGTTAAGTTCTAGAGACACTACCACACAACCTGCTCACATTCTCTGAGATGATGGAAGCTACTTTTCACAGTAAAACCTTTGTGACATAGAGTATACTTGTTCTTCTATCATACATACTGCTGATATAATATCCTAACCCCTGCCCTGGTTACTCTTAGTGCCTAAGATAATTTCAGAGATACCATTCTGATTAAACAACACAACTGTCCACTTAACACTAAACTGTCATAAGAATAAATAATCATCTAATGTCATTTCTGTGACAAGCAAAAGCACCTGCTGTGTCAGAAACACTGAAAACTGGAAACTTATCTGTAAATCTGCCTTTACTCTTCTTTCTCTTCTTCTGATGGTATTGTGAGTTTAAACCTTAATTATCAAGTAAAAAATTATTCCTTATTCTCAATTAAACCTTATTCTCTTCCACTTAGTGTTTCTAACATTAATCTGCCTGCTGGTGTTTATACAATAATTCTCTAATTTAGAGACATCACTAACATATATAATTAAAATACTGACAATGTAATTATTAGATTAGATTTTTACTAGATTAAACTGATCATTTTTACATAAATACATTAATTTCCTGCTTTCAGTATGTGTTTACTTTAAATATGCTCTGGACAGGTTTCCCATATGAGGCTGAATGTAAAGCCAGGATGTTTCAGTAAGAATCAACAATCTGACAACAACATTGGTGACACTGTCATGTGATGCTGTGGGGTGGAGCAATTTTGAAGCTTTATGGTGTTAACATATTAGATTACAGAAAGATCTCCACTATTTTCACTGAGCTAAGACCAGTCATCATGTTCACTGTTATATTCATGTATCTGTGGCTTTCACTAGGTGAGTTAACATTGACTTTGTTATTGCAGAAATATTAACTATATTATATTAAATATTAGTCTGTGTGGTGATGCAGTGTGAAAATGCAGAGTGTGGGTCTGACTTAAGTATTTCCTGTTGATTATTTAAACATTATATTCTCTTCTCTATGACAGGTGACTCCTGGCAGATTCAATAGAGCCAGATTTCAATCATAAAGCTGTAGATGAAGGTGATGATGTTACTCTGTCCTGCAGCTACAAAAAGTGGTGGAACAGACGATCTGTACTGGTACAGACAATATCCAAAATCTAAACCTGAGTTCCTTCTTTATATTGCTCAAAGTGGGACTTATAATTCTGATCCTCCCCAAGAATGTCTGTTAAAGTTGATGATAAACAAGTGTATCTGATCATCTCCTCTGCTGCTGTATCAGACTCTGCTCTATACTACTGTGCTCTGAGGCCCACAGTGACAGGAAATCCAGCTGCACTGTACAAAAACTTTCACACAGTTTTGCTACATGCCCTTTTGGGGAAGTCTCTCTTTCTTTCTCAAGATTCATAAAGAGTTTATATTATTATAATATTTGATTATTAGTAGACAGTTCATTCATTCATTCATTCATTCATTCATTCTTCTTCTATTCTTTCTATAACTCTTCTATTTTGGCCAGGAAACCAGAAGTTACATTAGACAGAAATTTAAACAGAAAGGTACTCAGAGGGTCCAATTGGGACCATTTCTGAACTTCAGTGAAGCAGCTGAGGCTCTGTACAAGTTCAGGAGTTGAATAGTAATGTTCTGAAAATTATTATTGTCATAATTTGTGAAAAACAAACAATCAAACAAAACCATGGCTTCTTTTTCCCAGCAGGCTTTTTATGTGCAAATTGGGATATAGTTTTATGATTGAGTGAAAAATAAATAAATAACTAAGTTCAAACAGAAAAGACCTTGGTGTGTTAAAGTCTCTTTCCTTTCACCACAAGATGGTGGAGGCTGTTATCTTATTGTTGGACAAGTACTAGGATTCTGCTTTACATCCCCAGAGATGCTGACATTATGATTATGAATACTTTACACAATTATAAAGACTACAGCTATTCTTCAGCCTTACATAGATAATACTTTTATATATAAAAAGTCTAGAACGAATCAGAACGTTTTAATAATCTCTATTTAATCTCTATAATCTATTTAATGCTTGTACAATCAAGCTAATTAGTGTCATTTTCAACACATCATCAAGCCTTGAAAGGAGTTTGCTTGAATCCAGAAAGGAAACTGAACTTGTAGTAGGGCTATACATGCAATTTCTGTAAAAATGAAATGTACATGTTCACTTGCAATGGGATGTTTGTCATGAGATAATATAAATACTACACTCTTTATTTGTACACAGTTTCATGCTTAAATGAAAAATAATGATATAAAAATCCATCAATACAGATGATATTGATAAAAATGATAGATTAGAGAGAAAGAAAAGAGGCTGGTTTGTTCCTCACCACAGTAAAATACTCCTCAACTGTTTGTAATCCTATTTAATAAACAGGTCATTAGGTCTACACACACCTAAATTTCCATTTCCCATCCTGCATTGTACCAGACTCCACTTCCCACAATGCACACTCACTTCCACATTCATTAGTTCATTTATTTTATTGAAGTATTTTTCATGCTATCAGTTTGTGTTTGTTTACCATGTGCTCAGGAAAATTTATCCATGTGGTGCTGAATGTAAAGCCAGAAAGCTTCAGTAAGAATCAACAATCTGTCAGTAACATTAGTGACACTGTCATGTGATGCTGTGGGGTGGAGCTTCATGAATGTTTATAATGTTAATATATCAGACTGCAGAAATTTTATTTTCATTTATAAGCTCATCCATCATGTTCACTGTTATATTCATGTGTCTGTGGCTTTCACTCGGTGAGTTAACATTGATTTTTGTAGATTCAGAAATTGTTTTTAATTAGATTTAATTAGTCTTATTAGTTATGTAGTATATCTGCGTAATTTAACACTGCAATGTGTGTACTTTCATTCGTTTGTGTTAAAGCTTGACACAGGAAACCTGCTCTCCACATAGCAATATCTCTACAGATGGTATAACCACTACAGAACAATTCTGGGGTTTTTAGCAGTGACTATAACTGCCTTATTTATTAGTGCATCATTTGTTTTCTGCTGTTGTGCACAGTATTCACAGTAAAATAAAGTCAATTCAGTTGAAGTTGAACAATGGATACTGCTACAAACAAGGAGACCACTCAGCGTGGTGCTGCGTGTGCAGCTGTCAAACCTTTATATCCTTTTATTTAGGAATAAATATTTTACAATGATAAAATAGCATGTCTGATGCAATGGTTTGTGAAGTAACAGTGTTTTTGTTCTGTGTTGTACTGGTTACTCAGTTCACTCTCACTGATATTGTTAAGTAATAATCTGTAAAAGTTATACTACAATCGCATCACTTCCTGGGTGTGTCCTTCTAGAGACATGTAATACTAAGATTTGCTAATTGTCTAGTAGATGAGAAAGAGTTGCTGTGTGAGGTAAAGCAGAGTTGTCATGAATATGAATAAATATGATGTTTATTTCAACAGAGAAACACAAACTAACTAAACACTCAGGATAACAGTGTTATTATGCCCACTTGGTTTTCTTCACTATTGCTGATATTGCTAAGTCCTTTAGTTTGCAAGTTACAAACCAAAAGAACAAGTATTTTAAAAAGTTGCTTAATAATAAATTGTTGTCAATAAATTCAAATAAATTGGTGTATTTATAGTAAAGGCTGTTGACAACAATTCATCCACCCAGAATACACTGTTTAATGTAATCACAATCATCTTTAAGTAACCAAACATAACTATAAAATAAATACATATCAGTTTCTGATTGCCAGTGAAATGTAGTTAGAGTGAGAATGTTCTTTTAGCTGATTGTTTATAACAGACGTGTTCTTGAACATTAATGAGGAAAGGCTCAGGTGCACAGTTTATTCTCCTCTTGATCAATAGATGAAGAAAATTGTTGGAGGAAAAGTTTCTGTTCCTCTGCAGCTCTTTTTCTCTATAGACAATATTCTGTTTGTGAGACCTGTATGATTGTAATTAACACCAGTGCAATCATAGCTCCAGTTTTGTTCTTTGGTCACTACACTTAATTAACCCTACTGAATAAAATCAGATGGAAAAATATTTGAAGTGAACTGGAACAGCGATTTAGTCCAGGAACTCTATGGAACTCTGTTTGGGAAGTCTATACAAAGAAATGTAAAAATGCTAAATATATACATTATATAATATTAATTATAGTTCAGAAGTTTATTTATTAATGTCATTAATAAATAAATTACTTTCAATTACCTTAAAAACCAAGTCTTTCTTATTTCTCCACAAGATGGTGTAGTGAGTTATCTTATTGTGGGTCAGGTGCTAGGACTCTGCTCACATCCTCCAAAGATGTAGACTCTGTTATAAATACTTCTTTGCAGAATAATATGAACTCTAATAAACATGCTTTATCACAACAAACAAATAAATGCCACAAGTCAAGATACTACTTATAAAATATAAAAACTAAAATATTTACTCATTTTAATTGTTAGTAAATTTGTATAAAATTGAATAAATACAATAATAGAATAATTTAAATACATTACATTTTCTTCTCCATGGCAGATTCAATAAAGCCACTTTTCCCTCATAAAGTTGTAGATGAAGGTGATGATGTTAATCTGATAAAATCGGTCCGTAGGATGAAGATGATAACATTGTCAGTAAGGAAACAGACACTTTCTTATGAGTGAAGCAGTCATTATGTTTGGCTTTAATTGTACAAACAATATCCTAACATTTTATTTCGGGGCCTCTGTGCCACCAATATCACTAATTATAACTAATTATTGTCATTTTGTATAATAACCATTGTCCATTGACAGATATCAAAAAAGACGGTCATTTCATGTACTCTTGGGGCCCCTGGTGGCTACGGGGCCCTAAGCAGTCAGCTTAGTTCGCTTATGCCTTGGGCATAACCACTTCCTGACTCAGTATCTGACAGTCAATATTACTAATGTAATGTTGTATGATATTTAGGAATGATCATAAAATTATCAAAACTTCCGGGATTTCTGCAGGACTTGAAGAGCTGGACACTGGGTGAGATCGCCTGTGCTGCGGGTCTGTCAGTGTGTGTGTGTGTGTGTCTAAATAGTGCCCTTTGCACTTACCCATTTGTTTTGGGTTTTCTGTTTGTTAATGTATTAGTTATCACAGTATGCATTTGGGGCTGCTATTTTATTTTATTTCATTTTTAAATGGACGGGTTTTAAGCTGTAGCTGGGCTGGAAATCTTAGGTCCAATCCGGAAATCACTGGTTACTATGGTTACCGCGTCCTGCGGGAGAAAGAGCTCCTTCTGACAACACTCAGCCCTCACGGTAGGGCGATCTTTATCCGTTAATGTCACACTGATTTTACAATAAATATACAATAAACAATAAATATACAATATAATATAACATAATATACAATACAATGTAATATTTACCCCAGTAGTAGGACACTTTTTAAGAACCCTGTGTTTACTTCCTCTGCTCTGATAACTCACAGCGGCAGGGTAGCAGTTCGTTAGTTCAGTGTTGAAAAAGCGGATGAAGACGGACAAAGTTAGCCGATGCATGCCATTTAACTTCCCTCAGAATTTACTCCCGGATGGAATAACTTACATGAACTCTAAAATAAATAGCAAATAAGCTTTTATTTCTCTGCTTTCCAAACTAGATGAACCGCGATCGCGCACACACTTCTGATCACATTGTTCCGCACTACTCAATGAAGGCGTTCTTTCCAACACCATCGTAATCCAGGGTAAGCCTTTCCATCGCTCTCCGACAAACTCACTTATTCTTAGAATGGATTAAAAAATGGGGAATTCACGAAGATGGGTAAATTGTGACCATGAAGGGATGCTGATGGTCAGCAAATATGCTCAAATAGGGTTTGGTTTTCAAGAGACGATTGATTTGTGCCATTGATGGCCAAGAACATATTCCAAACACCTCCACCATCTACATGGACTGTCTCCACATTTAAAAAATTCCCTTGATCATTATACCAGCTCTACTTGCAGGGACTCACTAAATAAAAAGTATTAACAACGACAACAATGTAATCCAGGGTAAGACCTACCTTCGTCCTCCGACACCCCTAATTTATCCGTGGAATAGATTACACAACGTGGTGAGGTTACAAAGATGGGTAAATTGTGGCCTTGAAGGATGCTCTTGGATAGCAAAGATGATCAAATAGGCTTTGGCTTTCAAGGGGCGATTGATTTGTGTTACGGATCAGAAGGTCCCTGGACAAATCCGCATACCCCAGCCTGTCTCCACTGATTCAGGTATCCTTAACTGGTTAACAGTTTACAACATTAAAAGTCGTCTGGAAATGACCAAGCCTACAAATGATGTCATGTGTAGATAATCCCATGGCAGTAGGAAACTTTTAATCTATGAATCCTTGGACCAATATTAAAATGACATCCATTTAGAACACACCTGTTGTCAGTTGCTAGCATTTACCTGTGGGGGTGCCCCTGCTGGGCTTTGCTTTGCAGTACCTTTTAACCTGCAGTGAATCGGGCTCTTTCTTAAATTTTTGTAAATTTCAAAGCTTTACCAATGTAGTACCTAATACATTTCAACTTTACATAGAGCACAAACTGGGCTTTCATAATATGGCTGATGTAAGTATGTTAGATTCATGTGTGACTTTTAAGCTTATGTCAAAGTACACATACACGAAAATAGAATTTTGAACTCTAGCAGAAAAAAACAGTGAAAATGGAGAATAAACAAACCTTGCAGATTGTTTTGAACACAGGACTGAGTTCATGAAAGTCTTGGGTGTGGGCCCATAGAAAAATAGCTAAATTATAACACTCAGAAAGACCTTTTATTTGGAGTAAAGTGACTGATGTGCCTAACTTTTTCAACAGAGCCTCTGTTTCCCTGAATAATCAATGACTATTTATGAATATGTAAGACCTATTGACACCTGGCTCAGGTGACACCAGGTTTCCCCAGGACTCCTATTGATGTCTCAGCTGTTCGCACCTATACATTCAGATTCCTCCTACAAAAACAGAAATTTACACTGAGGCCAGGTTTTGTTGAGAGAAACAAAAAATAAAGCATGGTTTCTGAAATTTTCATTGAAATGTAATGCTTTTAGAACGTTTGCTAAAGGCATATTCACAACCACATTGAAGCCATTCACAGGTAACTATGTTGTTTTTCTGGGGTACTATTATATTATTTGCTTTAAATTTTGTCTCCTTAGCAAAAGTTTCCACTGTTTATGACTGAAATAAAGCTGTTCATATCGTGCTATTTTTTGGGGGTGATCTGAGTATATGATGACTGGAATACAGCTGCTCACATCGGGCAAGATGCTTTCACTTTTATTTAGCGTTTATTTAGTGAGTATATATTTGTGCTATGTTGTTTTTCTGTGGTACTATTATTGATTTTACATTTTGTCTGCTTAGCAAAAGTTGCCACGGTTTATGACTGAAATAAAGCTGTTCACATCGGTGCACGCTTTCTGACTTTCTGACAGCTTTATTTCAGTCATTATATACTCAGATCACAAAGAGTGGAAGATTTTTTTTGGTTTGTTTCTTCATTCAAGCCCTTTTTTTTCTGTTAGACACGGGCATGCATTAGCACATCACTCCCCACAAACAACACAGCAATTAGCATTTACTTCCATCTGAATAGAGTCGTTTACATAAATCCTGCATGTGAATGGAGCGCTAAGTGCGGGGCGGGGCTCGGTGAGTGTGGAGACAAGAATTTGACATACTTTTGCTTTTTTTAACATTAATTTAATAACAAACATTTATTTGGCAATAACCTTTTTGGAAAGACAACCGTCTACCGTTTGTGTGCATGTTTTTTCTGGGTTGCTACAATATAATTTCATTTACAAAACACTTTCAAAGTGAAAAAAAGTGATTGGCATCGTTGACAATGCCGTCGACCCCAGAGGGTTAAATCGCTCAACCTGTCCATCTGACTGAGGTCAGAAAGGTGTTGTGCGGGTTTTGTCAATGTCTAGCAACTCACACATGCTCTGGAAGACCTCCGATTCAAAATTGGTGCCTTGGTCACTATGGAGTGTAATTGGTGCCCCATAACGGCAGACCGATGTGCATGTGCGACACCAAAGTGAAACATCTTCTGCATTTGGTACCAACAATATCTGGTCCCCAACCGAGACAGTGTTCGCTCCACACCGAAATGTCCACCCACTGGCTCCTCGTGCATCTGGCGCATTACATCTTCCCAGAAAACTTCGCGGCAGGATTATCTGGGGATAAAACTCAGGGCCCTCATTCAGGTACAGTCTTTGCCATTGGCTTCAGTAAGCTTTTGTTGCTGGGCCATAGGGGGACACATTCTCCCAGGAAGGTCATTCATTGCCTTCCTCCATCCACCTCTTGATGGGAGTAATTTCTGGATTGGCTGTCTGAGCAGAACGCAGTTCGTCGGTAGTCCACCCAGAGAATGGAAGGGTACTGGCAGTAATGGCAGGTTGTACTACCCCCACTGGACAAGACTCTGGGGTAACGGCTGCAGGTTCATCATGTATAGGTTTGCCATCAAGGTCACACTGGACCGCTTGGTGACAGAGCTGAGGGCTACTCAAGGTGGGATTCTTAAGGTTACATGGGCAAGTTGAACAGCATGGCCTCAGAGAAAGCACATCAGCATTTTTGTGACAGTGCCCCGGGTGATGAACAACTTTGAAGTCATACTACCCAAGCTTCTCGAGCCAGAAGCCTCTCTGGCCAAATGTCCCTCTGGTTCTCTCATCCTCAGGAGCCAGTGTAAGGTACTATGGTCTGTGTGTACAGTGAAGGATCTGCCCAGCAGGTACTGATGAAAATGTGCTGTGAACTCCACCACAGCTAAAAGTTCTCTACGCGTTGTGCACTAATTCTGCTCAGTTGGCGTCAGTCTCCGACTCCCATATGCTAGTACATGTTCTTCCCCTTGCTGTAATTGAGAAAGCACAGTTCTGATTCCGAAATTGCTAGCATCTGTGTCCAGAACAAGATCACCACTGTCCATAGGGTAGCCAAGGATGGGGGTGGTAGTGAGCAGCTTCTTTAACTCATCAAATGCCTGTTGGCTCTCAGGGGTCCAGTGAAATCGGGCATGTTTCCTCAACAGGTTGTGAAGGGGCTTTGCAACTGCAGCAAAATCTTTGACAAACCGCCTGTAGTAGGATGCGAGACCCACAAACTGTGGCCATTCTCGAATTTTCTGCACCTTCTCTGGGTCGGCGGCTATACCATGCTCTGAGACGACGTGGCCAAGGTAGACTACCTGGCGGCAGAAGAGACAAAATTTGGCGGGTTTCAGCTTCAGGTTCGCTTGGCGCAGCCTTTTGAAGACCTGTGCCAGCCGCTGGAGCATTTCCTTTACATTCCTGCCCAGGACGATGATGTCGTCTACGTATACCAGGCAGATTTCCCACTGCCTTCCAGCCAAGACACGGTCCATTAATCACTGGAACGTCGCAGGAGCATTGCAAAGGCCAAACGGCGTGATGTTCCACTCAAACAGTTCCTTCCTGCTGTAGAACGCTGCCTGTCTCACCTGTGGGGTCAACTCCACTTGCCAGTACCCGGAAGCAAGGTCCAATGTGCTAAACCATTTTGCCGTGGACAGTGTGTCTAGTGTGTCTTGGATTCTTGGGAGTGGATAGACGTCTTTTACAGTGCGCTCGTTTAGTGCCCTGTAGTCTACACATAGTCGGTACGTTTGATCTTTCTTTCGTACCATTACAATGGGTGAAGCCCAGCGGCTATTACTTTGGGAGGCTAAACCAGCATCTAGACTCTGTTGGATCTGCTCATCGGCACTTTGTTGTTTTTCAAATGCCATTCAATGCGGTTGCTGTTTCACAGGCGAACCAGGCTGGATTTTAATGTCATGTTGGTACATGCCATCTTCAGTATATATTGCAATAAAAAGACTACTGATGGCTCAGTAACAATGAGGAAATCTCCAGAACTAAGGACTGAGTTTTAGGCTTTGCAGGATATAAGAATTAGACTCACATGCTTTGTCACTTCTGTTGTAATGGAGTATATCTATGTAATTTAACACTGCATTGTTTTGTCGCTTCATTTTATATGCCATGTATACTTTCATTTGTTTGTATTAAAGCTTTACACAGGAAACCTGCTCTCCACATAACATTATCTCTACAGATGGTATAACCACAACAGACCAGTCACTAGAACTGCCTTATTTATCAGTGCATCATTTGTTTTCTGCTCTTGTGCACAGTGTTCAGTGGGAGAAAGTTCAATTCAATTCAGTTTTCTTTATTTAATCCCCTGATATGACAGAAAGTATATCATGTGAATTGATAGATTTTTTAAATCCAATACAGTTTAAATGTTGAGATTTATGGCTGTTTTCAACAATTGTTTCCTGTTTGGTTTTACTTTTTTTACAGTTACTATTGAATAAATTATTGCTTTTCATTTAGAAATGTTATTGTTTATATATAAAAAATACAAAAACAACTGTGCAGCATTTCAGATAGAAATACATTGGGAATTATAAATCCATCACACACTACTGTAAATATTAGATCTAATATAAAACAATTAATACAGAACATCTGTGTGGATGTCTAGAAAATAATGAACCATGTCAAGTGTATATACATGTATACATATGAATATATAAAGGGATGTAATTTCTTTACAGTTTATATGATTTATTGTAACAAATGTTTATTTATCTATTTAGACAGTCATTATGCATGTAAACACAACTGCATGTTACTTTGCTGCATGTGAGCTAAGGCAATGTCCTTTTACAAAACACGGAGTCATGATTGAGTATGATTGTATAAACAGATGAAATGGATGAAAAAGAAAACTCTCAGTGGAATTTGCTTTCCGTTTGTTTTATGATCATATTTGACCTGATTATAATACTAGTACTCGTGATTTATTGACAACATATTTTCATCAGCCAACATTTTTTAGGCTGCAGTTGGAGGACACTAAGCAGCTTCTTATATTGTTTATGGGGTAGAGAGGGTTTGTATGTACTTATACATGATTATACATACATAGCTATAACTGATGTTAGTAGGTCATTTATATTATTCATTACTTTATTTTAATATTAAATAAAATGTTTTTTGCAACAGTGAATGTAATATAAATCTGTCATTTATATAAGAGAGCTCTGAACTGACAAAACAATGCTACTTATCCACCCTGTTATAACAGCTGTTATTAATATCAATAAGTCCATATTAACATGACATACTAATTTCCATTTGAATGTTTTTAAGTGATTCATATTGTATGTGTATATTCATGTTTAAACAAGATACAGACAAATACATCTGAAATGTATTTATGTGTTTAAACAGTTTAATAAGAGAAGCTCTGAGGAAGCATACTACAGAATATATGAGCACTTGTGTGGAAAAGAATTGTGTGTAATAGAGAAAATGTATTCAGTCATGGCTGTTGTGTACATTCACATTGTATTATCTGACTGCAAATGAGTGAGAAAAGATCAAAAATAACTGTGATTATTCAGTTATAGTGGAATAATGTTGTATTGTGTTGGTGACTGAGTTCACCAGTGTTGTGATGATCTGTATAAAGTTATGCTCCAACAGCATCACTTCCTGGGTGTGTCCTTCTAGAGACGTGTAAAGTTCAGCACATACAGCACTATTATACAGAATCCTCACAGAGCTGTGTTCAGAAATGGCTCAACTATACTACTTACTGTACATAGTGAGATACATACCACTGATTCTCACTCTAGTTACAGGTAATTTTCATCAATTCATCAATTTACTATTGGAATTAACCAAATTCATGATCTATAGAATTAATGTAATTTAATGTCTTGCATTATTTTTGGGGTATGTTGGGTATTACACCCAACATATCAGTTTTGATATATGTATTATATCTTTATTAATATTCTCCTGTATAACAGGCAGTTTTGCAGATAAAATTTGGCCGAAAGATGAAGATGCCAATATTGTCATGAAGGAAACAGACACTGTTACTCTGAGATGTTCATATCAATCAAGCAGTGATAACATTTGGCTTTACTGGTACAAACAATATCCTAACAGCGCACCACAGTTTTTACTGCTTAAAGGAGCGAGGTCAAGAGATAATGAAGAGCACAACCCCTCTGGCTCTCGATTCAATGCAGAAACATCCCGAGACTCTACTGAACTTACTATCAAACATCTGCAGATCTCAGATTCTGCACTCTATCACTGTGCTCTTCTAGTAGTAGCACAGTGATACAGAGTCACTGAGAGACTGTACAAAAACCTATGAAATAATTCATTTGAAGTTTAACGTTTAATATCAAAGATACTTCCTTTACCAACTTATCAGTTAACCACAGACAAAAAAGACATTTGTGGTAACATATGCAGCTGAAAAAGAGAAAATAATAAAGAGGCACTGTGTCACTTGTTGCTGGTGTGTACTGTTTTATATTCATTGTACTTTGCTGGCCAGTTTGTCCCATGTTTCATTTAAATTATATATATTATATTTATTTACATGTATAAAAACAAACAAAGATTTGTCGTCAACAATTCACAACATTCAGAAGTGTCTAAATCAAGAGGTGTAGTATAATCTAGTGAAGAAAAATATTTTCTAAGTTATCATAAAATAACATTGTCAATCGCTCAGTGTGATGCAGTAATTACAACTAAAACATTACATCTAAAATAAACCCTGGCATCACTCTGCCCCCTGGTGAGACATATTCTGATCAACAGTGTCAGCTGCAGGAAGTGTGGAGCTCCACAGGCTATGACAGTAAACTCCTTCAGCTTTATCTTTCAGCAGATTACCATCTCTATCATGCTGATCTTTAATCTTTTACTGTTAATGCTTCTTCTAGGTATGTTCACCTTAATATTAGTTCTTATGACCAAGTTGGGACATGAAGTGTGAGAAATAGCACAGGTTTATATACACTATATTGCCAAAAGTATTCGCTCACCCATCCAAATAATCAGAATCAGGTGTTCCAATCACTTCCATGGCCACAGGTGTATAAAATCAAGCACCTAGGCATGCAGACTGTTTTTACAAACATTTGTGAAAGAATGGGTCGCTCTCAGGAGCTCAGTGAATTCCAGCGTGGAACTGTGATAGGATGCCACCTGTGCAACAAATCCAGTCGTGAAATTTCCTCGCTCCTAAATATTCCACAGTCAACTGTCAGCTGTATTATAAGAATGTGGAAGTGTTTGGGAAAGACAGCAACTCAGCCACAAAGTGGTAGGCCACGTAAACTGACGGAGCGGGGTCAGCGGTTGCTGAGGCGCATAGTGCGAAGAGGTCGCCAACTTTCTGCAGAGTCAATCGCTACAGCCCTCCAAACTTCATGTGGCCTTCAGATTAGCTCACGAACAGTGCGCAGAGAGCTTCATGGAATGGGTTTCCATGGCCGAGCAGCTGCATCCAAGTCATACATCACCAAGTGCAATGCAAAGCGTCGGATGCAGTGGTGTAAAGCCCGCCGCCACTGGACTCTAGAGCAGTGGAGACGCGTTCTCTGGAGTGACGAATTGCGCTTCTCCATCTGGCAATCTGATGGATGAGTCTGGGTTTGGCGGTTGCCAGGAGAACGGTACTTGTCTGACTGCATTGTGCCAAGTGTAAGTTTGGTGGAGGGGGGATTATGGTGTGGGGTTGTTTTTCAGGAGCTGGGCTTGGCCCCTTAGTTCCAGTGAAAGGAACTCTGAATGCTTCAGCATACCAAGACATTTTGGACAATTCCATGCTCCCAACTTTGTGGGAACAGTTTGGAGCTGGCCCCTTCCTCTTCCAACATGACTGTGCACCAGTGCACAAAGCAAGGTCCATAAAGACATGGATGACAGAGTCTGGTGTGGATGAACTTGACTGGCCTGCACAGAGTCCTGACCTCAACCCGATAGAACACCTTTTGGATGAATCAGAGCGGAGACTGAGAGCCAGGCCTTCTCGTCCAACATCAGTGTGTGACCTCACAAATGCGCTTCTGGAAGAATGGTCAAAAATTCCCATAAACACACTCCTAAACCTTGTGGACAGCCTTCCCAGAAGAGTTGAAGCTGATATAGCTGCAAAGGGTGGACCGACATCATATTGAACCCTATGCATTAGGAATGGGATGTCACTTGGGAAGTTCATATGTGAGTCAAGGCAGGTGAGCGAATACTTTTGGCAATATAGTGTATATAGGAGGTAGAACAGAACATGTATGTGATGCCCCAGAGTTAACAGGAATGAGTCACAACACAGCAGTGAGTTAAGGTGATATATTGTGATGTAGTGATATGTACAGCACAGTGAACTGGGAAGACTTCAGGGTGGACCAAGACCACCCTGTGGTCATATAAATAACAAATAACAAATAACAAAACAGAAACAAACTGAGATTAGCTATCTGACCTAAATAAAAAGAAAAAAGAAAGAAATGAACATCTCCAACAAAAATGACAGTCATAGCCCTCGTGCCAGTGAATACATACAATGTCTCAATATTTACATGTGCAAAGAAAGATTATATACACAAGGCAGCAACGATTAACAAGAAGCAGATCAAACTTGTAGTCAAGGCAGGCAAAGGTCAAAATCAGAACAGTAAAACACAACACTGAATCTCAACACACACGCAAGCACAACACACCAAGTGAGCATTGAAGTTGGGGTTACTGGCTTCCATCCCAGCCTTGGCAGAAGTGTTAACTGCTGGAGCTGAAGCAGTAAGGAGGGCTAGAGTACAGAGGGGACCAACCTGAAGGACTAAACACATATAAGACAGAATATACAACACAACCTCACAGGATGTAACACTTCATATTAGTTCCAAGATGTTTTCATATTTCATTTACTTATTAAAAAAAATCTTTTCTCTTTTTAGCACAGGGAGCACATCAATTCAAATGACTGAGTAGATTATATGCATTTTGGTGAGAGGCTTCATGTGGATTAGACTTGACCTACTGACCTATTTATAAGATGGGACATTTAGCCAACAGAACATAATTCCCAGGCTGTGACACAGATATGTTAATATGACGAATTACAATTTGCATTAATATGTGTATCATTGCATAACTAAAATCCACAAAGGATTCATTCATTAATCTTCAGTAAACACCTGAGCAGGATCAAGGTGATGGTGATAGGGTCACTGTCACTATATTTAGTAAAAATCAGCCTTAAACAACATTCAATAAATTCTATTATGAAAATTCATGTGACAGAGCTGACATGACTATGAGTAAGTAAAAGTGGGTGGAGCTAGATGTGGTAAGATACAGTTTAGAAAGTTTCACGGAGATCCTGCCATTTATACCTACTGCAAGAGAGACACAACAGTCATGTTACTCTTCTTTATTTTCATAGTTGGTAAAAACATTGGTAAGTCATTTATATTATACACAAACTTTAGGTGAATGTTGTAGGAACCTGATACCTAAACATCATTCTTTTAAAAAAAAATTAACACCCTTAAGCAATGAAAGTAGAAATGTTTATGTTGTTGTAATGTTTTATAACAGGTGCTGTTGACAGCAGCATTACACCAGACCAAACCATCATATCTTCAAGTGAAGGCAGCAACATCACACTGACCTGCAAATATGATGATTCAGCTGAATATTTCCACTGGTATCGACAAAAACCTCAATCAGAACCAGAGTTTCTGCTGCTGACTTCTAAATACACAGATGGTGTCACTAAATCTAAACACGACCCAAGAATATCCACCAAAGTTCTTAAAAATGAGAAGAAAGTAGATCTGGAGATCTTTCCTGCTGCAGTATCAGACTCTGCACTGTACTACTGCACCATGGAGCCCACAGTGACACAAAACTCAAACAGACTGTACAAAAAGTCAAGCTGCATGTTTTTCCTCAGCAGGGGGAGATGTATACCTGTTTCATTCAAATACAGGTTTCTTTCTTATTTCTCAGACTCTGGTGTTGATTTGAATTTCAACAATGATCCTCTTATGTTGGGAATGCTTATTGGTTGAATAATCAGAGAACAAATCCTTTAAAAATAAATCTTTAATCGGAAAGATTTATTTCTGCTGAAGTTCATGCTGTTATTCCCCTGATGTAATAATAAGAAGGTAACACAAATTCAATAGCAATACATATTTAAATAATTTAAGATACTGAGTTTTAATGTAACACTACTGAACTGAAGACTTCACTCTTCATTATTTGGCAGTTTATAAAATAGCACTTGATCCAGCACTGATATTAGCCAGTCAGCTTTCTCAGGCAGCTGTGTGCTCCTTCTGTCTGTTAGTGTTGGTGTTGCATGTTATTTGTGATCAGTCAAGAGCTGACAGCACAAGATAGCAAACTAATTAAAACACAAGGCCTTGTTGAACAGAAAAGACTTCTCTGCTCTAAACCCTTTGAGCAGACAGAAAGATATTCAGGCAAAAATATCTCACTAAATCACAAGTTGTGGTTGAAATGGAAATGGTTGCTCCACTCCAGACTCTCACTGTGCTGCCACATGTTCACTCAGTCTCCACAGCACTAAGTGCAGTTCTCATAGCCAGTGGTGGCAGCTTTTAGCCCACTGACTTTAGCTAGCTTAGTAAATGACAGTGTAAAGTTCACATGGTGTTAGAGTCCTGTGACACAGCCCTGACCTCTAACTCCAAAATATGTATAATGGGTGTAGGAAAACATATTTTTAGGTCACTCAAAAATCTATTCTAACATATAGCACTATTATACAGAATCCTCTGTATACAGAGACTCAATTTAACAACTTTTTGTTAAAACTCATTTGTGAAAACATTTGCAGCTGAAGGAAATGTGGATTACTGAGCGTTTAACACAAATACATTGTTCTTCAAATGAGAGACAAAAATTCTTTGTGCAGTTGTAAAGTTTATTGCCTCTAATATAAAGGCACTACAAAGCTATAAAAAAAAACAAAAAAAGAACATTAAGTTGATTGTTCATCTCAGAAGCATATTTGAGTTATTATAAATCCAACTATGAAAAATTGAGAAGACAGAATATAACTAGCAACATTGATACAAAAATGTGGAAGATAGTTAGCGTGCTGTCTGTTAGCTTGATGATAACATGTATTGGGAAGCGCCATAGACATGCTAACAGAAATAAGCATTGGCGTCACGACCGAATAACACGTAAAAACCAGAGAGTGAAAATGAACCATGATTCAAAAATGAATTCAGGATGTTGTTGTACTTACAAGTATATGTTTCTATGATCTAAAATAACTTTAAAGTCTGTAGTTGTGTACCGCTGACAGTTTATTGTGTCTTTCATTACAACTGTAACTCTTCACTGTTCACATACATTACTCAGATTCCTAACTGCTCACACTATTTCACACAACAGAAAATTATAGTATTAGCTATTATAAATCACACAAGCTGGCAAACTGTTAGAATATAACACATAGAGGACAAGTATTTCAATGCAAAGGAATGGAGAGAGAGAGAGAGAGAGAGAGAGAAAGAAAGAAAGAAAGAAAGAAAGAAAGAAAGAAAGAAAGAAAGAAAGAAAGAAAGAAAGAAAGATCAATTAATATTTTTTATAAATATAAAATTTGCTAATTTATTAGTGTTACTTTTTTAACAACTATTTATTATAAGTTACTTTTCACAGAAAAACCTTTGTGACATAGAGTATACTTGTTCTTCTATCATACATACTGCTGATATAATATCCTAACCCCTGCCCTGGTTACTCTTAGTGCCTAAGATAATTTCAGAGATATCATTCTGATTAAACAACACAACTGTCCACTTAACACTAAACTGTCATAAGAATAAATACTCATCTAATGTCGTTTCTTTGGTACCTGCTGTGTCAGAAACACTGAAAACTGGAAACTTATCTGCAAAACTGCCTTTACTCTTCTTTCTCTTCTTCTAATGCTATTGTGAGAACAGGAAAGTTTTATTTTTTAGATTTAAAATAGAGCTTTATTTCCTCCTTTCAGTATGTGTTTACTTAAATGTGCTCTGGACAGGTTCCCCATATGAGGCTGAATGTAAAGCCAGGATGTTTCAGTAAGAATCAACAATCTGACAACAACATTGGTGACACTGTCATGTGATGCTGTGGGGTGGAGCAATTTTGAAGCTTTATGGTGTTAACATATTAGATTACAGAAAGATCTCCACTATTTTCACTGAGCTAAGACCAGTCATCATGTTCACTGTTATATTCATGTATCTGTGGCTTTCACTAGGTGAGTTAACATTGACTTTTTGTTATTGCAGAAATATTAACTATATTATATTAAATATTAGTCTGTGTGGTGATGCAGTGTGAAAATGCAGAGTGTGGGTCTGACTTAAGTATTTCCTGTTGATTATTTAAACATTATGTTCTCTTCTCTATGACAGGTGACTCCATGGCAGATTCAATAGAGACAGATTTCCCTCATAAAGCTGTAGATGAAGGTGATGATGTTACTCTGTCCTGCACATACAAATTCAGTGGTGTTTCAGGAAACAAGTACCTGCACTGGTACAGGCAATATCCAAAATCTAAACCTGAGTTCCTTCTTTATATTGATCAAAGTGGAACTTATAATTCTGATCCTCCCCCAAGAATGTCTGTTAACGTTGATGATAAACAAGTGGATCTGATCATCTCCTCTGCTGCTGTATCAGACTTTGCTCTATACTACTGTGCTCTGAGGGCCACAGTGACAGGAAATCCAGCTGAACTGTACAAAAACTTTCACACAGTTTTGCTACATGCCCTTTTGGGGAAGTCTCTCTTTCTTTCTTTCTTTCATTCTTTCTTTCTTTCTTTCTTTCTTAAGATTTATAAAGATTTTATATTATTATAATATTTGATTATTAGTAGACAGTTCGTTCATTCATTCATTCATTCATTCATTCATTCATTCATTCATTCATTCATTCTTCTTCTATTCTTCTATAACTATTCTATTTTGGCCAGGAAACCAGAAGTTACATTAGACAGAAAGTTAAACAGAAAGGTACTCAGAGGGTCCAATTGGGACCATTTCTGAACTTCAGTGAAGCAGCTGAGGCTCTGTACAAGTTCAGGAGTTGAATAAAGTAATGTTCTGAAAATTATTATTGTCATAATTTGTGAAAAAAAAAAAAACAATCAAACAAAACCATGGCTTCTTTTTCCCAGCAGGCTTTTTTATGTGCAAATTGGGATATAGTTTTATGATTGAGTAAAAAATAAATAAATAACTAAGTTCAAACAGAAAAGACCTTGGTGTGTTAAAGTCTCTTTCCTTTCACCACAAGATGGTGGAGGCTGTTATCTTATTGTTGGACAAGTACTAGGATTCTGCTTACATCCCCCAGAGATGCTGACATTATGATTATGAATACTTTACACAATTATAAAGACTACAGCTATTCTTCAGCCTTACATAGATAATACTTTTATATATAAAAAAGTCTAGAACCAATCAGAATGTTTTAATAATCTCTGCTTGTACAATCAAGCTAATTAGTGTCATTTTCAACACATCATCAAGCCTTGAAAGGAGTTTGCTTGAATCCAGAAAGGAAACTGAACTTGTAGTAGGGCTATACATGCAATTTCTGTAAAAATGAAATGTACATGTTCACTTGCAATGGGATGTTTGTCATGAGATAATATAAATACTACACTCTTTATTTGTACACAGTTTCATGCTTAAATGAAAAATAATGATATAAAAATCCATCAATACATATGATATTGATAAAAAATGATAGATTAGAGAAAGAAAAGAGGCTGGTTTGTTCCTCACCACAGTAAAATACTCCTCAACTGTTTGTAATCCTATTTAATAAACAGGTCATTAGGTCTACACACACCTAAATTTCCATTTCCCATCCTGCATTGTACCAGACTCCACTTCCCACAATGCACACTCACTTCCACATTCATTAGTTCATTTATTTTATTGAAGTATTTTTCATGCTATCAGTTTGTGTTTGTTTACCATGTGCTCAGGAAAATTTATCCATGTGGTGCTGAATGTAAAGCCAGAAAGCTTCAGTAAGAATCAACAATCTGTCAGTAACATTAGTGACACTGTCATGTGATGCTGGGGGGTGGAGCTTCATGAATGTTTATAATGTTAATATATCAGACTGCAGAAATTTTATTTTCATTTATAAGCTCATCCATCATGTTCACTGTTATATTCATGTGTCTGTGGCTTTCACTCGGTGAGTTAACATTGATTTTTGTAGATTCAGAAATTGTTTTTAATTAGATTTAATTAGTCTTATTAGTTATGTAGTATATCTGCGTAATTTAACACTGCAATGTGTGTACTTTCATTCGTTTGTGTTAAAGCTTGACACAGGAAACCTGCTCTCCACATAGCAATATCTCTACAGATGGTATAACCACTACAGAACAATTCTGGGGTTTTTAGCAGTGACTATAACTGCCTTATTTATTAGTGCATCATTTGTTTTCTGCTCTTGTGCACAGTATTCACAGTAAAATAAAGTCAATTCAGTTTAAGTTGAACAATGGACATTGCTACAAACAAGGAGACCACTCGCGTGCGGTGCTGCGTGTGCCGCTGTCAAACCTTTATATCCTTTTATTTAGGAATAAATATTTTACAATGATAAAATAGCATGTCTGATGCAATGGTTTGTGAAGTAACAGTGTTTTTGTTCTGTGTTGTACTGGTTACTCAGTTCACTCTCACTGATATTGTTAAGTAATAATCTGTAAAAAGTTATACTACAACTGCATCACTTCCTGGGTGTGGCCTTCTAGAGACGTGTAAAGTTCAGCACATACAGCACTATTATACAGAATCCTCACAGAGCTGTGTTCAGAAATGGATCAACTATACAACTTACTGTACATAGTGAGATACATACCACTGATTCTCACTCTAGTTACAGGTAATTTTCAATCAGTTATTAATTATTACAGTGATATTTAATCAGTTAAATAATTGCATTAATTAATAAGCATGTTTGTATTAATCTAGTAATTTCTTGATTCCTTAAGTCAATATTGGAATTACAAAAAATACTTCACTGACATGTTTCTTTATATTTTTGTCACACCAGGTAGCTTTGCAGATAAAATTTGGCCAACAGATGCAAACATTGTCAGGAAAGAAGCAGAGACTGTTATTCTGAAATGTTCATATGAGGCAAGCAGTAATGGTATTTATCTTTACTGGTACAAACAATATCCTAACAGCGCACCACAGTATTTACTGTATAAAGGAGCAAGGTCAAATGAACGTTATGGGAGCACTCCTGATGATCGTCGACTAGATTCGAAAGCAAGCAGAGACTCTACTGAACTTACTATCAGAGGTCTAAAGCTCTCAGATTCTGCACTCTATCATTGTGCTCTTAGAGTAGCAGCACAGTGATACAGAGTCACTGAAAGGCTTTACAAAAACATCAACATGGTATATTAAGTTTCTAAAACCACAGAAGATGAAACAGACTCACTTTACCAACTTATCAGTTAACCACAGACACAAACAACATTTGTGAAAACATTTGCAGCTGGAGCTAATAGCCTGAAAAGAAAATGAGGGATTAACACAACTATACTTTAATTCATAAATCTACATCTACATTCATTTATTAAATCTTTCATATGTTCATGTGTTTATTCTGCATGTTCATTTGAACAGATGTGAGTTTGATCATACAGATAAAAAAAATAATAATAAAACATTAGTGACAATATTTGATTGCACATAAGGGTAATGTCTATAATCTTAAACATAATTATTTGATGGAGGGATGATGACTCTAGCCTTTTGAGCTTGTCCTCTGTTTTCTTATTTGTACTGTCATGTAAACGTTCCAACTTAAGGTGGACTGCTGACACTAAATTTCCCCTAAGTCTGAATGAGTGTGTGAATGTGTCTGTGCATTTTGTCCTGCATTAGACTGCTGTATCATCCAGGGTGTATTCCTGCATCATCCCTAGTGTTGCTGGGAGAAGCTCCAGATTCACCTGCCCAGGACAAAGCATGAATGAATGAATGAAGGTGTGTATATATAATGTATATAGACAGTTGTGGAAGTGTGACCAGGATAAAGTAGGTACTAAAAATAAACTCTGATTGAATGACCATTCATTAGGTTGCAGCTGCAGATTATGGATCTGGGGCTTGGTTTTACTGTAGTTTTAGCATACTAAGATTTGTTAATTGTCTAGTAGATGAGAAAGAGTTGCTGTGTGAGGTAAAGCAGAGTTGTCATGAATATGAATAAATATGATGTTTATTTCAAAAGATAAACACAAACTAACTAAACACTCAGGATAACAATGTTATTATGCCCACTTGGTTTTCTTCACTATTGCTGATATTGCTAAGTCCTTTAGTTTGCAAGTTAAAAACCAAAAGAACAAGTATTTTAATTAAGTTGCTTAATAATAAATTGTTGTAAAGGTTTCTGTTCCTCTGCAGCTCTTTTTCTCTATAGACAATATTCTGTTTGTGAGACCTGTATGATTGTAATTAACACCAGTGCAATCATAGCTAATCTTACTGAATAAAATCAGATGGAAAAATATTTGAAGTGAACTGGAACAGCGATTTAGTCCAGGAACTCTATGGAACTCTGTATGGGAAGGCTATACAAAGAAATGCAAAAAATACTAAATATATACATTATATTATATTAATTATAGATCAGAAGTTTATTTATTAATGTCATTAATAAATAAATTACCTTCAATTACCTTAAAAACCAAGTCTTTCTTATTTCTCCACAAGATGGTGTAGTGAGTTATCTTATTGTGGGTCAGGTGCTAGGACTCTGCTCACATCCTCCAAAGATGTAGACTCTGTTATAAATACTTCTTTGCAGAATAATATGAACTCTAATAAACATGCTTTATCACAACAAACAAATAAATGCCACAAGTCAAGACACTACTTATAAAATATAAAAAACTAAAATATTTACTATTTTATATTTGTATAAAATTGAATAAATACAATAATAGAATAATTTCTTTGTTTACTATGTAAACAGTTTCAGTAGAGTTTCCCAAACAAGGCAGAATGTTTCAGTAAAGATCAACAATCTGTCAGTAACACTGGAGACACTGTCATGTGATGCTGGGGGGTGGAGCTTCGTGAACATTTATCATGGTAATATTTCAGAGTACAAAAAGAGTTCAGAAGCTTTTAACTTTCATTCAGCTAAAATCATTCATCATGTTCACTGTTATATTCATGTGTCTGTGGCTTTCACTGGGTGAGTTAACATTGACCTTTTGTTAGTTTATATATTATGTGTTGTTTATTAATTGTGTGCTGTTAGAAATCATGATTTCTGTATGTAATTCTGGCTTGATTCTGGCATAAAGTTTTGAATTTTTCTTATTATTAAAATATGTGTTGATTTCGTGATTAATTAGTCCAAGGCAAAATACGAGTTTGACTTTTGCAGTTTAGGCTTTATTATGTAAAGTTTAAAAACATTATGTTCTCTTCTCTATGACAGGTGACTCCATGGCAGATTCAATAAAGCCACTTTTCCCTCATAAAGTTGTAGATGAAGGTGATGATGTTACTCTGTCCTGCAGCTACAAAGACTTCAGTGGTACTGTAGAGAAGCTGCAGTGGTACAGGCAATATCCAAAATCTAAACCTGAGTTCCTTCTTTATATTTATCAAAATGGAGATCTAAGTCCCAACACTCCCCCAAGAATGTCTGTTAAAGTTCATGATGATAAACAAGTGGATCTGATCATCTCCTCTGCTGCTGTATCAGACTCTGCTCTATACTACTGTGCTTTATGATTACACTTTACACTTTATCTGTTGTAAATACAAACTGCACATACCTCTCTATGCACACTCTGACATAGCCTTATTTATTGTTGTACATATTTACATATTTATCTGCAACTGTTCTGGTAGATGCTAAACAGCATTTTGTCACTATGTACCTGTACTTTGCAATGACAATAAAGTTTTATCTATCTATCTATCTATCTATCTATCTATCTATCTATCTATCTATCTATCTATCTATCTATCTATCTATCTATCTATCTATCTATCTATCTATCTATCTATCTATCTATCTATCTATCTATCTATCTATCTATCTATCTATAGATGTTAAAGGATGCCAGCCTTCTAAGGAAGTCCAGGCGGCTCTGTCCTCTCCTGCACAGAGTGTCTGTGTTGGCAGTCCAGTCCATTTTATCATCCAGCTGTACTCCAAGGTATCTGTACGTCTTGACAAACTCCACACAGTCACCGTTGATGGTCACAGGCTCCAGTTGAGGCCTGGGCCTCCTGAAGTCCACCACCATCTCCATGGTCTATGTTGTGTTGAGGTGCAGATGGTTACAGTCACACCATGCAACGAAGTCCTGTATCAGTTTTCTGTCCTCCTCCTCCTCATAGCAAGGTTGGGGATTTTTCAGGGTGGATCTGGGGCTTGGTTCCACAAGGTTTAAAGCTGTAGTTTTTTTCATTCTAGGCTGTGCTAATGGTGTAGTAGATGAGTGAAATATTACATAGCAGTATGTAGTAAATATGAATAAATATGAGTGGGCAGAGCTACATTTGGAGACATCTGAGACAGAAAATCAAATATTATTATGGTTAATGTAACTGTGTGAAGTGAAATATTGGAGCTGAAATTAATGAATGGATTAAAGTGCAGACTTTCAGTTTACTCTCACTTTACTAAACACACTCTAAGTGAAAACCAATGCACTAGAGATGTTAGAAGATGGTGTAGTGAGTTATCTTATTGTGGGCCAAATACTAGAACCCTGCTCACATGCCCAAATATGTAGACTTCTGTGATTATACATAATTCTTTGAAAAATAATATAGACTCTATCTGTTGTTCAATCCTACATACATAGTGCTAGACCTATATGTAGAATTTGCAGTTATTACATACAATATCATTAAAAATGTTTGACTTATATTTGTAATATATTTGTCTCCAGCAAGGACAAGCACATTACAGCTGCATTGAATAAAATGGGCTCTGGACAGATTCTCTCATCATAGGATAAGAAACTTTACCCTTTCTATATAAACACAGTTTCATGTTTAAATGACCAATCAGCAGATATGAGATCAAGTCAACTAGTTTTACACAGCGGTTTTATTAAGCAATGAGTTAAATGACAATAAAGAATAATAGATAACAGAATGAAATGAGCCTGGTTTGTTCCTCACATAATAAAATACCACCTCATGAAAATGTAATCCTATTTAATAAACATGCTTTCAAATACCTTATTGTCCAGACACCACTTATAAAATATAAACAATAATAAAATCAAATATTTACTCATTTTAATTATTAGTATTATTTTTTCCTGCTGTCAGTTTTTGTTTTGTTTTTTGTTTACTATGTAAACAGTTTCAGCACAGTTTCCCAAACAAGGCTTAATGTAAAGCCAGGATGTTTCACTGTCATCAACACTGGAGACACTGTCATGTGATGCTGGGGGGTGGAGCTTCCTGAACATTTATCATGGTAATATATTAGAGTACAGAAAGAGCTTTTTCATTCAGCTAAAACCAGTCATCATGTTCACTGTTATATTCATGTGTCTGTGGCTTTCACTAGGTGAGTTAACACCTTTTGTTAGTTTAGATATTATGTATTGTTTATTAATTGTCTGGTGTTATAGAAAGCATGATTTCTGTGTGTAATTCTGGCTTGATTGTGTAAAACTTTATGTTCTCTTCTCTATGACAGGTGACTCCATGGCAGATTCAATAAAGCCACTTTCCACTCAGAATGTTGTAGATGATGGTGATGATGTTACTCTGTCCTGTGAATATGAAACAAGTGCTACAGGATTCTCTCTGCACTGGTACAGACAATATCCAAAATCTAAACCTGAGTTCCTTCTTTATATTCACCAATATGGAGCTCTAAGTGATAACCGTCCCCCAAGAATGAATGCTACACTTAAAGATAAGAAAGTGGATCTGATCATCTCCTCTGCTGCTGTATCAGACTCTGCTCTATATTACTGTGCTCTGGTGCCCACAGTGACAGGAAATCCAGCTGCACTGTACAAAAACATTGACACAGTTTTCTTTCTCTCTCAAAATGTATATTTTTAATTTAGTTTATATTACTGGTAAATGTTGTATTATTTAGAGACAGCTCCTTTCTTGATGGGATGCCAGTCTTTCACAGTGCATCATGCACACACATTCACACTCTCCTTCACTCTTAGGGGCAATTTCTAATTAAATTAGAAGTGCACTAAAGACAAGCTATGGCTCCAGATATATAACATTGAACTATATATAGCATCTAGGATAATTCACTCAGACCAGTGATGAAGTAATGAGGAAATCTCCAGAACTAAGGAATGAGTTTGAGGCTTTGCAGGATATAAGAATTAGACTTCTCATGCTTTGTTGCTTCTATTGGGATGGAGTATATCTGTGTAATTTAACACTGCAGTGTTTTGTCAATTCATTTTATATGTTGTGTGTACTTTAATCTGTTTGTGTTAAAGCATTACACAGGAAACCTGCACTTCACATAGAATTATCTCTTCAGATGGTATAACCACTACAGACCAATTCCTGGAATTTTTACACAAGTGACTAGAACTGCCTTTATATATTAGTCCATCAGTTTTTTTTTTGTCTTGTGCACAGTGTTCAGTTTGAGTTAGAGAGACTCTAGCAAAAGTTTGGAAAAAGAAGAAAGTGTGAAGCAAAGACAGAATTATCTCTTAAATCTTCTGAATGGTTTAAAATATCCTGCTGTGATTTATGATCAGGCGTTTAAGCGAATTCATCTAAAGGGAATTTTGTGTGTTTAATCCCCTGATTGGACAGAAAGTATATCATGTGAATTGATAGATTTCTGAAACAACCAATACAGTTTAGTTATTGAGGTTTATCACTGTTTTCAACAACTCTTTAAAACAATAACATGCCCAAATACAAACTCAGCAACATTTCAGATAGAAATACATTTGGAGTTATAAATCCATCACACACTACCCAGTGCTGTAAATGCAATTTAAATATATGATCTAATATAAAATGATTAATACAGAACATCTGGATGACGTGGATGACCAGAAAAAAATAAACCATGTCAAGCATGTCATATAAACATACATACATACACTATATTGCCAAAAGTATTCACTCACCTGCCTTGACTCGCATATGAACTTAAGTGACATCCCTTTCCTAATCCATAGGGTTCAATATGACGTCGGTCCACCCTTTGCAGCTATAACAGCTTCAACTCTTCTGGGAAGGGTGTCCACAAGGTTTAGGAGTGTGTTTATGGGAATTTTTGACCATTCTTCCAGAAGCGCATTTGTGAGGAGCATCAGTCACACACTGATGTTGGACGAGAAGGCCTGGCTCTCAGTCTCCGCTCTAATTCATCCCAAAGGTGTTCTATCGGGTTGAGGTCAGGACTCTGTGCAGGCCAGTCAAGTTCATCCACACCAGACTCTGTCATCCATGTCTTTATGGACCTTGCTTTGTGCACTGGTGCACAGTCATGTTGGAAGAGGAAGGGGCCAGCTCCAAACTGTTCCCACAAAGTTGGGAGCATGGAATTGTCCAAAATGTCTTGGTATGCTGAAGCATTCAGAGTTCCTTTCACTGGAACTAAGGGGCCAAGCCCAGCTCCTGAAAAACAACCCCACACCATAATCCCCCCTCCACCAAACTTTACACTTGGCACAATGCAGTCAGACAAGTACCGTTCTCCTGGCAACCGCCAAACCCAGACTCGTCCATCAGATTGCCAGATGGAGAAGCGCGATTCGTCACTCCAGAGAACGCGTCTCCACTGCTCTAGAGTCCAGTGGCGGCGTGCTTTACACCACTGCATCCGACGCTTTGCATTGCACTTGGTGATGTATGGCTTGGATGCAGCTGCTCGGCCATGGAAACCCATTCCATGAAGCTCTCTGCGCACTGTTCTTGAGCTAATCTGAAGGCCACATGAAGTTTGGAGGTCTGTAGCGATTGACTCTGCAGAAAGTTGGCGACCTTTTCGCACTATGTGCCTCAGCATCTGCTGACCCCGCTCCGTCAGTTTACGTGGCCTACCACTTCGTGGCTGAGTTGCTGTCGTTCCCAAACACTTCCACGTTCTTATAATACAGCTGACAGTTGACTGTGGAATATTTAGGAGCGAGGAAATTTCACGACTGGATTTGTTGCACAGGTGGCATCCAGTTCCAGATCCATCACAGTTCCACACTGGAATTCACTGAGCTCCTGAGAGCGACCCATTCTTTCACAAATGTTTGTAAAAACAGTCTGCATGCCTAGGTGCTTGATTTTATACACCTGTGGCCATGGAAGTGATTGGAACACCTGATTCTGATTATTTGGATGGGTGAGCGAATACTTTTGGCAATATAGTGTATCATATAACTGTTTTATGCAAAGTGCGATGACTCTGCAAGTAAGACAGACACGTTAGGAACATCAACTTTTTCCTCAGATGTGGTAGTCATTTACTAGGAAAAGTCTCGCTACACTCAGAGTTGCTAATGTTATCATCAAGCGCTAACCGAATTCTGTGTGTAGTTAAATGCTAACCTGGAAAATAGCATAATGTTAAAACACCTGGCTCAAATGCCACTGAATGTTGATTTATTCATTATAAAGGATTTTTTTTTGCTAGCACTTGATGCTAAGTCTAGCTACAGTTTAACTCTGGTTGTATGGAGCGACATGTTGACGTTCCTGATAGTTCTGTCTCATTTCCACCTTCACTGCACTTCTCTCTCGTACTAAACTGTTATGTGATAGCTAGCCAAATATCCACAGCCTTTAAATTATTCCTGGTGTGCAAATTTTTACAGAGATATTCGGTTATCTTGTCTAACCATAAGCACCTTGTGTGTGTGTGTGTGTGTGTGTGTGTGTGTGTGTGAAGGTGTTCGTATGGGTGGCAGGGGGAGTACTGCAATCAGTGTATCCCATACCCCGGCTGTGTGCATGGTACCTGTGAGGAACCGTGGCAGTGTCTCTGCGACACCAACTGGGGAGGACTGCTCTGTGACAAAGGTAGTCCAGTTTCCATGGAAACGTGCACGATATTACCATATACTTTAAAGTTATTAGCATATAACTAACGCTCACATGCTAACTGATATTAATATCAGTGGATCGTTGGAGCGGGGTGTAGATCGAGATGTGATCGTGTGTGTGTGCATGTGTGTGTGTGTGTGTGGTTTAGACCTAAACACGTGTGGCACCCGGCAGCTGTGTCTGAATGTAGTAACACAGGACCCAACAAGTATCTTTCTAGTACAGCTAGATCAGCATATCTCTCTGCCCTAATCGACGATAACAAAAACAATCCTAAATTTTTATTTAGTACTGTAGCAAAACTAACTAGGAGTAAAACCACTGTAAAAAAGCACACACCATCTATATGCAGCAGAACCTTGTGCAACACTAACGTCCTCCTGCTCAACTCTGACAAGACAGAGGTGCTTGTACTTGGAGCACATGCAGCTACAGATGTGGCATTTAAAAATGCGCGCTTTTTCCCACGGTATGCCGCGATTCCGCCCGCAGTGTGCCGCGAGATCCTGCGAGTCGGCGCTTTGGTATTTAAATGCATGTGTTGTACTTCACCGAATTTCCACCAGGTGGCACATGGTACAACTCTGGCCTGAGCACATTATACAGTATAATGCAGTTCTTATATATATATATATATTTTAATACTTTAATACATATATAATAATATTTACATTTTAAATGAATATATATAAATTTACCCGTGACTGTGTGAGTGTAAAGCTGCGAAGTATTTTATGTGCTTTGTAAATACTTAATTGCGCTGGTGTTGTCCCGCCATTTGCACATAACTTGTTTTTGTTCAACTTTAAAGATGCCTGTGCAAAGATAAAAATTAAAATGGAAAACCTCTTCAGATTAAAGTCATTATAATGCAAAATTTAACTGGTAGTTATTCCAGAAAAAAAGTCAAACTAAATAAAATTGTGACAAAGTAGTAATATTTCGCAAAGAAAGTTAACACTATGAGAATAACGTAAAAATCACGAGATTCGTAGCAATACAGGATTAAATTCGTGATATTTTGAGAATAATGTCATTATTTACATTAACATGTTTAGAGTGATGAATAATATATTAGGCCTATTTGTGTATAGTGAAATTAAGGTATTAATAAAACGACTTAATGCATTAAGCTACTTTGAGAATACGCACAAAAGTGAAACTTTACTCGTTACAGTTACTCTCATTGGTTGGTGATTATTGTTTCGCGCGCAGAGAGCAGCGGAAAAAAGAATGGTTTATTGATCTACCTAAATAAATATGATATTTTAAAAATGTCAAAGAGACTGTCAAACATATTTTTTCATTTTTTAAAATCCATGAGAAAAGCTGATGGTGTGCCTGATCAAAAGAGATCCTGAGAAGATGGAACTGCACACCTTTTATCAAGATAGTGGGAGACAGAAGCAAAGCGAGTTACACCGGTCAGTAACGGAGACAGAAACCTCCACTGATCAGATAAATGATACTGAGCACAGTCCTACTAAATCGCATATGGTAGCAGCATGGACGACGGCAGGCCATGTTAAGGTGGGCTTTAGCCCCCCTAACATTTCTACTCAGCCCTCCTAAAATTCTTCCATTCTCCATAAACTCTACACCAGGAACGATTCTAGGATTTTCATTTAAGGGGGCTCAGCCCCCAATGTGGGTATAATAGTAAAAATATAATAATTAATTAATTAAAATAAAGGTTTGACTAACAGGGTAGGATGGTGATCTCCCCAATCCCCTTTAAATTTTACATAAAAACAGACTTTGGCTCCTCCCCGTCTTTCAGCGCGTTCTTCAATCCTCAGACCACGGCGTCACAGAGCGAGGATCAGAGGACGTGTGTGTGTGGGTGTGGGTGGGTGTGTGTGGGTGTGGGTGGGTGTGTGATCAGGAAGACTCGTATTTGGCTTGTTCAGTACTCAAATGTTTACCATCCTACCCTGTTAGTCAAACCTTTATTTTAATTAATTAATTTATTTATTTTTACTATTTACCCTCATTGGGGGCTGAGACCCCCTTAAATGAAAATCCTAGAATCGCCCCTGGCAAAGAGTTAAATGGCTTCAACTTGGGGCATATATACATTCTAATGTAGCGGGCGTCAGTATTTAGGAACACATATCATCTGAAATATATGATCAATATGGAACAGAATAATACACGAGACCATTCAGCAACGGATTAATGTTTATAATTGCGCTACCACCGGTTAGTGACGTCATGTTCCGGGAAAACTGAAGTTGTGTGGTTGGTGTCGGTCACAGCGGCGAGACACTGCTGGTTTTGTTCCGGAAATTATTCATTTACAAATTAAGCACTGTTTGGGGGGCGATATCCAGACTTGGACCAGGAGCGATTGCAATATTTGAAGGGATAATGGACCGGTCTTTCTTCGAGGAAGCTATCATAAAAGAAACCGCCGCCCAATGTAATCACTCAATAAAAACCTTAAAATAATAAAAATGTGGTCTGATTGCATTAAATAAAAAATAAACATTATGCAGACTCTTCAGCTTGCTCATCATTTTGGTTAGAAAGTATTAAACCGATTAAACTAACTAAAGACTAGATTGTGACATACAAAGGTGAGTTATTGTACAGTTTTATCCCCGAATTCGGCACCGTGTTCTGACAATCTAACTCATAAGAGTAAACCCTCCCCAACCCTAAAAGTCAGTGTGGGGGAGGATCTCTCAGATAGTCTGAACACCGCTCGAACCGGTTTTTACATGTAAATTACATTTAGCACCTCTTTGGGGAAGAAAGGCAAAGAGATCGCCTTAAAAACATCCTAAAACTTCCCCTAATTTAATCCACTAACAAACATCCTGCTGTCTATGTATATTAATGTATATTTAAGCTGTGAAACAATAAACAAACAATATTAAATCAGATAGTATATCAGAACTACTGTAGTAGGCGGAGGCTCCTGTAAAGCTTTTTTATATGCCATTTAATGTCAAAGAAATGCGCTACATAAACTCAGATGAATGTGGGAAGTAAGATTCAGAGTGCATGAGTTTACAGTACTGTACATAGCAGCGGGCTGCGGGAGGGAGATGCTGCAGTGATTATTAAACAGAGACCATGTTCAGATAGATAGATATATTTCATATTTAGAAGTGTTTTAGAGAATATATAAACGTGACATAAGATAATATATAAGTGCTACAGTAACGATCAAACGCGTATGATGTAAAAACTATTAATAACTGAGCCATAAAAATGTTAGAGCCATTTGACCAATCCATAAACAAATTTTTACATATTGCTATAATATTATAACAATGGCTTGAAATAGCTTTTAGGCACAATATGTTTTATCCATTTCACTCAAAACGAGTGCGTAAGTAGAAGAAGGGCGCATTTGTAGAATCTTAAGATTTTTTTTAAACGTATCCTGATGGAGGCTCGCGCTCCGTGTTCAGCTGCCTGCAGGGCAACGCGCTCTTCACGCTTCCATCACACGCAATAAAACCTCACACCAAGTTAAATATGAATTCCACACGTTTACTTTCTTTGCTGCTTGTTTTAATCTGCTTCTGAGAGAAATTCCGTGGCCAAGCACATCATTTAATGTGTTTGACTTCATGCAACAGTATTAAACTCATGCAATATAGGGATTAAGTTGTAATGTTTTATTTATTTTCACTTCATGATGCAGAAAAACTAGTTGCTATTTAGTGCTTTTGTTACCTCTAGGTTGGTGTAACAGCATGCCCAGATCCAGAACACCAGAGGGAGCCCTCACCCGAGTATTAACACACACAAACTCAATTCCGGGTCTGCTTGGGCATTTAAGCAGCACACACCCTTTGTTATACGCAAAGTATCATTCCCTCGAGATGTACCAAGCCTTTGTTGAATTACTACCTTGATATTGCTATGAACCTTGCCTGTTATTATCTGACTACGAGTTTCTGTTTTGGTTTCTAGTGTTTGCTTTCCGGTTTTTGACTTGTGCCTCGCTTTATGGTTTCCGATTTCTGCATGTGGATTTATCAGTAAAGATCTGCACATGGATTCGAACATTCCGGTCTCAGACGAGTCCTTACAATAGGATTATTGTAATGTCTTACTGTCTGGATGTACCAGTAGGAGCATAAATTAGCTCCAGTTAGTCCAGAACACAGCAGCTAGAGTCCTAACTAGAACCAGAAGATATGAACACATCACTCCTATCTTAGCCACACTACATTGGCACCCAGTCAGATTTCGCATTGATTATAAAATACTGTCACTGACCTATAAAGCACTAAATGTTCTCCCGCCACAGTACCTGAGCGATCTTTAGTCTTTTATGATCCGACACGCCTACTCTGTTCAAAGGGTGCAGGTTATTTGGTAGTACCTCAAGTAGAAACCACACAGTTATGGAACAGCCTTCCAATTAGTGTTCAGGATTCAGACACAGTCTCAATGTTTAAGTCTAGGCTGAAGATGCATTTGTTTAGTCAAGCTTTTAATGTATAGTTTTCTTAAGTTAAGGAGCAGATCTGGAAGGTCAGTCGCTCAGGTTTGCTGACTGTGAAGTGGTTGGATGCTTTATGTCCCGGGAAGCCTTCATGTCTGTCACCTTCAGGCTCTCCCTTTTAGTTATGCTGTCATAGCTAGTCTTGCCGGAGTCTTTAAACATCACATGATCAGAAGCATACTTAATATCTTATTAATCTTAATATCTTAATATCCTATTTTCCAGCTTCCGGTGTGACCACTGCCTCTACCCCTGGTCAGAGTCTTGTTGCTTGGTGGTGCTCACTGATGCTGTGGATGGATCTGTGTGGACAGCCTGACCCAGGAGACAGCCATGGACAGAGCCACTTGGGGACTTTCACACCATCACAGATCTGCCATTACATCTGTCAGCTTGAGACAGCAAGGAATTAGTGTCTTTAATGACCTCAGAAACTACAGTGACCTAATAGTTCCTCATGAGCCATTGATTGCTGTTGTAAAAAGGACATTAATCAGCTACAGTTACATTATTTACTGTCCAGTGTCACCCAAATGAGGATGGGTTCCCTTCTGAGCCTAGTTCTTCTCAAGGTTTCTTCCTTATATCATCTCAGGGAGTTTTTCCTTGCCACCGTCACCACAGGCTTGCTCATTTGGCATAAAATAAAATAGGGATAAAATAGTTTAATAATTTAATTTAATCATTTTTTATTTTTTAATTATATAAAAAATAGCTAACATTAGCTATGTCTGTTTATAATAGTAGCTTGCAGAGTCAAATGCTGCACTCATACAGTAGTTCAGAATTATCAGCTAACAAAAACACAAAACCTCTTGTTACCTATACAGCCTGAATACAAGTATAGCTTTTCTATTTAAATAAAGTAAAATACATACTTGGAAATGTACTTATTTTCAAAAGTTCAAGTATCAAAGGGTAAAGTATTGTGAGTTATTGTGTCCTTTGGAGACAGCCCTGACCTCTAACTCCGAAAGATATGTTTCAGAGGTGAAGTCAGATGCAGTGGGTTGATCAGCAACAGTGGAATAGTTCTGTGTTGTATTAGTGACTCAGTTCACTGTCACTGATACTGTGAAGTGATGATCTGTGTAAAATTATGCTCCAACAGCATCACTTCCTGGGTGTGGCCTTCTAGATCCACTGCAACCCTGACCAGGATAAAGCAGTTATTGAAGATGAATGAATGTAGGTGTATATTGACAGGTGTGGGAGTGTGATCAGGATATAATTCAAGATATAACATAGTTTTCTAATGAACTGATATTAAAGAAAATAGTCTCACTGCTCTGCATTTATTGAGTGTATAACACATTCTGCTCATTCAGTCACTCAGAATAAACTGTTTAATGTAGTCACACTGAGCATCTTTAAGTAGATAAACATAACTATTAGATGAACACAAATTAAATCTATATTAGTTTCTGGTTGTCAGTGAAATATGGTTATAGTAAGAATGTTCTTTTAACTGAGAGAATTGTTGGAGAAAGTTTCTGTTCCTCTGCAGATCTTTTTCTGTCTAGATGATATTCTGTTTGTATCTCCAATCCACTTACTGATGTTTTTAGAATGTGACAGGGAACTGGATAACCTGGAGAAAACACACACAGGACTCAAGGAGAACACCACATAGAAATTATCCATGTGTACTTCACATCCCAACCTGTCAACACCAAGGTACATGTAGGTACACTGCATGGCCACAAGTATGTGGACATCTGACCAAGGAACCCACATGTGCTTGTTGAACATCCTATTGCAAAGTCATGGCCTCCTATTTCAGATATGGGGGTCAATTTAGGCATCTTTATATTTTTGGCCATATAGTGTATTCATGATTAACACCTACAGTCATGTCCATAAAGATTAGCTGATTACAGTGGTATTGATAAAAGTAAATCTAAATGTATATGAAAGCCACAGGGAGGAGGTAAGACACCTAAAGCAAATAAAACACTCAGTTTACCAAACACACACCAAGTGAAAACCTTCATTCAAATCAGCAAATGTCATGCACACATACCAAACACCTCTCTCCTGTGAGGCTTAATGGCTTTCTGGCATCTTTGATAGTATGACCAAGACCAGCAGAAGATTTTCTTCTCACTTTAGTGAAATGCCTTAGAAAATGTTCTATGAAATAAACAACCAAATATGAGTGAAAATGAGATTAAAGTGTATACTTTCACCTTTAATTTAAGAGTTTTTCATTCAAATCGGGTGAACAGTGTAGGAAATACTACACCTTTTTTACTAAGCACAATGATAGTCCACCATAAAATCCCATCAGTTTGTCAGTTTTCTGCAGAGACAGGAGACTAAACCTCGCCTCTTCTATCATCACTACATTCACGGAATTCACATCCACATTCAGCATCCTGTGCAGTTTCTTTTACTTCAGCTGAGCCTTACCAGGAAAATGAATTTAAGAAATCACCCACTTTGTACATGTTTTATCAGAATTCATCAGTACAAATTGGGGCAAAGTGGTAAAGAAGTAGAGAAAACAAACAAACAAACAAAACCTTGTTGTGGTATAGTCATTCTCCTTTCTCCACAAGATGGCGTAGTCAGTTAGCTTATTGTGGGCAAAGGACTAGGTTCCTGCTCACATACCCCAGAGATGTTGATGTTGATTGATAAACTACTTTTATATCCTGGCTTTATTAAGCAGATGGCTATATTAATTATGTTCAAATGAGTCAAATGACAAGAGAAAGAAAAGAGGCTGGTTTGTTCATCACCTCAGTGAAATACCCTCCAAACTGTCCTATTTATAACAACAGGTTTATCACAACAAACAAACAAATAAGCACACAAACAATGCCCCAATGTACAGTATATATTTTAAATTTACAAACACAATATATAGTAATTTAATTATTAATTAATGTTTATAGAATAGATTGAATGTTTTCATTATTAAAAAATTCTATGCTGTCAGTATTTGTTTACTGTGTGCTTAGGACCGGTTCCTCCTTCGAGGCTGAATCAGTAACATTAGTGACACTGTCATGTGATGCTGTGGGGTGGAGCTTCATGAACCATCATAATGATCACATAGAGCAAAGAAAGAATATTTTCATTCAGCTAAAACTATTCATCATGTTCACTGTTATATTCATGTGTCTTTGGCTTTCACTAGGTGAGTTAACACTGACATTTTGTTATTGCAGAAATATTCATTGTTGAATTACTAAATAATTACTTTTTGTGGCGTTATGAAGCATCAGACTGTAGGTGTGATTTATGTAATTCTGACTTGATTGTGTAAAGTTTAAAAACATTATGATGTCTTCTCTATGACAGGTGACTCCATGGGAGATTCCATAAAGCCGCTTTTCACTCATGAAGTTGTAGATGAAGGTGATAATGTTACTCTGTCCTGCAAATATGAAACAGTTGTTGCAGCAAACACCAACCTGCAATGGTACAGACAATATCCAAAATCTAAGTCTGAGTTCCTTCTTTACATCACTCCAAATGGAGATAAAAGTGAATCCATTCCACCACGTCTGTCTGCTGAAATTGATAAAAATAAAAACCAAGTGGATCTGATCATCTCCTCTGCTGCTGTATCAGACTCTGCACTATACTACTGTGCTCTGAGGCCCACAGTGACAGGAAATCCAGCTGTACTGTACAAAAACCTTCACACAGTTTTGTTATACTGAAAGCAGTTCTACTGATGATTTTGAATTTACGTGGCATTAGGGGAATTCTGTCTCTTTTTCAATTCATACAAAATTCATAAATTTGTTTTGACAAATGTTGGATTATTAGGAGACTAATATTATTATTATTTTTTTTCCTGGTCAGAGATCTATAAGTTCTATCAGAGGATACAGAAAGCCATTGCACAGACAGTAACCTAGAGCGTTCAGCTAGGCTGGTTTTCATATATAGACTCTCAAGGGGTCACTCAATCACTTTCATTTTCTGAAGCTCAGGAGTGAACCAGGGAGGTGCAGGAAGAGGGAACCAGACTTATACTGGTGTATAAGTATATATATATATATATACTTATACTGGTGGGAACATGTCCTTCTAAAGCTTGAGAAATGGCAAGGTTATAGCTGGACAGAATCTCAGAAGGGTGGGAAAATTTAGCAGAGTCAAGAATAGAAAAAGCATAAATAGAGAAGAGAAACATATTGGGTCAATCCCTTGTCCATGAGCTTATGGTCAGAGATACCCAGCTTAACCCAAATGAATAGTTTAGGTCAAGTGTGTGATCATGAGAGTGGGTGGGTAAGTTTACATATTGCATAAGGTTAAAGTTTTCCAGTATTGACATAAGTTCCTCGGTTTTAGCAGAATCCGTGTCTACATGGATATTGAAGTCATCAGGTTGTATTACTGTTGAAGATGTTGTGTTCACTAAGGTGGTCAATAGATTAGAATTATAATGAGTGGTGTTAGACCAACCACCTTCAATGTCAGATACTCAAATAAGGTTATATTGTGGAAGGCAGTACTGAATATTTTGAGTTTGTTGCAGTGAACAACAGCATGCTCACCACCACAAGCAGACATATAATGTATTACAGTATTACAGAGAAAAAATCCTTTATAAATATACAAAGTTTAAATACTCTTTTTGATGAATCAAACCTCTTTTTGTCTGTGAACTTTTATTTGCATTTTTAGGTTGTTATGAAGTCTCGTACGAAGACTGAAGCAATTGTTAACACTGTGATAGCGCCACATTCGGTCGACTTAGCTCTGAAAGCACGGGAAGACATACCTTATTGTGCTGTTTGATGGAAGCAATCACGGCAGCTGAGACTTTCATGCTTACTTAATTGGTAATCAGGGACTACTGGGAAAGATTTGTTCTTCAGGAAAGTATACGAGAGAACATCAGGAGGACTGAAATGATTTTTGACTGAAATAGTGATTTTATTTTCTTCTTTTTTTTCATTTCAACTGATTTTTTTTATTTTACTTTAACCTATGGCCTTAAAGAAAGAAAGAGTGTCATGTAAAAGGTGTTAAATGCTAAACATTTTTTTTTTAATTTGTTTGTTTTTGTTCTATTGTTGAGGGCCAAAAGTTGAATGAAAATGATGTTATTACTTTATGTATTAAAGTTCAGTAACATAGTTTCATGGTTGTATTTACACCCTCCCAACTCCATCCTGATCCTTCCACCCACAGTGGGTGTTCTTCTATCATACATACTGCACAAATATTATCTTAACCCCAGCCCTGGTTAAAGAAACTAAATAAAAGAACAGGAATTTTTAAAATTACATTTTTAATTTAACTTAAATGTAATCACTGTTTATTTTATTTTGAACTGGTGCTTTGTTATTGTCTGGTGTTTAAAGGAGTGTACAAATAAATATAATATTCAATAGTTTCATAATTTTTAAATTTTGTTATTCAGTGTAAACACTCACATTTATGCCAATTTATGCCAGAAATCAATGTTCAAAGTCTCCATACTGTGTGTTCTGTGTTCATACTGTGTTCTGTGTTCATACTGTGTTCTGTGTTCATACTGTGTTCTGTGTCCATACTGTGTTCTGTGTTCATACTGTGTTCTGTGTTCATACTGTGTTCTGTGTTCATATTGTGTTCTGTGTTCATACTGTGTTCTGTGTTCATACTGTGTTCTGTGTTCATACTGTGTTCTGTGTTCATACTGTGCTCTGTGTTCATATTGTGTTCTGTGTTCATACTGTGCTCTGTGTTCATATTGTGTTCTGTGTTCATATTGTGTTCTGTGTTCATACTGTGCTCTGTGTTCATATTGTGTTCTGTGTTCATATTGTGTTCTGTGTTCATACTGTGCTCTGTGTTCATATTGTGCTCTGTGTTCATATTGTGTTCTGTGTTCATATTGTGTTCTGTGTTCATACTGTGCTCTGTGTTCATATTGTGTTCTGTGTTCATATTGTGTTCTGTGTTCATACTGTGCTCTGTGTTCATATTGTGTTCTGTGTTCATACTGTGTTCTGTGTTCATACTGTGTTCTGTGTTCATACTGTGCTCTGTGTTCATATTGTGTTCTGTGTTCATACTGTGCTCTGTGTTCATATTGTGTTCTGTGTTCATACTGTGTTCTGTGTTCATACTGTGTTCTGTGTTCATACTGTGTTCTGTGTTCATACTGTGCTCTGTGTTCATATTGTGTTCTGTGTTCATACTGTGCTCTGTGTTCATATTGTGTTCTGTGTTCATATTGTGTTCTGTGTTCATACTGTGTTCTGTGTTCATACTGTGCTCTGTGTTCATATTGTGTTCTGTGTTCATACTGTGCTCTGTGTTCATATTGTGTTCTGTGTTCATACTGTGTTCTGTGTTCATATTGTGTTCTGTGTTCATACTGTGTTCTGTGTTCATACTGTGTTCTGTGTTCATACTGTGTTCTGTGTTCATACTGTGCTCTGTGTTCATACTGTGTTCTGTGTTCATACTGTGCTCTGTGTTCATATTGTGTTCTGTGTTCATACTGTGTTCTGTGTTCATACTGTGCTCTGTGTTCATATTGTGTTCTGTGTTCATACTGTGCTCTGTGTTCATATTGTGTTCTGTGTTCATATTGTGTTCTGTGTTCATACTGTGTTCTGTGTTCATACTGTGTTCTGTGTTCATACTGTGTTCTGTGTTCATACTGTGTTCTGTGTAAACAATTCCTTACTTTGGATAAAATCAGCTGTCAAATAAAATAAAACTACAATTTACCAATGCATGAGTTAAGTTCATATATAGTTAAGTTTATATAAGTAGTATATGTACTAAATGTGTGATGGCTGAGAAAATCCATCAGATATTACTGTGACTAAACAAAAAACACCCAAATATTATGATAAAGACCCATATTAACAAATCTAGCAGTAAATGCAGTCAGTCTGCCTAAAGATGTCTAAAACCTGGTTAGTTATGCTGCATTTCTCATTCAATAAATGTCACACTTTGATCAGTTTAATTATGTCTGTGATGGACCTGTACTGCCAGAGAGAAGAGCTTACACACTCTGTACAGATGGCAGTAGATAAAGTTTTAAAATGTTTTACTGACCTAAACAGAAGACGGGAAATTTAGCCAACAGAACATAATTCCCAGGCTGTAACACAAACATGTTAATATGACTAATTACAATATGTATTTACATGTGTATCATTACATAACTGAATTCCACAATGGGTTCATTCATTAATCTTCAGTAAAGACTTTATCCTGATCAGGGTCACGGTGGCTCCAGAATCTATCATGGACACTTTTTCTCCTTTTTCTCCATAAATTGTACACAAATTCGTGATCGCCTCAGTCTCCTTTAAATTTCATATGAAGTCTGTTTAGGAAACTTCTAAGTGAGATTTTTGTTTTTACCCCAAGACACAGACTGTTATTTTCAGTTTTTGTTGCTAGATAACTTGTAGTCTTCAAGCATATATTGCAACATTATAATTGCCTTTTAACATCTCATATGTAACAGTAATGTATCAGGTTATTCTATGAGGTGATTGTTCTCTAATAAAACTGTGAGAATAGCTAGCTAGCAAGCTAACATTAGCTATGTGTGTTTATAACAGTAGCTTGAAGAGTTAAATGCTGCACTTATACAGTAGTTCAGAATGATCAGCTAACAAAACACCTGTACCTATACAGCCTGAAAACAAGTATAGCTTTTCTATTAAAATTTCTATTCAAAATAAAGTAGAAAAATACTTCATTTCATGCTTGGAAATGAACTTTGTTTCAAAAGTTAGTACCAAAGGTTAAAGTATTGTGAGTTATTGTGTCTTTTTGGTGTTAGAGTCATGAGACACAGCCCTGACCTCTAACTCCAAAAGATATGTTTAAGAGGTGAAGTCAGATGCAGTGGGTTGATCAGCAACAGTGGAATAGTTCTGTGTTGTATTAGTGACTCAGTTCACTGTCACTGATACTGTGAAGTGATGATCTGTGTAAAATTATGCTCCAACAGCATCACTTCCTGGGTGTGTCCTTCTAGAGACGTGTAAAGTTCAGCACATACAGCACTATTATACAGAATCCTCACAGAGCTGTGTTCAGAAATGGATCAACTATACAACTTACTGTACATAGTGAGATACATACCACTGATTCTCACTCTAGTTACAGGTAATTTTCATCAGTTCATCAATTAATTAATGGAATCAACTAATATTCATAGAATTAATTCATTTATTTTTAATATCAGTGTTTTTGGTGTTACACAAAAAACATTTTTAGAATTTTTCGATATTTGTATTATATCTTTATTAATCATTTTTCAATACAACAGGCAGTTTTGCTGATAAAATTTGGCCGAAGGACAAAGATGTCAACATTGTGGGGAAGGAAACAGAAGCTGTTACTCTGAGATGTTCATATGAATCAAGCAGTGGTAGCATTCGGCTTTATTGGTACAGACAATATCCTAACAGTGCACCACAGTTTTTACTGCTTAAAGGTGCAAAGTTAGCAAGTTCAGATCAGTACAACCCCTCTGGCTCTCGATTCAATGCAGAAACATCCCCAGACTCTACTGAACTCACTATCAAAGATCTGCAGATCTCAGATTCTGCACTCTATCACTGTGCTCTTACAGTAGTAGCACAGTGATACAGAGTCACTGAGAGACTGTACAAAAACCTATGAAATAATTCATTTGAAGTTCAACGTTTAATATCAAAGATACTTCCTTTAGCAACTTATCAGTTAACCACAGACACAAAAGACATTTGTGGTAACATATGCAGCTGAAGAAAGAGAATAAAATAAAGAGGCACTGTGTCATTTGTTGCTGGTGTGTACTGTTTAAAATTTAATTCATTGTACTTTTGCATTGTAGTTTTTCCCATGATTAATTCGAATGAATTTTCATTCATTTATATGTACAAACACAAATTAGGATTTGTCATGTATTCTAAGAGGCACAATATTGTACAACTTGTTTGGGGATTCACAACATTCAGAAGTGTCTAATTTAAGAGGTGTAGTATAATCTAGGGAAGGAGAATAATATTTTCAAAGGTGTCCCAAAGTAACATTGTCAACCTTGCAGAAAATATCCCAATGGCATTTTCCCCCATTGTTCTCTTAAAGGTTTTGTGGAGGACAGGGGAGTCAGGGAATCAAACCTGAGGTAAATTTTATGCAATGTGCTTGATGATGATGATACTTATGTATTTTGATTAAAAAAAGCACTTGTCTGGTGCCTCCATTGTCTTGGACTTCCAAATGTCATCAAAATGCAGACAAAAGCCATAAATATCATTAAAATGAGTTCAGGTGCTCTAACTGGCAGACTGTTACAGATTTGCAGTTGCAGGTCACCATGTCAACATGACAGATGAAGAATATCAATATTGTATTTATACTACACACTTATACTGATCAATGCGTACTGTATCAGTGGCCGAGCAGAAGATACTGAATCAGAAGCAGTAGGTACTGATAAAGTCATTGAAAAGTAAGGAACAGGTGTGCAGCGGTGGGGCAGTAGGGTGCATACAACGTTAACAAAAACACATGGGAACATAATTCCCATAAAAACCCTGCCAGACCGCCCTCTGGTGTCCTGATAAGGAACTGTCCAGCAGTCCATGACAGTAAATGCAGTCAGTCTGCCTAAAGATGTCTAAAAACTGGTTATGCTGCATTTCTCATTCTATAAATGTCACACTTTGTTCAGTTTAATTATGTCTGTGATGGACCTGTACTGCCAGAGAGAAGAGCTTACACACTCTGTACAGATGGCAGTAGATAAAGTTTTAAAATGTTTTACTGACCTAAACAGAAGATGGGAAATTTTGCCAACAGAACATAATTCCCAGGCTACAACACAAACATGTTAATATGACTAATTACAATATGCATTTACATGTGTATCATTACATAACTGAATGAACACAATGGATTCATTCACTAATCTTCCTAATCAGGGTCACTGTGGCTCCAGAATCTATCATGGACACACTAGGCATAAGGAGGGAATACACCAGTGGTGGGTCATCAGTGTCAGCAAGGCCTTCTCTGCTGGCCTAAACAGCAGTGATCTGAATCACTGACTTGCATTTTAATATATTTAATATATTTTTCCATGAATGTGTATTAAATTATTCACAGTTGTCTATTCTCTAAACTTCATAGCTTTTCTCTTGGTTGTGCTGCTTCCAGTAGTGTATATTTATGATAAGAGTATTTATCCAATCATATTTCAGCCAGTGTCTGACATCATGTGTTGCCAGGGTGAAAGAAATCTACCTTAAGGCCTTCAGAATCAATAGTGCAGGCGCACGTAGCTTAAAATAAATGGCAATGAAATGGTTAAATTAACCAATCAGATTTCGAGTTGGTGTCACTGGGGCCATCTAGCAGGCATACGATTACGTCAGCAATTTCCCGTCCTTTGATTGGATAATCAGAGGCAGCGAACCGCACAAACTAAATAATATATACATATATTAACTCACAATGGCTGACAGAAGAAGAAATTGATTTTGTCGCAGACATCCTTACAAATTCATTTTCATGGCGGACTGTAATAAAATGGATTATTCCTTGTGAGGTGTGAAATACTGTAGACTAATTTCTTTTTTACTTTGCTATTTAACGGTTGATTAGTATCTATTGTCGTGGCGTCATAATGATGGTATAGAGGAGGATTAATTCAGGAAGGACACCAGTGAAGGCCTAGGTGTGAAATGCACAGTCCGCCACTGGAATATACCATATCACAGGTGTGGAAAAAGTACTGAGAATGTACATGTACATGAAACTTTGCACATTGTCACTTTTTGTTTTAGGTTTTTTTATTTCTACTGAAACCAGTGCTACTTAATGAAAAGAAATTAATTTGTATTTAGTTAATGTTGACTATTTTCACGAAATGAACCAAGTTCCTGCCACTTAATATTGGCTTCCTTTCATTCCTTTCTGTTCTTTGGGCACATCCCCAAGAACACTGCTTGTTGATGTCTCCTTTCCAACAGAATGGAGTTAGTGAAATTATTACAATAGTCGTCAACTGAAAAGTTTATCATGAGCCCATAGAACAGGAAGATGTACATTTGCAGGGTACAGTGAAATTGCATCAGTGCACAACTTCCCTGTCCAGGGCAATCTGGCTCATTGGTCTAGAGTTATGATTCTCACTTTGGGTGTGAGAGATCCCAGATGAGCCCTTCCTATATTGTTAACATGTTACATGGAATAGACTGAGTGGGACAAAACTAATGGAAACTTGGAGTGCCGGCTGCTTGGTTCTCATTTGGAAGCTTGTTTCTCGAGAGGTCCAAGGAGGTGCAAATCCCATGGTGTATTTCACCAAATCACCTCTGAAAATCAAAGCTCCAACCTTGAGCCTATCCCAGGAATGCTGGGAGTAGGGTGGGTCCTTGGATTGAAGCCTCTTACAGGACACCATGCTAAAACACACATTCACACCTAGGGGCAATCTAGATAAATCAGCTATTGGCATGTCTTGTGGCCATGGAGAGAGCATCCAAAACTCCACATAGTGAGTAATCTGTGGCTCAGAATCAAAGCAGAGATGCTGAAGCTATGTCAAGGTGCTACTTATCTACTTGACTAACTAGCTGCTGTAGCTCACTAGTGTGTATTATTTTACGCAAATTTTAACAAAATATAGATGATTCAGAACTTAGCCAACTGCTTGCTATCGGATTGTAGACGTAATCTGGTGACTTCACACGACTTCATGTCACAGCTAAACAGCACAGCAGGACCTTCATCAAACTGGACAAAAGAGACATGCTTTTACTTGGACCAAAGTCTGCAGTGAATTGTCGTATTGCATGCCTCTAAAATGTGCACATAATAAAAAATACCAGCATAAATGTATGCCAAAAATGATTCACTGTAAAAAAAAAATGATTAGAACGTGTAGCAGGTAAGCAAAGGTTCACTAGTGATAGAGATTAAGGAGCACATTAATGCTAGTCTGTTTATCACAGAGGATGTAAGACTTGTTCAAATTTAGATGGTGTTCATACCTTCAGAAACAAATGGGACTCATTTTGTCAAGTATTTGTTTACACCAGCATAGTGAATCATTTTATATGGGTGTGTTAGGGAGGCTCATTCAGGGTAGATACTGACGTTTGGCTTTAGACACAAACAGATAACTATGGCATTAATGACACTGTGTAGCATGTAGCATTACAGAATATATAAAATTAATCTGAATATATGATTGAATGCAGTTACTATACTACAGAAACAATATGGAAACAATTAGTAAAGAGATTCTCATTCTAGTGAACTGCTTAATATTATCACTAAATCTATCAAAATTTAGCCTTAACAGACTTAAACAAGCAATAAAATATATTATGAACATTCACTGCTTGTTGTTTAAACAATGGATTTAGCATATATAATGCCAGAACTGACAAATATTATTACTAAGTAAAAGTGGGTGGAGCTAGATGTGGTAAGATACAGTTTAGAAAGTTTCACAGAGATCCTGCCATTTATACCTACTGCAAGAGAGACACAACAGTCATGTTACTCTTCTTTATTTTCATAGTTGTTAAAAACATCGGTAAGTCATTTATATTATACACAAACTTTAGGTGAATGCTGGAAATGAGCTGATACCTAAACATGATTAATTAACTTACACAATGAAAGTAGAAATGTTTATGTTGTTGTAATGTTTTACAGCAGGTGCTGTTGACAGCAGCATTACACCAGAACAAACCATCATATCTTCAAGTGAAGGCAGCAACATCACACTGACCTGCACATATGATGATTCAGCTTACTCTCTCCACTGGTATCGACAAAAACCTCAATCAGAACCAGAGTTTCTGCTGCTAATTCCTAAATCCTCAGATAGTGTCACTAAAGCTGAACATGACCCACGACTATCCACCAAAGTTCATAAAACGAACAAGAAAGTAGATCTGGAGATCTTTCCTGCTGCAGTATCAGACTCTGCACTGTACTACTGCACCATGGAGCCCACAGTGACACAAAACTCAAACAGACTGTACAAAAAGTCAAGCTGCATGTTTTTTTTCTCAGCAGGGGGAGATGTTTACCTGTTTCATTCAAATACACTTTTCTTTCTTAATTCTCAGACCTTGATGTTGATTTGCTTTGAATTTCAACAATGATCCTCTTACATATGTTGGTAATGCTTATTGGTTGAACAATCAGAGAAGAAATCCTTTAAAAATAAATGTTCATCTTTAATCAAAAAAATGAATTTGTTATTCCCCTGATGTAATAAAAATGTAACACAAAATTCAATAACAATATGTATTTAAATAATTTAGGATGCTGATTTTTCATTTAACACTGAACTAAATACTTCACTCTTCATTATTTGGCAGATTATAAAATAGCACTTGAAATCACAAGTTGTGGTTGAAATGGAAATGGTTGCTCCACTCCAGACTCTCACTGTGCTGCCACATGTTCACTCAGTCTCCACAGCACTAAGGGCAGTTCTCATAGCCAGTGGTGGCAGCTTTTAGCCCACTGACTTTAGCTAGCTTAGTAAATGACAGTGTAAAGTTCACATGATAGAAATACCACAAAATGCTATACTATTACAGGAATAATGATAATAAATGCTAATTCTTTGATGAACAGTTATTTCTGTGTTTATTGTGCTTGAGATCTGATGTGTTCAACATATGTTTCTGTGCAGGTTTACTTTGGTCTTGAGTCTTGAATAATAAGAATGTCCACTAGTTTGATTTTCCAGTGTGTTTTTGACATTGATTGAATACTTCAGCACTTAATTGCTGTGGGTTTTGGGAATATGTCTGTTACCCTCTGAGACCCTGCATCTGTGGAACCTGTAAAAGAAAGCAAGATTGTTTAGGAAACTTCTAAGTGAGATTTTTGTTTCAGGTCCCAAGATACAGATGATCCTAATTATATTTGATAATAAATCTGTACTACTGTTAATAATTAGGGGTGAATCAATAACCAGTGGACTGCAAAGTGTTTTTGATGATGCCTAATGTTTTCACAGTGGCTTTATTAAGCAGATGGCTTTATCAATTATATTAAAATCAAATGGGTCATGACAAAGTAAAATAGACAAAGACAGAAAAGAGGCTGGTTTGTTCATCACCTCAGTGAAATACCCTCCAAACTGTCCTATTTATAATCACAACAAACAAATAAGCACACAAACAATGCCCTAATGTGTGTATATTATTTTTTTCAACCACAATATATAGTAATTTAATGATGATTTAATATTTATAGAATAGATTGATTGTTTTCATTATTAAAAATGATATGCTGTCAGTATTTGTTTACTATGTGCTTAGGACAGGTTCCTCATTCAAGGTTGACTAGAACTCATTCATTAGTGCACTGATTTTTTCCACTGTTTTGTCATAGAATCATTTCATAAAAGTATTTTGGTTTCAAATATTATCTTGTGATTAATAATCAAGTATTTAAGTAAATTTAAGGTCATATTCTGTGTTTACTCCCCTGATAGGACATGATGTAAGACTTTCTTTATGACCAATTCACTAGAGTTGAGTTTTATGACTGCTTTCAACATCCTTGTGGGAAAAAAACACAAAAAGAGAAATATATGGTGGTTATGAAGACATCACAACAAAATATTCTTATTTTATTAATGAGAGAGAGAGAGAGGGAGAGAGAGAGAGAGATCCAAACTCATAATGTCAAAATGTTGAGTATAGAACAGTTGTCATGAATATGCATAAATACAAGTAGGTGGAGCTAGAGGTGGAGATGTACATCAAATAGTAACACTGACATTCATTTCTAAAGCTAGAGGTTTGAACTAAACACTCAGGAAAACAATGTTGTTCCTCTTCGTGGTGTTTTTCACTCTTGCTGATGTTGGTAAGTCATATACACTGCACACAAAATATTATTTTTTCTAATTAAGAAGACACAATTTTCCATGTGAAATGTGTCATTTATGATTAAAATATCACAATATTGTTGTAATGTTTTTATAGCAGAGGCTGCTGACAATAACATTAAACCAGATCAAACCAATGTATTTTCAATGGAAGGCAGCAACATCTCACTGTCCTGCACATATACTGGATCAGTTCAGAGTCTCCACTGGTATCGACAAAAACCTGGATCAAGACCCGAGTTTCTGCTGCTAACTGATGAAAGCGGTAGTTATGTCACTGAGGCTCAACCACCTCATCCACGATTGTCCATAAAACCAGATAAAACGAATAAGAAAGTGGATCTGATCATCTCCTCTGCTGCTGTATCAGACTCTGCTCTATACTACTGTGCTCTGGTGCCCACAGTGACAGGAAATCCAGCTGCACTGTACAAAAACTTTCACACAGTTTTGTTATATTGAAAGCAGCTCTTCCAATGCTTTAGAGAAAGTTACATGCCCTTTTTGGGGATTCTATCATTTTCTCTATTGGTCAGGGTCATAGTAGATACAGAGTCTGTCCCAGACATGAGGTGGGAAAACACCCTGAATGGGATGTCAGTCCTTTGCACTCCACAAACCCTTTCACACACTCATTCACACAGAAGTGCAATTTCTCCTAGCAAATTTTCCTAGGGTTAGTTTAACCTCAACAGAAGATCATCTTCAAAACTAAGGATTATCTTATTATCAGCAAACCATAAGTAAAGTATCAGCAAATAATAATGTGTGTGTGCGTGTGTGTGTGTGTGTGTGTGTGTTTAATCCCCTGATAGGAAAGGAAGTATGTCATGTGAACATAAAGTATTTCTCAATGGCCAGTTCAGTTTAGTTGTTGAGATTTACAACTGTTTTCAACATCTGTTTCCTTTTAGTTTTCTATTATTATTTCTTTTTGTGCTTTACATTAAATAACGTAACCTGGTGTTGTAAATACAATTTAAATGTAAGTTCTAATATATAATTACTAATCCACAGTATGAATATATATGTATGGCTGTATGAACTGTTTACAGGTGTTTATTTTGTCCAGGTTAAGGTTTTTCTCTTCAATGAACACAAGATGGCGCAGTTACTTATCTTATTGTGGGTTAAGTACTAGAGACACTACCACACAACCTGCTCACATTCTCTGAGATGATGGAAGCTACTTTTCACAGTAAAACCTTTGTGACATAGAGTATACTTGTTCTTCTATCATACATACTGCTGATATAATATCCTAACCCCTGCCCTGGTTACTCTTAGTGCCTAAGATAATTTCAGAGATACCATTCTGATTAAACAACACAACTGTCCACTTAACACTAAACTGTCATAAGAATAAATACTCATCTAATGTCATTTCTCTGACAAGCAAAAGCACCTGCTGTGTCAGAAACACTGAAAACTGGAAACTTATCTGTAAATCTGCCTTTACTCTTCTTTCTCTTCTTCTGATGGTATTGTGAGTTTAAACCTTAATTATCAAGTAAAAAAATATTCCTTTTTCTCAATTAAACCTTATTCTCTTCCACTTAGTGTTTCTAACATTAATCTGCCTGCTGGTGTTTATACAATAATTCTCTAATTTAGAGACATCACTAACATATATAATTAAAATACTGACAATGTAATTATTAGATTAGATTTTTACTAGATTAAATTGATCATTTTTACATAAATACATTAATTTCCTCCTTTCAGTATGTGTTTACTTAAATGTGCTCTGGACAGGTTTCCCATATGAGGCTGAATGTAAAGCCAGGATGTTTCAGTAAGAATCAACAATCTGACAACAACATTGGTGACACTGTCATGTGATGCTGTGGGGTGGAGCAATTTTCAAGCTTTATGGTGTTAACATATTAGATTACAGAAAGATCTCCACTATTTTCACTGAGCTAAGACCAGTCATCATGTTCACTGTTATATTCATGTATCTGTGGCTTTCACTAGGTGAGTTAACATTGACTTTTTGTTATTGTGGAAATATTATATATATATATATATATATATATATATATATATATATATATATATATATATATATATATATATATATATATATATATATATAACTATATTATATTAAATATTAGTCTGTGTGGTGATGCAGTGTGAAAATGCAGAGTGTGGGTCTGACTTAAGTATTTCCTGTTGATTATTTAAAGGTTAAAAACATTATGTTCTCTTCTCTATGACAGGTGACTCCATGGCAGATTCAATAGAGCCAGATTTCCCTCATAAAGCTGTAGATGAAGGTGATGATGTTACTCTGTCCTGCAAAAAAAGTAGTACATCAGACTACCTGTACTGGTACAGACAATATCCAAAATCTAAACCTGAGTTCCTTCTTCAAATGTTTCAAAGCAGAACTCCAACTTCCAACACTAAACTAAGAATGTCTGCTAAATTTGATGATAAACAAGTGTATCTGAACATCTCCTCTGCTGCTGTATCAGACTCTGCTCTATACTACTGTGTTCTGAGGCCCACAGTGACAGGAAATCCAGCTGCACTGTACAAAAACTTTCACATAGTTTTGCTACATGCCCTTTTGGGGAAGTCTCTCTTTCTTTCTTAAGATTCATAAAGATTTTATATTATTATAATATTTTATTATTAGTAGACAGTTCATTCATTCATTCATTCATTCATTCATTCCTTCATTCATCCATTCATTCTTCTTCTATTCTTCTATAACTATTCTATTTTGGCCAGGAAACCAGAAGTTACATTAGACAGAAAGTTAAACAGAAAGGTACTCAGAGGGTCCAAATGGGTCCATTTCTGAACTTCGGTGAAGCAGCTGAGGCTCTGTACAAGAAATGTACATGTTCACTTGCAATGGGATGTTTGTCATGAGATAATATAAATACTACACTCTTTATTTGTACACAGTTTCATGCTTAAATGAAAAATAATGATATAAAAATCCAACAGTACAGATGATATTGATAAAAAATGATAGATTAGAGAAAGAAAAGAGGCTGGTTTGTTCCTCACCACAGTAAAATACTCCTCAACTGTTTGTAATCCTATTTAATAAACAGGTCATTAGGTCTACACACACCTAAATTTCCATTTCCCATCCTGCATTGTACCAGACTCCACTTCCCACAATGCACACTCACTTCCACATTCATTAGTTCATTTATTTTATTGAAGTATTTTTCATGCTATCAGTTTGTGTTTGTTTACCATGTGCTCAGGAAAATTTATCCATGTGGTGCTGAATGTAAAGCCAGAAAGCTTCAGTAAGACAATCAAAACAATCTGTCAGTAACATTAGTGACACTGTCATGTGATGCTGTGGGGTGGAGCTTCATGAATGTTTATAATGTTAATATATCAGACTGCAGAAATTTTATTTTCATTTATAAGCTCATCCATCATGTTCACTGTTATATTCATGTGTCTGTGGCTTTCACTCGGTGAGTTAACATTGATTTTTGTAGATTCAGAAATTGTTTTTAATTAGATTTAATTAGTCTTATTAGTTATGTAGTATATCTGCGTAATTTAACACTGCAATGTGTGTACTTTCATTCGTTTGTGTTAAAGCTTGACACAGGAAACCTGCTCTCCACATAGCAATATCTCTACAGATGGTATAACCACTACAGAACAATTCTGGGGTTTTTAAGCAGTGACTATAACTGCCTTATTTATTAGTGCATCATTTGTTTTCTGCTGTTGTGCACAGTATTCACAGTAAAATAAAGTCAATTCAGTTTAAGTTGAACAATGGACACTGCTGCGTGTGCCGCTGTCAAACCTTTATATCCTTTTATTTAGGAATAAATATTTTACAATGCTAAAATAGCATGTCTGATGCAATGGTTTGTGAAGTAACAGTGTTTTTGTTCTGTGTTGTACTGGTTACTCAGTTCACTCTCACTGATATTGTTAAGTAATAATCTGTAAAAAGTTATACTACAACTGCATCACTTCCTGGGTGTGTCCTTCTAGAGACGTGTAAAGTTCAGCACATACAGCACTATTATACAGAATCCTCACAGAGCTGTGTTCAGAAATGGATCAACTATACAACTTACTGTACATAGTGAGATACATACCACTGATTCTCACTCTAGTTACAGGTAATTTTCAATCAGTTATTAATTATTACAATGATATTTAATCAGTTATATAATTGCATTAATTAATAAGCATGTTTGTATTAATCTAGTAATTTCTTGATTCCTTAAGTCAATATTGGAATTACAAAAAATACTTCACTGACATGTTTCTTTATGTTTTTGTCACACCAGGTAGCTTTGCAAATAAAATTGAGCCAACAGATGCAAACATTGTCAGGAAAGAAGCAGAGACTGTTATTCTGAAATGTTCATATGAGGCAAGCAGTGAATATATTGGGCTTCACTGGTACAAACAATATCCTAACAGCGCACCACAGTTTTTACTGTATAAAGGCGCAAGGTCACATGCAGGTGTTGATAGCACTCCTGATGATCATCGACTAGAGTCAGAAACAAGCAGAGACTCTACTGAACTTACTATCAGAGGTCTAAAGCTCTCAGATTCTGCACACTATCATTGTGCTCTAAGAGTTGGAGCACAGTGATACAGAGACACTGAAAGGCTTTACAAAAACATCAACATGGTATATTAAGTTTCTAAAACCACAGAAGACGAAAGAGACTCACTTTACCAACTTATCAGTTAACCACAGATACAAACAACATTTGTGAAAACATTTGCAGCTGGAGCTAATAGCCTAAAAAGAAAATGAGGGATTAACACAACTATACTTAAATCATAAATCTACATCTACATTCATTTATTAAATGTTTCATTTGTTCATGTGTTTATTCTGCATGTTCATTTGAACAGATGTGAGTTTGATCATACAGATATAAAAAAATAATAAAAAATTAGTGACAAGGTTTGATTGCACATAAGGGTAATGTCTATAATCTTAAACATAATTATTTGATGGACGGATGATGACTCTAGCCTTTTGAGCTTGTCCTCTGTTTTCTTATTTGTACTGTGATGTAAACGTTCCAACTTAAGGTGGACTGCTGACACTAAATTTCCCCTAAGTCTGAATGAGTGTGTGAATGTGTCTGTGCATTTTGTCCTGCATTAGACTGCTGTATCATCCAGGGTGTATTCCTGCATCATCCCTAGTGTTGCTGGGAGAAGCTCCAGATTCACCTGCCCAGGACAAAGCATGAATGAATGAATGAAGGTGTGTATATATAATGTATATAGACAGTTGTGGAAGTGTGACCAGGATAAAGTAGGTACTAAAAATAAACTCTGATTGAATGACCATTCATTAGGTTGCAGCTGCAGCTTATGGATCTGGGGCTTGGTTTTACTGTAGTTTTAGCATACTAAGATTTGCTAATTGTCTAGTAGATGAGAAAGAGTTGCTGTGTGAGGTAAAGCAGAGTTGTCATGAATATGAATAAATTTGATGTTTATTTCAAAAAATAAACACAAACTAACTAAACACTCAGGATAACAATGTTATTATGCCCACTTGGTTTTGTTCACTATTGCTGATATTGCTAAGTCCTTTAGTTTGCAAGTTACAAACCAAAAGAACAAGTATTTTAATTAAGTTGCTTAATAATAAATTGTTGTCAATAAATTCAAATAAATTGGTGTATTTATATTAAAGGCTGTTGACAACAATTCATCCACCCAGAATACACTGTTTAATGTAATCACAATCATCTTTAAGTAACCAAACATAACTATAAAATAAATACATATCAGTTTCTGATTGCCAGTGAAATGTAGCTAGAGTGAGAATGTTCTTTTAGCTGATTGTTTATAACAGACGTGTTCTTGAACATTAATGAGGAAAGGCTCAGGTGCACAGTTTATTCTCCTCTTGATCAATAGATGAAGAAAATTGTTGGAGGAAAAGTTCCTGTTCCTCTGCAGCTCTTTTTCTCTATAGACAATATTCTGTTTGTGAGACCTGTATGATTGTAATTAACACCAGTGCAATCATAGCTCCAGTTTTGTTCTTTGGTCACTACACTTAATTAACCCTACTGAATAAAATCAGATGGAAAAATATTTGAAGTGAACTGGAACAGCGATTTAGTCCAGGAACTCTATGGAACTCTGTATGGGAAGGCTATACAAAGAAATGCAAAAAATACTAAATATATACATTATATTATATTAATTATAGTTCAGAAGTTTATTTATTAATGTCATTAATAAATAAATTACCTTCAATTACCTTAAAAACGAAAAAGAAGAGCAAAAAGATGGTTTAGTGAGTTATCTTATTGTGGGTCAGGTGCTAGGACTCTGTTCACACTTGTAGATGAAGGTGATGATGTTAATCTGATAAAATCGGTCCGTAGGATGAAGATGATAACATTGTCAGTAAGGAAACAGACACTTTCTTATGAGTCAAGCAGTCATTGTGTTTGGCTTTAATGGTACAAACAATATCCTAACATTTTATTTCGGGGGCCCCTCTGTGCCACCAATATGACTAATTATAACTAATTATTGTCATTTTGTATAATAACCATTGTCCATTGACAGATATCAAAAAAAAGACGATGTCATTTCATGTACTCTTGGGGGCCCCTGGTGGCTACGGGGCCCTAAGCAGCCGCTTAGTTCGCTTATGCCTTGGGCATAACCACTTCCTGACTCAGTATCTGACAGTCAATATTACTAATGTAATGTTGTATAATATTTAGGAATGATCATAAAATTATCAAAACTTCCGCGGATTTCTGCAGGACTTGAAGAGCTGGACACTGGGTGAGATCGCCTGTGCTGCGGGTCTGTCAGTGTGTGTGTGTGTGTGTGTGTGTCTAAATAGTGCCCTTTGCACTTACCGATTTGTTTTGGGTTTTCTGTTTGTTAATGTATTAGTTATCACAGTATGCATTTGGGGCTGCTATTTTATTTTATTTCATTTTTAAATGGACAGGTTTTAAGCTGTAGCTGGGCTGGAAATCTTAGGTCCAATCCGGAAATCACTGGTTACTATGGTTACCGCGTCCTGCGGGGAGAAAGAGCTCCTTTTGACAACACTCAGCCCCTCACGGTAGGACGATCTTTATCCTTTAATGTCACACTGATTTTACAATAAATATACAATAAATATACAATATAATATAACATAATATACAATACAATGTAATATTTACCCCAGTAGTACGACACCTTTAAGAACCCTGGCTACTGTTTAAAACTTAAACATCTTGTCATTGGGCAGCTTGCTAGCTAGTGTAAATAATAAATTATAGATTAATGTTATCTACTGAGAGAGCTTGTCTGTTTGTTGTAATTATTACACAATTGTTTGGGTCAGTTGATGTAAATATAATATTTAGTTAGCCTGCTAGCAAACTTGCCTACTGGTGCTAATGCTAAACTCCTGAACCAAGCTGATGAGCTCGGCTAACGAGAATTTATTTCCACATTATAATATTTACCCCATCAAACAGATCACTTTTCCCAACCCTGAGTACTGGTTTCACACTAAATCAGGATTAGACTAGTGATTATCCAGTTAGCGCCCCAAAGGACTTGGTTACAGATGTATGTTATCTAGCTAGCGAACCTCGCTAATCATTTCATTTACACAATATCATGTAGAGTGTAAAGCTTGCTGAACTCGGGTGAAGGTTTTAATAATTATTCCGTATAATATTTAGATAGATTTCGGATGATGGACTGGGACAGGAGGTTTTTGAGATTTTAATCAGTCACCATGTACGGTGAATTACCCCAAGCTAATGCTAATGCTAGATACTGCTAACTAATGCTAATATTTGTCTGTTTATTCTCAGCTTAACTAGTTTACAAACTCACAGGTTCATTAACGTTTCGGCGTTAAAAAAGAAATTTTTGTATTTTTACGTCTCCCTTTTTTTAAAATATCAAAATCCTTTATTTCTGGGTGTGGGTGAAAAAAACACTGGTTTATCTACACTGTTAGCAAGCCTGGATAATTAACTTGGTAGCATCATTAAGATAAATATCGTAACGAGTAATGCAAACCTTTTAACCCGTAAACAAACCTTTCCTTTATTTTACTCAAGCTGTTTTTACTGTAAGGAACGTGACAGAATGTTAGATGTGTTATTATGAAACTGTGATGAGAAGAAGCACTTATGATGGGGCGGCAGGAGGAAATGTACAGTACATCATCTTTTTTGGAGAACAGGACATGTTTAGGCTTACATCCTGCTTCGTGTTAAGGTGTAAATTAAGAAGCCATCTAGAACACCATAAGTGAATTACAGAGAGTTTTTTGTTTTTTACGTTTTAACAGGATTCAGTTGGCGTACAGCTGGCCTCCGTGGCTCCGATTCGGTTCCTGAGGACTCCTTCTCATCGGGACTCCATCAAAGCAGAGCTCTCCGGGTCCTGTGTAAGCTTATGAATGCCTGTGTAACATGACAGCTGTTTAAATCTGAAAGACTTTGATAATAGAGAACTCCATTAGGACTCCATTATGTAAAGTTAATTTCTTTTTGTAACTTTTCTGCTCTCTGCAGGCCTACCACTACAACCTCATGGACGTGTTTTACGAGCTGCTTCTCTGCGGATACTTCACGAAGGGCTTAACGCCTCAGCCAGTAAGCCTCTTATCGGGAGATTTAAAAGCGATGCTTGAATGTAGTTTGAGAACAGGATCTATTTTATTTCATTTTGTTTTCCCATATTTTAAACCCTGGCATTAACGGAGCTTGTCTTCTCCCTTTCCTAAAGGTTCAGGGAGGACTCTCGGAGCGCCTGCTTGCGCTCATCAAGTGGGATGTAGACGTTCGGGAGCCTGGAGCAAAGATCTACTTCACAGTGCTTATTGTAAGTGTTCAAATATCTTCTGATGCCACGTTACACAAATGGTCAGCATTGTGTCTCTAAGACAGTGACATTACACTGGATTTGTGTTTGTGTCATTTGTTGATAGGATCAGCTTACAGGCCTTTTTGTGGTACTGTTCTCTCAGCCCCTGGAGCTCTACACCGACCCGCCAGCTTTAGCCAGCACGGTTAGGCATCTCCTCGGGCAGCATGTCGAGAAGAAGATGGTGAAGACTTTGGAGAGGCTCTTGGCAATGTCCTTCCCTTACTTCTACACCTTCCCAGTACCCACCAACACAACACACTCACACAAACACACAATTTATTGCACAAGTTCCTATTCCATACTTTGTTACAGTTCATATTTTGTCCCTACATTGCTCAAGCGCTCCACAGATGAGTATAAATTGATTTTGTAACATTTCAATTGTCACATTTTAAAATATCTCTCTTCTTTTTCCCCTTGACAGGTCTGCACAACGATCCCAGGACTTTAGGACCAGAATTGCACAGTCAGTTGTAGCCTGTGTAGCATTTTATCATTCTCACTAGAAATAATTGCTTTCTCGTTACATTTCCAGGTTTAGTGTTAATGAATTATCTGTGTTTGTCATTTCAACCAATATTAACCCTCCTCTCATCATCCTCCTATCCTAACTCTAATAAAGTATTTCATTTGCATCTATTACAGCCTCGGTCAGATCATTTCTATACATCAAGATATGTGTATATATATAAAATGTTGATTTTCAACTCAACTCCAATACATGACATTAGGTTTAAACTTTAATTCATGATATAGGCACATGGTTACTTTTTGTTTATTCAGTACACTGTTACTCTGAAATGTTCATATAAGTGAAGCAGAGATAACATTCTGCTTTATTGGTACAAACAATATCCTATAATTATATATCCTGTAATTTTTTTCCATTCATACATTTATTTATTCTTTCATGTGTTTATTATACCTGTGTGTATAAATGTATGTTACTTTATCAAATGTGAACTAAGATCCAGAACAAAATGTGAGCACTCCAGACCATAATTCCATTGTATAGTTACAAGAAGTTAAAATGGATGAATAAGGAAAGTGTTAGTCAAATTTGCTTTCCTTTTATTGATCATAATGAAATTCATCAAGATTGAGTGAAAATGAAATGAAAATGGAAATTGTGTATTAACATTTGTATTTTCAGTTAAATGGATGTACAATGTCTGCCAAATTTTAAATGGATCAGCAAAAATCCATTCACAGTTGCATTTCCCAGGTCTTAAGTGTTACGACCCTGACCTGTGGAAACAGCACTTACTCTTCCCTGCACCACCTTCCATTCACAAACCTGTGCTCCACCTCAGTCCTGCCTCCACATATGGCTTTCATGGAAGAGGTGAGAGGAAGAAGCCCTTTCTCTCCAAAAAAACATGGCAGCATCTTAACAAATTTGGGAACAATATTTTTTTGGACTGATGGTTAATCATTATTCATAGTTTCATGTTTGGTTGAAGGTCAAACAGAGTTTATCACAACAAACACCTCATACCAAGTGTCATGTTGGTGGAGGGGTGAGGATTCGGTTGTTTTGCAGCCACAGGCTCTAGAAAACTTTTAATCATTTGGACATTGATGATCTCCACTTTATATTAGAATATTCTTGAGACAAATGTAAGACTGTCCATGAGCTTATGTTGTGCTGAAACTGGGTCATATTAAAGGACAATAATCACAAGCACACCAGCAAATTTGTCTCTTTAAGGATGCTGAATCTGAGGACTTGTTTTTGTCTAGGTTAATGTCAGAAATACAGATAAAAAAGAAAAAGACGGGTTATTCTTGTGTTCTGATATGCTGAAATGCTGTAATGATTCCAAATGAAACTGTGAATTGAAACTGTGAACTATTCCCAGCGTGGTGAGCAATACTTTTGTTTTAAATATATTAATGGTTCTTGATGTAAATAATGTATATGTCTATTTAAATTCAGCTCCTGCAGATGGCAGTACATGACATGAAAATACTCTAGAACTGAACCTGATTGGACCTGGACACAACAGAACCATGTGGAGTGTTAAAGTCGCCATGAACATTAAACCTGAACAAAGCTTCAGCACAGATACATGGTGTGTGGAGTGCAGTCCGACTGAAACACTTGAATTACTGCAGAATCTTGAGCTTAATACAAGATGCTTATGTATTTGTGCACATGCTCTCAAACACCACCTTGTTAGGGGTTTTATATTGTTATAATTTGGTGTTTTGTTTAGACTTTAAGGGTGTACTATAAATCTGCTGAAGAATTTAATTCCACAATAAGAATTGTTTGTAATTGCAACAATATATTTTGTAGATTAGAAAAGGTTTAAGTTCATAGAAATAGGAAATACAGGAACTAAATATATGAATCTTTTGCTCATTAAATTCTTTTAGAACATGTGTGTGTATTTTACATAATGTGGCAAATCCTGCACTCTGATTGGTTAAAACAGAGGGAAGCTACAGTTGAGGCTTTGTACACAAGAAATGCTTAGATGCTTCACTGAAGACAGTAGAAGGAAACTTGACGTTTACAATAACATAAAAAGGAAACTTTCAGAAGAACAGAGGAAATTAAAACATGATGGTTTTCTGTATGTTTCTGTTTTTTTACCATGTTCATAGGTAAGCTTATATTTTATATATCCCCATATATCATGTTTAAATGTTTTATAACTAGTAAAGAAATGTTTCCATGTGTGAGTGTTTTAGATTGTAAGCATGTACTGTATGTATACTGTATAATATAAAATGATAATATTCTGAAATAAATGTCCTCTTCAGGTGAGAGCACACAGGACAGCATTACTCCAACATCTTCTGCTGTCTATGGTAAAGAGGAGCAAGCAGTTACACTCTCCTGTGATTATAAATACACTGTTTCTATGAACAATCTACAGTGGTACGGACAATATTCCAATGCAGCACCAGAATTCCTCGTTCTGTTGACGGAATCGGGAGGGAATCAGACAGGTGATACTCCTCATCCTCATTTGTCTGCTAAAGTTCATAAGAGTCTGAAGCGTGTGGATTTGGAGATCTCGCCTGCTTCAGTATCAGACTCTGCACTGTACTACTGCGCCTTGCAGCCCACAGTGACAGGAAAGTCAACTTCACTGTCCAAAAACCTACAGAGACCTCAAACATGAAAGTGTTAAAGAATCACAATAAGAAGAAAAGACTGGAAGCTATGCATAACATCAGCATTCTGATTATTGATCCAATAGAAATGTATGTATATAACCATATATGAATACTTTATTTGAATTGAATAGACAAAACATTCTAAGTGAATCCAAATACAGATAGAAAAGTTAGGTGTGTGTTTGAAGAAGCCACATGTTCACTCCCTCTGCAGTATTAAGTGCAGTTCTCATAAACAATAGTGGCAGGTTTGATGGTTTATTTACTTAATGACAGTGTAAAGATCACATGCTGGAATTTGATTATGTTCTAGGAATAAAAATGTGGATATTGTAAACTCTTTTGACAAGCAGCTGATTTGATTTATTTTTATTTTATTTTATGTTTGTTTGTTTGTTACTCAGCATGAGATTTAATGTGTTCATCATGTGTGTCTTTGCAGGATCTTTAATATATTTTTTTATATTACAGGAATATAAAAAAGGAAATTACAGGATACCTGAAAGTATGTATAACTAAGAATAAGAATTGTGGAAAATAAAAACACAGTCTCCATCACACAATCAGGAAATAAATAAGCTCCACTGAAATAGTGCTCCATAATCAATTCTTGAGGTAGATGAGCTACAACAGCTAAAGACCACATCGGGTTTCATTCCTGTTCACCAAGAACAGAAATCTAAGACTACAGTAACAACCATGTAAATGACATAAATCATACTAAAATATTTTTTAAAATCCATAGCAACCACATGGGACTCCATTACAGCTTCCTAGTGTCACCCTATCGAACAGATGAGACCTTGTAACAGTTACCAAACCATACCCCACCAGCCACCTGAGTTTCATTAGCAACCAGCTAATTCAATTTTATTACCAACTGGAATCATTTTTAAACTTACTGCAAATGTCACAGAAACTACTTGAAGCCTCATAATATTCACCAAGCTATACTGGAGCAACAGTACAGTTTCCAGCAAAGAAGCTACAATCCTGTAAACTTGACCTATACTGAAACCTCCACCTGACACTAAAGCAAGCTTGTTCTACAAGAATTGATTTTGATCTTCATGTCCACCGAGATTAATGACATATTTGGCCCAATGGCAAGAGCTGCTTACTTGGTTCACACTTAGCGTCTCGATTCCAAAAATGTTCAAATCCCACAGGAGCCCTCGCTTTATTGTTAACTTGACTTTGTGTAACTGAGTTCCTTTTACTCGGACCCCAGTCCATATGAACAGGAAGGTCATACAGTTACAGAGTACAGTGAACCTCCATTGGCGCACAGCAAGCTCCACAGGGACGACCTGGCTCGTTGGTCTAGGGGTATGATTCTCGCTTCGGGTGTGAGAGGTCCCGGGTTCAAATCCCGGATGAGCCCTGGTTTTAAATGGAATAGAGTGGTTGGGATAAAACTCATGGAAACTTGCACTGCCAGCTTGGTTCTTGCTTGGAAGCTTGTTTCTCCAGAGGTCCAAGAAGGTTCAAATCCCACTGTTAATTACCTCTGAAAATTAAAGCTCCAACCTGGAGCCTCTCTCTGGAATACAGGGAGCGGGATGGAGAATGTCACACTTTGTGGAGACATGAACCTCTGAAATATTAATATAATAGAGTACAGAAAGACCTCAGACTATCATCATTTTACTAACACCATTCATCATGTTCACTGTTATATTCATGTGTCTGTGGCTTTCATTAGGTAAGTTAACATTGATCTTTTCAGAAAGGAGATAATAAATTAATGATTAATTAGCCTGTGTGATGTTAAGAAAAAATAGAATATGAGTTATATAACTCAAAACTAAAAAATTATTATGTTCTCTATAACAGGTGACTCCATGGCAGATTTATTAGAACCACTTTTCACTCATAAAGTTGTAGATGAAGGTGATGATGTTACTCTGTCCTGCAGCAACAAAGACAGTGGTTCAGTAAACAACCTACAACGGTACAAACAACATCCAAAATCTAAACCTGAATTCCTTTTTTCATCACTCCATGTGGAGGTAAATCCCTATGCCACCACGTCTGTCTGCTAAAGTTGATGATAAAACTAAACAAGTGGATCTGATCATCTCCTCTGCTGCTTTTAATGTTTGATAATATACAATTAGAAGGTAATTTATTCATAATCACACTCTCTGGTATCACCCAGATGAGGATGGGTTCACATTTGAGTCTTCCTCATATCGTCTCACAGAGTTTTTTCTTGCCGCTGTTGCCTCAGAGTTGCTCATTAGGGGTAAAGTTAATTTTCAACTTTGTAATTTCTATTCTGAATTTCTGTATTTCTGTAAAGCTGCTTTGAGACAATGTCCATTGTTAAAAGTGCTGTACAAATAAAAATGAAGTGAACTGAATTGAATTGAACTGAATTTAATTACCTTTTGGTTATAGACACAGCAAATTTACTTATGAGAGATTTTGTTTAAATCTGGATCAGTTTCCTATGATTTTCCACATCAAATTATCATAATTATTTATAAATGTACAAATAATTTAAAAACCACACAAACAGATAAAGGCTTATAGTATTGTATAGATGATGAATCTTGAAATACAACACCAGCCATAATGACTCTAGATTTCTGTCACTGACACTGTGTGAAGTGATCTGTACAAAATAACTCTAAAACTGCATCACTTCCTGGGTGTGTCCTTCTAGAGACGTGTAAAGTTCAGCACATACAGCACTATTATACAGAATCCTCACAGAGCTGTGTTCAGAAATGGATCAACTATACAACTTACTGTACATAGTGAGATACATACCACTGATTCTCACTCTAGTTACAGGTCATTCATTTTCATCAGTTTATCAATAGTTTTAACTATCACAATCATATTTAATCAGTTAATTAATTACATTAATTAATAACCATGGTTTTTTTTGGCGACGCTACCCATGCACTTGGAGGGTTGTGGGGCTGTGGTCAAGGGAGGCCTGCCAGGTCGGGAAAGAGAGGCACTCTGGCAGGCGGTCGCAATGGTTGTACCACGCATGCTTCCATTACCAGACGTGATTCAAGATCCAAACCCAGGAAAGGTTTGAAAGGCTTAGGCTCTTGTTCACAAGGTTTGCTGATATGAACTTGCATCCCAGTCTGTTGCAATCAATTCAATTCAATTCAATTTTATTTGTATAGCGCTTTTAACAAAGAGCATTGTCTCAAAGCAGCTTTACATGAGAAACCACATAAGAAAACAACAAACATATGAACAGACAAACAGACAAACAGTCCTAGATGTTGTCCCAAGTGAGCAAGCCTGAGGTGACTGAGGCGACTGTGGCAAGGAAAACTCCCTTAGATGGTATGAGGAAGAAACCTTGAGAGGAACCAGACTCAAAAGGGAACCCATCCTCATTTGGGTGACAATTGTGTGATGCAGATACAGCATGTGTATAGTGTTATGTGAATCAATGAGGAGGTTGTTGTCCATGGCGCTGCTTGAATATCCCAATCCTCACAAGCAGAACCCGGCTGGAGCTGGTCCATCTCCGGATGCCACTGGAGCCGGCACAGTCTCTGTATGCCTCGGGATGGGTAGAAGAAAGGAAACAATGGAACAGCATTAGCGTAGCTGCTGTTCATAATATTAGCAGTACTAGCTGAATGTGCATTTAATCAGATGTACTGGAGTGCAAGGTTATGGGAAGTGTTAGATGTATGCCTGGCTAAAGAGATAAGTCTTTAGTCTACATTTAAACTGGGAGACTGTGTCTGAGCCCCGAACACAGTCCGGAAGACTATTCCAGAGTTTTGGAGCTAAATACGAAAACGCTCTACCTCCTTTTGTGGACTTTGATATTCTGGGAACTACTAGAAGTCCAGAATTTTGTGATCTTAAAGAGCGTGGTGGATTGTAATGTGTTAGAAGACTGGATAGATAGGTGGGAGCTAAACCATTTAGAGCCTTGTATGTGAGTAGAGCTAGTTTATAGTCAATTCTAAACTTAACAGGTAGCCAGTGCAGGGATGATAATATTGGGGTTATATGATCATATTTTCTTGATCTGGTAAGAACTCTGGCGGCTGCATTCTGGACTAACTGTAGCTTGTTTATTGAAGATGCAGGACAACCACCTAGTAATGCATTACAGTAGTCCAGTCTGGAGGTCATGAATGCATGAACTAGCTTTTCTGCATCAGATACAGATAAAATGTTCCTAAGCTTGGCAATATTTCTAAGAAGGAAGAAGGCTGTTTTTGTGATATTGTAAATATGGTTTTCAAAGGATAAGTTGCTGTCTAATATTACACCCAGGTCTTTCAATGTTGAGCTAGTAGTAACAGTGCATCCTTCTAGGTGCAAGCTGAATTGTGAGAGCTTCTGTGTACTAGTTTTTGGGCCAATAAGTAATATCTCCGTTTTTTCAGAATTTTATAATAGGAAATTATTGGTCATCCGATCTCTAATATCTTTAACACACTCAGTTAATCTAGACCAATTAGATATTTCATCTGGTTTTGATGAGATATATAAAGGTGCACGATCCGGGCCGCTGTCTTCGGGACTGTGCACTGCATTGATCTGCACGGATCTCCAGTGGCGACCCATCAGCCTTACAGCATCTGTGTCCAACCAACATGGAAATAAAGCCCACGGTTGCGAAACACCTAGACCCAGGGTTAGCTTTTCTCGATCCCCTCTAGCACTCCGAAGCATTCCGTGACGCATGAGTTGTGGAAAAGACGAGGTTAAAGGGCACACAAGCGACGAGGATGGGCATTCGAACCCACACGTGCAAAGCACAAAGGATTAGCAGTCCATCGCCTTAACCTCTCGGCCACCTCATCAGACGCAGGTGTGGCACCCACGACCAAATGTCCACAGAGACCGCAACAATTCCGTAGCGGCGCGCCATAACTCAACGCGTTTAAACAAGCCTGTTCCCAAAGCAACTGGAGCCCATCCCACGTGCATTAGCAGTCTGTTTCCTTAACCTCTTGGCATCCTAGGTCACCCACATGACCTTACACCTCAGTGCACCTGGCACTTGCACTCCATTGCCCAAACCTCTTGGCCACCACTTCTTATGTCGATTTTTTATTCTTGGTTGAATTGTTGTTTTGTTGGTAGCTCGTAACCATGGTAAGGGCACGACTGACGCGGCTCAGAAGCGGAAACCGTGATTTGCGTACCGTTCTGTGGTTGTTTGGACTTGCTGTTTGAAAAAGCAAGGTGTGAAACGAAGCAGCCAGCATTGACACCAGTTGCAGAAACCTGGGAGCTATTTCAGGACCTGGGTCTGGGGGCTCCGGTACCATGTGAGCTCGTTTTTTTTTTTTTGCAGCCAGGCAGCCAGCTAATGGCAACTCTTAAGCACATTTGCAGAAGGCACAGGAGCCAACACCCCTGTAAAGCCTTTGGGGTGCCAGAGCCCACAACCACTGCCTTGAAAAGGCTCAGCTGGCAGCGGTGGGATTTGAACCCACGCCTCCGAAGAGACTGGAGCCTAAATCCAGCGCCTTAGACCACTCGGCCACGCTACCCAAGGACTCAGTAATTATAGACCTCTGTGGAGAGCACACTGACATACTGTCTGGGTGTGTGGTACACAGGCTGCACAGATGAGGACAGACAAACTGTGCAGAGGGTGAAAAACAGCTCAAAAAATCATCGGCTGCCCTCTGCCCTCCCTGGATGACATGTCCAGGTCCTGCTGCCTCAGCAAAATCAAGGCCATCACAGGAGACTCCTCACATCCTGCTCATCACTTGTTTGACCTGTTGCCATCTGGGTGGCACTTCAGGTCAACAAAGTCTCACACCACCAGACTTACAAACAGCTTCTTCCCCTGGGCCATTCGGACTGCAAACAATCACTGAACACACACACATTCTACCTAATAAAATGTGCAATTCTACTGTGCACTTTAATCTGTCTGTGAATTGAGTACAAGTTATAACTTAATATTGGCTTTGCACAAATTAGATTTCAAGCAAATATATAATTGGGAACATTTTGTTGCAGCTTTATGAATGTTCTGCTTATATTACAGTAGCCCTTTAAAAAAGGGTACAAGTATGCATATGTATGAAAGGAGAGTCCATAACCTGAGGTACTGAGATATTGAGAAGGGTTCAGTGAATTAATTCTATTTTTACATATGTTTCTTTATTGACATGCACAGCCAATTATTACAACATTATTACAACAATACTAATTCTAACAAAGTCCTGAATATGTACAATATGGCTATATTTGTGGACACCTAACCATCACACCAGTATGTGGGCATTCTCCAACCTGCTGCACAATTGTATAGGATGTTTTTATATTCTTACAAAAACATGTTCCAGCTCAATGAAGATGTTTATTACAAGTTTGGTGTGGAATAAAATGAGTTACCTGCACACAGCCCTGAACTCAAACCCACTCAACACTTTGGGATGAATTAGAATTCTGACTGCACCCCAAGCCACACATGCCTGATGTTTTAGGGCTGTATGGACACATGGACATACAGTATCTCACAAAAGTAAGTACACCCCTCACATTTTTGTAAATATTTTATTATATCTTTTCATGTGACAACACTGAAGAAACGACACTCTGCTACAATGTAAAGTAGTGAGTGTACAGCCTGTATAACAGTGTAAATTTGCTGTCCCCTCAAAATAACTCAACACACAGCCATTAATGTCTAAACCGTTGGCAACAAAAGTGAATACACCCGTAAGTGGAAATGTCCAAATTGGGCCCAAAGTGTCAATATTTTGTGTGGCCACCATTATTTTCCAGCATTGCCTTAACCCTCTTGGGCATGGAGTTCACCAGAGCTACAGGTTGCCATATATTTACAAAAATGTGAGGGGTGTACTCACTTTTGTGAGATACTGTATATTGCCACCTACTGAACAATCATCTAATTTTTAATATTATTAGTGTATATTTTGCAACAAGTTTGAAGTAATATCTAAATAATGCTAGTCTTAGTAGATTGATTGATAATGTTAAATTGCCCCTAGGTGTGAATGGGTGAGCAAATGGCTGTGTGTGTGTGTGTGTGTGTGTGTGTGTGTGTGAAAGAGAGAGAGAGAAACAATTATTTTTTTTTCAATTATATTTCTGCACATATTTGGTAAGTTAAAAAACAATTTTTTTTGGTGTTAAGGTTTTTCTCTTCAGTGAACACAAGATGGCGCAGTCACTTATCTTAATGTTGGTCTAGAACTAGACCACACAACCTGCTCACATTCTCTGAGACATAGAGTATACTTGTTCTTCTATCATACATACTGCTGATATAATATCCTAACCCCTGCCCTGGTTACTCTTAGTGCCTAAGCTAATTTCAGAGATATCATTCTGATTAAACAACACAACTGTCCACTTAACACTAAACTGTCATAAGAATAAATAATCATCTAATGTCATTTCTTTGGCACCTGCTGTGTCAGAAACATTACAAACTAGAAACTTATATGTGAATGTGCCTTTATTCTTCTTTCTCTTCTTCTGATGCTATTGTGAGTACAGGAACGTTTTATTTTTCAGATTTAACTGTTAGAGCTGAGAAATAAGGGATTAATTCAACCTTAATTACCAAGGGAAAATACTAATTTCTTCCTCATTCTGAAATAAATCATATTCTCTTCCACTTAGTGTTTCTAACATTAATCTGCCTGCTGGTGTTTACACAAACTTTCTCTAATTTAGAGATATCACTAACATATGTAAAATAACATAAATACATTATTTTCCTGCTTTCAGTATGTGTTTACTTAAATGTCCTCTGGACAGGTTTTCCCATATGAGGCTGAATGTAAAGCCAGGATGTTTCAGTAAGAATCAACAATCTGACAACAACATTGGTGACACTGTCATGTGATGCTGTGGGGTGGAGCAATTTTGAAGCTTTATGGTGTTAACATATTAGATTACAGAAAGATCTCCACTATTTTCACTGAGCTAAGACCAGTCATCATGTTCACTGTTATATTCATGTATCTGTGGCTTTCACTAGGTGAGTTAACATTGACTTTTTGTTATTGCAGAAATATTAACTATATTATATTAAATATTAGTCTGTGTGGTGATGCAGTGTGAAAATGCAGAGTGTGGGTCTGACTTAAGTATTTCCTGTTGATTATTTAAAGATTAAAAACATTATGATCTCTTCTCTATGACAGGTGACTCCATGGCAGATTCAATAAAGTCACTTCTCCCTCATAAAGCTGTAGATGAAGGTGATGATGTTACTCTGTCCTGCACATATAAAAAAAGTGGTGTAACACAGAACCTGCACTGGTACAGACAATATCCAAAATCTAAACCTGAGTTCCTTCTTAATGTTGACCAAAAAGGAAATCTAATTTCCAGCACTCCCCCAAGAATGACTGCTAAAGTTAAAGATGAACAAGTGGATCTGATCATCTCCTCTGCTGCTGTATCAGACTCTGCTCTATACTACTGTGCTCTGGCGCCCACAGTGACAGGAAATCCAGCTGCACTGTACAAAAACTTTCACACAGTTTTGTTATATGGAAATCTATTATCTACTGATCATTTTGAATTTACATGCCATGTTTGGAGGAATTCTGTCTCTAATGTGATTTATAAAGAGTATATTTATAAATCACATTAGATTTTTGACACATGTATTATTAGGAGACAGTATGTTCATTCAGACACAAATCTATCACTTGTGAGCCTCAGTGATTAATCTCTGCTCCTCTGCTGGTCTGATCATGGAGACAGTCTTGGATGCACATTACAGAGTATTGTGACTAGCTCTGTACCAAGCTGTTTCTCGTGTTTCTTTGTCTGATTGCTGTTGTGGTTTTGATCTCATTTTGTTTCATCGTTTTTCTGAGTCAGTATAGTGTTTTTCGGATTAGTTTGCATCGTGGTTCGTCTTTACGGTTCTCTGACCTTTCTTGCCTGTCGTTTTGCATTATATTAATAAACTGCACATGGATCCTACTCACCCGGTGTCTGGAGGTTTGTTACAGCCATGCAGCCCACAGAGACACAAAACTCAAACAGACTGTACAAAAGTCAAGCTTGATTTTTTACTCAGCAGGGGGAGATGTTTATCTGTTTCATTCAAATACAGGTTTCTTTCTTAATTCTCAAACTTTGCTGTTTATTTGCTTTAAATATCAACAATGATCCTCTTACATATGTTGTTAATACTTATTGGTTGAACAATCAGAGAAGAAATCTTTTAAAAATAAATGTTAATCTTTAATCAAAAATAATTATTTCTGCTAAGGTTCATGCTGTTATTCCCCTGATGCAATAAAAATGTAAAACAAAGTTAAATATCAATGTCTTTAAATAATTTAAATTGCTGAGTTTTAATGTAACACTAGTGAACTAAAGACTTCACTCTTCATTATTTGGCAGCTTATAAAATAGCACTTGATCCAGCACTGATATTAAGTGAAACACTTGAATTACCACAGACACTTAAAAGAGCATTGAGCTTAATACAAGATGCTTATAAATTGTATTAGGGATTTTATATTATTATAATTTTATGGGGGATTTTTAAAATTGTATCAGTCACTGCAGTGCCTCTGGTGTTTTGTTTAGACTCTAAGGGTGTACTATAAATGTGCTGAAGAATTTAATTTCACAATAAGAATTGTTTGATTAAAAAAAGATTATTGAAGTAATGCATTACTTCAAGTCAAGTACATGCAAGTGTAATTAAGTAACAATACAGTAACACTTCATTAGTAATTATTAATGTGATATAATCAATTCTAATGAAATTAAATTAGTAATTATTATGTCCTTAGTAATAGATTGTCCTGTGTTCCACTTTACTATACTGTTCCAGATCATCATTAACTCTTGATTAACACCACAGGTATTATTAATATGCCGTCATTATGCAAAATCTTCTTCTTTTTAGACGGATCCTCTAATAAATACATTTGATGAATGCATATTTATTGTCCACATAATAAAGTGACAAGCAAAGCAACATTCATAAGTGGTTAATAACATTTGGAGTTTATACAAAGCTACATGATAATATTGTCTTTTGAGTTTACTCTGCTAAGAAAAGTCATATTTTTAACTTGCATTATTTGAGATTTAACCACAATACAATAAAGAGTATATGAAGCCTTGCAGGGTTGTATATATTTTGTAGATTAGAAAATGTTTACTTTATAGAAATAGGAAGTGTAGTAAATAAATCATGTGTCATGTGTCACATTGATATTGAAGGGTAGTGACCCGAAACATGAGCAGTGTAACTGTTGAAGGATTTAAAGCCAGCAGACCTGATTAACATAGACCCAGTAGTTAAAACAAACACAGCCACATTTAAGACTAAAACACGGAAAAATAATGAATGTTATGTTGTGTTCAGAGTAGCAGAGCCCTGGACCCGAGTCACCCAGCGCACATACTAATACTACAGTGGGATCGGAAGAGAAATGAATGGAGAAAGATACAAAATGGGTTGAGATGAAATTACTGGTGTTTATTATTAGAGTGTAATCCAGTGTCATTCAGAGATGTTTGCGTGTGCGGCTGCACAAGGCAAATTATGTAAATGAACAAACATGTATGTAAGGTGGTTTATTATTCACACATTAATTCATAAGACTCACAGCATAGTTAAGATTAGCTCTTTATTAGTTGGTGATTAGTACATGCCTTAACTCATGATTAGTTCAGATTTAAGTAAGTAATAATTCAGGTATTAGTTCATGATTATTCATGTACTGTTACTGTAAAGTGTTACCATATAAATAAAATGGATTGAACATGACAACTAAAATCATTCACACAAAATTTAGAAATCTTGATTCATCATGATACAAAAATATTTTTCTGACACTACAGTCATCAAGAATCATACAGACTATAAGGCAGAATGTGGCACAAATGGCTCCAAATGACAGCAGCAACAACAGAAGATTTTTAAATTGTGATTTAATGTTTGTGTAATAATTATTTCAATAATTACATGATTAAACTTTATTATAGTGATTATTGCAGTTCATTATCAGTTCCTGCTTTTAGTTTAGCTTTTTGTGTTTGTTTAAAATAGATTTAGGACATGTTCCCCATGTGAGACTGAATGTAAAGCCAGAATGCTTCAGTAAGAATCAAGAATCTTTCAGTAACATTAGTGACACTGTCATGTGAGTGATGCTGTGGGGTGGAGCTTCATGAATCCTGATGATGTTAACATATCAGTGTACAGAAAGAACAGTTTCCTTCAGCTAAGATCATTCATCATGTTCACTGTTATATTCATGTGTCTGTGGCTTTCACTGGGTGAGTAAACATTTTTATTATTGCAAAAATAATATGTTCTGAATCAAGGATGAACACGTGTTTTAGCAAAATGTGAGTATGATTTGTTTAACACCTTATTATTCCTTATTATTTTAATAAACAATATACTCTCTTCTCTATGACAGGTGACTCCATGGCAGATTCAATAACACCACTTTCCACTCATAAAGTTGTAGATGAAGGTGATGATGTTACTCTGTCCTGCAAATATGAAAGTGCAACAAACAACTACCTGCAGTGGTACAGGCAATATCCAAAATCTAAACCTGAGTTCCTTCTTTATATTTATCAAAGTGGAAATCCAAAATCCGAACCTCCCCCAAGAATGTCTGCTAATATTAAAGATAAACAAGTGGATCTGATCATCTCCTCTGCTGCTGTATCAGACTCTGCTCTATACTACTGTGCTCTGGCGCCCACAGTGACAGGAAATCCAGCTGCACTGTACAAAAACTCTGACACAGTTTTGTTAAATTGAAAGCTGTTCTACTGATTATGAATTATTCTGAATTTATATGCCAATTTTGGCAAATTCTGTTTCTCTTGTGATTTATAAAAAATATATATTATTGACACGTTAGATTATTTGGAGACAGCTCATTCATTTAGAGACAAATTTATCACTAGTGATCTTCAGTGATCAGTCTGTGCTCCTCTGCTGGTCTGATCATGGAGTCTTAGGGATCACATCATACAGAATCTTTTCTGGGCCAGAAAATCCCATTAGAGTCTCAATTTCCTGCAGAGACAGAAGAACACACACTTCCCTCCCATCCTTATCAGTACATTTAGGAAAATATATTGCTAGCATCCTGAATAGCTGTACCACTGTTTAATATGTGAAACTGCACTTAGTCTCAACGCGTAAGAACCTACAGATTGCAAAAACCACTGGAACCACTCTTACTTTGAATGAGCTACATACCATTTTTCACAGTATTGTCAAGATCAGCAGATGTTTTTCGTCACCTCAGTGAAATACCTCAGAAAGTGGTTGTTATACTGTGCTATGAAGAAATAATTAAAAAATTATGACAAAAAAATATTAATGTATAATTGTTACATTCATAGAGAAGGCAAAAACTAAGGGTGAATGCAAGAACAACATTAAGATTAAGATATCCAGCGGTCTGGATTATAGTGACAACCATAAACGAACAAGAAACACTGTACATTCAAAAAATATCTATGGTGGAATGTAGGTGCACACACAGTCTTACATGTTCTCAAACCAATGGAGCTAGTATATGTGTGGAAGAGAGTACAAGCAACAAACAAACAAACAAACATCAGACAACTGCTAACACTGAACCAAGGGTCTGAAACAGTGTGCTGCATTTTAAACTGGTAGCTCCACCTCTTTTGGTTTTTAGGGGGGTCTTGCCCACTCACTGGTTAAGTTTGTCACCCAGTTAATGGTGATTGCCACAGGGTCCCATCTACAGGAGGATGGCTAGAGACAGACATGCAGAAAAAAGCTAAAAATGGGGAAATAAAGCAATGTTATGTAGTGTTTGCACACACGCAAGCACAGCATCACACAGCACACATGCATTCTCCACATATTCCAACTTAGGAAGTTAGGGTCAGCCATGATATAGCACCCCTGGAGCAGTGAGGGTTAAGGGCCTTTGCTCAGGAGACCAACAGTGGCGGTGCTTGAACCCCATAAGTGTTTCTATTTTTACCGAACCTACTAGAGGCAATATATTACTAGAAAAGTTCCAAAAAGAGTTACTGTTATGGTTAGACCCGAACAGTAAGAAAGGGTCCATAGAGTGAACATAGTCTGTAGTTTGTAGCTCCTGTGTTCCATATAAATACACTACAAAAGACAATGCATTAGGGAACTTAAGTGCTTTATCATTTATCCATTTATCCACTGGATAATCTCTCCTACTGAATAAATTTAGAAATTAATTTTGTTCTACATTAAAATCATCTATTGAATGAAATTTAATTGTAAAATGTAAAATTAAAATGTAATTGAATGAAAATATTCAGATAACAGTGCTACTTTCCACAAGGGGGCAGAATAAAGCAATAAACCCAGGCACTAATAAACATGTGCTGCTGTCACTCTGTAACCATGTCTCTTTCAGGAAATGTTCAAGAAACTGAACAGTGTAGATTTTAATTTTCTACCCAATTAATTCATTTTTACATTAAAGATAAAGCTTTCAGATAAAAGCAATAAATGAACACATTTAAGTGTTTAAGTGTGGTGATCATAATTGATTAATTGACTGATTTGATTGATTGTCTAGTCCACTTGATATTGGACTAACAGTAATGTGGAACCAAAAGGAGTTTGAGACATATATAATATATAAATATGTAAAATCTTATTATTAGATGAACGATAAATGTCTTGTTCCACATGTGAGACTGAATGTAATGTCAGGATGCAGTAAAGAATCTGTCAGTAAAACTGGTGACACTGTCATATGATGCTGAGGGGTGGAGCTTCATGAACCTCTGAAATGTTAATATAATAAAGTACAGAAAGACCTCAGAATATTGTATTTTGCTAACACCATTCATCATGATCACTGTTATATTCATGTGTCTGTGGCTTTCATTAGGTAAGTTATCATTGACCTTCTCAGAAAGGAAGTGTTACATTAATGATTAATTAGCCTGTGTGATGTTAAGAATATGAGTTTGAGTTATTTAACTGAAAAATAAAAATGATTATGATCTCTTCTCTATGACAGGTGACTCCATGGCAGATCCAATAAAGCCACGTTCCCCTCATAAAGTTGTAGATGAAGGTGATGATGTTACTCTGTCCTGCAGCTACAAAGACTTCAGTGGTACAGTAAATAACTTGCAATGGTACAAACAACATCCAAAATCTAAACCTGAGTTCCATTTTTTCATCACTCGAAATGGAGTTAAAACTGACCCTATGCCACCACGTCTGTCTGCTGAAGTTGATGATAAAACTAAACAAGTGGATCTGATCATCTCCTCTGCTGCTGTATCAGACTCTGCTCTATACTACTGTGCTCTGCAGCCCACAGTGACAGGAAATCCAGCTGCACTGTACAAAAACACTGGCACAGTTTTGTTATATTGATGGCAAATCTACTGTAAATCTATGAATAACTTATACAAATATAAGGTTAAGATTTTTACATGCTTACTAGTTACAAATAGTTTTGGAATTGAACTAAAAAAATCAGCTAATACTCTAGTATAGATACTGATCTCATACCTCATACACAGCAAAATGCTAGAAAAATCAGGCAATTCTTAATTTTTAAAATACCTATACACTTCATTTAACCAGTTTATGGTCTTTAACATTTCAGTGACACATCATGTGAGAAAATTTATTAAATACATTTGGATTAAATGGCTGTAGATGGTACTTCTATTGATGTCAAAATGTGAAGTCTAATAATAGTTTGGTGTACAACATCTATTAAAGCATGGAAGTTATTACAAACACTCTTTTGTAGTTTTAATCTCATAGATTTTTATGTTTAGCTTGATCTTAATCATAGCTGTTAATAAGTGCCTGAGTAATTCTCAGCTTTCTAAAGATTCCCTGGTTATGTGCATAACCAAGGGACTAATGAACAGTAACCTATTTATTTTGGGTATGCACTCCCTTCCAAAATTCAGGGCTTTTGAGAAAGGATTAAAACTGTTTCTTTTTTTCAAAGACCAAGAAAATTATATGTACAAATTCAGGGTGCAAAATTTGCCAAAAGAGATGTAGGGAGAGTTGATCAATAAAATATAAACAGATGCCTTCCTTTTACAAACTGAAATGTGGCAGAGTGTCTTCAAACATTTTACCTCTGTGATTAATCATACCATGTGATGTATGATCCCATAGACAGACTGTACAAATCATACTGTATAGCTTTCCCCACTTTCCATTCATCATTCTAAATAAATAAGCAAGAAACGAGAAGTGTTATTGTGGTACTATTTAACTAAATGTAGTTATTTAACTGAATAAACAATTAGAAAGATAATTAGCCTGATAATTAAACATATCCACTCACTGACTTTATTTGACACAACCACAAATATAGGTCTACTGTACCTATAAAATCTCACATTTTACAAATTAATGTAAGGCTGCTCTGAATGGCATCTTCAATCTATTCATAAATATAAACCTATGCTTGGTATGTTATAGACAAATGTGTTTCTCTGCCTTTCCTTGGAGCTAGTCCAATTTTACATATTTTACAGACAATATCTTTAAAAAAGCAGTTAGTGAAACAGGGTTAACTGTAAATAACTTATCTGTGCCATCATTAATGTCACACATATTGAATTAAATATGATACACACTGCCTCACCACCGCAAAAAAATGCACCAACACTGCAAACTACCATCATTAACACTGTACTTACACTACAGGACACTGTATCAATGTCATTAAGACTGTACCTCTTCACCAAAAATGCACTAACACTACATTAATACTGCAGTAAAACTGCACTTGCATTGCAGAACATCATCAGACAGAACACAGAAGTGTGATAGTGGATGCACCACGTTTTTCCAAAGGGGCATGAATGCTGTTGAATCTGTGACCGAACTTCATGGATTAAGGGATGATCGTGGGATGTAACATCCGGTCAGTGGATGTACACATGGAATAATCGTGATACTCATGGACTTGTTCAAGTTTTTTTCCTTCCTGGATTAAAGTGATACTTCTCTCAATCTGAGATGGCGAGCCTCCCTTAGGAGATCGACTCCCCTTTCAAGTGGAAGTTCACAAGTTATTTTTTTTTGTTGAGGACCACTTACGGGTAGGATTAAATTCAACCTTGCACTACATTCAAGTCAACTTTACACGACTTTCATTAAGGTCTTTGTGAAACACAGAGGATACTGAACTTTCCAAGGATCTCTAATAGAGACTGAGAACTTTCTTTAATGTTTTTTTTCTTCTTGTTATTCACGAACGTTGTGAGTTTGTATGGTTCATGTTATTTTTCTGAACTTGGGATTCCTTATTCTGAATCACTGTGAAATAAAAAAATTATATATTTCATGTTGGGTAAATCTGGTATCAGATAAAACCTAAAATTAATATCCTCCTTTAATAGAACATAGACCTACAACCAAACAAATAGAAACAAAATTAAAAGGGGACTAAAACAGAACTAAACTGAGTAGCAATATATTAAAAAAATAAAACTCCACAGTAGATAAACTAATAATTGGCCACCCCTAAAAGACATAAAACAGGTGGACACTAGAATTGAAACTCATTCAAATACAATAGTTTTTTCTTTTCTTCTCTTTTATTGTTTATACATATGTACATTTTGCCTGTTTATTGTTTCATATTAGTTAATACAAAGCTCAATTTCTCTAACATTGTGTGGTCCCTTTTACTTAACTACATTTGTCCCTCCTCACAGAACGTAGTAACTGGTCCATCATTGCATTATTACCAACGGGTGCTCTTTGTGTAGTCTGAGTGGGGCACCTGTTACAAATTACATGTGTATCATTACATAACTGAATTCCACAATGGGTTCATTCATTAATCTTCAGTAAAGACTTTATCCTGATCAGGGTCACGGTGGCTCCAGAATCTATCATGGACACACTAGGCACAAGGAGGAAACACACCATATCACAGGAGTGGAAAAAGTACTGAGAATCAAGCACATGGACACTAACACACATCATGAAGCCTTGTACATTGTTACTCTTTGTGTACGCCTATTTTATGCTGGCTACTGGAACCAGTGCTAGTCTATAGCATTAGCAATGAAAATGGATTAACTTGTAACCAGTTAATTTTGGCCGAGTTTGTGAACACTGCAAGACTTTTGTCAAAGTTAGATGGTGTTTATACCTTCTGAGACAAATAGGACTCATTTTTCAAGTACTTGTTTACTTCAGCATCGTGAAACATTTTATTTGGGGGTGTTAGGGAGGCTCATTATCAGGGTAGATACTGCAGTCTGTCTTCATTGTGTAGCATATAGCAGTACAGAATAATTTTAATTAATTTGAATATATGACTGAATGCTGTACAGACACAATCATACACAATATGTAGGCAATTATTGAAGAGGTTTTTATTCTACTGAACTGTTAATTGTATTATCGCTAAATGTATCAAAAATCAGCCTTAACGGATTGAAACATGACATAAAATATATTTTAAACGTTTACTGCTTTTTTCAGTCAATTAATTTAAACAATAGATTTATTACATATGATACCAGAACTGACATGACTATGAGTAAAAGTGGGTGGAGCTAGATGTGGTAAGATACAGTTTAGAAAGTTTCACAGAGATCCTGCCATTTATACCTACTGCAAGAGAGACACAACAGTCATGTTACTCTTCTTTATTTTCATAGTTGTTAAAAACATTGGTAAGTCATATATTACACACTTTATACACAAACTTTAGGTGAATGCTGGAAATAAACTGATACTTAATCTGATACCTAAACATGATTAATTAATTTACACAATGAAAGTAGAAATGTTTATGTTGTTGTAATGTTTTATAGCAGGTGCTGTTGACAGCAGCATTACACCAGAACAAACCATCATATCTTCAAGTGAAGGCAGCAACATCACACTGACCTGCACATATGATGACTCAGCAGACTATCTCCACTGGTATCGACAAAAACCTCAATCAGGACCCGAATATCTCCTGCAGATTCATAAATCCACAGATGGTGTCACTAAATCTGAACATGACCCACGACTATCCATCAAAGTTCATGAAAAGGACAAGAAAGTAGATCTGGAGATCTTTCCTGCTGCAGTATCAGACTCTGTACTGTACTACTGCACCATGGAGCCCACAGAGACACAAAACTCAAACAGACTGTACAAAAAGACAAGCTGCATGTTTTTCTCAGCAGGGGGAGATGTTTACCTGTTTCATTCAAATACACTTTTCTTTCTTAATTCTCAGACTTTTTACGTTCGTTTGCTTGAATATCAACAATGATCGTCTTGGATATGTTGCTAATGCTTATTGGTTGAATAACCAGAGAAGAATAGATCCGTTAAAAATAAATGTCAATATTTAATAAAAAAATATATATTTTTGCTAATGCTCATGGTGTTATTTTGTTATTCTCCTGATGTAATAAAATATAATACAAGGTTTAATAACAATATGTATTTAAGTATTTTAAGGTGCTGATTTTTAATGTAACACTAGTGAACTGAAGACTTCACTCTTCATTATTTGGCAGATTATAAAATAGCACTTGAAATCACAAGTTGTGGTTGAAATGGAAATGGTTGCTCCACTCCAGACTCTCACTGTGCTGCCACATGTTCACTCAGTCTCCACAGCACTAAGTGCAGTTCTCATAGCCAGTGGTGGCAGCTTTATTAATATTAATTCTAAAATATGAATTCTTTGATGAACAGTTATTTCTGTGTTTATTGTGCTTGAGATCTGACGTGTTCAACATATGTTTCTGTGCAGGTTTACTTTGGTCTTGAGTCTTGAATAATAAGAATGTCCTCTAGTTTGATTTCCCAGTGTGTTTTTGACATTGATTGAAATACTTCAGCACTTAATTGCTGTGGGTTTTGGGAATATGTCTGTTACCCTCTGAGACCCTGCATCTGCAGAACCTGTAAAAGAAAAACCTGTCTGTTTAGGAAACTCAGTCAGATTTTTGTTTCAGGCCCCAAGTCACAAATGATCCTAATTATATTTGATAATAAATCTGTACTACTGTTAATAATTAGGGGTGAATCAATACTTTTCTGTGAACTGCAAAGTGCAGCTGCTGTGCCTGGATCCATCAGCTAAACTAATTTTTTCACAGTGGCTTTATTAAGCAGATGTCTATATCAATTACATTAAAATCAAAGTCAGATCAGAGTAAAATGACAACATAAAACAGACAAAGAAAGAAAAAAGGCTGGTTTGTTCATTACCTCAGTGAAATACAGTATAACAGGTTTATCACAACAAACAAATAAGCTCAATATATATTTATATCCATGTATTTTGGTTTCAAATATTATCTTGTGATTAATAATCAAGTATTTAAGTAAATTTAAGGTAATTTTGTGTCTTTACTTCCCTGTTAGGACAAGATGTAGGACAAGACTTTCTTAATGGCCAATTCAGTGGAGTTGAGTTTTATAGCTGCTTTCAAACATGAAAATGACAAATTCAGCAGTATTTAAAGAGAAATATATGGGGGTTATGAAGACATACTTTTGTGTGAATATTTCTTCTGTATTCTCAAATAAACCTTATTCTTTTAATGGTTCTAACAATAAGCCACCTTCTGCTGTACAAATGACACACAGAGGAAGGTAAATAAACAAAACAAATTTCTACAAACAAAACCAATAAATACCACTGCTAAGTACATTTAATCCAGTAAAACTGTCTTAAATAGAATTTTACAGAACAATGAGGCAATAGAACAATCTGTAAAATTACTAATGGAAAGTAACACAATATAAAAGACACTGTGATAACCGTGTGACCCAGTGATGGGTTTAGTTTACACACCAACAAAACCAGGGTCACACAGTGCAGTCACAAACACCAACTACTAAAGAAAGGACTTCATTACATATTATAACAATTCCTGAATGTCCATCCATTAAAAGATTCTTATTTTATTAATGAGAGAGAGAGAGAGAGAGAGAGAGAGACCCAAAAACAAGTGATGTAACTAACAATGTCAAAATATCACAGGTAAATGGTACGAGTGAATCCATGGCTTAGGACCACATTGTTTTATTAATACAAAAACATTTCTACAGATTTATATAAACAGTATACAGTATAGAACAGTTATCATGAATATACATAAATACAAGTAGGTGGAGCTAGAGGTGGAGATGTACATCAAATAGTAACACTGACATTCATTTCTAAAGCTAGAGGTTTGAACGAAACACTCAGGAAAACAATGTTGTTCCTCTTCGTGGTGTTTTTCACTCTTGCTGATGTTGGTAAGTCATATACACTGCACACAAAATATTATTTTTTCTAAATAAGAAGACACAATTTTCCATGTGAAATGTGTCATTTATGATTAAAATATCACAATATTGTTGTAATGTTTTTATAGCAGAGGCTGCTGACAATAACATTAAACCAGAACAAACCAATGTATTTTCAATGGAAGGCAGCAACATCTCACTGTCCTGCACATATACTGGATCAGTTGACAGTCTCCACTGGTATCGACAAAAACCTGGATCAAGACCTGAGTTTCTGCTGCTGATTGATGAAAGAAGTGAATATGTCACTGAGGCTCAACCACCTCATCCACGATTGTCCATAAAACTTAAAAAAGAGCAAGATAAAACGAATGAGAAAGTGGATCTGATCATCTCCTCTGCTGCTGTATCAGACTCTGCTCTATACTACTGTGCTCTGCAGCCCACAGTGACAGGAAATCCAGCTGCACTGTACAAAAACTTTCACACAGTTTTGTTATATTGAAAGCAGCTCTTCCAATGCTTTAGTGAAAGTTACATGTCCTTTTGGGGGATTCTGTCAGGGTCATGGTTGATATGGTATGAACTTTGTTCACATGAGGTAGGAAAACACCCTTTGCAGAGCTCCATATACAAACCATATAGTTACCATTTCACACACTCATTCACACAAAAGCATTATTTCTCCTAGAAAAATGTCCTACTGTCATGTTTTTGGAGGTGATGTAAAACTGCACACAAACTGACAGTAACCTGAACTCCTGCTTTCAGTATGTGTTTGCTTAAATGTCCTCTGGACAGGTTTCCCATATGAGGCTGAATGTAAAGCCAGGATGTTTCAGTAAGAATCAACAATCTGACAACAACATTGGTGACACTGTCATGTGATGCTGTGGGGTGGAGCAATTTTGAAGCTTTATGGTGTTAACATATTAGATTACAGAAAGATCTCCACTATTTTCACTGAGCTAAGACCAGTCATCATGTTCACTGTTATATTCATGTATCTGTGGCTTTCACTAGGTGAGTTAACATTGACTTTTTATTATTACAGAAATATTAACTATATTATATTAAATATTAGTCTGTGTGGTGATGCAGTGTGAAAATGCAGAGGAGGTCAGACTAAAGTATTTCCTGTTGATTATTTAAAGGTTAAAAACATTGTGTTCTCTTCTCTATGACAGGTGACAGATTCAATAGCCTTCTGCAGGACTTGAAGAGCTGGACACTGGGTGAGATCGCCTGTGCTGCGGGTCTGTCAGTGTGTGTGTGTGTGTGTGTGTGTGTGTAAATAGTGCCCTTTGCACTTACCCATTTGTTTTGGGTTTTCTGTTTGTTAATGTATTAGTTATCACAGTATGCATTTGGGGCTGCTATTTTATTTTATTTCATTTTTAAATGGACGGGTTTTAAGCTGTAGCTGGGCTGGAAATCTTAGGTCCAATCCGGAAATCACTGGTTACTATGGTTACCGCGTCCTGCGGGGAGAAAGAGCTCCTTCTGACAACACTCAGCCCCTCACGGTAGGACGATCTTTATCCTTTAATGTCACACTGATTTTACAATAAATATACAATAAACAATAAATATACAATATAATATAACATAATATACAATACAATGTAATATTTACCCCAGTAGTAGGACACCTTTAAGAACCCTGGCTACTGTTTAAAACCTAAACATGCTAAGTCTTGTGATTGGGCAGCTTGCTAGCTAGTGTAAATAATAAATTATAGATTAATGTTATCTACTGAGAGAGCTTGTCTGTTTGTTGTAATTATTACACAATTGTTTGGGTCAGTTGATGTAAATATAATATTTAGTTAGCCTGCTAGCAAACTTGCCTACTGGTGCTAATGCTAAACTCCTGAACCAAGCTATGTTATCTAGCTAGCGAACCTCGCTAATCATTTCATTTACACAATATCATATAGAGTGTAAAGCTTGCTGAACTCGGGTGAAGGTTTTAATAATTATTCCGTATAATATTTAGATAGATTTCGGATGATGGACTGGGACAGGAGGTTTTTGAGACTTTAATCAGTCACCATGTACGGTGAATTTACACAAGCTAATGCTAATTAATGCTAATATTTGTCTGTTTATTCTCAGCTTAACTAGCTTACAAACTCACAGGTTTATTAACATTTCAGCGTTAAAAAGGAAATTTTGTTTTTTTACTTCTCCCTTTTTAAAAAAAAAATAAAAAATCTAAATCCTCTATTTCTGGGTGTGGGTGAAAAAAACACTGGTTTATCTACACTGTTAGCAAGCCTGGATAATTAACTTGGTAGCATCATTAAGATAAATATCGTAATGAGTAATGCAAACCTTTTAACCGGTAAACAAACCTTTCCTTTATTTTACTCAAGCTGTTTTTACTGTAAGGAACGTGACAGAATGTTAGATGTGTTATTATGAAACTGCGATGAGAAGAAGCACTTATGATGGGGCGGCGGGAGGAAATGTACAGTACATCATCTTTTTTGGAGAACAGGACATGTTTAGGCTTACATCCTGCTTCGTGTTAAGGTGTAAATTAAGTCGCCATCTAGAACACCATAAGTGAATTATAGAGATTTTTTTGTTTTTTACGTTTTAACAGGATGCAGTTGGCGTACAGCTGGCCTCCGTGGCTCCGATTCTGTTCCTGAGGACTCCTTCTCATCGGGACTCCATCAAAGCAGAGCTCTCCGGGTCCTGTGTAAGCTTTTGAATGCCTGTGTAACATGACAGCTGTTTAAATCTGAAAGACTTTGATAATAGAGAACTCCATTAGGACTCCATTATGTAAAGTTAATTTCTTTTTGTAACTTTTCTGCTCTCTGCAGGCCTACCACTACAACCTCGTGGACGTGTTTTACGAGCTGCTTCTCTGCGGATACTTCACGAAGGGCTTAACGCCTCAGCCAGTAAGCGTCTTATCGGGAGATTAAAAAGCGATGCTTGAATGTAGTTTGAGAACAGGATCTATTTTATTTCATTTTGTTTTCCCATATTTTAAACCCTGACATTAACGGAGCTTGTCGTCTCCCTTTCCTAAAGCTTCAGGGAGGACTCTCGGAGCGCCTGCTTGCGCTCATCAAGTGGGATGTAGACGTTTGGGAGCCTGGAGCAAAGATCTACTTCACAGTGCTTATTGTAAGTGTTCAAATATCTTCTGATGCCACGATACACAAATGGTCAGCATTGTATCTCTAAGACAGTGACATTACACTGGATTTGTGTTTGTGTCATTTGTTGATAGGATCAGCTTACAGGCCTTTTTGTGGTACTGTTCTCTCAGCCCCTGGAGCTCTACACCGACCCTCCAGCTTTAGCCAGCACGGTTAGGCATCTCCTCAGGCAGCATGTCGAGAAGAAGATGGTGAAGACTTTGGAGAGGCTCTTGGCAATGTCCTTCCCTTACTTCTACACCTTCCCAGTACCCACCAACACAACACACACACACAAACACACAATTTATTGCACAAGTTCCCATTCCATACTTTGTTACAGTTCATATTTTGTCCCTACATTGCTCAAGCGCTCCACAGATGAGTATAAATTGATTTTGTAACATTTCAATTGTCACATTTTAAAATATCTCTCTTCTTTTTCCCCTTGACAGGTCTGCACAACGATCCCAGGACTTTAGGACCAGAATTGCACATTCTGCTTTATTGGTACAAACAATATCCTTTAATTATATATCCTGTAATTTATTTTCCATTCATTCATTTATTTATTCTTTCATGTGTTTATTATACCTGTGTGTATAAATGTATGTTACTTTACCAAATGTGAACTAAGATCCAGAACAAAATGTGAGCACTCCAGACCATAATTCCATTGTATAGTTACAAGTTAAAATGGATGAATAAGGAAAGTGTTAGTCAAATTTGCTTTCCTTTTATTGATCATAATGAAATTCATCAAGATTGAGTGAAAATGAAATGAAAATGGAAATTGTGTATTAACATTTGTATTTTCAGTTAAATGGATGTACAATGTCTGCCAAATTTTAAATGGATCAGCAAAAATCCATTCACAGTTGCATTTCCCAGGTCTTAAGTGTTACGACCCTGACCTGTGGAAACAGCACTTACTCTTCCCTGCACCACCTTCCATTCACAAACCTGTGCTCCACCTCAGTCCTGCCTCCACATATGGCTTTCATGGAGGAGGTGAGAGGAAGAAACCCTTTCTCTCCAAAAAAACATGGCAGCATCTTAACAAATTTGGGAACAATATTTTTTTGGACTGATGGTTAATCATTATTCATAGTTTCATGTTTGGTGAAGGTCAAACAGAGTTTATCACAACAAACACCTCATACCAAGTGTCATGTTGGTGGAGGGGTGAGGATTCGGTTGTTTTGCAGCCACAGGCTCTAGAAAACTTTTAATCATTTGGACATTGATGATCTCCACTTTATATTAGAATATTCTTGAGACAAATGTAAGACTGTCCATGAGCTTATGTTGTGCTGAAACTGGGTCATATTAAAGGACAATAATCACAAGCACACCAGTAAATTTGTCTCTTTAAGGATGCTGAATCTGAGGACTTGTTTTTGTCTAGGTTAATGTCAGAAATACAGATAAAAAAGAAAAAGACGGGTTATTCTTGTGTTCTGATATGCTGAAATGCTGTAATGATTCCAAATGAATCTGTGAATTGAAACTGTGAACTATTCCCAGCGTGGTGAGCAATACTTTTGTTTTAAAATATATTGATGGTTCTTGATGTAAACAATGTATATGTCTATTTAAATTCAGCTCCTGCAGATGGCAGTACATGACATGAAAATACTCTAGAACTGAACCTGATTGGACCTGGACACAACAGAACCATGTGGAGTGTTAAATTAGCCATGAACATTAAACCTGAACAAAGCTTCAGCACAGATACATGGTGTGTGGAGTGCAGTCCGACTGAAACACTTGAATTACTGCAGAATCTTGAGCTTAATACAAGATGCTTTTGTATTTGTGCACATGCTCTCAAACAGCACCTTGTTAGGGGTTTTATATTGTTATAATTTTATGTGGAATTTTTTAAAATCCTATCAATCACTACAGTACCTCTGGTGTTTTGTTTAGACTTTAAGGGTGTACTATAAATCTGCTGAAGAATTTAATTTCACAATAAGAATTGTTTGTAATTGCAACAATATATTTTGTAGATTAGAAAAGGTTTAAGTTCATAGAAATAGGAAATACAGGAACTAAATATATGAATCTTTTGCTCATTAAATTCTTTTAGAACATGTGTGTGTATTTTACATAATGTGGCACATCCTGCACTCTGATTGGTTAAAACAGAGGGAAGCTACAGTTGAGGCTTTGTACACAAGAAATGCTTAGATGCTTCACTGAAGACAGAGTAGAAGGAAACTTGACATTTACAATAACATAAAAAGGAAACTTTCAGAAGAACAGAGGAAATTAAAACATGATGGTTTTCTGTATGTTTCTGTTTTTTTACCATGTTCATAGGTAAGCTTATATTTTATATATCCCCATATATCATGTTTAAATGTTTTATAACTAGTAAAGAAATGTTTCCATGTGTGAGTGTTTTAGATTGTAAGCATGTACTGTATGTATACTGTATAATATAAAATGATAATATTCTGAAATAAATGTCCTCTTCAGGTGAGAGCACACAGGACAGCATTACTCCAACATCTTCTGCTGTCTATGGTAAAGAGGAGCAAGCAGTTACACTCTCCTGTGATTATAAATACACTGTTTCTATGAACAATCTACAGTGGTATGGACAATATTCCAATGCAGCACCAGAATTCCTCGTTCTGTTGACGGAATCGGGAGGGAATCAGACAGGTGATACTCCTCATCCTCATTTGTCTGCTAAAGTTCATAAGAGTCTGAAGCGTGTGGATTTGGAGATCTCGCCTGCTTCAGTATCAGACTCTGCACTGTACTACTGCGCCTTGCAGCCCACAGTGACAGGAAAGTCAACTTCACTGTCCAAAAATCTACAGAGACCTCAAACATGAAAGAGTTATTGATCCAGTAGAAATATATGTATATAACCATATATGAATACTTTATTTGAATTCAATAGACAAAACATTCTAAGTGAATCCAAATACTGATAGAAAAGTTAGGTGTGTGTTTGAAGAAGCCACATGTTCACTCCCTCTGCAGTATTAAGTGCAGTTCTCATAAACAATAGTGGCAGGTGTGATGGTTTATTTACTTAATGACAGTGTAAAGATCACATGCTGGAAAATTTGGATATTGTAAACTTTTTTGACAAGCAGCTGATTTGACTTTTTTTTTTTTTTAATTTATTTGTTTGTTTGTTTGCTTGTTTGTTTGTTTGTTTTACTGAGCATGCTATTTAATGTGTTCATCATGTGTGTCTTTGCAGGGTCTTTAATATATTTTTGAGAATTACAGGATACCTGAAAGTATGTATAACTAAGAATAAGAATTGTGGAAAATACAAACACAGTTTCCATCACACAATCAGGAAATAAATAAGCTCTACTGAAATAGTGCCCCATAATCAATTCTTGAGGTAGATGAGCTACAACAGCTAAAGACCACATGGGGTTTCATTCCTGTTCACCAAGAACAGAAATCTAAGACTACAGTAACAACCCTGTAAATGACATAAATCATACTAAAATATTTTTTTAAAATCCATAGCAACCACATGGGACAACATTACAGCTTCCTAGTGTCACCCTATCGAACAGATGAGACCTTGTCACAGTTACCAAACCATACCCCACCAGCCACCTGAGTTTCTTTAGCAACCAGCTAATTCAATTTTATTACCAACTGGAATCATTTTTAAACTTACTGCAAATATCACAGAAACTACTTGAAGCCTCATAATATTCACCAAGCTATACTGGAGCAACAGTACAGTTTCCAGCAAAGAAGCTACAATCCTGTAAACTTGACCTAAACTGAAACCTCCACCTGACACTAAAGCAAGCTTGTTCTACAAGAATTGATTTTGATCTTCATGTCCACCGAGATTAATGACATATTTGGCCCAATGGCAAGAGCTGCTTACTTGGTTCACACTTAGCATCTGCATTCCAAAAAGGTTCGAATCCCACAGGAGCCTCGCTTTATTGTTAACTTGACTTTGTGTAACCGAGTTCCTTTTACTCGGACCCCAGTCCATATGAACTGGAAGGTCATACAGTTACAGAGTACAGTGAACCTCCATTGGCACACAGCAAGCTGAACGGGGATGACCTGGCTCGTTGGTCTAGGGGTATGATTCTCGCTTTGGGTGCGAGAGGTCCCGGGTTCAAATCCCGGACGAGCCCTGGTTTTACATGGAAGAGAGTGGGTGGGATAAAACTAATGGAAACTTGCACTGCCGGCTTGGTTCTCGCTTGGAAGCTTGTTTCTCCAGAGGTCCAAGGAGGTTCAAATCCCACTGTAATTACCTCTGAAAATTAAAGCTCCAACCTGGAGCCTATCTCTGGAATACAGGGAGCGGGATGGAGAGTGTCACACTTTGTGGAGACATGAACCTCTGAAATATTAATATAATAGAGTACAGAAAGACCTCAGAATATTGTCATTTTACTAACACCATTCATCATGTTCACTGTTATATTCATGTGTCTGTGGCTTTCATTAGGTAAGTTATCATTGATCTTTTCAGAAAGGAGGGTAAAAGGTAAATCCCTATGCCACCACGTCTGTCTGCTAAAGTTGATGATAAAACTAAACAAGTGGATCTGATCATCTCCTCTGCTGCTTTTAATGTTTGATAATATACAATTAGAAGGTAATTTATTCATAATCACACTCTCTGGTATCACCCAGATGAGGATGGGTTCACATTTGAGTCTTCCTCATATCGTCTCACAGAGTTTTTTCTTGCTGCTGTTGCCTCAGAGTTGCTCATTAGGGGTAAAGTTAATTTTCAACTTTGTAATTTCTATTCTGAATTTCTGTATTTCTGTAAAGCTGCTTTGAGACAATGTCCATTGTTAAAAGTGATGTACAAATAAAAATGAAGTGAACTGAATTGAATTGAACTGAATTTATTTACCTTTTGGTTATAGACACAGCAAATTTACTTATGAGAGATTTTGTTTAAATCTGGATCAGTTTCCTATGATTTTCCACAGCAAATTATCATAATTATTTATAAATGTACAAATAATTTAAAAACCACACAAACAGATAAAGGCTTATAGTATTGTATAGATGATGAATCTTGAAATACAACACCAGCCATAATGACTCTAGATTTCTGTCACTGACACTGTGTGAAGTGATCTGTCCAAAATAACACTAAAACTGCATCACTTCCTGGGTGTGTCCTTCTAGAGACGTGTAAAGTTCAGCACATACAGCACTATTATACAGAATCCTCACAGAGCTGTGTTCAGAAATGGATCAACTATACAACTTACTGTACATAGTGAGATACATACCACTGATTCTCACTGTAGTTACAGGTAATTCATTTTCATCAGTTTATCAATAGTTTTAACTATCACAATCATATTTAATCAGTTAATTAATTACATTAATTAATAACCATGTTTTTTTTTGGCGACGCTACCCATGCACTTGGAGGGTTGTGGGGCTGTGGTCAAGGGAGGCCTGCCAGGTCGGGAAAGAGAGGCACTCTGGCAGGCGGTCACAATGGTTGTACCACGCATGCTTCCATTACCAGACGTGATTCAAGATCCAAACCCAGGAAAGGTTTGAAAGGCTTAGGCTCTTGTTGACAAGGTTTGCTGATATGAACTTGCATCCCAGTCTGTTGCAATAAATTCAATTCAATTCAATTTTATTTGTATAGCGCTTTTAACAAAGAGCATTGTCTCAAAGCAGCTTTACATGAGAAACCACATCAAAAAACAACAAACATATGAACAGACAAACAGATAAACAGTCCTAGATGTTATCCCAAGTGAGCAAGCCTGAGGTGACTGAGGCGACTGTGGCAAGGAAAAACTCCCTTAGATGGTATGAGGAAGAAACCTTGAGAGGAACCAGACTCAAAAGGGAACCCATCCTCATTTGTGTGACAATTGTGTGATGTAGATACAGCATGTGTATAGTGTTATGTGAATCAATAAGGAGGTTGTTGTCCATGGCACTGCTTGAATATTCCAATCCTCACAAGCAGAACCCAGCTGGAGCTGGTCCATCTCCGGATGCCACTGGAGCCGGCACAGTCTCTGTATGCCTCGGGATGGGTAGAAGAAAGGAAACAATGGAACAGCATTAGCGTAGCTGCTGTTCATAATATTAGCAGTACTAGCTGAATGTGCATTTAATCAGATGTACTGGCGTGCAAGGTTATGGGAAGTGTTAGATGTATGCCTGGCTAAAGAGATAAGTCTTTAGTCTACTTTTAAACTGGGTGACTGTGTCTGAGCCCCGAACACAGTCAGGAAGACTATTCCAGAGTTTTGGAGCTAAATACGAAAACGCTCTACCTCCTTTTGTGGACTTTGATATTCTGGGAACTACTAGAAGTCCAGAATTTTGTGATCTTAAAGAGCGTGGTGGATTGTAATGTGTTAGAAGACTGGATAGATAGGTGGGAGCTAAACCATTTAGAGCCTTGTATGAGAGTAGAGCTAGTTTATAGTCAATTCTAAACTTAACAGGTAGCCAGTGCAGGGATGATAATATTGGGGTTATATGATCATATTTTCTTGATCTGTTAAGAACTCTGGCGGCTGCATTCTGGACTAACTGTAGCTTGTTTATTGAAGATGCAGGACAACCACCTAGTAATGCATTACAGTAGTCCAGTCTGGAGGTCATGAATGCATGAACTAGCTTTTCTGCATCAGATACAGATAAAATGTTCCTAAGCTTGGCAATATTTCTAAGATGGAAGAAGGCTGTTTTTGTGATATTGTAAATATGGTTTTCAAAGGATAAGTTGCTGTCTAATATTACACCCAGGTCTTTCACTGTTGAGCTAGTAGTAACAGTGCATCCTTCTAGGTGCAAGCTGAATTGTGAGAGCTTCTGTGTACTAGTTTTTGGGCCAATAAGTAATATCTCCGTTTTGTCAGAGTTTAATAATAGGAAATTTTCGGCCATCCAATTTCTAATATCTTTAACACACTCAGTTAATCTAGACCAATTAGATATTTCATCTGGTTTTGATGAGATATATAAAGGCGCACGATCTGGGCCGCTGACTTCGGGACTGTGCACTGCATTGATCTGCATGGATCTCCAGTGGCGACCCGTCAGCCTTACAGCATCTGTGTCCAACCAACATGGAAATACAGCCCACCGTTGCGAAACACCTAGACCCAGGGCTAGCTTTTCTTGATCCCCTCTAGCACTCAGATGCATTGCGCGTGCAAGAGTTGTGGTAAAGAGGAGGTTAAAGGGCACACAAGCGACGAGGATGGGATTCGAACCCACGCGTGCAGAGCACAATGGATTAGCAGTCCATCGCCTTAACCACTCGGCCACCTCGTCAGGTGCAGTTGTGGCACCCACGACCAAATGTCCACAGAGACCGCAACAATTCCGTAGAGGAGTGGTTGTTTGGACTTGCTGTTTGAAAAAGCAAGGTGTGAAACTGAGCAGCCGGCGTTGACACCAGTTGCCAAACCCGGGGAGCTATTTCAGCACCTGGGTCTGGGGGCTCCGGTACAGTGTGAGCTCATTTTTTTTTTTGAAGCCAGACAGCCAGCTAATGGCAACTCTTAAGCACATTTGCAGAAGGCACAGGAGCCACAACCCCTGTAAAGCCTTTGTGGTGCCAGAGCCCACAACCACTGCCTTGAAAAGGCTCAGCTGGCAGCGGTGGGATTTGAACCCACGCCTCCGAAGAGACTGGAGCCTAAATCCAGCGCCTTAGACCACTCGGCCACACTACCCGAGGGCTCAGTACTTATAAACCTCTGTGGAGAGCACACTGACATACTGTCTGGGTGTGTGGTACACAGGCTGCACAGATGAGGACAGACAAACTGTGCAGAGGGTGAAAAACAGCTCAAAAAATCATCGGCTGCCCTCTGCCCTCCCTGGATGACATGTCCAGGTCCTGCTGCCTCAGCAAAATCAAGGCCATCACAGGAGACTCCTCACATCCTGCTCATCACTTGTTTGACCTGTTGCCATCTGGGAGGCACTTCAGGTCAACAAAGTCTCACACCACCAGACTTACAAACAGCTTCTTCCCCTGGGCCATTCGGACTGCAAACAATCACTGAACACACACACACACATTCTACCTAATAAAATGTGCAATTCTACTGTGCACTTTAATCTGTCTGTGAATTGAGTACAAGTTATAACTTAATATTGGCTTTGCACAAATTAGATTTCAAGCAAATATATAACTGGGAACATTTTGTTGCAGCTTTATGAATGTTCTGCTTATATTGCAGTAGCCCTTTAAAAAAGGGTACAAGTATGCATATGTATGAAAGGAGAGTCCATAACCTGAGGTACTGAGATATTGAGAAGGGTTCAGTATTTATATTAACATATTTTTACATATGTTTCTTTATTGACATGCACAACCAGTTATTACAACATTATTACAACAATACTAATTCTAACAAAGTCCTGAATATGTACAATATGGCTATATTTGTGGACACCTAACCATCACACCAGTATGTGGGCATTCTCCAAACTGCTGCACAATTGTATAGGATGTTTTTATATTCTTACAAAAACATGTTCCAGCTCAATGAAGATGTTTATTACAAGTTTGGTGTGGAATAAAATGAGTTACCTGCACACAGCCCTGAACTCAAACCCACTCAACACTTTGGGATGAATTAGAATTCTGACTGCACCCCAAGCCACACATGCCTGATGTTTTATGGCTGTATGGACACATGGACATACAGTATCTCACAAAAGTAAGTACACCCCTCACGGTTTTGTAAATATTTTATTATATCATTTCATGTGACAACACTGAAGAAACGACACTCTGCTACAATGTAAAGTAGTGAGTGTACAGCCTGTATAACAGTGTAAATTTGCTGTCCCCTCAAAATAACTCAACACACAGCCATTAATGTCTAAACCGTTGGCAACAAAAGTGAATACACCCGTAAGTGGAAATGTCCAAATTGGGCCCAAAGTGTCAATATTTTGTGTGGCCACCATTATTTACCAGCACTGCCTTAACCCTCTTGGGCATGGAGTTCACCAGAGCTACAGGTTGCCATATATTTACAAAAATGTGAGGGGTGTACTCACTTTTGTGAGATACTGTATATTGCCACTTACTGAAAAATCATCTAATTTTTAATATTATTAGTGTATATTTTGCAACAAGTTTGAAGTAATATCTAAATAAAGCTAGTCTAAGTAGATTGATTGATAATGTTAAATTGCCCCTAGGTGTGAATGGGTGAGCAAATGGCTGTGTGTGTGTGTGTGTGTGTGTGTGTGTGTGTGTGTGTGTGTGTGTGTGTGAAAGAGAGAGAGAGAGAGAGAAACAATTTTTTTTTTCAATTATATTTCTGCACATATTTGGTAAGTTCAAAAACAATTTTTTTTGGTGTTAAGGTTTTTCTCTTCAGTGAACACAAGATGGCGCAGTCACTTATCTTAATGTTGGTCTAGAACCAGAGCACCACACAACCTGCTCACATTCTCTGAGACATAGAGTATACTTGTTCTTCTATCATACATACTGCTGATATAATATCCTAACCCCTGCCCTGGTTACTCTTAGTGCCTAAGATAATTTCAGAGATATCATTCTGATTAAACAACACAACTGTCCACTTAACACTAAACTGTCATAAGAATAAATAATCATCTAATGTCATTTCTTTGACACCTGCTGTGTCAGAAACATTAAAAACTAGAAACTTATATGTGAATGTGCCTTTATTCTTCTTTCTCTTCTTCTGATGCTATTGTGAATACAGGAAAGTTTTATTTTCAGATTTAACTGTTAGAGCTGAGAAATAAGGGATTAATTCAACCTTAATTACCAAGGGAAAATACTCATTTCTTCCTCATTCTTAAATAAATCATATTCTCTTCCACTTAGTGTTTCTAACATTTATCTGCTGCTGGTGTTTACACAAACTTTCTCTAATTTAGAGATATCACTAACATATGTAAAATAACATAAATACATTAATTTCCTGCTTTCAGTATGTGTTTACTTAAATGTCCTCTGGACAGGTTTCCCATATGAGGCTGAATGTAAAGCCAGGATGTTTCAGTAAGAATCAACAATCTGACAACAACATTGGTGACACTGTCATGTGATGCTGTGGGGTGGAGCAATTTTGAAGCTTTATGGTGTTAACATATTAGATTACAGAAAGATCTCCACTATTTTCACTGAGCTAAGACCAGTCATCATGTTCACTGTTATATTCATGTATCTGTGGCTTTCACTAGGTGAGTTAACATTGACTTTTTGTTATTACAGAAATATTAACTATATTATATTAAATATTAGTCTGTGTGGTGATGCAGTGTGAAAATGCAGAGTGTGGGTCTGACTTAAGTATTTCCTGTTGATTATTAAAAGTTTAAAAACATTATGTTCTCTTCTCTATGACAGGTGACTCCATGGCAGATTCAATAGAACCAGATATCACTCCTGAAGCTGTAGATGAAGGTGATGATGTTACTCTGTCCTGCAAATACAAAACAAGTCGTACATCAGACTACCTGTACTGGTACAGACAATATCCAAAATCTACACCTGAGTTCCTTCTTATTGTTGACCAAAAAGGAAATCTAATTTCCAACACTGACCCAAGAATGTCTGCTAAAGTTGATGATAAAACTATACAAGTGGATCTGATCATCTCCTCTGCTGCTGTATCAGACTCTCCTCTATACTACTGTGCTCTGAGGCCCACAGTGACAGGAAATCCAGCTGCACTGTACAAAGACTTTCACACAGTTTTGTTATATTGAAAGAAGTTTTGCCAATGCTTTAGAGAAAGTTACATGTCCTTTTGGGGGATTCTCTCTTTCTCTCTACTGATCAGGGTCATGGTTGATGTGGAGTTTGTCCCACACATGAGGTAGGAAACACCCTGAATGGGATGTCAGTCCTTTGCAGAGCTCCATACACAAACCCTTTCACATACTTATTTACACATAGTGAATATATTAGTAAATTTATTACTGTCATGTTTTTTGGAGGTGATGCAAAACTGCACACAAACTGACAGTAACCTGAACACATCATCAAACTGGGGATCCTGAAGCTGTGATGCAGCAACACTACCTGCTGTGTCACTGTGCTATCACACTGTTAAAATCCTTCTGCTTAAAGTGTTTTCTTGTAGTGTGGTGTTGTGTCATTGTTATAATAAAGAACAATTACTAATTTTAAGTATTATGTATTTTGACAGCCCAACTTTAACAAGCCATAAACATATTTCACCAAGCAATGTTTAAATCTTTTATTTACTTTATAATCCTGCATAGGCTGTTGTCACTGAACCTTTCATACTACACAATTGTAATTGCATGTGATAAGTTTATTGGTGTAATAGGGGTGTGTTCATGAAAATGTGTGTGTGTGTGTGTGAAAGAGAGAGAGAGAGAGAGAGATTTTAAATTGCTAAATTATAAAACTATTTATTAGTGTGTTATGTTTTTCTCTTCAGTGAACACAAGATGGCGCAGTCTCTTATCTTATTGTGGGTCTAGAACTAGAGCACCACACAACCTGCTCACATTCTCTGAGATGATGTTGCTACTTTTCACAGTAAACAATTGTGACATAGAGTTTACTTGTTATTCTACTAAATAGTTTATTTATATTCTTCTTTATAATGGGCAGTTTAGCAGATTAAATTGGGCTGACCGATGAAGACGCCAACATTGTCAGAAAAGATACAGACTCTGTTATTCTAAAATGTTCATACGAGTCAAGCAGTGATTACACTGAGCTTTACTCTTCTTTTCCTTTTACCAACTTAAGAGTCATGCTTTTCTCACAAGATGGAGATATTTACACTTTTACATTCACTTCATCATCATCCTTTCACATTAACCATCATTTAACCATCAAATGTAATATTTTAATGGACACAATATTAGAGGTTAACTAATGTTGTATTGTTTGTAGAATAAAGCCCAAATTGCACTTCACTAACAACTCCTCATACAGCTAGTTTGTTGTGTAACTGGTTATTATTGCATGGAACCAGTGGACACTGTGGATCAGAAACCCAGTAAACGCTCTGTTCTGGACATTCTTGTACCATTAAAGTTAGAATATTAATGCTACATTTGATTTATTTGGTTTATTCTAGATGGAATCTGAAAAATACATGCAAACAACATGACTGTCAAATGGATTAGTTTTAAATGTTATGTTTGTTTTCTATAGAAACTAGTTTGGAGTTAAATGGAATATTGGTTCCAGATGTAGATGCAGACACCACTAATTTAATGTGTAATTAAATAACTTTAATTACTTTATTTACTGTAAGTAAATCCTGGATTTATCAGGGGGAATAACTAATAAACTAAGGTGCAGAAATAGACAAAAGATCAAAAAGAGAGCAAAAGGTAAATAAAACATCCAAAAATATCCAAAACAAATCACACAAAACGTTGATCAGCAACAGTGGAATAGTTCTGTGTTGTATTAGTGACTCAGTTCACTGTCACTGATACTGTGAAGTGATGATCTGTGTAAAATTATGCTCCAACAGCATCACTTCCTGGGTGTGGCCTTCTAGAGACGTGTAAAGTTCAGCACATACAGCACTATTATACAGAATCCTCACAGAGCTGTGTTCAGAAATGGATCAACTATACAACTTACTGTACATAGTGAGATACATACCACTGATTCTCACTCTAGTTACAGGTCATTCATTTCATCAGTTTATCAAAAGTTTTAATTCTTACAATCATATTTAATGAGTTGCATTAATTAATAACCATGTTTTTTGTTATTCATCCAGTCATTTCTTGATATCTTAAGTCAATATTTGGTTTAAGAAAAATATTTCACTGATATATTTTTTTGTATTTTTTTTTTTTTTACACCAGGCAGTTTTGCTGATAAAATTGGACCAGCAGATGAAGATGCCAACATTGTCAGGAAAGAAACAGAGACTGTTACTCTGAAATGTTCATATGAGTCAAGCAGCAATGACATTGATCTTTACTGGTACAAACAATATCCTAACAGCGCACCACAGTTTTTACTGTATAAAGGCGCAAGGTCAAGATCTGACCAGAGCACTCCTGATGATCATCGATTAGAGTCGAAAACCAGCAGAGACTCTACTGAACTTACTATCAGGGGTCTAAAGCTCTCAGATTCTGCACTCTATCATTGTGCTCTTGAAGTAGTAGCACTGTAATACAGAGTTACTGAAAGGCTTTACAAAAACTGTAAATGGCATATATGACGTTTATAAAACCACAAGATCAAAGAGACTCACTTTATCAACTTTTTGGTAAACCACAGAAACAAACAACTTTTGTAATAACATTTACAGCTGGAGAAAATAGCTGAGGAAAAAAGAATGATGAGGGATTAACACAGCAACTACACAATATTCATGGTAAACTCACAAATATACATGTTTCAGATGCTAGATGTTGCTGGTCTATACATTGTGTAATTAAATTAATAAACAACCCTCAACCCAGTGTAGTCCATTGTAATTTGTATTCCTGCTTCATGACTAGTGTTGCTGGGAGAAGCTCCAGATCCACTGCAACCCTGACCAGGATAAAGCAGTTACTGAAGATCAATGAATGAATGTAGGTTTATATAGACAGTTGTGGACATGTGACCAGGATAGAGCAGTTAATAAAAATAAATTCTGAGTTAATGATCATTTATTAGGACAGTAAGCAGCTGTTTATATTATTTATAAGGTATAGTTGGTGTGATCATGCAATGTGTCTCATAGCAAACAAAAACCTAGTAAATCCTAGCAAACCTATTAACAGAAACCTGCATAATGACCAAAGCCTCTGATGCTAATTAATGAAGCTAGTGAACATGTAACACCAGCCATACAACATCATCCATGATTGTTCATTAAGTTTGACAAAAGTGGATCTGTTCATCTCCTCTGCAGCAGTGACAGACTCTAAACTGTACTACTCTGGTGCACACAGTGACAGGAAACCCAACTAGACTGTAGACAATGTACTACACATGATTCATTCATTCTGTGGAAATGCTTTCTTTATATTATGTTGGTAGATGCTGCTCAGGCTCTTTTGGTGAAAGCAGGAAAAAGAGCTGAGAGAGAAGAAGGACAGAGTGATAGCAAAGCTAACAGAGAAAAAGATTCTCCTTTGCACTGTGTGTTTGTAGACTTGGAGAAAGCGTATGACAGGGTGCCAAGAGAAGAGCTGTGGTACTGTATGAGGAAGTCAGGAGTAGCAGAGAAGTATGTCAGGGTGGTGCAGGACATGTATGAGAGCAGCAGGACAGTGGTGAGGTGTGCTGTAGGTCAGACAGAGGAGTTCAAAGTGGGACTGCATCAGGGATCGGCTCTGAGCCCCTTCCTGTTTGCTATGGTGATGGACCAGTTGTCAGAGGAGGTCAGACAGGAGTCTCCTTGGACAATGATGTTTGCAGATGACATTGTGATCTGTAGTGAGAGCAGGGAGCAGGTGGAGGAAAACCTGGAAAGGTGGAGGTTTGCGCTGGAGAGAAGAGGAATGAAAGTCAGTGGTAGTAAGACTGAGTACATGTGTGTGAATGACAGGGAGGGAAGTGGAACAGTAAGATTACAGGGTGAAGAGGTGATGAAGGTACAAGTACTTGGGGTCAACAGTTGTTAAGTTTTAAAGCTACTATCAACATCTGTTTTCTTGTGAGAAAAAAAAATCCATGGAAATGACAAATTCAGCGGTATTTGAAAGAGAAATATATGGGGGCTATGAAGACATTTTAGGTATTTGAATAAATATTTCTTCCATATTCCAAAATCAGTTCAATCCCAAAAACCACCTACTAAAGAAAGGACTTAGCATATTATAACAATTCCTGTATGTTTCACCATTCAAATATTCTTATTTTTGTAATGAGAGAGAGAGAGAGAGAGAGAGAGAGCAGGAGAGAGAGAGAGAGAGAGAGAGAGACAGAGAGAGAGACCCAAAAACAAGTGTTGTAACTTTTAATGTCAAAATATCACAGAAAAATTGAGTAAATAGTATGAGTGAATCCATTGCTTCTCAGGGCCACATTGTTTTATTAATACAAAAATATTTCTACAAGCTTTATATAAACAGTATTCAGAACAGCAGATCTGTCATGAATATACATAAATACAAGTAGGTGGAGCTAGAGGTGGAGATGTACATCAAATAGTAACACTGACATTCATTTCTAAAGCTAGAGGTTTGAACTAAACACTCAGGAAAACAATGTTGTTCCTCTTCGTGGTGTTTTTCACTCTTGCTGATGTTGGTAAGTCATATACACTGCACACAAAATATTATTTTTTCTAATTTATAAGACGTAATTTTCCATGTGAAATGTGTCATTTATGATTAAAATATCACAATATTGTTGTAATGTTTTTATAGCAGAGGCTGCTGACAATAACATTAAACCAGATCAAACCAATGTATTTTCAATGGAAGGCAGCAACATCTCACTGTCCTGCACATATACTGGATCAGTTTACAGTCTCCACTGGTATCGACAAAAACCTGGATCAAGACCTGAGTTTCTGCTGCTGATTCTTGAAGCCAGTGAAACTGTCACTGAGGCTCAACCACCTCATCCACGATTGTCCATACACCTTAAAAAAGAGCAAGATAAAACGAATAAGAAAGTGGATCTGATCATCTCCTCTGCTGCTGTATCAGACTCTGCACTATACTACTGTGCTCTGAGGCCCAGAGTGACAGGAAATCCAGCTGCACTGTACAAAAACTTTCACACAGTTTTGTTATATTAAAAGCAGCTCTTCCAATGTTTAGAGAAAGTTACATGTCCTTTTGGGGATTCTATCTTTTTCTCTATTGGTCAGGGTCATAGTAGATACAGAGTCTGTCCCAGACATGAGGTGGGAAAACACCCTGAATGGGATGTCAGTCCTTTGCACTCCACAAACCCTTTCACACACTCATTCACACAGAAGTGCAATTTCTCCTAGCACATTTTCCTACTGTCATGTTTTTTTGGAAGTGATGCAAAACTGCACACAAACTGACACTAACCTAAACTCCTGTTAAAATCCTTCTGCTTAAAGTATTTTCTTGCAGTATGGAGTAATTTTTATAATAAAGAAAGATTTCTACCCTCATGGTACAGTTCCATATTGACTGATAACAAGTGCACTAAAGACAAGGCTCAGGTCAATCCTCATAGCAGAATTCCACAATGCCAGTGGACTCATGATCCTCTCTGTTCTGTCTGGAGTAATTACACTGCAGATGAAGGGCATTTTATTGTCTAAGTGTAGTAACTTCACATATATAATAGTCAAACTAATCAGTTATAGCCCAATGTTCAACAAGTTCAACCTCAACAGAAGGAGATCATCTTCAAAACTAAGGATTATCTTATTATCAGCAAACCATAATAAGATGTGTGTGTGTGTGTGTTTAATCCCCTGATAGGAAAGGAAGTATGTCATGTGAACATAAAGTATTTCTCAATGGCCAGTTCAGTTTAGTTGTTGAGATTTACAGCTGTTTTCAACATCTGTTTCCTTTTAGTTTTCTATTATTTTTTCTTTTTGTGCTTTACATTAAATAACGTAACCTGGTGTTGTGAATACAATTTAAATGTAAGTTCTAATATATAATTACTAATCCACAGTATGAATATATATGTATGGCTGTATGAACTGTTTACAGGTTTTTATTTTGTCCAAGTTAAGGTTTTTCTCTTCAGTGAACACAAGATGGCGCAGTCACTTATCTTATTGTGGGTTAAGTTCTAGAGACACTACCACACAACCTGCTCACATTCTCTGAGATGATGGAAGCTACTTTTCACAGTAAAACCTTTGTGACATAGAGTATACTTGTTCTTCTATCATACATACTGCTGATATAATATCCTAACCCCTGCCCTGGTTACTCTTAGTGCCTAAGATAATTTCAGAGATACCATTCTGATTAAACAACACAACTGTCCACTTAACACTAAACTGTCATAAGAATAAATAATCATCTAATGTCATTTCTCTGACAAGCAAAAGCACCTGCTGTGTCAGAAACACTGAAAACTGGAAACTTATCTGTAAATCTGCCTTTACTCTTCTTTCTCTTCTTCTGATGCTATTGTGAGTTTAAACCTTAATTATCAAGTAAAAAAATTATTCCTTATTCTCAATTAAACTTTATTCTCTTCCACTTCTTCCAGTGTTTCTAACATTAATCTGCCTGCTGGTGTTTATACAATAATTCTCTAATTTAGAGACATCACTAACATATATAATTAAAATACTGACAATGAAATTATTAGATTAGATTTTACTAGATTAAATTGATCATTTTTACATAAATACATTAATTTCCTCCTTTGAGTATGTGTTTACTTAAATATGCTCTGGACAGGTTTCCCATATGAGGCTGAATGTAAAGCCAGGATGTTTCAGTAAGAATCAACAATCTGACAACAACATTGGTGACACTGTCATGTGATGCTGTGGGGTGGAGCAATTTTGAAGCTTTATGGTGTTAACATATTAGATTACAGAAAGATCTCCACTATTTTCACTGAGCTAAGACCAGTCATCATGTTCACTGTTATATTCATGTATCTGTGGCTTTCACTAGGTGAGTTAACATTGACTTTTTGTTATTACAGAAATATTAACTATATTATATTAAATATTAGTCTGTGTGGTGATGCAGTGTGAAAATGCAGAGTGTGGGTCTGACTTAAGTATTTCCTGTTGATTATTTAAACATTATATTCTCTTCTCTATGACAGGTGACTCCATGGCAGATTCAATAGAGCCAGATTTCAATCATAAAGCTGTAGATGAAGGTGATGATGTTACTCTGTCCTGCAGCTACAAAAAAAGTAGTGGAACAGACGATCTGTACTGGTACAGACAATATCCAAAATCTAAACCTGAGTTCCTTCTTTATATTGCTCAAAGTGGGACTTATAATTCTGATCCTCCCCCAAGAATGTCTGTTAAAGTTGATGATAAACAAGTGTATCTGAACATCTCCTCTGCTGCTGTATCAGACTCTGCTCTATACTACTGTGCTCTGAGGCCCACAGTGACAGGAAATCCAGCTGCACTGTACAAAAACTTTCACACAGTTTTGCTACATGCCCTTTTGGGGAAGTCTCTCTTTCTTTCTTAAGATTCATAAAGAATTTATATTATTATAATATTTGATTATTAGTAGACAGTTCATTCATTCATTCATTCATTCATTCATTCATTCATTCATTCATTCATTCATTCTTCTTCTATTCTTCTATAACTCTTCTATTTTGGCCAGGAAACCAGAAGTTACATTAGACAGAAATTTAAACAGAAAGGTACTCAGAGGGTCCAATTGGGACCATTTCTGAACTTCAGTGAAGCAGCTGAGGCTCTGTACAAGTTCAGGAGTTGAATAAAGTAATGTTCTGAAAATTATTATTGTCATAATTTGTGAAAAAACAAACAATCAAACAAAACCATGGCTTCTTTTTCCCAGCAGGCTTTTTTATGTGCAAATTGGGATATAGTTTTATGATTGAGTAAAAAATAAATAAATAACTAAGTTCAAACAGAAAAGACCTTGGTGTGTTAAAGTCTCTTTCCTTTCACCACAAGATGGTGGAGGCTGTTATCTTATTGTTGGACAAGTACTAGGATTCTGCTTACATCCCCCAGAGATGCTGACATTATGATTATGAATACTTTACACAATTATAAAGACTACAGCTATTCTTCAGCCTTACATAGATATACTTTTATATATAAAAAAGTCTAGAACCAATCAGAATGTTTTAATAATCTCTGCTTGTACATTCAAGCTAATTAGTGTCATTTTCAACACATCATCAAGCCTTGAAAGGAGTTTGCTTGAATCCAGAAAGGAAACTGAACTTGTAGTAGGGCTATACATGCAATTTCTGTAAAAATGAAATGTACATGTTCACTTGCAATGGGATGTTTGTCATGAGATAATATAAATACTACACTCTTTATTTGTACACAGTTTCATGCTTAAATGAAAAATAATGATATAAAAATCCATCAATACAGATGATATTGATAAAAAATGATAGATTAGAGAAAGAAAAGAGGCTGGTTTGTTCCTCACCACAGTAAAATACTCCTCAACTGTTTGTAATCCTATTTAATAAACAGGTCATTAGGTCTACACACACCTAAATTTCCATTTCCCATCCTGCATTGTACCAGACTCCACTTCCCACAATGCACACTCACTTCCACATTCATTAGTTCATTTATTTTATTTAAGTATTTTTCATGCTATCAGTTTGTGTTTGTTTACCATGTGCTCAGGAAAATTTATCCATGTGGTGCTGAATGTAAAGCCAGAAAGCTTCAGTAAGAATCAACAATCTGTCAGTAACATTAGTGACACTGTCATGTGATGCTGGGGGGTGGAGCTTCATGAATGTTTATAATGTTAATATATCAGACTGCAGAAATTTTATTTTCATTTATAAGCTCATCCATCATGTTCACTGTTATATTCATGTGTCTGTGGCTTTCACTCGGTGAGTTAACATTGATTTTTGTAGATTCAGAAATTGTTTTTAATTAGATTACTTAGTCTTATTAGTTATGTAGTGTATCTGCGTAATTTAACACTGCAATGTGTGTACTTTCATTCGTTTGTGTTAAAGCTTGACACAGGAAACCTGCTCTCCACATAGCAATATCTCTACAGATGGTATAACCACTACAGAACAATTCTGGGGTTTTTAGCAGTGACTATAACTGCCTTATTTATTAGTGCATCATTTGTTTTCTGCTCTTGTGCACAGTATTCACAGTAAAATAAAGTCAATTCAGTTTAAGTTGAACAATGGATACTGCTACAAACAAGGAGACCACTCGCGTGCGGTGCTGCGTGTGCCGCTGTCAAACCTTTATATCCTTTTATTTAGGAATAAATATTTTACAATGATAAAATAGCATGTCTGATGCAATGGTTTGTGAAGTAACAGTGTTTTTGTTCTGTGTTGTACTGGTTACTCAGTTCACTCTCACTGATATTGTTAAGTAATAATCTGTAAAAAGTTATACTACAACAGCATCACTTCCTGGGTGTGTCCTTCTAGAGACATGTAAAGTTCAGCACATACAGCACTATTATACAGAATCCTCACAGAGCTGTGTTCAGAAATGGATCAACTATACAACTTACTGTACATAGTGAGATACATACCACTGATTCTCACTCTAGTTACAGGTAATTTTCAATCAGTTATTAATTATTACAATGATATTTAATCAGTTAAATAATTGCATTAATTAATAAGCATGTTTGTATTAATCTAGTAATTTCTTGATTCCTTAAGTCAATATTGGAATTACAAAAAATACTTCACTGACATGTTTCTTTATATTTTTGTCACACCAGGTAGCTTTGCAAATAAAATTGAGCCAACAGATGCAAACATTGTCAGGAAAGAAACAGAGACTGTTACTCTGAAATGTTCATATGAGGCAAGCAGTGAATATATTGGGCTTCACTGGTACAAACAATATCCTAACAGCGCACCACAGTTTTTACTGTATAAAGGCGCAAGGTCAAATGCAGGTGCTGGGAGCACTCCTGATGATCATCGACTAGAGTCGAAAACAAGCAGAGACTCTACTGAACTTACTATCAGAGGTCTAAAGCTCTCAGATTCTGCACTCTATCATTGTGCTCTTACACTAGTGACACAGTGATACAGAGTCACTGAAAGGCTTTACAAAAACATCAACATGGTATATTAAGTTTCTAAAACCACAGAAGACGAAAGAGACTCACTTTACCAACTTATCAGTTAACCACAGACACAAACAACATTTGTGAAAACATTTGCAGCTGGAGCTAATAGCCTAAAAAGAAAATGAGGGATTAACACAACTATACTTTAATTCATGAATCTACATCTACATTCATTTATTAAATCTATCATTTGTTCATGTGTTTATTCTGCATGTTCATTTGAACAGATGTGAGTTTGATCATACAGATAAAAAAAATAATAATTAAACATTAGTGACAAGTTTTGATTGCACATAAGGGTAATGTCTATAATCTTAAACATAATTATTTGATGGAGGGATGATGACTCTAGCCTTTTGAGCTTGTCCTCTGTTTTCTTATTTGTACTGTGATTTAAACGTTCCAACTTAAGGTGGACTGCTGACACTAAATTTCCCCTAAGTCTGAATGAGTGTGTGAATGTGTCTGTGCATTTTGTCCTGCATTAGACTGCTGTATCATCCAGGGTGTATTCCTGCATCATCCCTAGTGTTGCTGGGAGAAGCTTCAGATTCACCTGCCCAGGACAAAGCATGAATGAATGAATGAAGGTGTGTATATATAATGTATATAGACACTTGTGGAAGTGTGACCAGGATAAAGTAGTTACTAAAAATAAACTCTGATTGAATGACCATTCATTAGGTTGCAGCTGCAGCTTATGGATCTGGGGCTTGGTTTTACTGTAGTTTTAGCATACTAAGATTTGCTAATTGTCTAGTAGATGAGAAAGAGTTGCTGTGTGAGGTAAAGCAGAGTTGTCATGAATATGAATAAATATGATGTTTATTTCAAAAGATAAACACAAACTAACTAAACACTCAGGATAACAATGTTATTATGCCCACTTGGTTTTCTTCACTATTGCTGATATTGCTAAGTCCTTTAGTTCGCAAGTTACAAACCAAAAAAACAAGTATTTTAAAAAGTTGCTTAATAATAAATTGTTGTCAATAAATTCAAATAAATTGGTGTATTTATATTAAAGGCTGTTGACAACAATTCATCCACCCAGAATACACTGTTTAATGTAATCACAATCATCGTTAAGTAACCAAACATAACTATAAAATAAATACATATCAGTTTCTGATTGCCAGTGAAATGTAGTTAGAGTGAGAATGTTCTTTTAGCTGATTGTTTATAACAGACGTGTTCTTGAACATTAATGAGGAAAGGCTCAGGTGCACAGTTTATTCTCCTCTTGATCAATAGATGAAGAAAATTGTTGGAGGAAAAGTTCCTGTTCCTCTGCAGCTCTTTTTCTCTATAGACAATATTCTGTTTGTGAGACCTGTATGATTGTAATTAACACCAGTGCAATCATAGCTCCAGTTTTGTTCTTTGGTCACTACACTTAATTAACCCTACTGAATAAAATCAGATGGAAAAATATTTGAAGTGAACTGGAACAGCGATTTAGTCCAGGAAGTCTATGGAACTCTGTATGGGAAGGCTATACAAAGAAATGCAAAAAATACTAAGTATATACATTATATAATATTAATTATAGTTCAGAAGTTTATTTATTAATGTCATTAATAAATAAATTACCTTCAATTACCTTAAAAATGAAAAAGAAGAGCAAAAAGATGGTTTAGTGAGTTATCTTATTGTGGGTCAGGTGCTAGGACTCTGCTCACACTTGTAGATGAAGGTGATGATGTTAATCTGATAAAATCGGTCCATAGGATGAAGATGATAACATTGTCAGTAAGGAAACAGACACTTTCTTATGAGTCAAGCAGTCATTGTGTTTGGCTTTAATTGTACAAACAATATCCTAACATTTTATTTCGGGGGCCCCTCTGTGCCACCAATATGACTAATTATAACAAATTATTGTCATTTTGTATAATAATCATTGTCCATTGACATATATTAAAAAAAAAAAATAGATGTCATTTCATGTACTCTTGGGGGCCCCCTGGTGGCTACGGGGCCCTAAGCAGCCGCTTAGTTCGCTAATGCCTTGGGCATAACCACTTCCTGACTCAGTATCTGACAGTCAATATTACTAATGTAATGTTGTATAATATTTAGGAATGATCATAAAATTATCAAAACTTCCGCGGATTTCTGCAGGACTTGAAGAGCTGGACACTGGGTGAGATCGCCTGTGCTGCGGGTCTGTCAGTGTGTGTGTGTGTGTGTGTGTGTGTGTCTAAATAGTGCCCTTTGCACTTACCCATTTGTTTTGGGTTTTCTGTTTGTTAATGTATTAGTTATCACAGTATGCATTTGGGACTGCTATTTTATTTTATTTCATTTTTAAATGGACGGGTTTTAAACTGTAGCTGGGCTGTAGCTTAGGTCCAATCCGGAAATCACTGGTTACTATGGTTACCGCGTCCTGCGGGGAGAAAGAGCTCCTTCTGACAACACTCAGCCCCTCACGGAAGGACGATCTTTATCCTTTAATGTCACACTGATTTTACAATAAATATACAATAAACATTAAATATACAATATAATATAACATAATATACAATACAATGTAATATTTACCCCAGTAGTAGGACACCTTTAAGAACCCTGGCTACTGTTTAAAACTTAAACATGCTAAGTCTTGTGATTGGGCAGCTTGCTAGCTAGTGTAAATAATAAATTATAGATTAATGTTATCTACTGAGAGAGCTTGTCTGTTTGTTGTAATTATTACACAATTGTTTGGGTCAGTTGATGTAAATATAATATTTAGTTAGCCTGCTAGCAAACTTGCCTACTGGTGCTAATGCTAAACTCCTGAACCAAGCTGATGAGCTCGGCTAACGAGAATTTATTTCCACATTATAATATTTACCCCATCAAACAGGTCACTTTTCCCAACCCTGAGTACTGGTTTCACACTAAATCATGATTAGACTAGTGATTATCCAGTTAGCGCCCCAAAGGACTTGGTTACAGATGTATGTTATCTAGCTAGCGAACCTCGCTAATCATTTCATTTACACAATATCATATAGAGTGTAAAGCTTGCTGAACTCGGGTGAAGGTTTTAATAATTATTCCGTATAATATTTAGATAGATTTCGGATGATGGACTGGGACAGGAGGTTTTTGAGACTTTAATCAGTCACCATGTACGGTGAATTACCCCAAGCTAATGCTAATGCGAGATAATGCTAACTAATGCTAATATTTGTCTGTTTATTCTCAGCTTAACTAGTTTACAAACTCACAGGTTCATTAACTTTTCGGCGTTAAAAAAGAAATTTTTGTATTTTTACGTCTCCCTTTTTTTAAAATATCAAAATCCTCTATTTCTGGGTGTGGGTGAAAAAAACACTGGTTTATCTACACTGTTAGCAAGCCTGGATAATTAACTTGGTAGCATCATGAAGATAAATATCGTAATGAGTAATGCAAACCTTTTAACCGGTAAACAAACCTTTCCTTTATTTTACTCAAGCTGTTTTTACTGTAAGGAACGTGACAGAATGTTAGATGTGTTATTATGAAACTGCGATGAGAAGAAGCACTTATGATGGGGTGGCAGGAGGAAATGTACAGTACATCATCTTTTTTGGAGAACAGGACATGTTTAGGCTTACATCCTGCTTCGTGTTAAGGTGTAAATTAAGTAGCCATCTAGAACACCATAAGTGAATTACAGAGATTTTTTTGTTTTTTACGTTTTAACAGGATGCAGTTGGCGTACAGCTGGCCTCCGTGGCTCCGATTCGGTTACGTGAAAGATTCGTTCATTTTGAATGAATCCGTAATATGACTCGGGAGAGATTCGTTCATTTCGTATTGACCGCGCATGCGCAAGATCCTATCTGGTTCTGTGATTCATTCAAGTTAATTCATGATAAAGGCACATGGTTACTTTTTGTTTATTCAGTACACTGTTACTCTGAAATGTTCATATAAGTGAAGCAGAGATAACATTCTGCTTTATTGGTACAAACAATATCCTATAATTATATATCCTGTAATTTTTTTCCATTCATACATTTATTTATTCTTTCATGTGTTTATTATACCTGTGTGTATAAATGTATGTTACTTTACCAAATGTGAACTAAGATCCAGAACAAAATGTGAGCACTCCAGACCATAATTCCATTGTATAGTTACAAGTTAAAATGGATGAATAAGGAAAGTGTTAGTCAAATTTGCTTTCCTTTTATTGATCATAATGAAATTCATCAAGATTGAGTGAAAATGAAATGAAAATGGAAATTGTGTATTAACATTTGTATTTTCAGTTAAATGGATGTACAATGTCTGCCAAATTTTAAATGGATCAGCAAAAATCCATTCACAGTTGCATTTCCCAGGTCTTAAGTGTTACGACCCTGACCTGTGGAAACAGCACTTACTCTTCCCTGCACCACCTTCCATTCACAAACCTGTGCTCCACCTCAGTCCTGCCTCCACATATGGCTTTCATGGAGGAGGTGAGAGGAAGAAGCCCTTTCTCTACAAAAAAAAATGGCAGCATCTTAACAAATTCGGGAACAATATTTTGTTGGACTGATGGTTAATCATTATTCATAGTTTCATGTTTGGTGAAGGTCAAACAGAGTTTATCACAACAAACACCTCATACCAAGTGTCATGTTGGTGGAGGGGTGAGGATTCGGTTGTTTTGCAGCCACAGGCTCTAGAAAACTTTTAATCATTTGGACATTGATGATCTCCACTTTATATTAGAATATTCTTGAGACAAATGTAAGACTGTCCATGAGCTTATGTTGGGCTGAAACTGGGTCATATTAAAGGACAATAATCACAAGCACACCAGCAAATTTGTCTCTTTAAGGATGCTGAATCTGAGGACTTGTTTTTGTCTAGGTTAATGTCAGAAATACAGATAAAAAAGAAAAAGACGGGTTATTCTTGTGTTCTGATATGCTGAAATGCTGTAATGATTCCAAATGAATCTGTGAATTGAAACTGGGAACTATTCCCAGCGTGGTGAGCAATACTTTTGTTTTAAATATATTGATGGTTCTTGATGTAAACAATGTATATATCTATTTAAATTCAGCTCCTGCAGATGGCAGTACATGACATGAAAATACTCTAGAACTGAACCTGATTGGACCTGGACACAACAGAACCATGTGGAGTGTTAAAGTAGCCATGAACATTAAACCTGAACAAAGCTTCAGCACAGATACATGGTGTGTGGAGTGCAGTCCGACTGAAACACTTGAATTACTGCAGAATCTTGAGCTTAATACAAGATGCTTATGTATTTGTGCACATGCTCTCAAACACCACCTTGTTAGGGGTTTTATATTATTATAATTTTATGGAGAATTTTTTAAAATCCTATCAATCACTACAGTACCTCTGGTGTTTTGTTTAGACTTTAAGGGTGTACTATAAATCTGCTGAAGAATTTAATTTCACAATAAGAATTGTTTGTAATTGCAACAATATATTTTGTAGATTAGAAAAGGTTTAAGTTCATAGAAATAGGAAATACAGGAAGTAAATATATGAATCTTTTGCTCATTATATTCTTTTAGAACATGTGTGTGTATTTTACATAATGCGGCAAATCCTGCACTCTGATTGGTTAAAACAGAGGGAAGCTACAGTTGAGGCTTTGTACACAAGAAATGCTTAGATGCTTCACTGAAGACAGAGTAGAAGGAAACTTGACATTTACAATAACATAAAAAGGAAACTTTCAGAAGAACAGAGGAAATTAAAACATGATGGTTTTCTGTATGTTTCTGTTTTTACCATGTTCATAGGTAAGCTTATATTTTATATATCCCCATATATCATGTTTAAATGTTTTATAACTAGTAAAGAAATGTTTCCATGTGTGAGTGTTTTAGATTGTAAGCATGTACTGTATGTATACTGTATAATATAAAATGATAATATTCTGAAATAAATGTCCTCTTCAGGTGAGAGCACACAGGACAGCATTACTCCAACATCTTCTGCTGTCTATGGTAAAGAGGAGCAAGCAGTTACACTCTCCTGTGATTATAAATACACTGTTTCTATGAACAATCTACAGTGGTATGGACAATATTCCAATGCAGCACCAGAATTCCTCGTTCTGTTGACGGAATCGGGAGGGAATCAGACAGGTGATACTCCTCATCCTCATTTGTCTGCTAAAGTTCATAAGAGTCTGAAAAGCGTGTGGATTTGGAGATCTCGCCTGCTTCAGTATCAGACTCTGCACTGTACTACTGCGCCTTGCAGCCCACAGTGACAGGAAAGTCAACTTCACTGTCCAAAAACCTACAGAGACCTCAAACATGAAAGTGTTAAAGAATCACAATAAGAAGAAAAGACTGGAAGCTATGCATAACATCAGCATTCTGATTATTGATCCAATAGAAATGTATGTATATAACCATATATGAATACTTTATTTGAATTGAATAGACAAAACATTCTAAGTGAATCCAAATACAGATAGAAAAGTTAGGTGTGTGTTTGAAGAAGCCACATGTTCACTCCCTCTGCAGTATTAAGTGCAGTTCTCATAAACAATAGTGGCAGGTTTGATGGTTTATTTACTTAATGACAGTGTAAAGATCACATGCTGGAATTTGATTATGTTCTAGGAATAAAAATGTGGATATTGTAAACTCTTCTGACAAGCAGCTGATTTGATTTATTTTTATTTTATGTTTGTTTGTTTTTTTTACTGAGCATGAGATTTAATGTGTTCATCATGTGTGTCTTTGCAGGATCTTTAATTTATTTTTGAGAATTACAGGATACCTGAAAGTATGTATAACTAAGAATAAGAACTGTGGAAAATAAAAACACAGTTTCCATCACACAATCAGGAAATAAATAAGCTCTACTGAAATAGTGCTCCATAATCAATTCTTGAGGTAGATGAGCTACAACAGCTAAAGACCACATGGGGTTTCATTCCTGTTCACCAAGAACAGAAATCTAAGACTACAGTAACAACCCTGTAAATGACATAAATCATACTAAAATATTTTTTTTAAAATCCATAGCAACCACATGGGACTCCATTACAGCTTCCTAGTGTCACCCTATCGAACAGATGAGACCTTGTAACAGCTACCAAACCATACCCCACCAGCCACCTGAGTTTCTTTAGCAACCAGCTAATTCAATTTTATTACCAACTGGAATCATTTTTAAACTTACTGCAAATATCACAGAAACTACTTGAAGCCTCATAATATTCACCAAGCTATACTGGAGCAACAGTACAGTTTCCAGCAAAGAAGCTACAATCCTGTAAACTTGACCTATACTGAAACCTCCACCTGACACTAAAGCAAGCTTGTTCTACAAGAATTGATTTTGATCTTCATGTCCACCGAGATTAATGATATATTTGGCCCAATGGCAAGAGCTGCTTACTTGGTTCACACTTAGCGTCTGCATTCCAAAAAGGTTCAAATCCCACAGGAGCCCTCGCTTTATTGTTAACTTGACTTTGTGTAACCGAGTTCCTTTTACTCGGACCCCAGTCCATATGAACTGGAAGGTCACAGAGAGTTACAGAGTACAGTGAACCTCCATTGGCACACAGCAAGCTGACCAGGACGACCTGGCTCGTTGGTCTAGGGGTATGATTCTTGCTTCGGGTGCGAGAGGTCCCGGGTTCAAATCCCGGACGAGCTCTGGTTTTACATGGAATAGAGTGGGTGGGACAAAACTAATGGAAACTTGCACTGCCGGCTTGGTTGTTGCTTGGAAGCTTGTTTCTCCAGAGGTCCAAGAAGGTTCAAATCCCACTGTAATTACCTCTGAAAATTAAAGCTCCAACCTGGAGCCTCTCTCTGGAATACAGGGAGCGGGATGTAGAATGTCACACTTTGTGGAGACATGAACCTCTGAGATATTAATATAATAGAGTACAGAAAGACCTCAGACTATTGTCATTTTACTAACACCATTCATCATGTTCACTGTTATATTCATGTGTCTGTGGCTTTCATTAGGTAAGTTAACATTGACCTTTTCAGAAAGGAGATAATAAATTAATGATTAATTAGCCTGTGTGATGTTAAGAAAAAATAGAATATGAGTTATATAACTCAAAACTAAAAAATTATTATGTTCTCTTCTCTATAACAGGTGACTCCATGGCAGATTTATTAGAACCACTTTTCACTCATAAAGTTGTAGATGAAGGTGATGATGTTACTCTGTCCTGCAGCAACAAAGACAGTGGTTCAGTAAACATCCTACAACGGTACAAACAACATCCAAAATCTAAACCTGAGTTCCTTTTTTTCATCACTCCATGTGGAGGTAAATCCCTATGCCACCATGTCTGTCTGCTAAAGTTGATGATAAAACTAAACAAGTGGATCTGATCATCTCCTCTGCTGCTTTTAATGTTTGATAATATACAATTAGAAGGTAATTTATTCATAATCACACTCTCTGGTATCACCCAGATGAGGATGGGTTCACATTTGAGTCTTCCTCATATCGTCTCACAGAGTTTTTTCTTGCCGCTGTTGCCTCAGAGTTGCTCATTAGGGGTAAAGTTAATTTTCAACTTTGTAATTTCTATTCTGAATTTCTGTATTTCTGTAAAGCTGCTTTGAGACAATGTCCATTGTTAAAAGTCCTGTACAAATAAAATTGAAGTGAACTGAATTGATTTGAACTGAATTTAATTACCTTTTGGTTATAGACACAGCAAATTTACTTATGAGAGATTTTGTTTAAATCTGGATCAGTTTCCTATGATTTTCCACAGCAAATTATCATAATTATTTATAAATGTACAAATAATTTAAAAACCACACAAACAGATAAAGGCTTATAGTATTGTATAGATGATGAATCTTGAAATACAACACCAGCCATAATGACTCTAGATTTCTGTCACTGACACTGTGTGAAGTGATCTGTCCAAAATAACACTAAAACAGCATCACTTCCTGGGTGTGTCCTTCTAGAGACGTGTAAAGTTCAGCACATACAGCACTATTATACAGAATCCTCACAGAGCTGTGTTCAGAAATGGATCAACTATACAACTTACTGTACATAGTGAGATACATACCATTGATTCTCACTGTAGTTACAGGTCATTCATTTTCATCAGTTTATCAATAGTTTTAACTATCACAATCATATTTAATCAGTTAATTAATTACATTAATTAATAACCATTGGCGACGCTACCCATGCACTTGGAGGGTTGTGGGGCTGTGGTCAAGGGAGGCCTGCCAGGTCGGGAAGGAGAGGCACTCTGGCAGGCGGTCGCAATGGTTGTAACACGCATGCTTCCATTACCAGATGTGATTCAAGATCCAAACCCAGGAAAGGTTTGAAAGGCTTAGGCTCTTGTTGACAAGGTTTGCTGATATGAACTTGCATCCCAGTCTGTTGCAATAAATTCAATTCAATTCAATTTTATTTGTATAGCGCTTTTAACAAAGAGCATTGTCTCAAAGCAGCTTTACATGAGAAACCACATAAGAAAACAACAAACATATGAACAGACAAACAGACAAACAGTCCTAGATGTTATCCCAAGTGAGCAAGCCTGAGGTGACTAAGGCGACTGTGGCAAGGAAAACTCCCTTAGATGGTATGAGGAAGAAACCTTGAGAGGAACCAGACTCAAAAGGGAACCCATCCTCATTTGGGTTACAATTGTGTGATGCAGATACAGCATGTGTATAGTGTTATGTGAATCAATAAGGAGGTTGTTGTCCATGGCGCTGCTTGAATATCCCAATTCTCACAAGCAGAACCCGGCTGGAGCTGGTCCATCTCCGGATGCCACTGGAGCCGGCACAGTCTCTGGATGCCTCGGGATGGGTAGAAGAAAGGAAACAATGGAACAGCATTAGCGTAGCTGCTGTTCATAATATTAGCAGTACTAGCTGAATGTGCATTTAATCAGATGTACTGGAGTGCAAGGTTATGGGAAGTGTTAGATGTATGCCTGGCTAAAGAGATAAGTCTTTAGTCTACATTTAAACTGGGAGACTGTGTCTGAGCCCCGAACCCAGTCAGGAAGACTATTCCGGAGTTTTGAAGCTAAATACGAAAACGCTCTACCCCCTTTTGTGGACTTTGATATTCTGGGAACTACTAGCAGTCCAGAATTTTGTGATCTTAAAGAGCGTGGTGGATTGTAACGTGTTAGAAGACTGGATAGATAGGTGGGAGCTAAACCATTTAGAGCCTTGTATGTGAGTAGAGCTAGTTTATAGTCAATTCTAAACTTAACAGGTAGCCAGTGCACGGATGATAATATTGGGGTTATATGATCATATTTTCTTGATCTGTTAAGAACTCTGGCGGCTGCATTCTGGACTAACTGTAGCTTGTTTATTGAAGATGCAGGACAACCACCTAGTAATGCATTACAGTAGTCCAGTCTGGAGGTCATGAATGCATGAACTAGCTTTTCTGCATCAGATACAGATAAAATGTTCCTAAGCTTGGCAATATTTCTAAGATGGAAGAAGGCTGTTTTTGTGATATTGTAAATATGGTTTTCAAAGGATAAGTTGCTGTCTAATATTACACCCAGGTCTTTCACTGTTGAGCTAGTAGTAACAGTGCATCCTTCTAGGTGCAAGCTGAATTGTGAGAGCTTCTGTGTACTAGTTTTTGGGCCAATAAGTAATATCTCCGTTTTGTCAGAGTTTAATAATAGGAAATTTTTTGGTTGTTTGGACTTGCTGTTTGAAAAAGCAAGGTGTGAAACGGAGCAGCCGGCGTTGACACCAGTTGCCAAACCCTGGGAGCTATTTCAGCACCTGGGTCTGGGGGCTCCGGTACCGTGTGAGCTCATTTTTTTTTTGCAGCCAGACAGCCAGCTAATGGCAACTCTTAAGCACATTTGCAGAAGGCACAGGAGCCACAACCCCTGTAAAGCCTTTGTGGTGCCAGAGCCCACAACCACTGCCTTGAAAAGGCTCAGCTGGCAGCGGTGGGATTTGAACCCACGCCTCCGAAGAGACTGGAGCCTAAATCCAGCGCCTTAGACCACTTGGCCACGCTACCCGAGGGCTCAGTACTTATAGACCTCTGTGGAGAGCACACTGACATACTGTCTGGGTGTGTGGTACACAGGCTGCACAGATGAGGACAGACAAACTGTGCAGAGGGTGAAAAACAGCTCAAAAAATCATCGGCTGCCCTCTGCCCTCCCTGGATGACATGTCCAGGTCCTGCTGCCTCAGCAAAATCAAGGCCATCACAGGAGACTCCTCACATCCTGCTCATCACTTGTTTGACCTGTTGCCATCTGGGAGGCGCTTCAGGTCAACAAAGTCTCACACCACCAGACTTACAAACAGCTTCTTCCCCTGGGCCATTCGGACTGCAAACAATCACTGAACACACACACACACACATTCTACCTAATAAAATGTGCAATTCTACTGTGCACTTTAATCTGTCTGTGAATTGAGTACAAGTTATAACTTAATATTGGCTTTGCACAAATTAGATTTCAAGCAAATATATAATTGGGAACATTTTTTTGCAGCTTTATGAATGTTCTGCTTATATTACAGTAGCCCTTTAAAAAAGGGTACAAGTATGCATATGTATGAAAGGAGAGTCCATAACCTGAGGTACTGAGATATTGAGAAGGGTTCAGTATTTATATTAACATATTTTTACATATGTTTCTTTATTGACATGCACAACCAGTTATTACAACATTATTACAACAATACTAATTCTAACAAAGTCCTGAATATGTACTATATGGCTATATTTGTGGACACCTAACCATCACACCAGTATGTGGGCATTCTCCAAACTGCTGCACAATTGTAGGATGTCTTTATATTCTTACAAAAACATGTTCCAGCTCAATGAAGATGTTTATTACAAGTTTGGTGTGGAATAAAATGAGTTACCTGCACACAGCCCTGAACTCAAACCCACTCAACACTTTTGGGATGAATTAGAATTCTGACTGCACCCCAAGCCACACATGCCTGATGTTTTAGGGCTGTATGGACACATGGACATACAGTATCTCACAAAAGTAAGTACACCCCTCACGGTTTTGTAAATATTTTATTATATCATTTCATGTGACAACACTGAAGAAACGACACTCTGCTCCAATGTAAAGTAGTGAGTGTACAGCCTGTATAACAGTGTAAATTTGCTGTCCCCTCAAAATAACTCAACACACAGCCATTAATGTCTAAACCGTTGGCAACAAAAGTGAATACACCCGTAAGTGGAAATGTCCAAATTGGGCCCAAAGTGTCAATGTTTTGTGTGGCCACCATTATTTTCCAGCATTGCCTTAACCCTCTTGGGCATGGAGTTCACCAGAGCTACAGGTTGCCATATATTTACAAAAATGTGAGGGGTGTACTCACTTTTGTGAGATACTGTATATTGCCACTTACTGAAAAATCATCTAATTTTTAATATTATTAGTGTATATTTTGCAACAAGTTTGAAGTAATATCTAAATAAAGCTAGTCTAAGTAGATTGATTGATAATGTTAAATTGCCCCTAGGTGTGAATGGGTGAGCAAATGGCTGTGTGTGTGTGTGTTTGTGTGTGTGTGTGTGTGTGTGTGTGAAAGAGAGAGAGAGAGAGAGAAACAATTTTTTTTTTTCAATTATATTTCTGCACATATTTGGTAAGTTCAAAAACAATTTTTTTTGGTGTTAAGGTTTTTCTCTTCAGTGAACACAAGATGGCGCAGTCACTTATCTTAATGTTGGTCTAGAACTAGAGCACCACACAACCTGCTCACATTCTCTGAGACATAGAGTATACTTGTTCTTCTATCATACATACTGCTGATATAATATCCTAACCCCTGCCCTGGTTACTCTTAGTGCCTAAGCTAATTTCAGAGATATCATTCTGATTAAACAACACAACTGTCCACTTAACACAAAACTGTCATAAGAATAAATAATCATCTAATGTCATTTCTTTGGCACCTGCTGTGTCAGAAACATTAAAAACTAGAAACTTATATGTGAATGTGCCTTTATTCTTCTTTCTCTTCTTCTGATGCTATTGTGAATACAGGAAAGTTTTATTTTCAGATTTAACTGTTAGAGCTGAGAAATAAGGGATTAATTCAACCTTAATTACCAAGGGAAAATACTCATTTCTTCCTCATTCTTAAATAAATCATATTCTCTTCCACTTAGTGTTTCTAACATTTATCTGCTGCTGGTGTTTACACAAACTTTCTCTAATTTAGAGATATCACTAACATATGTAAAATAACATAAATACATTAATTTCCTCCTTTCAGTATGTGTTTACTTAAATGTCCTCTGGACAGGTTCCCCATATGAGGCTGAATGTAAAGCCAGGATGTTTCAGTAAGAATCAACAATCTGACAACAACATTGGTGACACTGTCATGTGATGCTGTGGGGTGGAGCAATTTTGAAGCTTTATGGTGTTAACATATTAGATTACAGAAAGATCTCCACTATTTTCACTGAGCTAAGACCAGTCATCATGTTCACTGTTATATTCATGTATCTGTGGCTTTCACTAGGTGAGTTAACATTGACTTTTTGTTATTACAGAAATATTAACTATATTATATTAAATATTAGTCTGTGTGGTGATGCAGTGTGAAAATGAAGAGTGTGGGTCTGACTTAAGTATTTCCTGATGATTATTTAAAGGTTAAAAACATTATGTTCTCTTCTCTATGACAGGTGACTCCATGGCAGATTCAATAAAGCCACTCCTCCCTCATAAAGCTGTAGATGAAGGTGATGATGTTACTCTGTCCTGCACATATAAAAAAAGTGGTGGAACACACTACCTGTACTGGTACAGACAATATCCAAAATCTAAACCTGAGTTCCTTCTTAATGTTGACCAAAAAGGAAATCTAATTTCCAACACTGACCCAAGAATGTCTGCTAAAGTTAAAGATGAACAAGTGGATCTGATCATCTCCTCTGCTGCTGTATCAGACTCTGCTCTATACTACTGTGCTCTGGAGCCCACAGTGACAGGAAATCCAGCTGCACTGTACAAAAACTTTCACACAGTTTTGTTATATGGAAATCTATTATCTACTGATGATTTTGAATTTACATGCCATGTTTGGAGGAATTCTGTATCTAATGTGATTTATAAAGAGTATATTTATAAATCACATTAGATTTTTGACACATGTATTATTAGGAGACAGTATTTTCAGACACAAATCTATCAGTTGTGAGCCTCAGTGATTAATCTCTGCTCCTCTGCTGGTCTGATCATGGAGACAGTCTTGGATGCACATTACAGAGTATTGTGACTAGCTCTGTACCAAGCTGTTTCTCGTGTTTCTTTGTCTGATTGCTATTGTGGTTTTGATCTCATTTTGTTTCATCGGTTTTCTGAGTCAGTCCTTATGTTTTTTGGATTAGTTTGCATCGCGGTTCCTCTTTATGGTTCTCTGACCTTTCTGCCGGTCCCTGATTACGTTTACCTTGCCTGTCGTTTTGAATTATATTAATAAACTGCACATGGATCCTACTCACCCGGTGTCTGGAGGTTTGTTACAGCCATGCAGCCCACAGAGACACAAAACTCACACAGACTGTACAAAAGTCAAGCTTGATTTTTTTCTCAGCAGGGGGAGATGTTTATCTGTTTCATTCAAATACAGGTTTCTTTCTTAATTCTCAAACTTTGCTGTTTATTTCCTTTAAATATCAACAGTGATCCTCTTACATATGTTGTTAATACTTACAATGAACAATCAGAGAAGAAATCTTTTAAAAATAAATGTTAATCTTTAATCAAAAATAATTATTTCTGCTAAGGTTCATGCTGTTATTCTCCTGATGCAATAAAAATGTAAAACAAAGTTAAATATCAATGTCTTTAAATAATTTAAATTGCTGGGTTTTAATGTAACACTAGTGAACTAAAGACTTCACTCTTCATTATTTGGCAGCTTATCAAATAGCACTTGATCCAGCACTGATATTAAGTGAAACACTTGAATGACCACAGATACTTAAAAGAGCATTGAGCTTAATACAAGACGCTTATAAATTGTATTAGGGGTTTTATATTATTATAATTTTATGGGGAATTTTTAAAATTGTATCAGTCACTGCAGTGCCTGTGGAAGAATTGTTTGATTAAAAAAAGGTTATTGAAGTAATGCATTACTTCAAGCCAAGTATATGCAAGTGTAATTAAGTAACAATACAGTAACACTTCATTAGTAATTATTAATGTGATATAATCAATTCTAATGTATAGAAAGTATAGAAAGCCTTACAGTGTTGTAATTGCAACAATATATTTTGTAGATTAGAAAATGTTTACTTTATAGAAATAGGAAGTGTAGTAAATAAATATACAAATCTTTTAACCATTATATTCTTTTAGAACATGTGTGTGTATTTTACATAATGTGGCACATCCTGCACTCTGATTGGTTAAAACAGAGGGAAGCTACAGTTGAGGCTTTGTACACAAGAAATGCTTATATGCTTCACTGAAGACAGAGTAGAAGGAAACTTGACATTTACAGTAACATAAAAAGGAAACTTAAAGAAGAATTGAGGAAATTAAAGCATGATGGTTTTCTCTACAGTTCTATCTTGAATTGAATTTACTCTCCTTTTCCCTTTCCCAATTTATCAGCTAACAACAGACAAAATACAGTGGTGGTAACATATGCAACTGAAAAGAAAAATGAATACACAACTAAACACTGCAGTAAATTTGTACATTTTTAAGTATATTTTGTCTGATGCTAACAGAACTTTTAGTGTCAGTTGTTGATATAGAATTAAAATAGAATTGACCTTTTCTGTCCAGTTGTCCTGATGATTCATTGTAACCAGTTTACTCTCATTCTTTCCTTCCTTTCTTCATGCTTATATTGTTTATAATGTAGATGTGGGCTCGTGTATAATTTGCAATGTGTGATAATTATAGAAATAATTAAAGATGATTAAAAATCAATGAATTCATTATCACAAGAAAAGATTCAATAAAACATGTGAATTAATGGTCTTTTCAGAATAGTGCATTTTACTGTTGATGGAATATATTAAATACTGTTATATGTTATATACTGCAGACAAAAGAAATAAAATGAAAAGAAAAAAAATGTAATCCCAATTATAGTAGTAGTTCTCCTAGACATCAGAGACACATTTCAAATACACAACACTGGCAATTATTTCTAAAGCTAGAGACCTGAACTAAACACTCAGGATAACAATGTTACTCCTCTTCTTGCTTTTCTTTACTGTTGCTGCCCAACCACACTGTACAAAAAGCACTACACATGACTGGAGCAGAGCCATGCTTTTCTCACAAGATGGAGCTATTTACATGTTTACATTCACTTCTGAAATGCCTGACTGTGAGGACAGTTAGAAGCTGAAGCAAGCTCAAGTTAAACAGCTGAAGCTTTACAAATTCAGGAGTTCAGGAGAGTAATGTTATGTAATGTTCTGGAAAGTAGTATTTGTTGTTATACTTTGTGAATGAAAATGACTTCTCGTTGTGGTTGTTGTGTGTAGCACAGCTTCTACATTTTCTGGTAGTTTGCAATTTGCACTTGCATCTGCGTTTTGTGAAATTAATTAAATAAATGTCCTGCTTGAACTTGAATACAATGTGGAAAGATTCCCCACAAACAGCAATGCTTCAGTAAGAATCAACAATCTGTCAGTAACATTGGTGTCATGTGATGCTGTGGGGTGGAGCTTCATGAACATTTATGATGTTGACATATCAGAGTACATAAAGACCTCAGAATATTTACATTCAGCTAAAACCATTCATCATGTTCACTGTTATATTCGTGTCTCTGTGGCTTTCACTAGGTGAGTAAATTGCCTTGTTTATTGCATAAGTATTAAATGTTAAATTAATGGTTAAATAGTCTGTGTGGTGATGAGAATAAGCAGAATGTGAGATTTATGTAACACTGGCTTGATCTACACATAGGTTACTGACATCATGTTCTTTCCTCTATGACAGGTGACTCCATGGCAGATTCAATAAATCAACTTTCAACTCATAATGTTGTACATGAAGGTGAAAATGTTACTCTGTCTTGCAAATACAAATTCAGCGGTGTTTCAGGAAACTACCTGTACTGGTACAGACAATATCCAACATCTAACCCTGAGTTCCTTCTTTATATTGATACAATTGGGTATAAAAGTGACCCAATCCCACCACGTCTGAACGCTCATGTTGATAAAAACATACAACGAGTGGATCTGATCATCTCCTCTGCTGCTGTATCAGACTCTGCTCTATACTACTGTGCTCTGACACCCACAGTGACAGGAAATCCAGCTGCACTGTACAAAAACTTTCACACAGTTTAACTACACTGAAGAGAAACATACTACTGGTTTTTCTTCTGTCGGCTGATCCTGTTAGGGTTTGCCACAGTGGATCTGCATATTTTGATTTGATGCAAGTTTTAGAGTGGATGACCTTCTTGAAGCAACCCTCTTGAAGCAACCGGATAAAATATTTTTATCCGATACTATAACGCTCTATTTAATACTACTCAATTAATACTTTGCTATTATCTGTCTCCAGCTCCACATTGACCTGACAGCTCAGTCAAGCAAGGCTCTAACTAAAAAACGCCAAACTGCTCAGACTGGATGAATGCAGATACAAGGTTTTATTTGCAGTCAGTGGTTACAAGAATTGAGCTGCTCACGAATGAACATCCCAACAACCTCCGAAATAATCATCACAAAACATAGTCTTTTTATTCTTTTCTCTTATCTTTTCATAATATTCAAACCAAACCCTCTTTGCTGAGAAAGTCACTCCTATTTTCTTCCTGAAATATCAGGTTCTTTTTGGACACCATTATCTCTTACTTTTTAACTCTTTCACATTCCATTATAATCGGACATCCGAGGTCAGTTATAAAAATAGTGGACATCTGTGCACTTATCAATAGGACTTTTCCAGCTTGTTTTCATCAAACAGTTCATTTTGACCTCCGACGACAGCGTGGGTAAGTTTCAGGGCCACTGCTCTGTCTTTGATTGCTTAGTTTTAATTCATTGCAAACAATGTTTTCTTTCACTTCTACACCTGCTGTAGTTTTAATCACAGTTTCCCTCCAATTATTCCTAGCTCTATCTCCTGCTACCCTTGACTTCCTACGACGTGCTGCGCTTCTGCTCAGGACCTTGGGCACAGCTCCAACCCCAGCCATACCAAGATTGAAACTCCGTCCAAGTCTCATCTACTGTCAACAAAGTTTGCCAGATAGACATTACTCCTACTGCTACTGATTCTACACAGGCCATACAATCTCGCACCCAAACCTCGTAGTGTTAAACCCTTCATTGTTAAAACTGTAAATAGAGGTGCCCAATAAATTAAGGTGGTGCCTGACAATCCAACCATGTTGTCCTCTGATTATTTTATACAAACACAAACAAAAATCAGCGAACAGGCTCGGACAGGCTTGAGTCTGGAGACATGGAACATAGGGTGGATGCAAAGGGCCCGGGGAAGCTTGAGTCAGACGGATACTGGATTGAGCACTTTAGAGATTGGGAACGGACCAACAAAGCGAGGAGCGAGCTTCCGACAGGCGACTTTCAGGAGCAGATCCCGAGTGGACAGCCAAACCCGTTGGCCAACATGGTAAGGGGGTGCTGGGTGGCGCTTACGATTGGCCCATCGAGCATAGCTTTTGGATGAGCGGAGAAGCACTAAGCGGGTCCTCCTCCAGACCTGTCGACACCGTTTAACCAGAGCGAGGGCAGAGGGAACCGAGGCCTCTAATTCTTGGGAAGAGAACAGAGGTGGTTGATAGCCGTAAGCGGCCTGGAAAGGGGAGAGGCCTGTGGCTGCCGAGGGAAGAGAGTTGTGGGCATATTCGACCCAAATGAGGTTGGATGACCAGGATGTAGGGTCTTCAGAACAGAGGATTCTGAGCCCAGTCTCCAACTCTTGGTTTAAATGCTCCGTCTGGCCGTTGGTCTGCGGGTGGAAGCCAGATGAAAGGCTAATGGAGGTACCCAGGAGTTAACAGAACTCCTTCCAGAATCTCGAGGTGAACTGTGGCCCCCGGTCAGACACAATATTGCGAGGCAACCTGTGTAAGCGGAAGGCATGTAATAGTAGCATCTGGGCAGTCTCCTTGGCAGAGGGAAGCTTGGCCAAGGGCACGAAATGGACCATTTTCGAGAATCGGTCCACCACCGTAAGGATGGTAGTGTGGCCGGCAGAAGGAGGTAGTCCGTTGACAAAGTCCAGGGAGATATGGGACCAAGGTCGTCTGGGGGTCGGAAGGGGGCGCAGGAGCCCGGCTTGTGGGGTCCTGGACAATTTCTGCTGAGCACAGGTGGGGCAGTCTGCCACAAATCTCTGGATATCGTGCTTGAGTGAGGGCCACCAGAAACGCTGTTGGAGAGTAGATAAGGTACGGGAAACCCCGGGATGACAAGAGGCGGCTGCTGTGGCACCACTGGATGACCTGAGACCTAAGGTGATCAGGGACAAAGAGTCTGTTCCTGGGGCAGTTGCCTGGAATCTGTATCCCTGCGATGGCCTGCTGCACTCTCCTTTCGATCCCCAGATGAAGAGCACGGATGGTTACCGACGAAGGGAGGATGTGTTTGGGAGCTGGGTCATCCTCATCGGGGGTGAATAGTCGTGAAAGGGCGTCCGGTTTACCATTCTTAGAACCAGGGCGGAATGAGAGGGTGAAGTTAAAACGCCCAAAGAACAGCCCCCAACGAGCCTGTCGAGGGTTGAGTCGTTTGGCTGTCTGAAGGTATTCAAGATTTCTGTGGTCAGTCCATACAATGAAAGGCTGCTCAGTGCCCTCCAACCAGTGGCGCCACTCCTCCAGGGCCAGTTTCACAGCCAGAAGCTCCCGTTCACCGATGGCATACTTCTGTTCAGCTGGGGAAAGGCGGTGAGAGAAAAAGGCACAGGGGTGGAGACGATTGTCCTTAGAAGCCCTTTGAGACAGGACGGCCCCCACCCCACAGTCAGATGCATCCACCTCCACCACAAACTGGCGCGATGGGTCCGGAAGAATCAGGACAGGAGCAGTAGTGAAGAGCTTCTTAAGTTGGGCAAAGGCTAGCTCAGCCTCTGGAGTCCATGAAAAGGGGTGTAGCGAGGAAGTGAGTCGGTGCAGGGGTGCCGCAACGGCACTGTAACCTCTGATGAACTTCCAGTAGAAATTAGCGAACCCCAGGAAACGCTGGAGCTGCTTACGGCTTTCAGGGCACTGCCAGTCCCTCACAGCCTCCACCCGCCTGGGATCCATCTGTATGCTACCGGCCGAGAGTACGAAACCCAAAAACGTGGTGCTGGAGGTGTGGAATTCACACTTCTCGGCTTTCACATACAGACGGTTCTGAAGCAGGCGACGGAGCACCGACCGGACATGGTGAACAAGCTCCTCTAGGGAGTGGGAGAAGATGAGGATGTCATCCAAGTACACAAAGACAAACTGGTTTAGGAAGTCCCGGAGGATGTCGTTGACCAGGGCTTGAAATACAGCAGGGGCATTAGTGAGCCCGAACGGTATTACCAGATATTCATAATGGCCTGTTGGGGTGTTAAATGCAGTCTTCCATTCGTCACCCTCTCGAATACGCACCAGATGATAGGCGTTGCGGAGATCGAGTTTGGTGAAGACAGTGGCTCCCTGGAGGAGTTCGAAAGCGGTAGACATGAGGGGTAATGGATAACGGTTCTTGGTAGTAATGGCATTAAGCCCACGGTAGTCGATGCATGGACGCAAGGACCCATCCTTCTTCCCTACAAAGAAGAACCCAGCCCCAGCAGGTGAGGAAGATGGACGAATGATCCCGGCCGCGAGGGAATCTTGAATATATTGGGTCATAGCCTCTCTTTCGGGTCCCGAAAGCTGGTAGAGCCGACCCCAAGGAGGGGTAGTGCCAGGCAGGAGGTCAATAGCACAGTCATATGGGCGATGAGGGGGTAAAGAGGAGGCTCTGACCTTGCTGAATGCCATCCCCAGGTCATGATAATCGGAGGGTACTGAGCTGAGGTCAGGGGGTGGTTCGTCCATGTCAGACACCTTGGTAGGAGGTACAGATCCTAGGCAATGGGATAGGCAGTAGGTCCCCCAATCCAGAATACGGCCGCTGGTCCAGTCCACGTGAGGATTGTGCTTCTGGAGCCATGGAAAGCCCAACATAACAGGGGCAAATGGTGAAGGGATCAGAAGAAAAGACAACCACTCTTGGTGATGTTCAGAGATGGTGACAAGCAAGGGTTTAGTGCGTTGGGAGGCATGATGGAGGACGTGGCCGTCCAAGGCCCAAACATGGAGGGGTGAGAACAGAGGCACCGTCTCAAGGCCTAGTTGTTTAGCCAGGTCTTGATCCATAAATTCAGAGTCGGCTCCGGAGTCCACAAAGGCAGATAGGTCATAGCCCCGCTGGTCAACTGAGATGTGGATCTTCAGCAGTGGCTTGGAAGGGACTGATGGTCGTAGACTCGCGGCTGGCCCCTCTTTCAGCGACGAGCCCGGCCTTTTACTGGACAGGAAGTGGCAAAATGTCCAGCCTCTCCACAGTACAGGCATAGTCCTGAGGCCCGACGCCTGTCCTTCTCAGCAGAGGATAAGTGACGATGACCGATCTCCATGGCATGGGAGAGAGGAAGGCTCCTGGATGCAGAGACAAGGAGGGTAGGAGAAGGCGGGGGGCGAGAGACAGTGGGTCGGTAGTTGGGTTGTCCAAGACGTCGGGCTGACCTTTCAGTTTGGCGTTCCCGAATGCATCGATCGATGCGGGTAGCCAGGGCGATCAGGTCATCGAGGTTGGCATCGAGCTCAGAAGCCAGCCCGCGATAGAAGGCATCGTAGAGTGCGGTGGCATTCCACCCGCTGTCGATGGCAAATGTGCGGAAATCCACCGCATATTCCGCCATGGTTAGGCTCCCTTGTGAGGCTTCAAAGAGGGAGCGTGCTGCATCCTGCTGAGGAGCTGAGGTGTCAAAGACCTTGCGGAGTTCATTGGAAAAAGACTCAAAGGAGGAGCAGAGTACAGACTGACGTTCCCACTCGGCGGTTGCCCAGAGCTTGGCCTTGCCTGACAACAGGGAGATGACATAGGCTACCTTGGAGCGGTCTGATGGGAAGGAAGAGGGTTGAAGTTCAAAGATCACTGAGCATTGCATCAGAAATGCACGGCATAGTCCTGGTTCACCGGAGAAGCGCTCGGGGTAAGGCAGGTGTGGCTCCCGAAGATGAGCTGGTGAGCTCGTGGGTGTCGAGGACCCAAATGCAGAACACAGTCCGAGTTCAAAACTTATAAGAACGGCACAAAAATGGCAGAGTTCTCAAAAGAAACTGAAAAAAACAGGATACAGCAGGCTGGTAGAATCAGTAAAGGATTCTAGGATAAAGATTAACAACCACATACAGTCCAATAATCCACAATCCAGAAAACAGGTTAAACGTAGGACAGGCAGAGTCATTAACAGCATACAATCCAATAATCCAAAATCCAGAAAGCAGGTTAAACGTAGGATAGGCAGAGTCATAAGCAGCATACAGTCCAATAATCCAAATACAGAGAACAGGTTAAACGTAGGACAGGCAGAGTCATTAACAGCATACAATCCAATAATCCAAAATCCAGAAAGCAGGTTAAACGTAGGATAGGCAGAGTCATAAGCAGCATACAGTCCAATAATCCAAATCCAGAGAACAGGTTAAACGTAGGACAGGCAGAGTCATTGATTGAAGGAAGGCAGAGAAAAACCAGGCAGACAGGAACTGAAGAAAAGGGCAGGATGCTGTCTCAGAAGCTCAAGGCTGACTGAAGAGACCATCTGGCAAGGAGCACAGACTGCTCGCTAGCTTATATAGGACAGAGGAGCATAAAATGGCGGAAACCGGAAATTAGATCGCGAAACCGGAAGTTGCGTCCCGGAACCGGAAGTAGCACCATGTAACCCGGAAATGCATGCCTGACAACAGTAGCCATTTTGTTCTGGTTAAGGCAATAAAAACACATACAGTGATGGACATCAAGGAGAAGTTTAGAGAAGTTAGAGTCCAAATAATTTGCATGAGGAATCTAGGATAGTGTAATATATATAAAACAGAGGCTAGTGCATTTGTAGTATCAGGTGATATCAGGTTTGTGTTTACTGACTGCACATTATAAACTCTAGCTGAAGGAACAAAAATAATAAGTTAATGTCTCTGTGCTGTGTCTCCAGATTTAAACTCACACTCAGTAAAACTCTTCTTACTGGTTCCTCAATTCCCTTTTATTCGTCTACTTTAAACTAAAAATCTAAATAAAACCTCCAAAATTCAAAAGACCATCCTGTAAATGTAGCACAGACACACCACCTCAGACATTTCTCTCACACGCTTAACTTATTGTATGTTATGAACAATAATTAAATAATTTTGGTCTTTTATTTCTTACTATCAGCACCTTCAAAGTAGAATAGATATTTACTTCTCATCCTAAACTGTGAACACACAGGTATATAAAGAGATTGTTTTGGATTTTTAGCAACTATGTCAATTTTGAATACCAATATTTTATTACTTACCTTTGAAGAAAGGCTATATAAATTTAAAGATTAATTAATGATAGTAATTGTGAATAAGCAATGACATGAAATTATTATTTAGATATAATTACACTAATCAGCTTTCCTAAACTTACCTATTGGGCAAATGTATGTGTAAAGAGAGATTTTGTACGAATCTGGTTCTGTTGTTCTATGATCATTATTATAAAAAGTTTGCATTTACTTTTCATACAAATATCTTGATGTAGTGGCCAATGAGCCTATTTATCACATTTACAGATTAACAGCAAAATATCATAATTGTTCATAGTTTTAAAATAATGTAAACACCACATAAACAAGTAAAGGCTTATAGTATTGTGTAGATGATAAATCTTAAAATACAACACAGCTATATTAATGACTCTATTTTCTGTCACTGAAACTGTGTGAAGTGATGATCAGTACAAAGTTACACTACAACAGCATCACTTCCTGGGTGTGTCCTTCTAGAGACGTGTAAAGTTCAGCACATACAGCACTATTATACAGAATCCTCACAGAGCTGTGTTCAGAAATGGATCAACTATACAACTTACTGTACATAGTGAGATACATACCACTGATCTCACTCTAGTTACAGGTCATTTATTTTCATTAGTTAATTCACTGTATTAAGTAATAATTACGTTTTTAGAGTATATAGTAATTTTCAGATTTTCAGGTCAATATCTGGTTTTTAAAATGCCTTACAGTTTTTTTCTTAATGTTCTTTACAACAGGCAGTTTTGCAGATAAAATCTGGCCGAAAGATGAAATTGCCAACATTGTCATGAAGGAAACAGAGACTGTTACTATGAAATGTTCATATGAGTCAAGCAGTGAAAATATTCGGCTTTACTGGTACAAACAATATCCTAACAGCGCACCACAGTTTTTATTGTATAAAGGTGCAAGGTCAAACAGTTATGCAAGCACTCCTACTGACACTCGATTGGAGACTCAAACAAGCAGAGACTCTACTGAACTTACTATCAGAGGACTAAAGCTCTCAGATTCTGCACTCTATCATTGTGCTCTAAGAGTAACAGCACAGTGATACAGAGTCACTAAAAGGCCTTACAAAAACGTATAAACCAGTATAAATGAAGATTCTAAAACCACATCAAAGATCCTTCCTTTACCAACCTGTTATCAGATAACCACAGACACAAACAATGTTTGTGGTAATTCTGTGGTATAAATGAATAAATAAAAAAGTAAGCAAGCAAGCAAACTAATAAATAAAAATAAAATGTGTTTAAAAACCACATAAGCCGCACATTCATCACATTAAAGTCACAAATCTACATTGTTATGAACAAACAGTATTTTATAGACACAGATCCATTGTTTTGGATGTTTGGGTGCATATGACATGAAATTAAGTTTATTGATCTTTTCTTGCCAGTTTTGTCCATGATTCACTGTAATTAATAGTCATTTGAAATCATCAAACAAACAAACAAACAAACAAATAAATAAAATGGTAGATTCATTTATTCATTCAGTCTTGTGTGTTTTATGTTTGTACAGATCACTGTTACTTTGTTGGATGTGAGCTAGAGCAATGACCTTTTACAAACCCCTCAGAACAGATGTGAACCAGATGTGAACCTCAGAACCAGTGCTAGTCTATAGCATTAATGATGAAAAGAAACTTGTAATCAGTTATTTGTTAGATGAATTTGTACATATTGTAAGACTTTTTCAAATTTAGATGGTGTTCATACCTTCTGAGACAAATGGGACTCATTTAGTCAAGTATTTGTTTACTCCAGCATAGTGAAACATTTTATTTAGGGAGTACTTTATCAAGGGGAGGCTCATAGCATTAATTACATTGTGTAGCATGTAGCACTACAGAATAACTTAAATTAACTTAAATATTTGGTTGAATGCGGTTATTAAATACAGACACAATATGAGATTAATAAAGGGTGTCTTATTCTAGTGAACTGCTTAAAATTATCATTAAATTTAGCAAAAATCAGCCTTAACAGATTTAAACATGACGTAAAATATATTATGAACATTCATTGCTTGTTTCACTCAATTAACTTAAACAATGGATTTATTACATATGATACCAGAACTGACATGACTATGAGTAAGTAAAAGTGGGTGGAGCTAGATGTGGTAAGATACAGTTTAGAAAGTTTCACAGAGATCCTGCCATTTATACCTACTGCAAGAGAGACACAACAGTCATGTTACTCTTCTTTATTTTCATAGTTGTTAAAAACATTGGTAAGTCATTTATATTATACACAAACTTTAGGTGAATGTTGGAAATGAGCTGATACATAAACATGATTAATTAACTTACACAATGAAAGTAGAAATGTTTATGTTGTTGTAATGTTTTACAGCAGGTGCTGTTGACAGCAGCATTACACCAGAACAAACCATCATATCTTCAAGTGAAGGCAGCAACATCACACTGACCTGCACATATGATGACTCAGCTAACTCTCTCCACTGGTATCGACAAAAACCTCAATCAGAACCAGAGTATCTCCTGCAGATTCATAAATCCTCAGATGGTGTCACTAAATCTGAACATGACCCACGACTATCCATCAAAGTTCTTAAAAATGAGAAGAAAGTAGATCTGGAGATCTTTCCTGCTGCAGTATCAGACTCTGCACTGTACTACTGCACCATGGAGCCCACAGTGACACAAAACTCATACAGACTGTACAAAAAGTCAAGCTGCATGTTTTTCTCAGCAGGGGGAGATGTTTACCTGTTTCATTCAAATACACTTTTCTTTCTTAATTCTCAGACTTTGACGTTCATTTGCTTGAATATCAACAATGATCGTCTTGGATATGTTGCTAATGCTTATTGGTTGAATAACCAGAGAAGAATAGATCCGTTAAAAATAAATGTTAATATTTAATAAAAAAAAATATTTTTGCTAATGCTCATGGTGTTATTTTGTTATTCTCCTGATGTAATAAAATATAACACAAGGTTTACTAACAATATGTATTTAAGTATTTTAAGGTGCTGATTTTTAATGTAACACTAGTGAACTGAAGACTTCACTCTTCATTATTTGGCAGATTATAAAATAGCACTTGAAATCACAAGTTGTGGTTGAAATGGAAATGGTTGCTCCACTCCAGACTCTCACTGTGCTGCCACATGTTCACTCAGTCTCCACAGCACTAAGTGCAGTTCTCATAGTCAGTGGTGGCAGCTTTATTAATATTAATTCTAAAATATGAATTCTTTGATGAACAGTTATTTCTTTGTTTATTGTGCTTGAGATCTGATGTGTTCAACATATGTTTCTGTGCAGGTTTACTTTGGTCTTGAGTCTTGAATAATAAGAATGTCCACTAGTTTGATTTCCCAGTGTGTTTTTGACATTGATTGAAATACTTCAGCACTTAATTGCTGTGGGTTTTGGGAATATGTCTGTTACCCTCTGAGACCCTGCATCTGTGGAACCTGTAAAAGAAAAACCTGTCTGTTTAGGAAACTCAGTCAGATTTTTGTTTCAGGCCCCAAGTCACAGATGATCCTAATTATATTTGATAATAAATCTGTACTACTGTTAATAATTAGGGGTGAATCAATACTTTTCTGTGAACTGCAAAGTGCAGCTGCTGTGCCTGGATCCATCAGCTAAACTAATTTTTTCACAGTGGCTTTATTAAGCAGATGTCTATATCAATTACATTAAAATCAAAGTCAGATCAGAGTCAAATGACAACATAAAATAGACAAAGAAAGAAAAGAGGCTGGTTTGTTCATTACCTCAGTGAAATACAGTATAACAGGTTTATCACAACAAACAAATAAGCTCAATATATATTTATATCCATGTATTTTGGTTTCAAATATTATCTTGTGATTAATAATCAAGTATTTAAGTAAATTTAAGGTAATTTTGTGTCTTTACTTCCCTGTTAGGACAAGATGTAGGACAAGACTTTCTTAATGGCCAATTCAGTGGAGTTGAGTTTTATAGCTGCTTTCATTCATGAAAATGACAAATTCAGCAGTATTTAAAGAGAAATATATGGGGGTTATGAAGACATACTTTTGTGTGAATATTTCTTCTGTATTCTCAAATAAACCTTATTCTTTTAATGGGTCTAACAATAAGCCACCTTCTGCTGCACAAATGACACACAGAGGAAGGTAAATAAACAAAACAGATTTCTACACACAAAACCAATAAATACCACTGCTAAGTAGATTTAATCCAGTAAAACTGTCTTAGATAGAATTTCACAGAACAATTAGGCAATAGAACAATCTGTAAAATTACTAATGGAAAGTAACACTATATAAAAGACACTGTGATAACCGTGTGACCCAGTGATGGGTTTAGTTTACACACCAACAAAACCAGGGTCACACAGTGCAGTCACAAACACCAACTACTAAAGAAAGGACTTTATTACATATTATAACAATTCCTGAATGTCCATCCATTAAAAGATTCTTATTTTATTAATGAGAGAGAGAGAGAGAGAGAGAGAGAGAGAGAGAGAGAGACCCAAAAACAAGTGATGTAACTAACAATGTCAAAATATCACAGGTAAATGGTACGAGTGAATCCATGGCTTAGGACCACATTGTTTTATTAATACAAAAACATTTGTACAGATTTATATAAACAGTATACAGTATAGAACAGTTATCATGAATATGCATAAATACAAGTAGGTGGAGCTAGAGGTGGAGATGTACATCAAATAGTAACACTGACATTCATTTCTAAAGCTAGAGGTTTGAACTAAACACTCAGGAAAACAATGTTGTTCCTCTTCGTGGTGTTTTTCACTCTTGCTGATGTTGGTAAGTCATATACACTGCACACAAAATATTATTTTTTCTAAATAAGAAGACACAATTTTCCATGTGAAATGTGTCATTTATGATTAAAATATCACAATATTGTTGTAATGTTTTTATAGCAGAGGCTGCTGACAATAACATTAAACCAGATCACACCAATGTATTTTCAATGGAAGGCAGCAACATCTCACTGTCCTGCACATATACTGGATCAGTTAACAGTCTCCACTGGTATCGACAAAAACCTGGATCAAGACCCGAGTTTCTGCTGCTGATTGATGAAAGCAGTGAACATGTCACTGAGGCTCAACCACCTCATCCACGATTGTCCATAAAACTTAAAAAAGAGCAAGATAAAACGAATGAGAAAGTGGATCTGATCATCTCCTCTGCTGCTGTATCAGACTCTGCTCTATACTACTGTGCTCTGGAGCCCACAGTGACAGGAAATCCAGCTGCACTGTACAAAAACTTTCACACAGTTTTGTTATATTGAAAGCAGCTCTTCCAATGCTTTAGTGAAAGTTACATGTCCTTTTGGGGGATTCTGTCAGGGTCATGGTTGATATGGTATGAACTTTGTTCACATGAGGTAGGAAAACACCCTTTGCAGAGCTCCATATACAAACCATATAGTTACCCTTTCACACACTCATTCACACAAAAGCATTATTTCTCCTAGAAAAATGTCCTACTGTCATGTTTTTGGAGGTGATGTAAAACTGCACACAAACTGACAGTAACCTGAACTCCTGCTTTCAGTATGTGTTTACTTAAATGTGCTCTGGACAGGTTTCCCATATGAGGCTGAATGTAAAGCCAGGATGTTTCAGTAAGAATCAACAATCTGACAACAACATTGGTGACACTGTCATGTGATGCTGTGGGGTGGAGCAATTTTGAAGCTTTATGGTGTTAACATATTAGATTACAGAAAGATCTCCACTATTTTCACTGAGCTAAGACCAGTCATCATGTCTGTGTGGTGATGCAGTGTGAAAATGCAGAGGAGTTCAGACTAAAGTATTTCCTGTTGATTATTTAAAGGTTAAAAACATTATGTTCTCTTCTCTATGACAGGTGACAGATTCAATAGCCTTCTGCAGGACTTGAAGAGCTGGACACTGGGTGAGATCGCCTGTGCTGCGGGTCTGTCAGTGTGTGTGTGTGTGTGTAAATAGTGCCCTTTGCACTTACCCATTTGTTTTGGGTTTTCTGTTTGTTAATGTATTAGTTATCACAGTATGCATTTGGGGCTGCTATTTTATTTTATTTCATTTTTAAATGGACGGGTTTTAAGCTGTAGCTGGGCTGGAAATCTTAGGTCCAATCCGGAAATCACTGGTTACTATGGTTACCGCGTCCTGCGGGGAGAAAGAGCTCCTTCTGACAACACTCAGCCCCTCACAGTAGGACGATCTTTATCCTTTAATGTCACACTGATTTTACAATAAATATACAATAAACAATACATATACAATATAATATAACATAATATACAATACAGTGTAATATTTACCCCAGTAGTAGGACACCTTTAAGAACCCTGGCTACTGTTTAAAACTTAAACATGCTAAGTCTTGTGATTGGGCAGCTTGCTAGCTAGTGTAAATAATAAATTATAGATTAATGTTATCTACTGAGAGAACTTGTCTGTTTGTTGTAATTATTACACAATTGTTTGGGTCAGTTGATGTAAATATAATATTTAGTTAGCCTGCTAGCAAACTTGCCTACTGGTGCTAATGCTAAACTCCTGAACCAAGCTATGTTATCTAGCTAGCGAACCTCGCTAATCATTTCATTTACACAATATCATATAGAGTGTAAAGCTTGCTGAACTCGGGTGAAGGTTTTAATAATTATTCCGTATAATATTTAGATAGATTTCGGATGATGGACTGGGACAGGAGGTTTTTGAGACTTTAATCAGTCACCATGTACGGTGAATTTACACAAGCTAATGCTAATTAATGCTAATATTTGTCTGTTTATTCTCAGCTTAACTAGCTTACAAACTCACAGGTTTATTAACATTTCAGCGTTAAAAAGGAAATTTTGTTTTTTTACTTCTCCCTTTTTAAAAAAAAAATAAAAAATCAAAATCCTCTATTTCTGGGTGTGGGTGAAAAAAACACTGGTTTATCTACACTGTTAGCAAGCCTGGATAATTAACTTGGTAGCATCATTAAGATAAATATCGTAATGAGTAATGCAAACCTTTTAACCGGTAAACAAACCTTTCCTTTATTTTACTCAAGCTGTTTTTACTGTAAGGAACGTGACAGAATGTTAGATGTGTTATTATGAAACTGCGATGAGAAGAAGCACTTATGATGGGGCGGCGGGAGGAAATGTACAGTACGTCATCTTTTTTGGAGAACAGGACATGTTTAGGCTTACATCCTGCTTCGTGTTAAGGTGTAAATTAAGTCGCCATCTAGAACACCATAAGTGAATTATAGAGATTTTTTTGTTTTTTTACGTTTTAACAGGATGCAGTTGGCGTACAGCTGGCCTCCGTGGCTCCGATTCTGTTCCTGAGGACTCCTTCTCATCGGGACTCCATCAAAGCAGAGCTCTCCGGGTCCTGTGTAAGCTTTTGAATGCCTGTGTAACATGACAGCTGTTTAAATCTGAAAGACTTTGATAATAGAGAACTCCATTAGGACTCCATTATGTAAAGTTAATTTCTTTTTGTAACTTTTCTGCTCTCTGCAGGCCTACCAGTACAACCTCGTGGACGTGTTTTACGAGCTGCTTCTCTGCGGATACTTCACGAAGGGCTTAACGCCTCAGCCAGTAAGCGTCTTATCGGGAGATTAAAAAGCGATGCTTGAATGTAGTTTGAGAACAGGATCTATTTTATTTCATTTTGTTTTCCCATATTTTAAACCCTGGCATTAACGGAGCTTGTCGTCTCCCTTTCCTAAAGCTTCAGGGAGGACTCTCGGAGCGCCTGCTTGCGCTCATCAAGTGGGATGTAGACGTTTGGGAGCCTGGAGCAAAGATCTACTTCACAGTGCTTATTGTAAGTGTTCAAATATCTTCTGATGCCACGATACACAAATGGTCAGCATTGTATCTCTAAGACAGTGACATTACACTGGATTTGTGTTTGTGTCATTTGTTGATAGGATCAGCTTACAGGCCTTTTTGTGGTACTGTTCTCTCAGCCCCTGGAGCTCTACACCGACCCTCCAGCTTTAGCCAGCACGGTTAGGCATCTCCTCGGGCAGCATGTCGAGAAGAAGATGGTGAAGACTTTGGAGAGGCTCTTGGCAATGTCCTTCCCTTACTTCTACACCTTCCCAGTACCCACCAACACAACACACACACACAAACACACAATTTATTGCACAACTTCCCATTCCATACTTTGTTACAGTTCATATTTTGTCCCTACATTGCTCAAGCGCTCCACAGATGAGTATAAATTGATTTTGTAACATTTCAATTGTCACATTTTAAAATATCTCTCTTCTTTTTCCCCTTGACAGGTCTGCACAACGATCCCAGGACTTTAGGACCAGAATTGCACATTCTGCTTTATTGGTACAAACAATATCCTTTAATTATATATCCTGTAATTTATTTTCCATTCATTCATTTATTTATTCTTTCATGTGTTTATTATACCTGTGTGTATAAATGTATGTTACTTTACCAAATGTGAACTAAGATCCAGAACAAAATGTGAGCACTCCAGACCATAATTCCATTGTATAGTTACAAGTTAAAATGGATGAATAAGGAAAGTGTTAGTCAAATTTGCTTTCCTTTTATTGATCATAATGAAATTCATCAAGATTGAGTGAAAATGAAATGAAAATGGAAATTGTGTATTAACATTTGTATTTTCAGTTAAATGGATGTACAATGTCTGCCAAATTTTAAATGGATCAGCAAAAATCCATTCACAGTTGCATTTCCCAGGTCTTAAGTGTTACGACCCTGACCTGTGGAAACAGCACTTACTCTTCCCTGCACCACCTTCCATTCACAAACCTGTGCTCCACCTCAGTCCTGCCTCCACATATGGCTTTCATGGAAGAGGTGAGAGGAAGAAGCCCTTTCTCTCCAAAAAAACATGGCGGCATCGGGAATCATCAAAAACATGGCGGCATCGAACAAATTCGGGAACAATATTTTTTTGGACTGATGGTTAATCATTATTCATAGTTTCATGTTTGGTGAAGGTCAAACAGAGTTTATCACAACAAACACCTCATACCAAGTGTCATGTTGGTGGAGGGGTGAGGATTCGTTGTTTTGCAGCCACAGGCTCTAGAAAACTTTTAATCATTTGGACATTGATGATCTCCACTTTATATTAGAATATTCTTGAGACAAATGTAAGACTGTCCATGAGCTTATGTTGTGCTGAAACTGGGTCATATTAAAGGACAATAATCACAAGCACACCAGCAAATTTGTCTCTTTAAGGATGCTGAATCTGAGGACTTGTTTTTGTCTAGGTTAATGTCAGAAATACAGATAAAAAAGAAAAAGACGGGTTATTCTTGTGTTCTGATATGCTGAAATGCTGTAATGATTCCAAATGAATCTGTGAATTGAAACTGTGAACTATTCCCAGCGTGGTGAGCAATACTTTTGTTTTAAATATATTGATGGTTCTTGAGGTAAATAATGTATATGTCTATTTAAATTCAGCTCCTGCAGATGGCAGTACATGACATGAAAATACTCTAGAACTGAACCTGATTGGACCTGGACACAACAGAACCATGTGGAGTGTTAAATTAGCCATGAACATTAAACCTGAACAAAGCTTCAGCACAGATACATGGTGTGTGGAGTGCAGTCCGACTGAAACACTTGAATTACTGCAGAATCTTGAGCTTAATACAAGATGCTTTTGTATTTGTGCACATGCTCTCAAACACCACCTTGTTAGGGGTTTTATATTGTTATAATTTTATGGGGAATTTTTTAAAATCCTATCAATCACTACAGTACCTCTGGTGTTTTGTTTAGACTTTAAGGGTGTACTATAAATCTGCTGAAGAATTTAATTTCACAATAAGAATTGTTTGTAATTGCAACAATATATTTTGTAGATTAGAAAAGGTTTAAGTTCATAGAAATAGGAAATACAGGAACTAAATATATGAATCTTTTGCTCATTAAATTCTTTTAGAAAATGTGTATGTATTTTACATAATGTGGCACATCCTGCACTCTGATTGGTTAAAACAGAGGGAAGCTACAGTTGAGGCTTTGTACACAAGAAATGCTTAGATGCTTCACTGAAGACAGAGTAGAAGGAAACTTGACATTTACTGTAACATAAAAAGGAAACTTTCAGAAGAACAGAGGAAATTAAAACATGATGGTTTTCTGTATGTTTCTGTTTTTTTACCATGTTCATAGGTAAGCTTATATTTTATATATCCCCATATATCATGTTTAAATGTTTTATAACTAGTAAAGAAATGTTTCCATGTGTGAGTGTTTTAGATTGTAAGCATGTACTGTATGTATACTGTATAATATAAAATGATAATATTCTGAAATAAATGTCCTCTTCAGGTGAGAGCACACAGGACAGCATTACTCCAACATCTTCTGCTGTCTATGGTAAAGAGGAGCAAGCAGTTACACTCTCCTGTGATTATAAATACACTGTTTCTATGAACAATCTACAGTGGTATGGACAATATTCCAATGCAGCACCAGAATTCCTCGTTCTGTTGACGGAATCGGGAGGGAATCAGACAGGTGATACTCCTCATCCTCATTTGTCTGCTAAAGTTCATAAGAGTCTGAAGCGTGTGGATTTGGAGATCTCGCCTGCTTCAGTATCAGACTCTGCACTGTACTACTGCGCCTTGCAGCCCACAGTGACAGGAAAGTCAACTTCACTGTCCAAAAATCTACAGAGACCTCAAACATGAAAGAATTATTGATCCAGTAGAAATATATGTATATAACCATATATGAATACTTTATTTGAATTCAATAGACAAAACATTCTAAGTGAATCCAAATACTGATAGAAAAGTTAGGTGTGTGTTTGAAGAAGCCACATGTTCACTCCCTCTGCAGTATTAAGTGCAGTTCTCATAAACAATAGTGGCAGGTGTGATGGTTTATTTACTTAATGACAGTGTAAAGATCACATGCTGGAAAATTTGGATATTGTAAACTTTTTTGACAAGCAGCTGATTTGACTTTTTTTTTTTTTTAATTTATTTGTTTGTTTGTTTGCTTGTTTGTTTGTTTGTTTTACTGAGCATGCTATTTAATGTGTTCATCATGTGTGTCTTTGCAGGGTCTTTAATATATTTTTGAGAATTACAGGATACCTGAAAGTATGTATAACTAAGAATAAGAATTGTGGAAAATACAAACACAGTTTCCATCACACAATCAGGAAATAAATAAGCTCTACTGAAATAGTGCCCCATAATCAATTCTTGAGGTAGATGAGCTACAACAGCTAAAGACCACATGGGGTTTCATTCCTGTTCACCAAGAACAGAAATCTAAGACTACAGTAACAACCCTGTAAATGACATAAATCATACTAAAATATTTTTTTAAAATCCATAGCAACCACATGGGACAACATTACAGCTTCCTAGTGTCACCCTATCGAACAGATGAGACCTTGTCACAGTTACCAAACCATACCCCACCAGCCACCTGAGTTTCTTTAGCAACCAGCTAATTCAATTTTATTACCAACTGGAATCATTTTTAAACTTACTGCAAATATCACAGAAACTACTTGAAGCCTCATAATATTCACCAAGCTATACTGGAGCAACAGTACAGTTTCCAGCAAAGAAGCTACAATCCTGTAAACTTGACCTATACTGAAACCTCCACCTGACACTAAAGTAAGCTTGTTCTACAAGAATTGATTTTGATCTTCATGTCCACCGAGATTAATGACATATTTGGCCCAATGGCAAGAGCTGCTTACTTGGTTCACACTTAGCGTCTGCATTCCAAAAAGGTTCGAATCCCACAGGAGCCTCGCTTTATTGTTAACTTGACTTTGTGTAACCGAGTTCCTTTTACTCGGACCCCAGTCCATATGAACTGGAAGGTCACAGAGAGTTACAGAGTACAGTGAACCTCCATTGGCACACAGCAAGCTGACCGGGACGACCTGGCTCGTTGGTCTAGGGGTATGATTCTCGCTTTGGGTGCGAGAGGTCCCGGGTTCAAATCCCGGACGAGCCCTGGTTTTACATGGAAGAGAGTGGGTGGGATAAAACTAATGGAAACTTGCACTGCCGGCTTGGTTCTCGCTTGGAAGCTTGTTTCTCCAGAGGTCCAAGGAGGTTCAAATCCCACTGTAACTACCTCTGAAAATTAAAGCTCCAACCTGGAGCCTATCTCTGGAATACAGGGAGCGGGATGGAGAGTGTCACACTTTGTGGAGACATGAACCTCTGAAATATTAATATAATAGAGTACAGAAAGACCTCAGAATATTGTCATTTTACTAACACCATTCATCATGTTCACTGTTATATTCATGTGTCTGTGGCTTTCATTAGGTAAGTTATCATTGATCTTTTCAGAAAGGAGGGTAAAAGGTAAATCCCTATGCCACCACGTCTGTCTGCTAAAGTTGATGATAAAACTAAACAAGTGGATCTGATCATCTCCTCTGCTGCTTTTAATGTTTGATAATATACAATTAGAAGGTAATTTATTCATAATCACACTCTCTGGTATCACCCAGATGAGGATGGGTTCACATTTGAGTCTTCCTCATATCGTCTCAGGGAGTTTTTTCTTGCCGCTGTTGCCTCAGAGTTGCTCATTAGGGGTAAAGTTAATTTTCAACTTTGTAATTTCTATTCTGAATTTCTGTATTTCTGTAAAGCTGCTTTGAGACAATGTCCATTGTTAAAAGTGCTGTACAAATAAAAATGAAGTGAACTGAATTGAATTGAACTGAATTTAATTACCTTTTGGTTATAGACACAGCAAATTTACTTATGAGAGATTTTGTTTAAATCTGGATCAGTTTCCTATGATTTTCCACAGCAAATTATCATAATTATTTATAAATGTACAAATAATTTAAAAACCACACAAACAGATAAAGGCTTATAGTATTGTATAGATGATGAATCTTGAAATACAACACCAGCCATAATGACTCTAGATTTCTGTCACTGACACTGTGTGAAGTGATCTGTCCAAAATAACACTAAAACTGCATCACTTCCTGGGTGTGTCCTTCTAGAGACGTGTAAAGTTCAGCACATACAGCACTATTATACAGAATCCTCACAGAGCTGTGTTCAGAAATGGATCAACTATACAACTTACTGTACATAGTGAGATACATACCACTGATTCTCACTCTAGTTACAGGTCATTCATTTTCATCAGTTTATCAATAGTTTTAACTATCACAATCATATTTAATCAGTTAATTAATTACATTAATTAATAACCATGTTTTTTTTTGGCGACGCTACCCATGCACTTGGAGGGTTGTGGGGCTGTGGTCAAGGGAGGCCTGCCAGGTCGGGAAAGAGAGGCACTCTGGCAGGCGGTCACAATGGTTGTACCACGCATGCTTCCATTACCAGACGTGATTCAAGATCCAAACCCAGGAAAGGTTTGAAAGGCTTAGGCTCTTGTTGACAAGGTTTGCTGATATGAACTTGCATCCCAGTCTGTTGCAATAAATTCAATTCAATTCAATTTTATTTGTATAGCGCTTTTAACAAAGAGCATTGTCTCAAAGCAGCTTTACATGAGAAACCACATCAAAAAACAACAAACATATGAACAGACAAACAGACAAACAGTCCTAGATGTTATCCCAAGTGAGCAAGCCTGAGGTGACTGAGGCGACTGTGGCAAGGAAAAACTCCCTTAGATGGTATCAGGAAGAAACCTTGAGAGGAACCAGACTCAAAAGGGAACCCATCCTCATTTGGGTGACAATTGTGTGATGTAGATACAGCATGTGTATAGTGTTATGTGAATCAATAAGGAGGTTGTTGTCCATGGCGCTGCTTGAATATCCCAATCCTCACAAGCAGAACCCGGCTGGAGCTGGTCCATCTCCGGATGCCACTGGAGCCGGCACAGTCTCTGTATGCCTCGGGATGGGTAGAAGAAAGGAAACAATGGAACAGCATTAGCGTAGCTGCTGTTCATAATATTAGCAGTACTAGCTGAATGTGCATTTAATCAGATGTACTGGAGTGCAAGGTTATGGGAAGTGTTAGATGTATGCCTGGCTAAAGAGATAAGTCTTTAGTCTACATTTAAACTGGGAGACTGTGTCTGAGCCCCGAACACAGTCAGGAAGACTATTCCAGAGTTTTGGAACTAAATACGAAAACGCTCTACCTCCTTTTGTGGACTTTGATATTCTGGGAACTACTAGAAGTCCAGAATTTTGTGATCTTAAAGAGCGTGGTGGATTGTAATGTGTTAGAAGACTGGATAGATAGGTGGGAGCTAAACCATTTAGAGCCTCGTATGTGAGTAGAGCTAGTTTATAGTCAATTCTAAACTTAACAGGTAGCCAGTGCAGGGATGATAATATTGGGGTTATATGATCATATTTTCTTGATCTGTTAAGAACTCTGGCGGCTGCATTCTGGACTAACTGTAGCTTGTTTATTGAAGATGCATCACAACCACCTAGTAATGTATTACAGTAGTCCAGTCTGGAGGTCATGAAGGCATGAACTAGCTTTTCTGCATCAGATACAGATAAAATGTTCCTAAGATTGGCAATATTTCTAAAATGGAAGAAGGCTGTTTTTGTGATATTGTAAATATGGTTTTCAAAGGATAAGTTGCTGTCTAATATTACACCCAGGTCTTTCACTGTTGAGCTAGTAGTAACAGTGCATCCTTCTAGGTGCATGCTGAATTGTGAGAGCTTCTGTGTACTAGTTTTTGGGCCAATAAGTAATATCTCCGTTTTGTCAGAATTTAATAATAGGAAATTATCGGTCATCCGATCTCTAATATCTTTAACACACTCAGTTAATCTAGACCAATTACATATTTCATCTGGTTTTGATGAGATATATAAAGGTGCATGATCTGTGCCGCTGTCTTCGGGACTGTGCACTGCATTGATCTGCATTGATCACCAGTGGCGACCTGTCAGCCTTACAGCATCTGTGTCCAACCAACATAGAAATACAGCCCACGGTTGTGAAACACCTAGACCCAGGGCTAGCTTTTCTCGCTCCCCTCTAGCACGGTCTCACAGACCAGGTACGAAGCATTCCGCATGCAGGAGTTGTGGTAAAGAGGAGGTTAAAGGGCACACAAGCGACAAGGAAGGGATTCAAACCCACACGTGCAGAACACAACGGATTAGCAGTCCATCGCCTTAACCTCTCAGCCACCTCGTCAGACGCAGGTGTGGCACCCACGGCCAAATGTCCACAGACACCGCGACAATTCCGTAGAGGAGCGCCATAACCCAACGCGTTTAAACAAGCCTGTTCCCAAAACAACTGGAGCCCATCCCACGTGGATTAGAAGTCTGTCTCCTTAACCTCTTGGCATCCTAGGTCACCCACATGACCTTACACCTCAGTGCACCTGGCACTTGCACTCCATTGCCCAAACCTCTTGGCCACCACTTCTTATGTCGATTTTTTATTCTTGGTTGAATTGTTGTTTTGTTGGTAGCTCGTAACCATGGTAAGGGCACGACTGATGCGGCTCACACGCGGAAACCGTGTTTTGCGTACCGTCCTGTGGGTGTTTGGACTTGCTGTTTGAAAAAGGAAGGTGTGAAACGGAGCAGCGTCTCAAAGCCAGGCGTTGACACCAGTTGCCGAAACCTGGGAGTCTGGGGGCTCCGGTACAGTGTGAGCGTGCTTGTTTTTTTTTTTTTTTGCAGCCAGGCAGCCTGATTACGTCAACTCTTAAGCACATTTGCAGAAGGCACAGGAGCCACAACCACTGTAAAGCCTTTGTGGTGCCAGAGCCCACAACCACTGTCTTGAAAAGACTCAGCTGGCAGCAGTGGGACTTGAACCCACGCCTCCAAAGAGACTGGAGCCTAAACCCAGCACCTTAGACCACTCGGCCACACTACCCAAGGTCCCAGTACTTATAGACCTCTATGGAGAGCACACTGACATACTGTCTGGGTGTGTGGTACACAGGCTGCACAGATGAGGACAGACAAACTGAGCAGAGGGTGAAAAACAGCTCAAAAAATCATCGGCTGCCCTCTGCCCTCCCTGGATGACATGTCCAGGTCCCGCTGCCTCAGCAAAATCAAGGCCATCACAGGAGACTCCTCACATCCTGCTCATCACTTGTTTGACCTGTTGCCATCTGGGTGGCATTTCAGGTCAACAAAGTCTCACACCACCAGACATACAAACAGCTTCTTCCCCTGGGTCATTCGGACTGCAAACAATCACTGAACACACACACACACACATTCTACCTAATAAAATGTGCAATTATACTGTGCACTTTAATCTGTCTGTGAATTGAGTACAAGTTATAACTTAATATTGGCTTTGCACAAATTAGATTTCAAGCAAATATATAATTGGGAACATTTTGTTGCAGCTTTATGAATGTTCTACTTATATTACAGTAGCCCTTTAAAAAAGGGTACAAGTATGCATATGTATGAAAGGAGAGTCCATAACCTGAGGTACTGAGATATTGAGAAGGGTTCAGTATTTATATTAACATATTTTTACATATGTTTCTTTATTGACATACACAACCAGTTATTACAACATTATTACAACAATACTAATTCTAACTAAGTCCTGAATATGTACAATATGGCTATATTTGTGGACACCTAACCATCACACCAGTATGTGGGCATTCTCCAAACTGCTGCACAATTGTAGGATGTCTTTATATTCTTACAAAAAACATGTTCCAGCTCAATGAAGATGTTTATTACAAGTTTGGTGTGGAATAAATTGAGTGACCTGCACACAGCCCTGACCTCAAACCCACTCAACACTTTTGGGATGAATTAGAATTCTGACTGCACCCCAAGCCACACATGCCTGATGTTTTAGGGCTGTATGGACACATGGACATACAGTATCTCACAAAAGTAAGTACACCCCTCACGGTTTTGTAAATATTTTATTATATCTTTTCATGTGACAACACTGAAGAAACGACACTCTGCTACAATGTAAAGTAGTGAGTGTACAGCCTGTATAACTGTGTAAATTTGCTGTCCCCTCAAAATAACTCAACACACAGCCATTAATGTCTAAACCGTTGGCAACAAAAGTGAATACACCCCTAAGTGGAAATGTCCAAATTGGGCCCAAAGTGTCAATATTTTGTGTGGCCACCATTATTTACCAGCACTGCCTTAACCCTCTTGGGCATGGAGTTCACCAGAGCTACAGGTTGCCATATATTTACAAAAATGTGAGGGGTGTACTCACTTTTGTGAGATACTGTATATTGCCACTTACTGAACAATCATCTAATTTTTAATATTATTAGTGTATATTTTGCAACAAGTTTGAAGTAATATCTAAATAAAGCTAGTCTAAGTAGATTGGGTGAGCAAATGGCTGTGTGTGTGTGTGTGTGTGTGTGTGTGTGTGTGTGTGTGTGTGTGTGAAAGAGAGAGAGAGAGAGAGAAAGAGAAACAATTATTTTTTTCAATTATATTTCTGCACATATATAAATTTGGTAAGTTAATAAACAATTTTTTTTGGTGTTAAGGTTTTTCTCTTCAGTGAACACAAGATGGCGCAGTCACTTAGCTTAATGTTGGTCAAGAACCAGAGCACAACACAACCCGCTCACATTCTCTGAGACATAGAGTATACTTGTTCTTCTATCATACATACTGCTGATATAATATCCTAACCCCTGCCCTGGTTACTCTTAGTGCCTAAGCTAATTTCAGAGATACCATTCTGATTAAACAACACAACTGTCCACTTAACACTAAACTGTCATAAGAATAAATTCTCATCTAATGTCATTTCTTTGGCACCTGCTGTGTCAGAAACATTAAAAACTAGAAACTTATATGTGAATGTGCCTTTATTCTTCTTTCTCTTCTTCTGATGCTATTGTGAGTACAGGAAAGTTTTATTTTTCAGATTTAACTGTTAGAGCTGAGAAATAAGGGATTAATTCAATCTTAATTACCAAGGGAAACTACTAATTTCTTCCTCATTCTTAAATAAATCATATTCTCTTCCACTTAGTGTTTCTAACATTAATCTGCCTGCTGGTGTTTACACAAACTTTCTCTAATTTAGAGATATCACTAACATATGTAAAATAACATAAATACATTAATTTCCTCCTTTCAGTATGTGTTTACTTAAATGTGCTCTGGACAGGTTCCCCATATGAGGCTGAATGTAAAGCCAGGATGTTTCAGTAAGAATCAACAATCTGACAACAACATTGGTGACACTGTCATGTGATGCTGTGGGGTGGAGCAATTTTGAAGCTTTATGGTGTTAACATATTAGATTACAGAAAGATCTCCACTATTTTCACTGAGCTAAGACCAGTCATCATGTTCACTGTTATATTCATGTATCTGTGCCTTTCACTAGGTGAGTTAACATTGACTTTTTGTTATTACAGAAATATTAACTATATTATATTAAATATTAGTCTGTGTGCTGATGCAGTGTGAAAATGCAGAGTGTGGGTCTGACTTAAGTATTTCCTGTTGATTATTAAAAGTTTAAGAACATTATGTTCTCTTCTCTATGACAGGTGACTCCATGGCAGATTCAATAGAGCCAGATTTCCCTCATAAAGCTGTAGATGAAGGTGATGATGTTACTCTGTCCTGCAAATACAAATCAAGCTTTACAGGAAACAACCTGCACTGGTACAGGCAATATCCAAAATCTAAACCTGAGTTCCTTCTTATTGTTGACCAAAAAGGAAATCTAATTTCCAACACTGACCCAAGAATGTCTGCTAAAGTTGATGATAAAACTAAACAAGTGGATCTGATCATCTCCTCTGCTGCTGTATCAGACTCTGCTCTATACTACTGTGCTCTGGAGCCCACAGTGACAGGAAATCCAGCTGCACTGTACAAAAACTTTCACACAGTTTTGTTATATTGAAAGCAGTTCTGCTGATGATGTTGAGCTGCTATTTACATGCTATTTTTGGCGAATTCTGTCTCTCTTGCAATTTATAAAGGGTTCATAAATATATTATAGTTTGACAAATGTTGGATTATTAGGAGATAGCTAATTGTTTTTTAAGCTTCATTAACCACTTTATCCTGTTCAGAGATCTATAGCTTTTCTTGGCAACACTGGAAATGAGGGAAACCTGAGCTCAATCTCGAACTGGGGACCATGGAACTGTGAGGCAGCAATACTATCTGATGTCTTTGTCTGACAGTTCATCAGTGCCTGAAAAGTAAAAAATTAGTTAAATATTTTGCATTCATTAATGGTATAATATTTGGTTTAGAGATGGATTATTAATATAACTTTTAAAAGTAGCTTTTCCTTATTTTGGTATTCAATCTTCTTGGGAATTTCTTTAGATGCTCTGATGAGTCTACATGCAGAAAGAAGAAGAAGAGGCTTAAAGCCATGTAAAAGCAACAATCCACAGGTTAAAAAAATACATGACTGTTGGCATCACAGTGATGACAGTTTTTATGGTGCATCACATAGGATCTTATCTGAGCCAGAAAATCCCAGAAGTGTCTCAATTTCATGTAGAGATAGGAGAGCAGACCCCTCTCTCCCATCCTCATAATTACATTCAGGGAAATATTGATAGCATCATGTGAAACTATTCAGCTGTTTAATATTAAACTGCACTCCGTGTCAGAGCAGAAGACTCTATGGAAGATAATGAAAACCACTAGAAAGATGATTAGAGTCTATCTATCCACCATTGAGGATCCTTACCAGAAAATATATACAACTTTGTGGATGTTGCCTCCGAGCCTCTTCCAGACACTTTACTCAGATAGTCAGGTATACATCTTTATACACTGATGATACTATTCCATATTCCTTGATAACCTGGAAATAAAAAGTAAAAGCTTGGTTCAATCATCACAGCAGAATTTTACAATATACAATATACCAGTATAGGCCGTGCATTTCAGACCTAGTCATTTGTATTGATGTGCTCTGTGTAGAAAAAAAGAGTAATGTAATTAACAAATGAATCAAATAGGAAAATGTTTTCATTATTTTCATTGTCTGTACCACTTATCCAATCTATCCTCAGGTCACAGGGAGCCTGTACCTAACTCAGGAATCAAGGCAGGATACACCCTGGATGGAGTGCCAGCCAATCGCAGGGCACACACACAACGGGCAATTTAGAGACTCCAATCAGCCTAGATAATAATAACTTTAGCTAGCTTAGTAAATGACAGTGTAAAGTTTACATGCCTGAAATACCCAAAAATGTTACACCGTTCCATTTGATGAACAGTTATTTCTGTGTTTATTGTGCTTGAGATCTGACGTGTTCAATATATGTTTCTGTGCAGGTTTACTTTGGTCTTGAGTCTTGAATAATAAGAATGTCTCCTAGTTTGATTTCCCAGTGTGTTTTTGACATTGATTGAAATACTTCAGCACTTAATTGCTGTGGGTTTTGGGAATATGTCTGTTACCCTCTGAGACCCTGCATCTGTGGAACCTGTAAAAGAAAGCAAGATTGTTTAGGAAACTTCTAAGTGATATTTTTGTTTCAGGCCCCAAGACACAAATGAGCCTAATTATATTTGATAATAAATCTGTACTACTGTTAATAATTAGGGGTGAATCAATACTACACTGTGAACTCACAAACAATGCCCCAATGTATATATATTGAATTTACAACAACATAAAATTTAAAGATGATTTAATGTTTATAGAATAGATTGATTGTTTTCATTAATAAAAATGATATGCTGTCAGTATTTGTTTACTATGTGCTTAGGACAGGTTCCTCATTCAAGGTTGACTAGAACTCATTCATTATTACAGTGATTTTTTCTATTGTGTTGCACAGTGTTCAGTTTTGGCAAAATAAATAAAAAAAATCATAAAAGTTTTTCGGTGTCAAATATTATCTTGTGATTAATAATCAAGTATTTAAGTAAATTTAAGGTAATTGTGTGTTTACTCCCCTGATAGGACAGGATGTAGGACAGGATGTAGGACAGGACCATGAACATATATCACCAAAACTATGTGTAAATGTTTTTATCTTTTATATAATCTTGCAGAGGCTGTTTGCCTACAGAGTAAAAGTTGAATAAAGAGACAAACATGGCGGTAAAAACAGTAAAGCTGCTTACAGACTTGGAAACCTTGCTATCTGAGGCAGAACACAAACTACAAGAATTAATCACTGACCCTTTCATTCTACACAATTCTACACATCTGACCACTTAAGACTAAACTGTAATAAAAAATAAATACAAATCTAATGTCATTTCTGTGACAATCAAAAGCACCTGCTGTGTCAGAAACACTGAACTCATCTGAAACTCTGCCTTTATTGTTCTTTCACTTCTGATGCTATCTTGAGTACAGAAACATTTTATTTTTTCTATTTAACTCCCTGTAACATTGTGTGTTTGTTAGGACTGAGCATTAAGGGGTTAATTAAAGTAAAAACAAATACTTCTTCCTTATTCTCAAGTATAGTGGTTCTAACAATAAGCTCCCTTCTGCTGCACACATGACACACAGAGGAAGGAAAACAGACAAAACCAATTTCAACACAAAACCAATAAATACCACTGCAACATTTAATTCATTAAAACTATCTTAGATAGAATTTTACAGAATGATCAAGAAATGGAAAATGTAGGAACAAGCAAACTTTCACACAGTTTTGTTATATTGAAAGCAGCTTTACCAATGCTTTAGAGAAAGTTCCATGTCCTTTTGGGGGATTCTCTCTTTCTCTCTTCTGGTGATTGTCATGTTTTTTGGAGGTGATTCAAAACTGCACACAAACTGACAGTGACCTGAACTCATCATCAAACTGGGGATCCTGAAGCTGTGATGCAGCAACACTACCTGCTGTGTCACTGTGCTATCACACTGTTAAAATCCTTCTGCTTAAAGTGTTTTCTTGTAGTGTGGTGTTGTGTCATTGTTATTATAAAGAAAGATTTCTACCCTCATGGTACAATTCCATATTGACTGATAACAAGTGCACTAAAGACAAGGCCCAGGTCAATCCTCATAGCAGAATTCCACAATGCCAGTGGACTCATGATCCTCTCTGTTCTGTCTGGAGTAATTACACTGCAGATGAAGGGCATTTTATTGTCTAAGTGTAGTAACTTCACATATATAATAGTCAAACTAATCAGTAAACCAATTCCTTGTATTTTTAAACAAGTAACTAGAACCGTCTTATTCTTTAGTGCATTGTTGTCTTCTGCTCTTTTGCAGTGTTCAGTGTGAGAAAGTGTGAAGAAGAGAAATGTTTCATAAAAGAATGTTAGTTTAAAATATAATGTTGTGAATCATGATCAAGCATAAGAAAATTTATCTAAAGGGAATTCTGTGTGTTGTGAATACAATTAAATTCTAAGGTCAAATATAAAAATATTAATCCAGAGCATACATGTGTGACTATATGACCTGTTTGCAGGGTTTTATTTATTTATGTGTGTTATGTTTTTTCTCTTCAGTGAACACAAGATGGCGCAGTCACTTATCTTATTGTGCCTCAACAACTAGAGCACCACACAACCTGCTCACATTATTTGAGACGATGAAAGCTACTTTTCACAGTAAAACCTTTGTGACGTTCTTCAATCATACAAAAATCAACAAAAGTACCTGCTGTGTGAGAAACACTGAAAACTGGAAACTTATCTGTAAATCTGCCTTTACTCTTCTTTCTCTCCTTCTCTTGATATCATAAGTATAGGAAAGTTTTATTTTTTTTAGATTTAACTGTTAGAGCTGAGCATTAAGGGAATACATTAATTTCCTACTTTCAGTATGTGTTTACTTAAATGTGCTCTGGACAGGTTTCCCATATGAGGCTGAATGTAAAGCCAGGATGTTTCAGTAAGAATCAACAATCTGACAACAACATTGGTGACACTGTCATGTGATGCTGTGGGGTGGAGCAATTTTGAAGCTTTATGGTGTTAACATATTAGATTACAGAAAGATCTCCACTATTTTCACTGAGCTAAGACCAGTCATCATGTTCACTGTTATATTCATGTATCTGTGGCTTTCACTAGGTGAGTTAACATTGACTTTTTGTTATTGCAGAAATATTAACTACATTATATTAAATATTAGTCTGTGTGGTGATGCAGTGTGAAAATGCAGAGTGTGGGTCTGAATTAAGTATTTCCTGTTGATTATTTAAAGATTAAAAACATTATGTTCTCTTCTCTATGACAGGTGACTCCATGGCAGATTCAATAAAGTCACTTCTCCCTCATAAAGCTGTAGATGAAGGTGATGATGTTACTCTGTCCTGCACATATAAAAAAAGTGGTAGAACAGACTACCTGTACTGGTACAGACAATATCCAAAATCTAAACCTGAGTTCCTTCTTAATGTTGACCAAAAAGGAAATCTAATTTCCAACACTGACCCAAGAATGACTGCTAACGTTAAAGATGAACAAGTGGATCTGATCATCTCCTCTGCTGCTGTATCAGACTCTGCTCTATACTACTGTGCTCTGCAGCCCACAGTGACAGGAAATCCAGCTGCACTGTACAAAAACTTTCACATAGTTTTGTTATATGGAAATCTATTATCTACTGATCATTTTGAATTTACATGCCATGTTTGGAGGAATTCTGTCTCTAATGTGATTTATAAAGAGTATATTTATAAATCACATTAGATTTTTGACACATGTATTATTAGGAGACAGTATGTTCATTCAGACACAAATCTATCACTTGTGATCCTCAGTGATTAATCTCTGCTCCTCTGCTGGTCTGATCATGGAGACAGTCTTGGATGCACATTACAGAGTATTGTGACTAGCTCTGTACCAAGCTGTTTCTCGTGTTTCTTTGTCTGATTGCTGTTGTGGTTTTGATCTCATTTTGTTTCATCGGTTTTCTGAGTCAGTCTAGTGTTTTTTGGATTAGTTTGCATCGCGGTTCGTCTTTACGGTTCTCTGACCTTTCTTGCCTGTCGTTTTGCATTATATTAATAAACTGCACATGGATCCTACTCACCCGGTGTCTGGAGGTTTGTTACAGCCATGCAGCCCACAGAGACACAAAACTCAAACAGACTGTACAAAAGTCAAGCTTGATTTTTTTCTCAGCAGGGGGAGATGTTTATCTGTTTCATTCAAATACAGGTTTCTTTCTTAATTCTCAAAATTCGATGTTTATTTGTTTTAAATATCAACAATGATCCTCTTACATATGTTGTTAATACTTATTGGTTGAACAATCAGAGAAGAAATCTTTTAAAAATAAATGTTAATCTTTAATCAAAAATAATTATTTCTGCTAAGGTTCATGCTGTTATTACCCTGATGCAATAAAAATGTAAAACAAAGTTAAATATCAATGTCTTTAAATAATTTAAATTGCTGGGTTTTAATGTAACACTAGTGAACTAAAGACTTCACTCTTCATTATTTGGCAGCTTATAAAATAGCACTTGATCCAGCACTGATATTAAGTGAAACACTTGAATTACCACAGATACTTAAAAGAGCATTGAGCTTAATACAAGATGCTTATAAATTGTATTAGGGATTTTATATTATTATAATTTTATGGGGAATTTTTAAAATTGTATCAGTCACTGCAGTGCCTCTGGTGTTTTGTTTAGACTCTAAGGGTGTACTATAAATGTGCTGAAGAATTTAATTTCACAATAAGAATTGTTTGATTAAAAAAGATTATTGAAGTAATGCATTACTTCAAGCCAAGTATATGCAAATGTAATTAAGTAACAATACAGTAACACTTCATTAGTAATTATTAATGTGATATAATCAATTCTAATGAAATTAAATTAGTAATTATTATGTCCTTAGTAATAGATTGTCCTGTGTTCCACTTTACTATACTGTTCCAGATCATCATTAACTCTTGATTAACACCACAGGAATTATTAATATGCCGTCATTATGCAAAATCTTCTTCTTTTTAGACAAATCCTCTAATAAATACATTTGATGAATGCATATTTATTGTCCACATAATAAAGTGACAAGCAAAGCAACATTCATAAGTGGTTAATAACATTTGGAGTTTATACAAAGCTACATGATAATATTGTCTTTTGAGTTTACTCTGCTAAGAAAAGTCATATTTTTAACTTGCATTATTTGAGATATAACCACAATACAATAAAGAGTATATGAAGCCTTACAGTGTTGTATATATTTTGTAGATTAGAAAATGTTTACTTTATAGAAATAGGAAGTGTAGTAAATAAATCATGTGTCATGTGCCACATTGATATTGAAGGGTAGTGACCCGAAACATGAGCAGTGTAACTGTTGAAGGATTTAAAGCCAGCAGACCTGATTAACATAGACCCAGTAGTTAAAACAAACACAGCCACATTTCAGACTAAAACACGGAAAAATAATGAATGTTATGTTGTGTTCAAAGGAGCAGAGCCCTGGACCCGAGTCACCCAGCGCACATACTAATACTACAGTGGGATTGGAAGAGAAATGAATGGAGAAAGATACAAAATGGGTTGAGATGAAATTACTGGTGTTTATTATTAGAGTGTAATCCAGTGTCATTCAGAGATGTTTGCGTGTGCAGCTGCACAAGGCAAATTATGTAAATGAACAAACATGTATGTAAGGTGGTTTATTATTCACACATTAATTCATAAGACTCACAGCATAGTTAAGGTTAGCTCTTTATTAGTTGGTGATTAGTACATGCCTTAACTCATGATTAGTTCAGATTTAAGTAAGTAATAATTCAGGTATTAGTTCATGATTATTCATGTACTGTTACTGTAAAGTGTTTCCATAAAAATGAAATGGATTGAACATGACAACTAAAATCATTCACACAAAATTTAGAAATCTTGATTTATCATGATACAAAAATATTTTTCTGACACAACAGTCATCAAGAATCATACAGACTATAAGGCAGAATGTGGCACAAATGGCTCCAAATGACAGCAGCAACAACAGATGCCTTTTAAATTGTGATTTAATGTTTGTATAATAATTATTTCAATAATTCCATGATTAAACTTTATTATAGTGATTATTACCTTTTATTATCAGTTCCTGCTTTTAGTTTAGCTTTTTGTGTTTGTTTAAAATAGATTTAGGACATGTTCCCCATGTGAGACTGAATGTAAAGCCAGAATGCTTCAGTAAGAATCAAGAATCTTTCAGTAACATTAGTGACACTGTCATGTGAGTGATGCTGTGGGGTGGAGCTTCATGAATCCTGATGATGTTAACATATCAGTGTACAGAAAGAATAGTTTCCTTCAGCTAAGATCATTCATCATGTTCACTGTTATATTCATGTGTCTGTGGCTTTCACTGGGTGAGTAAACATTTTTATTATTGCAAAAATAATATGTTCTGAATCAAGGATGAACACATACACAAAAAACATGATGTGTTTTTAAAAAGTAGTAAATTGTGAGTATGATTTATGTAATACCTTATTAATAAATTATTTAGAAAAAATACAATATGTTCTCTTTATGACAGGTGACTCCATGGCAGATCCAATAGAGCCACTTTTCACTCATAAAGTTGTAGATGAAGGTGATGATGTTACTCTGTCCTGCAGCTGCAAAGACTTCAGTGATACCATATATAATGTGCAGTGGTACAGGCAATATATGAACTCTAAACCTGAGTTCCTTCTTTATGTTACTCCAAGTGGAGATCTAAGTTCCCCCATCCCCCATGGAATGTCTGCTAAAGTTCATGATGATAAACAAGTGGATCTGATCATCTCCTCTGCTGCTGTATCAGACTCTGCTCTATACTACTGTGCTCTGACGCCCACAGTGACAGGAAATCCAGCTGCACTGTACAAAAACTTTTTTGTTATGTTGAAAGCAGTTATGCCAATAAGAAATTTACATGGGGAAAATTTACATGGCTTTTTGGGGAAAACTTTCCCTTTTGTTCTCATTATTTATAATAAGTTTATATTATTGACACATTTCATTCATTCATTCATTCATTCATTCATTCATTCATTCATTCATTCATTCATTCATTCATCTGTAACTATTTTATTTAATCTTGTCTAGGAGCAAAGTGGATATTGGCAAAGCATTCAAAACTCTACACAGCAACCTGAGTTTAAAATCAATAAGAATTTACAATGCTTTTAAAATAAAATACACTTTTATTTATAGAGCCATCATGCTATAGCTCACACAGCATCACTTTGCTGGATCATAAAACAATAGTAAGTTAATTCATTTTTAAATGACTAACAGTATTTTTTATTAGATTATTATATCATTTTTATTTTATTATAATTATTATTATTATTTTCTACATTGTTATTCAAACAATCAAAACTTATATAATAAAGCAGCTGAGGCTCTGTACACGTTCAGAAGTTGAATAAAGTTCTGCAAATTGTTATTATTCTCCTTCCTCCACAAGATGGCGTAATCTTATTGTTGGCCATGTTTTAAGCCTCTTGTCACATCCTTCAGAACTGACTTCTTGGATTATAAGTACAATAATATAATATATATAAGTATAATAATATATGCTATACATAATCTTCCGTTCTTTTATATATAAGCATTGCATGATTTGTGATCTTACTGCAGTCTAGAAACAATCTTTGGAGAATCAGTAAAAACCATCAAAAGAATCCCTTGTCATTGGTTTGCCTTAATTAAGAAAGAAAACTGAAATTGCAGAACGCCTATACACACAATTTCTATTCTATATTCCTTGATAACCTGGAAATAAAAAGTAAAAGCTTGGTTCAATCATCACAGCAGAATTTTACAATATACAATATACCAACACTATATCATGGAAGGCAGCACTGAATCTTTTGAGTTTGTTGCAGTGAACAACAGCAAGTTCACCACCACTGCCTTGAAGAGGCAAAAACTAACACATAATGTATTACAGTGTTACAGAGAAAAAATCCTTTATAAATATATGAAGTGCAAAGTTTAAATACTCTTTTTGATGACTCAAGCGTCTTTTTGTCTGTGAACATTTCTTTGTGTCTTAAGGTTTTTCTCCTTGATGAACACAAAGATGGTGAACTCAGTTATCTTATGATGGGCCGAATACTAGAGCAGCATATAAACCTGCACATTCTTTTCACATACTTTTCACAATAAACCCTCTGTGATATAGACTCTACCTCTACTTCTATCATACATACTGCACAAATATTATCTTAACCCCTGCCATGGTTCATCTCAGTAGTAGATAATTTCAGATATACCAGTCCACATAAAACAACTGTCCACTTTAGACTAAACTGTGTTTAAAATCTCTAGTGCACTTGTACTAATGCTGTATTTTTCATATGTATCTACCTTTAACCTTGTGTTGTTGTGGGGTGAAGCTTCATGAACCTTTATGATGTTAACATTAGCAAGACATTTTACAAAAAAATTGTTTTCATTCAAACAATAAATTCAATAAATCCTGGATTCAAAGGTAAGAATCAACAATCAGCCCTGTCATGTGATACTGCAGGGTGGAGCTTCAAGAAGCTTTATGAAGATCCAGAGAGCAAAAGGAAAACAAACTTGGTACTTCTTTGGATGTCTTTGGATCTTGATTATAGCTGTTAATAAGCACTTGAGTAATTCTCAGTCTTGAACAGTAAGCTTACAAGTATCAGTTTTCTAAAGATACCCTGGTTATATACCCTGGTTTGGGGATGCACTCCCTTCACATAATGCAGGGCTGTTGAGAAAGGATTAAAACTGTTTTGTTAAAGACCAAGAAAATAAAATGTTCAAATTCAGGTTGCAAAGTTTGTCGAAAGAGTTATAGGAAGAGTTAATCAATAAAAGATAAACAAGCAATCAAATGGCTTCCTTTTAACTGAAATGTGGCAGTGCATCTTCAAACATTTTACCTCTGTGATTTATCATACCCTGTGATCTATGATCCCATAGACAGACTCTACAAATTGTTGCCCACTTTCTGTTCATAATTCTAAATAAATCAGCAGGAACTGAGAAGTGTCAACTATATAAATAAATGTAGTTTTAAAGGTAATCATAACTGAATAAACAATAAGAAAAGTAATTAGCCTGGTATTTAAACAAATCCACTTTGTGACTTTATTTGACTCAACTACCATATAGATCAGATAATGAAGTGCGACAGAAATTCTGTGCCTCTCCTTGGTTTCACACGGATTACATAATCCGTGATTTTCGATATGACTTGCATCATTTAAAAGTAGACCCTTTAAGCTTTCTATAGATATATTTCTCATGTCTGTGTGTGCAGTATTCACGGAGTTTCAGTTCATTTTAGTGAAACGTTTCAAAAATATTTTCACGGAGACTGAGACGGCTGAAAGTGCACCCTGATTATTTTCTTTATTTTACAAAAGCACAATGTTTTGTGGATATTGTGAGTGTACATAAATAAAAGTAGACCCTTACAGATTCAAATGATGTACTACACTTATGTGTATGATCAAAAATGACGGAGCATTTTAAGTTCTTTTCACGGTTACCAGAAAAAATGCAAGTGTTCCCGCCGGCGGGCTTGCCGACTCCTAAGGGTTAAACAGCAAACAGATTATTTTTGGGTTAGATTTGTATCATTTTCATAGGAAATCCTTGGACAGTTTAATGTTTTTTGTATTTCTTTAAATATTTCATTATTTTCCTATTTATTTCTTATTTTTCTATACTACTTGCTACGCTCTTCATTGTATTATATTTCAGTGCACTGTTGTTCAGAAGAGCACCCACAGTTTTGTTGTACTCCTTATGTGCAAAGACAATAAAATTTATTCTATTCTATTCTATTCTATTCTATTCTATTCTATTCTATTCTATTCTATTCTATTCTATATCAGCAAGCACGGCTTTGGTTGGAGCACAATTTCATTTCATTGTCTGTACCGCTTATCTGATCTATACTCGGGTCACGGGGAGCCTGTGCCTATCTCAGGCGTCATTGGGCATCAAGGCTGGATACACGCTGGACGGAGTGTTGGAGCACGATGTTATAGTTACTTAGAGGTTATAGGTTTTTATCAGAAATAAACAGAAATCAAGCCGATAGATAGTCGTGCAGTGTGAAAACAATGGTGACCCAACAACTTTGAAAATCTTGCAGTGTGAACTCAGCATTAAGGCCTCGCGCTCAACCGCACCCCCTGAAGGTGTGGGTGAAGGAACAACCTTCTGCTGTTGTCGACCAAAAAGTTCACCTGGCAGCGGTGGGATTCGAACGTACACCCCCGAAGAGACTGGAGCCTGAAGCCAGCGCCTTGGACCGCTCGGCCACGCTACCCACACCCTTGGACAGTTGGGGGGCTTTGGTCAAGGGAGGTCTGCCAGGTCGGGAAAGAGAGGCACTCTGGCAGGTGGTCGCAATGGTTGTACCACGCACGCTTCCATTACCAGACGTGATTCAAGATCCAAACCCAGGAAAGGTTTTGCAAAGTGGATTGACAGCCTTAGGCTCTTGTTGACAAGGTTTGCTGAAATGAACTTGCATCCCAGTCTGTTGCAAGAAAGGTGCACGATCCGGGCCGCTGTCTTCGGGACTGAGCACTGCATTGATCTGCATGGATCTCCACTGGCGACCTGTCAGCCTTACAGCATCTGTGTCCAACCAACATGGAAATACAGCCCACAGCTGCAAAACACCAAGACCCAGGACTAGCTTTTCTCGCTCCCCTCTAGCATGGTCTGGCAGACCAGGTACAAAGCATTCTGGATGCAAAAAGGAGGTTGAAGGTCACACAAGCGACGAGGAAAGGATTGGAACCCATGCAGGCAGAGTACAATGGATTAGCAGTCCATCGCCTTAACCTCTCGGCCACCTCGTCAGGTATAGATAAGGCACCCAAGGCTGAATGTCCACAGAGATGGCGACAATTCCGTAGTGGAGCGCCATAACCCAAGGTGTTTAAACAAGCCTGTTCCCAAAGCAACTGGAGCCCATCCCACGTGGATTAGCAGTCTGTCTCCTTAACCTCTTGGCGTCCTAGGTCACCCACATGACCTTACACCTCAGTGCACCTGGCACTTGCACTCCATTGCCCAAACCTCTTGGCCACCACTTCTTATGTCGATTTTTTTTTTTTTTGTTTGAATTGTTGTTTTGTTGGTAGCTCGTAACCATGGTAAGGGCACAACTGATGCGGCTCACACACGCGGAAACCGTGTTTTGCGTACCGTTCTGTGGTTGTTTGGACTTGCTTTTTGAAAAAGCAAGGTGTGAAACGGAGCAGCGTTCAAAGCCAGGTGTTGACACCAGTTGCCAAAAACTGGGAGCTATTTCAGCACCCGGGTCTGGGGGCTCCGGTACAGTGTGAGCGTGCTGGTTTTTTTTTGCATCTAGGCAGCCTGCTAACGTCAACTCTTAAGCACATTTGCAGAAGGCACAGGAGCCACAACCCCTGTAAAGCCTTTGTGGTGCCAGAGCCCACAACCACTGCCTTGAAAAGACTCAGCTGGCAGCAGAGGGATTGGAACCCCTGCCTCCAAAGAGACTGAGGCCTAAATCGAGGGCCTTGGACCACAAGGCCACGCTACCCGAGGGCTTAAGCTTTATAGACCTCTGTGGAGAGCACACTGACATACTGTCTGGGTGTGTGGTACGCAGGCTGCACAGATGAGGACAAACTGTGCAGAGGGTGAAAAACAGCTCAAAAAATCATCAGCTGCCCTCTGCCCTCCCTGGATGACATGTCCAGGTCCCGCTGCCTCAGCAAAATCAAGGCCATCACAGGAGACTCCTCACATCCTGCTCATCACTTGTTTGACCTGTTGCCATCTGGGGGGCGCTTCAGGTCAACAAAGTCTCACACCACCAGACTTACAAACAGCTTCTTCCCCTGGGCCATTCGGACTGCAAACAATCACTGAACACACACACACACATTCTACCTAATAAAATGTGCAATTCTACTGTGCACTTTAATCTGTCTGTGAATTGAGTACAAGTTATAACTTAATATTGGCTTTGCACAAATTAGATTTCAAGCAAATATATAACTGGGAACATTTTGTTGCAGCTTTATGAATGTTCTGCTTATATTGCAGTAGCCCTTTAAAAAAGGGTACAAGTATGCATATGTATGAAAAGAGAGTCCATAACCTGAGGTACTGAGATATTGAGAAGGGTTCAGTATTTATATTAACATATTTTTACATATGTTTCTTTATTGACATGCACAACCAGTTATTACAACATTATTACAACAATACTAATTCTAACAAAATCCTGAATATGTACAATATGGCTATATTTGTGGACACCTAACCATCACACCAGTATGTGGGTATTCTCCAAACTGCTGCACAATTGTATAGGATGTTTTTATATTCTTACAAAAACATGTTCCAGCTCAATGAAGATGTTTATTACAAGTTTGGTGTGGAATAAAATGAGTTACCTGCACACAGCCCTGAACTCAAACCCACTCAACACTTTTGGGATGAATTAGAATTCTGACTGCACCCCAAGCCACACAGCCTGATGTTTTAGGGCTGTATGGACACATGGACATACAGTATCTCACAAAACTGAGTACACCCCTCACGGTTTTGTAAATATTTTATTATATCTTTTCATGTGACAATACTGAAGAAACGACACTCTGCTCCAATGTAAAGTAGTGAGTGTACAGCCTGTATAACAGTGTAAATTTGCTGTCCCCTCAAAATAACTCAACACACAGCCATTAATGTCTAAACCGTTGGCAACAAAAGTGAATACACCCCTAAGTGGAAATGTCCAAATTGGGCCCAAAGTGTCAATATTTTGTGTGGCCACCATTATTTTCCAGCTTTGCCTTAACCCTCTTGGGCATGGAGTTCACCAGAGCTACAGGTTGCCATATATTTACAAAAATGTGAGGGGTGTACTCACTTTTGTGAGATACTGTATATTGCCACTTACTGAACAATCATCTAATTTTTAATATTATTAGTGTATATTTTGCAACAAGTTTGAAGTAATATCTAAATAATGCTAGTCTAAGTAGATTGATTGATAATATTAAATTGCCCCTAGGTGTGAATGGGTGAGCAAATGGCTGTGTGTGTGTGTGTGTGTGTGTGTGTGTGTGTGTGAAAGAGAGAGAGAGAGAGAGAGAGAGAGAGAGAGAGAGAGAGAAAGAGAAACAATTATTTTTTTCAGTTATATTTCTGCACATATATAAATTTGGTAAGTTAAAAAAACAATTTTTTTTGGTGTTAAGGTTTTTCTCTTCAGTGAACACAAGATGGCGCAGTCACTTATCTTAATGTTGGTCAAGAACCAGAGCACCACACAACCTGCTCACATTCTCTGAGACATAGAGTATACTTGTTCTTCTATCATACATACTGCTGATATAATATCCTAACCCCTGCCCTGGTTACTCTTAGTGCCTAAGCTAATTTCAGAGATACCATTCTGATTAAACAACACAACTGTCCACTTAACACTAAACTGTCATAAGAATAAATTCTCATCTAATGTCATTTCTTTGGCACCTGCTGTGTCAGAAACATTAAAAACTAGAAACTTATATGTGAATGTGCCTTATTCTTCTTTCTCTTCTTCTGATGCTATTGTGAGTACAGGAAAGTTTTATTTTTCAGATTTAACTGTTAGAGCTGAGAAATAAGGGATTAATTCAACCTTAATTACCAAGGGAAAATACTCATTTCTTCCTCATTCTTAAATAAAACATATTCTCTTCCACTTAGTGTTTCTAACATTAATCTGCCTGCTGGTGTTTACACAAACTTTCTCTAATTTAGAGATATCACTAACATATGTAAAATAACATAAATACATTAATTTCCTGCTTTCAGTATGTGTTTACTTAAATGTCCTCTGGACAGGTTCCCCATATGACAACAACATTGGTGACACTGTCATGTGATGCTGTGGGGTGGAGCAATTTTGAAGCTTTATGGTGTTAACATATTAGATTACAGAAAGATCTCCACTATTTTCACTGAGCTAAGACCAGTCATCATGTTCACTGTTATATTCATGTATCTGTGGCTTTCACTAGGTGAGTTAACATTGACTTTTTGTTATTGCAGAAATATTAACTATATTATATTAAATATTAGTCTGTGTGGTGATGCAGTGTGAAAATGTAGAGTGTGGGTCTGACTTAAGTATTTCCTGTTGATTATTTAAAGGTTAAAACATTATGTTCTCTTCTCTATGACAGGTGACTCCATGGCAGATTCAATAGAGCCAGAATTCCCTCATAAAGCTGTAGATGAAGGTGATGATGTTACTCTGTCCTGCAGCTACAAAAAAAGTGGTACATCAGACGATCTGCACTGGTACAGACAATATCCAAAATCTAAACCTGAGTTCCTTCTTTATATTGTTCAAAGTGGAACTTATAATTCTGATCCTCCCCCAAGAATGTCTGTTAAAGTTGATGATAAACAAGTGTATCTGATCATCTCCTCTGCTGCTGTATCAGACTCTGCTCTATACTACTGTGCTCTGAGGCCCACAGTGACAGGAAATCCAGCTGCACTGTACAAAAACTTTCACACAGTTTTGTTATATTGAAAGAAGTTTTGCCAATGATTTAGAGAAAGTTACATGCCCTTTTGGGGGATTCTCTCTTTCTCTCTACTGATCAGGGTCGTGGTTGATATGGAGTTTGTCCCACACATGAGGTAGGAAACACCCTGAATGGGATGTCAGTCCTTTGCAGAGCTCCATACACAAACCCTTTCACATACTTATTTAAACATAGTGAATTTATTAGTAAATTTATTACTGTCATGTTTTTTGGAGGTGATGCAAAACTGCACACAAACTGACAGTAACCTGAACACATCATCAAACTGGGGATCCTGAAGCTGTGATGCAGCAACACTACCTGCTGTGTCACTGTGCTATCACACTGTTAAAATCCTTCTGCTTAAAGTGTTTTCTTGTAGTGTGGTGTTGTGTCATTGTTATAATAAAGAACAATTACTTATTTTAAGTATTATGTATTTTGACAGCCCAACTTTAACAAGCCATAAACATGTTTCACCAAGCAATGTTTAAATCTTTTATTTACTTTATAATCCTGCATAGGCTGTTGTCACTGAACCTTTCATACTACAAAATTGTAATTGCATGTGATAAGTTTATTGGTGTAATAGGGGTGTGTTCATGAAAATGTGTGTGTGTCTGTGTGTGTGTGTGTGTGTGAAAGAGAGAGAGAGAGAGAGAGAGAGAGAGATTTTAAATTGCTAAATTATAAAACTATTTATTAGTGTGTTATGTTTTTCTCTTCAGTGAACACAAGATGGCGCAGTCACTTATCTTATTGTGGGTCTAGAACTAGAGCACCACACAACCTGCTCACATTCTCTGAGATGATGTTGCTACTTTTCACAGTAAACAATTGTGACATAGAGTTTACTTGTTATTCTACTAAATAGTTTATTTATATTCTTCTTTATAATGGGCAGTTTAGCAGATTAAATTGGGCTGACCGATGAAGATGCCAACATTGTCAGAAAAGATACAGACTCTGTTATTCTAAAATGTTCATACGAGTCAGGCAGTGATTACACTGAGCTTTACTCTTCTTTTCCTTTTACCAACTTAAGAGCCATGCTTTTCTCACAAGATGGAGATATTTACACTTTTACATTCACTTCATCATCATCCTTTCACATTAACCATCATTTAACCATCAAATGTAGTAAGAGTCTAATGTTGTATTGTTTGTAGAATAAAGCCCAAATTGCACTTCACTAACAACTCCTCATACAGCTAGTTTGTTGTGTAACTGGTTATTATTGCATGGACCCAGTGGACACTGTGGATCAGAAACCCAGTAAACGCTCTGTTCTGGACATTCTTGTACCATTAAAGTTAGAATATTAATGCTACATTTGATTTATTTGGTTTATTCTAGATGGAATCTGAAAAATACATGCAAACAACATGACTATGTCAAATGGATTAGTTTTAAATGTTTGTTTTCTATAGAAACTAGTTTGGAGTTAAATGGAATATTGGTTCCAGATGTAGATGCAGACACCACTAATTTAATGTGTAATTAAATAACTTTAATTACTTTATTTACTGTAAGAGGAATAACTAATAAACTAAGGTGCAGAAATAGAAAAAAGATCAAAAAGAGAGCAAAAGGTAAATAAAATATCCAAAAATATCCAAAACAAATCACACAGAAAGTTGATCAGCAACAGTGGAATAGTTCTGTGTTGTATTAGTGACTCAGTTCACTGTCACTGATACTGTGAAGTGATGATCTGTGTAAAATTATGCTCCAACAGCATCACTTCCTGGGTGTGGCCTTCTAGAGACGTGTAAAGTTCAGCACATACAGCACTATTATACAGAATCCTCACAGAGCTGTGTTCAGAAATGGATCAACTATACAACTTACTGTACATAGTGAGATACATACCACTGATTCTCACTCTAGTTACAGGTCATTTATTTTTCATCTGTTATAATAATTATTACAATGATATTTAATCAGTTAATAAATTATATTGATTAATTACCATATTTGTATTAATCTAGTCATTTTTTTTATTTTTTATTATATGATTTGCAAAAAATACTTCACTGATATATTTCTTTATGTTCTTCTTACACCAGGCAGTTTTGCAGATAAAATTGGACCAACGGATGAAGATGCCAACATTGTCAGGAAAGAAACAGAGACTGTTACTCTGAAATGTTCATATGAGGCAAGCAGTGAATACATTTGGCTTTACTGGTACAAACAATATCCTAACAGCGCACCACAGTTTTTACTGTATAAAGGTGCAAGGTCACATAGTGCTTATGAAAGCACTCCTGATGATCATCGATTAGAGTCGAAAACCAGCAGAGACTCTACTGAACTTACTATCAGAGGTCTAAAGCTCTCAGATTCTGCACTCTATCTTTGTGCTCTTGGAGTAGAAGCACAGTGATACAGAGTCACTGAAAGGCTTTACAAAAACATAACAATGGAATATCTAAATTTATAAAGCCACAGAAGCCCCTTTACCAACATATCAGTTAACCACAGACAAACAACATTTGTGGTAACACTTGCAGCTGGTGGGGAAAAAATGAAAAGAGATTAAAATAACACCTACACAAGAATCATAGTATATTCACAAACATCATGCTATTTTAATGACAATAACAGAATTGTTTTATCAGATGTTACTGGGGCATAGTATGTGCAATTAAAAAATGTACATTTTCCTTTGCTTTAAACTATACTCTTAAATACCTCATGTTAAGTGTATATTTGTTTGTTTGCTGCATGTTTACTGTTATATTATGTCTACTATTAGTCTTATTGTCATATTCTGTTCATCTTTATTATGGCACTATTATGTCACATGTCTATTTTGTCTATTTTACATGCTGCTGCTGTAACAAGTTCCCTTTAGGAGATTAATAAAGTGTCATATTATCATGACCTAACACTGTGCCTGACTGTGTGCCCTGACCATGTCACTGTGTCTGGAACCATCACTATACCCTGACCTGACACTGAGCCTGGATCTGTCACTGGATTTTAGACCTCTAGCTTTCTTAGGTTTTGCATGTAGAGAGTCTCAAAAACACACAAAGAATGTACTTAGATTTAATGGTGGATTGATAAATGAAAAGGTGGCTGGTTTAATGTGATGAATACTCACTGGATGTGAACATTTCCCTGCTCAGAGGTACACTCCACTGGACTGGACAAGGCTGGATTTTCAGACACTGAAACATGTAAATGACCCTGTAACTACTGTCAGGCTGTTTATAGTTAAGAAATCATGAACATATTTAATAAATGAAGTGATCGATAATCATAAACAATTGAATTTTCATTAGGTCCATTTCATTAGGTGGTCATGGGTTTGAAAGTTCAGAGTCTGGCTCAATCTGAACTTTCACACCCATGACTACTGGCATTGCTAGCACCTTCATCTACCAGTTTGACTACAGGAACACATTTCCACTGTAATTATCTATGACATTATTACAGTCTATAATGGGGGACTCTTCTAAAGTTAATTAAAATGGAAAGAAGGCTAAACTTAACCTTTAAGATTATCTCTAATGTTAGCTCACCATGTTAATTAGATGATGTTTATTCAGTTGCTTCTGCTAACATTATGAATATTAGCATATCATATTTTCTTATGCTATAGCTGTTTTCAAGAGTAATGTTCTGTTAGCTTTTCATGCTAAGTATAACTGAAACCATTGTTTAGCTAATGTTAACTAGTTACCATGAGGAGACAATTATACTAGCTGAGATGATAATGCTGACTAGTGAGAGCAGGTTAATGTTGGTCTACAAAAAAGTTAAAATTTAGAAATTTCGTAAATGTAACATTATCTTGTTTTCAAATGTTCTTAAAACTTTAATGCCTTTAAAGCCATTAAAAAAATTGTGCTTTTTACAAACAACCAAAAAGTTTCTATGTAAGACTTCCAGTTAGCCTTTTCCAGTTATTTTTGCTAGCTAGCTTGTATTCCTCAAGGCATATATTGCAACTGTTATTTAATCTCATTTGTAACGGTAAAAGTTATGTATTCATTTATTTCAGGATTTGTTTGTTCTCTGATATAACTGTGAGAATATAGCTTGCAAGCTAACATTAGCTATGTCTGTTTATAACAGTAGCTTGCAGAATCAAATGCTGCACTCATACAGTAGTTCAGAATTATCAGCTAACAAAAACACAAAACCTCTTGTTACCTATACAGCCTGAATACAAGTATAGCTTTTCTATTCCAATTTCTACTTGAAATAAAGTAGAAAAATACTTGAAAATGTATTTAGTTTTTAAAAAGTTAGTATGAAAGGTTAAAGTATTGTGAGTTCAAAAGTCCAAAAGATATGTTTAAGAGGTGAAGTCAGATGCAGTGGGTTGATCAGCAACAGTGGAATAGTTCTGTGTTGTATTAGTGACTCAGTTCACTGTCACTGATACTGTGAAGTGATGATCTGTGTAAAATTATGCTCCAACAGCATCACTTCCTGGGTGTGGCCTTCTAGAGACGTGTAAAGTTCAGCACATACAGCACTATTATACAGAATCCTCACAGAGCTGTGTTCAGAAATGGATCAACTATACAACTTACTGTACATAGTGAGATACATACCACTGATTCTCACTCTAGTTACAGGTAATTCATTTCATCAGTTTATCAAAAGTTTTAATTCTTACAATCATATTCAATTAGTTGCATTAATTAATAACGATGTTTTTTTTATTATTCATCCAGTCATTTGTTGATTTCTTAAGTCAATATTTGGTTTAAGAAAATTATTTCACTGATATATTTATATATATATATATTTTTTTTACACCAGGCAGTTTTGCAGATAAAATTGGACCAAAGGATGAAGATGCCAACATTGTCAGGAAAGAAACAGAGACTGTTACTCTGAAATGTTCATATGAGTCAAGCAGTGACGTCATCTATATTCACTGGTACAAACAATATCCTAACAGCGCACCACAGTTTTTACTGTATAAAGGCGCAAGGTCAAGATCTGACCAGAGCACTCCTGATGATCGTCGATTAGAGTCGAAAACCAGCAGAGACTCTACTGAACTTACTATCAGAGGTCTAAAGCTCTCAGATTCTGCACTCTATCTTTGTGCTCTTAGAGTAGAAGCACAGTGATACAGAGTCACTGAAATGCTTTACAAAAACATAACAATGGAATATCTAAATTTATAAAGCCACAGAAGCCCCTTTACCAACATATCAGTTAACCACAGACAAACAACATTTGTGGTAACACATGCAGCTGGTGGGGAAAAAATGAAAAGAGATTAAAATAACACCTACACAAGAATCATAGTATATTCACAAACATCATGCTATTTTAATGACAATAACAGAATCGTTTTATCAGATGTTACTGGGGCATAGTATGGGCAATTAAAAAATGTACATTTTCCTTTGCTTTAAACTATACTCTTAAATACATCATGTTAAGTGTATGTGTTTGTTTGCTGCATGTTTACTGTTATATTATGTCTACTATTAGTCTTATTGTCATATTCTGTTCATCTTAATTATGGCACTATTATGTCTCGTCTATTTTGTCTATTTTACATGCTGCTGCTGTAACAAGTTCCCTTTAGGAGATTAATAAAGTGTCATATTATCATGACCTAACACTGTGCCTGACTGTGTGCCCTGACCATGTCACTGTGTCTGGAACCATCACTATACCCTGACCTGACACTGAGCCTGGATCTGTCACTGGATTTTAGACCTCTAGCTTTCTTAGGTTTTGCATGTAGAGAGTCTCAAAAACACACAAAGAATGTACTTAGATTTAATGTTTGATTGATAAATGAAAAGGTGGCTGGTTTAATGTGATGAATACTCACTGGATGTGAACATTTCCCTGCTCAGAGGTACACTCCACTGGACTGGACAAGGCTGGATTTTCAGACACTGAAACATGTAAATGACCCTGTAACTACTGTCAGGCTGTTTATAGTTAAGAAATCATGAACATATTTAATAAATGAAGTGATCGATAATCATAAACAATTGAATTTTCATTAGGTCCATTTCATTAGGTGGTCATGGGTTTGAAAGTTCAGAGTCTGGCTCAATCTGAACTTTCACACCCATGACTACTGGCATTGCTAGCACCTTCATCTACCAGTTTGACTACAGGAACACATTTCCACTGTAATTATCTATGACATTATTACAGTCTATAATGGGGGACTCTTCTAAAGTTAATTAAAATGGAAAGAAGGCTAAACTTAACCTTTAAGATTATCTCTAATGTTAGCTCACCATGTTAATTAGATGATGTTTATTCAGTTTCTTCTGCTAACATTATGAATAATAGCATATCATATTTTCTTATGCTATTGCAGTTTTCAAGAGTAATGTCCTGTTAGCTTTTCATGCTAAGTATAACTGAAACCATTGTTTAGCTAATGTTAACTAGTTACCATCAGGAGACAATTATACTAGCTGAGATGATAATGCTGACTAGTGAGAGCAGGTTAATGTTGGTCTACAAAAAAGTTTTAAAACTTTAACTTTAATGCCTTTAAAGCCATTAAAAAATTGTGCTTTTTACAAGCAACCAAAAAGTTTCTATGTAAGACTTCCAGTTAGCCTTTTCCAGTTATTTTTGCTAGCTAGCTTGAATTCCTCAAGGCATATATTGCAACTGTTATTTAATCTCATTTGTAACGGTAAAAGTTATGTATTCATTTATTTCAGGATTTTTGTTCTCTGATATAACTGTGAGAATATAGCTTGCAAGCTGACATTAGCTATGTCTGTTTATAACAGTAGCTTGCAGAATCAAATGCTGCACTCATACAGTAGTTCAGAATTATCAGCTAACAAAAACACAAAACCTCTTGTTACCTATACAGCCTGAACACAAGTATAGCTTTTCTATTCCAATTTCTACATGAAATAAGTAGAAAAATACTTGAAAATGTATTTAGTTTTTAAAAAGTTAGTATGAAAGGTTAAAGTATTGTGAGTTCAAAAGTCCAAAAGATATGTTTAAGAGGTGAAGTCAGATGCAGTGGGTTGATCAGCAACAGTGGAATAGTTCTGTGTTGTATTAGTGACTCAGTTCACTGTCACTGATACTGTGAAGTGATGATCTGTATAAAGTTATGCTCCAACTGCATCACTTCCTGGGTGTGTCCTTCTAGAGACGTGTAAAGTTCAGCACATACAGCACTATTATACAGAATCCTCACAGAGCTGTGTTCAGAAATGGATCAACTATACAACTTACTGTACATAGTGAGATACATACCACTGATTCTCACTCTAGTTAGAGGTCATTTTCATCAATTCATCAATTTACTATTGGAATTAACTATTGTAATTCATGTTCTATAGAATTAATGTAATTTAATGTCTTACATTATTTTTGGGGTATGTTGGGTATTACACAAAAATATTTTTAGAATGTTTTGATATCTGTATTATATCTTTATCAATATTCTCCTGTATAACAGGCAGTTTCGCAGATAAAATTTGGCCAAAAGATGAAGATGCCAATATTGTCATGAAGGAAACAGACACTGTTACTCTGAACTGTTCATACACAGTTTCAAACCACAGTTTTTACTGCTTAAAGGAGCGAGGTCAAGAGATTATGAAGAGCACAACCCCTCTGGCTCTCGATTCAATGCAGAAACATCCCCAGATTCTATTGTACTTATTATCAAAGATCTGCAGATCTCAGATTCTGCACTCTATCACTGTGCTCTTAGAGTAGTAGCACAGTGATACAGTCACTGAGAGACTGTACAAAAACCTATGAAATAATTCATTTGAAGTTCAACGTTAAATATCAAAGATACTTCCTTTAGCAACTTATCAGTTAACCACAGACACAAAAGACATTTGTGGTAACATATGCAGCTGAAGAAAGAGAATAAAATAAAGAGGCACTGTGTCACTTGTTGCTGGTGTGTACTGTTTTATATTCATTGTACTTTGCTGGCCAGTTTTTCCCATGATTCATTTAAATTATATATATTATATTCATTTACATGTATAAAAACAAACTAAGATTTGTTGTCAACAATTCACAACATTCAGAAGTGTCTAAATCAAGAGGTGTAGTATAATCTAGAGATGAAGAATAATCTAGAGATGAAGAATATTTTTTATATTTTAAGTTATCATAAAATAACATTGTCAATCGCTCAGTGTGATGCAGTAATTACAACTAAAACATTACATCTAAAATAAACCCTGGCATCACTCTGCCCCCTGGTGAGACATATTCTGATCAACAGTGTCAGCTGCAGGAAGTGTGGAGCTCCACAGGCTATCACAGTAAACTCCTTCAGCTTTATCTTTCAGCAGATTACCATCTCTATCATGCTGATCTTTAATCTTTTACTGTTAATGCTTCTTCTAGGTATGTTCATCTTAATATTAGTTCTTATGACCAAGTTGGGACATGAAGTGTGAGAAATAGCACAGGGTTATATATATAGGAGGTAGAACAGAACATGTATGTGATGCCCCAGAGTTAACAGGAATGAGTCACAACACAGCAGTGAGTTAAGGTGATATATTGTGATGTAGTGATATGTACAGCACAGTGAACTGGGAAGACTTCAAGGTGGACCAAGACCAAAAATAACAAAACAGAAACAAACTGAGATTAGCTATCTGACCTAAAAAAAAAGAAAGAAATGAACATCTCCAACAAAAATGGCAGTCATAGCCCTCGTGCCAGTGAATACATACAATGTCTCAATATTTACATGTGCAAAGAAAGATTATATACACAAGGCAGCAACGATTAACAAGAAGCAGATCAAACTTGTAGTCAAGGCAGGCAAAGGTCAAAATCAGAACAGTAAAACACAACACTGAATCTCAACACACACGCAAGCACAACACACCAAGTGAGCATTGAAGTTGGGGTTACTGGCTTCCATCCCAGCCTTGGCAGAAGTGTTAACTGCTGGAGCTGAAGCAGTAAGGAGGGCTAGAGTACAGAGGGGACCAACCTGAAGGACTAAACACATATAAGACAGAATATACAACACAACCTCACAGGATGTAACACTTCATATTAGTTCCAAGATGTTTTCATATTACATTTACTTATTAAATAAAATCTTTTCTCTTTTTAGCACAGGGAGCACATCAATTCAAATGACTGAGCATCTTATATGCATTTTGGTGAGAGGCTTCATGTGGATTAGAGCTGACATATTGACCTATTTAGAAGATGGGACATTTAACCAACAGAACATAATTCCCAGGCTGTGACACAGATATGTTAATATGATGAATTACAATTTGCATTAATATGTGTATCATTAGATAACTAAAGTCCACAAAGGATTCATTCATTAATCTTCAGTAAACACCTGACCAGGATCAAGGTGATGGTGATAGGGTCACTGTCACTATATTTAGTCAAAATCAGCCTTAAACAACATTCAATAAATTCTATTATGAAAATTCATCTGACAGAGCTGACATGACTATGAGTAAGTAAAAGTGGGTGGAGCTAGATGTGGTAAGATACAGTTTAGAAAGTTTCACAGAGATCCTGCCATTTATACCTACTGCAAGAGAGACACAACAGTCATGTTACTCTTCTTTATTTTCATAGTTGTTAAAAACATTGGTAAGTCATTTATATTATACACAAACTTTAGGTGAATGCTGGAAATTTGACCTGATACCTAAACATGATGATACACCCTCAAGTAATGAAAGTAGAAATGTTTATGTTGTTGTAATGTTTTACAGCAGGTGCTGTTGACAGCAGCATTACACCAGAACAAACCATCATATCTTCAAGTGAAGGCAGCAACATCACACTGACCTGCACATATGATGATTCAGCTAGAAATCTCCACTGGTATCGACAAAAACCTCAATCAGAACCAGAGTTTCTTCTGCTGATTTATGAATCCACAGATAGTGACACTAGAGTTGAACATAAGCTTGACCCACGACTATCCATCAAACTTCGTAAAAATAAAAAGAAAGTAGATCTGGAGATCTTTCCTGCTGCAGTATCAGACTCTGCACTGTACTACTGCACCATGGAGCCCACAGTGACACAAAACTCAAACAGACTGTACAAAAAGTCAAGCTGCATGTTTTTTCTCAGCAGGGGGAGATGTTTACCTGTTTCATTTAAGATTTCTTTCTTAATTCTCAGACTCTGATGTTGATTTGAATTTCAACAATGATCCTCTTATGTTGGTAATACTTATTGACTGAATAATCAGAGAACAAATCCTTTAATAAATGTTAATCTTTAATCAGAAAGAATTATTTCTGCAAAGGTTCATGCTGTTATTCCCCTGATGTAATAATAAGAAGGTAACACAAATTCAGTAACAATATATATTCAAATAATTTAAGATACTGAGTTTTAATGTAACACTAGTGAACTGAAGACTTCACTCTTCATTATTTAGCAGCTTATAAAATAGCACTTGATCCAGCACTGATATTTTATTTTATGATACTTTAGCTAGCTTAGTAAATGACAGTGTAAAGTTCACATGGCAGGAATAATGATATTAAATATTAATTCTGATGAGCAGTTATTTCTGTGTTTATTGTGCTTGAGATCTGACGTGTTTAACATATGTTTCTGTGCAGGTTTACTTTGGTCTTGAGTCTTGAATAATAAAAATGTCCACTAGTTTGATTTCCCAGTGTGTTTTTGACATTGATTGAAATACTTCAGCACTTAATTGCTGTGGGTTTTGGGAATATATCTGTTAACCTCTGAGATCCTGCATCTGCAGAACCTGTAAAAGAAAGCAAGATTGTTTAGGAAACTTCTAAGTGAGATTCTTGTTTCAGGCCCCAAAGCACAGATCATCCTAATTGTAATTGATAATAAATCTGTACTACTGTTAATAATTAGGGGTGAATCAATACTAATCTGTAAACTGCAAAGTGTTTTTGATGAATTCCTGTAACCTTTGAACAATTCACCATGCCTCAGGCTGTGCCTTGATAAACTAATTTTTTTATTAAGCAGATGAGTCAAATGACAAAGTAAAATAAGAAAGAAAAGAGGCTTGCTTGTTCATCACCTCAGTGAAAAACCCTCCACACTGTGCTATTTCTAACAGGTTAATCACAACAAATAAATAAGAACACAAACAATGCCCCAGTGTATATATATATTACATTTTCAACCACAATATATAGTCATTTATTTTATTTAACGTTTATGGAATACCGTAGAATAACGTTTATAGATTGATTGTTTTCATTATTAAAAAAATTATATTCTGTCAGCATTTGTTTACTATGTGCTTAGGACAGGTTCCTCATTCAAGGTTGACTAGAACTCATTTATTTATGCACTACTTTTTTTTACTGTTTTGTGGAGTGTTCAGTGTGGGAAAGATTAAAGAAAAGACTAAGAATCATTTCATAAAAGTATTTTGGTTTCAAATATTATCTTGTGATTAATAATTAAATATTTGTCATATTGTACAGTAGCTACCGAGCCCCTTCTAAATGATTAGTGGTTGAACAATCAGAGAAATCCTTTTAAACAATTCAATTCAATAATATTTTGTTAGTTTCTTTTAACAATGGACACTGTATAAAAAAACTTTACAAATTGTAATGACTGGCCCGAGGCAGAGGGTTGAGGATCCATGAGCTCAATCTTTAATTAAGAGCAGACACAAAAAACAAAGACAAAAGCCGAATGGGCAAGGCAAAGGGTCAAAAAACCTGAAAATACAGTCTGCACTGCAAACAAAACCGAAACTCACAAAACCGAAACTCACAAAACCGAAACTCGTAATCCTAATCAACGTGATGATAGAGTCCATACACAGCAAAATCCAATTTGGCAGTAATCCAACACGGCTCGGTAAGTTCACAGCATTGTGGCGTTGTGAACACGCTGCTTAAGATGGCTGAAAACCCAGAAGAAAGCGTACTTCGTGGAAGCATTAAAACTCGGGAGACTGCTCCCTCTGAATCCCCAGATGGTCACAGAAGGCCCACCACACACGGGAGGTGAACTGAGAGCCCCAGTCTGACACTATGTCCTCTGGTAAACCATAGTTCCTGAAAACGTGGTGAAACAACATCATGGCTGTTTTCATGGCAGTAGGTAGACCTCTTAGCGGCACCAGTTTTCATCCCTTGGAGAATCGGTCGATGACCACTAGGACCACTAGGACCACTAGGACGCAGCATCTGAAATGAGACGCGGCGAATATAGAAACACTGTATAATAGTGCGTTGTGTCACAGGCTCTTGTAGCGAACATGAATAAAATTACATTACATATAGCAAAAAATTACTATACACAATTCAGTCTTACAAGTCTCCTTTCACTGCAGCAAAAAACAAAAACAAAAAAACCCACAGTCCACCCCGGGGATCTGGAATGAAGTCAAACTGTTTGTTTTCTACAAAAGAAAACCCAAAAGCACAAATGGTTCTTGAAAAAGCTTACCAACCATTTTGAATCAAAAGGATTTTCTTGAAAAGTCCACCTTGAAAATACATTTGTAAGGATGTCCGCGACCAAATCGATTTCTTATCCTCTGTCAGCCATCGTGAGTTAAAATATATATATATATATTATTTAGTTTGTGTGGTTCGCTGCCTCTGACTACTCCAATTATCCAATCAAATGATGTGAAATTGCTGACATAATCGTATGCCTGCTAGATGGCCTCAGTGACGCCAACTCTAAATCTGATTGGTTAATGGAACAGTTTCATTGCCACTTATTTAAAGCTATGAGTGCCTGCACTATTGATGCTAATGGCCTTAAGGCAACACATGATGTCAGCCACTAGCCAAAATATGATTGGATAAATACTCTTTATCATAAATATACACTACTGGAAGCAGCACAACCAAGAGAAAAGTTATGAAATGTAGAGAATACACAATTGGGAATAATTTAATAAACATTCATGGAAAAATATATTAACATGCAAGTCAGTGATTCAGATCACTGCTGTTTAGGCCAGCAGAGAAGGCTTAATGGCCCTGACTGTCTGCCACTGCTAAAAATATTTTTTACATAAAAAATTATAACAAAAAAAGTTTCTTTTTTTTCAGGAAATCTCTAATGAGCAGGCCTGTTTATTTACCTCTGATGCTACTGAAGTACTTCTGAAGTACAGGAACATTTTATTTTGTCTGTGACCTGTAAACCACATGTAACCTTCTGTTTTTTAGGACGGAGCATTAAGGGGTTAATTAAAGTTTGAAAAAGAAAAAGAAAAATCTTCGTTATTCTCAAATAAACCTTATTTTTCTTACTTAGTGGTTCTAACAATAAGCTGCCTACTGATGCACACATGACACACAGAGGAAAAGAAACACAACAAATACACACAAATCATTTAATACCCCTGCAACATACATTTAACCCAGTAAACCTTTTTTAAATACAATTGCACAAATAGAAAGTAGCACTATGCAAAAGACACTGTGATAACCAGTGTCACACAGTGCAATCACAAAAGCCATGTATTGAAGAAAGGACTTTTTTGCATATTATAACATTTTCTGAATGTTTCACCATTAAAATATTCTTATTTTAATAATGAGAGAGAGAGAGCAAGAGAGAGACAGAGAGAGAGAGACTCAAAAATAAGTTATGAAACTCATAATGTCAAAATATCACGGGGAAAATTGAATAAATGGTACGAGTGAATCCATGGCTTCTTAGGACTATATTTTATTATTAATGTAAAATATTTCTACAGGAATTTATATAAACAGAATACAGAACAGCACGGTCATCAGAAATATGCATAAATACAAGTAGGTGGAGCTAGAGGTGGAGATGTACATCAAATAGTAACACTGACATTCATTTCTAAAGCTAGAGGTTTGAACTAAACACTCAGGAAAACAATGTTGTTCCTCTTCGTGGTGTTTTTCACTCTTGCTGATGTTGGTAAGTCATATACACTGCACACAAAATATTATTTTTTCTAATTAAGAAGACACAATTTTTCATGTGAAATGTGTCATTTATGATTAAAATATCACAATATTGTTGTAATGTTTTTATAGCAGAGGCTGCTGACAATAACATTAAACCAGATCAAACCAATGTATTTTCAATGGAAGGCAGCAACATCTCACTGTCCTGCACATATAGTGGATCAGTTAACAGACTCCACTGGTATCAACAAAAACCTGGATCAAGACCTGGGTTTCTGCTGCTAACTGATGAAAGCGGTACACATGTCACACACGCTGAACCACAGCATCCACGATTGTCCATAAAACAAGATAAAACGAATAAGAAAGTGGATCTGATCATCTCCTCTGCTGCTGTATCAGACTCTGCTCTATACTACTGTGCTCTGGAGCCCACAGTGACAGGAAATCCAGCTGCACTGTACAAAAACTTTCACACAGAAAGTTTCAAAGAAAGTTTCATGCCCTTTTTGGGGGACTCTATCTTTCTCTTGATTGGTCAGGGTCATGGTTCATATGGAGTCTGTTCCACACATGAAGTGGGAAAACACCCTGAATGGTATGTCAGTCCTTGGCAGAGCTCCATATACAAACCCTTTCACATACTCTATCACACAGAGTGGCAATTTCTTCTAGCAATTTTCCTACTGTCATGTTTTTTGGAGGTGATGCAAAACTGCATACAAATTGACTGAACTCATCATTAAACTGGGGATCCTGAAGCTGTCATTTTTATAATAAAGAAAGATTTCTACCCTCATGGTACAATTCCATATTGACTGATAACAAGTGCACTAAAGACAAGGCTCAGGTCAATCCTCATAGCAGAATTCCACAATGCCAGTGGACTCATGATCCTCTCTGTTCTGTCTGGAGTAATTACACTGCAGATGAAGGGCATTTTATTGTCTAAGTGTAGTAACTTCTTCATATATAATAGTCAAACTAATCAGTTATAGCCCAATGTTCAACAAGTTCAACCTCAACAGAAGGATATCATCTTCAAAACTAAGGATTATCTTATTATCAGCAAACCAAGAAACTCGAACCGTCTTATTCATTAGTGCATTGTTGTCTCCTGCTCTTTTGCAGTGTTCAGTGTGAGAAAGATTAATTTCATAAAAGTATGTTGGGTTTAAAATATAATGTGTTGTGATTCACGATCAAGAATCTAAGTAAAGTCATCTAAAGGGAATTGTGTGTGTTTAAACCCCTGATAGGACAGGAAGTATGTCATGTGAATATAAAGTATTTCTCAAAGGCCAGTTCGGTTTAATTGTTGAGTTTTTAAACTGATTTCAACATCTGCTTCCTTTTAGTTTTTCCTTCTTATTCCTTTTTCTGCTTTACTTTAAATAATGTAAAGAAAATACAGAAACACACACAAAATGACAAAACCAGCAGTATTTGAGAGAGAAATGCATGGGTGTTACGAAGACAACACAAATAATTACTAATCCAGAGTATATATGTGTGTTGGTATGACATGTTTGCAGGGTTTATTTAATAATGTGTTACTTTTTTTCTCTTTAGTAAACACAAGATGGTGCAGTCACTTATCTTATTGTGGGTCAAGTACTAGAGCACCACACATTAATATTATTACACATTATTATAATGTTATAACATTAATATCCTAACCCCTGCCCTGGTTACTCTTAGTGCCTAAGCTAAGAGATACTATTCTGATTAAACGACACAGCTGTCCATTTAACACTAAACTGTCATAAGAATAAATACTCATCTAATGTCATTTCTCTGACAAACAAAAGTACCTGCTGTGTCAGAAACACTGAAAACTGGAAACTTATCTGTAAATCTGCCTTTACTCTTCTTTCTCTTCTTCTGATGCTATCATGAAAAAGAAAGTTGTATTTTTTTTAGATTGATCTGTTAGAGCTGAGCATTAAGAGATTAATTCAACCTTAATTATAGAGTAAAAAAGTTTCTTCCTTATATTCAAATAAATCTTATTCTTTTTCATTTAGTGATTCTTATATTAATCTGCTTGCTTGTGTTTGCACACCAATTCTCTAATTTAGAGACATTACTAACAAATATAATTAAAATATTTCACAATTTAATAAATAGGTTAGATTTTTTACTAGATTTTTACAAGAATTGATCATTTTTACATGAATACATTATTTTCCTGCTTTCAGTATGTGTTTACTTAAATGTGCTCTGGACAGGTTTCCCATATGAGGCTGAATGTAAAGCCAGGATGTTTCAGTAAGAATCAACAATCTGACAACAACATTGGTGACACTGTCATGTGATGCTGTGGGGTGGAGCAATTTTGAAGCTTTATGGTGTTAACATATTAGATTACAGAAAGATCTCCACTATTTTCACTGAGCTAAGACCAGTCATCATGTTCACTGTTATATTCATGTATCTGTGGCTTTCACTAGGTGAGTTAACATTGACTTTTTGTTATTGCAGAAATATTAACTATATTATATTAAATATTAGTCTGTGTGGTGATGCAGTGTGAAAATGCAGAGTGTGGGTCTGACTTAAGTATTTCCTGATGATTATTTAAAGGTTAAAAACATTATGATCTCTTCTCTATGACAGGTGACTCCATGGCAGATTCAATAGAGCCAGATTTCCCTCATAACGCTGTAGATGAAGGTGATGATGTTACTCTGTCCTGCAAATACAAAAAAAGTAGTGGAACAGACTACTTGTACTGGTACAGACAATATCCAAAATCTAAACCTGAGTTCCTTCTTAATATTTTTCAAAGTGGAACTACAATTTCCAACACTGACCCAAGAATGTCTGCTAAAGCTGATGATAAACAGGTGGATCTGATCATCTCCTCTGCTGCTGTATCAGACTCTGCTCTATACTACTGTGCTCTGAGGCCCACAGTGACAGGAAATCCAGCTGCACTGTACAAAAACTTTCACACAGTTTTGTTATATTGAAAGCATTCTACTTATATCTGTGCAATACTGTACATAAGTACCCTATTTATGTTTCCATCCTTGTATCTGTACTTTTATATTTTTCTATTTTATAATTTATGTCTGTGTATTCTCCAGCACCAAAAAAATCCTTGTATGTGTGAGCTTACTTGGCAATAAAGCATATTCTGATTCTGATATTCATGTTTTTGTGGCTTTCATTAGGTGAGTTTTGAATTTTTATTATGTCAGAAATGTGTTTTAGTGATCTATCAGTGTGCTGTTAAGGCAGAATATGAGTCTGACCTATGCAGTTTTGGCTTTATTATGTAAAGCTTAACAACATTATGTTGTCTTCTTTATGACAGGTTGGCAGGTGACTCCATGGCAGATTCAATAAAGCCACTGTTCACTCATAAAGTTGTCCTGCACAAATTTAGTACTGGTGAAGGAAGCAACTACCTGCAGTGGTACAGGTAATATCCAAAATCTAAACCTGAGTTCCTTCTTTATATTCACCAAAGAGGAACACCAATCAGTCCCAACAATCCCTCAAGAATGTCTGCTAAAGTTAATAAAGATAAACAAGTAGATCTGAACATCTCCTCTGCTGCTGTATCAGACTCTGCACTACACTACTGTTGTTGAATTCTCTCTCTGTCTCTCTTGTGATTTATAAAGAGTTTATATTTTGACACATGTTGGATTATTACTAGCGATCCTTTGCTGTCTATTTTTAATAAAAGTTATTGACATTTTCTCTTGCATTTTCATTCATTATTTTTTTTTGTTCATGTGTAATTATGCATGTACATCCTGGAAATGCGTGTTGCTTTGCAGGATTTGTGCTAAGGCAATGGCCTTGTACAAACAATCAGAGCAGATGTGGGTTTAATCATCCAGATTTATTCATATTAATTATCCAAATGTAGGGAAATGTGATCTGACTGAGTTTGTGGCATGTTTTTTGGTTTAAGATGAGGATTTTGAGTATTTCTGAAACTGTTCTGAACAGATTTTTTTTTGGATTTTGTTACACAACAGTCTATAAATAACCCCTCTTTACAATCACGGTGAAGAGAGAAGCATCTATAACAATAAAAGATGTCCAATCTTGATGTGGATGAGCTACAGGACATCAGGATCCTCTGCTGTTATTGAAGAGCAGGACTCTGAGGTTACACTGGAAACAGACTTACAGCAGAAGATTGGACAGTGACAGTATTCACAACTTCAGTTGAATACAAAACTGACAGATTCTAGCCTGAGCAACGAGGTGCAGACTGCATTTATCAAAGGATCCTGAAAAACAGAAATCTCTAAACTATATAATTTATCTGTTTTTAAACAGCAAACAGATTATTTTTGGGTTAGATTTGTATCATTTTCATAGGAAATCCTTGGACAGTTTAATGTTTTTTTTGTATTTCTTTAAATATTTTATTATTTTCCTATTTATTTCTTATTCTTCTATACTACTTGCTATGCTCTTCATTGTATTATATTTCAGTGCACTGTTGTTGAGAAGAGCACCCACAGTATCGTTGTACTCCTTTGTGCAATGACAATAAAATTTATTCTATTCTATTCTATTCACAGAAATAAAGCCGATAGATAGTCGTGCAGTGTGAAAACAATGGTGACCCAACAACTTTGAAAATCTTGCAGCGTGAACTCAGCATTAAGGCCTCGCGCTCAACCGCACCCCCTGAAGGTGTGAGCGAAGGAACAACCTTCTGCTGTTGTCGACCCAGAAGTTCAGATGGCAGCGGTGGGATTCGAACCCACGCCCCCGAAGAGACTGGAGCCTTAATCCAGCGCCTTGGACCGCTCGGCCACGCTACCCATGCATTTAGAGGGTTGTGGGGCTGTGGTCAAGGGAGGCCTGCCAGGTCGGGAACGAGAGGCACTCTGGCAGGCGGTCGCAATGGTTGTACCACGCACGCTTCCATTACCAGACGTGATTCAAGATCCAAACCAAGGAAATGTTTTGCAAAGTGGATTGACAGCCTTAGGCTCTTGTTGACAAGGTTTGCTGATATGAACTTGAATCCCAGTCTGTTGCAATCAAGGTGCACGATCCGGGCCGCTGTCTTCGGGACTGCGCACTGCATTGATCTGCGTGGATCTCCAGTGGCGACCTGTCAGCCTTACAGCATCTGTGTCCAACCAACATGGAAATACAGCCCACGGTTGCGAAACACCTAGACCCAGGGCTAGCTTTTCTCGCTCCCCTCTAGCACGGTCTCACAGACCAGGTACGAAGCATTCCGCATGCAGGAGTTGTGGTAAAGAGGAGGTTAAAGGGCACACAAGCGACAAGGAAGGGATTCAAACCCACAGGTGTAGAACACAACGGATTAGCAGTCCATCGCCTTAACCTCTCAGCCACCTCGTCAGACGCAGGTGTGGCACCCACGGCTAAATGTCCACAGACACCGCGACAATTCCGTAGAGGAGCGCCATAACCCAACGCGTTTAAACAAGCCTGTTCCCAAAACAACTGGAGCCCATCCCACGTGGATTAGAAGTCTGTCTCCTTAACCTCTTGGCATCCTAGGTCACCCACATGACCTTACACCTCAGTGCACCTGGCACTTGCACTCCATTGCCCAAACCTCTTGGCCACCACTTCTTATGTCGATTTTTTATTCTTGGTTGAATTGTTGTTTTGTTGGTAGCTCGTAACCATGGTAAGGGCACGACTGATGCGGCTCACACGCGGAAACCGTGTTTTGCGTACCGTCCTGTGGGTGTTTGGACTTGCTGTTTGAAAAAGGAAGGTGTGAAACGGAGCAGCGTCTCAAAGCCAGGCGTTGACACCAGTTGCCGAAACCTGGGAGTCTGGGGGCTCCGGTACAGTGTGAGCGTGCTTGTTTTTTTTTTTTTTGCAGCCAGGCAGCCTGATTACGTCAACTCTTAAGCACATTTGCAGAAGGCACAGGAGCCACAACCCCTGTAAAGCCTTTGTGGTGCCAGAGCCCACAACCACTGTCTTGAAAAGACTCAGCTGGCAGCAGTGGGACTTGAACCCACGCCTCCAAAGAGACTGGAGCCTAAACCCAGCACCTTAGACCACTCGGCCACGCTACCCAAGGTCCCAGTACTTATAGACCTCTATGGAGAGCACACTGACATACTGTCTGGGTGTGTGGTACACAGGCTGCACAGATGAGGACAGACAAACTGTGCAGAGGGTGAAAAACAGCTCAAAAAATCATCGGCTGCCCTCTGCCCTCCCTGGATGACATGTCCAGGTCCTGCTGCCTCAGCAAAATCAAGGCCATCACAGGAGACTCCTCACATCCTGCTCATCACTTGTTTGACCTGTTGCCATCTGGGTGGCATTTCAGGTCAACAAAGTCTCACACCACCAGACATACAAACAGCTTCTTCCCCTGGGTCATTCGGACTGCAAACAATCACTGAACACACACACACACACACATTCTACCTAATAAAATGTGCAATTATACTGTGCACTTTAATCTGTCTGTGAATTGAGTACAAGTTATAACTTAATATTGGCTTTGCACAAATTAGATTTCAAGCAAATATATAATTGGGAACATTTTGTTGCAGCTTTATGAATGTTCTACTTATATTACAGTAGCCCTTTAAAAAAGGGTACAAGTATGCATATGTATGAAAGGAGAGTCCATAACCTGAGGTACTGAGATATTGAGAAGGTATTCAGTATTCAGGTTCAGTATTTATATTAACATATTTTTACATATGTTTCTTTATTGACATACACAACCAGTTATTACAACATTATTACAACAATACTAATTCTAACAAAGTCCTGAATATGTACAATATGGCTATATTTGTGGACACCTAACCATCACACCAGTATGTGGGCATTCTCCAAACTGCTGCACAATTGTAGGATGTCTTTATATTCTTACAAAAAACATGTTCCAGCTCAATGAAGATGTTTATTACAAGTTTGGTGTGGAATAAATTGAGTTACCTGCACACAGCCCTGACCTCAAACCCACTCAACACTTTTGGGATGAATTAGAATTCTGACTGCACCCCAAGCCACACATGCCTGATGTTTTAGGGCTGTATGGACACATGGACATACAGTATCTCACAAAAGTAAGTACACCCCTCACGGTTTTGTAAATATTTTATTATATCTTTTCATGTGACAACACTGAAGAAACGACACTCTGCTACAATGTAAAGTAGTGAGTGTACAGCCTGTATAACAGTGTAAATTTGCTGTCCCCTCAAAATAACTCAACACACAGCCATTAATGTCTAAACTGTTGGCAACAAAAGTGAATACACCCGTAAGTGGAAATGTCCAAATTGGGCCCAAAGTGTCAATATTTTGTGTGGCCACCATTATTTTCCAGCATTGCCTTAACCCTCTTGGGCATGGAGTTCACCAGAGCTACAGGTTGCCATATATTTACAAAAATGTGAGGGGTGTACTCACTTTTGTGAGATACTGTATATTGCCACCTACTGAACAATCATCTAATTTTTAATATTATTAGTGTATATTTTGCAACAAGTTTGAAGTAATATCTAAATAAAGCTAGTCTAAGTAGATTGATTGATAATGTTAAATTGCCCCTAGGTGTGAATGGGTGAGCAAATGGCTGTGTGTGTGTGTGTGTGTGTGTGTGTGTGTGTGTGTGTGAAAGAGAGAGAGAGAGAGAGAGAGCGAGAGAGAAACAATTATTTTTTTCAATTATATTTCTGCACATATATAAATTTGGTAAGTTAAAAAACAATTTTTTTGGTGTTAAGGTTTTTCTCTTCAGTGAACACAAGATGGCGCAGTCATCTTAATGTTGGCCTAGAACTAGAGCATCACACAACCTGCTCACATTCTCTGAGACATAGAGTATACTTGTTCTTCTATCATACATACTGCTGATATAATATCCTAACCCCTGCCCTGGTTACTCTTAGTGCCTAAGATAATTTCAGAGATATCATTCTGATTAAACAACACAACTGTCCACTTAACACTAAACTGTCATAAGAATAAATAATCATCTAATGTCATTTCTTTGGCACCTGCTGTGTCAGAAACATTAAAAACTAGAAACTTATATGTGAATGTGCCTTTATTCTTCTTTCTCTAAATTACAGATATCACTAACATATGTAAAATAACATAAATACATTATTTTCCTGCTTTCAGTATGTGTTTACTTAAATGTCCTCTGGACAGGTTCCCCATATGAGGCTGAATGTAAAGCCAGGATGTTTCAGTAAGAATCAACAATCTGACAACAACATTGGTGACACTGTCATGTGATGCTGTGGGGTGGAGCAATTTTGAAGCTTTATGGTGTTAACATATTAGATTACAGAAAGATCTCCACTATTTTCACTGAGCTAAGACCAGTCATCATGTTCACTGTTATATTCATGTATCTGTGGCTTTCACTAGGTGAGTTAACATTGACTTCTTGTTATTACAGAAATATTAACTATATTATATTAAATATTAGTCTGTGTGGTGATGCAGTGTGAAAATGCAGAGTGTGGGTCTGACTTAAGTATTTCCTGTTGATTATTTAAAGGTTAAAAACATTATGTTCTCTTCTCTATGACAGGTGACTCCATGGCAGATTCAATAGAGCCACTTCTCCCTCATGAAGCTGTAGATGAAGGTGATGATGTTACTCTGTCCTGCAAATACAAATTCAGTGGTGTTTCAGGAAACAAGTACCTGCACTGGTACAGGCAATATCCAAAATCTAAACCTGAGTTCCTTCTTTATATTGTTCAAAGTGAAACTTATAATTCTGATCCTCCCCCAAGAATGTCTGTTAACGTTGATGATAAACAAGTGGATCTGATCGTCTCCTCTGCTGCTGTATCAGACTCTGCTCTATACTACTGTGCTCTGCAGCCCACAGTGACAGGAAATCCAGCTGCACTGTACAAAAACTTTCACACAGTTTTGTTATATTGAAAGCAGTTCTACTGATGATTTTGAGCTGCTATTTACATGCCATTTTGGGCAAATTCTTTGTAAAGAGTTCATATATATATTACAATTTGACAAATGTTGGATTATTAGGAGACAGGAAATTCATTGTTTTGCTATATCTATAATCTTTCTTGGGAAAACTGGGAATGAGGAAGAAATGTAAGAAAAACAGAAAAGCCTGAGGAAGCCCATGGGGATACAGAGAGCCATTGTATAGTCATGATGTCTGGTCTGACAGCTCCACAGTCCCTGAAAAGTAGAAATTAGGTGAATCTTTGGCATCCATTAATGGTATAATATTTGCTTTAGAGAGGGATTATTTATATAACTTTTAAGAGTAGCTTTAATTTGTTTTGGTATTCAATCTTCTTGGGTATTTCTTCAGATAATGTGATCACTGTGATGACTTACATCTTAGGTTAAGTAACATCTTCAGGCTTGTTGATGATAATATAGTGTTGGATATCATCAGCAAAATGATGAGTCTATATCTAGAGAGAAGAAGAAAGAGGCTTATAGACATATGAAAGCAACAAACTATGGATTAAAAATACATGATTGTTCATTTCAGGAAGATCCAAAGTGATTACAGTTTTTATGGTGCATCACATAAGATCTTATCTGGGCCAGAAAATCCCAGATGTGTTTCAATTTCCTGTACAGACAGGAGAGCAAACACCTAGAAGATAATAAACACTAGAAACATCATCAGAGTCTATCTAACCACTACTGAGGATCCTTTCCAGAAAATATACAAGTATAAAGCCAACAATCTTGTGGATGTTGCCTCCCACCCTTCTACCAGACACTTTACTCAGACAGTCAGGTTCAGTAACGTGTATATGTTTAACCTATTTAACTATTGTTTGTTATAGCTGTAATTAATTTCTGCATAACAAGTGATAATACACACAAATATGACCATCACTGATTTGGTTCAGATTAACTACTGGAAAAGAAATACTGGGAAAAGTATTATAAGTAGTATGTAGGTTAAGTGTACAGTCTTTTTAATGTACTTTGATTTGATAAAATGGCACCATTTCAAGAACATTTCAGATAAATATAAATTATAAGTACACTCATTCAGTAACCTCTTTGTTAAGATCAAGTTTGCTGTAGATCTGGAGTCTATCCCAGGAATACTGGCCATGTGACAAGAATCCACCATGGATGGGATTCCTACCAATCACATTTAAGCACAGTAAACCATGTTTTGCCTGTCTGGTTGCCAGGTATGCAATTTAACATAAATGCATTATTTGCATTAAGCAGACATGTTATGTGATGACAGAGCATTGATACCAGAGATATTATGTGACGATGGCTGGGTGAGTTTGTGCAATGGGGCAAAAGGTGCTTAGGGTTTACAGCTGGCATTATTGATATTAGTGGAGAAATAAGATGTCCAGGTGCTGTTTAGAGCAGTTCTGTATCTAAGCAGGTGCTCAGTGTAAGCTACAGAGTGTACAGCTAGGCCAGTTTTCCTATATAGAATCTCAAGAGTTCATCCAATCACTTATATTTTCTGAAGCTCAAGAGTGAACCAGTGAGAGGTGCAGGAAGAGGGAACCAGGCTTATCTTCACAGAAACATGTTCTTCTAAAGCTTGAGAAATGGCAAGGTTATAGATGGACAGAATCTCAGAGGTGTGGGAAAATCTAGCAGAGCCAAGAATAGAAAAAGCATAAATAGATAAAGAAACAATAGAAAAAGCATAAATAGATAAAGAGAAAGATATTGGGTCAATCACTTGACCATGAGCTTATGGTCAGAGATACCCAGTTCAGCCCAGGGGAACAGATCAGGTCAAGTGTGTGATCATGAGAGTGGGTGGGTAAGTTTACATGTTGCATAAGGTTAAAGTTTTCCAGTATTGACATAAGTTCCTCAGTTTTAGCAGAATCAGTGTCTACATGGATACTGAAGTCATCAAGTTGTATTACTGGTAAAGATCTTGTGCAAGCAAGAGTAATTAGTTCACTTCGTTGGTCAATGAATTAGAATTATAAGGAGAGGTGTTGGACCAACCACCTTCAATGTCAGATACTCAAATGAGGTTATATTGTGGAAGGCAGCACTAAATATTTTAAGTTTGTTGCAGTGAAAAACAGCAAGCCCACCACCCCTGACTTGAAGAGGCAAAAACAGACATATAATGTATTACAGTATTACAAATAAAAATCCTTTACAAATATATGAAATGCAAAGTTTCATATCTTTTTGTCTGTGACCATTTATTTGCATCATCAGGTTTTTCTCCTTAATGAAAAGAAGATGGTGAACTCAGTTATCTTATAGAGAGCCAAATACTAGAGCACCATATAAACATTCTCACATTCTTTTCACATACTTTTCACAATAAACCCTCTGTAATATAGGCTCTAATTGTTTTTCTATCATACATACTGCACAAATATTATCTTAACCCCTGCCATGGTTCATCTCAGTAGCTAAGCTAATTTCAGATATACCAGTTCATATAAAACAACTGTTCACTTTAGACTAAACTGTCAGAAGAATAAATACTCATCTAATTTTAGATTTCTTTCTGATTATACCTGTAGTGCAGTTGTACTAATCATGTCATATGTACATTTTTATGTACATTTTATGTACATCTCTAATCTTGTGTTGTTAGAGCCTTCCAGTCCACCTCACTCCTGAATGTAAAGCCACACACTCTTGACACTGTCATGTGATGCTGTGGGGTGGAGCTTCATGAACCTTTATGATGTTAACATATTATTGTGCAGAAAAACCTCAGAATATTTAATTCAGCTAAAACCATTCATCATGTTTATTGTAATATTCATGTTTCTGTGGCTTTCACTAGGTGAGTTTTGAATATTTATTTCAAATATATTATGCTGAAGTTTAGAAAAGTTTAGAAAAGGCAGAATATAAGTCTGAAGTGGATCTGATCATCTCCTCTGCTGCTGTATCAGACTCTGCTCTATACTACTGTGCTCTGGTGTCCACAGTGACAGGAAATCCAGCTGTACTGTTTTGTTATACTGAAAGCAGTTCTGATGATAGTTTTGAATTTACATGCATAAATTTGGGGAATTCTGTTTCTCTTGTGATTTATAAAGAGTTTATTTTTGACACATGTTGGATTATTAGGAGAAAGCTCATTCATTTAGACACAAATATTTCACTAGCGATCCTCAGAGATCCCAAAAATCCCAGAAGTGTTTTTAATTTCCTGCAGAGACAGAAGAACACACACCTCCATTCCATCATCATCACTACATTCAGATAAATATTGCTAGCATATGTGAATATGTGAAACTGCATTGAGTGTCAGAGCATTAGAACCTATAGCAGATTGAAAAAAAAACACTGGAAACATCAGGGTCTCTGTTTAACTTTTAATGAACAACACACAACATCCTTGATATTATTGTCAAGATCAGCAGATGTTTTTCCAAACCTCATTGAAATACCAAAGAAAGTGGTTGTTATCCTATGCACTCATTAAATACAAAAAAAAAAAAAATGAATCATTGTTAGGTTTCCAGAGAAGCAGAAACCTTGGGTAAGTGCAAGAATAACAACAGTTTAAGATTGTGGGCTGACTGAATTATAGCAACAACCATAAAACCAGAATACCATAAAAGGTAGTCTCACCAAGGAGAGATAACATGGACACACGGACGCTGCCAAAGGAATGAATATAGCAAAAATATAATACACTAGGCTTTATTTAATATAACAGCCTAACTGCCATAACATCAATCAATGGCTAAGGCTAAGCTAGCAAGAAACACAAGGAGTGACCCCTGCCCGCTAACCTAGTTTGTCTAGACATTTAAAAAAAATAATTACATGGTGGAATGTAGGTGCACACACGGAGTGCAAGCAACAAACAAACAAACAAACAAACAAACACCAGAATAGCATGCTAACACTGAACCAAGAGTCTGAAACAATGTGCTGCATTTTAAACTGGTAGCTCCACCTCTTTTGGTTCTTTTTTGGGTTCTTGTCTTCTCAATGGTCAAGTGTGTCACCCAGTTAATGGTGATTGTCCCACCTACATGAGGACAGTTAGAGACACATGAGCAGAAACAAAACCTAATAATTGGGAAATAAGGGAACAGAACATACATACAATCACAATGTCACATAATAATACTTATCTATGATATTTGGTGGGGTTGTGGCCCCTAAAGTAGAGAAGGCCATTGATATATATATATTGACACAGAAAGATAATAGAGTTTGTTGGGCTGTGATAATGATCAGCACTGTCATGTGATACTGCAGGGTGGAGCTTCAAGAAGCTTTATGAAGATCCAGAGAGCAAAAGGAAAACAAAACCTCCTAAAAGCTAAACAAAATAACACAAAAAAGAGAAAGAAAAGATAACGAATCCATAAAGTGATATAATACACAAAATAAAAAAATTAAAAAAGAATAAAATGGTGTGTGTAGCTAACACAGGCTCCCGTGTTCCATACACAACAAAAGACAAGACATTAGGGAATTTAATTTCTTTACTGAAGCAGAGTGACGTCTAGATCAATAACAAAAAGAACTGTACATGTTACATGCATACTTTTATAAGGTTTTATGAAGTAATTTAAGTTGATTTTAAATAGTCAGAATGTAATAAATGAATATTAGCTATACAAAATTTAGCAATTACCATTTATCCATTTATCCAGTGGTATCCTGGCTAATCTGTCCTACTGAATAAATTTAGAAATTAACTTTATTCTACATTAAAATCATCTATTGAGAGTAATTGAATGAAAATATTCAGAAAACAGCGCCAGTTTCTGTTGTTCCACAAGGAGGCAGAATAAAACAATAAACCCAGCCACTAATAAACATGTGCTGCTGTCACTCTGTAACCATGTCTCTATCAGGAAATGTTCAAGAAACTCAACATTGTAGATTTTGTACCTATGATGTGGATTTTTATTTTTTACCTAATGAAATCATTTTCACATTAAAGATAAAGCTTTCAGATAAAAGCTGATAAATGAACACATTTAAGTGTAATGTTGTTAGTCACATAAATACACAAAAAGTAATTAATTGGTTAATTGATTTATTGATTGTCTAAACCACTTGATATTTGACTAAGAGTCCAATAAGGAGTTAGAGACCCCTGGTATAATATGTAAAACCTTAATTATTAGATGAATGATAAATGTCTTGTTCCACATGTGAGACTGAATGTAATGTCAGGATGCAGTAAAGAATCTGTCAGTAAAACTGGTGACACTGTCATATGATGCTGAGGGGTGGAGCTTCATGAACCTCAGAAGTGTTAATATAATAAAGTACAGAAAGACCTCAGAATATGAATGGAGATGGAGATAAAACTGACCCTATGCCACCACGTCTGTCTGCTGAAGTTGATGATAAAACTAAACAAGTGGATCTGATCATCTCCTCTGCTGCTGTATCAGACTCTGCTCTATACTACTGTGCTCTGAGGCCCACAGTGACAGGAAATCCAGCTGCACTGTACAAAAACACTGACACAGTTTTGTTATATTGAAGGTAGATAAACTGCTTAAACTCAATAATCTACATTCCATCAAATCAGGAACTCTGCTAGTTTTTGACTCTCAAAATTTTCAAGTGAAATAAACTCACACAGCAGAATAAACTCATGAACAGGATATTATTATACATCAAATGTACATTAAATAATTGCTTAAATTGACTTTTGTTAGTTTTTTAAATGCATTATCATAGTAAATATTTTACAGTAATTCATTACACATTTTTCAAAAATATACAAAAATGTATTTTGAAAAAAGTTTCAGTTTTACCAACTTAAATAAAAGAAAATTAAGTAAACCTAACTCTAGGAAACAATTCATTTTAACTATTTAAGTAACTATTTGCTATTATTTATACTGTTATAGATTTTTTTACTCAAACAGGGGAAATAAAAAAAGAACCTTATTAATTAAAACGTGTTTGTTTCCCCAAATTAATGTTTTTGTTGCTATGTTTATGTATTGTGTTGTAATTGTTGTCATAATTCAAAATAATTAAAAAAATAAATGTATGTACAACAGTCTGCCATAAGATCAGCAAACTTTCATGTATTTATTTTATTTTGCTCTCTTTTGGTCATCATCATGAGGAGACTCTTGCAGAAGACTGAACAGGAGTTGTTTGTTCTCTGATATAACTGAGGACAGCTAGCTAGCAAGCTAACATTAGCTATGTCTGTTTATAACAGTAGCTTGCAGAGTCAAATGCTGCACTCATACAGTAGTTCAGAATTATCAGCTAACAAAAACACAAAACCTCTTGTTACCTATACAGCCTGAATACAAGTATAGCTTTTCTATTCCAATTTCTACTTGAAATAAAATAGAAAAAACTTGGAAATGTATTTAGTTTAAAAAGTTAGTATCAAAGGTTAAAGTACTGTGAGTTATTGTGTCTTTTTGGCGTTAGAGTCGTGAGACACAGCCCTGATCTCTAACTCCAAAAGATATGTTTAAGAGGTGAAGTCAGATGCAGTGGGTTGATCAGCAACAGTGGAATAGTTCTGTGTTGTATTAGTGACTCAGTTCACTGTCACTGATACTGTGAAGTGATGATCTGTGTAAAATTATACTACAACAGCATCACTTCCTGGGTGTGTCCTTCTAGAGACGTGTAAAGTTCAGCACATACAGCACTATTATACAGAATCCTCACAGAGCTGTGTTCAGAAATGGATCAACTATACAACTTACTGTACATAGTGAGATACATACCACTGATTCTCACTCTAGTTACAGGTAATTCATTTTTATCAACTTATTAACAGACCTCATTATTACAATAATATTTATTCAATTAATTCAGTGCATTAATTAATGGCCATATTTTCTATTATTCATCTAGTCATTTATTGATTTTTTAAGTCAATATTTGGTTTTAAAAAACTATTCCACTAACATATTTTTTTTATATTCTTTTCACACCAGGTATTTTTGCAAATAAAATTGGACCATAATTATTTTTTTATGTGATTTGCATAAAATATTTCACTGATATATTTCTTTATGTTCTTCTTACACCAGGCAGTTTTGCAGATAAAATTGGACCAACGGATGAAGATGCCAACATTGTCAGGAAAGAAACAGAGACTGTTACTCTGAAATGTTCATATGAGACAAGCAGTGAGACCATTTATCTTTACTGGTACAAACAATATCCTAACAGCGCACCACAGTTTTTACTGTATAAAGGCGCCAGGTCATATAGTGGTTTAGTGAGCACTCCTGATGATCATCGATTAGAGACAAAAACCAGCAGAGACTCTACTGAACTCACTATCAGAGGTCTAAAGCTCTCAGATTCTGCAGTCTATCTTTGTGCTCTGCAGCACAGTGACACAGAGTCAGTGAAAGGCTGTACAAAAACAGTAAAATGATACATATGAAGTTTCTAAAACCACAGAAGATGAAAGAGACTCAATTTAACAACTTGTTGGTAAACCTCAGCTACAAACAACATTTGTGAAAACATATGCAGCTGGAGGAAACAGCAAACAAAGAATACTGAGCAATTAACACAACTTCACATTAACCACATTAAATTTACAAATCTACATCTGCCAGGTGATATTTAACATATTTAATTTATAAAATATGTTCAGGAAAAAGGTACTGAAGCATCCAGGTCCTCACAACCAGACTGTGTAACAATTTCTTACCTCAAGCCAACAGACTCCTCAATACCCAGAGACTGGACTGACACACACACACACACACACACACAAACACACACACACACACACAAACACAAAATTCTGCGAATGAGAGACAAAGATTCTTTGTGCAGTTGTAACCTTTATTATCTCTAATATAGAGGTACAACAAAACTACAAAAACACACACAAAAGATATAATAACTCAAAAGCATATTTGAGTTATTATAAATCCAAGTATGAAAGATTGAGAACAGAGAATATAACTGCCAACACCACTAAAAATGTGGAAGATAATTAGCACACTGTCTATTAGCTTGATGCTAACATATAATGGGAATTGCCGTAGACAAGTTAACGGAAATTAGCATTGGCATCACGACCAAATAACACGTAACAACATGAGAGTGTAAATCAACTATTTACCTTTACAAACTCAACAATGAACTCAGGATGTTGTCATACTTTCAGGCATATGTTTTTACTCTTTAAAATAACTTTACACCTCTGTAGTTGTGTACTGCTGCCAGTTTATTGTGTCTGTAACTCTTCACTGTTCACATATATCACTCAGATTCCTAACTGCTCACACTATTTCACACAACAGAAAATGTCTGAGAACAGAAAATATCAAGAAATAGCAACACTTCCAATAATTCACAGTAAATACAATTATCTGGCTTCAAAGTGCTGTTTATAACACATAGAGGGCAAGTGTTTCAATGCAAAGGAGTGTGGAGAGAGAGAGAGAGAGAGAGAGAGAGAGAGAGAATAGATTCTTACAACAACCAGAAAGAAAAGAGATGTGAGTTGTGGTTGCTTCAGTAAATTAATCAGGATAATCATATTTTCATAAACATTCTGTGTAGCATAAAAACGAGTTGACTTTAAACCAGGCATTTTCTCTCAGCAATGTATGACAAGCAGACTCTGGATGCTAGTTTAATGTTAGACTTAATATGATCATAACTCAGTGGTTTTCATATCAGAGGACAGATGAGGTGGACAGTTATGATGCATGGAATGATGTGATTGAATGGATAGATGGAGAACAATGAAAAATCTTCTTTGTATATATATATATATATATATATGTTTGTGAGATTGTGTGAGAATCTTGCATCCTGTGTACCAAAAAAGTAATGTATCTATTGTGTTATCAATTTCCCATCCTTTTGGATTACAGCAGTAACGAATTACAGATGTTTATTCCTACTCTGGTGTAATACAGTGTTGGAGACATAAAAATGATTTACCTTAGGTATTTGTGCTGCACAGAAAATAAGCACCAGGAATATAAATATTTTAATTTATTCATTAACTAAGGGTGGTGGTTTATGCATGAAAGACAATTATTAAAGTAATCATCAACATCTTCATATAAGTACATATTAATTTTACTGCTGTCTATCTGCACCTGATATTACACAATAATGCTGTAACACACACAGTTCATAAAAGCTTTCTGCTTTTTCTATTCTAAACCCCTGAGGTTTGGTGGATGTGTCTCTGACAGACGTCCTGTTAAACAAGTCATTTATTTTACATTTTCAGGTACAGCGGTCAGTTTAAAATAAAAGTTTCTTTAAAAGAGGAAATTGAGTCTCACATTATTTACATTTTTTTCACACACAAAACATTAATGTTGAATATTTTTGACTTTATAAAATGATTTTCTCAAGTCTTGGTGATTGGCCCCTATTAAACAATAAAGAAAGTAAGACATCTTTTTATATACACAGTTTAGTAGCCTACTATTCTTTTTGGCCGAATTTATCATTATAATCAACTTCATTATTTCCTGGATTTTGTATCACCAAAGTCTCTAAATGTATGTAAATGCAGGAAATGGGATTTAAATTGAAAACATTTTCCCCCATTTTGTGCCCCCCCCATTCTCAAATCCAAGTTACACCCTTGATGCAAAAACATTTCTACAGATTTATATAAACAGTATACAGTATAGAACAGTTGTCATGAATATGCATAAATACAAGTAGGTGGAGCTAGAGGTGGAGATGTACATCAAATAGTAACACTGACATTCATTTCTAAAGCTAGAGGTTTGAACTAAACACTCAGGAAAACAATGTTGTTCCTCTTCGTGGTGTTTTTCACTCTTGCTGATGTTGGTAAGTCATATACACTGCACACAAAATATTATTTTTTCTAAATAAGAAGACACAATTTTCCATGTGAAATGTGTCATTTATGATTAAAATATCACAATATTGTTGTAATGTTTTTATAGCAGAGGCTGCTGACAATAACATTAAACCAGATCAAACCAATGTATTTTCAATGGAAGGCAGTAACATCTCACTGTCCTGCACATATACTGGATCAGTTGAGAGTCTCCACTGGTATCGACAAAAACCTGGATCAATACCTGAGTTTCTGCTGCTAACTGATAAAAGCGGTAGTTATGTCACTGAGGCTCAACCACCTCATCCACGATTGTCCATACAACTTAAAAAAGAGCAAGATAAAACGAGTATGAAAGTGGATCTGATCATCTCCTCTGCTGCTGTATCAGACTCTGCACTATACTACTGTGCTCTGCAGCCCACAGTGACAGGAAATCCAGCTGCACTGTACAAAAACTTTCACACAGTTTTGTTATATTGAAAGAAGTTTTGCCAATGCTTTAGATAAAGTTACACGCCCTTTTGGGGGATTCTCTCTTTCTCTCTACTGATCAGGGTCATGGTTGATATGGAGTCTGTCCCACACATGAGGTAGGAAACACCCTGAATGGGATGTCAGTCCTTTGCAGAGCTCCATACACAAACCCTTTCACATACTTATTTACACATAGTGAATTTATTAGTAAATTTACTACTGTCATGTTTTTGGAGGTGATGCAAAACTGCACACAAACTGACAGTCACCTGAACTCATCATCAAACTGGGGATCCTGAAGCTGTGATGCAGCAACACTACCTGCTGTGTCACTGTGCTATCACACTGTTAAAATCCTTCTGCTTAAAGTGTTTTCTTGTAGTGTGGTGTTGTGTCATTGTTATTATAAAGAAAGATTTCTACCCTCATGGTACAATTCCATATTGACTGATAACAAGTGCACTAAAGACAAGGCTCAGGTCAATCCTCATAGCAGAATTCCACAATGCCAGTGGACTCATGATCCTCTCTGTTCTGTCTGGAGTAATTACACTGCAGATGGCTTGTAAATGAAATTTAAATATAAGGTATATTTATATATTTATATATAATTTTATATTATATATTAAATTATTAATCCAGAGCATATGTGTGGCTCTCAGGGAAAACATGGCAGATATCACTTTGGCTGAATTCTGGGGTTTATTTTAAGTATTATGTATTTTGACAGCCCAACTTTAACAAGCCATAAATATATTTCACCAAGCAATGTTTAAATCTTTTATTTACTTTATAATCCTGCATAGGCTGTTGTCACTGAACCTTTCATACTACACAATTGTAATTGCATGTGATAAGTTTATTGGTGTAATAGGGGTGTGTTCACTACATGCTCACTCACAGATAATGTTCACACACTACACTATCTTTTACCTGCTGAAGTGTGTCTCTCCCTTAAATCCCTTTTTTTCATGAAAATGTGTGTGTGTGTGTGTGACAGAGAGAGAGAGAGAGAGAGAGAGAGAGAGAGAGAGAGAGATTTTAAATTGCTAAATTAAAAAACTATTTATTAATGTGTTGTGTTTTTCTCTTCAGTGAACACAAGATGGCGCAGTCACTTATCTTATTGTGGGTCTAGAACTAGAGCACCACACAACCTGCTCACATTCTCTGAGACATAGAGTATACTTGTTCTTCTATCATACATACTGCTGATATAATATCCTAACCCCTGCCCTGGTTACTCTTAGTGCCTAAGATAATTTCAGAGAAGAAATACTAAACTGTTATAAGAACAAATACAGTAAAAAGTTTTATTTTTCATATTTAACTATTGCAGCTGAGTATTAACTTAAGCTTAATTAAGCCTTAATAATCAACAATCAGTCATGTGATGCTGTGGGGTGGAGCAATTTTAAAGCTTTATGGTGTTAACATATTAAATATTAACATATTAAAATGAACACTATAGCTTTATGGTGTTAACATATTAATCTAGCCATGGGGGTCACAGTCCAGTCACTTCTGTGCCGGTCCCGGATAAATAAAGAGGGTTGCATCAGGAAGGGCATCCGGCATAAAACATTGCCAAATTTAATGATGAGAATCGTCAGATGTAATAAATGAGGATATGAAGCTAGTGGGTGCAATTGTTGAGGATGCAGAAGATAGGGATAGGTGGACAGAGATGATTCGCTGTGGAGACCCCTGAAGGGAAAGTTTCTATTCTTTACAAGTTTTTGGTTTCCACAGTTCTTAGGTATGAATTGTAAGCTGTTTAAAATGTCTGAATATCATAAAAACTTTGCTGAAGCACAAATCTTCTTTAAAACACAGCATGAATCATATCTTCAAGTATGCTGATGACAATACAGTGTTGAGTCTCATCAGCAAAATATTGAGTTTACATACAGAGAGAAGGTGGAGGAGTGCGAGGACAAGTGTAGAAGGATTAATCCATAGGGGAACTCTTAATTTCCTGCAGACATATATGAGAGAAAACATAAAAAAGAAATAAAAAGCATCCTGTGCAGCTGTACCATTGTTTAATATGAAAAGAGTATTCTGTCTCAGAGCACAAGACACTACAACAGATGAAACAGATGAGGTGAAAAACACAAAAAACTTCATCACCGGCTCTTTTACTTCAATCAAGGATCCTTACCAGAAAGTGTACAATAAATACAGTTTAAAATAATAAATAGTGCATCGAGCCACTAGCTTTGTTTGTTTATTGATTTAATGTTTTCAACTATCTAACTGAATATTAAACTTTTACTCACCGTGTTTGTGCTTTCTTGGGAAATGTCCGTCATGTTCGGACACGTGCTTTTACGGTCATGTGACCTGAATATATTTGCATACATAATGGTGGTTGGGCGGGGTATTCAAATAAATGAGCTTGTTTCATGTTTGTGTTATTGTTTTATATTAAAATGTCTCAAAAAGACTTTTTATGTCCTGACACTTACATCTGACTATTAAAAATTGATAAATTAACATATGATTTTTTTCAGTTGGAGTACATATATTACTTTAAAGGTCCTGCTCATGGCTTGGACCTCATTCTGCCATTCAACAAACCAGAAACCCTTAACTGTAACTGGGAACAGACTTCTGTACAGGATCATGACACAATATCAGAAGAGGGATTTGAACCCACAACTCCAGAGGAGACTGCAACCTAAACCCAGTGCCTTAGACCACTCAGCCATCCTGACACACAAAAAATTAACAAATTATCAACTGAACTAATATTAATTAAACAATATCTAATCAGATTGACAGGTCCTCTGTGGAAGTGCAGGATTCTGTGTAGGTTTTGTAGAACCACAGAAACTAAACTACACTATTCCAATACTCAACTGTTTTATTTGTTAATACTGATAAATCAAGTGTTGTAGTCATTCTAGATGACATTCAGATATTAGATGTTAGGAGAAATTGGACTGCTAATCTTTGTTAGTCAATCAACTGGTCAATAAACAATAATCACCAGCATTAAATAGAATTTTCACCTGTTTTGTTGTGTCCATGTTCAGTATTTTATTTCTTTGTCAGGTTAAACTCCACAGAAGTGTCTAGGAGAGGCAGCAGTGGAATTTTTATCTAGTTTGTTTAACAGGGTTTTAGAGAGTGAGAAGATGCCTGAGGAATGGAGAAGAAGTGTATTAGTGCCGATCTTTAAGAATAAGGGTGATGTGCAGAGTTGCAGCAACTATAGGGGGATAAAGTTGATGAGCCATACAATGAAGCTATGGGAAAGAGTAGTGGAAGCTAGGTTAAGGAAGGTAGTGGAAATTTGTGAGCAGCAGTATGGCTTCATGCCCAGAAAGAGCACAACAGATGCAATTTTTGCTCTGAGAATGTTGATGGAGAAGTATAGGGATGGTCAGAGAGAGTTGCACTGTGTGTTTGTAGACTTGGAGAAAGCGTATGACAGGGTGACAAGAGAAGAGCTGTGGGACTGTATGAGGAAGTCAGGAGTAGCAGAGAAGTATGTCAGAGTGGTGCAGGACATGTATGAGAGGAGCAGGACAGTGGTGAGGTGTGCTGTAGGTCAGACAGAGGAGTTCAAAGTGGGACTGCATCAGGGATCAGCTCTGAGCCCCTTCCTGTTTGCTATGGTGATGGACCAGTTGTCAGAGGAGGTCAGACAGGAGTCTCCTTGGACAATGATGTTTGCAGATGACATTGTGATCTTTAGTGAGAGCAGGGAGCAGGTGGAGGAAAACCTGGAGAGGTGGAGGTTTGCACTGGAGAGAAGAGGAATGAAAGTCAGTCGTAGTAAGACTGAGTACATGTGTGTGAATGAAAGGGAGGGAAGTGGAACCGTAAGATTACAGGGTGAAGAGGTGAAGAAGGTACAGGAGTTTAAGTACTTGGGGTCAACAGTCCAGAGTAATGGAGAGTGTGGGAAAGAGGTAAAGAAGCGAGAGCAGGCAGGTTGGAATGGGTGGAGAAAGGTGTCAGGAGTTCTGTGTGATAGAAACATTTCAGCGAGAATCAAGGGGAAGGTGTACAAGACAGTGGTGAGACCAGCCAGGCTGTATGGTTTAGAGACAGTGTCACTCAGGAAGAGGCAGGAGTCAGAGCTGGAGGTAGCAGAGCTGAAGATGTTGAGGTTCTCTTTGGGAGTGACAAGGTTGGACAGGATTAGGAACGAGTACATCAGAGGGACGGCTCATGTCGGACGTTTGGGGGACAAAGTTAGGGAGGCCAGATTAAGATGGTTTGGACATGTTCAGAGGAGGGAGAGTGAGTATACTGGTAGGAGAATGTTGGACATGGAGCTTCCAGGAAGGAGGCAAAGAGGAAGGCCAAAGAGGAGGTATATGGATGTAATAAAGGAGGATATGAAGTTAGTGGGTGTAAGTGTTGAGGATGCAGATAGAGATAGGTGGAGAGAGATGATTCGCTGTGGAGACCCCTGAAGGGAAAAGCCGAAAGTAGAAGAAGAAGAAGAAGTCAGGTTAAACTCCACAGTCGTGGTTTATGTCTCATATGAAAATAGACACTCTGAGCTTTGTAGATTTGGATTTTTAGTTAAAGTATAGTGTTTCATCAGTATTTCTGTTTTATGTAGCCTACTAGAGGCAATATATTACTAGAAAAGTTAAACTAAAACCAGTTATACACAAATATTACCAGTGTGGAAAGAGTGAACATAGTCTGTAGTTTGTTCACAAAAATACTTGACAGATTTATTTATTTTATTTATATTCTTCTTTATAATGGGCAGTTTAGCAGATTAAATTGAGCTGACCGATGAAGATGTTCATACGAGTCAAGCAGTGATTACACTGAGCTTTACTCTTCTTTTCCTTTTACCAACTTAAGAGTCATTCTTTTCTCACAAGATGGAGGGATTAACACTTTTACATTCACTTCATCATCATCCTTTAACATTAACCATCATTTAACCATCAAATGTAGTAAGAGTCTAATGTTGTATTGTTTGTAGAATAAAGCCCAAATTGCACTTCACTAACAACTCCTCATACTGCTAGTTTGTTGTGTAACTGGTTATTATTGCATGGAACCAGTGGACACTGTGGATCAGAAACCCAGTAAACGCTCTGTTCTGGACATTCTTGTACCATTAAAGTTAGAATATTAATGATACATTTGATTTATTTGGTTTATTCTAGATGGAATCTGAAAAATACATGCAAACAACATGACTATGTCAAATGGATTAGTTTTAAATGTTTGCTTACTATAGAAACTAGTTTGGAGTTAAATGGTATATTTGTTCCAGATGTAGACGCAGACACCACTAATTTAATGTGTAATTAAATAACTTTAATTACTTTATTTACTGTAAGAGGAATAACTAATAAACTAAGGTGCAGAAATAGAAAAAAGATCAAAAAGAGAGCAAAAGGTAAATAAAACATCCAACAATATCCAAAACAAATCACACAGAAAGTTGATCAGCAACAGTGGAATAGTTCTGTGTTGTATTAGTGACTCAGTTCACTGTCACTGATACTGTGAAGTGATGATCTGTGTAAAATTATGCTCCAACAGCATCACTTCCTGGGTGTGTCCTTCTAGAGACGTGTAAAGTTCAGCACATACAGCACTATTATACAGAATCCTCACAGATCTGTGTTCAGAAATGGATCAACTATACAACTTACTGTACATAGTGAGATACATACCACTGATTCTCACTCTAGTTACAGGTCATTTATTTTTCATCTGTTATAATAATTATTACAATGATATTTAATCAGTTAATAAATTATATTGATTAATTACCATATTTGTATTAATCTAGTCATTTTTTTTTATTTTTTATTATATGATTTGCAAAAAATACTTCACTGATATATTTCTTTATATTCTTCTTACACCAGGCAGTTTTGCAGATAAAATTGGACCAACGGATGAAGATGCCAACATTGTCAGGAAAGAAACAGAGACTGTTACTCTGAAATGTTCATATGAGACAAGCAGTGAATACATTTGGCTTTACTGGTACAAACAATATCCTAACAGCGCACCACAGTTTTTACTGTATAAAGGCGCAAGGTCAGATAGTGCTTATGATAGCACTCCTGATGATCATCGATTAGAGTCGAAAACCAGCAGAGACTCTACTGAACTTACTATCAGAGGTCTAAAGCTCTCAGATTCTGCACTCTATCTTTGTGCTCTGCAGCACAGTGATACAGAGTCACTGAAAGGCTTTACAAAAACATAACAATGGAATATCTAAATTTATAAAGCCACAGAAGCCCCTTTACCAACATATCAGTTAACCACAGACAAACAACATTTGTGGTAACACATGCAGCTGGTGGGGAAAAAATGAAAAGAGATTAAAATAACACCTACACAAGAATCATAGTATATTCACAAACATCATGCTATTTTAATGACAATAAAAGAATCGTTTTATCAGATGTTACTGGGGCATAGTATGGGCAATTAAAAAATGTACATTTTCCTTTGCTTCAAACTATACTCTTAAATACCTCATGTTAAGTGTGTATTTGTTTGTTTGCTGCATGTTTACTACTATATTATGTCTACTATTAGTCTTATTGTCGTATTCTGTTCATCTTTTTTATGGCACTATTATGTCTCATGTCTATTTTGTCTATTTTACATGCTGCTGCTGTAACAAGATCCCTTTAGGAGATTAATAAAGTGTCATATTATCATGACCTAACACTGTGCCTGACTGTGTGCCCTGACCATGTCACTGTGTCTGGAACCATCACTATACCCTGACCTGACACTGAGCCTGGATCTGTCACTGGATTTTAGACCTCTAGCTTTCTTAGGTTTTGCATGTAGAGAGTCTCAAAAACACACAAAGAATGTACTTAGATTTAATGTTTGATTGATAAATGAAAAGGTGGCTGGTTTAATGTGATGAATACTCACTGGATGTGAACATTTCCCTGCTCAGAGGTACACTCCACTGGACTGGACAAGGCTGGATTTTCAGACACTGAAACATGTAAATGACCCTGTAACTACTGTCAGGCTGTTTATAGTTAAGAAATCATGAACATATTTAATAAATGAAGTGATCAATAATCATAAACAATTGAATTTTCATTAGGTCCATTTCATTAGGTGGTCATGGGTTTGAAAGTTCAGAGGCTGGCTCAATCTGAACTTTCACACCCATGACTACTGGCATTGCTAGCACCTTCATCTACCAGTTTGACTACAGGAACACATTTCCACTGTAATTATCTATGACATTATTACAGTCTATAATGGGGGACTCTTCTAAAGTTAATTAAAATGGAAAGAAGGCTAAACTTAACCTTTAAGATTATCTCTAATGTTAGCTCACCATGTTAATTAGATGATGTTTATTCAGTTGCTTCTGCTAACATTATGAATAATAGCATATCATATTTTCTTATGCTATAGCAGTTTTCAAGAGTAATGTCCTGTTAGCTTTTCATGCTAAATATAACTGAAACCATTGTTTAGCTAATGTTAGCTAGTTACCATGAGGAGACAATTATACTAGCTGAGATGATAATGCTGACTAGCCAGAGCAGGTTAATGTTGGTCTACAAAAACGTTAAAACTTAGAAATTTCGTAAATGTAACATTATCTTATATTCTTGTTTTCAAATGTTCTTAAAACTTTGATGCCTTTTTCAAAAAATTGTGCTTTTTTTTGTAAGACTTCCAGTTAGCATTTTCCAGTTATTTTTGCTAGCTAGCTTGTATTCCTCAAGGCATATATTGCAACTGTTATTTAATATCTCATTTGTAACGGTAAACGTTATGTATTCATTTATTTGAGGAATTGTTTGTTCTCTGATATAACTGTGAGAATATAGCTTGCAAGCTAACATTAGCTATGTCTGTTTATAACAGTAGCTTGCAGAATCAAATGCTGCACTCATACAGTAGTTCAGAATTATCAGCTAACAAAAACACAAAACCTCTTGTTACCTATACAGCCTGAATACAAGTATAGCTTTTCTATTCCAATTTCTGAGTTAATGATCATTTATTAGGACAGTAAGCAGCTGTTTATATTATTTATAAGGTATAGTTGGTGTGATCATGCAATGTGTCTCATAGCAAACAAATACCTAGTAAATCCTAGCAAACCTATTAACAAAAACTTGCATTATGACCAAAGCCTCTGATGCTAATTAATGAAGCTAGTGAACATGTAACACCAGCCATACAACATCATCCATGATTGTTCATTAAGTTTGACAAAAGTGGATCTGTTCATCTCCTCTGCAGCAGTGACAGACTCTAAACTGTACTACTCTGGTGCACAGTGACAGGAAACCCAACTAGACTGTAGACAATGTACTACACATGATTCATTCATTCTGTGGAAATGCTTTCTTTATATTATGTTGGTAGATGCAGCTCAGGCTCTTTTGGTGAAAGCAGGAAAAAGAGCTGAGAGAGAAGAGGGACAGAGTGATAGCAAAGCTAACAGAGAAAAAGATTCTCCTTTCCATTTTCTTACTCATTAATATGTTAGTGCTGTGCATTTTGTATAGTACATGACCAACAAAAACTACATACTGTGCTAATGAACTGATGTTAAACAAAATAGCCTCACAGCTCTACATTTATTGAGTGTATACACCGACCAGGCATAACATTATGACCAGTGACATAACACTGATGATCTCCTCATCATGGCACCTGTTAGTGGGTGGGATATATTAGGCAGCAAGTGAACATTTTGTCCTTAAAGTTGATGTGTTAGAAGCAGGAAAAATGGACATGTGTAAGGATTTGAGTGAGTTTGAGAAGGGCCAGATTTTGATGGCTAGATGACTGGATCAGAACATCTCCAAAACTGCAGCTCTTGTGGGGTGTTCCCGGTCTGCAGTGGTCAGTATCTATCAAAAGTGGTCCAGGGAAGGAACAGTGGTTGGAGCGAAGGCTGGCCCATGTGGTCCAATCTGATAAACAAGCTACAGTTGCTCAAATTGCTGAAGAAGTTAATGTGAGTTCTGATAGAAAGGTGTCAGAATACACAGTGTATGATGGGTCAGGGCCGTTTTAGCAGGAAAAGGGGGACCAACATGATATTAGGCAGGTGGTCATAATGTTATGCCTGATTGGTGGAACATTCTGCTCATTTAGCCACTCAGAATAAACTGTTTAATGAAGTCACACAGGACATCTTTAAGTAGCAAAACATAACTATTAGATAAATACAAAATGAATTGTTTATGAGTTTCTGGTTGTCAGTGAAATGTGGTTATAGTGAGAATGTTCTTTTAACTGAGAAAATTTTGTGTCTCCAATCCACTTACTGTCGTGTTTTTAGAAGGTGATAGGAAACTGGATAACCTGGAGAAAACACACACAGGACTCAGGAAACTAACTTGTGCTAGTGGCTCCTTTCTTCACAAGAAGGCGAAGTCAGTTAGTTTATCATGGGCTAAGTACAATACTAGTACTAGTTCCTACTCACATACCCCAGAGATGTAGATTTATTTGATTATGAATAACACAATGATATAGGCTATACCCTTTCTTCAATCATACACACATAGTACTTTCAGATATCATGCATTGCATAAAAATAGATTGTATATGATTTGTAATTTTATTGCAGTCTTAAGCAACTAAACAAAGCTTTCCATTATGTGTGACAGAATGAATAGAAAATGATGATATGGACACCCATAATTTTATATCATACACCAATAATCAATTCCAATCCTTCTTTTCTCTTGAGTGAACAAAGTTATCTTGTCCACCATGTAATCCTTTGGACACAGTGGTTTAAAGAGATATTTTGAGTTTAAAGTGAAATAAAAATATTTGTAAAAATATGCTTCAAGTGTCCTGTATTGATCATTTATTTTTCATATAAAACCTCAGATGGAGTGGTGAGTGAGCCTGTCGGTCACATTAGGTGTTTTCAGGGTAAAATAATGAACAAAGCCTGCTACTGCTTTCAGGTCAGCTGTGTTGAGTAAAGCTATCACCCCACTCAAAATACCAGTGACTGCCTTGTCACACTCAGTGGACTTGGGGCCGTCAAATTTATAAATGATAAAACCCACCCCATTTTTCTTTGTGTTTAGAAAATGCTTAAGACTGGTTGTGTGGTGCAGTAATTACAGTTAATAAACCCTGGTGTCCCTCTGCCCCCTGGTGACACATATTCTGATCAACAGTGTCAGCTGCAGGAAGTGTGGAGCTCCACAGGCTATGACAGTAAACTCCTTCAGCTTTATCTTTCAGCAGATTACCATCTCTATCATGCTGCTCTTTAATCTTATTCTCTTAATGCTTCTACTAGGTATGTTCGTTTTAATAGGATAATTACATTTTTTAATATTTCATTCAGTTTTTACATTTTTCTTTTCTCTTTTTTCCACAGGGAGCACATCAATGTAAATGACTGAGCATCTTATAGCAGAAGAGCATGTCTTGGAAGATAATTATGTCATTCTGTCCTGCAATTTCACTGCTACTGCAGGTGATTATATACCAGAGTTTTGTGTCTCCATCTATGTATTTGATTCTGGAAAGCAGTCAAAGCTGAGAGATTGTGATTTTTTTTTGACATTGATATTTTTTAAATAAATAACGTACTTGTAAACATATTCTGTATTTTAATTTTGTTATTCAGTGTAAAGAATGTAAACTCACTTTTATGCCGATGTATGCCAGGCAGCTGTGGAATTGTGTAAATAATACCTTACTTTGGATAAAATTAAATGAAAGTTGAATAAAAGAAAACTGCAGTTTACCAATGCATGAGTTATGGTGTAGTATATGTACTACATGTGTAGCTTCTGAGAAAATCCATCAGATATTACTGTGAATAAACTCTGGAAAACACTCAAACATTATGAAAAAGATTGTGCTTGATAAAGACCCATATTAACAAATCTAGTAGTAAATGCAGTCAGTCTGCCTAAAGATGTCTAAAACCTGGTTATTTATGCTGCATTTCTTCAGTAAAGACTTTATCCTGATCAGGGTCACGGTGGCTCCAGAATCTATCATGGACACACTAGGCACAAGGAGGAAACACACCATATCACAGGAGTGGAAAAAGTACTGAGAGTCAAGCACATGGACACTAACACACATCATGAAGCCTTGTACATTGTGACTCTTTGTGTACGCCTATTTTTTATGCTGGCTACTGGAACCAGTGCTAGTCTATAGCATTAATGATGAAAAGAAACTTTTTTCAGTTATTTGTTAGCTGAATTTATACATATTGTAAGACTTTTTCAAATTTAGATGGTGTTCATACCTTCTGAGACAAATGGGACTCATTTAGTCAAGTATTTGTTTACTCCAGCATAGTGAAACATTTTATTTAGGGAGTGCTTTATCAAGGGGAGGCCCATAGCATTAATTACATTGTGTAGCATGTAGCACTACAGAATAACTTAAATTAATTTAAATATATGGTTGAATGCAGTTATTAAACTACAGACACAATATGCAATTAATAAAGGGTCTCTTATTCTATTGAACTGCTTAATATTATCATTAAATTTAGCAAAAAGCAGCCTTAACAGATTTAAACATGACATAAAATATATTATGAACATTCATTGCTTGTTTCAGTCAATTAACTTAAACAATGGATTTATTACATATGATACCAGAACTAACATGACTATGAGTAAGTAAAAGTGGGTGGAGCTAGATGTGGTAAGATACAGTTTAGAAAGTTTCACGGAGATCCTGCCATTTATACCTACTGCAAGAGAGACACAACAGTCATGTTACTCTTCTTTATTTTCATAGTTGTTAAAAACATTGGTAAGTCATTTATATTATACACAAACTTTAGGTGAATGCTGGAAATGAACTGATACTTAACCATGATTAATTAACTTACAAAATGAAAGTAGAAATGTTTATGTTGTTGTAATGTTTTACAGCAGGTGCTGTTGACAGCAGCATTACACCAGACCAAACCATCATATCTTCAAGTGAAGGCAGCAACATCACACTGACCTGCACATATGATGATTCAGCTAGAAATCTCCACTGGTATCGACAAAAACCTCAATCAGAACCAGAGTTTCTGCTGCTGATTCAGAAATCCACAGACATTGTCAATAAAGCTGAACATCATGACCCACGACTATCCATCAAACTTCGTAAAAATAAAAAGAAAGTAGATCTGGAGATCTTTCCTGCTGCAGTATCAGACTCTGCACTGTACTACTGCACCATGGAGCCCACAGTGACACAAAACTCAAACAGACTGTACAAAAAGTCAAGCTGCATGTTTTTTCTCAGCAGGGGGAGATGTTTACCTGTTTCATTCATGTACAGGTTTCTTTCTTATTTCTCAGATGTTGATGTATATTTGCTTTGAATATCAACAATGATCCTCTTGCATATGTTGGTAATGCTTACTGGTTGAATAATTCTTGAAAAAGAAATCCTTTAATAATTAATGTTAATCTTTAAAGAATTATAAAAGATTATAATTCTTTCTATATATTATAAAATAATTATTTTTGCTAAGGTTCAAGCTGTTATTCTCCTGATGTAATAATAACTTTAGCTAGCTTATTAAATGACAGTGTAAAGTTCACATGCCAGAAAATGTTATACTATTCCATTTGATGAACAGTTATTTCTGTGTTTATTGTGCTTGAGATCTGACGTGTTTAACATATGTTTCTGTGCAGGTTTACTTTGGTCTTGAGTCTTGAATAATAAGAATGTCCCCTAGTTTGATTTCCCAGGGTGTTTTTGACATTGATTGAAATACTTCAGCACTTAATTGTTGTGGGTTTTGGGAATATGTCTGTTACCCTCTGAGACCCTGCATCTGCAGAACCTGTAAAAGAAAGCAAGTCTGTTTAGGAAACTTCTAAGTGAGATTATTGTTTCAAAACACAAATGAGCCTAATTATATTTGATAATAAATCTGTACTACTGATAATAATTAGGGGTGAATCAATACTACACTTGAACTCACAAACATTGCCCCAATATATGTACATATATTAAATTTACAACAACATAAGATTTAATGATGATTTAATGTTTATAGAATAGATTGATTGTTTTCATTAATAGAAATGATATGCTGTCAGTATTTGTTTACTATGTGCTTAGGACGGGTTCCTCATTCAAGGTTGACTAGAACTCATTCATTAGTACAGTGCTTTTTTCTATTGTTTTGCACAGTGTTCAGTTTGGGCAAAATAAATAAATAATTTCATAAAGGTTTTTCGGTTTCAAATATTATCTTGTGATTAATAATCAAGTATTTAAGTAAATTTAAGGTCATTTTGTGTGTTTACTCCACTGATAGGACAGGATGTAGGACAGGACTTTTTTAATGGCCAACTGATTTGAGTTGAGTTTTACTGCTTTCAACATCCTTGTGGAAAAAATTAAAAACATGAAAATGATAAGTTCAGCAGTATTTCAGAGAGAAATATATGAAGACATCACAACTATCAAAATACATAAAATCCAGGCCATATGTAAGTGCCAGTCTAGGAGAACATGACAGATGTTGCTGTGACTGAATTCTGTATTCTGCTTTTTCTGTTTCTAATGTATTTTGACACTGAGACTTTAACAACCATGAACATATATATCACCAAAACTATGTGTAAATGTTTTTATCTTTTATATAATCTTGCAGAGGCTGTTTGCCTACAGTGTAAAAGTTGAATAAAGAGACAAACATGGCGGTAAAAACAGTAAAGCTGCTTACAGACTTGGAAACCTTGCTATCTGAGGCAGAGCACAAACTACAAGAATTAATCACTGACCCTTTCATTCTGCACAATTCTACACATCTGACCACTTAAGACTAAACTGTAATAAAAATAAATACTCATCTAATGTCATTTCTGTCACAAACAAAAGCACCTGCTGTGTCAGAAACACTGAACTCATCTGAAACTCTGCCTTTATTGTTCTTTCACTTCTGATGCTATCTTGAGTACAGGAACATTTTATTTTTTCTATTTAACTCCCTGTAACATTGTGTGTTTGTTAGGACTGAGCATTAAGGGGTTAATTAAAGTAAAAAAAAAAAAACGTCTTCCTTATTCTCAAATATAGTGGTTCTAACAATAAGCTCCCTTCTGCTGCACACATGACACACAGAGGAAGGAAAACAGACAAAACCAATTTCAACACAAAACCAATAAATACCACTGCAACATTTAATTCATTAAAACTATCTTAGATAGAATTTTACAGAATGATCAAGAAATGGAAAATGTAGGAACAAGCAAACTTTCACACAGTTTTGTTATATTGAAAGCAGCTTTACCAATGCTTTAGAGAAAGTTCCATGCCCTTTTGGGGGATTCTCTCTTTCTCTCTTCTGGTGATTGTCATGTTTTTTGGAGGTGATTCAAAACTGCATACAAACTGACAGTGACCTGAACTCATCATCAAACTGGGGATCCTGAAGCTGTGATGCAGCAACACTACCTGCTGTGTCACTGTGCTATCACACTGTTAAAATCCTTCTGCTTAAAGTGTTTTCTTGTAGTGTGGTGTTGTGTCATTGTTAATAAAGAAAGATTTCTACCCTCATGGTACAATTCCATATTGACTGATAACAAGTGCACTAAAGACAAGGCTCAGGTCAATCCTCATAGCAGAATTCCACAATGCCAGTGGACTCATGATCCTCTCTGTTCTGTCTGGAGTAATTACACTGCAGATGAAGGGCATTTTATTGTCTAAGTGTCGTAACTTCACATATATAATAGTCAAACTAATCAGTAAACCAATTCCTTGTATTTTTAAACAAGTAACTAGAACCGTCTTATTCTTTAGTGCATTGTTGTCTTCTGCTCTTTTGCAGTGTTCAGTGTGAGAAAGTGTGAAGAAGAGAAATGTTTCATAAAAGAATGTTAGTTTAAAATATAATGTTGTGATTCATGATCAAGCATAAGAAAATTTATCTAAAGGGAATTCTGTGTGTTGTGAATACAATTAAATTCTAAGGTCAAATATAAAAATATTAATCCAGAGCATACATGTGTGACTATATGACCTGTTTGCAGGGTTTTATTTATTTATTAGTGTGTTATGTTTTTTCTCTTCAGTGAACACAAGATGGCGCAGTCACTTATCTTATTGTGCCTCAACAACTAGAGCACCACACAACCTGCTCACATTATTTGAGATGATGAAAGCTACTTTTCACAGTAAAACCTTTGTGACATTCTTCAATCATACAAAAATCAACAAAAGTACCTGCTGTGTGAGAAACACTGAAAACTGGAAACTTATCTGTAAATCTGCCTTTACTCTTCTTTCTCTTCTTCTCTTGATATCATAAGTACAGGAAAGTTTTATTTTTTTAGATTTAACTGTTAGAGCTGAGCATTAAGGGAATACATTAATTTCCTACTTTCAGTATGTGTTTACTTAAATGTGCTCTGGACAGGTTCTCCATATGAGGCTGAATGTAAAGCCAGGATGTTTCAGTAAGAATCAACAATCTGACAACAACATTGGTGACACTGTCATGTGATGCTGTGGGGTGGAGCAATTTTGAAGCTTTATGGTGTTAACATATTAGATTACAGAAAGATCTCCACTATTTTCACTGAGCTAAGACCAGTCATCATGTTCACTGTTATATTCATGTATCTGTGGCTTTCACTAGGTGAGTTAACATTGACTTTTTATTATTACAGAAATATTAACTATATTATATTAAATATTAGTCTGTGTGGTGATGCAGTGTGAAAATGCAGAGTGTGGGTCTGACTTAAGTATTTCCTGATGATTATTTAAAGGTTAAAAACATTATGTTCTCTTCTCTATGACAGGTGACTCCATGGCAGATTCAATAGAGTCAGATTTCCCTCATAAAGCTGTAGATGAAGGTGACAATGTTACTCTGTCCTGCACATATAAAAAAAGTGGTGTAACACACTACCTGTTCTGGTACAGACAATATCCAAAATCTAAACCTGAGTTCCTTCTTAATGTTGACCAAAAAGGAGATCTAATTTCCAACACTGACCCAAGAATGACTGCTAACGTTAAAGATGAACGAGTGGATCTGATCATCTCCTCTGCTGCTGTATCAGACTCTGCTCTATACTACTGTGCTCTGACGCCCACAGTGACAGGAAATCCAGCTGCACTGTACAAAAACTTCCACACAGTTTAACTACACTGAAGGCAAACATACTACTGTTTTTTCTTCTGTCGGCTGATCCTGTTAGGGTTTGCCACAGTGGATCATTGATCTGCATATTTTGATTTGATGCAGGTTTTACAGTGGATGACCTTCTTGATGCAACCCTCTGTGGAAAATATTTTTATCCAATACTTTAACGCTCTATTTAATACTACTCAATTAATCCTTTGCTATTATCTGTCTCCAGCTCCACATTGACCTGACAGTTCAGTCAAGCAAGGCTCTAACTAAAAAACGCCAAGCTGCCCAGACTGGATGAATGCAGATACAAGGTTTTATTTGCAATCAGCGCAGGTTACAAGAATTGAGCTGCTCACGAATGAACATCCCAACAACCTCCGAAATAATCATCACAAAACATAGTCTTTTTATTCTTTTCTCTTATCTTTTCATAATATTCAGACCAAACCTTCTTTGCTGAGAAAGTCACTCCTGAAATATCAGGTTCTTTTTTGGACACCATTATCTCTTACTTTTTAACTCTTTCACAATTCATTATAATCGGACTTCCGAGGTCAGTTATGAAAAATAGTGGACATCTGTGCATTTATCAATAGGGCTTTTCCAGCTTGTTTTCACCAAACAGTTCATTTTGACCTCCGAGGACAGCATGGGTAAGTTTCAGGGCCACTGCTCTGTCTTTGATTGCTTAGTTTTAATTCATTGCAAACAATGTTTTCTTTCATTTCTACACCTGCTGTAGTTTTAATCACAGTTTCCCTCCAATTATTCCTAGCTCTATCTCCTGCTACCCTTGACTTCCTACGACGTGCTGCGCTTCTGCTCAGGACCTTGGGCACAGCTCCAACCCCAGCCATACCAAGACTTAAACTCCATCCAAGTTTCATCTACTGTCAACAAAGTTTGCCAGATAGACATTACTCCTACTGCTACTGATTCTACACAGGCCGTACAATCTCGCACCCAAACCTCGTAGTGTTAAACCCTTCATTGTTAAAACTGTAAATAGAGGTGCCCAATAAATGCTGTGTCTCCAGATTTAAACTCACACTCAGTAAAACTCTTCTTACTGGTTCCTCAATTCCTTTTTATTAGTCTACTTTAAACTAAAAATCTAAATAAAACCTCCAAAATTCAAAAGACCATCCTGTAAATGTAGCACAGACACACCACCTCAGACATTTCTCTCACACGCTTAACTTATTGTATGTTATGAACAATAATTAAATAATTCTGGTCTTTTATTTCTTACTATCAGCACCTTCAAAGTAGAATAGATATTTACTTCTCCTCCTAAACTGTGAACACACAGGTATATAAAGAGATTGTTTTGGATTTTTAGCAACTATGTCAATTTTGAGTACCAATATTTTATTACTTACCTTTGAAGAAAGGCTATATAAATTTAAAGATTAATCAATGATAGTAATTGTGAAAAAGCAATGACATGAAATTATTATTTAGATATAATTACACTAATCAGCTTTCCTATACTTACCTATTGGGCAAATGTATGTGTAAAGAGAGATTTTGTACGAATCTGGTTCTGTTGTTCTATGATCATTATTATAAAAAGTTTGCATTTACTTTTCATACAAATATCTTGATGTAGTGGCCAATGAGCCTATTTATCACATTTACAGATTAACAGCAAAATATCATAATTGTTTATAGTTTTCAAATAATGTAAACACCACAAAAACAAGTAAAGGCTTATAGTATTGTGTAGATGATAAATCTTAAAATACAACACAGCTACATTAATGACTCTATTTTCTGTCACTGAAACTGTGTGAAGTGATGATCTGTACAAAGCTACACTACAACAGCATCACTTCCTGGGTGTGTCCTTCTAGCACTATTATACAGAATCCTCACAGAGCTGTGTTCAGAAATGGATCAACTATACAACTTACTGTACATAGTGAGATACATACCACTGATTCTCACTCTAGTTACAGGTCATTTATTTTTATCTGTTTATTCATTTTTGATGATATTATGATATTTTTTCAGCTTTGTTAATGATTTGTTCAACCTATTGCTGGCTATATATCATCATATTGTGTAACTTGAGTATGTACCTTGTTTTGTTTGTTTGTAATTGAAGCAAGAATTAAAAATATAATAATAATAATAATAATAATAATAATAATAATAATAATAATAATAACAATAATAATAACAATAATAATAATAATAATAATAATAATAATAATAATAATAATAATAATAATAATAATAATAATAATAATAATTGCTTTTCTCTCTAAACAACAGTTTGTTGATTTGTGAAAAATATTGTTGTTTTAAAAGATACTGTATTTCCCTAGTTTACTCAGTTACATTAGATAGAAAGTTTTTCAGAAAAGTCCACAGAGCCAATTCTGAATTTAATGAAAGCAGCTGAGGCTCTGTACAGAAGTTCAGAAATTACTATTTGTTGTTCTAATTTGTGAATTTAAAGAAAAAAAGACTTGTTTGTTAAAGTTTTTCTCTTTTCTCCAGAAGATGGCGTAGTGAGTTATCTTACTGTGGGCCAAATACAAGGACCCTGCTCACATCCCCAAGAATGTAGACATCTGTGATTATAAATACTTCTTTGCAAAATAATATCGACTCTATCTGTTGTTTAATCCACAATAAAGAATAATAGATAAGAGAAAGAAAAGAGCCTGGTTTGTTCCTCACCTAATAAAATACCACCTCATGAAAATGTAATCCTATTTAATAAACATGCTTTCAAATACCTTTTTGTCCAGACACCACTTATAAAATATAAAAAATAATAAAATAAAATATTTACTCATTTTAATTAATAGTAATTTTTTCCTGCTGTCAGTTTTTGTTTGTTTACAATGTAAAGAGTTTCAGCACAGTTTCCCAAACAAGGCTTAATGTAAAGCCAGGATGTTTCACTGTCATCAACACTGGAGACACTGTCATGTGATGCTGGGGGGTGGAGCTTCCTGAACATTTATCATGGTAATATATTAGAGTACAGAAAGAGCTTTTTCATTCAGCTAAAACCAGTCATCATGTTCACTGTTATATTCATGTGTCTGTGGCTTTCACTAGGTGAGTTAACACCTTTTGTTAGTTTAGATATTATGTATTGTTTATTAATTGTCTGGTGTTATAGAAAGCATGATTTCTGTGTGTAATTCTGGCTTGATTGTGTAAAACTTTATGTTCTCTTCTCTATGACAGGTGACTCCATGGCAGATTCAATAAAGCCACTTTCCACTCAGAATGTTGTAGATGAAGGTGATGATGTTACTCTGTCCTGTGAATTTGTAACAAGTGCTACAGACTTCTACCTGCAGTGGTACAGACAATATCCAAAATCTAAACCTGAGTTCCTATAATAAGAAAAACCTCCAGAACTAAGGACTGAGTTTTAGGCTTCACAGGAAATAAGAATTAGACCTCACATGCTTTGTCACTTCTGCTGTGATGGAGTATATCTGAAATTTAACACTGCAATGTGTGTGATTTAAAGTTTTGTTGCTTCATTTTATGTGTGTACTTTAATCTGTTTGTGTTAAAGCATTACACAGGAAACCTGCTCTCCACATAGCATTATCTCTACAGATGGTATAACCACTACAGAACAATCCCTGGTATTTTTACACAAGTGACTAGAACTGCCTTATTTATTAGTGCATCATTAGTTTTCTGATCTTTTGCACAGTGTTCAGTGTGAGAAACATCAATTCAATTCAATCTGAACTCTGAACACTGTTCCAAACACAGAGACCACAGATTATCAGATATGCTCTTGTCATGTAATGGAGTGCAAGCAGAGACTCTGGTAAAAAGTGTGGAGTAAAGACAGAATTATCTTTTAAATGTTTTGAATGGTTTAAAGTAATATAAATTCTCAAAATAGACCTACACAAAGCAGAAAGAAAGAATAATAACATCAAATCACCAAACTGTTATTGTACAATAAAATAAAACTGAATTCTTAAAAAAGTTTTTCGTGTGCTAATGAGACGCAGAAAGTCACGTGACACTTCCGCATGTCCTAATTAGCATATCACAACAATGACGGATTCTTATAGAAGAAAAAAGTCAGTGAAAAAGAGTCTTTGTTACATGACAGTTGTCTTCAAGCTACTTTGTTTCTGCTCACTCCCAATTTAAACTCACATGACACTGCATAATTGTTCATTTACTGAAAGCTTAATGCAGGCTAATTTATTCCAAATCAGAGTAACTGGTATGCATTGCATGCTCTGGTGTCTGCAAACACGGGTAGCTGCAAACGAGACCATATCACACCAATGTTACGCTCCCTGCACTGGCTGCCAGTCTGATATCGAATTGATTACAAAATTCTGTTATTGGTCTATAAAGCTCTTAACAACTTAGCTCCAAGATATCTCTCCGATTTACTCACCACTTACAATCCTGCTCGGTCACTTAGATCCCAAGATGGTCATCTTTTGTGAATACCATGGTCTCGCCTGTAACGCAGGGGAGACAGAGCCTTCGCAGTAGCTGGTCCTAAGCTGTGGAACAGCCTGCCATCACCCATTAGAACTGCTTCCACGTTAGCTGAATTCAAATCTATGTTAAAAACGCATCTCTTTTCTTCTGCTTTTAATTGTTTGTAATGTGTATGTGTTTTCCTGCTTTCATCCTTTTTATTTTTATTCCCTTTATTTTTGTACAGCACTTTGCCAAACTAAGGTTGAATTGAAATGTGCTTTAGAAATAAAATTGAATTGAAAATTGAATTAAATTGATATATACAGATGTCGGCGCTTTGGTATTTAAATGCATGTGTTGTACTTCACAGAATCTCCACCAGGTGGCACATGGTACACCTCTGGCCTGAGCACATTATACAGTATAATCACTCAAAGTTTGCTATGTAGTCTTCATACTCTTGTTAAATACGCTTGTAATTTATCACGTTACATTAAAAAGTGTCCAGTAAATTTGTTAACTGCACATGTAATGTAGTGATTGTGAGAAAACATCCACAATACATTCTGAAAGACATAAACACAGTTTCTAAAGTATATATTTTAATACTTTAATACATATATAATAATATTTACATTTTAAATGAATATGTATAAATTTACCCGTGACTGTGTGAGTGTAAAGCTGCGAAGTATTTTATGTGCTTTGTAAATACTTAATTGCGCTGGTGTTGTCCTGCCATTTGCACATAACTTTTTTTTGTTCAACTTTAAAGATGCCTGTGCAAAGATAAAAATTAAAATGGAAAACCTCTAGCTAAAAACCTGTAGCTAAAAAGTTATTTGGACTTAATTACATCTGTTACCTGAACACAAACAGATTTAAAGACTAAGCAAAATCTAACTTTCCTTGGTTGCAGGAACCAAAAAAAAAAAGTCAGCTTCTTGGGGTAGCTGATATGAAGGGCATAAAGCAGCCCAAAAAGCAGCATCAGAGCACTGACCCAGGATTTTGAAGACATCACCATGTCATCTTCAAGGACAATCAAGACATACAAACAAAAAAACAAAGAGGCAAAACAAAACCTTATAATTACAACATAACAAGCCTCTGCAAATAGTGCAGATCATGTTCATGACTTTGGAGTATGAGCTTTACATATGACAATGATATAAACATACAGAAAACAATGCACATCAAATTTAGATATTATATTTAGATAATGTGTTTAATGTGTGTGTTGAACCATGTTAATATTTTAGTAAAGTCAAAATCAAAGTAATTTTTGAAGCTTGAAAATACAGATTGCCTTTAATTGGACAGACAAAAGGAGAGAAAAAGATTTAAACGTACCTTTAACAAAAATCTAATGGAATTACACGAGGGTGAGTAAATGAATTATATAATCATCATTTGAGTAAACCTTTCCTTTAAGATTACTGAAATGATCAACTGTACAGCTACTCTAGCTGTATTTTTTTCGATGTCGACAAAAAGATCAAAATGTTTCAGAAAGTAGTCCTGATGAGCCTTACCGTGTGTGTCTTGAAAACATCTGACGAGTCTTCCTTCAAGTAAAGCGGCAGTCCAGCCAGGACAAGAGTTCCAATGACACTGATGTCATCCTGATCCTTAAAGACAAAACAAAAAATGACCATACTTTTAATTCCCAACTAAGCAACATTTTGAATTTATTAACATGATTAATGATGAGACAACATTCTAACACTGCAAACCTAGCTACAACATGTAACAGCACTAGTTATTACCTGGCACTTTCTTACTAATCCACATAACAGGCAAATACCTTTAGGCAGTTTAATAACAGCACAAGCACATTTTAAGGATTAGTTCATCCACACACAAAAATTGTCATCATTCACTTACTTGCATGTTATTCTACACTACTTTGTGTAATTTATTTATTTTGTTTGTATAGACTACTGTTTTAGAATGCCTTCATGTTTTTGTCTTTTCTGGCAACTGAAAACATTCATCATTATTATATTTAACTGATTTTATTTATTGATAATGTGACAATTTTTTTAACCTGTACAGCCCTTGAGTATGTTCAATGGGAATTCCACTTACTTGTTCATGATAGTCTTTTAATATTTTAGCCATCTGGTTGCCAATGGTACCATCCTTCGATGCCTTAGCTCTGAAAAGTGTCAGGAGTTGTGGAGTGTGCTTGTCCAGGGAAATGTAAAAGGTTTGCTGCGAATTACAGGACTTGGTTACAGATGTATGTTATCTAGCTAGCGAACCTCGCTAATCATTTCATTTACACAATATCATATAGAGTGTAAAGCTTGCTGAACTCGGGTGAAGGTTTTAATAATTATTCCGTATAATATTTAGATTTCGGATGATGGACTGGGACAGGAGGTTTTTGAGACTTTAATCAGTCACCGTGTACGGTGAATTTACACAAGCTAATGCTAATGCTAGATACTGCTAACTAATGCTAATATTTGTCTGTTTATTCTCAGCTTAACTAGTTTACAAACTCACAGGTTTATTAACGTTTCGGCGTTAAAAAGGAAATTTTTGTATTTTTACGTCTCCCTTTTTTTTAAATATCAAAATCCTCTATTTCTGGGTGTGGGTGAAAAAAACACTGGTTTATCTACACTGTTAGCAAGCCTGGATAATTAACTTGGTAGCATCATTAAGATAAATATCGTAATGAGTAATGCAAACCTTTTAACCGGTAAACAAACCTTTCCTTTATTTTACTCAAGCTGTTTTTACTGTAAGGAACGTGACAGAATGTTAGATGTGTTATTATGAAACTGCGACGAGAAGAAGCACTTATGATGGGGCGGCGGGAGGAAATGTACAGTACATCATCTTTTTTGGAGAACAGGACATGTTTAGTCTTACATCCTGCTTCGTGTTAAGGTGTAAATTAAGAAGCCATCTAGAACACCATAAGTGAATTACAGAGATTTTTTTGTTTTTTATGTTTTAACAGGATGCAGTTGGCGTACAGCTGGCCTCCGTGGCTCCGATTCGGTTCCTGAGGACTCCTTCTCATCGGGACTCCATCAAAGCAGAGCTCTCCGGGTCCTATGTAAGCTTATGAATGCCTGTGTAACATGACAGCTGTTTAAATCTGAAAGACTTTGATAATAGAGAACTCCATTAGGACTCCATTATGTAAAGTTAATTTCTTTTTGTAACTTTTCTGCTCTCTGCAGGCCTACCAGTACAACCTCGTGGACGTGTTTTACGAGCTGCTTCTCTGCGGATACTTCACGAAGGGCTTAACGCCTCAGCCAGTAAGCGTCTTATCGGGAGATTTAAAAGCGATGCTTGAATGTAGTTTGAGAACAGGATCTATTTTATTTCATTTTGTTTTCCCATATTTTAAACCCTGGCATTAACAGAGCTTGTCGTCTCCCTTTCCTAAAGCTTCAGGGAGGACTCTCGGAGCGCCTGCTTGCGCTCATCAAGTGGGATGTAGACGTTCGGGAGCCTGGAGCAAAGATCTACTTCACAGTGCTTATTGTAAGTGTTCAAATATCTTCTGATGCCACGTTACACAAATGGTCAGCATTGTATCTCTAAGACAGTGACATTACACTGGATTTGTGTTTGTGTAATTTGTTGATAGGATCAGCTTACAGGCCTTTTTGTGGTACTGTTCTCTCAGCCCCTGGAGCTCTACACCGACCCGCCAGCTTTAGCCAGCACGGTTAGGCATCTCCTCAGGCAGCATGTCGAGAAGAAGATGGTGAAGACTTTGGAGAGGCTCTTGGCAATGTCCTTCCCTTACTTCTACACCTTCCCAGTACCCACCAACACAACACACACACACAAACACACAATTTATTGCACAAGTTCCCATTCCATACTTTGTTACAGTTCATATTTTGTCCCTACATTGCTCAAGCGCTCCACAGATGAGTATAAATTGATTTTGTAACATTTCAATTGTCACATTTTAAAATATCTCTCTTCTTTTTCCCCTTGACAGGTCTGCACAACGATCCCAGGACTTTAGGACCAGAATTGCACATTCTGCTTTATTGGTACAAACAATATCCTATAATTATATATCCTGTAATTTTTTTCCATTCATACATTTATTTATTCTTTCATGTGTTTATTATACCTGTGTGTATAAATGTATGTTACTTTACCAAATGTGAACTAAGATCCAGAACAAAATGTGAGCACTCCAGACCATAATTCCATTGTATAGTTACAAGTTAAAATGGATGAATAAGGAAAGTGTTAGTCAAATGTGCTTTCCTTTTATTGATCATAATGAAATTCATCAAGATTGAGTGAAAATGAAATGAAAATGGAAATTGTGTATTAACATTTGTATTTTCAGTTAAATGGATGTACAATGTCTGCCAAATTTTAAATGGATCAGCAAAAATCCATTCACAGTTGCATTTCCCAGGTCTTAAGTGTTACGACCCTGACCTGTGGAAACAGCACTTACTCTTCCCTGCACCACCTTCCATTCACAAACCTGTGCTCCACCTCAGTCCTGCCTCCACATATGGCTTTCATGGAAGAGGTGAGAGGAAGAAACCCTTTCTCTCCAAAAAAATGGCAGCATCTTAACAAATTCAGGAACAATATTTTTTTGTACTGATGGTTAATCATTATTCATAGTTTCATGTTTGGTGAAGGTCAAACAGAGTTTATCACAACAAACACCTCATACCAAGTGTCATGTTGGTGGAGGGGTGAGGATTTGGTTGTTTTGCAGCCACAGGCTCTAGAAAACTTTTAATCATTTGGACATTGATGATCTCCACTTTATATTAGAATATTCTTGAGACAAATGTAAGACTGTCCATGAGCTTATGTTGTGCTGAAACTGGGTCATATTAAAGGACAATAATCACAAGCACACCAGCAAATTTGTCTCTTTAAGGATGCTGAATCTGAGGACTTGTTTTTGTCTAGGTTAATGTCAGAAATACAGATAAAAAAGAAAAAGACGGGTTATTCTTGTGTTCTGATATGCTGAAATGCTGTAATGATTCCAAATGAATCTGTGAATTGAAACTGTGAACTATTCCCAGCGTGGTGAGCAATACTTTTGTTTTAAAATATATTGATGGTTCTTGATGTAAATAATGTATATGTCTATTTAAATTCAGCTCCTGCAGATGGCAGTACATGACATGAAAATACTCTAGAACTGAACCTGATTGGACCTGGACACAACAGAACCATGTGGAGTGTTAAAGTAGCCATGAACATTAAACCTGAACAAAGCTTCAGCACAGATACATGGTGTGTGGAGTGCAGTCCGACTGAAACACTTGAATTACTGCAGAATCTTGAGCTTAATACAAGATGCTTATGTATTTGTGCACATGCTCTCAAACACCACCTTGTTAGGGGTTTTATATTGTTATAATTTTATGGGGAATTTTTTAAAATCCTATCAATCACTACAGTACCTCTGATGTTTTGTTTAGACTTTAAGGGTGTACTATAAATCTGCTGAAGAATTTAATTTCACAATAAGAATTGTTTGTAATTGCAACAATATATTTTGTAGATTAGAAAAGGTTTAAGTTCATAGAAATAGGAAATACAGGAACTAAATATATGAATCTTTTGCTCATTAAATTCTTTTAGAACATGTGTGTGTATTTTACATAATGCGGCAAATCCTGCACTCTGATTGGTTAAAACAGAGGGAAGCTACAGTTGAGGCTTTGTACACAAGAAATGCTTAGATGCTTCACTGAAGACAGAGTAGAAGGAAACTTGACATTTACAATAACATAAAAAGGAAACTTTCAGAAGAACAGAGGAAATTAAAACATGATGGTTTTCTGTATGTTTCTGTTTTTTACCATGTTCATAGGTAAGCTTATATTTTATATATCCCCATATATCATGTTTAAATGTTTTATAACTAATAAAGAAATGTTTCCATGTGTGAGTGTTTTAGATTGTAAGCATGTACTGTATGTATACTGTATAATATAAAATGATAATATTCTGAAATAAATGTCCTCTTCAGGTGAGAGCACACAGGACAGCATTACTCCAACATCTTCTGCTGTCTATGGTAAAGAGGAGCAAGCAGTTACACTCTCCTGTGATTATAAATACACTGTTTCTATGAACAATCTACAGTGGTATGGACAATATTCCAATGCAGCACCAGAATTCCTCGTTCTGTTGACGGAATCGGGAGGGAATCAGACAGGTGATACTCCTCATCCTCATTTGTCTGCTAAAGTTCATAAGAGTCTGAAGCGTGTGGATTTGGAGATCTCGCCTGCTTCAGTATCAGACTCTGCACTGTACTACTGCGCCTTGCAGCCCACAGTGACAGGAAAGTCAACTTCACTGTCCAAAAATCTACAGAGACCTCAAACATGAAAGAGTTATTGATCCAGTAGAAATATATGTATATAACCATATATGAATACTTTATTTGAATTCAATAGACACAACATTCTAAGTGAATCCAAATACTGATAGAAAAGTTAGGTGTGTGTTTGAAGAAGCCACATGTTCACTCCCTCTGCAGTATTAAGTGCAGTTCTCATAAACAATAGTGGCAGGTGTGATGGTTTATTTACTTAATGACAGTGTAAAGATCACATGCTGGAAAATTTGGATATTGTAAACTTTTTTGACAAGCAGCTGATTTGACTTTTTTTTTTTTTTTTAATTTATTTGTTTGTTTGTTTGCTTGTTTGTTTGTTTGTTTTACTGAGCATGAGATTTAATGTGTTCATCATGTGTGTCTTTGCAGGTTCTTTAATATATTTTTGAGAATTACAGGATACCTGAAAGTATGTATAACTAAGAATAAGAATTGTGGAAAATACAAACACAGTTTCCATCACACAATCAGGAAATAAATAAGCTCTACTGAAATAGTGCTCCATAATCCATTCTTGAGGTAGATGAGCTACAACAGCTAAAGACCACATGGGGTTTCATTCCTGTTCACCAAGAACAGAAATCTAAGACTACAGTAACAACCCTGTAAATGACATAAATCATACTAAAATATTTTTAAAAATCCATAGCTACCACATGGGACTCCATTACAGCTTCCTAGTGTCACCCTATCGAACAGATGAGACCTTGTCACAGTTACCAAACCATACCCCACCAGCCACCTGAGTTTCTTTAGCAACCAGCTAATTCAATTTTATTACCAACTGGAATCATTTTTAAACTTACTGCAAATATCACAGAAACTACTTGAAGCCTCATAATATTCACCAAGCTATACTGGAGCAACAGTACAGTTTCCAGCAAAGAAGCTACAATCCTGTAAACTTGACCTAAACTGAAACCTCCACCTGACACTAAAGCAAGCTTGTTCTACAAGAATTGATTTTGATCTTCATGTCCACCGAGATTAATGACATATTTGGCCCAATGGCAAGAGCTGCTTACTTGGTTCACACTTAGCATCTGCATTCCAAAAAGGTTCGAATCCCACAGGAGCCTCGCTTTATTGTTAACTTGACTTTGGGTAACCGAGTTCCTTTTACTCGGACCCCAGTCCATATGAACTGGAAGGTCACAGAGAGTTACAGAGTACAGTGAACCTCCATTGGCACACAGCAAGCTGAACAGGGACGACCTGGCTCGTTGGTCTAGGGGTATGATTCTCGCTTTGGGTGCGAGAGGTCCCGGGTTCAAATCCCGGACGAGCCCTGGTTTTACATGGAAGAGAGTGGGTGGGATAAAACTAATGGAAACTTGCACTGCCGGCTTGGTTCTCGCTTGGAAGCTTGTTTCTCCAGAGGTCCAAGGAGGTTCAAATCCCACTGTAATTACCTCTGAAAATTAAAGCTCCAACCTGGAGCCTATCTCTGGAATACAGGGAGCGGGATGGAGAGTGTCACACTTTGTGGAGACATGAACCTCTGAAATATTAATATAATAGAGTACAGAAAGACCTCAGAATATTGTCATTTTACTAACACCATTCATCATGTTCACTGTTATATTCATGTGTCTGTGGCTTTCATTAGGTAAGTTATCATTGATCTTTTCAGAAAGGAGGGTAAAAGGTAAATCCCTATGCCACCACGTCTGTCTGCTAAAGTTGATGATAAAACTAAACAAGTGGATCTGATCATCTCCTCTGCTGCTTTTAATGTTTGATAATATACAATTAGAAGGTAATTTATTCATAATCACACTCTCTGGTATCACCCAGATGAGGATGGGTTCACATTTGAGTCTTCCTCATATCGTCTCAGGGAGTTTTTTCTTGCCGCTGTTGCCTCAGAGTTGCTCATTAGGGGTAAAGTTAATTTTCAACTTTGTAATTTCTATTCTGAATTTCTGTATTTCTGTAAAGCTGCTTTGAGACAATGTCCATTGTTAAAAGTGATGTACAAATAAAAATGAAGTGAACTGAATTGAATTGAACTGAATTTAATTACCTTTTGGTTATAGACACAGCAAATTTACTTATGAGAGATTTTGTTTAAATCTGGATCAGTTTCCTATGATTTTCCACAGCAAATTATCATAATTATTTATAAATGTACAAATAATTTAAAAACCACACAAACAGATAAAGGCTTATAGTATTGTATAGATGATGAATCTTAAAATACAACGCAGACATAATGACTCTAGATTTCTGTCACTGACACTGTGTGAAGTGATCTGTACAAAATAACACTAAAACAGCATCACTTCCTGGGTGTGTCCTTCTAGAGACGTGTAAAGTTCAGCACATACAGCACTATTATACAGAATCCTCACAGAGCTGTGTTCAGAAATGGATCAACTATACAACTTACTGTACATAGTGAGATACATACCATTGATTCTCACTCTAGTTACAGGTAATTCATTTTCATCAGTTTATCAATAGTTTTAACTATCACAATCATATTTAATCAGTTAATTAATTACATTAATTAATAACCATGTTTTTTTTTGGCGACGCTACCCATGCACTTGGAGGGTTGTGGGGCTGTGGTCAAGGGAGGCCTGCCAGGTCGGGAAAGAGAGACACTCTGGCAGGCGGTCGCAATGGTTGTACCACGCATGCTTCCATTACCAGACGTGATTCAAGATCCAAACCCAGGAAAGGTTTGAAAGGCTTAGGCTCTTGTTGACAAGGTTTGCTGATATGAACTTGCATCCCAGTCTGTTGCAATAAATTCAATTCAATTCAATTTTATTTGTATAGAGCTTTTAACAAAGAGCATTGTCTCAAAGCAGCTTTACATGAGAAACCACATAAGAAAACAACAAACATGAACAGACAAACAGTCCTAGATGTTATCCCAGGTGAGCAAGCCTGAGGTGACTGAGGCGACTGTGGCAAGGAAAACTCCCTTAGATGGTATGAGGAAGGAACCTTGAGAGGAACCAGACTCAAAAGGGAACCCATCCTCATTTGGGTGACAATTGTGTGATGCAGATACAGCATGTGTATAGTGTTATGTGAATCAATAAGGAGGTTGTTGTCCATGGCGCTGCTTGAATATTCCAATCCTCACAAGCAGAACCCGGCTGGAGCTGGTCCATCTCCGGATGCCACTGGAGCCGGCACAGTCTCTGTATGCCTCGGGATGGGTAGAAGAAAGGAAACAATGGAACAGCATTAGCGTAGCTGCTGTTCATAATATTAGCAGTACTAGCTGAATGTGCATTTAATCAGATGTACTGGAGTGCAAGGTTATGGGAAGTGTTAGATGTATGCCTGGCTAAAGAGATAAGTCTTTAGTCTACATTTAAACTGGGAGACTGTGTCTGAGCCCCGAACACAGTCAGGAAGACTATTCCAGAGTTTTGGAGCTAAATACGAAAACGCTCTACCTCCTTTTGTGGACTTTGATATTCTGGGAACTACTAGAAGTCCGGAATTTTGTGATCTTAAAGAGCGTGGTGGATTGTAATGTGTTAGAAGACTGGATAGATAGGTGGGAGCTAAACCATTTAGAGCCTTGTATGTGAGTAGAGCTAGTTTATAGTCAATTCTAAACTTAACAGGTAGCCAGTGCAGGGATGATAATATTGGGGTTATATGATCATATTTTCTTGATCTGGTAAGAACTCTGGCGGCTGCATTCTGGACTAACTGTAGCTTGTTTATTGAAGATGCAGGACAACCACCTATTAATGCATTACAGTAGTCCAGTCTGGAGGTCATGAATGCATGAACTAGCATTTCTGCATCAGATACAGATAAAATGTTCCTAAGCTTGTCAATATTTCTAAGATGGAAGAAGGCTGTTTTTGTGATATTGTAAATTTGGTTTTCAAAGGATAAGTTGCTGTCTAATATTACACCCAGGTCTTTCACTGTTGAGCTAGTAGTAACAGTGCATCCTTCTAGGTGCAAGCTGAATTGTGAGAGCTTCTGTGTACTAGTTTTTGGGCCAATAAGTAATATCTCCGTTTTGTCAGAATTTAATAATAGGAAATTATCGGCCATCCGATCTCTAATATCTTTAACACACTCAGTTAATCTAGACCAATTAGATATTTCATCTGGTTTTGATGAGATATATAAAGGTGCACGATCCGTGCTGCTGTCTGCATTGATCTGCATGGATCTCCAGTGGCGACCCATCAGCCTTACAGCATCTGTGTCCAACCAACATGGAAATACAGCCCACGGTTGCGAAACACCTAGACCCAGGGTTAGCTTTTCTCGATCCCCTCTAGCACTCCGAAGCATTCCGTACGCATGAGTTGTGGAAAAGACGAGGTTAAAGGGCACACAAGCGACGAGGATGGGATTCGAACCCACGCGTGCAAAGCACAATGGATTAGCAGTCCATCGCCTTAACATCTCGGCCACCTCGTCAGACGCAGGTGTGGCACCCACGACCAAATGTCCACAGAGACCGCAACAATTCCGTAGCGGCGCGCCATAACTCAACGCGTTTAAACAAGCCTGTTCCCAAAGCAACTGGAGCCCATCCCACGTGCATTAGCAGTCTGTTTCCTTAACCTCTTGGCATCCTAGGTCACCCACATGACCTTACACCTCAGTGCACCTGGCACTTGCACTCCATTGCCCAAACCTCTTGGCCACCACTTCTTATGTCGATTTTTTATTCTTGGTTGAATTGTTGTTTTGTTGGTAGCTCGTAACCATGGTAAGGGCACGACTGATGCGGCTCACACACGCGGAAACCGTGATTTGCGTACCGTTCTGTGGTTGTTTGGACTTGCTGTTTGAAAAAGCGAGGTGTGAAACGAAGCAACCAGCATTGACACCAGTTGCCGAAACCTGGGAGCTATTTCAGAACCTGGGTCTGGGGGCTCCGGTACCATGTGAGCTCGTTTTTTTTTTTTGCAGCCAGGCAGCCAGCTAATGGCAACTCTTAAGCACATTTGCAGAAGGCACAGGAGCCAACACCCCTGTAAAGCCTTTGGGGTGCCAGAGCCCACAACCACTGCCTTGAAAAGGCTCAGCTGGCAGCGGCGGGATTTGAACCCACGCCTCCGAAGAGACTGGAGTCTAAATCCAGCGACTTAGACCACTCGGCCACACTACCCGAGGGCTCAGTACTTATAGACCTCTGTGGAGAGCACACTGACATACTGTCTGGGTGTGTGGTACACAGGCTGCACAGATGAGGACAGACAAACTGTGCAGAGGGTGAAAAACAGCTCAAAAAATCATCAGCTGCCCTCTGCCCTCCTTGGATGACATGTCCAGGTCCTGCTGCCTCAGCAAAATCAAGGCCATCACAGGAGACTCCTCACATCCTGCTCATCACTTGTTTGACCTGTTGCCATCTGGGTGGCACTTCAGGTCAACAAAGTCTCACACCACCAGACTTACAAACAGCTTCTTCCCCTGGGTCATTCGGACTGCAAACAATCACTGAACACACACACACACACATTCTACCTAATAAAATGTGCAATTCTACTGTGCACTTTAATCTGTCTGTGAATTGAGTACAAGTTATAACTGAATATTGGCTTTGCACAAATTAGATTTCAAGCAAATATATAATTGGGAACATTTTGTTGCAGCTTTATGAATGTTCTGCTTATATTGCAGTAGCCCTTTAAAAAAGGGTACAAGTATGCATATGTATGAAAGGAGAGTCCATAACCTGAGGTACTGAGATATTGAGAAGGGTTCAGTAAATTAATTCTATTTTTACATATGTTTCTTTATTGACATGCACAACCAATTATTACAACATTATTACAACAATACTAATTCTAACAAAGTCCTGAATATGTACAATATGGCTATATTTGTGGACACCTAACCATCACACCAGTATGTGGGCATTCTCCAACCTGCTGCACAATTGTATAGGATGTTTTTATATTCTTACAAAAACATGTTTCAGCTCAATGAAGATGTTTATTACAAGTTTGGTGTGGAATAAATTGAGTGACCTGCACACAGCCCTGAACTCAAACCCACTCAACACTTTGGGATGAATTAGAATTCTGACTGCACCCCAAGCCACACATGCCTGATGTTTTAGGGCTGTATGGACACATGGACATACAGTATCTCACAAAAGTGAGTACACCCCTCACGGTTTTGTAAATATTTTATTATATCTTTTCATGTGACAACACTGAAGAAACGACACTCTGCTACAATGTAAAGTAGTGAGTGTACAGCCTGTATAACAGTGTAAATTTGCTGTCCCCTCAAAATAACTCAACACACAGCCATTAATGTCTAAACCATTAGCAACAAAAGTGAATACACCCCTAAGTGGAAATGTCCAAATTGGGCCCAAAGTGTCAATATTTTGTGTGGCCACCATTATTTTCCAGCTTTGCCTTAACCCTCTTGGGCATGGAGTTCACCAGAGCTACAGGTTGCCATATATTTACAAAAATGTGAGGGGTGTACTCACTTTTGTGAGATACTGTATATTGCCACTTACTGAACAATCATCTAATTTTTAATATTATTAGTGTATATTTTGCAACAAGTTTGAAGTAATATCTAAATAAAGCTAGTCTAAGTAGATTGATTGATAATGTTAAATTGCCCCTAGGTGTGAATGGGTGAGCAAATGGCTGTGTGTGTGTGTGTTTGTGTGTGTGAAAGAGAGAGAGAGAGAGAGAGAGAGAGAGAGAGAGATAAACAATTATTTTTTTTTTCAATTATATTTCTGCACATATTTGGTAAGTTCAAAAACAATTTTTTTTGGTGTTAAGGTTTTTCTCTTCAGTGAACACAAGATGGCGCAGTCACTTATCTTAATCTTGGTCTAGAACTAGAGCACCACACAACCTGCTCACATTCTCTGAGACATAGAGTATACTTGTTCTTCTATCATACATACTGCTGATATAATATCCTAACCCCTGCCCTGGTTACTCTTAGTGCCTAAGCTAATTTCAGAGATACCACTCTGATTAAACAACACAACTGTCCACTTAACACTAAACTGTCATAAGAATAAATTCTCATCTAATGTCATTTCTTTGGCACCTGCTGTGTCAGAAACATTAAAAACTAGAAACTTATATGTGAATGTGCCTTTATTCTTCTTTCTCTTCTTCTGATGCTACTGTGAGTACAGGAAAGTTTTATTTTTCAGATTTAACTGTTAGAGCTGAGAAATAAGGGATTAATTCAACCTTAATTACCAAGGGAAACTACTCATTTCTTCCTCATTCTTAAATAAATCATATTCTCTTCCACTTAGTGTTTCTAACATTAATCTGCCTGCTGGTGTTTACACAAACTTTCTCTAATTTAGAGATATCACTAACATATGTAAAATAACATAAATACATTTAATTTCCTACTTTCAGTATGTGTTTACTTAAATGTCCTCTGGACAGGTTCCCCATATGAGGCTGAATGTAAAGCCAGGATGTTTCAGTAAGAATCAACAATCTGACAACAACATTGGTGACACTGTCATGTGATGCTGTGGGGTGGAGCAATTTTGAAGCTTTATGGTGTTAACATATTAGATTACAGAAAGATCTCCACTATTTTCACTGAGCTAAGACCAGTCATCATGTTCACTGTTATATTCATGTATCTGTGGCTTTCACTAGGTGAGTTAACATTGACTTTTTGTTATTACAGAAATATTAACTATATTATATTAAATATTAGTCTGTGTGGTGATGCAGTGTGAAAATGCAGAGTGTGGGTCTGACTTAAGTATTTCCTGTTGATTATTTAAAGATTAAAAACATTATGTTCTCTTCTCTATGACAGGTGACTCCATGGCAGATTCAATAGAGCCACATTTCACTCCTGAAGCTGTAGATGAAGGTGACAATGTTACTCTGTCCTGCAAATACAAAACAAGTCGTACATCAGACTACCTGCACTGGTACAGACAATATCCAAAATCTACACCTGAGTTCCTTCTTATTGTTAACCAAAAAGGAAATCTAATTTCCAACACTGACCCAAGAATGTCTGCTAAAGTTGATGATAAAACTAAACAAGTGGATCTGATCATCTCCTCTGCTGCTGTATCAGACTCTGCTCTATACTACTGTGCTCTGACGCCCACAGTGACAGGAAATCCAGCTGCACTGTACAAAAACTTTCACACAGTTTTGTTATATTGAAAGAAGTTTTGCCAATGCTTTAGAGAAAGTTACATGTCCTTTTGGGGGATTCTCTCTTTCTCTCTACTGATCAGGGTCGTGGTTGATATGGAGTTTGTCTCACACATGAGGTAGGAAACACCCTGAATGGGATGTCAGTCCTTTGCAGAGCTCCATACACAAACCCTTTCACATACTTATTTACACATAGTGAATTTATTAGTAAATTTATTACTGTCATGTTTTTTGGAGGTGATGCAAAACTGCACACAAACTGACAGTAACCTGAACTCATCATCAAACTGGGGATCCTGAAGCTGTGATGCAGCAACACTACCTGCTGTGTCACTGTGCTATCACATTTTTAAAATCCTTCTGCTTAAAGTGTGTTCTTGTAGTGTGGTGTTGTGTCATTGTTATTATAAAGAACAATTACTTATTTTAAGTATTATGTATTTTGACAGCCCAACTTTAAAAAGCCATAAACATATTTCACCAAGCAATGTTTAAATCTTTTACTTACTTTATAATCCTGCATAGGCTGTTGTCACTGAACCTTTCATTCTACAAAATTGTAATTGCATGTGATAAGTTTATTGGTGTAATAGGGGTGTGTTCATGAAAATGTGTGTGTGTCTGTGTGTGTGAAAGAGAGAGAGAGAAGGAGAAATTTTAAATTGCTAAATTATAAAACTATTTATTAGTGTGTTATGTTTTTCTCTTCAGTGAACACAAGATGGCGCAGTCACTTATCTTATTGTGGGTCTAGAACTAGAGCACCACACAACCTGCTCACATTCTCTGAGATGATGTTGCTACTTTTCACAGTAAACAATTGTGACATAGAGTTTACTTGTTATTCTACTAAATAGTTTATTTATATTCTTCTTTATAATGGGCAGTTTAGCAGATTAAATTGGGCTGACCGATGAAGACGCCAACATTGTCAGAAAAGATACAGACTCTGTTATTCTAAAATGTTCATACGAGTCAAGCAGTGATTACACTGAGCTTTACTCTTCTTTTCCTTTTACCCACTTAAGAGTCATGCTTTTCTCACAAGATGGAGATATTTACACTTTTACATTCACTTCATCATCATCCTTTCACATTAACCATCATTTAACCATCAAATGTAATATTTTAATGGACACAATATTAGAGGTTAACTAATGTTGTATTGTTTGTATAATAAAGCCAAAATTGCACTTCACTAACAACTCCTCATACAGCTAGTTTGTTGTGTAACTGGTTATTATTGCATGGACCCAGTGGACACTGTGGATCAGAAACCCAGTAAACGCTCTGTTCTGGACATTCTTTTACCATTAAAGTTAGAATATTAATGCTACATTTGATTTATTTGGTTTATTCTAGATGGAATCTGAAAAATACATGCAAACAACATGACTGTCAAATGGATTAGTTTTAAATGTTATGTTTGTTTTCTATAGAAACTAGTTTGGAGTTAAATGGAATATTGGTTCCAGATGTAGATGCAGACACCACTAATTTAATGTGTAATTAAATAACTTTAATTACTTTATTTACTGTAAGTAAATCCTGGATTTATCAGGGGGAATAACTAATAAACTAAGGTGCAGAAATAGACAAAAGATCAAAAAGAGAGCAAAAGGTAAATAAAACATCCAAAAATATCCAAAACAAATCACACAAAACGTTGATCAGCAACAGTGGAATAATTCTGTGTTGTATTAGTGACTCAGTTCACTGTCACTGATACTGTGAAGTGATGATCTGTGTAAAATTATGCTCCAACAGCATCACTTCCTGGGTGTGGCCTTCTAGAGACGTGTAAAGTTCAGCACATACAGCACTATTATACAGAATCCTCACAGAGCTGTGTTCAGAAATGGATCAACTATACAACTTACTGTACATAGTGAGATACATACCACTGATTCTCACTCTAGTTACAGGTCATTCATTTCATCAGTTTATCAAAAGTTTTAATTCTTACAATCATATTTAATGAGTTGCATTAATTAATAACCATGTTTTTTATTATTCATCCAGTCATTTCTTGATATTTTAAGTCAATATTTGGTTTAAGAAAAATATTTCACTGATATATTTTTTTGTATTTTTTTTTTTTTACACCAGGCAGTTTTGCTGATAAAATTGGACCAGCAGATGAAGATGCCAACATTGTCAGGAAAGAAACAGAGACTGTTACTCTGAAATGTTCATATGAGTCAAGCAGCAATGACATTGATCTTTACTGGTACAAACAATATCCTAACAGCGCACCACAGTATTTACTGTATAAAGGCGCAAGGTTAAGATCTGATAGGAAGAGCACTCCTGATGATCATCGATTAGAGTCGAAAACCAGCAGAGACTCTACTGAACTTACTATCAGGGGTCTAAAGCTCTCAGATTCTGCACTCTATCAATGTGCTCTTGAAGTAGTAGCACTGTAATACAGAGTTACTGAAAGGCTTTACAAAAACTGTAAATGGCATATATGACGTTTATAAAACCACGAGATCAAAGAGACTCACTTTATCAACTTTTTGGTAAACCACAGAAACAAACAACTTTTGTAATAACATTTACAGCTGGAGAAAATAGCTGAGAAAAAAAGAATGATGAGGGATTAACACAGCAACTACACAATATTCATGGTAAACTCACAAATATACATGTTTCAGATACTAGATGTTGCTGGTCTTTTAATTAAATTAATAAATTAATAAAAAACCCACAACCCAGTGTAGTCCATTGTAATTTGTATTCCTGCTTCATGACTAGTGTTGCTGGTAGAAGCTCCAGATCCACTGCAACCCTGACCAGGATAAAGCAGTTACTGAAGATGAATGAATGAATGTAGGTGTATATAGACAGTTGTGGACATGTGACCAGGATAGAGCAGTTAATAAAAATAATTTCTGAGTTAATGATCATTTATTAGGACAGTAAGCAGCTGTTAATATTATTTATAAGGTATAGTTGGTGTGATCATGCAATGTGTCTCATAGCAAACAAAAACCTAGTAAATCCTAGCAAACCTATTAACAAAAACCTGCATTATGAACAAAGCCTCTGATGCTAATTAATGAAGCTAGTGAACATGTAACACCAGCCATACAACATCATCCATGATTGTTCATTAAGTTTGACAAAAGTGGATCTGTTCATCTCCTCTGCAGCAGTGACAGACTCTAAACTGTACTACTCTGGTGCACACAGTGACAGGAAACCCAACTAGATTGTAGACAATGTACTACACATGATTCATTCATTCTGTGGAAATGCTTTCTTTATATTATGTTGGTAGATGCAGCTCAGGCTCTTTTGGTGAAAGCAGGAAAAAGAGCTGAGAGAGAAGAAGGACAGAGTGATAGCAAAGCTAACAGAGAAAAAGATTCTCCTTTCCACTGTGTGTTTGTAGACTTGGAGAAAGCGTATGACAGGGTGCCAAGAAAAGAGCTGTGGTACTGTATGAGGAAGTCAGGAATAGCAGAGAAGTATTTCAGAGTGGTGCAGGACATGTATGAGAGCAGCAGGACAGTGGTGAGGTGTGCTGTAGGTCAGACAGAGGAGTTCAAAGTGTGGGTGGGACTGCATCAGGGATCGGCTCTGAGCCCCTTCCTGTTTGCTATGGTGATGGACCAGTTGTCAGAGGAGGTCAGACCGGAGTCTCCTTGGACAATGATGTTTGCAGATGACATTGTGATCTGTAGTGAGAGCAGGGAGCAGGTGGAGGTAAACCTGGAAAGGTGGAGGTTTGCGCTGGAGAGAAGAGGAATGAAAGTCAGTGGTAGTAAGACTGAGTACATGTGTGTGAATGACAGGGAGGGAAGTGGAACAATAAGATTACAGGGTGAAGAGGTGAAGAAGGTACAAGTACTTGGGGTCAACAGTTGTTAAGTTTTACAGCTACTATCAACATCTGTTTTCTTGTGAGAAAAAAAATCCATGGAAATGACAAATTCGGCGGTATTTGAAAGAGAAATATATGGGGGCTATGAAGACATTTTAGGTATTTGAATAAATATTTCTTCCATATTCCAAAATCAGTTCAATCCCAGAAACCACCTACTAAAGAAAGGACTTAGCATATTATAACAATTCCTGTATGTTTCACCATTCAAATATTCTTATTTTTGTAATGAGAGAGAGAGAGAGAGAGCAAGAGAGAGAGAGACCCAAAAACAAGTGTTATAACTTTTAATGTCAAAATATCACAGAAAAATTGAGTAGATGGTATGAGTGAATCCATTGCTTCTCAGGACCACATTGTTTTATTAAGACAAAAATATTTCTACAAGCTTTATATAAACAGTATTCAGAACAGCAGATCTGTCATGAATATACATAAATAGAAGTAGGTGGAGCTAGAGGTGGAGATGTACATCAAATAGTAACACTGACATTCATTTCTAAAGCTAGAGGTTTGAACTAAACACTCAGGAAAACAATGTTGTTCCTCTTCGTGGTGTTTTTCACTCTTGCTGATGTTGGTAAGTCATATACACTGCACACAAAATATTATTTTTTCTAATTAAGAAGACAAAATTTTCCATGTGAAATGTGTCATTTATGATTAAAATATCACAATATTGTTGTAATGTTTTTATAGCAGAGGCTGCTGACAATAACATTAAACCAGATCACACCAATGTATTTTCAATGGAAGGCAGCAACATCTCACTGTCCTGCACATATACTGGATCAGTTCAGAGTCTCCACTGGTATCGACAAAAACCTGCATCAAGACCTGAGTTTCTGCTGCTGATTCTTGAAGCCAGTGAAACTGTCACTGAGGCTCAACCACCTCATCCAGGATTGTCCATAAAACTTAAAAAAGAGCAAGATAAAACGAATAAGAAAGTGGATCTGATCATCTCCTCTGCTGCTGTATCAGACTCTGCTCTATACTACTGTGCTCTGCAGCCCACAGTGACAGGAAATCCAGCTGCACTGTACAAAAACTTTCACACAGTTTTGTTATATTAAAAGCAGCTCTTCCAGTGATTTAGAGAAAGTTACATGCCCTTTTGGGGGATTCTATCTTTTTCTCTGTTGGTCAGGGTCATAGTAGATACAGAGTCTGTCCCAGACATGAGGTGGGAAAACACCCTGAATGGGATGTCAGTCCTTTGCACTCCACAAACCCTTTCACACACTCATTCACACAGAAGTGCAATTTCTCCTAGCAAATTTTCCTAATGTCATGTTTTTTTGGAAGTGATGCAAAACTGCACACAAACTGACACTAACCTAAACTCCTGTTAAAATCCTTCTGCTTAAAGTATTTTCTTGCAGTATGGAGTAATTTTTATAATAAAGAAAGATTTCTACCCTCATGGTACAATTCCATATTGACTGATAACAAGTGCACTAAAGACAAGGCTCTGGTCAATCCTCATAGCAGAATTCCACAATGCCAGTGGACTCATGATCCTCTCTGTTCTGTCTGGAGTAATTACACTGCAGATGAAGGGCATTTTATTGTCTAAGTGTCGTAACTTCACATATATAATAGTCAAACTAATCAGTTATAGCCCAATGTTCAACAAGTTCAACCTCAACAGAAGGAGATCATCTTCAAAACTAAGGATTATCTTATTATCAGCAAACCAATTCCTTGTATTTTCAAACAAGTAACTAGAACCGTTTTATTCATTAGTGCATTGTTGTCTTCTGATCTTTTGCAGTGTTCAGTGTGAGAAAGAATCATTATGTTGTGATTCATGAACAAGCATCTGAGTAAATTTATCTAAAGGGAATTGTTTGTGTGTGTGTTTGTGTGTGTGTGTTTAATCCCCTGATAGGAAAGGAAGTATGTCATGTGAACATAAAGTATTTCTCAATGGCCAGTTCAGTTTAGTTGTTGAGATTTACAACTGTTTTCAACATCTGTTTCCTTTTAGTTTTCTATTATTATTTCTTTTTGTATTTTATATTAAATAACGTAACCTGGTGTTGTAAATACAATTTAAATGTAAGTTCTAATATATAATTACTAATCCACAGTATGAATATATATGTATGGCTGTATGAACTGTTTGCAGGTTTTTATTTTGTCCAAGTTAAGGTTTTTCTCTTCAGTGAACACAAGATGGCGCAGTCACTTATCTTACTGTGGGTTAAGTTCTAGAGACACTACCACACAACCTGCTCACATTCTCTGAGATGATGGAAGCTACTTTTCACAGGAAAACCTTTGTGACAGAGTATACTTGTTCTTCTATCATACATACTGCTGATATAATATCCTAACCCCTGCCCTGGTTACTCTTAGTGCCTAAGCTAATTTCAGAGATACCATTCTGATTAAACAACACAACTGTCCACTTAACACTAAACTGTCATAAGAATAAATAATCATCTAATGTCATTTCTCTGACAAACAAAAGCACCTGCTGTGTCAGAAACACTGAAAACTGGAAACTTATCTGTAAATCTGCCTTTACTCTTCTTTCTTTTCTTCTGATGGTATTGTGAGTTTAAACCTTAATTATCAAGTAAAAAAATTATTCCTTTTTCTCAATTAAACCTTATTCTCTTCCACTTAGTGTTTCTAACATTAATCTGCCTGCTGGTGTTTATACAATAATTCTCTAATTTAGAGATATCACTAACATATATAATTAAAATACTGACAATGAAATTATTAGATTAGATTTTTACTAGATTAAATTGATCATTTTTACATAAATACATTAATTTCCTCCTTTCAGTATGAGTTTACTTAAATGTCCTCTGGACAGGTTCCCCATATGAGGCTGAATGTAAAGCCAGGATGTTTCAGTAAGAATCAACAATCTGACAACAACATTGGTGACACTGTCATGTGATGCTGTGGGGTGGAGCAATTTTGAAGCTTTATGGTGTTAACATATTAGATTACAGAAAGATCTCCACTATTTTCACTGAGCTAAGACCAGTCATCATGTTCACTGTTATATTCATGTATCTGTGGCTTTCACTAGGTGAGTTAACATTGACTTTTTGTTATTACAGAAATATTAACTATATTATATTAAATATTAGTCTGTGTGGTGATGCAGTGTGAAAATGCAGAGTGTGGGTCTGACTTAAGTATTTCCTGTTGATTATTTAAAGTTTATGTTCTCTTCTCTATGACAGGTGACTCCATGGCAGATTCAATAGAGCGAGATTTCCCTCATAAAGCTGTAGATGAAGGTGATGATGTTACTCTGTCCTGCAGCTACAAAAAAAGTGGTGCAACAGACAACCTGTACTGGTACAGACAATATCCAAAATCTAAACCTGAGTTCCTTCTTCAAATTGTTCAAAGAGAAACTACAATTTCCAACACTCAACTAAGAATATCTGCTAAATTTGATGATAAACAAGTGTATCTGAACATCTCCTCTGCTGCTGTATCAGACTCTGCTCTATACTACTGTGCTCTGAGGCCCACAGTGACAGGAAATCCAGCTGCACTGTACAAAAACCTTCACACAGTTTTGCTACATGCCCTTTTGGGGAAGTCTCTCTTTCTTTCTCAAGATTTATAAAGAGTTTATATTATTATAATATTTGATTATTAGTAGACAGCTCATTCATTCATTCATTCATTCATTCTTCTTCTATTCTTCTATAACTATTCTATTTTGGCCAGGAAACCAGAAGTTACATTAGACAGAAAGTTAAACAGAAAGGTACTCAGAGGGTCCAATTGGGACCATTTCTGAACTTCAGTGAAGCAGCTGAGGCTCTGTACAAGTTCAGGAGTTGAATAAAGTAATGTTCTGAAAATTATTATTGTCATAATTTGTGAAAAAAACAAACAATCAAACAAAACCATGGCTTCTTTTTCCCAGCAGGCTTTTTTATGTGCAAATTGGGATATAGTTTTAAGATTGAGTAAAAAATAAATAAATAAATAAATAAGTTCAAACAGAAAAGACCTTGGTGTGTTAAAGTCTCTTTCCTTTCACCACAAGATGGTGGAGGCTGTTATCTTATTGTTGGACAAGTACTAGGATTCTGCTTACATCCCCCAGAGATGCTGACATTATGATTATGAATACTTTACACAATTATAAAGACTACAGCTATTCTTCAGCCTTACATAGATAATACTTTTATATATAAAAAAGTCTAGAACCAATCAGAATGTTTTAATAATCTCTGCTTGTACAATCAAGCTAATTAGTGTCATTTTCAACACATCATCAAGCCTTGAAAGGAGTTTGCTTGAATCCAGAAAGGAAACTGAACTTGTAGTAGGGCTATACATGCAATTTCTGTAAAAATGAAATGTACATGTTCACTTGCAATGGGATGTTTGTCATGAGATAATATAAATACTACACTCTTTATTTGTACACAGTTTCATGCTTAAATGAAAAATAATGATATAAAAATCCAACAATACAGATGATATAAAGAAAAGAGGCTGGTTTGTTCCTCACCACAGTAAAATACTCCTCAACTGTTTGTAATCCTATTTAATAAACAGGTCATTAGGTCTACACACACCTAAATTTCCATTTCCCATCCTGCATTGTACCAGACTCCACTTCCCACAATGCACACTCACTTCCACATTCATTAGTTCATTTATTTTATTGAAGTATTTTTCATGCTATCAGTTTGTGTTTGTTTACCATGTGCTCAGGAAAATTTATCCATGTGGTGCTGAATGTAAAGCCAGAAAGCTTCAGTAAGAATCAACAATCTGTCAGTAACATTAGTGACACTGTCATGTGATGCTGGGGGGTGGAGCTTCATGAATGTTTATAATGTTAATATATCAGACTGCAGAAATTTTATTTTCATTTATAAGCTCATCCATCATGTTCACTGTTATATTCATGTGTCTGTGGCTTTCACTCGGTGAGTTAACATTGATTTTTGTAGATTCAGAAATTGTTTTTAATTAGATTTAGTTAGTCTTATTAGTTATGTAGTATATCTGCGTAATTTAACACTGCAATGTGTGTACTTTCATTTGTTTGTGTTAAAGCTTGACACAGGAAACCTGCTCTCCACATAGCAATATCTCTACAGATGGTATAACCACTACAGAACAATTCTGGGGTTTTTTAGCAGTGACTATAACTGCCTTATTTATTAGTGCATCATTTGTTTTCTGCTCTTGTGCACAGTATTCACAGTAAAATAAAGTCAATTCAGTTGAAGTTGAACAATGGACACTGCTACAAACAAGGAGACCACTCGCGTGCGGTGCTGCGTGTGCCGCTGTCAAACCTTTATGTCCTTTTATTTAGGAATAAATATTTTACAATGATAAAATAGCATGTCTGATGCAATGGTTTGTGAAGTAACAGTGTTTTTGTTCTGTGTTGTACTGGTTACTCAGTTCACTGTCACTGATATTGTTAAGTAATAATCTGTAAAAAGTTATACTACAACTGCATCACTTCCTGGGTGTGGCCTTCTAGAGACGTGTAAAGTTCAGCACATACAGCACTATTATACAGAATCCTCACAGAGCTGTGTTCAGAAATGGATCAACTATACAACTTACTGTACATAGTGAGATACATACCACTGATTCTCACTCTAGTTACAGGTAATTTTCAATCAGTTATTAATTATTACAATGATATTTAATCAGTTAAATAATTGCATTAATTAATAAGCATGTTTGTATTAATCTAGTAATTTCTTGATTCCTTAAGTCAATATTGGAATTACTTCACTGAATCAAAAATACTTCACTGACATGTTTCTTTATATTTTTGTCACACCAGGTAGCTTTGCAGATAAAATTTGGCCAACAGATGCAAACATTGTCAGGAAAGAAGCAGAGACTGTTATTCTGAAATGTTCATATGAATCAAGCAGTGATCGTATTTATCTTTACTGGTACAAACAATATCCTAACAGCGCACCACAGTTTTTACTGTATAAAGGTGCAAGGTCAAGCGAAGGTGTTGATAGCACTCCTGATGATCATCGACTAGAGTCGAAAACAAGCAGAGACTCTACTGAACTTACTATCAGAGGTCTAAAGCTCTCAGATTCTGCACTCTATCATTGTGCTCTAAGAGTTGGAGCACAGTGATACAGAGACACTGAAAGGCTTTACAAAAACATCAGCATGGTATATTAAGTTTCTAAAACCACAGAAGATGAAAGAGACTCACTTTACCAACTTATCAGTTAACCACAGATACAAACAACATTTGTGAAAACATTTGCAGCTGGAGCTAATAGCCTGAAAAGAAAATGAGGGATTAACACAACTATACTTTAATTCATGAATCTACATCTACATTCATTTATTAAATGTTTATTCTGCATGTTCATTTGAACAGATGTGAGTTTGATCATACAGATAAAAAAAATAATAATAAAAAATTAGTGACAAGATTTGATTGCACATAAGGGTAATGTCTATAATCTTAAACATAATTATTTGATGGAGGGATGATGACTCTAGCCTTTTGAGCTTGTCCTCTGTTTTCTTTTTTGTACAATGTAAAACCTAACAGTGAAATCCGCTAAATGAAATGGAGTTAATTAAACTTATTTTTTTTAAAAAGTTACTTTCACTTAATGAAAAAAAGTTATGAGCAACTGATTATTTTAAACAGAACTCAAACTCAATGAGTTATGAATTAATTAGTTATAATTTATGTGTTAATTTAACTCTAATGGTTTAAGTTTAATAATTTATTTAATCTAGTTTATATCAAGAGCATACACAATAATAATTAAAAAAATATTCAAAAGATATTACAAGCAAGTACACAAAGTTTTTTTTATTGCCTTTAGTGTTTCCCAGAAGAACATGTAACACCCATGGAACTTTAGATTCAACCAAAAGTTATTTAATTTAATAAAAATTATTCTTTTAAGTACTGTTCACTGACAGGGCATTTTTTTCACGTGAAAAGAAAAATCCATCGAAAGTGTCCATTTGTGTCTTTAATTTTTATGCGTTTTGTTAGTTACAACTCGCGTTTCCGTGTGATTCTTAATCTGGAGGCCTATAACGTGAGTGAACAAGCTCGTCTAGCTAACAATGTAAAATGGGCGGTTAAACGGGAATACACGAGTTTGCCACTGAGTTTATTTTCATGCTGTTTTAGCATGTAAGATGAAGCTATTTACTTTTCACGTTTTTTTTTTTATTGAAGCTCTTATAGACATATCATTGTCATGCAATGCAAGTTATGCCCATTTGTTTGCTTTACCAGGCCAAGCCTTTTAAAACACTACAGACTGTACCATTTTTTGCATTCAGCTGTATGTCCAGTACCATGTTTGTATGCGGGCTGTATGTGTACAGTGACATCATTCCCTCAACATACACATGACAAGATTTCACTCTGAGAAGAAAGAGACACGTGGCCATGAAAAGTCCTTAGAATAGGCAAAACAAGGTTCATTTTTGGGTGAACTATTTCTTTATGCACATCCCTGCCCCCGGTAATGCTTACAGGTTAGAAAACCACTGTGAATTATTTTATTTTTTGTTTTTAAAATTCTCTACAGCTTTGTCAGCTGGTGCGTTTTCCATTTATTGTTGTAGGTGCTTGCAGTTTCATCGCATCACAAACCAAAATTTGCAGCAAACTTTTTACATTTCCCTGGACAAGCACACTCCACAACTCCTGACACTTGTCAGAGCTAAGGCATTGAAGGATGGTACCATTGGCAACCAGATGGCTAAAATATTAAAAGACTATCATGAACAAGTAAGTGGAAAAAAATTGTCACATTATCAATAATTAAAATCAGTTAAATATAATAATGATGAATGTTTTCAGTTGCCAGAAAAGACAAAAACATGAAGGCATTCTAAAACAGTAGTCTATACAAACAAAATAAATAAATTACACAAAGTAGTGTAGAATAACATGCAAGTAAGTGAATGATGACAATTTTTGTGTGTGGATGAACTAATCCTTAAAATGTGCTTGTGCTGTTATTAAACTGCCTAAAGGAATTTGCCTGTTATGTGGATTAGTAAGAAAGTGCCAGGTAATAACTAGTGCTGTTACATGTTGTAGCTAGGTTTGCAGTGTTAGAATGTTGTCTCATCATTAATCATGTTAATAAATTCAAAATGTTGCTTAGTTGGGAATTAAAAGTATGGTCATTTTTTGTTTTGTCTTTAAGGATCAGGATGACATCAGTGTCATTGGAACTCTTGTCCTGGCTGGACTGCCGCTTTACTTGAAGGAAGACTCGTCAGATGTTTTCAAGACACACACGGTAAGGCTCATCAGGACTACTTTCTGAAACATTTTGATCTTTTTGTTCACATCGAAAAAAATACAGCTAGAGTAGCTGTACAGTTGATCATTTCAGTAATCTTAAAGGAAAGGTTTACTCAAATGATGATTATATAATTCATTTACTCACCCTCGTGTAATTCCATTAGATTTTTGTTAAAGGTACGTTTAAATCTTTTTCTCTCCTTTTGTCTGTCCAATTAAAGGCAATCTGTATTTTCAAGCTTCAAAAATTACTTTAATTTAGACTTTACTAAAATATTAACATGGTTCAACACACACATTAAACACATTATCTAAATATAATATCTAAATTTGATGTGCATTGTTTTCTGTATGTTTATATCATTGTCATATGTAAAGCTCATACTCCAAAGTCATGAACATGATCTGCACTATTTGCAGAGGCTTGTTATGTTGTAATTATAAGGTTTAGTTCATTCTAATGGGAACCACTGGTATTAATTTTGTTTTGCCTCTTTGTTTTTTTGTTTGTATGTCTTGATTGTCCTTGAAGATGATGTGGTGATGTCTTCAAAATCCTGGGTCAGTGCTCTGATGTTGCTTTTTGGGCTGCTTTATGCCCTTCATATCAGCTACCCCAAGAAGCTGACAGGTTTTTTTTAGTTCCTGCAAAAGGTACTGCTGAATCTTGGTGACGGCACGGCTAGGCTAAAGTTGCTGGCATTTAAAAATGAACCGCTGAATTAGTGTCATAGAATTCGTACTGTTTTGAGTACCATTAAGAGGGAAGAAGGTTCTATTTTCAAGTTGAAATTTTAGGATTTTAAAACCTTTGTGCTGTTTGTGCAGTGTTAAACTTTCTATATGTGACTCAAATAAGTGTTTTATTTCAATAAATTCTATTTCTTAAAATACTTGCTGATTCTGTAATTATTGATTTATACATGTTAGATTTTACTTAGTCTTTAAATCTGTTTGTGTTCAGGTAACAGATGTAATTAAGTCCAAATAACTTTTTAGCTACACAAATGGTTTGAGGAAACCGATTGCCTTAAATGGTTTGAGTTGACTGAACTCAAATTAATCAACACTAACTTTATTAGTTTGTGTTCCGTCAACTCAAACCATTTAAGGCCATCGATTTCCTCAAACCATTTAAGTAACTATATAGTTATTCGAACTTAATTATATCCATTAACTGAACACAAACAGATCTGTTTTTTGAACTTAAGTTCTTAAGTTGCCAATACTCTAAATGACTGACTATACCAACACTAAAATAAAATTGCATAAGACTCAATACATATAAGTTTACAGCACTTATATTTATTAGTTTCAAAACATAAATGGTTTAAGGCAATCGGTTTCCTCAAATGGTTTGAGTTAACCTAACTTATCAGGTTTTACAGTGTACTGTGGTTTAAACATTCCAACTTAAGGTGGACTGCTGACACTAAATTTCCCCTAAGTCTGAATGAGTGTGTGAATGTGTCTGTGCATTTTGTCCTGCATTAGACTGCTGTATCATCCAGGGTGTATTCCTGCATCATCCCTAGTGTTGCTGGGAGAAGCTCCAGATTCACCTGCCCAGGACAAAGCATGAATGAATGAATGAAGGTGTGTACATATATTGGATATAGAACAGGAAGTGGAAGTATGACCAGGATAAAGTACTAAAAATAAACTCTGATTGAATGACCATTCATTAGGTTGCAGCTGCAGCTTATGGATCTGGGGCTTGGTTTTACTGTAGTTTTAGCATACTAAGATTTGCTAATTGTCTAGTAGATGAGAAAGAGTTGCTGTGTGAGGTAAAGCAGAGTTGTCATGAATATGAATAAATATGATGTTTATTTCAAAAAATAAACACACACTAACTAAACACTCAGGATAACAATGTTATTATGCCCACTTGGTTTTCTTCACTATTGCTGATATTGCTACGTCCTTTAGTTTGCAAGTTACAAACCAAAAGAACAAGTATTTTAAAAAGTTGCTTAATAATAAATTGTTGTCAATAAATTCAAATAAATTGGTGTATTTATAGTAAAGGCTGTTGACAACAATTCATCCACCCAGAATACACTGTTTAATGTAATCACAATCATCTTTAAGTAACCAAACATAACTATAAAATAAATACATATCAGTTTCTGATTGCCAGTGAAATGTAGTTAGAGTGAGAATGTTCTTTTAGCTGATTGTTTATAACAGACGTGTTCTTGAACATTAATGAGGAAAGGCTCAGGTGCACAGTTTATTCTCCTCTTGATCAATAGATGAAGAAAATTGTTGGAGGAAAAGTTTCTGTTCCTCTGCAGCTCTTTTTCTCTATAGACAATATTCTGTTTGTGAGACCTGTATGATTGTAATTAACACCAGTGCAATCATAGCTCCAGTTTTGTTCTTTGGTCACTACACTTAATTAACCCTACTGAATAAAATCAGATGGAAAAATATTTGAAGTGAACTGGAACAGCGATTTAGTCCAGGAACTCTATGGAACTCTGTATGGGAAGGCTATACAAAGAAATGCAAAAAATACTAAATATATACATTATATAATATTAATTATAGTTCAGAAGTTTATTTATTAATGCCATTAATAAATAAATTACCTTCAATTACCTTAAAAAACAAGTCTTTCTTATTTCCCCACAAGATGGTGTAGTGAGTTATCTTATTGTGGGTCAGGTGCTAGGACTCTGCTCACATCCTCCAAAGATGTAGACTCTGTTATAAATACTTCGTTGGAGAATAATATGAACTCTAATAAACATGCTTCATCACAACAAACAAATAAATGCCACAAGTCAAGACACTACTTATAAAATATAAAAACTAAAATATTTACTCATTTTAATTGTTAGTAAATTTGTATAAAATTGAATAAATACAATAATAGAATAATTTAAATACATTACATTTTCTTCTCCATGGCAGATTCAATAAAGCCACTTTTCCCTCATAAAGTTGTAGATGAAGGTGATGATGTTAATCTGATAAAATCGGTCCGTAGGATGAAGATGATAACATTGTCAGTAAGGAAACAGACACTTTCTTATGAGTCAATCAGTCATTGTGTTTGGCTTTAATGGTACAAACAATATCCTAACATTTTATTTCGGGGGCCCCTCTGTGCCACCAATATGACTAATTATAACTAATTATTGTCATTTTGTATAATAATCATTGTCCATTGACAGATATAAAAAAAAAGACGATGTCATTTCATGTACTCTTGGGGGCCCCCTGGTGGCTACGGGGCCCTAAGCAGCCGCTTAGTTCGCTTATGCCTTGGGCATAACCACTTCCTGACTCAGTATCTGACAGTCCATAATACTAATGTAATGTTGTATGATATTTAGGAATGATCATAAAATTATCAAAACTTCTGCAGATTTCTGCAGGACTTGAAGAGCTGGACACTGGGTGAGATCGCCTGTGCTGCGGGTCTGTCAGTGTGTGTGTGTGTGTGTGTGTGTGTGTCTAAATAGTGCCCTTACCCATTTGTTTTGGGTTTTCTGTTTGTTAATGTATTAGTTATCATAGTATGCATTTGGGGCTGCTATTTCATTTTTAAATGGACGGGTTTTAAGCTGTAGCTGGGCTGGAAATCTTAGGTCCAATCCGGAAATCACTGGTTACTATGGTTACCGCGTCCTGCGGGGAGAAAGAGCTCCTTCTGACAACACTCAGCCCCTCACGGTAGGACGATCTTTATCCTTTAATGTCACACTGATTTTACAATAAATATACAATAAACAATAAATATATAATATAATATAACATAATATACAATACAATGTAATATTTACCCCAGTAGTAGGACACCTTTAAGAACCCTGTGTTACTTCCTCTGCTCTGATAACTCACAGCGGCAGGGTAGCAGTTCGTTAGTTCAGTGTTCGAAAAAAAGGATGAGACGGACAAAGTTAGCCGATGCATGCCATTTAACTTCCCTCAGAATTTACTCCCGGATGAAATAACTTACATGAACTCTAAAATAAATAGCAAATAAGCTTTTATTTCTCTGCTTTCCAAACTAGATGAACCGCGAGCGCGCACACACTTCTGAGCACATTGTTCCGCACTACTCAATGAAGGCGTTCTTTCCAACACCATCGTAATCCAGGGTAGGCCTTTCCATCGCTCTCCGACAAACTCACTTATTCTTAGAATGGATTAAAAAATGGGGAATTCACGAAAATGGGTAAATTGTGACCATGAAGGGATGCTGATGGTCAGCAAATATGCTCAAATAGGGTTTGGTTTTCAAGAGACAATTGATTTGTGCCATTGATGGCCAAGAACATATTCCAAACACCTCCACCATCTACAAGGACTGTCACCACATTTAAAAAATTCCCTTGATCATTATACCAGCTCTACTTGCAGGGACTCACTAAATAAAAGTATTAACAACGACAACAATGTAATCCAGGGTAAGACCTACCTTCGTCCTCCGACACCCTAACTTATCCGTGGAATAGATTACACAACGTGGTGAGTTTACAAAGATGGGTAAATTGTGGCCTTGAAGGGATGCTCTTGGATAGCAAAGATGCTCAAATAGGCTTTGGCTTTCAAGGGGTGATTGATTTGTGTTACGGATCAGAAGGTCCCTTGGACGAATCCGTATACCCCTGCCTGACTCCACTGATTCAGGTATCCTTAACTGGTTAACAGTTTACAACATTAAAAGTCGTCTGGAAATGACCCAGCCTACAAATGATGTCATGTGTAGATAAAACTTTTAATCTATGAATCCTTGGACCAATATAAAAATGACATCCATTTAGAACACACCTGTTGTCAGTTGCTAGCACTTACCTGTGGGGGTATAGCTCAGTGGTAGAGCATTTGACTGCAGATCAAGAGGTCCCTGGTTCAAATCCAGGTGCCCCCTGCTGGGCTTGCTTTGCAGTACCTTTAACCCTCTGGGGTCTGAAGCCTTTTTGAAGACCTGCAGTGAATCTGGGCTCTTCTTAAATTTGTGTAAATTTCAAATCTTTACCAATGTAGTATCTAATACATTTCAACTTTACATAGAGCACAAACTGGGCTTTCATAATATGGCTGATGTAAGTATGTTAGATTCATGTGTGACTTTTAAGCATATGTCAAAGTACACATACATGAAAATAGAATTTTGAACTCTAGCAGAAAAACAGTGAAAATGGAGAATAAACAAACCTTGCAGATTGTTTTGAACACAGGACTGAGTTCATGAAAGTCTTGGGTGTGGGCCCATAGAAAAACAGCTAAATTATAACACTCAGAAAGACCTTTTATTTGGAGTAAAGTGACTGATGTGCCTAACTTTTTTCAACAGAGCCTCTGTTTCACTGAATAATCAATGACTATTCATGAAAATGTAAGACCTATTGACACCTGGCTCAGGTGACACCAGGTTTTCCCAGGACTCCTATTGATGTCTCAGCTGTTAACACCTATACATTCAGATTCCTCCTACAAAAACAGGGTACACTGAGGCCAGGTTTTGTTGAGAGAAACAAAAAATAAAGCATGGTTTCTGAAATTTTCATTGAAATGCAATGCTTTTAGAACGTTTGCTAAAAGGCATATTCACAACCACATTGAAGCCATTCACAGGTAACTATGTTGTTTTTCTGGGGTACTATTATATTATTTGTTTTAAATTTTGTCTGCTTAGCAAAAGTTTCCACTGTTTATGACAGAAATAAAGCTGTTCATATCGTGCTATTTTTTTGGGATGATCTGAGTATATGATGACTGGAATACAGCTGCTCACATCAGCGCATGCTTTCACTTTTATTTAGCGTTTATTTAGTGAGTATATATTTGTGCTATGTTGTTTTTCTGTGGTACTATTATTGATTCTACATTTCGTCTGCTTAGCAAAAGTTGCCACGGTTTATGACTGAAATAAAGCTGTTCACATCGGTGCACGCTTTCTGACTTTCTGACAGCTTTATTTCAGTCATTATATACTCAGATCACAAAGAGTGGAAGATTTTTTTTGGTTTGTTTCTTCATTCAAGCCCTTTTTTTCTGTTAGACACGGGCATGCATTAGCACATCACTCCCCACAAACAACACAGCAATTAGCATTTACTTCCATCTGAATAGAGTCGTTTACATAAATCCTGCATGTGAATGGAGCGCTAAGTGCGGGGGCGGGGCTCCGGTGAGTGTGGAGACGAGAATTTGACATACCTTTGCTTTTTATTTTTAACATTAATTTAATAACAAACATTTGGCAATAATCTTTTTGGAAAGACAACCGTCTACCGTTTGTGTGCATGTTTTTTTCTGGGTTGCTACAATATAATTTCATTTACAAAAACACTTTCAAAGAGAAAAAAAGTGATTGGCATCGTTGACAATGCCGTCGACCCCAGAGGGTTAAATCGCTCAACCTGTCCATCTGACTGAGGTCAGAAAGGTGTTGTGCGGGTTTTGTCAATGTCTAGCAACTCACACATGCTCTGGAAGACCTCCGATTCAAAATTGGTGCCTTGGTCACTATGGAGTGTAAGTGGTGCTCCATAACAGCAGACCCATGTGCGTGTGCGACACCAAAGTGAAACATCTATCTCGCATTTGGTACCAACAATATCTGGTCCGCAACCAAGACGGTGTTCGCTCCACACCGAAATGTCCACCCACTGGCTCCTCGTGCATCTGGTGCATTACATCTTCTCAGAAAACTCGTGGCAGGATTATCTGGGGACAAAACTCAGGGCCCTCATTCAGGTACAGTCTTTGCCACTGGCTTCAGTAGGCTTTTGTTGCTGGGCCATAGGGGGACACATTCTCCCAGGAAGGTCATTCATTGCCTTCCTCCATCCACCTCTTGATGGGAGCAATTTCCGGATCGGCTGTCTGAGCAGAACGCAGTTCGTCGGTAGTCCACCCAGAGAATGGAAGGGTACTGGCAGTAATGGCAGGTTGTACTACCCCCACTGGACAAGACTCTGGGGTAACGGCTGCAGGTTCATCATGTATAGGTTTGCCATCAAGGTCACACTGGACCGCTTGGTGACAGAGCTGAGGGCTACTCAAGGTGGGATTCTTAAGGTTACATGGGCAAGTTGAATGGCATGCCCTCAGAGAAAGCACATCAGCATTTTCGTGACAGTGCCCCGGGCGATGAACAACTTTGAAGTCATACTACCCAAGCTTCTCGAGCCATCTGGCCAATTGTCCCTTTGGTTCTCTCATCCTCAGGAGCCAGTGTAAGCTACTATGGTCTGTGCGTACAGTGAAGGATCTGCCCAGCAGGTACTGATGAAAATGTGCTGTGAACTCCACCACAGCTAAAAGTTCTCTACGTGTGGTGTAGTAATTCTGCTCAGTTGGCGTCAGACTCCGACTCCCATATGCTAGTACACGTTCTTCCCCTTGCTGTAATTGAGAAAGCACAGCTCTGATTCCGAAATTGCTAGCATCTGTGTCCAGAACAAGATCACCACTGTCCATAGGGTAGCCAAGGATGGGGGTGGTAGTGAGCAGCTTCTTTAACTCATCAAATGCCTGTTGGCTCTCAGGGGTCCAGTGAAATCGGGCATGTTTCCTCAACAGGTTGTGAAGGGGCTTTGCAACTGCAGCAAAATCTTTGACAAACCGCCTGTAGGAGGATGCGAGACCCACAAACTGTCGAACTTCGGGAACACTCACGGGCTGTGGCCATTCTCAAATTTTCTGCACCTTCTCTGGGTCGGCGGCTATACCATGCTCTGAGATGACATGGCCAAGGTAGATTACCTGGCAGCAGAAGAGACAACATTTGGCGGGTTTCAGCTTCAGGTTCGCTTGGCACAGCCTTTTGAACACCTGTGCCAGCCGCTGGAGCATTTCCTTTACATTCCTGCCCAGGACGATGATGTCATCTAGGTATACCAGGCAGATTTCCCACTGCCTTCCAGCAAAGACACGGTCCATTAATCGCTGGAACGTCACCGGAGCATTGCAAAGGCCAAACGGCATGATGTTCCACTCAAACAGCTCCTTCCTGCTGTAGAACGCAGCTGCCTGTCTCACCTGTGGGGTCAACTCCACTTGCCAGTACCCGGAAGCAAGATCCAATATGCTAAACCATTTTGCCGTGGACAGTGTGTCTAGTGTGTCTTGGATTCTTGGGATCAGATAGACGTCTTTTACAGTGCGCTCGTTTAGTGCCCTGTAGTCTACACATAGTCGGTACGTTTGATCTTTCTTTCGTACCATTACAATGGGTGAAGCCCAGCAGCTATTACTTTGGGAGGCTAAACCAGCATCTAGACTCTGTTGGATCTGCTCATCGGCACTTTGCTGTTTTTCAAATGCCATTCGACGCAGTTGCTGTTTCACAGGCGAACCAGGCTGGATTTTAATGTCATGTTGGTACATGCCATCTTCAGTGTATAATGCAATAAAAAGACTACTGATGGCTCAGTAACAATGAGGAAATCTCCAGAACTAAGGACTGAGTTTTAGGCTTTGCAGGATATAAGAATTAGACTCACATGCTTTGTCACTTCTGTTGTGATGGAGTATATCTGTGTAATTTAACACTGCATTGTTTTGTCGCTTCATTTTATATGCCATGTATATTTTCATTTGTTTGTATTAAAGCTTTGCACAGGAAACCTGCTCTCCACATAACATTATCTCTACAGATGGTATAACCACTACAGACCAGTCACTAGAACTGCCTTATTTATCAGTGCATCATTTGTTTTCTGCTCTTGTGCACAGTGTTCAGTGGGAGAAAGTTAAATTCAATTCAGTTTTCTTTATTTAATCCCCTGATATGACAGAAAGTATATCATGTGAATTGATAGATTTTTTAAATGTTGAGATTTATGGCTGTTTTCAACAATTGTTTCCTTTTTGTTTTTACTTTTTGGTTTATTAATAAATAACTAAAGTTACTAATGAATAAATTATTGCTTTTCATTTAGTAATGTTATTGTTTTTATATAAAAAATACAAGAACAATTATATGCACAAATACAAACTCTGCAGCATTTCAGATAGAAATACATTGGGAATTATAAATCCATCACACACTACCCAGTGCTGTAAATGAAATGTAAATATTAGATCTAATATAAAACAATGTGTGGATGTCTAGAAAAAAATGAACCATATCACGTGTATATACATGTATACATATGAATATATAAAGGGATGTAGTTTCTTTACAGTTTATATGATTTATTGTAACAAATGTTTATTAATCTATTCAGACAGTCATTATGCATGTAAACACAACTGCATGTTACTTTGCTGCATGTGAGCTAAGGCAATGTCCTTTTACAAAACACGGAGTCATGAATGAGTATGATTGTATAAATAGATGAAATGGATGAAAAAGAAAACTCTCAGTGGAATTTGCTTTCCGTTTGTTTTATGATCATATCTGACCTGATTATAATACTAGTACTCGTGCTTTATTGACAACATATTTTCATCAGCCAACATTTTTTAGGTTGCAGTTGGAGGACACTAAGCAGCTTCTTATATTGTTTATGGGGTAGAGGGGGTTTGTATGTACTTATACATGATTATACATACATAGCTATAACTGATGTTAGTAGGTCATTTATATTATTCATTACTTTATTTTCATATTAAATAATTTCTCTGCAACAGTGAATGTAGATATAAATCTGTCATTTATATAAGAGAGCTCTGAACTGACAAAACAATGCTACTTATCCACCCTGTTATAACAGCTGTTATTAATATCAATAAGTCCATATTAACATGACATACTAATTTCCATTTGAATGTTTTTAAGTGATTCATATCGTATGTGTATATTCATGTGCAAACAAGATACAGTCCAATACATCTGAAATGTATTTATGTGTTTAAACAGTTTAATAAGAGAAGCTCTGAGGAAGCATACTACAGAATATATGAGCACTTGCGTGGAAATGAATTGTGTGTAATAGAGAAAATGTATTCAGTCATGGCTGTTGTGTACATTCACATTGTATTATCTGACTGCAAATGAGGGAGAAAAGATCAAAAATAACTGTGATTATTCAGCTATAGTGGAATAATGTTGTATTGTGTTGGTGTCTCAGTTCACCAGTGTTGTGATGATCTGTATAAAGTTATGCTCCAACAGCATCACTTCCTGGGTGTGTCCTTCTAGAGACGTGTAAAGTTCAGCACATACAGCACTATTATACAGAATCCTCACAGAGCTGTGTTCAGAAATGGATCAACTATACAACTTACTGTACATAGTGAGATACATACCACTGATTCTCACTCTAGTTACAGGTAATTTTCATCAATTCATCAATTTACTATTGGAATTAACCAAATTCATGATCTATAGAATTAATGTAATTTAATGTTTTACATTATTTTTGGGGTATGTTGGGTATTACACAAAAATATTTTTAAAATGTTTTGATATCTGTATTATATCTTTATTAATATTCTCCTGTATAACAGGCAGTTTTGCAGATAAAATTTGGCCGAAAGATGAAGATGCCAATATTGTCATGAAGGAAACAGACAGTGTTACTCTGACATGTTCATATGAATCAAGCAGTAATAGCATTCGGCTTTACTGGTACAGACAATATCCCAACAGCGCACCACAGTTTTTACTGCTTAAAGGAGCGAGGTCAAGAGCTTCTGATGATTACAACCCCTCTGGCTCTCGATTCAATGCAGAAACATCCCGAGACTCTACTGAACTCACTATCAAACATCTGCAGATCTCAGATTCTGCACTCTATCACTGTGCTCTTAGAGTAGTAGCACAGTGATACAGAGTCACTGAGAGACTGTACAAAAACCTATGAAATAATTCATTTGAAGTTAATATCAAAGATACTTCCTTTACCAACTTATCAGTTAACCACAGACACAAAAGACATTTGTGGTAACATATGCAGCTGAAGAAAGAGAATAAAATAAAGAGGCACTGTGTCACTTGTTGCTGGTGTGTACTGTTTTATATTCATTGTACTTTGCTGGCCAGTTTTTCCCATGATTCATTTAAATTATATATAAATTATATTCATTTACATGTATAAAAACAAACTAAGATTTGTTGTCAACAATTCACAACATTCAGAAGTGTCTAAATCAAGAGGTGTAGTATAATCTAGTGAAGAAAAATATTTTCTAAGTTAAAATAACATTGTCAGTGGCTCAGTGTGATGCAGTAATTACAACTAAAACATTACATCTAAAATAAACCCTGGCATCACTCTGCCCCCTGGTGACACATATTCTGATCAACAGTGTCAGCTGCAGGAAGTGTGGAGCTCCACAGGCTATGACAATAAACTCCTTCAGCTTTATCTTTCAGCAGATTACCATCTCTATCATGCTGATCTTTAATCTTTTACTGTTAATGCTTCTTCTAGGTATGTTCATCTTAATATTAGTTCTTATGACCAAGTTGGGACATGAAGTGTGAGAAATAGTACAGGGTTATATATATAGGAGGTAGAACAGAACATGTATGTGATGCCCCAGAGTTAACAGGAACGAGTCACAACACAGACCAAAAGACCAAACATAACAAAACAGAAACAAACTGAGATTAGCTATCTAACCTAAACAAAAAGAAAAAAGAAAGAAATGAACATCTCCAACAAAAATGGCAGTCATAGCCCTCGTGCCAGTGAATACATACAATGTCTCAATATGTGCAAAGAAAGATTATATACACAAGGCAGCAACGATTAACAAGAAGCAGATCAAACTTGTAGTCAAGGCAGGCAAAGGTCAAAATCAGAACAGTAAAACACAACACTGAATCTCAACACACACACAAGCACAACACACCAAGTGAGCATTGAAGTTGGGGTTACTGGCTTCCATCCCAGCCTTGGCAGAAGTGTTAACTGCTGGAGCTGAAGCAGTAAGGAGGGCTAGAGTACAGAGGGGACCAACCTGAAGGACTAAACACATATAAGACAGAATATACAACACAACCTCACAGGATGTAACACTTCATATTAGTTCCAAGATGTTTTCATATTTCATTTACTTATTAAAAAAAATCTTTTCTCTTTTTAGCACAGGGAGCACATCAATTCAAATGACTGAGCATCTTATATGCATTTTGGTGAGAGGCTTCATGTGGATTAGACCTGACCTATTGACCTATTTAGAAGATGGGACATTTAACCAACAGAACATAATTCCCAGGCTGTGACACAGATATGTTAATATGACGAATTACAATTTGCATTAATATGTGTATCATTACATAACTAAAGTCCACAAAGGGTTCATTCATTAATCTTCAGTAAACACCTGACCAGGATCAAGGTGATGGTGATAGGGTCACTGTCACTATATTTAGTAAAAATCAGCCTTAAAAGATGTAAACAACATTCAATAAATTCTATTATGAAAATTCATTGCTTATTTCGATCAATATGATACCAGAACTGACATGACTATGAGTAAGTAAAAGTGGGTGGAGCTAGATGTGGTAAGATACAGTTTAGAAAGTTTCACAGAGATCCTGCCATTTATACCTACTGCAAGAGAGACACAACAGTCATGTTACTCTTCTTTATTTTCATAGTTGTTAAAAACATTGGTAAGTCATTTATATTATACACAAACTTTAGGTGAATGCTGGAAATGAGCTGATACCTAAACATAATTCAGTTTAAAGAAATGAACACCCTTACACAATGAAAGCAGAAATGTTTATGTTGTTGTAATGTTTTACAGCAGGTGCTGTTGACAGCAGCATTACACCAGAACAAACCATCATATCTTCAAGTGAAGGCAGCAACATCACACTGACCTGCACATATGATGACTCAGCTAGAAATCTCCACTGGTATCGACAAAAACCTCAATCAGAACCAGAGTTTCTTCTGCTGACTTCTAAATACTCAGATGGTGTCACTAAAGCTGCACACGACCCACGAATATCCACCAAAGTTCTTAAAACGGAGAACAAAGTAGATCTGGAGATCTTTCCTGCTGCAGTATCAGACTCTGCACTGTACTACTGCACCATGGAGCCCACAGTGACACAAAACTCAAACAGACTGTACAAAAAGTCAAGCTGCATGTTTTTTCTCAGCAGGGGGAGATGTTTACCTGTTTTATTTAAGTACACTTATCTGTCTTAGTTCTAATTAATCGTTTAATCTAATAATTGTTTAATCAAAAATAATTATGTCTGCTAAGTTTCATGCTGTTATTCCCCTGATGTAATAATAAGAAGGTAACCCAAAGTTAAATAACAATACATATTTAAATAATTTAATATACTGAGTTTTAATGTAACACTAGTGAACTGAAGACTTCACTCTTCATTATTTAGCAGTTTATAAAATAGCACTTGATCCAGCACTGATATTAGCCAGTCAGCTTTCTCAGGCAGCTGTGTGCTCCTTCTGTCTGTTAGTGTTGGTGTTACATGTTATTTGTGATCAGTCAAGAGCTGACAGCAAGCTCAATAAATCACAAGGCCTTGCTGAACAGATAAGACTCCTCGAATAATAAGAATGTCCCCTAGTGTGATTTCCCAGTGTGCTTTTGACATTGATTGAAATACTTCAGCACTTAATTGCTGTGGGTATTGGGAATGTGTCTATTACCCTTTGAGACACTGCATCTGCAGAACCTGTATAAAGTCTGTTTAGCAAATTTCTAAGTGAGATTTTTGTTTTTACCCCATGAAACAGATGATCCTAATTATATCTGATAATAAATCTGCACTACTGTTAATAATAAGGGGTTCACCAATGCTACTCTGTGAACAGCAAAGTGTTGTTGATAAATTTCTGTGGACGATTCGGCAAGCCTCAGGCTGTACCTGGATCCGTCAGGTAAACTAATGTTTTCATAGTGGCTTTATTAAGCAGATGGCTATATTAATTATATTAAAAAAACAATTGAGTCAAATCACAAAGTAAAATAGACAAAGAAATCATTTATTTAATCACCTCAGTGAAATACCCTCCAAACTGTCTTATTTATGGCAGGTATATATTTAGCTATTTACTGTCCAATTTATAATAGGTTGATTGTTTTAATTATTAAAAATGATATGCTGTCAGTATTTGTTTACTATGTGCTTAGGACAGGTTCCTCATTCAAGGTTGACTAGAACTCATTCATTAGTGTACTGCTTTTGCACAGTGTTCAGTTTGGGAAAGATAAAAAAAAGACTAAGAAAAATTTTATTAAAGTGTTTTGGTTTCAAATAGTATCTTAATCTAGCCATGGGGTCACAGTCCAGTGACTTCTGTGCTGGTCCCAAGCCCAGAGAGGGTTGCATCAGGAAGGGCATCCAGCATAAAACATTGCCAAATTTAACCATGCGCATCGTCAGTACTCTAAATTTCATACCGGATCGGTCGAGGCCCGGGTTAACAATGACCACCATTGGCGCCGTTGACCTACAGGGCGCTGGTGGAAATTGGGCTACTGTTGGTCGAAGAAGTAGAGGAGGGAGGAGAGTGTGTAGACAGAGAGAGAAGAGGAAAGGTAAGAGTGAAGGACTGAGAATAGGAACTCTGAATGTTGGTACTATGACAGGGAAATGTAGACAGCTGGCTGATATGATGGAGAGAAGGACGGTGGATATACTGTGTGTACAGGAGACCAGGTGGAAGGGTAGCAAGGCTCGTAGTATAGGAGCATGATTCAAGCTGTTTTATTATGGTGTGGATAGTAAGAGAAATGGGGTAGGTGTGGTCCTGAAGGAGGAGTTTGTGAGGAATGTTCTGGAGGTGATGAGAGTGTCAGACAGGGTGATGAGTCTGAAGTTAGAGGTTGAAGGGGTGATGTTGAATGTTGTTAGTGGTTATGTCCCACAGGTAGGTTGTGAGTTAGAGGAGAAAGAGAGATTCTGGAGTGAATTAGATGAGGTGAAAGAGAGTATTCCCACAGGTGAGAGAGTGGTGATAGGAGCAGATTTTAATGGACATGTTGGTGAGGGGAACACAGGTGATGAGGAGGTGATGGGCAAGTTTGAATTTTGGAATTTTTATCTAGTTTGTTTAACAGGGATTTAGAGAGTGAGAAGATGCCTGAGGAATGGAGAAGAAGTGTATTAGTGCCGTTCTTTAAGAATAAGAGTGACGTGCAGAGTTGCAGCAACTATAGGGGGATAAAGTTGAAGAGCCATACAATGAAGCTATGGGAAAGAGTAGTGGATCTAGGTTAAGGAAGGTAGTGGAAATTTGTGAGCAGCTTTATGGCTTCATGCCCAGAAAGAGCACAACAGATGCAATTTTTGCTCTGAGAATGTTGATGGAGAAGTATAGGGATGGTCAGAGAGAGTTGCACTGTGTGTTTGTAGACTTGGAGAAAGCGTATGACAGGGTGCCAAGAGAAGAGCTGTGGTACTGTATGAGGTAGTCAGGAGTAGCAGAGAAGTATGTCAGAGTGGTGCAGGACATGTATGAGAGGAGCAGGACAGTGGTGGGGTGTGCTGTAGGTCAGACAGAGGAGTTCAAAGTGGGACTGCATCAGGGATCGGCTCTGAGCCCCTTCCTGTTTGCTATGGTGATGGACCAGTTGTCAGAGGAGGTCAGACAGGATTCTCCTTGGACAATGATGTTTGCAGATGACATTGTGATCTTTAGTGAGAGCAGGGAGCAGGTGGAGGAAAACCTGGAGAGGTGGAGGTTTGTGCTGGAGAGAAGAGGAATGAAAGTCAGTCATAGTAAGACTGAGTACATGTGTGTGAATGACAGGGAGGGAAGTGGAACCGTAAGATTACAGGGTGAAGAGGTGAAGAAAGTACAGGAGTTTAAGTACTTGGGGTCAACAGTCCAGAGTAATGGAGAGTGTGGGAAAGAGGTAAAGAAGCGAGAGCAGGGAGGTTGGAATGGGTGGAGAAAGGTGTTGGGAGTTCTGTGTGATAGAAAATGTTCACAGCAAGAATCAAGGGGAAGATGTACAAGACATTGGTGAGACCGGCCATGCTGTATGTTTAGAGGCAGTGTCACTGAGGACGAAACAGGAGTCAGAGCTGGAGGTAGCAGAGCTGAAGATGTTGAGGTTCTCTTTGGGAGTGACAAGGTTGGACAGGATTAGGAACGAGTACTTCAGAGGGACGGCTCATGTTGAACATTTGGGGGACAGAGTTAGGGAGGCCAGATTAAGATGGTTTGGACATGTTCACAGGAGGGAGAGTGAATATATTGGTAGGAGAATGTTGGACATGGAGCTGTCAGGAAGGAGGCAAAGAGGAAGGCCAAAGAGGAGGTATATGGATGTAATAAAGGAGGATATGAAGCTAGTGGGTGCAAGTGTTGAGGATGCAGAAGATAGGGATAGGTGGAGAGAGATGATTCACTGTGGAGACCCCTGAAGGGAAAAGCAGAAAGAAGAAGAAGAGGTTTCAAATATTATCTTCTGATTAATAATCAAGTATTTAAGTAAATTTAAAGTAATTTTGTGTGTTTACTTCCCTGTTAGGACAGGATGTACAACAAGACTTTCTTAATGGCCAATTCAGTGGAGTTGTTAAGTTTTACAGCTACTATCAACATCTGTTTTCTTGTGAGGAAAAAAAAAACATGGAAATGACAAATTCAGCAGTATTTGAAAGAGAAATATATGGGGCCTATGAAGACATAGGTATTTGTATAAATATTTCTTCCATATTCCAAAATCAGTGTCACACAGTGCAATCCCAAAAACCACCTACTAAAGAAAGGAGAGAGAGAGAGAGAGAGAGAGAGAGAGAGACCCAAAAACATGTGTTATAACTTTTAATGTCAAAATATCACAGAAAAATTGATTAGATGGTATGAGTGAATCCATTGCTTCTCAGGACCACATTGTTTTATTAAGACAAAAATATTTCTACAAGCTTTATATAAACAGTATTCAGAACAGCAGATCTGTCATGAATATACATAAATACAAGTAGGTGGAGCTAGAGGTGGAGATGTACATCAAATAGTAACACTGACATTCATTTCTAAAGCTAGAGGTTTGAACTAAACACTCAGGAAAACAATGTTGTTCCTCTTCGTGGTGTTTTTCACTCTTGCTGATGTTGGTAAGTCATATACACTGCACACAAAATATTATTTTTTCTAATTAAGAAGACACAATTTTTCATGTGAAATGTGTCATTTATGATTAAAATATAACAATATTGTTGTAATGTTTTTATAGCAGAGGCTGCTGACAATAACATTAAACCAGATCAAACCAATGTATTTTCAATGGAAGGCAGCAACATCTCACTGTCCTGCACATATACTGGATCAGTTAACAGTCTCCACTGGTATCAACAAAAACCTGGATCAAGACCTGAGTTTCTGCTGCTGATTGATGAAAGCACTGAAACTGTCACTGAGGCTCAACCACCTCATCCACGATTGTCCATAAAACTTAAAAAAGAGCAAGATAAAACGAATAAGAAAGTGGATCTGATCATCTCCTCTGCTGCTGTATCAGACTCTGCTCTATACTACTGTGCTCTGCAGCCCACAGTGACAGGAAATCCAGCTGCACTGTACAAAAACTTTCACACAGTTTTGTTATATTGAAAGCAGCTCTTCCAATGCTTTAGAGAAAGTTACATGCCCTTTTGGGGGATTCTATCATTTTCTCTATTGGTCAGGGTCATAGTAGATACAGAGTCTGTCCCAGACATGAGGTGGGAAAACACCCTGAATGGGATGTCAGTCCTTTGCACTCCACAAACCCTTTCATACACTCATTCACACAGAAGTGCAATTTCTCCTAGCACATTTTCCTAGGGTTAGTTCAACCTCAACAGAATATCATCTTCAAAACTAAGGATTATCTTATTATCAGCAAACCATAAGTAAAGTATCAGCAAATAATAAGATGTGTGTGTGTGTGTGTGTGTGTGTGTATGTGTTTAATCCCCTGATAGGAAAGGAAGTATGTCATGTGAACATAAAGTATTTCTCAATGGCCAGTTCAGTTTAGTTGTTGAGATTTACAGCTGTTTTCAACATCTGTTTCCTTTTAGTTTTCTATTATTATTTCTTTTTGTGCTTTACATTAAATAACGTAACCTGGTGTTGTAAATACAATTTAAATGTAAGTTCTAATATATAATTACTAATCCACAGTATGAATATATATGTATGGCTGTATGAACTGTTTGCAGGTTTTTATTTTGTCCAAGTTAAGGTGTTTCTCTTCAATGAACACAAGATGGCGAAGTCACTTGTCTTATTGTGGGTTAAGTTCTAGAGACACTACCACACAACCTGCTCACATTCTCTGAGATGATGGAAGCTACTTTTCACAGTAAAACCTTTGTGACAGAGTATACTTGTTCTTCTATCATACATACTGCTGATATAATATCCTAACCCCTGCCCTGGTTACTCTTAGTGCCTAAGCTAATTTCAGAGATACCATTCTGATTAAACAACACAACTGTCCACTTAACACTAAACTGTCATAAGAATAAATACTCATCTAATGTCATTTCTGTGACAAACAAAAGTACCTGCTGTGTCAGAAACACTGAAAACTGGAAACTTGTCTGTAAATCTGCATTTACTCTTCTTTCTCTTCTTCTGATGGTATTGTGAGTTTAAACCTTAATTATCAAGTAAAAAAATATTCCTTTTTCTCAATTAAACCTTATTCTCTTCCACTTAGTGTTTCTAACATTAATCTGCCTGCTGGTGTTTATACAATAATTCTCTAATTTAGAGACATCACTAACATATAATTAAAATACTGACAATGTAATTATTAGATTAGATTTTTACTAGATTAAATTGATCATTTTTACATAAATACATTAATTTCCTGCTTTCAGTATGTGTTTGCTTAAATGTGCTCTGGACAGGTTTCCCATATGAGGCTGAATGTAAAGCCAGGATGTTTCAGTAAGAATCAACAATCTGACAACAACATTGGTGACACTGTCATGTGATGCTGTGGGGTGGAGCAATTTTGAAGCTTTATGGTGTTAACATATTAGATTTCAGAAAGATCTCCACTGTTTTCACTGAGCTAAGACCAGTCATCATGTTCACTGTTATATTCATGTATCTGTGCCTTTCACTAGGTGAGTTAACATTGACTTTTTGTTATTGCAGAAATATTAACTATATTATATTAAATATTAGTCTGTGTGGTGATGCAGTGTGAAAATGCAGAGTGTGGGTCTGACTTAAGTATTTCCTGTTGATTATTTATACATTATATTCTCTTCTCTATGACAGGTGACTCCATGGCAGATTCAATAGAGCCAGATTTCAATCAGAAACCTGTAGATGAAGGTGATGATGTTACTCTGTCCTGCAAATACAAATTCAGTGGTGTTTCAGGAAACAACTACCTGTACTGGTACAGACAATATCCAAAATCTAAACCTGAGTTCCTTCTTTATATTGATCAAAGTGGAACTTATAATTCTGATCCTCCCCCAAGAATGTCTGTTAACGTTAAAGATGAACAAGTGTATCTGAACATCTCCTCTGCTGCTGTATCAGACTCTGCTCTATACTACTGTGCTCTGAGGCCCACAGTGACAGGAAATCCAGCTGCACTGTACAAAAACCTTCACACAGTTTTGCTACATGCCCTTTTGGGGAAGTCTCTCTTTCTTCCTCAAGATTTATAAAGAGTTTATATTATTATAATATTTGATTATTAGTAGACAGTTCATTCATTCATTCATTCATTCATTCTTCTTCTATTCTTCTATAACTATTCTATTTTGGCCAGGAAACCAGAAGTTACATTAGACAGAAAGTTAAACAGAAAGGTACTCAGAGGGTCCATTTGGGACCATTTCTGAACTTCAGTGAAGCAGCTGAGGCTCTGTACAAGTTCAGGAGTTGAATAAAGAAATGTTCTGAAAATTATTATTGCCATAATTTGTGAAAAAACAAACAATCAAACAAAACCATGGCTTCTTTTTCCCAGCAGATTTTTTTATGTGCAAATTGGGATATAGTTTTAAGATTGAGTAAAACACCACAAGATGGTGGAGGCTGTTATCTTATTGTTGGACAAGTACTAGGATTCTGCTTACATCCCCCAGAGATGCTGACATTATGATTATGAATACTTTACACAATTATAAAGACTACAGCTATTCTTCAGCCTTACATAGATAATACTTTTATATATAAAAAAGTCTAGAACCAATCAGAATGTTTTAATAATCTCTGCTTGTACAATCAAGCTAATTAGTGTCATTTTCAACACATCATCAAGCCTTGAAAGGAGTTTGCTTGAATCCAGAAAGGAAACTGAACTTGTAGTAGGGCTATACATGCAATTTCTGTAAAAATGAAATGTACATGTTCACTTGCAATGGGATGTTTGTCATGAGATAATATGAATACTACACTCTTTATTTGTACACAGTTTCATGCTTAAATGAAAAATAATGATATAAAAATCCATCAATACAGATGATATTGATAAAAAATGATAGATTAGAGAAAGAAAAGAGGCTGGTTTGTTCCTCACCACAGTAAAATACTCCTCAACTGTTTGTAATCCTATTTAATAAACAGGTCATTAGGTCTACACACACCTAAATTTCCATTTCCCATCCTGCATTGTACCAGACTCCACTTCCCACAATGCACACTCACTTCCACATTCATTAGTTCATTTATTTTATTGAAGTATTTTTCATGCTATCAGTTTGTGTTTGTTTACCATGTGCTCAGGAAAATTTATCCATGTGGTGCTGAATGTAAAGCCAGAAAGCTTCAGTAAGAATCAACAATCTGTCAGTAACATTAGTGACACTGTCATGTGATGCTGGGGGGTGGAGCTTCATGAATGTTTATAATGTTAATATATCAGACTGCAGAAATTTTATTTTCATTTATAAGCTCATCCATCATGTTCACTGTTATATTCATGTGTCTGTGGCTTTCACTCGGTGAGTTAGAGTTTTTGTAGATTCAGAAATTGTTTTTAATTAGATTTAATTAGTCTTATTAGTTATGTAGTATATCTGCATAATTTAACACTGCAATGTGTGTACTTTCATTCGTTTGTGTTAAAGCTTGACACAGGAAACCTGCTCTCCACATAGCAATATCTCTACAGATGGTATAACCACTACAGAACAATTCTGGGGTTTTTTAGCAGTGACTATAACTGCCTTATTTATTAGTGCATCATTTGTTTTCTGCTCTTGTACACAGTATTCACAGTAAAATAAAGTCAATTCAGTTGAAGTTGAACAATGGATACTGCTACAAACAAGGAGACCACTCGCGTGCGGTGCTGCGTGTGCCGCTGTCAAACCTTTATATCCTTTTATTTAGGAATAAATATTTTACAATGCTAAAATAGCATGTCTGATGCAATGGTTTGTGAAGTAACAGTGTTTTTGTTCTGTGTTGTACTGGTTACTCAGTTCACTCTCACTGATATTGTTAAGTAATAATCTGTAAAAAGTTATACTACAACTGCATCACTTCCTGGGTGTGTCCTTCTAGAGACGTGTAAAGTTCAGCACATACAGCACTATTATACAGAATCCTCACAGAGCTGTGTTCAGAAATGGATCAACTATACAACTTACTGTACATAGTGAGATACATACCACTGATTCTCACTCTAGTTACAGGTAATTTTCAATCAGTTATTAATTATTACAATGATATTTAATCAGTTATATAATTGCATTAATTAATAAGCATGTTTGTATTAATCTAGTAATTTCTTGATTCCTTAAGTCAATATTGGAATTACAAAAAATACTTCACTGACATGTTTCTTTATATTTTTGTCACACCAGGTAGCTTTGCAAATAAAATTGAGCCAACAGATGCAAACATTGTCAGGAAAGAAGCAGAGACTGTTATTCTGAAATGTTCATATGAGGCAAGCAGTGAATATATTGGGCTTCACTGGTACAAACAATATCCTAACAGCGCACCACAGTTTTTACTGTATAAAGGCGCAAGGTCACATGCAGGTGTTGATAGCACTCCTGATGATCGTCGACTAGAGTCGAAAACAAGCAGAGACTCTACTGAACTTACTATCAGAGGTCTAAAGCGCTCAGATTCTGCACTCTATCATTGTGCTCTAAGAGTTGGAGCACAGTGATACAGAGACACTGAAAGGCTTTACAAAAACATCAACATGGTATATTAAGTTTCTAAAACCACAGAAGACGAAAGAGACTCACTTTACCAACTTATCAGTTAACCACAGATACAAACAACATTTGTGAAAACATTTGCAGCTGGAGCTAATAGCCTAAAAAGAAAATGAGGGATTAACACAACTATACTTTAATTCATAAATCTACATCTACATTCATTTATTAAATGTTTATTCTGCATGTTCATTTGAACAGATGTGAGTTTGATCATACAGATATAAAAAAATAATAAAAAATTAGTGACAAGGTTTGATTGCACATAAGGGTAATGTCTATAATCTTAAACATAATTATTTGATGGAGGGATGATGACTCTAGCCTTCTGAGCTTGTCCTCTGTTTTCTTATTTGTACTGTGATTTAAACGTTCCAACTTAAGGTGGACTGCTGACACTAAATTTCCCCTAAGTCTGAATGAGTGTGTGAATGTGTCTGTGCATTTTGTCCTGCATTAGACTGCTGTATCATCCAGGGTGTATTCCTGCATCATCCCTAGTGTTGCTGGGAGAAGCTCCAGATTCACCTGCCCAGGACAAAGCATGAATGAATGAATGAAGGTGTGTATATATAATGTATATAGACAGTTGTGGAAGTGTGACCAGGATAAAGTAGTTACTAAAAATAAACTCTGATTGAATGACCATTCATTAGGTTGCAGCTGCAGCTTATGGATCTGGGGCTTGGTTTTACTGTAGTTTTAGCAAACTAAGATTTCCTAATTGTCTAGTAGATGAGAAAGAGTTGCTGTGTGAGGTAAAGCAGAGTTATCATGAATATGAATAAATATGATGTTTATTTCAAAAAATAAACACACACTAACTAAACACTCAGGATAACAATGTTATTATGCCCACTTGGTTTTCTTCACTATTGCTGATATTGCTAAGTCCTTTAGTTTGCAAGTTACAAACCAAAAGAACAAGTATTTTAAAAAGTTGCTTAATAATAAATTGTTGTCAATAAATTCAAATAAATTGGTGTATTTATATTAAAGGCTGTTGACAACAATTCATCCACCCAGAATACACTGTTTAATGTAATCACAATCATCTTTAAGTAACCAAACATAACTATAAAATAAATACATATCAGTTTCTGATTGCCAGTGAAATGTAGTTAGAGTGAGAATGTTCTTTTAGCTGATTGTTTATAACAGACATGTTCTTGAACATTAATGAGGAAAGGCTCAGGTGCACAGTTTATTCTCCTCTTGATCAATAGATGAAGAAAATTGTTGGAGGAAAAGTTTCTGTTCCTCTGCAGCTCTTTTTCTCTATAGACAATATTCTGTTTGTGAGACCTGTATGATTGTAATTAACACCAGTGCAATCATAGCTCCAGTTTTGTTCTTTGGTCAATACACTTAATTAACCCTACTGAATAAAATCAGATGGAAAAATATTTGAAGTGAACTGGAACAGCGATTTAGTCCAGGAACTCTATGGAACTCTGTATGGGAAGGCTATACAAAGAAATGCAAAAAATACTAAATATATACATTATATAATATTAATTATAGTTCAGAAGTTTGTTTATTAATGTCATTAATAAATAAATTACCTTCAATTACCTTAATAACGAAAAAGAAGAGCAAAAAGATGGTTTAGTGAGTTATCTTATTGTGGGTCAGGTGCTAGGACTCTGTTCACACTTGTAGATGAAGGTGATGATGTTAATCTGATAAAATCGGTCCGTAGGATGAAGATGATAATATTGTCAGTAAGGAAACAGACACTTTCTTATGAGTCAAGCAGTCATTGTGTTTGGCTTTAATTGTACAAACAATATCCTAACATTTTATTTCGGGGGCCCCTCTGTACCACCAATATGACTAATTATAACTAATTATTGTCATTTTGTATAATAATCATTGTCCATTGACAGATATCAAAAAAAAGACGATGTCATTTCATGTACTCTTGGGGGCCCCTGGTGGCTACGGGGCCCTAAGCAGCCGCTTAGTTCGCTTATGCCTTGGGCATAACCACTTCCTGACTCAGTATCTGACAGTCAATATTACTAATGTAATGTTGTATGATATTTAGGAATGATCATAAAATTATCAAAACTTCTGCAGATTTCTGCAGGACTTGAAGAGCTGGACACTGGGTGAGATCGCCTGTGCTGCGGGTCTGTCAGTGTGTGTGTGTGTGTGTGTGTGTGTCTAAATAGTGCCCTTTGCACTTACCCATTTGTTTTGGGTTTTCTGTTTGTTAATGTATTAGTTATCACAGTATGCATTTGGGGCTGCTATTTTATTTTATTTCATTTTTAAATGGACGGGTTTTAAGCTGTAGCTGGGCTGGAAATCTTAGGTCCAATCCGGAAATCACTGGTTACTATGGTTACCGCGTCCTGCGGTCTTCACTGGTGTCCTCAACCGTTTAATAGCAAAGTAAAATAGAAATTAGGCTAGAGTATTTCACACCTCACAAGGAATAGTCAATTTTATTACAGTCTGCCTTGAAAATGCATGTGTAAGGATGTCTGCCACCAAATCGATTTCTTCTCCTCTGTCAGTCATTGTGAGTTAAAATAATTTTATTTAGTTTGTGTGGTTCTCTGCCTCTGACTACTCCAGTTGTCCAATCAAAGGACGGGAAATTGCTGACTTAATCGTATGCCTGCTAGATGGCGCCAATGACGCCAACTCGAAATCTGATTGGTTAATGTAACGATTTTAATTGCCACTTATAATAAGCTACGGGCGCCTGCACTATTCATTCTGAAGGCCTTAAGACAGATTTCTTTCACTCTGGCAACACATGATGTCAGCCACTGGCTGAAATATGATTAGATAAATATTCTTATCATTACTGGAAGCAGCGCAACCAAGAGCAAAGCTAGGAAATGTTGAGAATAGACTACTGGGAATAATATAATACACACGCATGGAAAAATATATTAAAATGCAAATCAGTGATTCAGATCACTGCTGTTTAGGCCAGCAGAGAAGGCCTTGCTGGCACTGATGGCCCACCACTGGTTTAGATACTTCAGAAACTATTTTGGATTGGAATATTCCAGATGTAGATGCAGACACCACTGATTACAAACATTTCATTTCTGTACCACTTATCTGATCTATTCTCAGGTCAAAGGGAGCCTGTGCCTATCTCAGGCATCATCGGGCATCAAGGCAGGATACACCCTGGACACAGTGCCAATTCATCGCAGGGTGCACACACACACTCATTTACACACTACAGAACTCCAATCAGCCTAGAAGCATGTCTTTGGGAGGAAACTGTAGCACCCGCAGGAAACCCACCAAGCAACATGCAAACTCTACACACACACACACACAGTGAGCAGGAGCAAGACTTGAACCCAGGACACATGGAGATGGACACGTGGAGGTGTGAGGTGAACGTGCTAACCACTAAGCCGCCTGATTGCAAACATATCATGTGTAATTAATTTAAAACTTGTTTAATTTTTATATTATGGCTTAACAGTTGTATAATTATCATTAGAATAATTACATTTGTTTAATTATATTGTTGCTATTATCTGTATATTACAAATAGTTCCTGCTTTGGGTTTGCTTAAAATATATATAGGTCCTTTAACTAAAGTTCAATGTAAATCCTGGATTTATCTGTAAGAATCAACAATCTGTCAGCAACATTGGTGACACTGTCATGTGATGCTGTGGGTGGAGCTTCATAAAATGAACATATTAGAGTACAGAAAGAATATTTCCGTTCAGCTAAGACCATTCATGGTATAAAAAAAGCTAATAAACTATGGTGCACAAAATCACAGAAAATAATGAACTGCTGAAGTGCGTCTGATGTAAAGTTTTGTTATTTATTTTATATGGTGTTTATTTTAAATCCTAAACTTTTACACATGCACCCACCAACTGGCCTGCACTTCACCTAGCATTATCCTGTCATCATGCATTATCAGTGTCATCAGATTTTATAAACACTACAGTTGACTAGAACTGGATCATTCATTACTGCATTGGTTTGTTTTTGTATTCAGTGTGAGAACATTTGAAGAAAAGACTAAGAATCATTTCATAAAAGTATGTTGGTTTAAAATATTGTGTTGAGATTCATAATCAAGCATCTAAGTAAATTTATCTAAAGGCAGTTGTGTGTGTTTAATCCCCTGATAGGACAGAAAGTATATCATGTGAATATAAAGCATTTCTCAGTGGCCAATTTAGTTTAGTTGTTGAGTTTTACAACCATTTTCAACATCTGTTTCCTTTTAGTTTTCCCTTATTATTTATTTTTTCTGCTGTGTATTAAGTAACGTAAAGAAAATATAAAAAACAAAGATACAGTGACAAACCCAGCAGTATTTAAGAGAGAAATGGATGACACCCCAAACTGTAAATACAATTTAAATATAAGGTCTAATAAAAATTAAAAATCCAATATATGTGTGGCTGTATGACCTTTTTGCAGGGCTTTATTTATTAGTGTGTTAAGGTTTTTCTCTTCAGTGAACACAAGGTGGCGCAGTCACTTATCTTATTGTGGGTCTAGATCTAGAGCACCACACAACCTGCTCACATTCTCTGAGATGATGGAAGCTACTTTTCACAGGAAAACCTTTGTGACATAGAGTTTACTTGTTCTTCTATCATACATACTGCTGATATAATATCCTAACCCCTGCCCTGGTTACTCTTAGTGCCTAAGATCATTTCAGAGATGCCATTCTGATTAAACAACACAACAAACAAACTTTATTTATACAACAAAACTTTATTTCCTGCTTTCAGTATATGTTTACTTAAATGTGCTCTGGACAGGTTTCCCATATGAGGCTGAATGTAAAGCCAGGATGTTTCAGTAAGAATCAACAATCTGACAACAACATTGGTGACACTGTCATGTGATGCTGTGGGGTGGAGCAATTTTGAAGCTTTATGGTGTTAACATATTAGATTACAGAAAGATCTCCACTATTTTCACTGAGCTAAGACCAGTCATCATGTTCACTGTTATATTCATGTATCTGTGGCTTTCACTAGGTGAGTTAACATTGACTTTTTGTTATTACAGAAATATTAACTATATTATATTAAATATTAGTCTGTGTGGTGATGCAGTGTGAAAATGTAGAGTGTGGGTCTGACTTAAGTATTTCCTGTTGATTATTTAAAGGTTAAAAACATTATGATCTCTTCTCTATGACAGGTGACTCCATGGCAGATTCAATAGAGCCAGATTTCCCTCATAAAGCTGTAGATGAAGGTGATGATGTTGTTCTGTCCTGCAAATACAAACCAAGCTTTACTACAGGAAACTACCTGCACTGGTACAAGCAATATCCAAAATCTAAACCTGAGTTCCTTCTTATTGTTGACCAAAAAGGAGATCTAATTTCCAACACTGACCCAAGAATGTCTGCTAAAGTTGATGATAAAACTAAACAAGTGGATCTGATCATCTCCTCTGCTGCTGTATCAGACTCTGCACTATACTACTGTGCTCTGGCGCCCACAGTGACAGGAAATCCAGCTGCACTGTACAAAAACTTTCACACAGTTTTGTTATATTGAAAGCAGTTCTGCTGATGATGTTGAGCTGCTATTTACATGCTATTTTTGGCGAATTCTGTCTCTTTTGCAATTTATAAAGGGTTCATAAATATATTATAGTTTGACAAATGTTGGATTATTAGGAGATAGCTAATTGTTTTTTTTTAAGCTTCATTAACCACTTTATCCTGTTCAGAGATCTATAGCTTTTCTTGGCAACACTGGAAATGAGGGAAACCTGAGCTCAATCTCGAACTGGGGACCATGGAACTGTGAGGCAGCAATACTATCTGATGTCTTTGTCTGACAGTTCATCAGTGCCTGAAAAGTAAAGATTAGTTAAATATTTTGCATTCATTAATGGTATAATATTTGGTTTAGAGAGGGATTATTAATATAACTTTTAAAAGTAGCTTTTCCTTATTGTGGTATTCAATCTTCTTGGGGATTTCTTTAGATGCTCTGATGAGTCTACATGCAGAAAGAAGAAGAAGAGGCTTAAAGCCATGTAAAAGCAGCAATCCACAGGTTAAAAAATACATGACTGTTGGCATCACAGTGATGACAGTTTTTATGGTGCATCACATAGAATCTTATCTGAGCCAGAAAATCCCAGACGTGTCTCAATTTCATGTAGAGATAGGAGAGCAGACCCCTCTCTCCCATCCTCATCATTACATTCAGGGAAATATTGATAGCATCATGTGAAACTATTCAGCTGTTTAATATTAAACTGCACTCCGTGTCAGAGCAGAAGACTCTATGGAAGATAATGAAAACCACTAGAAAGATGATTAGAGTCTATCTATCCACCATTGAGGATCCTTACCAGAAAATATATACAACTTTGGGATGTTGCCTCCGAGCCTCTTCCAGACACTTTACTCAGATAGTCAAGTATACATCTTTATACACTGATGATACTATTCCATATTCCTTGATAACCTGGAAATAAAAAGTAAAAGCTTGGTTCAATCATCACAGCATAATTTTACAATATACAATATACCAACACTATATCATGGAAGGCAGCACTGAATCTTTTGAGTTTGTTGCAGTGAACAACAGCAAGTTCACCACCACTGCCTTGAAGAGGCAAAAACTAACACATAATGTATTACAGTATTACAGAGAAAAAATCCTTTATAAATAACTGCTTTTTTCTACTGTTTTACACAGTGTTCAGTGTGGGAAAGATAAAAAAACAACAAATAAGAATCATTTCTTAATTGTATTTTGTTTTCAAATATTATCTTGTGATTAATAATCAAGTATTTAAGTAAATTTAAGGTAATTTTGTGTCTTTACTTCCCTGTTAGGACAAGATGTAGGACAGGACTTTCTTAATGGCCAATTCAGTGGAGTTGAGTTTTATAGCTGCTTTCAAACATGAAAATGACAAATTCAGCAGTATTTAAAGAGAAATATATGGGGGTTATGAAGACATACTTTTGTATGAATATTTCTTCTGTATTCTCAAATAAACCTTATTCTTTTAATGGTTCTAACAATAAGCCACCTTCTGCTGCACAAATGACACACAGAGGAAGGTAAATAAACAAAACAGATTTCTGTACACAAAACCAATAAATACCACTGCTAAGTAGATTTAATCCAGTAAAACTGTCTTAGATAGAATTTCACAGAACAATAAGGCAATAGAACCATCTGTAAAATTACAAATGGAAAGTAACACTATGCCAAAGACACTGTGATAACCGTGTGACCCAGTGATGGGTTTAGTTTACACACCAACAAAACCAGTGTCACACAGTGCAATCACAAACACCAACTACTAAAGAAAGGACTTTATTACATATTATAACAATTCCTGAATGTCCATCCATTAAAAGATTCTTATTTTATTTATTAGAGAGAGAGAGAGAGAGAGAGAGAGAGAGACAGAGAGATAGCGAGAGAGAGAGAGAGAGAGAGAGTCCCAAAAACAAGTGATGTAACTAATAATGTCAAAATATCACAGGAAAACTGAGTAAATGGTACGAGTGAATCCATGGCTTAGGACCACATTGTTTATTAATACAAAAACATTTCTACAGATTTATATAAACAGTATATAGTATAGAACAGTTATCATGAATATGCATAAATACAAGTAGGTGGAGCTAGAGGTGGAGATGTACATCAAATAGTAACACTGACATTCATTTCTAAAGCTAGAGGTTTGAACTAAACACTCAGGAAAACAATGTTGTTCCTCTTCGTGGTGTTTTTCACTCTTGCTGATGTTGGTAAGTCATATACACTGCACACAAAATATTATTTTTTCTAATTAAGAAGACACAATTTTCCATGTGAAATGTGTCATTTATGATTAAAATATCACAATATTGTTGTAATGTTTTTATAGCAGAGGGTGCTGACAATAACATTAAACCAGATCAAACCAATGTATTTTCAATGGAAGGCAGCAACATCTCACTGTCCTGCACATATACTGGATCAGTTTACAATCTCCACTGGTATCGACAGAAACCTGGATCAAGACCTGAGTTTCTGCTGCTGATTCTTGAAGCCAATGAACATGTCACTGAGGCTCAACCACCTCATCCAGGATTGTCCATACAACTTAAAAAAGAGCAAGATAAAACGAATAAGATAGTGGATCTGATCATCTCCTCTGCTGCTGTATCAGACTCTGCTCTATACTACTGTGCTCTGGAGCCCACAGTGACAGGAAATCCAGCTGCACTGTACAAAAACTTTCACACAGTTTTGTTATATTGAAAGCAGCTCTTCCAATGCTTTAGAGAAAGTTACATGCCCTTTTGGGGATTCTATCATTTTCTCTATTGGTCAGGGTCATAGTAGATACAGAGTCTGTCCCAGACATGAGGTGGGAAAACACCCTGAATGGGATGTCAGTCCTTTGCACTCCACAAACCCTTTCACACACTCATTCACACAGAAGTGCAATTTCTCCTAGCACATTTTCCTACTGTCATGTTTTTTTGGAAGTGATGCAAAACTGCACACAAACTGACACTAACCTAAACTCCTGTTAAAATCCTTCTGCTTAAAGTATTTTCTTGCAGTATGGAGTAATTTTTATAATAAAGAAAGATTTCTACCCTCATGGTACAATTCCATATTGACTGATAACAAGTGCACTAAAGACAAGGCTCAGGTCAATCCTCATAGCAGAATTCCACAATGCCAGTGGACTCATGATCCTCTCTGTTCTGTCTGGAGTAATTACACTGCAGATGAAGGGCATTTTATTGTCTAAGTGTCGTAACTTCACATATATAATAGTCAAACTAATCAGTTATAGCCCAATGTTCAACAAGTTCAACCTCAACAGAAGGAGATCATCTTCAAAACTAAGGATTATCTTATCAGTAAACCAATTCCTTGTATTTTCAAACAAGTAACTAGAACCGTTTTATTCATTAGTGCATTGTTGTCTTCTGATCTTTTGCAGTGTTCAGTGTGAGAAAGAATCATTATGTTGTGATTCATGAACAAGCATCTGAGTAAATTTATCTAAAGGGAATTGTTTGTGTGTGTGTGCGTGTGTGTGTGTGTGTGTGTGTGTGTGTGTTTAATCCCCTGATAGGAAAGGAAGTATGTCATGTGAACATAAAGTATTTCTCAGTGGCCAGTTCAGTTTAGTTGTTGAGATTTTTAACTGTTTTCAACATCTGTTTCCTTTTAGTTTTCTATTATTATTTCTTTTTGTATTTTGCATTAAATAACGTAACCTGGTGTTGTAAATACAATTTAAATGTAAGTTCTAATATATAATTACTAATCCACAGTATGAATATATATGTATGGCTGTATGAACTGTTTGCAGGTTTTTATTTTGTCCAAGTTAAGGTTTTTCTCTTCAGTGAACACAAGATGGCGCAGTCACTTATCTTATTGTGGGTTAAGTTCTAGAGACACTACCACATGATGGTAGATGGTAGAGATGATGGAAGCTACTTTTCACAGTAAAACCTTTGTGACATAGAGTATACTTGTTCTTCTATCATACATACTGCTGATATAATATCCTAACCCCTGCCCTGGTTACTCTTAGTGCCTAAGCTAATTTCAGAGATACCATTCTGATTAAACAACACAACTGTCCACTTAACACTAAACTGTCATAAGAATAAATACTCATCTAATGTCATTTCTCTGACAAACAAAAGCACCTGCTGTGTCAGAAACACTGAAAACTGGAAACTTATCTGTAAATCTGCCTTTACTCTTATTTCTTTTCTTCTGATGCTATTGTGAGTTTAAACCTTAATTATCAAGTAAAAAAATTATTCCTTATTCTCAATTAAACCTGATTCTCTTCCACTTAGTGTTTCTATCATTAATCTGCCTGCTGGTGTTTATACAATAATTCTCTAATTTAGAGACATCACTAACATATATAATTAAAATACTGACAAAGTAATTATTAGATTAGATTTTTACTAGATTAAATTGATCATTTTTACATAAATACATTAATTTCCTGCTTTCAGTATGTGTTTACTTAAATGTGCTCTGGACAGGTTTCCCATATGAGGCTGAATGTAAAGCCAGGATGTTTCAGTAAGAATCAACAATCTGACAACAACATTGGTGACACTGTCATGTGATGCTGTGGGGTGGAGCAATTTTGAAGCTTTATGGTGTTAACATATTAGATTACAGAAAGATCTCCACTATTTTCACTGAGCTAAGACCAGTCATCATGTTCACTGTTATATTCATGTATCTGTGGCTTTCACTAGGTGAGTTAACATTGACTTTTTGTTATTGCAGAAATATTAACTATATTATATTAAATATTAGTCTGTGTGGTGATGCAGTGTGAAAATGCAGAGTGTGGGTCTGACTTAAGTATTTCCTGTTGATTATTTAAACATTATGTTCTCTTCTCTATGACAGGTGACTCCATGGCAGATTCAATAGAGCCAGATTTCCCTCATAAAGCTGTAGATGAAGGTGATGATGTTACTCTGTCCTGCAAATACAAACCCAGCACAAGTTCAGCAAACAACTACCTCCACTGGTACAGACAATATCCAAAATCTAAACCTGAGTTCCTTCTTTATATTGATCAAAGTGGAACTTATAATTCTGATCCTCCCCCAAGAATGTCTGTTAAAGTTGATGATAAACAAGTGTATCTGATCATCTCCTCTGCTGCTGTATCAGACTCTGCTCTATACTACTGTGCTCTGCAGCCCACAGTGACAGGAAATCCAGCTGCACTGTACAAAAACTTTCACACAGTTTTGCTACATGCCCTTTTGGGGAAGTCTCTCTTTCTTTCTCAAGATTTATAAAGAGTTTATATTATTATAATATTTGATTATTAGTAGACAGTTCATTCATTCATTCATTCATTCATTCATTCTTCTTCTATTCTTCTATAACTATTCTATTTTGGCCAGGAAACCAGAAGTTACATTAGACAGAAAGTTAAACAGAAAGGTACTCAGAGGGTCCAATTGGGACCATTTCTGAACTTCAGTGAAGCAGCTGAGGCTCTGTACAAGTTCAGGAGTTGAATAAAGTAATGTTCTGAAAATTATTATTGTCATAATTTGTGAAAAAAACAAACAATCAAACAAAACCATGGCTTCTTTTTCCCAGCAGGCTTTTTTATGTGCAAATTGGGATATAGTTTTATGATTGAGTAAAAAATAAATAAATAACTAAGTTCAAACAGAAAAGACCTTGGTGTGTTAAAGTCTCGTTCCTTTCACCACAAGATGGTGTAGGCTGTTATCTTATTGTTGGACAAGTACTAGGATTCTGCTTACATCCCCCAGAGATGCTGACATTATGATTATGAATACTTTACACAATTATAAAGACTACAGCTATTCTTCAGCCTTACATAGATAATACTTTTATATATAAAAAAGTCTAGAACCAATCAGAATGTTTTAATAATCTCTGCTTGTACAATCAAGCTAATTAGTGTCATTTTCAACACACCATCAAGCCTTGAAAGGAGTTTGCTTGAATCCAGAAAGGAAACTGAACTTGTAGTAGGGCTATACATGCAATTTCTGTAAAAATGAAATGTACATGTTCACTTGCAATGGGATGTTTGTCATGAGATAATATAAATACTACACTCTTTATTTGCACACAGTTTCATGCTTAAATGAAAAATAATGATATAAAAATCCATCAATACAGATGATATTGATAAAAAATGATAGATTAGAGAAAGAAAAGAGGCTGGTTTGTTCCTCACCACAGTAAAATACTCCTCAACTGTTTGTAATCCTATTTAATAAACAGGTCATTAGGTCTACACACACCTAAATTTCCATTTCCCATCCTGCATTGTACCAGACTCCACTTCCCACAATGCACACTCACTTCCACATTCATTAGTTCATTTATTTTATTGAAGTATTTTTCATGCTATCAGTTTGTGTTTGTTTACCATGTGCTCAGGAAAATTTATCCATGTGGTGCTGAATGTAAAGCCAGAAAGCTTCAGTAAGAATCAACAATCTGTCAGTAACATTAGTGACACTGTCATGTGATGCTGGGGGGTGGAGCTTCATGAATGTTTATAATGTTAATATATCAGACTGCAGAAATTTTATTTTCATTTATAAGCTCATCCATCATGTTCACTGTTATATTCATGTGTCTGTGGCTTTCACTCGGTGAGTTAACATTGATTTTTGTAGATTCAGAAATTTTTTTTTAATAGTTTTTAATTAGATTTAATTAGTCTTATTAGTTATGTAGTATATCTGCGTAATTTAACACTGCAATGTGTGTACTTTCATTCGTTTGTGTTAAAGCTTGACACAGGAAACCTGCTCTCCACATAGCAATATCTCTACAGATGGTATAACCACTACAGAACAATTCTGGGGTTTTTAGCAGTGACTATAACTGCCTTATTTATTAGTGCATCATTTGTTTTCTGCTCTTGTGCACAGTATTCACAGTAAAATAAAGTCAATTCAGTTTAAGTTGAACAATGGACACTGCTACAAACAAGGAGACCACTCGCATGCGGTGCTGCGTGTGCCGCTGTCAAACCTTTATATCCTTTTATTTAGGAATAAATATTTTACAATGATAAAATAGCATGTCTGATGCAATGGTTTGTGAAGTAACAGTGTTTTTGTTCTGTGTTGTACTGGTTACTCAGTTCACTCTCACTGATATTGTTAAGTAATAATCTGTAAAAAGTGATACTACAACAGCATCACTTCCTGGGTGTGTCCTTCTAGAGACGTGTAAAGTTCAGCACATACAGCACTATTATACAGAATCCTCACAGAGCTGTGTTCAGAAATGGATCAACTATACAACTTACTGTACATAGTGAGATACATACCACTGATTCTCACTCTAGTTACAGGTAATTTTCAATCAGTTATTAATTATTACAATGATATTTAATCAGTTATATAATTGAATTAATTAATAAGCATGTTTGTATTAATCTAGTAATTTCTTGATTCCTTAAGTCAATATTGGAATTACAAAAAATACTTCACTGACATGTTTCTTTATATTTTTGTCACACCAGGTAGCTTTGCAAATAAAATTGAGCCAACAGATGCAAACATTGTCAGGAAAGAAACAGAGACTGTTATTCTGAAATGTTCATATGAGGCAAGCAGTGAATATATTGGGCTTCACTGGTACAAACAATATCCTAACAGCGCACCACAGTTTTTACTGTATAAAGGTGCAAGGTCATATGCAGGTGTTGATAGCACTCCTGATGATCGTCGACTAGAGTCGAAAACAAGCAGAGACTCTACTGAACTTACTATCAGAGGTCTAAAGCTCTCAGATTCTGCACTCTATCATTGTGCTCTAAGAGTTGGAGCACAGTGATACAGAGACACTGAAAGGCTTTACAAAAACATCAACATGGTATATTAAGTTTCTAAAACCACAGAAGACGAAAGAGACTCACTTTACCAACTTATCAGTTAACCACAGATACAAACAACATTTGTGAAAACATTTGCAGCTGGAGCTAATAGCCTAAAAAGAAAATGAGGGATTAACACAACTATACTTTAATTCATGAATCTACATCTACAATCATTTATTAAATCTATCATTTGTTCATGTGTTTATTCTGCATGTTCATTTGAACAGATGTGAGTTTGATCATACAGATAAAAAAAATAATAATTAAACATTAGTGACAAGTTTTGATTGCACATAAGGGTAATGTCTATAATCTTAAACATAATTATTTGATGGAGGGATGATGACTCTAGCCTTTTGAGCTTGTCCTCTGTTTTCTTATTTGTACTGTGATGTAAACGTTCCAACTTAAGGTGGACTGCTGACACTAAATTTCCCCTAAGTCTGAATGAGTGTGTGAATGTGTCTGTGCATTTTGTCCTGCATTAGACTGCTGTATCATCCAGGGTGTATTCCTGCATCATCCCTAGTGTTGCTGGGAGAAGCTCCAGATTCACCTGCCCAGGACAAAGCATGAATGAATGAATGAAGGTGTGTATATATAATGTATATAGACACTTGTGGAAGTGTGACCAGGATAAAGTAGTTACTAAAAATAAACTCTGATTGAATGACCATTCATTAGGTTGCAGCTGCAGCTTATGGATCTGGGGCTTGGTTTTACTGTAGTTTTAGCATACTAAGATTTGCTAATTGTCTAGTAGATGAGAAAGAGTTGCTGTGTGAGGTAAAGCAGAGTTGTCATGAATATGAATAAATATGATGTTTATTTCAAAAGATAAACACAAACTAACTAAACACTCAGGATAACAATGTTATTATGCCCACTTGGTTTTCTTCACTATTGCTGATATTGCTAAGTCCTTTAGTTCGCAAGTTACAAACCAAAAAAACAAGTATTTTAAAAAGTTGCTTAATAATAAATTGTTGTCAATAAATTCAAATAAATTGGTGTATTTATATTAAAGGCTGTTGACAACAATTCATCCACCCAGAATACACTGTTTAATGTAATCACAATCATCTTTAAGTAACCAAACTTAACTATAAAATAAATACATATCAGTTTCTGATTGCCAGTGAAATGTAGTTAGAGTGAGAATGTTCTTTTAGCTGATTGTTTATAACAGACGTGTTCTTGAACATTAATGAGGAAAGGCTCAGGTGCACAGTTTATTCTCCTCTTGATCAATAGATGAAGAAAATTGTTGGAGGAAAAGTTTCTGTTCCTCTGCAGCTCTTTTTCTCTATAGACAATATTCTGTTTGTGAGACCTGTATGATTGTAATTAACACCAGTGCAATCATAGCTCCAGTTTTGTTCTTTGGTCACTACACTTAATTAACCCTACTGAATAAAATCAGATGGAAAAATATTTGAAGTGAACTGGAACAGTGATTTAGTCCAGGAACTCTATGGAACTCTGTATGGGAAGGCTATACAAAGAAATGCACAAAATACTAAATATATACATTATATAATATTAATTATAGTTCAGAAGTTTGTTTATTATTGTCATTAATAAATAAATTACCTTCAATTACCTTAAAAACGAAAAAGAAGAGCAAAAAGATGGTTTAGTGAGTTATCTTATTGTGGGTCAGGTGCTAGGACTCTGCTCACACTTGTAGATGAAGGTGATGATGTTAATCTGATAAAATCGGTCCGTAGGATGAAGATGATAACATTGTCAGTAAGGAAACAGACACTTTCTTATGAGTCAAGCAGTCATTGTGTTTGGCTTTAATTGTACAAACAATATCCTAACATTTTATTTCGGGGGCCCCTCTGTGCCACCAATATGACTAATTATAACTAATTATTGTCATTTTGTATAATAATCATTGTCCATTGACAGATATCAAAAAAAAGACGATGTCATTTCATGTACTCTTGGGGGCCCCCTGGTGGCTACGGGGCCCTAAGCAGCCGCTTAGTTCGCTTATGCCTTGGGCATAACCACTTCCTGACTCAGTATCTGACAGTCAATATTACTAATGTAATGTTGTATAATATTTAGGAATGATCATAAAATTATCAAAACTTCCGCGGATTTCTGCAGGACTTGAAGAGCTGGACACTGGGTGAGATCGCCTGTGCTGCGGGTCTGTCAGTGTGTGTGTGTGTGTGTGTGTGTGTGTCTAAATAGTGCCCTTTGCACTTACCCATTTGTTTTGGGTTTTCTGTTTGTTAATGTATTAGTTATCACAGTATGCATTTTGGGCTGCTATTTTATTTTATTTTTAAATGGACGGGTTTTAAGCTGTAGCTGGGCTGGAAATCTTAGGTCCAATCCGGAAAACACTGGTTACTATGGTTACCGCGTCCTGCGGTCTTCACTGGTGTCCTCAACCGTTTAATAGCAAAGTAAAATAGAAATTAGGCTAGAGTATTTCACACCTCACAAGGAATAGTCAATTTTATTACAGTCTGCCTTGAAAATGCATGTGTAAGGATGTCTGCCACCAAATCGATTTCTTCTCCTCTGTCAGTCATTGTGAGTTAAAATAATTTTATTTAGTTTGTGTGGTTCTCTGCCTCTGACTACTCCAGTTGTCCAATCAAAGGACGGGAAATTGCTGACGTAATCGTATGCCTGCTAGATGGCGCCAATGACGCCAACTCGAAATCTGATTGGTTAATGTAACAATTTTAATTGCCACTTATAATAAGCTACGGGCGCCTGCACTATTCATTCTGAAGGCCTTAAGACAGATTTCTTTCACTCTGGCAACACATGATGTCAGCCACTGGCTGAAATATGATTAGATAAATATTCTTATCATTACTGGAAGCAGCGCAACCAAGAGCAAAGCTAGGAAATGTAGAGAATAGACTATTGGGAATAATTTAATACACACGCATGGAAAAATATATTAAAATGCAAATCAGTGATTCAGATCACTGCTGTTTAGGCCAGCAGAGAAGGCCTTGCTGGCACTGATGGCCCACCATTGGTTTAGATACTTTAGAAACTTTTTACAACCGTGTTCAACATCTGTTTCCATATTATTAATTTTTTCTGCTTTGTATTAAGTAATGTAAAGAAAATATAAAAAATGGATGACACCCCAAACTGTAAATACAATTTAAATATAAGGTCTAATAAAAATTAAAAATCCAATATGTGTGGCTGTATGACCTTTTTGCAGGGCTTTATTTATTAGTGTGTTAAGGTTTTTCTCTTCAGTGAACACTAGATGGCGCAGTCACTTATCTTATTGTGGGTCTAGAACTAGGGCACCACACAACCTGCTCACATTCTCTGAGATGATGGAAGCTACTTTTCACAGTAAAACCTTTGTGACATAGAGTATACTTGTTCTTCTATCATACATACTGCTGATATAATATCCTAACCCCTGCCCTGGTTACTCTTAGTGCCTAAGATAATTTCAGAGATACCATTCTGATTAAACAACACAACTGTCCACTTAACACTAAACTGTCATAAGAATAAATACTCATCTAATGTCATTTCTCTGACAAGCAAAAGCACCTTCTGTGTCAGAAACACTGAAAACTGGAAACTTATCTGTAAATCTGCCTTTACTCTTCTTTCTCTTCTTCTGATGCTATCATGAAAAAGAAAGTTGTATTTTTTTTAGATTGATCTGTTAGAGCTGAGCATTAAGAGATTAATTCAACCTTAATTATAGAGTAAAAAAGTTTCTTCCTTATATTCAAATAAATCTTATTCTTTTTCATTTAGTGATTCTTATATTAATCAGCTTGCTTGTGTTTGCACAGCAATTCTCTAATTTAGAGACATTACTAACAAATATAATTAGAATATTTCACAATTTAATAAATAGATTAGATTTTTTACTAGATTTTTACTAGAATTGATCATTTTTACATGAATACATTAATTTCCTGCTTTCAGTATGTGTTTACTTAAATGTGCTCTGGACAGGTTTCCCATATGAGGCTGAATGTAAAGCCAGGATGTTTCAGTAAGAATCAACAATCTGACAACAACATTGGTGACACTGTCATGTGATGCTGTGGGGTGGAGCAATTTTGAAGCTTTATGGTGTTAACATATTAGATTACAGAAAGATCTCCACTATTTTCACTGAGCTAAGACCAGTCATCATGTTCACTGTTATATTCATGTATCTGTGGCTTTCACTAGGTGAGTTAACATTGACTTTTTGTTATTGCAGAAATATTAACTATATTATATTAAATATTAGTCTGTGTGGTGATGCAGTGTGAAAATGCAGAGTGTGGGTCTGACTTAAGTATTTCCTGATGATTATTTAAAGGTTAAAAACATTATGTTCTCTTCTCTATGACAGGTGACTCCATGGCAGATTCAATAGAGCCAGATTTCCCTCATAAAGCTGTAGATGAAGGTGATGATGTTACTCTGTCCTGCAAATACAAAAAAAGTAGTGGAACAGACTACTTGTACTGGTACAGACAATATCCAAAATCTAAACCTGAGTTCCTTCTTAATATTTTTCAAAGTGGAACTACAATTTCCAACACTTACCCAAGAATGTCTGTTAAAGCTGATGATAAACAGGTGGATCTGATCATCTCCTCTGCTGCTGTATCAGACTCTGCTCTATACTACTGTGCTCTGAGGCCCACAGTGACAGGAAATCCAGCTGCACTGTACAAAAACTTTCACACAGTTTTGTTATATTGAAAGCATTCTACTTATATCTGTGCAATACTGTACATAAGTACCCTATTTATGTTTCCATCCTTGTATCTGTACTTTTATATTTTTCTATTTTATAATTTATGTCTGTGTATTCTCCAGCACCAAAAAAATCCTTGTATGTGTGAGCATACTTGGCAATAAAGCATATTCTGATTCTGATTCTGATATTCATGTTTTTGTGGCTTTCATTAGGTGAGTTTTGAATTTTTATTATGTCAGAAATGTGTTTTAGTGATCTATCAGTGTGCTGTTAAGGCAGAATATGAGTCTGACCTATGCAGTTTTGGCTTTATTATGTAAAGCTTAACAACATTATGTTGTCTTCTTTATGACAGGTTGGCAGGTGACTCCATGGCAGATTCAATAAAGCCACTGTTCACTCATAAAGTTGTCCTGCACATACAAATTCAGTACTGGTGAAGGAAGCAACTACCTGCAGTGGTACAGGTAATATCCAAAATCTAAACCTGAGTTCCTTCTTTATATTCACCAAAGAGGAACACCAATCAGTCCCAACAATCCCTCAAGAATGTCTGCTAAAGTTAATAAAGATAAACAAGTGGATCTGAACATCTCCTCTGCTGCTGTATCAGACTCTGCACTACACTACTGTTGTTGAATTCTCTCTCTGTCTCTCTTGTGATTTATAAAGAGTTTATATTTTGACACATGTTGGATTATTACTAGCGATCCTTTGCTGTCTATTTTTAATAAAAGTTATTGACATTTTCTCTTGCATTTTCATTCATTATTTTTTTTTGTTCATGTGTAATTATGCATGTACATCCTGGAAATGCATGTTGCTTTGCAGGATGTGTGCTAAGGCAATGGCCTTGTACAAACAATCAGAGCAGATGTGGGTTTAATCATCCAGATTTATTCATATTAATTATCCAAATGTAGGGAAATGTAATCTGAGTTTGTGGCATGTTTTTTGGTTTAAGATGAGGATTTTGAGTATTTCTGAAACTGTTCTGAACAGAATTTTTTGGATTTTGATACACAACAGTCTATAAATAATCCCTCTTTACAATCACGGTGAAGAGAGAAGCATCTATAACAATAAAAGATGTCCAATCTTGATGTGGATGAGCTACAGGACATCAGGATCCTCTGCTGTTATTGAAGAGCAGGACTCTGAGGTTACACTGGAAACAGACTTACAGCAGAAGATTGGACAGTGACAGTATTCACAACTTCAGTTGAATACAAAACTGACAGATTCTAGCCTGAGCAACGAGGTGCAGACTGCATTTATCAAAGGATCCTGAAAAACAGAAATCTCTAAACTATATAATTTATCTGTTTTTAAACAGCAAACAGATTATTTTTGGGTTAGATTTGTATCATTTTCATAGGAAATCCTTGGACAGTTTAATGTTTTTTTTGTATTTCTTTAAATTTTTTATTATTTTCCTATTTATTTCTTATTTTTCTATACTACTTGCTATGCTCTTCATTGTATTATATTTCAGTGCACTGTTGTTGAGAAGAGCACCCACAGTTTCGTTGTATTCCTTATGTGCAATGACAATAAAATTTATTCTATTCTATTCTATTCTATTCTATTCACAGTAATAAAGCCGATAGATAGTCGTGCAGTGTGAAAACAATGGTGACCCAACAACTTTGAAAATCTTGCAGTGTGAACTCAGCATTAAGGCCTCGCGCTCAACCGCACACCCCTGAAGGTGAGTGAAGGAACAACCTTCTGCTGTTGTCGACCCAAAAGTTCAGCTGGCAGCGGTGGGATTCGAACCCACGCCCCCGAAGAGACTGGAGCCTTAATCCAGCGCCTTGGACCGCTCGGCCACGCTACCCATGCATTTGGAAGGTTGTGGGGCTGTGGTCAAGGGAGGCCTGCCAGGTCGGGAAAGAGAGGCACTCTGGCAGGTGGTCGCAATGGTTGTACCACGCACGTTTCCATTACCAGACGTGATTCAAGACCCAAACCAGGAAAGGTTTTGCAAAGTGGATTGACAGCCTTAGGCTCTTGTTGACAAGGTTTGCTGATATGAACTTGAATCCCAGTCTGTTGCAATCAAGGTGCACGATCCGGGCCGTTGTCTTCGGGACTGCACACTGCATTGATCTGCATGGATCTCCAGTGGCGACCCATCAGCCTTACAGCATCTGTGTCCAACCAACATGGAAATACAGCCCACGGTTGCGAAACACCTAGACCCAGGGCTAGCTTTTCTCGCTCCTCTCTAGCACGGTCTCACAGACCAGGTACGAAGCATTCCGCATGCAGGACTTGTGGTAAAGAGGAGGTTAAAGGGCATACAAGCGACAAGGAAGGGATTCAAACCCACACGTGCAGAGCACAATGGATTAGCAGTCCATCGCTTTAACCTCTCAGCCACCTCATTAGGTGCAGGTGTGGCACCCACGGCCAAATGTCCACAGAGACCGCGACAATTCTGTAGAGGAGCGCCGTAACCCAACGCGTTTAAACAAGCCTGTTCCCAAAGCAACTGGAGCCCATCCCATGTGGATTAGCAGTCTGTCTCCTTAACCTCTTGGCATCCTAGTTCACCCACATGACCTTACACCTCAGTGCTCCTGGCACTTGCACTCCATTGCCCAAACCTCTTGGCCACCACTTCTTATGTCGATTTTTTATTCTTGGTTGAATTGTTGTTTTGTTGGTAGCTCGTAACCATGGTAAGGGCACGACTGATGTGGCTCACACACGGAAACCGTGTTTTTCATACCGTACTGTGGTTGTTTGGAGTTGCTGTTTGAAAAAGCAAGGTGTGAAACAGAGCAGCGTCTCAAAGCCAGGCGGTGACACCAGTTGCCGAAACCTAGGAGCTATTTCAGCACCCGGGTCTGGGGGCTCCGGTACCATGTGAGTGTGCTCGTTTTTTTTTCCAGCCAGGCAGCACATTTGCAGAAGGCACAGGAGCCACAACCGCTGTAAAGCCTTTGTGGTGCCAGAGCCCACAACCGCTGCCTTGAAAAGTCTCAGCTGGCAGCAGCAGGAAGGAGCTCTTGAGTGACGAATCGCGCTTCTCCATCTGGCAATCTGATGGACGAGTCTGGGTTTGGCGGCTACCAGGAGAACGGTACTTGTCTGACTGCATTGTGCCAAGTGTAAAGTTTGGTGGAGGGGGGATTATGGTGTGGGGTTGTTTTTCAGGAGCTGGGCTTGGCCCCTTAGTTCCATTGAAAGGAACTCTGAATGCTTCAGCATACAAAGACATTTTGGACAATTCCATGCTCCCAACTTTGTGGGAACAGTTTGGAGCTGGCCCCTTCCTCTTCCAACATGACTGTGCACCAGTGCACAAAGCAAGGTCCATAAAGACATGGATGACAGAGTCTGGTGTGGATGAACTTGACTGGCCTGCAAAGAGTCCTGACCTCAACCCGATAGAACACCTTTGGGATCAATTTTGAAGCTTTATGGTGTTAACATATTAGATTACAGAAAGATCTCCACTATTTTCATTGAGCTAAGACCAGTCATCATGTTCACTGTTATATTCATGTATCTGTGGCTTTCACTAGGTGAGTTAACATTGACTTTTTGTTATTACAGAAATATCAACTATATTATATTAAATATTAGTCTGTGTGGTGATGCAGTGTGAAAATGCAGAGTGTGGGTCTGACTTAAGTATTTCCTGTTGATTATTTAAAAGGTTAAAATTAATATGATCTCTTCTCTATGACAGGTGACTCCATGGCAGATTCAATAGAGCCACTTTTAGAGCCTCTTAAAGCTGTAGATGAAGGTGACAATGTTACTCTGTCCTGCAAATACCAACCCAGCACAAGTTCAACAAACAACTACCTCCACTGGTACAGGCAATATTCAAAATCTAAACCCGAGTTCCTTTTGTATATTCACCAAAGAGGAACACCAATCAGTCCCAACAATCCCTCAAGAATGTCTGTTAAAGTTGATGATAAAACTAAACAAGTGGATCTGATCATCTCCTCTGCTGCTGTATCAGACTCTGCTCTATACTACTGTGCTCTGGCTCCCACAGTGACAGGAAATCCAGCTGCACTGTACAAAAACTGTAACAGGTTTGTTATACTGAAAGTAGATCTATGGATAATTTTGCATTGACATGCCATTTTGAGAAATTGCTCCTCTGCTGGTCTGATTATGGAGACATGGGGTCTTGGGATGCAAATCACCTAGAATCTTTTATGGGCCAGAAAATCCCATAATCAATTAAATTTCCTGCAGAGACAGAGCATGCATCTCCCTCATCATCACTACATTAAGGAAAATATATTGCTAGCATCTTGAACAGCTGTACCAGTGTTTAATATGTGAAACTGCATGGAGTCTCAGAGCACAAGTACCTACAGCAGATTAAAAATAAATAAATAAATAAATAAATAAATAAATAAATAAATAAAATACTAGAAACATCAGGGTCTCTCTGACCTTCAATGAACTACACACACACCATCTTTGATAGTATTGTCTATTAAGATAATCAGATGTTTTTCCAAACTTCACTGAAATACCTTAGAAAGTGGTTGTTATCCTATCCAATCAAGAAATACAAAAATATATGTTCACGTGAAAAATATACTAATTAATCATTGTAAGATTTTCAGAGAAGCAAAAACCTTGGGTAAGTGCAAAAATATCAGTTTAAGATTGTGGTCTGACTGAATTATAACAACCATAAAACCAGAACAACAAAGAAGCTAGTCTCACCAATGAGAGATAACATGGACAAATGAACGCTGCCAAAAAATATTATACACTAGGCTCTATTTAATATAACAAATCTCACTGCCATATCATCAATCAAAAACTAGCTAATGGTGCTAGGCTAAGCTAGCAAGAAACACAAGGAGTGACACCTGCCCTCTAACCTAATGTGTCTAGACATTAAAAAAAAAATAGTTACATGGTGGAATGTAGGTGCACACACAGTCTTACCTGTTTTTGAACCAAAGGAGGTAATATAAGTGTAAAAGGAAGTACAAGCAACAAACAAACAAACATCAGACTAGCATGCTAACACTGAACCAAGAGTCTGAAACAATGTGCTGCATTTTAAACTGGTAGCTCCATCTCTTTTGGTTCTATTTTGGGTTTTTGCACTCTCACTGGTCAAGTCTGACACCCAGTTAATGGTGATTGCCACAGAGTCCCACCTATAGGAGGACAGCTACAGACATGATGAGATGATGAAAACTAAAAATGGGTAAATAAAGAAACAGAGTAAAGGCTAGTTCACAGTACAAGACTTTAACCATCGGCAGATCGCTTTGCTGTTCAGACTACATAATTTCACTGTAAGTCTTTTTGTCCTTGTGGTGTTCACACTACGTGACGCTTCGCAAATGACCCACAAGAGGGGGTCGCACACCACACGATCTGACAACAACTTCTTCCGGTGACCTCAACCTGTTGACTTGCTCTCTCATTGGCTGTATTGAGTTCGTAGCTACATTTGACACGATGTGGTGTCGAGTCGGCCAACCGTCCCAGATATTTACTGTAAAATGCCAGATATCTGGATTTTGTCTGCGAGGTGGCAGCGACGTGTCAGAGAGCCTCTTTGATGCATCGTTGAGTAGTTCACACATAAAGATTGCCGAGCGCTGATCACCTGCTGATTTTCCCACGATCACAGACCGATCTGTCGGCCAGCTCGTTAATTTGCAAATCGTGCTTAAATCGGGCTTAAAATCCTGTAGTGTGAACTAGGTTTAAGGAGCACATACATTCAATCACAGTGTCACATGACAATCATACTTTGTACCTATCTATGATATTTGGTGAGGTTGTGGCTCCTAAAGAATATATACTGACACAGAAAGATAATGGAGTTCATTTGGCTGTGATAATGATTGCTTCCATTTACGTAAGTGAGGATGATGTTCCCCAATCCTGTTGTGCCCCACAAGTTTCTTTGGGTCCGGCCTTGTCTCTGCTCAGCACCACCTGGAATTCATAGCCACAGAGCACACAGCTGACAACAGCACCCTTCACCTTCCTACCTCACCTCAAGAACTTAAAATAAAAGAGTACTTTTCTCACATCTATGTTCATACATATATAGAGAAAAAGCCTTTATTTGTCACAAATCAAATTCTTTCTTCATTTATCCCATTTGGAAACTGGGTCACAGCACAGGGTCAGCCTTGATACAACATTTCTAAAGGGTAAAGAGCTTTGCTCAGGGACCCAACATGAGGCTTTCTGCTGATCAACTAATTAACAACCAATTAAACCACCACTGCCCCACAGAATTGCTTTCTGAACAGGATCATGACACAAAGGAAAGAACCCAATGTCAGAAGAGGGATTCAAACCCACACCTCCAAGGGAGACTGTGACTGCTCAGCCATCCTGACACACCAAATGTACATAGGTTATCAAGCTCAGTAGCTGAACTAAAATCAATTAAACAATATCTAACCAGCTTGACAGGTCCCCTGTTGAAGTGCAGCATTCTGTAAAGGTTTTGTAGTACCACAGAAACAAACTATACTATTCCAATACCCAAATGTTTTATTTGTTAATACTGATACATAAATCAAATGCTGTATTCATTCTAGATAACATTCCGATATTAGATGTTAGAAGAAATTAAATAATAATAATGTCAATAAACAATAATCACCAGCATGAAATGGAATTTCCACCTGTTTTGTTGTGTCCATGTTCGGTATTTAATTTCTTTGTCAGGTTACACTCCACAGTGGTGGTTAATGGCTCATGTGAAAATAGTCACATTGAGCTTTTTAGCATTAGTTTTGTATTTGAATTTGAATTGTAGTGTTTCATGTCTCCTGGACACCCTGATGGAGAAGGTGTTGGCAGGAACTGGAACTCTAATGAAGAACAGAATTCCAAAGGAGTGCAACGTTACAGGGGATCAGACCATCAAAAAGAAAGGAAGAGGGGCATCTGAGATGGTGGTCAGATGAAGTTCTGTCATTAAGTGGTATGACAACAAGCCAGTGGTGATGGCACCCTCTGCCTATGTCATTGAGCCTCGGGACACATGCAGTAGATGGTCTAAGAAAGACAAAAGGTATGTCCAGGTGTCAAGACCATTGTCAATTGCTGAGTACAACAGCAGCATAGGTGGTGTGGACATGGCCGACAGGATGCTTAGTTTCTATAGGATGGCCACTCACACTCAGAAAGAGACAGTGTGTGTAATTTTCCACTTTTTTGATCTGGCAGTCACAAATGCACAGCTTCAGTATAAGACCCGCCCTCTCCTGGGGAAGAAACCACTACAGTTCCTTGAATTCTAATTGCTCTTCAGTGAGCAATTGATTACTCAGGGTCAAGTAGGAATCTTCAGAGAGAGTGAAGATGACTACACTCCCCCTAGTCAAAAGTGGAAACCTAAACCGAATGCAGCTCCGAGACGTCATGGGGCCACACATCTCCCAGAGATGGTGGATGAAGCACATACATCAAGGTGTTGCAGATCTGGTTGAAACAGCATGAGTATACTGAAAAGATCAGTATACTCATTGCCATCCAAACAACTGGGAAACTTTTTTTCTTGGTAGTCAGGACTTTTCACAATAAACCCTCTGTGATATAGGCTCTACCTGTTCTTCTATCATACATACTGCACAAATATTATCATAACACCTGCCATGGTTAATCTCAGTAAGATAATTTCAGATATACCAGTTTAGATAAAACAACTGTCCACTTCAGACTAAATTGTAAGAAGTATAAATCCAATTTGAATAACTACTGTTTACCCTTCAGTCTGATCTGATTAAAATAACAGGTTCCCCATAAATCTGTCAGCAACACTGGTGACAGTCATGTGATGCTGTGAGGTAGAGCTTCATGAACCTTTAAGGTTCATGACCCCTCATGAACATATAACATAACCCCTCATGGCAGAGTCTGACACAACCATAAACACAGAGGTTTTTGTTGAGATTTTATGTGATAGACCAACACATAGTGGCACATAATTCTGAAGTGGAAGGGATATAATACAGTAATACCTCACAGATCCGCGTCTCACGATTTTGTTCATGTCATTTCTCACTTTACTGATCCGTGAAATTTTCTTTGGAACTAATTTAACTAATTTGCATCTGCAGACCCTCGAACTCCTCGCAAAATCCAGCAAAAGTGTTTACGGCTAATTTTTATTAAGAAAAAATTAGTTTATTAATTTTGTAATATAAATATACAAGTAAAATCAACAAAATATCAATATAAATGTTATTTTAATGAACATCGCCAATATCACGTATGTGCAGTACAGCCATTACGACATGCTATTGGCTGGAAGGGTTGGAAGTAGCCAATCACAGAGCATTAACAGTTTTACCTAGCTCTTTAGGTACTTTAGGTCAAAAAGTTCAATTTTGGTCTCATCTTACCAGACCACCTCCTTCCACATGTTTGCTGTGTCCCTCACATGGCTTGTTGCAAACTGTAAATGGGACATCTTATGACTTTCTTTCAACAATGGCTTTCTTATTGCCACTTTTCAGTAAAGGCCAGATTTGTGGAGTGCATGACTAATAGTTGTCCTGTGGATAGATTCACCTGAGCCGAATCTTTGCAGCTCCTCTAGAGTTACCATGGGCCTCAAGCTTCTCTGATTAATGGTCTCCTTGCCCGGCCTGTCAGTTTAGGTAGACGGCCATGTCTTGGTAGGTTTGCAGTTGTGCCATACTCTATCCTTTTTCGGATGATGGATTGAACAGTGCTCTGTGAGATGTTCAAATCTTAGGATATTTTTTATAACTTCTACAAAACATTATCCTTGACCTGTCTGGTGTGTTCCTTGGGCTTCATGATGCTGTTTGTTCACTAATGTTCTCTAACATCTCTAATGTCCATCTCTCTGATGGCTTCACAGAACAGCTATATTTATACTGAGATTACACACAGCCTCTATTTATTAGGTGACTTCTAAAGGATATTGGATCCACTGGATATTAGTTAGGGGGCATCAGAGTAAAGGGGGCTAAACACAAATGTAAACATTTTTGAAAATCATTCAAGGGTGTAACTTTGGTTTGAGAAGTGTGTGTGTGTGGGGGGGGGGGGGGGATGTGCTAATTTTTTGTGCATCACAAATACCTAAAATACTGTAGATCATTTTTATGCATCTAACACTGTATTATAGCAGGGTAGGAATACCCATCTGTACTCCTTACTTCTGTAATCCAAAAGGATGGGAACATTGATAACACAATAGATACACTACTTATTTGGTACACAGGATGCAAGATTGGCACACAATCTCACAAACATAAAAAAAATATAAACATTGTCCTCCATCTATCCATTCAATCACATCTATCCACTCATGGATACATTCTATGTATCCTAACTATCCACCTCATCTTATGATTAATAATTGTTAATAATATGATTATATTGAGTCTAACATTGAACTATCATCCAGAGTCGGCTTGTCATACATTGCCGACAGAAAATGCACGGTTTGAAGTGAACTTGTTTTCATGGTATGAAAATATATGGTATTCAATGTTTAATGTTGAGCTAATTTACTGAATCAACCAACTCACATCTCCTTTCTTTCTTTTCATCCATGATGACATTAAAGTCATCTGGTGCTGCTTCTAGTGTTTCATTGCTGACTGTGCCACAACCGCCATGCCTGTTCATTACACCTTTCAGTGAGATATTTTTAGCGAGTGTGCACGTGATGTTCCTGGACTCCTGGCTCCACAGACAGACTCTCTGTGTCCTGCTTGGTCCTGCTCCTCCAGGGATTTTGAAAAGGGGGAAGGACCCCAGTGGAAATTATGCCCCTGAAACCATTTATCATTTTCCTTCCGCTTCAGAATTATGTACCATTTTGTGTTGGTCTATCACATAAAACCCCAATAAAATACATTCAGGTTTGTGGATGTAACATGACAAAATGTGGAAAAGCTCAAGGGGTTTTGCACGACAATGTAATTAGCTTTTTAAATATTGAATTGTGGCATTTAAAAGTTAAGGAAAATATATATATATATATATATATATATATATATATATATATATATATATATATATATATATATATATATATATATATTCATTTATTTGATGTGCACTACTGTTTTAATGTGTCTTCTAGAGATGTGTTCTCTCGTGTAAAGTTCAGCACATAGCACTATTATACAGAATCCTCACAGAGCTGTGTTCAGAAATGGATCAACTATACAACTTACTGTACATAGTGAGATACATACCACTGATTCTCACTCTAGTTACAGGTAATTCATTTTCAGTAGTTAAGTCACTATATTAACTGATTGCAAAGTATTGAAGTATCAATTCAACAGTCTTTTAAATGCTTGTTTACAAAATACTTGAAAAATGTCTTTATTAGATTATTATTTTATCATTATTATTATCAATACAGTTTTGCAAATAAAATTGGGCCGACAGATGAAGTTGCCAGAATTACCAGGAAAGAAACAGACACTGTTACTCTGAAATGTTCATATGAGTCAAGCAGCAGTGATCGTATTTGGCTTTACTGGTACAAACAATATCCTAACAGCGCTCCACTGTTTTTACTGTATAAAGGCGCAAGGTCTAGTACTGGCCAGAGCCCTTCTGATAATCGTCGATTAGAGTCAAAACCAAGCAGCGACTCTACTGAACTTTCTATCAGAAGTCTAAAGCTCCTCGATTCTGCACTCTATTACTGTGCTCTAAGAGATATAGCACAGTGATACAGAGTCAGTGAAAGACTTTACAGAAACATAACAATGCTATATACACATGCAAGACGTTTTAAAAACCACATCAACTTTTTATCAGTTAACCACAGACATAATAAAAGCTGTGGTAACATATGCAGCTAAAAGAAATAAAAAGAAAGAAGGATAAAAAATATTTTACTGATGCTGTCAGAGCCATTTGGTCAGGTGTTGTTGCTGTCTGTTTTTGAAGTTATTGACTTCAAAATGTTATTGACTTAAAAATACCTTAGCTCAGAATGCATACAATTATATGTATAATAAGTCAAGTTTTGATACTGAAAAATGTTGACCAAATTATATAAAGTGAGGTCCAAACTAGTTGGGCCCCATAAGGGCAAGACTAGAAACAAGAATGTGTGTGTGAAGACAGTTCAGACAATAAAAGATATTAATCCATTTAGGTGGGCCTAACAAGGGCAACACTAGAAACTTAAGTGTGTAAGAATGACTAGAGACATCAGGGCTGGACAAAAAGCGATAAGTGTCAGGATAACTCCCATCAACAAATGACTCACCTTGACTGATAACCTTTATGCACCATGACCATTTGTAATCACCATAGTTGTAATTGATTTCAGTTCCTGCTTCTATTTTCCTCACAGCGAATAGACACAAATGTGGCCTGTCATTTACAATGACTTTTCTTAGTACACAACTTTATTATCTGGGGATTTCTGGTTGTCATTCACTACTCTTCCAAAAGATGAATCTTCTTTGGATGCATCAATACTAAATAAAATAATAAAAGTGGATTAAAAAATACACTTATTAAAATTATTAATTTTAATTAATTAATAACAGTTAAATAATAATTAATTATTATTTAAACTGAAGTGAATACATTTTCATAAATTTAAGTGATTCGAAATTGTATTTCTGTTATCTGGTAATTATTGATTTGTTAACAGTAAAATATGTTAAAAATGATCCTGCATATGTAATTTAAAGATCTTGCTTTCATTTATTCATCAGCTACTCAACCAGATTGCTTGACGTCTTAATCAAAATTCCTGTGATCTCTAAAAAAACAAGCATATCACCATTTTTTTTCTTTTTCTTTTTTTGTTCAGTTTGTACAGAAATGTACTTTGAGTTTTAGAGTAGTGTCTTTATTGGCATTCCTTCAATGAAGTGGGTTCAGTCTTGTTACTCCAAGACAAAAGCACCTTGTTCGTTGGCTGGGTAGTGAAAGCTCCCCTTCCTATGAGGACATGTAAGTGAATATACATTTAATTAGAAGAATCATTGATGCATCTTAAGCTTTGATATACAGCATGCTCAACAGCTTGTAAATTAAATGTGGCATTAGCACAATATGTTAAAATGATGTTTTGGTTTTAATATTTTTATTCAATTTTTAATATATATAAACAAAACATTTAACAAACCCCCAGCCCTTACCAACAAAACCCTAGAGCAGTGCTCATGCTGTCCATTAAATCGGATAAAAATTACAGATATTGTTATAAAAAATAAAATAAAAAAAATGTTTTTACCTACTGCCAACATACACTGGAGCTACAGATACAGTGTTATACCAATGAGACCCTTAGGGGAGGGTTATAAAACAGATAAAGCACACATCTGTTTCTTACATGTAGCCCTAATATTTATGTATTCTATACTATATGTAAATGAATAGTACTAAGAAATGTGCTACTGTAATATGCTGCCCCTCAAAGAGCCGGACATCCCCATACCTTTGTTGGTATCAATACACTTTTCCATTAGCCATGGCTTGTCCCTTGGCGACAGTATGTATGGTGTTGCATCATCAATGGGCTGTATCCAAATCTTCTTTTTGAACATTATGGCTCTGAAAAAATTTAATCTTTACACAAGTAGCCAGAATGGACAAAAAAATACCTCCTTAAAAACTAGATTTGATATAATAACCATCCTGAATTTTTAGTATATGCAACAAATGAAGTGAAGAACACACTTTGAAAGATAACTATGAAAGACATTAATAAGATAATTATAAAACATTTATTTTCTAAATTGTGTGTGGCTGCCTACACACTTCTGGAGGGTTTTTTTCCGGCTAGAAGTGCACCTGGAGGGCGCTCGATAGCAGAAACTCACACAGATAGCACACACTCGTAACTGTTTTTTGCTACCCTGTGGGCCAGGTACCAAAAAAACAGCATGTAGCCTATCAGGTGTGACTCCTAAGTTTGTTTAAATGGTTAAATAGTGTAGGGTCCAGCATTTTGACAGCTCATACCTTTTTTCTGTTCTGCTGTAAAGTTCGGCGTGTTTGCACAGTTTTATTTGTTACTGTGTTAAGGTTTTTCTTTTTGTTGAACAGAAGATGGCGCAGTCACTTATCTTATTGTGGGTCAAGTACTAAAACACCACACAACTGCTCTGAGATGATGGAAGCTACTTTTCACAGTAAAACCTTTGTGACATAGAGTATACTTGTTCTTCTATCATACATACTGCTGATATAATATCCTAACCCCTGCCCTGGTTACTCTTAGTGCCTAAGCTAATTTCAGAGATATCATTCTGATTAAACAACACAACTGTCCATTTAACACTAAACTGTCATAAGAATAAATACTCATCTAATGTCATTTCTGTGACAAACAAAAGCACCTGCTAAGTGGCTGAACAAAAATCAATTAAGCAATATCTAATCAGATTGACAGGTCCTCTGTTGAAGTGCAGGATTCTGTAAAGGTTTTGTAGAACCACAGAAACTAAACTACACTATTCCAATACTCAACTGTTTTAACTGATAAATAAAACAAATGTTGTATTCATTCTAGATAGCATTTAGATATTAGATGTTGGGAGAAATTGGACTGCTAATTTTTGTTAGTCAATCAACTGGTCAATAAACAATAATCATCAGCATGAAATGGAATTTCCACCTGTTTTATTGTGTCCATGTTCAGTATTTAATTTCTTTGTCAGGTTACACTCTACAGTGGTGGTTAATGGCTCATATGAAAATAGTTACACTGATCTTTGTAGTTTTGTATTTGTATTTGAATTGTAGTGTTTCATGTCTCCTGGACACCCTGATGGAGAAGGGGCAGGCAGGAACTGGAACTCTAATAAAGAACAGAATTCCAAAGGAGTGCAACATTACGGGGGATCAGACCATCAAAAAGAAAGGAAGAAGGGCATCTGAGATGGTGGTCTAAGCCTATGGCACTGAGCCTCAGTAGATGGTCTAAGAAAGACAAAAGGTCAGACCATTAGCAATTGCTGAGTACAACAGAAGGGTGGGTGGTGTGGACAAGGCCAACAGTATGCTAAGTTCTTGTAAGATGGCCACAAATGGACAGTGTATGTAATTTTCCACTTTTTTTGATCTAGTAATCACAATTGCATAGCTTCAGTAGAAGACTGACTGCCCGCTCCTGGGGAAGAAACCACTGAGGTTTCTTCAATTCAGATTGCTCTTTGGTGAGCAGTTGATTACTCAGGGGCAAGTAGGAATCTCCAGTGAGAGTGAAGTTGACTACACTGCCCCATGTCAAAAGTGGAAACCTAAACCGAATGCAGCTCTGAGACACTATGGGGCCACACATCTCCCAGAGATGGTGGATGAAGCACATACATCAAGGTGTCACAGATCTGGTTGTAACAGCAAAACATATGTGCATCAAATACATCAATATACATACATATACCACAGAACAGTGATGTGGTAGTTTAAGTCATAATTCTTATGTTGACTTTGGTATTTTTTTTTGGATTTACTTATTGTCATTATGGTACAGTTTCACATGTATTGCATTCTGATGTACACTGTAGTAGACACATGATATTTTTAAAACATAGGCTTCTTTAAAAAATGTTTTCAGTATACTCATTGCCTTCCAAACAACTGGGAAACTTAAGAATAAAAGTAATTGGGAAATTTATTTTTTTTTCTTGGTCAGGACTTTTCACAATAAACCCTCTGTGATATAGGCTGTATACTATTTCCTCTTCAGTCTGATCTGATCAGAATAACAGGTTCCCCATGAAGCTGTCAGCAACATTGGTGAAACAGTCATGTGATGCTGGGAGGTGGAGCTTCATGAACCTTTAAGATCGTAATATAGTAGAGTGCGGAGAGACATCTAACTAACCATTTATCATGTTCACTTTTATATTTATGTGTCTGTGGCTGTCATTAGGTGAGTTATTTTAGAAATAACTTAATTGTGTTAAGTTAGTGATTATTTAGTCTGTGTGGTGTTAAGAAAAAAAAAACTCTAACTCTAGCTTGCTTCTTTGAAGGTTAAAAAAACTTTTGTTCTCCTCTCTATGACAGGTGACTCCATGGCGGATCCAATTGAGCCACTTTTCACTCATAAAGTTGTAGATGAAAGTAATAATGTTACTCTGTCCTGCAGCTACAAAAATAGTGGTGCAGTACAAAACCTGTTCTGGTACAAACAATATCCAAAATCTAGAGCAGAATTCCTTCTTTTCATCACTCCACTTGGAGGGAAAGGTGAGCCTATACCAGGTATGACTGCTGAAGTTGATGATAAAACTAAACAAGTGGATCTGATCATCTCCTCTGCAGCTGTATCAGACTCTGCTCTATACTACTGTGCTCTGGTGCCCACAGTGACAGGAAATCCAGCTGCACTGTACAAAAACCTTCACACAGTTTTATTATATTAAAACCTTTTTGTTACATATAAAACCTTTTTGTAGTATATATAATAGTTTTGTTATACTGAAAACAAGTCTAATGAAAATCTATGAATAAGTTATACCCCATCACAGCAGGAAAACCTAGTTCCCTTCTCATGATACTCATGAAAGGCAGCACTAAATATTTTGAGTTTGTTGCAGTGAACAACAGCAAGCCCACAACCCCTGCACTGAAGAGGCAAAAACAGACCTAGAACTTATTACAGTATTACAGTGAGAGGAAAAAATGTATATATGAATTAAACCTCTTTTTGTCTGTAATAAATGACTGTATTTGGGGTAAACATTTATTTACATCTTAAGGTTGTTCTCCTTGATGAACACAGGATGGCGAACTCAGTTATCTTATAGAGGGCCAAATACTAGAGCACCGTATAAACCTGCTCACATTCTTTTCACATATTTTTCACATTAAACCCTCTGTGATATAGGCTCTACTTGTTCTTCTGTAATACATACTGCACAAATATTATCTTAACTCCTGCAATGGTTAATCTCACTAGCTAAACTAATTTCAGATATACCAGTTCATATAAAACAACTGTTCACTTCAGACTAAACTGTCAGAAGAGAAAATATGCATCTAATTGTAGATTTTTTTTCTGATTATACCTCTAGAGCAGTTGTACTAATGTTGTATTTTTCATATGTAATCTCTAACCTTGTGTTGTTAGAGCCTCATGAACCTATACGATGTTAACATATTATTGTGCAGAAAAACCTCAGAATATTTAATTCAGCTAAAACCATTCATCATGTTCACTGTTATATGACTTACAAGAGTGGAGGTAGGAGCACACAGGTAGACTACATCCTATGTAGAAGAGGCAATCTAAGAGATTAGTGACTGTAAAGTGGTAGTGGGAGAGAGTGTAGCCAGACAGCATAGGATAGTGGTGTGTAGGATGACTTTGATGGTCTGTAAAAAGAAGAGGTGAAAGATAGAGATGGAGAAGAAAACCAAGTGGTGGAAGCTGAAAAAGGAGGAATGTTGTGGGGAATTTAGACAGAAGTTGAGGCAGGCTCTGGGTGGTCAGGTAGTGCTGCCAGATGACTGGGAAACTACAGCAGAAGTGATCAGGGAGACAGGAAGAAAGGTGTTGGGTGTGTCATCTGGAAGGAGAAAAGAAGATAAGGAGACTTGGTGGTAGAATGAGGAAGTTCAGGATAGTATTCAGAGGAAGAGCCAAGAAGTAGTGGGACATGGACAGGACTGAAGAGAATAGACAGAAATACAAGGAGTTACAGCGCAGAGTGAAGAGGGAGGTGTCTAAGGCCAAGCAGAAGGAGTATGACGAGTTGTACAGTAGGTTAGACACTAGAGATGGAGAGAAGGACTTGTACAGGTTAGCTAGGCAGATGGATCGAGATGGGAAGGATGTGCAGCAAGTTATTAAGCGAGTTATTAAGGATAGAAATGGAAAGGTGCTCACAAGTGAGGACAGTGTACAGAGGGGATGGAAGGAGTACTTTGAAGAGCTGATGAATGAGGAAAATGAGAGGGAAAAAAGAGTAGAAGGGGTGAACTCTGTGGAAGAGAAAGTAGATAAGATTAGAAAGGATGAAGTCAGGAAGGCTTTGAAGAGGATGAAAAGTGGGAAGGCAGTTGGTCCTGACGACATCCCGGTGGAGGTCTGGAAGTGTCTAGAAGAGGCGGCAGTGGAATTTACAACTAGTTTGTTTAACAGGGTTTTAGAGAGTGAGAAGATGCCTGAGGATGGAGAAGAAGTGTATTAGTGCTGATCTTTAACAATAAGGGTGACGTGCAGAGTTGCAGCAACTATAGGGGGATAAAGTTGATGAGCCATACAATGAATCTATGGGAAAGAGTAGTGGAAGCTAGGTTAAGGAAGGTAGTGGAAGCATATTTGTGAGCAGCAGTATGGCTTCATGCCCAGAAAGAGCACAACAGATGCAATTTTTGCTCTGAGAATGTTGATGGAGAAGTATAGGGATGGTCAGAGAGAGTTGTATTGTGTGTTTGTAGACTTGGAGAAAGCGTATGACAGGGTGCCAAGAGAAGAGCTGTGGGACTGTATGAGGAAGTCAGGAGTAGCAGAGAAGTATGTCAGAGTGGTGCAGGACATGTATGAGAGGAGCAGGACAGTGGTGAGGTGTGCTGTAGGTCAGACAGAGGAGTTCAAAGTGGAGGTGGGACTGCATCAGGGATCGGCTCTGAGCCCCTTCCTGTTTGCTATGGTGATGGACCAGTTGTCAGAGGAGGTCAGACAGGAGTCTCCTTGGACAATGATGTTTGCAGATGACATTGTGATCTGTAGTGAGAGCAGGGAGCAGGTGGAGGTAAACCTGGAGAGGTGGAGGTTTGCGCTGGAGATAAGAGGAATGAAAGTCAGTGGTAGTAAGACTGAGTACATGTGTGTGAATGACAGGGAGGGAAGTGGAACAGTAAGATTACAGGGTGAAGAGGTGAAGAAGGTACAGGAGTTTAAGTACTTGAGGTCAACAGTCCAGACTAATGGAGAGTGTGGGAAAGAGGTAAAGAAGCGAGAGCAGGCAGGTTGGAATGGGTGGAGAAAGGTGTTGGGAGTTCTGTGTGATAGAAAAATATCACAGCAAGAATCAAGGGGAAGGTGTACAAGACATTGGTGAGACCGGCCATGCTGTATGGTTTAGAGACAGTGTCCCTGAGACAGAGACAGGAGTCAGAGCTGGAGGTAGCAGAGCTGAAGATGTTGAGGTTCTCTTTGGGAGTGACAAGGTTGGACAGGATTAGGAACAAGTACATCAGAGGGACAGCTCATGTTGAACATTTGGGGGACAAGGTTAGGGAGGCCAGATTAAGATGGTTTGGACATGTTCTGAGGAGGGAGAGTGAGTATATTGGTAGGAGAATGTTGGACATGGAGCTGCCAGGCAGGAGGCAAAGAGGAAGGCCAAAGAGGAGGTATATGGATGTAATGAAGGGAAAAGCTGAAAGAAGAAGTTCACTGTTATATTCATGTGTCTGTGGCTTTCACTAGGTGAGTTTTGAATTTTTGTTAGTTCAGAAATATTGTGCTGATGCAGTGATGTTTATTAGATTGAATTAGTCTGTCTGTTATTAAGAAAAGAATAGTCTGACTTCTGCGGTTCTGAATTTATGATGTAAAGTTTAAAAAAATATTGTTCTCATCTCTATAACAGGTGACTCCATGGCAGAATCAAAAGAGACACTTTTCACTCATAAAGCTGTAGATGAAGGTGATGATGTTACTCTGTCCTGCAGATATGAAACAGGAGTGTGAAATGCAGAACTTTCAGATTAAGGGACTCCTTGTTTCCCTCAGCCATTAGACTTTTAAACAGGTAGCCAGAGGACATAGTTTCATCTATCTCATAGATCAGTTAAACTAATTTGCTTATTCTCATATTGCATATGTGTTAATGTTACTGCTGCTATTACACCAAGTAGCTACATCTCACTAGATGTTACACAATGTTAGTGTTACTGCTACTTCTATTTTTATCTACAGTTGTATTCAATTTTTGCACATATTACAGTAATATTGTTTTGCACATAAGTAAATATTTTTGCAACATAAGTCAACATTGTACACTTGCACATACAGATAACATAGTCAATATTTAGATAACATAGTCAATATTTGTATATTTACATAATCTTTATCTCTAATTCTGCTGCATAGTTTTATTTTTTATTATGTTTGTGTGTATTTATGTGTATGTTTTATTTACTTATTTTTTTACATAGTCTTTGAACTCATCTGGTGTTCACTGTGGACAGCAAAGAAAGAATTTCATTGTACAAGGAAACTTGTTTCCTCACTGTGCACATGAAAATAAACACTTTGAATGGTTGAATATTGATTCTTGAATGAAGTGAACTGAATTACCACACTGCTAAAATCACATGAACCACAGAAGATTCTTATACAAGTAAATGGTTTAATGTTATCAGAAAACTCAACAAAACATGAACATTAACCGAATTATCACACATCATGTACTGTATTATTAACATTCAATATTTCTTTAAATGATCTGATTGAAGATGTTGTTGTTGTTGTTCTGTTGGCAGCTTGCTGTTCACCACAGTGGATCATTTGGTCTGAATGTTTTGATGTGGCACAGGTTTTATGCCGCCACCTCCACCTTTGTCATTTCAAATTAAATGTGGTCAGAATTAACATGATTTAAGATGAGGGATAGAGGATAGAACTAACATGACTACACCTATGAAAAAGTGGGTGGAGGTAGATGTGGTGAGATACAGTTTAAACAGTTTCACATAGATACAGACATTTATACCTACTGCAAGAGAGACACAACAGTCATGTTACTCTTCTTTATTTTCGTAGTTGTTAAAAACATTGGTAAGTCATTTATTTTATACACAAACTTTAGGTGAATGTTGGAGATTTGTACTGATACCTAAACATGATGAATCAATTGCTAAAAATAGAAATGTTTATGTTGTTGCAATGTTTTACAGCAGGTGCTGTTAACAGCAGCATTACACCAGACCATATCTTCAAGTGAAGGCAGCAACATCACACTGACCTGCACATATGATGACTCAGCTGAATATTTCCACTGGTATCGACAAAAACCTCAATCAGAACCAGAGTTTTTGCTGCTGATTATTGCGTCTACAAATGATATAACCAAAGCTAAGGAACATGACCCAGCAAAGCACCTGGTAACTAGGTCAAAGTCTTCATCCACATTGTCATCTTCAATGTTTGCAGTCTGTGTTCACTGTAATTTGTCTGGTATTTTCTGTGAATAAAAAAAAAGTCAACGCATAATTTCTGTACAAAAAAGAAACTAAAGCTGTTACATGTAACATTTGGGGATTTCACCTTTTATGCTGACTGTGAAACAGTATTTTGTAATATTGTAATATGTGTCCTTCTTATCAGTGCAGACACAAGATGTATATACATTCAGATGAAATTTAGGTATTTGTTAAAAAACATAATATACACTAGATAGGATGTGTAAAATGCAGTGAAGCATGACACTCTTGGTGTACTGTTTAGTATTATCTAATGTGGATAGGGGACATACACCAATTATTCCAGACTAAGAGAATATAATTTTCTGCTTCACTTATCATCATCTCCTCAGTATAACAGAAGTGATATACTGAGAATAAAAGATCAAAAGAATAAAGCCCTAAGATGAAAATATTATTGTACACAACACTGAGACTGTCACAGGACCTGAGCAGTAGTAGTAGCTGGTAAGCTGGTAAGCTTTCTCTGGCAGTTGTATGTTGTTTCTGTAATTGTGTTTGTTCTGCATGTTATTTCAGATCATTACAGAGCCAAGAGCTGACTTTAGCAAGCCAGCAACTAACAAGCTAGCAATCTTACAAAAACACAAGGCCTTGTTGAACAGAATTCCTCAAGCAGGCCAGCAGTGAGTTTACTTGCTCTTCACTGTACTCCATGAGCTGCTAGCAACAGCAAGATTCAATTCAATTCAATTTTATTTGTATAGCGCTTTTAACAATGGACATTGTCTCAAAGCAGCTTTATAGAACATAAACATAAGAAACACAGTGCAAAAGTCCTAGATGTTAGACAAAATCATCCCTAGTGAACAAGCCTGAGGCAACTGTGGCAAGGAAAAACTCCCTTAGATGTTATGAGGAAGAAACCTTGAGAGGATCCAGACTCTAAAGGGAACCCATCTCATTTGGGTGACATCGGATAGTTCTGGTTGAAATGGAAATGGTTGCTGCACTCATCTCTCATCTACCACACATTGGGTCTGCTTACATACACACACACACACACACACAGAGCACAGAATAGCTGTTGTAAAGGAAACAAAAAAAGAAGAGACTGGGACAACCAGCACTGCATGCAATACATTATTTTTTTAGAATTAAAGATAGGTATGATGTACTGTGCATGTTATATTTCAGTACCTGCAGGGATGGATAGTAAGTATTACAAATGTGTTCAGGAATCCCATCACCATACTGCTCTTACCAACTTACTGCTCATGGCATATTTACTGTTCATAATATGTGATATATAATACAACATAAGGAATTTTTACAAGGCCATAACATATATTGGCCAAACATCAGATTTATTGTTTTCATTTATTGTAAACTGGCAACAATATTTTAAACAAAGAAAAAGAAAAGTAGAATATCTACACTTTTTCTTACCAAGACTATGGACTTTTCATACAACAGTCTCTAGAATTTAGATAAAATGGTGTGAAAAACAAAAACCTCCTGCAAGTGTTAGTTCTGCAGATGAATATATCTTGTTGCTGACAGAGACCAGAGGAGAAATGCCAGACTGGTTGGAGCTGAGAGGAAAGCAATGATCAGTCAAATAATTACTCTTTACAACCATGGTGATGAAAAAATAGTATCTCAGAAGGCACAACACATTAAACCTTGAGGTGAAGCTACAACACCAGAAGAGCACATTGGATTCTGCTCCTTTCAGCCAATAACAGGAATCTAAGGCTGCAGTACTGTAGGTACACAACACAGGTCTCTAACAAAAGATATGTTAAAAAGATGAGGTTAGATGCAGTGGGTTGATTATCAACAGTGGACTTGTTCTTTTGAAGTATTGATCTGTATAAAGTTACACTAAAACAGCACTTCCTGGGTGTGGCCTTCTAGAGACGTGTAAAGTTCAGCACATACAGCACTATTATACAGAATCCTCACAGAGCTGTGTTCAGAAATGGCTCAACTTCACAACTTACTGTACATAGTAAGATACTGATTCTCACTCTATTTATTCATCCATTGTCCCTTGCTTATCCAGAACCGGGTCGCAGGGGCAGCAGTCTATGCCCAGGGATGGCCAGACATCTCCCTCCCTAGAAACTGCCTCCAACACTTCCGGGGGAATTCCAAGGTGTTCCCAGGTCAGCCAAGAGACACAGTCCCTCCAGCGTGTTCTGGGTCTTCCCCGGGGTCTCTTCCCGGTGGGGCATACCTGGAACACCTCCCTTGGGAGACGTCAAGAAGGCATCCAAATCACGTGCCCGAGCCACCTCAACTGGCCCCTTTGATGTGGAGGAGCAGCAGCTCTACTCCTAGCTCCTCCCAGGTGACAGAGCTCCTTACCCTAACTCTAAGAGAATGCCCCATCACTCTGTGAAGGAAACTCATTTCAGCCGCTCGTATCCGGGATCTCGTCGTGTCGGTCAAGACGCAAAGCTCATGACCATAAGTGAGAGTAGGAACGCAGACTGACTGGTAAATCAAGAGCTTCGCCTTTCAGCTCAGCTCCTTCTTTACCACAACAGACCGGTACATAGACCGCGTTGCTGCTACCGCTGCACTATTCCGTCTGTCAATCTCACGCTCCATCCTTCCCTCACTCGTAAACAAGACCCCAAGATACTTAAACTCCTCCACTTGAGGGAGGAACACCCCTCCAACCTGAACCGCCACCTTATTGTGGTGGAGGGGTTTGCGTACCCGAATGAGCCTAGGTGACATGTTGTTGGGGGCCTAGTGCCCCTGGTAGGGTCTCCCAAGGCCTAGGTGATGTGTCAGAATAAGACCCTATGCCCTATGCCTCTTACCTTATCTGATGGTAGCAGAATTATTGATTCTGATCAAACTGCTTTATTTGTGCATTAAATTATTCAACTAGGAGAATGAAGAAGGATTTGCTGACTTGCTGATGTCATTTGTTCAGATTGTCACCCTTTGAACAAGATAAAAAAGAAGGCGCAAAAGTGTGTTTGAAAAGTGTGTAGCACTAATAAACAAAGGTGTAAAAATGACTGATGGCTACATTGGCTAGATGGCTAAATTATTGTATTAAAACTATTTAATACACTAACATAAAAATGTGTATTTTTTTCCAAATTACATTTGTATCGCTCGATCCTCTCTCACTGCCTGAAATGGCTTTCTTGAAAATAACTTTATCAGACCTCTTAAAAGTCGACATGCCAATTCGAATCAATTATAATACTAAGACTTGTCTCCTGAAACCTTTTTTTTTTTAAATGAATGTATTGACAGACTGAAACACCAACTGGTGTAATGATGTAACTTATGAAGAGTCACTGAGAACATCAGTAAATGAATTTAAGCGAATCTTTTTGGCGAACAGAATCAAAAGATCCCACAATTCCTCTTCTTATAATAAAGGATTTATCAATACACAGACATTTTAAAACATTTCATTTTTATAACTTTGTATTTGTCTTTTATTCTGCTGAATAAACTACTACATAGACACAGAAACTGCAGTAAAATAAAGCAAACCAAAACCTGATTCGGAAATAAACTAGGCTAGGCTATGCTAAGCTAGTTTAGGCTAGGTTAGGCTAGGCAAACAAACGTGCGTCAAACAGAAGCTAGGCATTACAAGGTACAGCAAAGGAGCTTAACTTGGGTAGCTAATTCCTGTGTCACTACTCACATAACACTAAACAGGTGAACCAACTGAACAGGGGAAATGAACATAGAACCAAAATAGAATTCAACTCTAATGTGCAGGGCTGCCCTCTGGTGGTCTAGCAAGGAAATATTCATGATACTACTCATGCTGCATTTTAAGTTGGGTGTGCTATTATTATTTTTTAACCAATTAGATTTTTTTACATAGTGGATGTTAAGATTTTTTTAATTATGTACTTTAAAATTGAATTTTTAACCATCATCATTTTGCCTGCAGCCAATTTACATATCTTTGATACCTCTGTTAAAAGGAGCACCCACAGTACAGATTGCTCTTGACAAGCAAAACAAAGCAAAACAGACAATTATGGTATAAAAACAGAAGATTCTTCACCTTTAGGAAAAGTTTGACTCTCTGACAAATGACAGAAATGATCTCTGACTAGATGATAAGTAACAGGGTTGTGAACTTTATTTCACATTATGTGCTGTTATTTGATGGCTTAGTTGGAAAGTACAGAGGCATGTGGCGCAGAGATTTTGAAGGATAGTGACCCAACACATGAGCAGTGTAACTGTTGAAGGATTTAAAGACAGCAGACCTGATTAACATAGACCCAGTAGTTAAAACTAACACAGCCACATTTAAGACTAAAACATGGAAAAATAATGAATGTTATAGTATTAATTCTACCCTTGTGTTCAAAGAAGCAGAGCCCTGGACCCGAGTCACCCAGAGCACATACTAGTATTACAGTGGGATTGGAAGAGAAATGAATGAACATTTTATCTGTATCTGATGCAGAAAAGCTAGTTCATGCATTCATGACCTCCAGACTGGACTACTGTAATGCATTACTAGGTGGTTGTCCTGCATTTTCAATAAACAAGCTACAGTTAGTCCAGAATGCAGCCGCCAGAGTTCTTACCAGATCAAGAAAATATGATCATATATCCCCAATATTATCATCCCTGCACTGGCTACCTGTTAAGTTTAGAATTGACTATAAACTAGCAGTACTTACGTTCAAGGCTCTAAATGGTTTAGCTCCCACCTATCTATCCAGTCTTCTAACACATTACAATCCACCATGCTCTTTAAGATCACAAAACTCTGGACTTCTAGTAGTTCCCAGAATATCAAAGTCTACAAAAGGGCGTAGAGTGTTTACATATTTAGCTCCTAAACTTTGAAATAGCCTTCCTGACCGTGTTTGGGGCTCAGAAACAGTCTCAAACGTAGACTAAAGACTTATCTCTTCAGCCTGGCATACATTTAACACATCCCATAACCTTGTATGCCAGTACATCTGATTAAATGCACATTCATCTAGTACTGCTAATATTATAAACAGCAGCTACGCTAATCTTTTCCACTTGTTTCCTTTTTTCTACCCATCCTGAGGCATACAGAGATTGTTCCAGCTCCAATGGCATCCAGAGATGGACCAGCTCCTGCCGGGTTCTGCTTTTTGAGGACTGGGGTATTCAAAGCAATGCTGGCAACCTTATGTGGATGACAACAACCTCCTTATTAATTAACATAATATTCTGCACATGCTGTATCTGCATCACACAACTGACTATACAGAAATGCAGGACATTGTTCATATCACACTCTCACACACTATATATATATATATATATATATATATATATATATATATATATATATATATATATATATATATATATATATATATATATATATATATATATATATATATATGTATGTATATATGTGTGTGTGGGTGTGTGTGAGTGTGTGTGAGTGTGTGTGTGTGTGTGTGTGTGTGTGAAATGTATGTGAGGTGGTATTATTCCCACATGAATTTATAAAACTCACAGCATAGTTAAGGTTAGCTCTTTATTAGTTTGAGATTAGTACATGCATTAGTTCAGAATTAACATGTACTGGAGTACAAGGTTATGGGATGTGTTAAATGTATGCCAGGTTAAAGAGATAAGTCTTTAGTCTATGTTTGAACTGACATGTTCTCCATGTGAGACTGAATGTAAAGCCAGAATGCTTCAGTAAGAATCAAGAATCTTTCAGTAACATTAGTGACACTGTCATGTGAGTGATGCTGTGGGGTGGAGCTTCATGAATCCTGATGATGTTAACATATCAGTGTACAGAAAGAACAGTTTCCTTCAGCTAAGATCATTCATCATGTTCACTGTTATATTCATGTGTCTGTGGCTTTCACTGGGTGAGTAAACATTTTTATTATTGCAAAATACAATATTCTTAGATATGAATGAACACATGTTTTTAAAAAGTAGCAAATTGTGAGTATGATTTATGTAATACCTTATTATTAAATTAATTAAAAAACAATATGTTGTCTTCTCTATGACAGGTGACTCCATGGCAGATCCAATAGAGCCACTTTTTACTCATAAAGTTGTAGATGAAGGTGATGATGTTACTCTGTCCTGCAGCTACAAAGACTTCAGTGATACCATATATAATGTGCAGTGGTACAGGCAATATATGAACTCTAAACCTGAGTTCCTTCTTTATGTTACTGCAAGTGGAGATCTGAGTTCCCCCATCCCCCATGGAATGTCTGCTAAAGTTCATGAAGATAAACAAGTGGATCTGATCATCTCCTCTGCTGCTGTATCAGACTCTGCTCTATACTACTGTGCTCTGAGGCCCACAGTGACAGGAAATCCAGCTGCACTGTACAAAAACTTTCACACAGTTTTTCTATATTTAAAGGAATTCTTCTAATGAATTTGAGGAATTTACATGCCCTTTAGGGAAGTTTCTCTCTTTCTTTTTCAAGATTTATAGAGTTTATATTATTATAATATTTAAATATTAGGAGACAGCTCATTCATTCATTCATTCATTCATTCATTCATTCATTCTTCTATAACTATTCTATTTTGGCCAGGGAAACCAGAACTTTCTCAATTACATTAGATAGAAGGTTAAACAGAAAGGTACACAGAGGGTCCAATTGTGAAGCAGCTGAGGCTCTATACAGGGTCAGGAGTTGAATAACGTTATGTTCTGTAAATTATTATCATCATAATCTGTGAAAAACAAACAAACAAACAAAAACCATGGTTTCTTATTCCCAGCAGGCTTGTTTCTCTGCAAATTGGGGTACAGTTTTATGACTGAGTAACAAACAAACAAACAAACAAACAAACAAATACATAAATAAATAAATTCAAATAGAAAAGACCTTGGTGCGTTAAAGTCTCTTTCCTTTTACCAAAAGATGGCGCAGTTTGTTATCTTCTTGTTGGCCAAGTACTAGGATTCTGCTTACATCCCCCTAAGATGCTGACTTCTTTGATTATGAATACTACTGTACACAATATAGACTACAGCTATTCTGTAGTCTTACATAGATAGTACTTTTATATATAATGCATTGACGAAAAACAGATTGTACATGATTTCTGATTTTAATACATTCTAGAATTAGAACGTTTTATTAATCTCTGTACAATCAAGCTAATTAGTGTCATTTTCAACACATCACCATGCCTTGAATGCAGTTTGCTTTAGTCAAGAAAGGAAACTGAAATTGCAATATGCCTATACATGCAAATTCTGTAAAAAGGCATGATCTATAATACATTAATGTTTACTCCAGCAGAGACAAGCACATTATAGCTGCAATAAATAAAAGCACCTCTGTACAGGTTCACTTGCAATGTGATGTTTGTCATGAGATAATTATATACTACAACCTTTATTTCTAGGAGTTTCATCCTTAAATGACAAATTAGTAATATTAAAATCTAACAATTCAAATGACACTGATGTAAAAAATAGATAATGAATAGATAAGAGAAAGAAAAGAGGCTGGTTTGTTCCTCACCACAGTGAAATACTCCTCAGAATGTTTGTAATCCTATTTATATAAACAGGTTATTAGGTCTTCCCACACCCTGATTTCCATTTCCCATCCTGCATTGCCCCAAACTCCACTTCCCACAATGCACACTTACTTCCACATTCATTAGTTCATTTATTTTATTTATGTATTTTTTGTGCTATCAGTTTCTATTTGTTTACCATGTGCTTAGGAAAAGTTACCCATGTGAGGCTGAATGTAAAGCCAGAAAGCTTCAGGATGAATCAACAATCTGTCAGTAACATTAGTGACACTGTCATGTGATGCTGTGGGGTGGAGCTTCATGATCCTTTATGATGTTAACATATTAGACTACAGAAAGAGTATTTTCATTTATAAACTCATCCATCATGTTCACTGTTATATTCATGTGTCTGTGGCTTTCACTAGGTGAGTTAACATTGGTTCTTATATATTCAGAAATTGTGTTTAATTAGATTACTTAGTCTTATTAGTTAATTGTGAGTCTGATTTAATCAATTCTGTCTTGATTGTGTAAAGGTTAAAAACTTTGTTCTCTTCTCTATGACAGGTGACTCCATGGCAGATTCAATAGAGCCACTTTTCACTCATAAAGTTGTAGATGAAGGTGATGATGTTTCTCTGTCCTGCAAATATGAATCAAGCTACCCACAAAACTACCTGCACTGGTACAGACAATATCCAAAATCTAAACCTGAGTTCCTCCTTCATATTCACCAAAATGGAAATCAAAAATCCAGCACTCCCCCAAGAATGTCTGCTAAAGTTGATGTGAAACAAGTGGATCTGATCATCTCCTCTGCTGCTGTATCAGACTCTGCTCTATACTACTGTGCTCTGGCGCCCACAGTGACAGGAAATCCAGCTGCACTGTACAAAAACGTTCACACAGTTTTGTTACACTTAAGGCAGTTCTGCTGATGATTTAGAAAAATCACATTCACACACTCCTAGAGGCAATTTGTAATTAAATTAGAATTGCCCTAAAGATAATGCATGGCTCCACATATATAACACTGAACAATATATAGTATTTAAGACCATTCCATGAGACCTGCAATGACGTAATGAGGAAATCTCCAGAATTAAGGAATGAGTTTTAGACTTTGCAGGAAATAAGAAATAGACTTCACATGCTGTGTCACTTCTGCTGTGATGGAGTATATCTGAAATTTAACACTGCAATGTGTGTGATTTAACGTTTTGTTACTTCATTTTATATGGTGTGTACTTTAATGTGTTAGTGTTAAAGCATTACACAGGAAACCTCATAGCATTATCTCTACAGATGGTATAACCACTACAGACAGATTCCTGGTATTTATTTTCAAGTGACTAGAACTGCCTCATTTATTAGTGCATCATTTGTTTACTTCTCTTGTGCAGTGTTTTGTTCTGTGTTGTACTGGTTACTCAGTTCATGGTCAATGATACTGTAAAGTGATGATATTTGTTTTCACACAGGCAGTTTTGCAGATAAAATTGGACCAACAGATGAAGATTCCAACATCTTCTGTTCAAGGCATTTTCTGTTCTGTTCATTCATTCATTTTCCTGATCCGGAAAATCAAAACTGTGCAATTATTTAAAAAAAAATGTTTATATTATATATAATTGGTCTGTTTGTAATCTGTCTGTGAATTAAGTACAAATTATAGTTGGACAATAATTTGTAAATGAGCATTTTGGACACCAAGACAATTCTGAACAAAAGTGTATCTCTAATGATAGTCTGGCCTACCTTAATATTGGCTTTGCACAAATTAGATTTCAAACAAATATATACTTGGGAAATTTTTTTGCAGCTTTATGTATGTTCTGCTTATATTACTGTAGCCCTTTAAAAATGGGTGCAAGTATGCATATGTATAAAAGGAAAGTCCATAACCTGAGGTACTGAGATATTTAGAAGGGTTCAGTAAATTAATTCTGTTTTTACACATATACTTTACTGACTTGCACAACCAATTATTACAACATTATGTCACAAAGAAATCTGGTCTTGTCATACTGACATGCCTATGCCATGAAGGGTTCAAATGACTGGAAAAAGAACAATACTAATTCTCGCAAAGTCCTGAATATGTACAATATGGCTATGTTTGTGGACACCTGACCATCACACCAATATTTGGGCATTCTCCAAACTGCTGCACAAATGTATAGGATGTCTTTGTATTTTTAAAAAACATGGTTCAACTCAGTGAAGATGTTTTTTGCAATGTTTGGCATAGAACTTGAGTGGTCTTGCCAAAGCCTTGACCTCAACCCCACTGAACACTTTTGGGATGAATCACAGAATAAACAATACAATATTTTTGCAAATATATAAAATTTGCCAAATTAAAAATCTATTTATTAGTGTGTTAAGTTTTTTTCTCTTCAGTGAACACAAGATGGCGCAGTCACTTATCTTATTGTGGGTCAAGTACTAAAACACCACACAACTGCTCTGAGATGATGGAAGCTACTTTTCACAGTAAAACCTTTGTGACATAGAGTATACTTGTTCTTCTATCATACATACTGCTGATATAATATCCTAACCCCTGCCCTGGTTACTCTTAGTGCCTAAGCTAATTTCAGAGATACCATTCTGATTAAACAACACAACTGTCCACTTAACACTAAACTGTCATGAGAATAAATACTCATCTAATGTCATTTCTGTGACAAACAAAAGCACCAGCTGTGTCAGAAACACTGAAAACTGGAAACTTGTCTGTAAATCTGCCTTTACTCTTCTTTCTCTTCTTCTGATCTCAGTGAGTACAGGAAAGCTTTTTTCTGAATTATCAAGGAAAAATACTCTTTCTTATTCTTAAATAAACCATATTCTCTTCCACTTAATGGTTCTAACATTAATCTGCCTGCTGGTGTTTACACAACAGTTAGCTAATTTAGAGACATCACTAGCATATATAATTTAAATATTTAAGAATGTAATTATTAGATTAGATTTTTACTAGATTAAATTGATCATTTTTACATAAATACATTAATATCCTGCTTTCAGTATGAGTTTACTTAAATGTCCTCTGGACAGGTTTCCCATATGAGGCTGAATGTAAAGCCAGGATGTTTCAGTAAGAATCAACAATCTGACAACAACATTGGTGACACTGTCATGTGATGCTGTGGGGTGGAGCAATTTTGAAGCTTTATGGTGTTAACATATTAGATTACAGAAAGATCTCCACTATTTTCACTGAGCTAAGACCAGTCATCATGTTCACTGTTATATTCATGTATCTGTGGCTTTCACTAGGTGAGTTAACATTGACTTTTTATTATTGCAGAAATATTAACTATATTATATTAAATATTAGTCTGTGTGGTGATGCAGTGTGAAAATGCAGAGTGTGGGTCTGACAAGTATTTCCTGTTGATTATTTAAAAGGTTAAAATTAATATGATCTCTTCTCTATGACAGGTGACTCCATGGCAGATTCAGTAGAGCCAGATTTCCCTCATAAAGCTGTAGATGAAGGTGACAATGTTACTCTGTCCTGCAGATACAAATTCAGTAATTCTTTAGGAAACAACTACCTCCACTGGTACAGACAATATCCAAAATCTAAACCTGAGTTCCTTCTGTATATTCACCAAAGAGGAACACCAATCAGTCCAAACAATCCCCCAAGAATGTCTGTTAAAGTTGATGATAAACAAGTGGATCTGATCATCTCCTCTCCAGCTGCACTGAAATCCAGCTGCACTGTACAAAAACTTTCACACAGTTTTGTTATATTGAAAACAGTTCTACTGACGATTTTGGATTTATATACCATATTTGGGGGAATTTTTTCTCTGTTAGGAATCATAGGTTATATTTTTGACACATGTTGTATTATTAGGAGACAGTATGTTCATTTAGTGACAAATCTATCACTATTGATCCTCAGTGATCAGTCTGTGCTCTCCTACTGGTCTGATCATGGAGACAGTCTTGGATGAACAACACAGAGAATCTAGGCCAGAAAATCCCATAAGAGTCTCAAATTCCTGCAGAGACAGAAGAATACACATTTCCCACTCATCCTCATCAGTACATTCAGGAAAATTATTATTATTATTATTATTATTATTATTATTATTATGTGAAACTCAGTCTCAGAGCACAAGAACCTACAGCAGATTGTAAAAAACACAGGAAACAACAGGATCTCTCTGAACTTTAATGAAGATCCTTACAAAATAGAACATGCTTTTATAAAGCCACCACTTTTATGGATATAACCCCTACCCTTCTCCTGCTATCTGACAGAAGGTATCAGAACATCTGGATCACCAATGGCAACCTCTGTAACAGCTTCTTCGCTGTTTTGCACATTTCAAGACTGTGCACACAATACAACACATAACATACATGTTGCACAGTCTGCTCCCGTTACATACAAAGAGAACTTTTGCACATCTGCACTTTAAAGATGGACAATACCACTGCTCTCATCACCTCATTCCACTTCATGACCACCCAGTACTGCTGCTGTCTGCACCTTGGTCACTATTGCACACTACACACTCCACTCTATATAATTTTTGCAATAATTTTGTACTGCTGCTGTCTGCACCTTGGACACTATTGCACTACACTCTATTCACTTTACACTTTATATAACTGTATATAAATTTATAATTTTACATAACTTTGCATCACAGCTGTTGTATTTTACACTTCCTGTATGTACATTTTACACTTTTACACATATACATATTCTTATTTTATATACATATTATATATACATACCCTACTTTATTTATATTTATTATATTTTATTCTGTTTTTTATTCTATTATATTTTTTGCTACTGTGAACTTGTTTTTATATTTTTATATTTCGTATTTTAGTATAATTCGTATTCTTATTTTTTATATTTCATATTTTTGTATTTTATTTTTATATTTTTTATCTTGTCTTTGTTCTGTCCTTATTCCTTTTCCTTTTCCTAGGGTCATAACAGTGGTGTAAGCATTTCACTGCACATCACACTGTGTACCTTTATGTATGTGACTAATAAAATTTGAATTTGAAGAGACTCACTTTACCAACTTATCAGTTAACCACAGATACAAACAACTTTTGTGAGAACATTTGTAGCTGGAGCAAGTAGCAAAAAAGAAAATGAAGGGCTTAACACAACTACACTTTAATTCACAAATCTACATGTTTTAGGTTCTACTGGTGTGTACAATGTGTAATTAAATTAATAAACAACAAACTGGTGACAATAAATTGCCTAAGTCTGAATGAGTGTGTGAATGTGTGTCTTTGCTTAGTGTCCTGTGTTGGACTGGTGTCCCATCCAGGGTGTATTCCTGCTTCATGACTAGTGTTGCTGGGAGAAGCTCCAGATCCACTGCAACCCTGACCAGGATAAAGCAGTTACTGAAGATGAATGAATGTAGGTGAATATAGACAGTTGTGGACATGTGACCAGGATAAAGCAGTTACTGAAGATGAATGAATGTAGGTGTATATAGACAGTTGTGGAAGTGTGACCAGGATAAAGCAGTTACTGAAGATGAATGAATGTAGGTGAATATAGACAGTTGTGGACATGTGACCAGGATAAAGCAGTTACTGAAGATGAATGAATGTAGGTGTATATAGACAGTTGTGGACATGTGACCAGGATAAAGCAGTTACTGAAGATGAATGAATGTAGGTGTATATAGACAGTTGTGGAAGTGTGACCAGGATAAAGCAGTTACTGAAGATGAATGAATGTAGGTGTATATAGACAGTTGTGGAAGTGTGACCAGGATAAAGCAGTTACTGAAGATGAATGAATGTAGGTGTATATAGACAGTTGTGGAAGTGTGACCAGGATAAAGCAGTTACTGAAGATGAATGAATGTAGGTGTATATAGACAGTTGTGGACATGTGACCAGGATAAAGCAGTTACTGAAAATGAATGAATGTAGGTGTATATAGACAGTTGTGGAAGTGTGACCAGGATAAAGCAGTTACTGAAGATGAATGAATGTAGGTGTATATAGACAGTTGTGGAAGTGTGACCAGGATAAAGCAGTTACTGAAGATGAATGAATGTAGGTGTATATAGACAGTTGTGGAAGTGTGACCAGGATAAAGTGGTTAATAAAAATAAATTCTGAGTGAATGAGTATTTATTAGGCTGCAGCTGCAGGGCAGGGTTTAGAGGGTTTGTATGTGATCTAACTGTATGTAACTAAAATAATAATAATGAATACATAGTATTTTTTGTATATAATGTACTTTTTTGATGATGGATGTCTTGTACTCCTACACAGACACAAAAAAACATGTCTGTGGTTTTTTTTCACTGCAAGCATATTTTGGAAATACCTCTTGGCTTTCCTGTGCCCTTTAACTTGAAAATGTCGTCCCCATTTTAGTTACCACACTTTACTCTGAAAAATACACACATTCGATTTGTGTGTGTGTGTGTGTATGTGTGTGTGTGTCTGTGTGTGTGTTTTGAGGGGGATATATAAGACAGCAGCACATGTGTCACTAGCCCACTTGCCATTATGTTTCTGAAAGGTACCCTGACCATTGTCTTTGCTGGATTTTGGCTACTGTGCATGCTTTGTCTGAAGACAGATGCTTGTGAGTATTTTTTTTTTTTTTTTTGTTCACTGTTACTTGGATATTGTGTCTCACATGTGTTTATACAAACATTGTTTGCTGTGTCAGGAACAACTGGACCTGAAAATAAAGGTCACAGGATTTTTATTGTAATACTTGTAAAACTTTAACTACCAATATGAGTGAAATACTTCATATACAGATATTTACAGTAAATATTTTTTGGAGATCTGCATTAAGTTCTGTTTAACCAGCTTGACTGAGAGATTCATTGATTGATATATTTTTTGTTTAATTATGTAGGTTTTTCTTAACTTCATAGCAAAATGGTACCTAAAAACACAAACGTCAATTATTAGTGATCTAAACAATGTTTCTTTGAATTATCATAAAAGCAAAGTTTGTGTGTTTGTGTGTGTGTGTGTGTGTGTGTGCTATATCTACAAAAAATATAACAAAAAATCTGTATTTTTTTTTGGTTTGGTTGTTTAAAATTTACACATTGGGTAATGTTTTAGTCTGATTCTGGTATCTTTTGTTTTGTACAGTGTGAAAGTTATTGTTTTTAAATCTAAATTTATTTTGTCACTTTTGTGATCTGTGATTTTTCTTCCAATATTTTTAAAAATTAATATTTGGTTTTGGTTCTTTACAGTAAGTTACATAGTTATTAGACGATGATGAACATGAGTGTGTGTGTGTGGTTTTTTTTGTCTGTATGTGATGTTAGATGTCCCACTGAGCCATGGCTGCTGCATCAAGTACATTCACAGACCACTGGATTTCAAACTGATCAAAGGTTTTGCACAGCCGAGTTTTGGTAACGTGCGCTGCGTTGATGTGATCATGTGAGTCATATCACCACAAACTGCCGCCAATTTTACCCACTATTCATTGTGGTTACACATTCTTTACATTCTTTACACTTAAGTGCAGACTACTAATAAACAAAACAGATCTGACCTAACCTATTACATATAACATTAGAGTAGTATTTATACAATATGGTACAACATATATATATATATATATATATACTATTATCACACTATTACAATACAATATATGGACAATTTCTATGTTCTTTTCCAGATTCATTACAAAGCGCAACAAGAAGGTGTGTGCAAACACTAAGGAGGTGTGGGTGAAGAATGTTCTAAAACGTCTAAGGTAATGGAGTTTTGCTTAATTTCTGATTTATTTGTCTACATCCAGTATATAAAGCATCAGAGTTTCACAAGGCTTTAGTTGACTACAATCTGTCGACTGTTTTTCTTAAACAGGGCACGCTTCCAGGCCAGACAAAGGCTATAAAAGCTAGTTCAAGGTATTGCAACTGCCATTTATCATCTCATATGTAACAGTAAAATTTTTGTATTAAGTTATTTTAGGAGTTGTTTGTTCTCTGATATAACTGAGGATAGCTAGCTAGCAAGCTAACATTAGCTATGTCTGTTTATAACAGTAGCTTGCAGAGTCAAATGCTGCACTCATACAGTAGTTCATAATTATCAGCTAACAAAACACAAAACCTCTAATTGGACCAATAAATGAAAATGAATACATTTATTTTTAACTGGTACAAACAAAATCATAACAGCACACAACAGTTTTTACTGTTACATAAAGGTACAATGTCATATAGTTCTAGGAGCACAAAGACAAATACAAGCAGAGACTCTACTGAACTTACTATCAGAGGTTTTAAGTTCTCAGATTCTGCACTCTATCACTGTGCTCTTGAAGTAGTAACACAGCGATACAGAGTCAGTGAAAGGCTTTACAAAAACATCCAAATCACATATATACAAGAGGTTTCTAAAAACCACATCAACTTTTTATCAGTTAACCACAGACATAAATAAAATCTGACTTTGTGGCATGTTCTTTGGTTTAAGATGAGATGGTTTGAGTATTTCAGAAACTGTTAATCCCCTGGATTTTCATGCACAACAATCTATAAATAACCCCTGTTTACAATCCCAGTGAGCAGAGAAGCATCTATAAAAGCACAGCATGTCTAATCTTGATGTGGATGAGCTACAAGACAGCAGGCAACACAGTGAAATCTATACTTCACATATCCCATCTTTGGAAATTGCGTCAGAGCACAGCATCAGCCATTATACAGCACTCCTGGAGCAATGAGAGTTAAGGGCCCTGCTCAGGGGCCCAACAGCTTAGGAGTGCTGTTGCTCTAACCCCAATCTGCCAATCAACAACCCAACAACCTTTAACCACCACTACCCCAAAGGATTGTTTCAACATGCAACAGGTTTGATTTGTGCCCAGGATCACAACATAAAGGAAAAGAACCAACATCAGAATTGTAATTTGAACCCATGCCTCCAAAGGAGACTGCTACCTGAACACAGCACCTAAGACTGCTCGGCCAACCTGACACATAAGTTTTTAAAAGGTCCAAATAGTAAAGTGAGTAGTTTGCTCACAAAAATATTTGACAGATCTATTTATTTTATTTGTATTCACAGCCACCCCTTCTACCAGACTCTTAACCTCAGTCACTGGCAGAATGAATGAGAACATATGAACTACCACTGCCAGACTCTGTAACAGCTTTTTCCCTAAGATTGTTATGCTTAGTAACTGAACTAAAATAAATGAAACAATATCTAATCAGCTTGGCAGGTCCTCTGTTAAAGTGTAGGATTCTATATAGTAGCACAGAAGCATTCCTGCTTCATGACTAGTGTTGCTGGGAGAAGCTCCAGATCCACTGCAACCCTGACCAGGATAAAGCAGTTACTGAAGATGAATGAATGTAGGTGAATATAGACAGTTGTGGACATGTGACCAGGATAAAGCAGTTACTGAAGATGAATGAATGTAGGTGTATATAGACAGTTGTGGAAGTGTGACCAGGATAAAGCAGTTACTGAAGATGAATGAATGTAGGTGTATATAGACAGTTGTGGACATGTGACCAGGATAAAGCAGTTACTGAAGATGAATGAATGTAGGTGTATATAGACAGTTGTGGAAGTGTGACCAGGATAAAGCAGTTACTGAAGATGAATGAATGTAGGTGAATATAGACAGTTGTGGAAGTGTGACCAGGATAAAGCAGTTACTGAAGATGAATGAATGTCGGTGTATATAGACAGTTGTGGACATGTGACCAGGATAAAGCAGTTACTGAAGATGAATGAATGTAGGTGTATATAGACAGTTGTGGAAGTGTGACCAGGATAAAGCAGTTACTGAAGATGAATGAATGTAGGTGTATATAGACAGTTGTGGACATGTGACCAGGATAAAGCAGTTACTGAAGATGAATGAATGTAGGTGTATATAGACAGTTGTGGAAGTGTGACCAGGATAAAGCAGTTACTGAAGATGAATGAATGTAGGTGTATATAGACAGTTGTGGAAGTGTGACCAGGATAAAGCAGTTACTGAAGATGAATGAATGTAGGTGTATATAGACAGTTGTGGAAGTGTGACCAGGATAAAGCAGTTACTGAAGATGAATGAATGTAGGTGTATATAGACAGTTGTGGAAGTGTGACCAGGATAAAGTGGTTAATAAAAATAAATTCTGAGTGAATGAGTATTTATTAGGCTGCAGCTGCAGGGCAGGGTTTAGAGGGTTTGTATGTGATCTAACTGTATGTAACTAAAATAATAATAATGAATACATAGTATTTTTTGTATATAATGTACTTTTTTGATGATGGATGTCTTGTACTCCTACACAGACACAAAAAAACATGTCTGTGGTTTTTTTTCACTGCAAGCATATTTTGGAAATACCTCTTGGCTTTCCTGTGCCCTTTAACTTGAAAATGTCGTCCCCATTTTAGTTACCGCACTTTACTCTGAAAAATACACACATTCGATTTGTGTGTGTGTGTGTGTATGTGTGTGTGTGTCTGTGTGTGTGTTTTGAGGGGGATATATAAGACAGCAGCACATGTGTCACTAGCCCACTTGCCATTATGTTTCTGAAAGGTACCCTGACCATTGTCTTTGCTGGATTTTGGCTACTGTGCATGCTTTGTCTGAAGACAGATGCTTGTGAGTATTTTTTTTTTTTTTTTTGTTCACTGTTACTTGGATATTGTGTCTCACATGTGTTTATACAAACATTGTTTGCTGTGTCAGGAACAACTGGACCTGAAAATAAAGGTCACAGGATTTTTATTGTAATACTTGTAAAACTTTAACTACCAATATGAGTGAAATACTTCATATACAGATATTTACAGTAAATATTTTTTGGAGATCTGCATTAAGTTCTGTTTAACCAGCTTGACTGAGAGATTCATTGATTGATATATTTTTTTTTAATTATGTAGGTTTTTCTTAACTTCATAGCAAAATGGTACCTAAAAACACAAACGTCAATTATTAGTGATCTAAACAATGTTTCTTTGAATTATCATAAAAGCAAAGTTTGTGTGTTTGTGTGTGTGTGTGTGTGTGCTATATCTACAAAAAATATAACAAAAAATCTGTATTTTTTTTTGGTTTGGTTGTTTAAAATTTACACATTGGGTAATGTTTTAGTCTGATTCTGGTATCTTTTGTTTTGTACAGTGTGAAAGTTATTGTTTTTAAATCTAAATTTATTTTGTCACTTTTGTGATCTGTGATTTTTCTTCCAATATTTTTAAAAATTAATATTTGGTTTTGGTTCTTTACAGTAAGTTACATAGTTATTAGACGATGATGAACATGAGTGTGTGTGTGTGGTTTTTTTTGTCTGTATGTGATGTTAGATGTCCCACTGAGCCATGGCTGCTGCATCAAGTACATTCACAGACCACTGGATTTCAAACTGATCAAAGGTTTTGCACAGCCGAGTTTTGGTAACGTGCGCTGCGTTGATGTGATCATGTGAGTCATATCACCACAAACTGCCGCCAATTTTACCCACTATTCATTGTGGTTACACATTCTTTACATTCTTTACACTTAAGTGCAGACTACTAATAAACAAAACAGATCTGACCTAACCTATTACATATAACATTAGAGTAGTATTTATACAATATGGTACAACATATATATATATATATATATACTATTATCACACTATTACAATACAATATATGGACAATTTCTATGTTCTTTTCCAGATTCATTACAAAGCGCAACAAGAAGGTGTGTGCAAACACTAAGGAGGTGTGGGTGAAGAATGTTCTAAAACGTCTAAGGTAATGGAGTTTTGCTTAATTTCTGATTTATTTGTCTACATCCAGTATATAAAGCATCAGAGTTTCACAAGGCTTTAGTTGACTACAATCTGTCGACTGTTTTTCTTAAACAGGGCACGCTTCCAGGCCAGACAAAGGCTATAAAAGCTAGTTCAAGGTATTGCAACTGCCATTTATCATCTCATATGTAACAGTAAAATTTTTGTATTAAGTTATTTTAGGAGTTGTTTGTTCTCTGATATAACTGAGGATAGCTAGCTAGCAAGCTAACATTAGCTATGTCTGTTTATAACAGTAGCTTGCAGAGTCAAATGCTGCACTCATACAGTAGTTCATAATTATCAGCTAACAAAACACAAAACCTCTAATTGGACCAATAAATGAAAATGAATACATTTATTTTTAACTGGTACAAACAAAATCATAACAGCACACAACAGTTTTTACTGTTACATAAAGGTACAATGTCATATAGTTCTAGGAGCACAAAGACAAATACAAGCAGAGACTCTACTGAACTTACTATCAGAGGTTTTAAGTTCTCAGATTCTGCACTCTATCACTGTGCTCTTGAAGTAGTAACACAGCGATACAGAGTCAGTGAAAGGCTTTACAAAAACATCCAAATCACATATATACAAGAGGTTTCTAAAAACCACATCAACTTTTTATCAGTTAACCACAGACATAAATAAAATCTGACTTTGTGGCATGTTCTTTGGTTTAAGATGAGATGGTTTGAGTATTTCAGAAACTGTTAATCCCCTGGATTTTCATGCACAACAATCTATAAATAACCCCTGTTTACAATCCCAGTGAGCAGAGAAGCATCTATAAAAGCACAGCATGTCTAATCTTGATGTGGATGAGCTACAAGACAGCAGGCAACACAGTGAAATCTATACTTCACATATCCCATCTTTGGAAATTGGGTCAGAGCACAGCATCAGCCATTATACAGCACTCCTGGAGCAATGAGAGTTAAGGGCCCTGCTCAGGGGCCCAACAGCTTAGGAGTGCTGTTGCTCTAACCCCAATCTGCCAATCAACAACCCAACAACCTTTAACCACCACTACCCCAAAGGATTGTTTCGACATGCAACAGGTTTGATTTGTGCCCAGGATCACAACATAAAGGAAAAGAACCAACATCAGAATTGTAATTTGAACCCATGCCTCCAAAGGAGACTGCTACCTGAACACAGCACCTAAGACTGCTCGGCCAACCTGACACATAAGTTTTTAAAAGGTCCAAATAGTAAAGTGAGTAGTTTGCTCACAAAAATATTTGACAGATCTATTTATTTTATTTGTATTCACAGCCACCCCTTCTACCAGACTCTTAACCTCAGTCACTGGCAGAATGAATGAGAACATATGAACTACCACTGCCAGACTCTGTAACAGCTTTTTCCCTAAGATTGTTATGCTTAGTAACTGAACTAAAATAAATGAAACAATATCTAATCAGCTTGGCAGGTCCTCTGTTAAAGTGTAGGATTCTATATAGTAGCACAGAACAAGCTATGAAAACCCAAGTATATCAAAATCCTACTGTTTTCTGTCTTACTATTGATAAATAAATCAAATGTTGTAGTCATTCTAGATCCCATTCAGATATTAGATGTTGCTAATCTTTGTAAGTCAATTAACTGGTCAATAAACAAGCATGAGATGGAATTTCCACCTGTTTTGTTGTGTCCATTTTCAGTATTTTAATTTCTTTGACAGGTTACACTCCACAGTGGGGGTTAATGGCTCATATGGAAACAGACCCTCTGAGCTTTGTACTTTTGTATTTCTGTTTGAAGTGTAATGTTTCATAAGTATTTTATGTTTATATTTATCCTACTAGAGACAATATATTCATAAAAAAGTAAAAAAAAAACAAACAAACAGATGATTAAATGATGATTAAAAATCAATTAATTGATTATCACAAAAAAGATTAAATAAAACATGAGAATTATTGGTATTTTAAGTATAGTGCATTTTACTGTAGATTGAATATATTTAAAAAAACATTTATTGTATATACTGCAGACAAAAAATAAAATGAAAAGAAAAAAAATGTAATCCATAGTACATTAATAGTTGACCTGAGCTGAAGCAGCATTGTCATGAATATGAATAAATCTGAGTGGGTGGAGCTATATGTGAAGACATCAGAGACACATTTCACATACAAAACAATGGCAATTATTTCTAAAGCTAGAGACCTGAACTAAACACTCAGGATAACAATGTTACTCCTCTTCTTGCTTTTCTTTACTGTTGCTGCCCAACCACACTGTACAAAAAGCACTACACATGACTGGAACAGAGCCATGCTTTTCTCACAAGATGGAGCTATTTACATGTTTACATTCACTTCTGAAATGTCTGACTGTGAGGACAGTTAGAAGCTGAAGCAAGCTCAAGTTAAGCAGCTGAAGCTTTACAAATTCAGGAGTTCAGGAGAATAAAGTAATGTTCTCAAACTGCTATTTGTTTTTATGCTTTGTGAATAAAAAATGACTTCTAGTTGTATTTGTTGTGTGTAACCATAGTCCTTTTTTGGTTATATACTTTATAAATAAAAATAAAGTGTATACACTTGCATCTGCCTTTTGTGACATTAATTAAATACGTAATTATCCAGCTTGTAGTCTGCAGTTGAATACAATGTGGAAAGATTCCCCACAAGCAACAATGTTTCAGTAAGAATCAACAATCTGTCAGTAACATTGGTGTCATGTGATGCTGTGGGGTGGAGCTTCATGAACATTTATGATGTTGACATATCAGAGTACATAAAGACCTCAGAATATTTACATTCAGCAAAAACCGTTCATCATGTTCGCTGTTATATTCGTGTCTCTGTGGCTTTCACTAGGTGAGTTAACATTGACATTTCTATTGCATAAATATTAAAAGTTGAATTAATGGTTAAATAGTCTGTGTGGTGATGAGAAAAAGCAGAATGTGAGACTTACATAACACTGGCTTGATCCACACATATGTCACTGACATTATGTTCATTTGTCTATGACAGGTGACTCCATGGCAGATTCAATAGAGCCACTTTCAACTCATAATGTTGTGGATGAAGGTGACAATATTACTCTGTCCTGCAGCTACAAATTCAGTGCTGTTTCAGGAAGCAACAACCTGCACTGGTACAGGCAATATCCAACATCTAACCCTGAGTTCATTCTTAATATTCTTCAAAGTGGAGAGCTAATTTCCAACACTGACCCTAGAATGTCTGCTAAAATCGATGATAAAAAAGTGTATCTGATCATCTCCTCTGCTGCTGTATCAGACTCTGCACTATACTACTGTGCTCTGCAGCCCACAGTGACAGGAAATCCAGCTGCACTGTACAAAAACTTTCACACAGTTTAACTACACTGAAGGCAAATATACTACTGTTTTTTCCTCTTTTAGCTGATCCCATTAGGGTTGGTTTAGCTGATCCCAGTGGCTGGGTTGGTTCTGTACTAAGGCCACAGTGATAGAATGCTAGATCCTAGATGTTGGACTCTCTCTGTGTATCTTACATATCCACATCAATTAATTGATATATGCAATTGATTTGATTTGCATGTTTAATGTTTGACTATATATACACTTGTAAAAGTTAATGTATTTATAATCACACTTTCTGGTGTCACCCAGAGGAGGATGGGTTTCCTTTTGGGTCTTCCTCAAATCATCTCAGGGAGTTTTTTCTTGCCACCATTGCTTCACACTTACTCATTATAAATAAAGTTAATTTTCAACTTTGTAATTTCTATTCTGAATTTCTGTATTTCTGTAAAGCTGCTTTGAGACAATGTCCATTGTTAAAAGTGATGTAGAAATAAAAATGAAGTGAATTGAATTTAATTCCTTTTGGAAATAGACACAGCAAATTTACTCATGAGAGATTTTGTTTAAATCTAGATCTAGTTTCCTATGATGATCACTATGGAAATTTTGCATTCATTTTTCATATAAAAGCTTGATGTAGTGGCCAGTGAGCTTATTCATCACATATGCAGTTCCACAGCAAAAAATCATAATAATGTATAAATGCAGTGGTTTGATCAGCAACAGTGGAATAGTTCTGTGTTGTATTAGTGACTCAGTTCACTGTCACTGATACTGTGAAGTGATGATCTGTGTAAAATTATGCTCCAACAGCATCACTTCCTGGGTGTGGCCTTCTAGAGACGTGTAAAGTTCAGCACATACAGCACTATTATACAGAATCCTCACAGAGCTGTGTTCAGAAATGGATCAACTATACAACTTACTGTACATAGTGAGATACATACCACTGATTCTCACTCTAGTTACAGGTCATTCATTTTCATTAGTTAATTCAATTCAATTCAATTCAGTTTATTTTGTATAGCGCCTTTTACAATGAACATTGTCTCAAAGCAGCTTTACAAGAGAAGAAAACAGAGAAAAAGGAGGGGAAAATGAAAAATAATAATAAAAAATAAAAAATAAAAATAACTAATTAACTAGAAATAAGAATAAATTATTAAATGCTATAATTAGACTATTTTATCCCTAATGAGCAAGCCTGTGGCGACGGCGACGGTGGCAAGGAAAAACTCCCTGGGATGGAAAGGAAGAAACCTTGAGAGGAACCAAGCTCAGAAGGGAACCCATCCTCAATCGGGTGACACTAAAGAGTAAATCATGTAACTGTAGCTGATTAATGTCCTTTCTACAACAGCAATCAATGACCATGAGGAACTATTAGGTCATTGTAGTTTCTAAGGTCATTAGAAACACTAGTTCTTTGCTGTCACGGGCTGACAGATGAAATGGCAAATCTGTGATGGTGCGAAAGTCCCCAAGTGGCTGTGTGCATGGCTGTCTCCTGGTCCACACAGATCCATCCACAGCATCAGTGGGCACCATCAAGCGGCGAGACTCCGACCAGGGGTAGGGCAGTGGTCACACTGGAAACTGGCAAACACTGGGAGCTCAGGAGTGGGGTGTATAGCTCGACAGAGAAGGTAGAGAGAGAAAGAGAAAGATATTAAGTTTCTGATCATGTGATGCTTAAAGACAGTGTAGAATTAAATGTAAAGTGCAGGCAGGGACTCCGGCAAGACTAACTATGACAGCATAACTAAAAAGGAGAGCCAGAAGGTCACAGACATGAAGGCTTCCCGGGACATAAAGCATCCAACCACTTCACAGTCAGCAAACCTGAGCGACTTGCGAGGGTGGTAAGATGACAGCATCCAATAAATCCCAGTACACCAAACACTCTATGCCCATGAACCTTCCAGATCTGCTCCTTTACCTAAGAAAACTATACATTAAAAGCTTGACTAAACAAATGTGTCTTCAGCCTAGACTTAAACACTGAGACTGTGTCTGAATCCCGAACACTAATTGGAAGGCTGTTCCATAACTGTGGGGCTTTGAAGGAGAAAGCTCTGCCCCCTGCTGTAGCCTTTGCTACTTGAGGTACTACCAAGTAACCAGCACCCTTTGATCGGAGTAGGCGTGGCGGATCATAAAAGACTAAAAGATCGCTCAGGTACTGTGGCGCGAGACCATTTAGTGCTTTATAGGTTAGTAACAGTATTTTATAATCAATGTGAAATTTGACTGGGAGCCAATGCAGTGTGGCTAAAATAGGAGTGATGTGTTCATATCTTCTGGTTCTGGTTAGGACTCTAGCTGCTGCATTCTGGACTAACTGGAGCTTGTGTATGCTCCTACTGGAACATCCAGACAGTAAGACATTACAATAATCCAACCTAGAGGTAACAAAAGCATGAACTAATTTTTCTGCATCATGACGCGACAACATATTTCTTATCTTAGCAATATTCCTAAGATGGAAGAAGGCTACCCGAGTGATATTATCTACATGAGCTTCAAACGAAAGACCAGAGTCAATAATCACACCAAGATCTTTTACTGCTGGACAAGATGAAACCAAAAGACCATCCACCATTACTCTGTAATCAGAAAGCTCACTTCTAACTGCCTGTGGTCCTAGTACAAGCACCTCTGTCTTGTCCGAATTAAGCAAGAGGAAGTTAGTGGCCATCCAATGTCTAATGTCCTTTACACATTCTTCTGTCTTAATAAGCTGGTGTCTCTCATCTGATTTAGCTGAAACATATAGCTGTGTGTCATCTGCATAACAGTGGAAGCTAATACCATGTTTACGAATAATTGCACCAAGGGGTAACATATATAGGGAGAAAAGCAGTGGGCCTAAGACAGAACCTTGTGGAACACAGAACATAACCTTGGTATGCATGGAGAAGTCACCATCTAGATCTACAAACTGATAACGGTCAGTCAAATAAGACCTGAGCCAGGAGAGGGCTGTTCCTTTAACACCAACAACATGTTCTAGTCTATCAAGTAGAACAGTGTGGTCAGTGGAGTCAAAAGCTGCACTAAGATCGAGTAACACCAGTAGGGAGACACAACCCTGATCAGAAGCCAGTAACAGGTCATTTATTACTTTAACCAGTGCTGTCTCTGTGCTATGATGAGGTCTAAATCCTGACTGATACATTTCATAAATGTTATTTCTATGCAGGTATGAACATAACTGCTGTGCTACAGCCTTTTCTAGGATCTTGGAGATAAAGGGCAGGTTTGATATCGGTCTATAGTTAGACAGCTGGCAGGGGTCGAGGTCCGGTTTTTTAATCAAGGGTTTGATAACTGCTAGCTTAAAAGATTTAGGCACATAGCCAGTGCTTAGAGAAGAATTAATTACTTTTAGAAGGGGTTCAGTAGCTACTGTGTAATATATATAAAACAGAGGCTAGTGCATTTGTAGTATCAGGTGATATCAGGTTTGTGTTTACTGACTGCACATTATAAACTCTAGCTGAAGGAACAAAAATAATAAGTTAATGTCTCTGTGCTGTGTCTCCAGATTTAAACTCACACTCAGTAAAACTCTTCTTACTGGCTCCTCAATTCCTTTTTATTAGTCTACTTTAAACTAAAAATCTAAATAAAACCTCCAAAATTCAAAAGAGATTCCTGTAAATGTAGCACAGACACACCACCTCAGACATTTCTCTCACACGCTTAACTTATTGTATGTTATGAACAATAATTAAATAATTTTGGTCTTTTATTTCTTACTATCAGCACCTTCAAAGTAGAATAGATATTTACTTCTCATCCTAAACTGTGAACACACAGGTATATAAAGGGATTGTTTTGGATTTTTAGCAACTATGTCAATTTTGAGTACCAATATTTTATTACTTAGCTTTGAAGAAAGGCTATATAAATTTAAAGATTAATTAATGATAGTAATTGTGAATAAGCAATGACATGAAATTATTATTTAGATATAATTACACTAATCAGCTTTCCTATACTTACCTATTGGGCAAATGTATGTGTAAAGAGAGATTTTGTACGAATCTGGTTCTGTTGTTCTATGATCATTATTATAAAAAGTTTGCATTTACTTTTCATACAAATATCTTGATGTAGTGGCCAATGAGCCTATTTATCACATTTACAGATTAACAGCAAAATATCATAATTGTTTATAGTTTTCAAATAATGTAAACACCACAAAAACAAGTAAAGGCTTATAGTATTGTATAGATGATAAATCTTAAAATACAACACAGCTACATTAATGACTCTAGTTTTCTGTCACTGAAACTGTGTGAAGTGATGATCTGTACAAAGTTATACTACAACAGCATCACTTCCTGGGTGTGGCCTTCTAGAGACGTGTAAAGTTCAGCACATACAGCACTATTATACAGAATCCTCACAGAGCTGTGTTCAGAAATGGATCAACTATACAACTTACTGTACATAGTGAGATACATACCACTGATTCTCACTCTAGTTACAGGTCATTCATTTTTATCTGTTTATTCATTTTTGATGATATTATGATATTTAATCAGCTTTGTTAATGGTTTGTTCAACCTATTGCTGGCTATATATCGTCATATTGTGTAACTTGAGTATGTACCTTGTTTTGTTTGTTTGTAATTGAAGCAAGAATTATTATTATTATTATTATTATTATTATTATTATTATTATTATTATTATTATTATTATTATTATTATTATTAATAATAATAATAATAATAACAATAACAACAATAATAACAATAATAATAATAATAATAATAATAATTGCTTTACTCTATAAACAACAGTTTGTTGATTTGGGAAAAATATTGTTGTTTTAAAAGATACTGTATTTCCCTAGTTTACTCAGTTACATTAGATTAGAGTTTTTCAGAAATGTCCACAGAACCAATTCTGAATTTAATGAAAGCAGCTGAGGCTCTGTACAGAAGTTCAGAAATGACTATTTGTTGTTCTAATTTGTGAATTTAAAGAAAAAAGACTTGTTTGTTAAAGTTTTTCTCTTTTCTCCAGAAGATGGCGTAGTGAGTTATCTTATTGTGGGCCAAATACAAGGACCCTGCTCACATCCCCAAGAATGTAGACTTCTGTGATTATAAATACTTCTTTGCAAAATAATATCGACTCTATCTGTTGTTTAATCCTACATACACAGTACTAGGCCTATAGGTACAGTAGGCCTATACGTACAATTTCATTACAAATGTGTGACCTACACTGATCAGGCATAACATTATGACCAGCTGCATAATATTTTGTTGGTCCTCCTTTTTCTGCCAGAAAAGCCCATCATGCACTGTGTATTCTGACACCTTTCTATCAGAATCAGTATTAACTTCTTCAGCAGCTTGGAATGGATCACACGGGCCAGCCTTCGATCCCCACGTGCATCAATAAGTCTTGGCCGTCCATGACACTGTCGCCGGTTTACCACTCTTCCTTGCTTGGACCACTTTTGATAGATACTGACCACTGCAGACCGGGAACACCCCACAAGAGCTGCAGTTTTGGAGATGCTCTAATCCAGTCGTCCAGCCATCACAATTTGGCCTTACGCTTGCCCATTTATCCTGCTTCTAACACATTAACTTGTTCAAAATGTTCACTTGGGGCCTAATATATCCAACCCACTAACAGGTGCCATGATGAGGAGATCATCAGTGTCATTCTCTTCACCTGTCACTGGTCATAATGTTATGCCTGATTGGTGTAAATTAATATTATATTTTTATTATTATTATTATATCACATTACAGCTGCATTGAATAAAATGGGATCTGGACAGATTCTCTTATCATAGGATAAGGTAAATACTCCACCCTTTCTTTATGAACACAGTTTCATGTTTAAATGACCAATCAGCAGATATGAGATGAAGTCAACTAGTTTTACAAAGTGGTTTTATTAAGCAATGAGTTAAATGACAATAAAGAATAATAGATAAGAGAAAGAAAAGAGGCTGGTTTGTTCCACACCTCATGAAATACCACCTTATGAAATGTAATCCTATTCAATAAACATGCTTTATCACAACAATCAAGTACCCTAATATCCAAACACCACTTATAAAATATATACATATATTTAAAAAACAAAAATATTTACTCATTTTAATTATTACAACATTTTTATAAAGTAGAATTTTTTCCTGCTGTCAGTTTTTGTTTGTTTACAATGTAAAGAGTTTCAGCACAGTTTCCCAAACAAGGCTTAATGTAAAGCCAGGATGTTTCACTGTCATCAACACTGGAAACACATTTATCATGGTAATATATTAGAGTACAGAAAGAGCTTTTTCATTCAGCTAAAACCAGTCATCATGTTCACTGTTATATTCATGTGTCTGTGGCTTTCACTAGGTGAGTTAACACCTTTTGTTAGTTTAGATATTATGTATTGTTTATTAATTGTCTGGTGTTATAGAAAGCATGATTTCTGTTTGTAATTCTGGCTTGATTATGTTAAACTTTATGTTCTCTTCTCTATGACAGGTGACTCCATGGCAGATTCAATAAAGCCACTTTCCACTCAGAATGTTGTAGATGAAGGTGATGATGTTTCTCTGTCCTGTGAATATGAAACAAGTTCTACAGGATTCTACCTGCACTGGTACAGGCAATATCCAAAATCTAAACCTGAGTTCCTTCTTTATATTTACAAAAATGGAGATCTAAGTGAAAACCGTCCCCCAAGAATGAATGCTACACTTAAAGATAAGAAAGTGGATCTGATCATCTCCTCTGCTGCTGTATCAGACTCTGCTCTATATTACTGTGCTCTGGCGCCCACAGTGACAGGAAATCCAGCTGCACTGTACAAAAACCTTCACACTGTTTTGTTATACTGAAGGTAGTTCTGCTGGTGACAATCCTTTACTCCTAAGTGCAATTTGTAATTAAATTAGAAGTGCATTAAAGACAAGGCATGGCTCCACATTTATCACCTTGAACTGTATATATCATCTAACACCAATCACACAGACCAGCAATGAGGTAATGAGAAAAACCTCCAGAACTAAGGAATGAGTTTTAGGCTTCACAGGAAATAAGAATTAGACCTCACATGCTTTGTCACTTCTGCTGTGATGGAGTATATCTGAAATTTAACACTGCAATGTGTGTGATTTAAAGTTTTGTTGCTTCATTTTATGTGTGTACTTTAATCTGTTTGTGTTAAAGCATTACACAGGAAACCTGCTCTCCACATAGCATTATCTCTACAGATGGTATAACCACTACAGAACAATTCCTGGTATTTTTACACAAGTGACTAGAACTGCCTTATTTATTAGTGCATCATTAGTTTTCTGATCTTTGCACAGTGTTTGCACAACTTAGCTCCAAGATATCTCTCCGATTTACTCACCACTTACAATCCTGCTCGGTCACTTAGATCCCAAGATGGTCATCTTTCGTGAATACCATGGTCTCGCCTGTAACGCAGGGGAGACAGAGCCTTCGCAGTAGCTGGTCCTAAGCTGTGGAACAGCCTGCCATCACCCATTAGAACTGCTTCCACGTTAGCTGAATTCAAATCTATGTTAAAAACGCATCTCTTTTCTTCTGCTGTTAATTGTTTGTAATGTGTATGTGTTTTCCTGCTTTCATCCTTTTTATTTTTATTTTTTTCCCTTTCTTTTTGTTCAGCACTTTGGCAAACTAAGGTTGAATTTAAATGTGCTTTAGAAATAAAATTGAATTGAAAATTGAATTGAATTGGTGTATATTTCTTAAGAGTTCAAATGCAATAAATAGTTTAAAATATTAAAGTTTAAAATAATAAAGTTGTGCATCGAGCCACTAGCTTTGTTTGTTTATTGATTTAATGTTTTCAACTATCTAACTGACCGTGTTTGTGCTTTCTTGGGAAATGTCCGTCATGTTCGGACACATGCTTTTAAGGTCATGTGACCTGTATATATTTGCATACATAATAGTGGTAGGGCGGGATATTCAAATAAATGAGCGTGTTTCTTTTTTAGGTGTACGTGTTCATGTTATTGTTTTCTATTGAAATTAAATTACACATCAAAAGGACTGAATGCCCCAATACTTACATCTGACTATAAAAAATCGATGAATTAGTATATAGTTTTTTTCAATGGGAGAACGTATATTACATTAAGGGCCCTGCTCAGTTGACCATGTGGCTTAAACCCCATTCTGTCATTCAACAAACCAGCAACCCTTAACCACTTGAACCACCACTGCTGAAGGATTCCTTTCAACATACAACAACAGACTTCTGTACAGGGTCATAATGAAAGAAAGCAATGTCAGAAGTGGGATTCGAACCCATCTAATCAGCTTGACAGGTCCTCTGTTGAAGTGCAGGATTCTGTGTAGGTTTTGTAGAACCACAGAAACTAAACTACACTATTCCAATACTCTGTAGTAACAGTGTATTTTAATGGACACAATATTAGAGGTTAATTAATGTTGTATTGTTTGTAGAATAAAGCCCAAACTGCACTTCACTAACAACTCCTCATACAGCTAGTTTGTTGTGTAACTGGTTATTATTGCATGGAACCAGTGGACACTGTGGATCAGAAACCCAGTAAATGCTCTGTTCTGGACATTCTTGTACCATTAAAGTTAGAATATTAATGCTACATTTGATTTATTTGGTTTATTCTAGATGGAATCTGAAAAATACATACAAACAACATGACTATGTCAAATGGATTAGTTTTAAATGTTATGTTTGATTACTTTCGAAACTAGTTTGGAGTTAAATGGAATATTGGTTCCAGATGTAGATGCAGACACCACTAATTTAATGTGTAATTAAATAACTTTAATTACTTTATTTACTGTAAGTAAATCCTGGATTTATCTGTAAGAATCAACAATCTGTCAGTAACATTGGTGACACTGTCATGTGATGCTGTGGGTGGAGCTTCATGAATCTTTATGAAATTAACATATTAGAGTACAGAAAGAATATTTCCATTCAGCTAAGACCATTCATGGTAAAAAATAAAAAAAAAATAAAAAAAACATAAAAAAAGAGGAATAACTAATAAACTAAGGTGCAGAAATAGACAAAAAAAGTTGATCAGCAACAGTGGAATAGTTCTGTGTTGTATTAGTGACTCAGTTCACTGTCACTGATACTGTGAAGTGATGATCTGTGTAAAATTATGCTCCAACTGCATCACTTCCTGGGTGTGTCCTTCTAGAGACATGTAAAGTTCAGCACATACAGCACTATTATACAGAATCCTCACAGAGCTGTGTTCAGAAATGGATCAACTATACAACTTACTGTACATAGTGAGATACATACCACTGATTCTCACTCTAGTTACAGGTAATTCATTTTTATCTGTTATAATAATTATTACAATGATATTTAATCAGTTAATAAATTATATTGATTAATTACCATATTTATATTAATCTAGTCATTTTTTTATTTTTTATTATATGATTTGCAAAAAATACTTCACTGATATATTTTTTATGTTCTTCTTACACCAGGCAGTTTTGCAGATAAAATTGGACCAACGGATGAAGATGCCAACATTGTCAGGAAAGAAACAGAGACTGTTACTCTGAAATGTTCATATGAGACAAGCAGTGATTACATTTTGCTTTACTGGTACAAACAATATCCTAACAGCGCACCACAGTTTTTACTGTATAAAGGAGCATGGTCAGGACCTGATCAGAGAACTCTTGATGATCGTCAATTAGAGTTAAAAACAAGCAGAGACTCTACTGAACTCACTATCAGAGGTCTAAAGCTCTCAGATTCTGCACTCTATCATTGTGCTCTTAGAGTAGCAGCACAGTGATACAGAGTCACTGAAAGGCTTTACAAAAACATCAAATAGCACATACACATACAAAAGGTTTCTAAAAACTACAGCAACTTTTTATCAGTTAACCGCAGACATAAATAAAAAAAAATATGGCAACATGCAGCTGAAAGAAATAGTAAATGAAAACAAAGTGGGTTCAGACATGACAACTACACATTAATTACAATAAATTCACAAATCTACATGTTTCAGGCTTAAAATATATTTTCCTGATGCTATCAGAGCCATTGGGTCACGTGTTGTTGCTGTCTATTTTTAATAAAACTTATTGACATTTTCTCTTGCATTTTCATTCATTATTTTTTTTGTTCATGTGTAATTATGCATGTACATCCTGGAAATGCGTGTTGCTTTGCAGGATGTGTGCTAAGGCAATGGCCTTTTACAAACAATCAGAGCAGATGTGGGTTTAATCATCCAGATTTATTCATATTAATTATCCAAATGTAGGGAAATGTGATCTGACTGAGTTTGTGGCATGTTTTTTGGTTTAAGATGAGGATTTTGAGTATTTCTGAAACTGTTCTGAACAGAATTTTTTTGGATTTTGATACAACAGTCTATAAATAACCCCTCTTTACAATCACGGTGAAGAGAGAAGCATCTATAACAATAAAAGATGTCCAATCTTGATGTGGATGAGCTACAGGACTTCAGGATCCTCTGCTGTTATTGAAGAGCAGGACTCTGAGGTTACACTGGAAACAGACTTACAGCAGAAGATTGGACAGTGACAGTATTCACAACTTCAGTTGAATACAAAACTGACAGATTCTAGCCTGAGCAACGAGGTGCAGACTGCATTTATCAAAGGATCCTGAAAAACAGAAATCTCTAAACTATATAATTTATCTGTTTTTAAACAGCAAACAGATTATTTTTGGGTTAGATTTGTATCATTTTCATAGGAAATGCTTGGACAGTTTAATGTTTTTTGTATTTATTTAAATATTTCATTATTTTCCTATTTATTTCTTATTTTTCTATACTACTTGCTATGCTCTTCATTGTATTATATTTCAGCGCACTGTTGTTGAGAAGAGCACCCACAGTTTCGTTGTACTCCTTATGTGCAATGACAATAAAATTTATTCTATTCTATTCTATTCTATTCTATTCTATTCTATTCTATTCTATTCTATTCTATTCAATATCAGCAAACATGGCTTTGGTTGGAGCACAATTTCATTTCATTGTCTGTACCGCTTATCTGATCTATACTCGGGTCACGGGGAGCCTGTGTCTATCTCAGGCATCATTGGGCATCAAGGCTGGATACACGCTGGACGGAGTGTTGGAGCACGATGTTATAGTTAATCAGAGGTTATAGGTTTTTATCATAAATAAACAGAAATAAAGCCGATAGATAGTCGTGCAGTGTGAAAACAATGGTGACCCAAAAACTTTGAAAATCTTGCAGTGTGAACTCAGCATTAAGGCTTCGCACTCAACCACACACCCCTGAAGGTGTGGGTGAAGGAACAACCTTCTGCTGTCGTCGACCCAAAAGTTTGGGTGGCAGCAGTGGGATTCGAACCCACGCCCCCCGAAGAGACTGGAGCCTTAATCCAGCGCCTTGGACCGCTCGGCCACACTACCCATGCAATTGAATGGTTGGGGGCTGTGGTCAAGGGAGGCCTGCCAGGTTGGGAAAGAGAGGCACTCTGGCAGGCGGTCGCAATGGTTGTACCACGCACGCTTCCATTACCAGACGTGATTCAAGATCCAAACCCAGGAAAGGTTTGGCAAAGTGGATTGACAGCCTTAGGCTCTTGTTGACAAGGTTTGCTGATATGAACTTGAATCCCAGTCTGTTGCAATCAAGGTGCACGATCCGTGCCGCTGTCTTCGGGACTGTGCACTGCATTGATCTGCATGGATCTCCAGTGGCGACCCGTCAGACTTACAGCATCTGTGTCCAACCATCATGGAAATATAGCCCACGTTTGCGAAACCCTAGACCCAGGGCTAGCTTTTCTCACTCCCCTCTAGCGCAGTCTCACAGACCAGGTACGAAGCAGTCCGCATGAGGAGTTGTGGTAAAGAGGAGGTTAAAGGGCACACAAGCAACAAGGAAGGGATTCAAACCCACACGTGTAGAGCACAATGGATTAGCAGTCTATCGCCTTAACCTCTCAGCCACCTCGTCAGACGCAGGTGTGGCACCCACGGCCAAATGTCCACAGAGACCGCGACAATTCTGTAGAGGAGCGCCGTAACCCAACACGTTTAAACAAGCCTGTTCCCAAAGCAACTGGAGCCCATCCCACGTGGATTAGCAGTCTGTCTCCTTAACCTCTTGGCGTCCTAGTTCACCCACATGACCTTACACCTCAGTGCACCTGGCACTTGCACTCCATTGCCCAAACCTCTTGGGCACCACTTCTTATGTCGATTTTTTATTCTTGGTTGAATTGTTGTTTTGTTGGTAGCTCGTAACCATGGTAAGGGCACGACTGATGCAGCTCACACGCAGAAACCGTGTTTTGCGTACCGTTCTGTGGTTGTTTGGACTTGCTGTTTGAAAAAGCAAGGTGTGAAACAGAGCAGCATCTCAAAGCCAGGCGTTGACACCAGTTGCCGAAACCGGGGAGCTATTTCAGCACCCGGGTCTGGGGGCTCCGGTATGGTGTGAGCGTGCTCGTGTTTTTTTGCAGCCAGGCAGCCAGCTAATGGCAACTCTTAAGCACATTTGCAGAAGGCACAGGAGCCACAACCCCTGTAAAGCCTTTGTGGTGCCAGAGCCCACAACCACTGCCTTGAAAAGGCTCAGATGGCAGCAGTGGGATTTGAACCCACTGGAGCCTAAATCCTAAATCCAGCTCCTCAGACCACTCGACCACTCTACCCGAGAGCTCAAGCCTTATAGACCTCTGTGGAGAGCACACTGACATACTGTCTGGGTGTGTGGTACACAGGCTGCACAGATGAGGACAGACAAACTGAGCAGAGGGTGAAAAACAGCTCAAAAAATCATCGGCTGCCCTCTGCCCTCCCTGGATGACATGTCCAGGTCCCGCTGCCTCAGAAAAATCAAGGCCATCACAGGAGACTCCTCACATCCTGCTCATCACTTGTTTGACCTGTTGCCATCTGGGCAGCACTTCAGGTCAACAAAGTCTCACACCTGAGGTACTGAGATATTGAGAAGGGTTCAGTATTTATATTAACATATTTTTACATATGTTTCTTTATTGACATGCACAACCAATTATTACAACATTATTACAACAATACTAATTCTAACAAAGTCCTGAATATGTACAATATGGCTATATTTGTGGACACCTAACCATCACACCAGTATGTGGGCATTCTCCAAACTGCTGCACAATTGTATAGGATGTTTTTATATTCTTACAAAAACATGTTCCAGCTCAATGAAGATGTTTATTACAAGTTTGGTGTGGAATAAATTGAGTTACCTGCACACAGCCCTGAACTCAAACCCACTCAACATTTTTGGGATGAATTAGAATTCTGACTGCACCCCAAGCCACACATGCCTGATGTTTTAGGGCTGTATGGACACATGGACATACAGTATCTCACAAAATTGAGTACACCCCTCACATTTTTGTAAATATTTTATTATACCTTTTCATGTGACAACACTGAAGAAACGACACTCTGCTCCAATGTAAAGTAGTGAGTGTACAGCCTGTATAACAGTGTAAATTTGCTGTCCCCTCAAAATAACTCAACACACAGCCATTAATGTCTAAACCGTTGGCAACAAAAGTGAATACACCCCTAAGTGGAAATGTCCAAATTGGGCCCAAAGTGTCAATATTTTGTGTGGCCACCATTATTTTCCAGCTTTGCCTTAACCCTCTTGGGCATGGAGTTCACCAGAGCTACAGGTTGCCATATATTTACAAAAATGTGAGGGGTGTACTCACTTTTGTGAGATACTGTATATTGCCACTTACTGAACAATCATCTAATTTTTAATATTATTAGTGTATATTTTGCAACAAGTTTGAAGTAATATCTAAATAAAGCTAGTCTAAGTAGATTGATTGATAATGTTAAATTGCCCCTACGTGTGAATGGGTGAGCAAATGGCTGTGTGTGTGTGTGTGTGTGTGTGAAAGAGAGAGAGAGAGAGAGAGAGAGAGAGAAAGAGAAACAATTATTTTTTTCAGTTATATTTCTGCACATATATAAATTTGGTAAGTTAAAAAACAATTTTTTTTGGTGTTAAGGTTTTTCTCTTCAGTGAACACAAGATGGTGCAGTCACTTATCTTATTGTGGGTTAAGTTCTAGAGACACTACCACACAACCTGCTCACATTCTCTGAGATGATGGAAGCTACTTTTCACAGTAAAACCTTTGTGACATAGAGTATACTTGTTCTTCTATCATACATACTGCTGATATAATATCCTAACCCCTGTCCTGGTTACTCTTAGCGCCTAAGCTAATTTCAGAGATACCACTCTGATTAAACAACACAACTGTCCACTTAACACTAAACTGTCATGAGAATAAATAATCATCTAATGTCATTTCATTGACAAGCAAAAGCACCTGCTGTGTCAGAAACACTGAAAACTGGAAACTTTTCTGTAAATCTGCATTTACTCTACTTTCTTTTCTTCTGATGCTATCATGAGTACAGGAAAGTTTTATTTTTCAGATTTACAACAAAACTTTATTTCCTGCTTTCAGTATGTGTTTACTTAAATATCCTCTGGACAGGTTCCCCATATGAGGCTGAATGTAAAGCCAGGATGTTTCAGTAAGAATCAACAATCTGACAACAACATTGGTGACACTGTCATGTGATGCTGTGGGGGGGAGCAATTTTGAAGCTTTATGGTGTTAACATATTAGATTACAGAAAGATCTCCACTATTTTCACTGAGCTAAGACCAGTCATCATGTTCACTGTTATATTCATGTATCTGTGGCTTTCACTAGGTGAGTTAACATTGACTTTTTGTTATTGCAGAAATATTAACTATATTATATTAAATATTAGTCTGTGTGGTGATGCAGTGTGAAAATGCAGAGTGTGACTTAAGTATTTCCTGTTGATTATTTAAAGTTTAAAAACATTATGTTCTCTTCTCTATAACAGGTGACTCCATGGCAAATTCAATAGAGCCAGATTTCCCTCATAAAGCTGTAGATGAAGGTGATGATGTTGTTCTGTCCTGCAAATACAAAACAAGCACAAGTTCAATAAACAACTACCTCCACTGGTACAGGCAATATTCAAAATCTACACCTGAGTTCCTTCTTATTGTTGACCAAAAAGGAGATCTAATTTCCAACACTGACCCAAGAATGTCTGCTGAAGTTGATGATGAAACTAAACAAGTGGATCTGATCATCTCCTCTGCTGCTGTATCAGACTCTGCTCTATACTACTGTGCTCTGCAGCCCACAGTGACAGGAAATCCAGCTGCACTGTACAAAAACCTTCACACAGTTTTGTTATACTGAAGGTAGATAAACTGCTTAAACTCAATAATTTACATTCCTTTAAATCAGGAACTCTGCTAGTTTTTGACTCTCACAATTTTCAAGTGAAATAAACTCACACAGCAGAATAAAATCATGAACAGGATATTATTGTACATCTCTCCACTATAGATAGTCTTTTTGGAGTCCTATGTGTCTGTGGCTTTCACTAGGTGAGTTAACACCTTTTGTTAGTTTAGATACTATGTATTGTTTATTAATTGTCTGGTGTTATAGAAAGCATGATTTCTGTGTGTAATTCTGGCTTGATTGTGTTAAACTTTATGTTCTCTTCTCTATGACAGGTGACTCCATGGCAGATTCAATAAAGCCACTTTCCACTCAGAATGTTGTAGATGAAGGTGATGATGTTACTCTGTCCTGTGAATATGAAACAAGTGCTACAGACTTCTACCTGCACTGGTACAGGCAATATCCAAAATCTAAACCTGAGTTCCTTCTTTATATTTTCAAAACTGGAGATCTAAGTGAAAACCGTCCCCCAAGAATGAATGCTACACTTAAAGATAAGAAAGTGGATCTGATCATCTCCTCTGCTGCTGTATCAGACTCTGCTCTATACTACTGTGCTCTGGCACCCACAGTGACAGGAAATCCAGCTGCACTGTACAAAAACTTTCACACAGTTTTATTATATTGAAAGCAGTTCTGCTGATGATGTTGAGCTGCTATTTACATGCTATTTTTGGCGAATTCTGTCTCTCTTGCAATTTATAAAGGGTTCATAAATATGTTATAGTTTGACAAATGTTGGATTATTAGGAGATAGCTAATTGTTTTTTAAGCTTCATTAACCACTTTATCCTGTTCAGAGATCTATAGCTTTTCTTGGCAACACTGGAAATGAGGGAAACCTGAGCTCAATCTCGAACTGGGGACCATGGAACTGTGAGGCAGCAATACTATCTGCTGTCTTTGTCTGACAGTTCATCAGTGCCTGAAAAGTAAAAATTAGTTAAATATTTTGCATTCATTAATTGTATAATATTTGGTTTAGAGAGGGATTATTAATATAACTTTTAAAAGTAGCTTTTCCTTATTTTGGTATTCAATCTTCTTGGGGATTTCTTTAGATGCTCTGATGAGTCTACATGCAGAAAGAAGAAGAAGAGGCTTAAAGCCATGTAAAAGCAACAATCCACAGGTTAAAAAATACATGACTGTTGGCATCACAGTGATGACAGTTTTTATGGTGCATCACATAGGATCTTATCTGAGCCAGAAAATCCCAGAAGTGTCTCAATTTCATGTAGAGATAGGAGAGCAGACCCCTCTCTCCCATCCTCATCATTACATTCAGGGAAATATTGATAGCATCATGTGAAAATTCAGCTGTTTAATATTAAACTGCACTCCGTGTCAGAGCAGAAGACTCTATGGAAGATAATGAAAACCACTAGAAAGATGATTAGGGTCTATCTATCCACCATTGAGGATCCTTACCAGAAAATATATACAACTTTGTGGATGTTGCCTCCGAGCCTCTTCCAGACACTTTACTCAGATAGTCAGGTATACATCTTTATACACTGATGATACTATTCCATATTCCTTGATAACCTGGAAATAAAAAGTAAAAGCTTGGTTCAATCATCACAGCAGAATTTTACAATATACAATATACCAACACTATATCATGGAAGGCAGCACTGAATCTTTTGAGTTTGTTGCAGTGAACAACAGCAAGTTCACCACCACTGCCTTGAAGAGGCAAAAACTAACACATAATGTATTACAGTGTTACAGAGAAAAAATCCTTTATAAATATATGAAGTGCAAAGTTTAAATACTCTTTTTGATGACTCAAGCCTCTTTTTGTCTGTGAACATTTCTTTGTGTCTTAAGGGTTTTCTCCTTGATGAACACAAAGATGGTGAACTCAGTTATCTTATGATGGGCCGAATACTAGAGCACCATATAAACCTGCACATTCTTTTCACATACTTTTCACAATAAACCCTCTGTGATATAGACTCTACCTCTACTTCTATCATACATACTGCACACATATTATCTTAACCCCTGCCATGGTTCATCTCAGTAGTAGATAATTTCAGATATACCAGTCCACATAAAACAACTCTCCACAACTGTTTTTAAAATCTCTAGTGCAGTTGTACTAATGCTGTATTTTTCATATGTAACTACCTTTAACCTTGTGTTGTTAGAGTCTTCCAGTCCACCTCACTCCTGAATGTAAAGCCACACTGCTGACACTGTCATGTGATGCTGTGGGGTGGAGCTTCATGAACCTTTATGATGTTAACATTAGCAAGAAATTTGACAAAAAAAAATTTTCATTCAAAAAATAAATTCAATAAATCCTGGATTCAAATGTAAGAATCAACAATCAGCCCTGTCATGTGATACTGCAGGGTGGAGCTTCAAGAAGCTTTATGAAGATCCAGAGAGCAAAAGGAAAACAAAACCTCCTAAAAAGCTAAACAAAATAACACAAAAAAGAGAAAGAAAAGATAACAAATCCATAAAGTGATATAATACACAAAATAAAAAAACTTTTAAAAAAGAATAAAATGGTGTGTGTAGCTAACACAGGCTCCCGTGTTCCATACACAACAAAAGACAAGACATTAGGGAATTTAATTTCTTTACTGAAGCAGAGTGATGTCTAGATCAATAACAAAAAGAACTGTACATGTTACATGCATATTTTTATAAGGTTTTATAAAGTAATTGAAGTTGATTTTAAATAGCCAGAATGTAATAAATGAATATTAGCTATACAAAATTTAGCAATTACCATTTATCCATTTATCCAGTGGTATCCTGGCTAATCTGTCCTACTGAATAAATTTAGAAAGTAACTTTATTCTACATTAAAATCATCTATTGAAAGTAATTGAATGAAAATATTCAGAAAACAGCGCCAGTTTCTATTGTTCCACAAGGAGGCAGAATAAAACAATAAACCCAGCCACTAATAAACATGTGCTGCTGTCACTCTGTAACCATGTCTCTATCAGGAAATGTTCAACAAACTCAACATTGTAGATTTTGTACATTTTTTCATTTTTTGCCTAATTAATTTATTTTTACATTAAAGATAAAGCTTTCAGATAAAAGCTGATAAATGAACACATTTAAGTGTAATGTTGTTAGTCACATAAATACACAAAAAGTAATTAATTGGTTAATTGAATTATTGATTGTCTAAACCACTTAATATTTGACTAAGAGTCCAAAAAGGAGTTAGAGACCCCTGGTATAATATGTAAAACCTTAATTATTAGATGAATGATAAATGTCTTGTTCCACATGTGAGACTGAATGTAATGTCAGGATGCAGTAAGTCAAGAATCTGTCAGTAAAACTGGTGACACTGTCATATGATGCTGAGGGGTGGAGCTTCATGAACCTCTGAAATGTTAATATAATAAAGTACAGAAAGACCTCAGAATATTGTCATTTTACTAACACCATTCATCATGATCACTGTTATATTCATGTGTCTGTGGCTTTCATTAGGTAAGTTATCATTGACCTTCTCAGAAAGGAAGTGTTACATTAATGATTAATTAGCCTTTATGATGTTAAGAAAAATTATAATATGAGTTATATAACTGAAAAATAAAAATGATTATGTTCTCTTCTCTATGACAGGTGACTCCATGGCAGATCCAATAGAGCCACGTTTCCCTCATAAAGTTGTAGATGAAGGTGATGATGTTACTCTGTCCTGCAGCTACAAAAACAGTGCTACAGTAAAAAGCCTACAATGGTACAAACAACATCCAAAATCTAAACCTGAGTTCCTTTTTTACATCTTACCGAATGGAGATAAAACTGACCCTATGCCACCACGTCTGTCTGCTGAAGTTGATGATAAAACTAAACAAGTGGATCTGATCATCTCCTCTGCTGCTGTATCAGACTCTGCTCTATACTACTGTGCTCTGGTGCCCACAGTGACAGGAAATCCAGCTGCACTGTACAAAAACACTGACACAGTTTTGTTATATTGAAGGTAGATAAACTGCTTAAACTCAATAATTTACATTCCATCAAATCAGGAACTCTGCTAGTTTTTGACTCTCACAATTTTCAAGTGAAATAAACTCACACAGCAGAATAAACTCATGAACAGGATATTATTGTACATCAAATGTACATTAAATAATTGCTTAAATTGACTGTTGTTAGTTTTTTAAATGCATTATCATAGTAAATATTTACAGTAATTCATTACACATTTTTCAAAAATATACAAAAAAATATATAAAAGTATAAACAACAAAAGGAGTTGTTTGTGCTCTGATATCACTGAGGATAGCTAGCTAGCAAGCTAACATTAGCTATGTCTGTTTATAACAGTAGCTTGCAGAGTCAAATGCTGCACTCATACAGTAGTTCAGAATTATCAGCTAACAAAAACACAAAACCTCTTGTTACCTATACAGCCTGAATACAAGTATAGCTTTTCTATTCCAATTTCTACTCGTAATAAAGTAGAAAAAACTTGGAAATGTACTTAGTTTTAAAAGTTAGTATCAAAGGTTATAGTATTGTCAGATATTGTGTCATTTTTTGTTAGATTCTAGAGACACAGCCCTGACCTCTAACTCCAAAAGATGTGTTTAAGAGGTGAAGTCAGATGCAGTGGGTTGATCAGCAACAGTGGAATAGTTCTGTGTTGTATTAGTGACTCAGTTCACTGTCACTGATACTGTGAAGTGATGATCTGTGTAAAATTATGCTCCAACAGCATCACTTCCTGGGTGTGGCCTTCTAGAGACGTGTAAAGTTCAGCACATACAGCACTATTATACAGAATCCTCACAGAGCTGTGTTCAGAAATGGATCAACTATACAACTTACTGTACATAGTGAGATACATACCACTGATTCTCACTCTAGTTACAGGTCATTTTTTTCATCTGTTATAATAATTATTACAATGATATTTAATCAGTTAATAAATTATATTGATTAATTACCATATTTGTATTAATCTAGTCATTTTTTAAATTTTTTATTATATGATTTGCATAAAATACTTCACTGATATATTTTTTATGTTCTTCTTACACCAGGCAGTTTTGCAGATAAAATTGGACCAAAGGATGAAGATGCCAACATTGTCAGGAAAGAAACAGAGACTGTTACTCTGAAATGTTCATATGAGACAAGCAATGATTACATTTTGCTTTACTGGTACAAACAATATCCTAACAGCGCACCACAGTTTTTACTGTATAAAGGCGCAAGGTCAAGTACTGGCCAGAGCACTCCTGATGATCGTCGATTAGAGTCGAAAACCAGCAGAGACTCTACTGAACTTACTATCAGAGGTCTAAAGCTCTCAGATTCTGCACTCTATCTTTGTGCTCTTCAAGTAGCAGCACAGTGATACAGAGTCACTGAAAGGCTTTACAAAAACATAACAATGGAATATCTAAATTTATAAAGCCACAGAAGCCCCTTTACCAACATATCAGTTAACCACAGACAAACAACATTTGTGGTAACACATGCAGCTGGTGGGGAAAAAATGAAAAGAGATTAAAATAACACCTACACAAGAATCATAGTATATTCACAAACATCATGCTATTTTAATGACAATAACAGAATTGTTTTATCAGATGTTACTGGGGCATAGTATGGGCAATTAAAAAATGTACATTTTCCTTTGCTTCAAACTATAGTCTTAAATACCTCATGTTAAGTGTATATTTGTTTGTTTGCTGCATGTTTACTACTATATTATGTCTACTATTAGTCTAATTGTCATATTCTGTTCATCTTTATTATGGCACTATTATGTCACATGTCTATTTTGTCTATTTTACATGCTGCTGCTGTAACAAGTTCCCTTTAGGAGATTAATAAAGTGTCATATTATCATGACCTAACACTGTGCCCGACTGTGTGCCCTGACCATGTCACTGTGTCTGGAACCATCACTATACCCTGACCTGACACTGAGCCTGGATCTGTCACTGGATTTTAGACCTCTAGCTTTCTTAGGTTTTGCATGTAGAGAGTCTCAAAAACACACAAAGAATGTACTTAGATTTAATGTTTGATTGATAAATGAAAAGGTAGCTGGTTTAATGTGATGAATACTCACTGGATGTGAACATTTCCCTGCTCAGAGGTACACTCCACTGGACTGGACAAGGCTGGATTTTCAGACACTGAAACATGTAAATGACCCTGTAACTACTGTCAGGCTGTTTATAGTTAAGAAATCATGAACATATTTAATAAATGAAGTGATCAATAATCATAAACAAGTGAATTTTCATTAGGTCCATTTCATTAGGTGGTCATGGGTTTGAAAGTTCAGAGGCTGGCTCAATCTGAACTTTCACACCCATGACTACTGGCATTGCTAGCACCTTCATCTACCAGTTTGACTACAGGAACACATTTCCACTGTAATTTTCTATGACATTATTACAGTCTATAATGGGGGACTCTTCTAAAGTTAATTAAAATGGAAAGAAGGCTAAACTTAACCTTTAAGATTATCTCTAATGTTAGCTCACCATGTTAATTAGATGATGTTTATTCAGTTGCTTCTGCTAACATTATGAATAATAGCATATCATATTTTCTTATGCTATAGCAGTTTTCAAGAGTAATGTCCTGTTAGCTTTTCATGCTAAGTATAACTGAAACCATTGTTTAGCTAATGTTAGCTAGTTACCATGAGGAGACAATTATACTAGCTGAGATGATAATGCTGACTAGCCAGAGCAGGTTAATGTTGGTCTACCAAAACTTTAAAACTTAGAAATTTCGTAAATGTAACATTATCTTATATTCTTGTTTTCAAATGTTCTTAAAACTTTGATGCCTTTTTCAAAAAATTGTGCTTTTTTTTGTAAGACTTCCAGTTAGCATTTTCCAGTTATTTTTGCTAGCTAGCTTGTATTCCTCAAGGCATATATTGCAACTGTTATTTAATATCTCATTTGTAATGGTAAACGTTATGTATTCATTTATTTGAGGAATTGTTTGTTCTCTGATATAACTGTGAGAATATAGCTTGCAAGCTAACATTAGCTATGTCTGTTTATAACAGTAGCTTGCAGAGTCAAATGCTGCACTCATACAGTAGTTCAGAATTATCAGCTAACAAAAACACAAAACCTCTTGTTACCTATACAGCCTGAATACAAGTACAGCTTTTCTATTCCAATTTCTGAGTTAATGATCATTTATTAGGACAGTAAGCAGCTGTTTATATTATTTATAAGGTATAGTTGGTGTGATCATGCAATGTGTCTCATAGCAAACAAAAACCTAGTAAATCCTAGCAAACCTATTAACAAAAACCTGCATTATGACCAAAGCCTCTGATGCTAATTAATGAAGCTAGTGAACATGTAACACCAGCCATACAACATCATCCATGATTGTTCATTAAGTTTGACAAAATGGATCTGTTCATCTCCTCTGCAGCAGTGACAGACTCTAAACTGTACTACTCTGGTGCACACAGTGACAGGAAACCCAACTAGACTGTAGACAATGTACTACACATGATTCATTCATTCTGTGGAAATGCTTTCTTTATATTATGTTGGTAGATGCAGCTCAGGCTCTTTTGGTGAAAGCAGGAAAAAGAGCTGAGAGAGAAGAGGGACAGAGTGATAGCAAAGCTAACAGAGAAAAAGATTCTCCTTTCCATTTTCTTACTCATTAATGTGTTAGTCCTGTGCATTTTGTATAGTACATGACCAACAAAAACTACATACTGTTCTAATGAACTGATGTTAAACAAAATAGCCTCACAGCTCTACATTTATTGAGTGTATACACCGACCAGGCATAACATTATGACCAGTGACATAACACTGATGATCTCCTCATCATGGCACCTGTTAGTGGGTGGGATATATTAGTCAGCAAGTGAACATTTTGTCCTTAAAGTTGATGTGTTAGAAGCAGGAAAAATGGACATGTGTAAGGATTTGAGTGAGTTTGAGAAGGGCCAAATTGTGATGGCTAGATGACTGGATCAGAGCATCTCCAAAACTGCAGCTCTTGTGGGGTGTTCCCGGTCTGCAGTGGTCATTATCTATCAAAAGTGGTCCAGGGAAGGAACAGTGGTTGGAGCGAAGGCTGGCCCATGTGGTCCAATCTGATAAACAAGCTACAGTTGCTCAAATTGCTGAAGAAGTTAATGTGAGTTCTGATAGAAAGGTGTCAGAATACACAGTGAATGACGGGTCAGGGCCGTTTTAGCAGGAAAAGGGGGACCAACATGATATTAGGCAGGTGGTCATAATGTTATGCCTGATTGGTGGAACATTCTGCTCATTTAGCCACTCAGAATAAACTGTTTAATGAAGTCACACAGGACATCTTTAAGTAGCAAAACATAACTATTAGATGAATACAAAATGAATTGTTTATGAGTTTCTGGTTGTCAGTGAAATGTGGTTATAGTGAGAATGTTCTTTTAACTGAGAAAATTGTAGGAGAAAGTTTCTGTTCCTTAACAATTTTTTTGTCTAGATGATATTCTGTTTGTGTCTCCAATCCACTTACTGTCGTGTTTTAAGAAGGTGATAGGAAACTGGATAACCTGGAGAAAACACACACAGGACTCAGGAAACTAACTTGTGCTAGTGGCTCCTTTCTTCACAAGAAGGCAAAGTCAGTTAGTTTATCATGGGCTAAGTACAATACTAGTACTAGTTCCTACTCACATACCCCAGAGATGTAGATTTATTTGATTATGAATAACACAATGATATAGGCTATACCCTTTCTTCAATCATACACACATAGTACTTTCAGATATCATGCATTGCATAAAAATAGATTGTATATGATTTACAATTTTATTGCAGTCTTAAGCAACTAAAGAAAGCTTTGGCTTCAGTTTCAGTAAACTCCACTCCTTCCAGTTTTGGCTTCAGTATTTCTTTAAATAAGTGTGACCTAATATATTTTTACTCCAGCAGAGACAAGCACATTACAGCTACAATAAATAAAAGCAACTTTGTACATGTTCTCTTGTTATGGGGGTGTTTGTCATGGGATAATGAAAATACCCAACTCTTTACATGACAACCAGCAGTTATAAGATCAGATAAAAGCCCTTTTATATACACAGTACGCCTACTATTGTTTTTGGCCGAATTTATTTAATAACTTCATTATTTCCTGGATTTTGTATCACCATAGTCTCTAAATGTATGTAAATGCAGGAAATAGGATTCAAATCAAAAACATTTTTCCCCATTTTGTAAGACAACACACACACACACACACACTTCTCAAACCAAAGTTACACCCTTGATGCAAAAACATTTCTACAGATTTATATAAACAGTTTACAGTATACAACAGTTATCATGAATATACATAAATACAAGTAGGTGGAGCTAGAGGTGGAGATGTACATCAAATAGTAACACTGACATTCATTTCTAAAGCTAGAGGTTTGAACTAAACACTCAGGAAAACAATGTTGTTCCTCTTCGTGGTGTTTTTCACTCTTGCTGATGTTGGTAAGTCATATACACTGCACACAAAATATTATTTTTTCTAATTAAGAAGACACAATTTTCCATGTGAAATGTGTCATTTATGATTAAAATATCACAATATTGTTGTAATGTTTTTATAGCAGAGGCTGCTGACAATAACATTAAACCAGATCACACCAATGTATTTTCAATGGAAGGCAGCAACATCTCACTGTCCTGCACATATACTGGATCAGTTTACAGTCTCCACTGGTATCGACAAAAACCTGGATCAAGACCCGAGTTTCTGCTGCTGATTCTTGAAGCCAGTGAAACTGTCACTGAGGCTCAACCACCTCATCCACGATTGTCCATACAACTTAAAAAAGAGCAAGATAAAACGAATAAGAAAGTGGATCTGATCATCTCCTCTGCTGCTGTATCAGACTCTGCTCTATACTACTGTGCTCTGAGGCCCACAGTGACAGGAAATCCAGCTGCACTGTACAAAAACTTTCACACAGTTTTGTTATATTAAAAGCAGCTCTTCCAATGGTTTAGAGAAAGTTACATGCCCTTTTGGGGGATTCTATCTTTTTCTCTATTGGTCAGGGTCATAGTAGATACAGAGTCTGTCCCAGACATGAGGTGGGAAAACACCCTGAATGGGATGTCAGTCCTTTGCACTCCACAAACCCTTTCACACACTCATTCACACTAAAGTGCAATTTCTCCTAGCAAATCTTCCTACTGTCATGTTTTTTTGGAAGTGATGCAAAAGTGCATACAAACTGACACTAACCTAAACTCCTGTTAAAATCCTTCTGCTTAAAGTATTTTCTTGCAGTATGGTGTAATTTTTGTAATAAAGAAAGATTTCTACCCTCATGGTACAATTCCATATTGACTGATAACAAGTGCACTAAAGACAAGGCTCAGGTCAATCCTCATAGCAGAATTCCACAATGCCAGTGGACTCATGATCCTCTCTGTTCTGTCTGGAGTAATTACACTGCAGATGAAGGGCATTTTATTGTCTAAGTGTCGTAACTTCACATATATAATAGTCAAACAAATCAGTTATAGCCCAATGTTCAACAAGTTCAACCTCAACAGAAGGAGATCATCTTCAAAACTAAGGATTATCTTATTATCAGCAAACCAATTCCTTGTATTTTCAAACAAGTAACTAGAACCGTCTTATTCATTAGTGCATTGTTGTCTTCTGCTCTTTTGCAGTGTTCAGTGTGAGAAATAATCATTATGTTGTGATTCATGATCAAGCATCTGAGTAAATTTATCTAAAGGGAATTGTTTGTGTGTGTGTGCGTGTGTGTGTGTGTGTGTGTGTGTTTAATCCCCTGATAGGAAAGGAAGTATGTCATGTGAACATAAAGTATTTCTCAATGGCCAGTTCAGTTTAGTTGTTGAGATATACAACTCTTTTCAACATCTGTTTCCTTTTAGTTTTCTATTATTATTTCTTTTTGTGCTTTACATTAAATAACATAACCTGGTGTTGTAAATACAATTTAAATGTAAGTTCTAATATATAATTACTAATCCACAGTATGAATATATATGTATGGCTGTATGAACTGTTTGCAGGTTTTTATTTTGTCCAAGTTAAGGTTTTTCTCTTCAGTGAACACAAGATGGTGCAGTCACTTATCTTATTGTGGGTTAAGTTCTAGAGACACTACCACACAACCTGCTCACATTCTCTGAGATGATGGAAGTTACTTTTCACAGTGAAACCTTTGTGACATAGAGTATACTTGTTCTTCTATCATACATACTGCTGATATAATATCCTAACCCCTGCCCTGGTTACTCTTAGTGCCTAAGCTAATTTCAGAGATACCATTCTGATTAAACAACACAACTGTCCACTTAACACTAAACTGTCATAAGAATAAATAATCATCTAATGTCATTTCTCTGACAAGCAAAAGCACCTTCTGTGTCAGAAACACTGAAAACTGGAAACTTATCTGTAAATCTGCCTTTACTCTTCTTTCTCTTCTTCTGATGCTATTGTGAGTTTAAACCTTAATTATCAAGTAAAAAAAATATTCCTTATTCTCAATTAAACCTGATTCTCTTCCACTTAGTGTTTCTAACATTAATCTGCCTGCTGGTGTTTATAAAATAATTCTCTAATTTAGAGACATCACTAACATATATAATTAAAATACTGACAATGTAATTATTAGATTAGATTTTTACTAGATTTAATTGATCATTTTTACATAAATACATTAATTTCCTGCTTTCAGTATGTGTTTACTTAAATGTCCTCTGGACAGGTTTCCCATATGAGGCTGAATGTAAAGCCAGGATGTTTCAGTAAGAATCAACAATCTGACAACAACATTGGTGACACTGTCATGTGATGCTGTGGGGTGGAGCAATTTTGAAGCTTTATGGTGTTAACATATTAGATTACAGAAAGATCTCCACTATTTTCACTGAGCTAAGACCAGTCATCATGTTCACTGTTATATTCATGTATCTGTGCCTTTCACTAGGTGAGTTAACATTGACTTTTTGTTATTGCAGAAATATTAACTATATTATATTAAATATTAGTCTGTGTGGTGATGCAGTGTGAAAATGCAGAGTGTGGGTCTGACTTAAGTATTTCCTGTTGATTATTTAAAGTTTATGTTCTCTTCTCTATGACAGGTGACTCCATGGCAGATTCAATAGAGCCAGATTTCCCTCATAAAGCTGTAGATGAAGGTGATGATGTTACTCTGTCCTGCAAATACAAACCCAGCACAAGTTCAGCAAACAACTACCTCCACTGGTACAGGCAATATTCAAAAACTAAACCTGAGTTCCTTCTTTATATTGATCAAAGTGGAACTTATAATTCTGATCCTCCCCCAAGAATGTCTGTTAAAGTTGATGATAAACAAGTGTATCTGAACATCTCCTCTGCTGCTGTATCAGACTCTGCTCTATACTACTGTGCTCTGAGGCCCACAGTGACAGGAAATCCAGCTGCACTGTACAAAAACTTTCACACAGTTTTGCTACATGTCCTTTTGGGGAAGTCTCTCTTTCTTTCTCAAGATTTATATTATAAAGAGTTTATATTATTATAATATTTGATTATTAGTAGACAGCTCATTCATTCATTCATTCATTCATTCATTCTTCTTCTATTCTTCTATAACTATTCTATTTTGGCCAGGAAACCAGAAGTTACATTAGACAGAAAGTTAAACAGAAAGGTACTCAGAGGGTCCAAATGGGACCATTTCTGAACTTCAGTGAAGCAGCTGAGGCTCTGTACAAGTTCAGGAGTTGAATAAAGTAATGTTCTGAAAATTATTATTGTCATAATTTGTGAAAAAAACAAACAATCAAACAAAACCATGGCTTCTTTTTCCCAGCAGGCTTTTTTATGTGCAAATTGGGATTTAGTTTTATGATTGAGTAAAAAAATAAATAAATAACTAAGTTCAAACAGAAAAGACCTTGGTGTGTTAAAGTCTCTTTCCTTTCACCACAAGATGGTGGAGGCTGTTATCTTATTGTTAGACAAGTACTAGGATTCTGCTTACATCCCCCAGAGATGCTGACATTATGATTATGAATACTTTACACAATTATAAAGACTACAGCTATTCTTCAGCCTTACATAGATAATACTTTTATATATAAAAAAGTCTAGAACCAATCAGAATGTTTTAATAATCTCTGCTTGTACAATCAAGCTAATTAGTGTCATTTTCAACACATCATCAAGCCTTGAAAGGAGTTTGCTTGAATCCAGAAAGGAAACTGAACTTGTTGTAGGGCTATACATGCAATTTCTGTAAAAATGAAATGTACATGTTCACTTGCAATGGGATGTTTGTCATGAAATAATATAAATACTACACTCTTTATTTGTACACAGTTTCATGCTTAAATGAAAAATAATGATATAAAAATCCATCAATACAGATGATATTGATAAAAATTGATAGATTAGAGAAAGAAAAGAGGCTGGTTTGTTCCTCACCACAGTAAAATACTCCTCAACTGTTTGTAATCCTATTTAATAAACAGGTCATTAGGTCTACACACACCTAAATTTCCATTTCCCATCCTGCATTGTACCAGACTCCACTTCCCACAATGCACACTCACTTCCACATTCATTAGTTCATTTATTTTATTTAAGTATTTTTCATGCTATCAGTTTGTGTTTGTTTACCATGTGTTCAGGAAAATTTATCCATGTGGTGCTGAATGTAAAGCCAGAAAGCTTCAGTAAGAATCAACAATCTGTCAGTAACATTAGTGACACTGTCATGTGATGCTGGGGGGTGGAGCTTCATGAATGTTTATAATGTTAATATATCAGACTGCAGAAATTTTATTTTCATTTATAAGCTCATCCATCATGTTCACTGTTATATTCATGTGTCTGTGGCTTTCACTCGGTGAGTTAACATTGATTTTTGTAGATTCAGAAATTGTTTTTAATTAGATTTAATTAGTCTTATTAGTTATGTAGTATATCTGCGTAATTTAACACTGCAATGTGTGTACTTTCATTCGTTTGTGTTAAAGCTTGACACAGGAAACCTGCTCTCCACATAGCAATATCTCTACAGATGGTATAACCACTACAGAACAATTCTGGGGTTTTTTAGCAGTGACTATAACTGCCTTATTTATTAGTGCATCATTTGTTTTCTGCTCTTGTGCACAGTATTCACAGTAAAATAAAGTCAATTCAGTTTAAGTTGAACAATGGATACTGCTACAAACAAGGAGACCACTCGCGTGCGGTGCTGCGTGTGCCGCTGTCAAACCTTTATATCCTTTTATTTAGGAATAAATATTTTACAGTGATAAAATAGCATGTCTGATGCAATGGTTTGTGAAGTAACAGTGTTTTTGTTCTGTGTTGTACTGGTTACTCAGTTCACTGTCACTGATATTGTTAAGTAATAATCTGTAAAAAGTTATACTACAACTGCATCACTTCCTGGGTGTGGCCTTCTAGAGACGTGTAAAGTTCAGCACATACAGCACTATTATACAGAATCCTCACAGAGCTGTGTTCAGAAATGGATCAACTATACAACTTACTGTACATAGTGAGATACATACCACTGATTCTCACTCTAGTTACAGGTAATTTTCAATCAGTTATTAATTATTACAATGATATTTAATCAGTTAAATAATTGCATTAATTAATAAGCATGTTTGTATTAATCTAGTAATTTCTTGATTCCTTAAGTCAATATTGGAATTACAAAAAATACTTCACTGACATGTTTCTTTATATTTTTGTCACACCAGGTAGCTTTGCAGATAAAATTCAGCCAACAGATGCAAACATTGTCAGGAAAGAAGCAGAGACTGTTACTCTGAAATGTTCATATGAGGCAAGCAGTGAATATATTTTGCTTTACTGGTACAAACAATATCCTAACAGCGCACCACAGTTTTTACTGTATAAAGGTGCAAGGTCAAATGCAGGTACTGGGAGCACTCCTGATGATCGTCGACTAGAGTCGAAAACAAGCAGAGACTCTACTGAACTTACTATCAGAGGTCTAAAGCTCTCAGATTCTGCACTCTATCTTTGTGCTCTTAGAGTTGGAACACAGTGATACAGAGTCACTGAAAGGCTTTACAAAAACATCAACATGGTATATTAAGTTTCTAAAACCACAGAAGATGAAAGAGACTCACTTTACCAACTTATCAGTTAACCACAGACACAAACAACATTTGTGAAAACATTTGCAGCTGGAGCTAATAGCCTGAAAAGAAACATGAGGGATTAACACAACTATACTTTAATTCATAAATCTACATCTACATTCATTTATTAAATGTTTATTCTGCATGTTCATTTGAACAGATGTGAGTTTGATCATACAGATAAATATAATAATATAAAAAAAATTAGTGACAAGATTTGATTGCACATAAGGGTAATGTCTATAATCTTAAACATAATTATTTGATGGAGGGATGATGACTCTAGCCTTTTGAGCTTGTCCTCTGTTTTCTTATTTGTACTGTGATTTAAACGTTCCAACTTAAGGTGGACTGCTGACACTAAATTTCCCCTAAGTCTGAATGAGTGTGTGAATGTGTCTGTGCATTTTGTCCTGCATTAGACTGCTGTATCATCCAGGGTGTATTCCTGCATCATCCCTAGTGTTGCTGGGAAAAGCTCCAGATTCACCTGCCCAGGACAAAGCATGAATGAATGAATGAAGGTGTGTATATATAATGTATATAGACAGTTGTGGAACTGTGACCAGGATAAAGTAGGTACTAAAAATAAACTCTGATTGAATGACCATTCATTAGGTTGCAGCTGCAGCTTATGGATCTGGGGCTTGGTTTTACTGTAGTTTTAGCAAACTAAGATTTGCTAATTGTCTAGTAGATGAGAAAGAGTTGCTGTGTGAGGTAAAGCAGAGTTGTCATGAATATGAATAAATATGATGTTTATTTCAAAAAATAAACACAAACTAACTAAACACTCAGGATAACAATGTTATTATGCCCACTTGGTTTTCTTCACTATTGCTGATATTGCTAAGTCCTTTAGTTTGCAAGTTACAAACCAAAAGAACAAGTATTTTAAAAAGTTGCTTAATAATAAATTGTTGTCAATAAATTCAAATAAATTGGTGTATTTATATTAAAGGCTGTTGACAACAATTCATCCACCCAGAATACACTGTTTAATGTAATCACAATCATCTTTAAGTAACCAAACATAACTATAAAATAAATACATATCAGTTTCTGATTGCCAGTGAAATGTAGTTAGAGTGAGAATGTTCTTTTAGCTGATTGTTTATAACAGACGTGTTCTTGAACATTAATGAGGAAAGGCTCAGGTGCACAGTTTATTCTCCTCTTGATCAATAGATGAAGAAAATTGTTGGAGGAAAAGTTTCTGTTCCTCTGCAGCTCTTTTTCTCTATAGACAATATTCTGTTTGTGAGACCTGTATGATTGTAATTAACACCAGTGCAATCATAGCTCCAGTTTTGTTCTTTGGTCACTACACTTAATTAACCCTACTGAATAAAATCAGATGGAAAAATATTTGAAGTGAACTGGAACAGCGATTTAGTCCAGGAACTCTATGGAACTCTGTATGGGAAGGCTATACAAAGAAATGCAAAAAATACTAAATATATACATTATATAATATTAATTATAGTTCAGAAGTTTATTTATTAATGTCATTAATAAATAAATTACCTTCAATTACCTTAAAAACCAAGTCTTTCTTATTTCTCCACAAGATGGTGTAGTGAGTTATCTTATTGTGGGTCAGGTGCTAGGACTCTGCTCACATCCTCCAAAGATGTAGACTCTGTTATAAATACTTCTTTGCAGAATAATATGAACTCTAATAAACATGCTTTATCACAACAAACAAATAAATGCCACAAGTCAAGACACTACTTATAAAATATAAAAACTAAAATATTTACTAATTTTAATTGTTAGTAAATTTGTATAAAATTGAATAAATACAATAATAGAATAATTTCTTTGTTTACTATGTAAACAGTTTCAGTAGAGTTTCCCAAACAAGGCAGAATGTTTCAGTAAAGATCAACAATCTGTCAGTAACACTGGAGACACTGTCATGTGATGCTGGGGGGTGGAGCTTCGCGAACATTTATCATGTTAATATTTCAGAGTACAAAAAGAGTTCAGAAGCTTTTAACTTTCATTCAGCTAAAATCATTCATCATGTTCACTGTTATATTCATGTGTCTGTGGCTTTCACTAGGTGAGTTAACATTGACCTTTTGTTAGTTTATATATTATGTGTTGTTTATTAATTGTGTGCTGTTAGAAATCATGATTTCTGTATGTAATTCTGGCTTGATTCTGGCATAAAGTTTTGAATTTTTCTTATTATTAAAATATGTGTTGATTTCGTGATTAATTAGTCCAAGGCAAAATATGAGTCTGACTTTTGCAGTTTAGGCTTTATTATGTAAAGTTTAAAAACATAATGTTCTCTTCTCCATGGCAGATTCAATAAAGCCACTTTTCCCTCATAAAGTTGTAGATGAAGGTGATGATGTTACTCTGTCCTGCAGCTACAAACACTTCAGTGGTACTGTAGAGAATCTGCAGTGGTACAGGCAATATCCAAAATCTAAACCTGAGTTCCTTCTTTATATTTATCACAATGGAGATCTAAGTCCCAACACTCCCCCAAGAATGTCTGTTAAAGTTCATGATGATAAACAAGTGGATCTGATCATCTCCTCTGCTGCTGTATCAGACTCTGCTCTATACTACTGTGCTTTATGATTACACGTTACACTTTATCTGTTGTAAATACAAACTGCACATACCTCTCTATGCACACTCTGACATAGCCTTATTTATTGTTGTACATATTTACATATTTATCTGCAACTGTTCTGGTAGATGCTAAACAGCATTTTGTCACTATGTACCTGTACTTTGCAATGACAAAGTTTTATCTATCTATCTATCTATCTATCTATCTATCTATCTATCTATCTATCTATCTATCTATCTATCTATCTATCTATCTATCTATCTATCTATCTATCTATCTATCTATCTATCTATCTATCTGCAGATGTTAAAGGACGCCAGCCTTCTAAGGAAGTCCAGGCGGCTCTGTCCTCTCCTGCACAGAGTGTCTGTGTTGGCAGTCCAGTCCATTTGATCATCCAGCTGTACTCCAAGGTATCTGTAGGTCTTGACAAACTCCACACAGTCACCGTTGATGGTCACAGGCTCCAGTTGAGGCCTGGGCCTCCTGAAGCATCACCACCATCTCCATGGTCTTTGTTGTGTTGAGGTGCAGATGGTTACAGTCACACCATGCAACAAAGTCCTGTATCAGTTTTCTGTCCTCCTCCTCCTCATAGCAAGGTTGGGGATTTTTCAGGGTGGATCTGGGGCTTGGTTCCACAAGGTTTAAAGCTGTAGTTTTTTTTTCATTCTAGGCTGTACTAATGGTGTAGTAGATGAGTGAAATATTACATTGCAGAATGTAATAAATATGAATAAATATGAGTGGGCAGAGCTACATTTGGAGACATCTGAGACAGAAAATCAAATATTATTATGGTTAATGTAACTGTGTGAAGTGAAATATTGGAGCTGAAATTAATGAATGGATATGAGATTAAAGTGCAGACTTTCAGTTTACTCTCACTTTACTAAACACACTCTAAGTGAAAACCAATGCACTAGAGATGTTAGAAGATGGTGTAGTGAGTTATCTTATTGTGGGCCAAATACTAGAACCCTGCTCACATGCCCAAATATGTAGACTTCTGTGATTATACATAATTCTTTGCAAAATAATATAGACTCTATCTGTTGTTCAATCCTACATACATAGTGCTAGACCTATATGTAGAATTTGCAGTTATTACATACAATATCATTAAAAATGTTTGACTTATATTTGTAATATATTTGTCTCCAGCAAGGACAAGCACATTACAGCTGCATTGAATAAAATGGGCTCTGGACAGATTCTCTCATCATAGGATAAGAAACTTTACCCTTTCTTTATAAACACAGTTTCATGTTTAAATGACCAATCAGCAGATATGAGATCAAGTCAACTAGTTTTACACAGCGGTTTTATTAAGCAATGAGTTAAATGGCAATAAAGAATAATAGATAACAGAATGAAAAGAGCCTGGTTTGTTCCTCACATAATAAAATACCACCTCATGAAAATGTAATCCTATTTAATAAACATGCTTTCAAATACCTTATTGTCCAGACACCACTTATAAAATATAAACAATAATAAAATCAAATATTTACTCAATTTAATTAATAGTATTATTTTTTCTTGCTGTCAGTTTTTGTTTGTTTATTATGTAAACAATTTCAGCACAGTTTCCAAACAAGGCTTAATGTAAAGCCAGGATGTTTCACCGTCATCAACACTGGAGACACTGTCATGTGATGCTGGGGGGTGGAGCTTCCTGAACATTTATCATGGTAATATATTAGAGTACAGAAAGAGCTTTTTCATTCAGCTAAAACCAGTCATCATGTTCACTGTTATATTCATGTGTCTGTGGCTTTCACTAGGTGAGTTAACACCTTTTGTTAGTTTAGATATTATGTATTGTTTATTAATTGTCTGGTGTTATAGAAAGCATGATTTCTGTGTGTAATTCTGGCTTGATTGTGTTAAACTTTATGTTCTCTTCTCTATGACAGGTGACTCCATGGCAGATTCAATAAAGCCACTTTCCACTCAGAATGTTGTAGATGATGGTGATGATGTTACTCTGTCCTGTGAATATGAAACAAGTGCTACAGGATTCTCTCTGCACTGGTACAGACAATATCCAAAATCTAAACCTGAGTTCCTTCTTTATATTCACCAATATGGAGCTCTAAGTGATAACCGTCCCCCAAGAATGAATGCTACACTTAAAGATAAGAAAGTGGATCTGATCATCTCCTCTGCTGCTGTATCAGACTCTGCACTATATTACTGTGCTCTGGCGCCCACAGTGACAGGAAATCCAGCTGCACTGTACAAAAACATTGACACTGTTTTCTTTCTCTCTCAAAATGTATATTTTTAATTTAGTTTATATTACTGGTAAATGTTGTATTATTTAGAGACAGCTCCTTTCTTGATGGGATGCCAGTCTTTCACAGTGCATCATGCACACACATTCACACTCTCCTTCACTCTTAGGGGCAATTTCTAATTAAATTAGAAGTGCACTAAAGACAAGCTATGGCTCCAGATATATAACATTGAACTATATATAGCATCTAGGATAATTCACTCAGACCAGTGATGAAGTAATGAGGAAATCTCCAGAACTAAGGAATGAGTTTGAGGCTTTGCAGGATATAAGAATTAGACTTCTCATGCTTTGTTGCTTCTATTGGGATGGAGTATATCTGTGTAATTTAACACTGCAGTGTTTTGTCAATTCATTTTATATTTTGTGTGTACTTTAATCTGTTTGTGTTAAAGCATTACACAGGAAACCTGCACTTCACATAGAATTATCTCTTCAGATGGTATAACCACTACAGACCAATTCCTGGTATTTTTACACAAGTGACTAGAACTGCCTTTATATATTAGTCCATCAGTTTTTTTTTTGTCTTGTGCACAGTGTTCAGTTTGAGTTAGAGAGACTCTAGCAAAAGTTTGGAAAAAGAAGAAAGTGTGAAGCAAAGACAGAATTATCTCTTAAATCTTCTGAATGGTTTAAAATATCCTGCTGTGATTTATGATCAGGCGTTTAAGCGAATTCATCTAAAGGGAATTTTGTGTGTTTAATCCCCTGATTGGACAGAAAGTATATCATGTGAATTGATAGATTTCTGAAACAACCAATACAGTTTAGTTATTGAGGTTTATCACTGTTTTCAACAACTCTTTAAAACAATAACATGCCCAAATACAAACTCAGCAACATTTCAGATAGAAATACATTTGGAATTATAAATCCATCACACTACCCAGTGCTGTAAATGCAATTTTATATGATCTAATATAAAATGATTAATACAGAACATCTGGATGACGTGGATGACCAGAAAAAAATAAACCATGTCAAGAATGTCATATAAACATACATACATACACTATATTGCCAAAAGTATTCACTCACCTGCCTTGACTCGCATATGAACTTAAGTGACATCCCATTCCTAATCCATAGGGTTCAATATGACGTCGGTCCACCCTTTGCAGCTATAACAGCTTCAACTCTTCTGGGAAGGCTGTCCACAAGGTTTAGGAGTGTGTTTATGGGAATTTTTGACCATTCTTCCAGAAGCGCATTTGTGAGGTCACACACTGATGTTGGACGAGAAGGCCTGGCTCTCAGTCTCCGCTCTAATTCATCCCAAAGGTGTTCTATCGGGTTGAGGTCAGGACTCTGTGCAGGCCAGTCAAGTTCATCCACACCAGACTCTGTCATCCATGTCTTTATGGACCTTGCTTTGTGCACTGGTGCACAGTCATGTTGGAAGAGGAAGGGGCCAGCTCCAAACTGTTCCCACAAAGTTGGGAGCATGGAATTGTCCAAAATGTCTTGGTATGCTGAAGCATTCAGAGTTCCTTTCACTGGAACTAAGGGGCCAAGCCCAGCTCCTGAAAAACAACCCCACACCATAATCCCCCCTCCACCAAACTTTACACTTGGCACAATGCAGTCAGACAAGTACCGTTCTCCTGGCAACCGCCAAACCCAGACTCGTCCATCAGATTGCCAGATGGAGAAGCGCGATTCGTCACTCCAGAGAACGCGTCTCCACTGCTCTAGAGTCCAGTGGCGGCGTGCTTTACACCACTGCATCCGACGCTTTGCATTGCACTTGGTGATGTATGGCTTGGATGCAGCTGCTCGGCCATGGAAACCCATTCCATGAAGCTCTCTGCGCACTGTTCTTGAGCTAATCTGAAGGCCACATGAAGTTTGGAGGTCTGTAACGATTGACTCTGCAGAAAGTTGGCGACCTTTTCGCACTATGTGCCTCAGCATCCGCTGACCCCGCTCCGTCAGTTTACGTGGCCTACCACTTCGTGGCTGAGTTGCTGTCGTTCCCAAACACTTCCACGTTCTTATAATACAGCTGACAGTTGAGTGTGGAATATTTAGGAGCGAGGAAATTTCACGACTGGATTTGTTGCACAGGTGGCATCCAGTTCCAGATCCATCACAGTTCCACACTGGAATTCACTGAGCTCCTGAGAGCGACCCATTCTTTCACAAATGTTTGTAAAAACAGTCTGCATGCCTAGGTGCTTGATTTTATACACCTGTGGCCATGGAAGTGATTGGAACACCTGATTCTGATTATTTGGATGGGTGAGCGAATACTTTTGGCAATATAGTGTATCATATAACTGTTTTATGCAAAGTGCGATGACTCTGCAAGTAAGACAGACGCGTTAGGAACATCAACTTTTTCCTCAGATGTGGTAGTCATTTACTAGGAAAAGTCTCGCTACACTCAGAGTTGCTAATGTTATCATCAAGCGCTAACCAAATTCTGTGTGTAGTTAAATGCTAACCTGGAAAATAGCATAATGTTAAAACACCTGGCTCATAAATGCCACTGAATGTTGATTTATTCATTATGAAGGATTTTTTTTTTTCCTAGCACTTGATGCTAGGTCTAGCTACAGTTTAACTCTGGTTGTATGGAGCGACATGTTGACGTTCCTGATAGTTCTGTCTCATTTCCACCTTCACTGCACTTCTATCTCGTACTAAACTGTTATGTGATAGCTAGCCAAATATCCACAGCCTTTAAATTATTCCTGGTGTGCAAATTTTTACAGAGACATTTGGTTATCTTGTCTAACCATAAGCACCGTGTGTGTGTGTGTGTGTGTGTGTGTGTGTGTGTGTGTGTGTGTGTGTGTGTGTGTGTGTGTGAAGGTGTTCGTATGGGTGGCAGGGGGAGTACTGCAATCAGTGTATCCCATACCCCGGCTGTGTGCATGGTACCTGTGAGGAACCGTGGCAGTGTCTCTGCGACACCAACTGGGGAGGACTGCTCTGTGACAAAGGTAGTCCAGTTTCCATGGAAACGTGCGCGATATTACCATATACTTTAAAGTTATTAGCATATAACTAACGCTCACATGTTAACTGATATTAATATCAGTGGATCGTTGGAGCGGGGTGTGGATCGAGATGTGATCGTGTGTGTGTGTGCGTGTGTGTGTGTGTGTGTACGCGTGTGCGTGTTTGTGTGTGTGTGCGTGTGTGTGTGTGTGTGCGCGTGTGCGTGTTTGTGTGTGTGTGTGTGCGTGTGTGTGTGTGTGCGGTTTAGACCTAAACACGTGTGGCACCCGGCAGCCGTGTCTGAACGGAGGAACATGTAGTAACACAGGACCCAACAAGTATCTTTCTAGTACAGCTAGATCAGCATATCTCTCTGCCCTAATCGACGATAACAAAAACAATCCTAAATTTTTATTTAGTACTGTAGCAAAACTAACTAGGAGTAAAACCACTGTAAAAAAGCACACACCATCTATATGCAGCAGAACCTTGTGCAACACTAACGTCCTCCTGCTCAACTCTGACAAGACAGAGGTGCTTGTACTTGGAGCACATGCAGCTACAGATGTGGCATTTAAAAATGCGCGCTTTTTCTCACGGTATGCCGCGATTCCGCCCGCAGTGTGCCGCGAGATCCTGCGAGTCGGCGCTTTGGTATTTAAATGCATGTGTTGTACTTCACCGAATTTCCACCAGGTGGCACATGGTACAACTCTGGCCTGAGCACATTATACAGTATAATGCAGTTCTTATATATATATATTTTAATACTTTAATACATATATAATAATATTTACATTTTAAATGAATATGTATAAATTTACCCGTGACTGTGTGAGTGTAAAGCTGCGAAGTATTTTATGTGCTTTGTAAATACTTAATTGCGCTGGTGTTGTCCCGCCATTTGCACATAACTTGTTTTTGTTCAACTTTAAAGATGCCTGTGCAAAGATAAAAATTAAAATGGAAAACCTCTTCAGATTAAAGTCATTATAATGCAAAATTTAACTGGTAGTTATTCCAGAAAAAAAGTCAAACTAAATAAAATTGTGACAAAGTAGTAATATTTCGCAAAGAAAGTTAACACTATGAGAATAACGTAAAAATCACGAGATTCGTAGCAATACAGGATTAAATTCGTGATATTTTGAGAATAATGTCATTATTTACATTAACATGTTTAGAGTGATGAATAATATATTAGGCCTATTTGTGTATAGTGAAATTAAGGTATTAATAAAACGACTTAATGCATTAAGCTACTTTGAGAATACGCATAAAAGTGAAACTTTACTCGTTACAGTTACTCTCATTGGTTGGTGATTATTGTTTCGCGCGCAGAGAGCAGCGGAAAAAAGAATGGTTTATTGATCTACCTAAATAAATATGATATTTTAAAAATGTCAAAGAGACTGTCAAACATATTTTTTCATTTTTTAAAATCCATGAGAAAAGCTGATGGTGTGCCTGATCAAAAGAGATCCTGAGAAGATGGAACTGCACACCTTTTATCAAGATAGTGGGAGACAGAAGCAAAGCGAGTTACACCGGTCAGTAACGGAGACAGAAACCTCCACTGATCAGATAAATGATACTGAGCACAGTCCTACTATATCGCATATGGTAGCAGCATGGACAACGCCAGGCCATTTTAAGGTGGGCTTTAGCCCCCCTAACATTTCTACTCAGCCCTCCTAAAATTCTGCCATTCTCCATAAACTCTATACCAGCGACGATTCTAGGATTTTCATTTAAGGGGGCTCAACCCCCAATGTGGGTATAATAGTAAAAATATAATAATTAATTAATTAAAATAAAGGTTTGACTAACAGGGTAGGATGGTGATCTCCCCAATCCCCTTTAAATTTTACATAAAAACAGACTTTGGCTCCTCCCCGTCTTTCAGCGCGTTCTTCAATCCTCAGACCACGGCGTCACAGAGCGAGGATCAGAGGACGTGTGTGTGTGGGTGTGGGTGGGTGTGGGTGTGTGTGTGATCAGGAAGACTCGTATTTGGCTTGTTCAGTACTCAAATGTTTACCATCCTACCCTGTTAGTCAAACCTTTATTTTAATTAATTAATTTATTTATTTTTACTATTTACCCTCATTTGGGGCTGAGACCCCCTTAAATGAAAATCCTAGAATCGCCCCTGGCAAAGAGTTAAATGGCTTCAACTTGGGGCATATATACATTCTAATGTAGCGGGCGTCAGTATTTAGGAACACATATCATCTGAAATATATGATCAATATGGAACAGAATAATACACGAGACCATTCAGCAATGGATTAATGTTTATAATTGCGCTACCACCGGTTAGTGACGTCATGTTCCGGGAAAACTGAAGTTGTGTGGTTGGTGTCGGTCACAGCGGCGAGACACTGCTGGTTTTGTTCCGGAAATTATTCATTTACAAATTAAGCACTGTTTGGGGGGCGATATCCAGACTTGGACCAGGAGCGATTGCAATATTTGAAGGGATAATGGACCGGTCTTTCTTCGAGGAAGCTATCATAAAAGAAACCGCCGACCAATGTAATCACTCAATAAAAACCTTAAAATAATAAAAATGTGGTCTGATTGCATTAAATAAAAAATAAACATTATGCAGACTCTTCAGCTTGCTCATCATTTTGGTTAGAAAGTATTAAACCGATTAAACTAACTAAAGACTAGATTGTGACATACAAAGGTGAGTTATTGTACAGTTTTATCCCCGAATTCGGCACCGTGTTCTGACAATCTAACTCATAAGAGTAAACCCTCCCCAACCCTAAAAGTCAGTGTGGGGGAGGATCTCTCAGATAGTCTGAACACCGCTCGAACCGGTTTTTACATGTAAATTACATTTAGCACCTCTTTGGGGAAGAAAGGCGAAGAGATCGCCTCAAAAACATCCTAAAACTTCCCCTAATTTAATCCACTAACAAACATCCTGCTGTCTATGTATATTCATGTATATTTAAGCTGTGAAACAATAAACAAACAATATTAAATCAGATAGTATATCAGAACTACTGTAGTAGGCGGAGGCTCCTGTAAAGCTTTTTTATATGCCATTTAATGTCAAAGAAATGCGCTACATAAACTCAGATGAATGTGGGAAGTAAGATTCAGAGTGCATGAGTTTACAGTACTGTACATAGCAGCGGGCTGCGGGAGGGAGATGCTGCAGTGATTATTAAACAGAGACCATGTTCAGATAGATAGATATATTTCATATTTAGAAGTGTTTTAGAGAATATATAAACGTGACATAAGATAATATATAAGTGCTACAGTAACGATCAAACGCGTATGATGTAAAAACTATTAATAACTGAGCCATAAAAATGTTAGAGCCATTTGACCAATCCATAAACAAATTTTTACATATTGCTATAATATTATAACAATGGCTTGAAATAGCTTTTAGGCACAATATGTTTTATCCATTTCACTCAAAACGAGTGCGTAAGTAGAAGAAGGGCGCATTTGTAGAATCTTAAGATTTTTTTTAAACGTATCCTGATGGAGGCTCGCGCTCCGTGTTCAGCTGCCTGCAGGGCAACGCGCTCTTCACGCTTCCATCACACGCAATAAAACCTCACACCAAGTTAAATATGAATTCCACACGTTTACTTTCTTTGTTGCTTGTTTTAATCTGCTTCTGAGAGAAATTCCGTGGCCAAGCACATCATTTAATGTGTTTGACTTCATGCAACAGTATTAAACTCATGCAATATAGGGATTAAGTTGTAATGTTTTATTTATTTTCACTTCATGATGCAGAAAAACTAGTTGCTATTTAGTGCTTTTGTTACCTCTAGGTTGGTGTAACAGCATGCCCAGATCCAGAACACCAGAGGGAGCCCTCACCCGAGTATTAACACACACAAACTCAATTCCGGGTCTGCTTGGGCATTTAAGCAGCACACACCCTTTGTTATACGCAAAGTATCATTCCCTCGAGATGTACCAAGCCTTTGTTGAATTACTACCTTGATATTGCTATGAACCTTGCCTGTTATTATCTGACTACGAGTTTCTGTTTTGGTTTCTAGTGTTTGCTTTCCGGTTTTTGACTTGTGCCTCGCTTTATGGTTTCCGATTTCTGCATGTGGATTTATCAGTAAAGATCTGCGCATGGATTCGAACATTCCGGTCTCAGACGAGTCCTTACAATAGGATTATTGTAATGTCTTACTGTCTGGATGTACCAGTAGGAGCATAAATTAGCTCCAGTTAGTCCAGAACACAGCAGCTAGAGTCCTAACTAGAACCAGAAGATATGAACACATCACTCCTATCTTAGCCACACTACATTGGCACCCAGTCAGATTTCGCATTGATTATAAAATACTGTCACTGACCTATAAAGCACTAAATGTTCTCCCGCCACAGTACCTGAGCGATCTTTAGTCTTTTATGATCCGACACGCCTACTCTGTTCAAAGGGTGCAGGTTATTTGGTAGTACCTCAAGTAGAAACCACACAGTTATGGAACAGCCTTCCAATTAGTGTTCAGGATTCAGACACAGTCTCAATGTTTAAGTCTAGGCTGAAGATGCATTTGTTTAGTCAAGCTTTTAATGTATAGTTTTCTTAAGTTAAGGAGCAGATCTGGAAGGTCAGTCGCTCAGGTTTGCTGACTGTGAAGTGGTTGGATGCTTTATGTCCCGGGAAGCCTTCATGTCTGTCACCTTCAGGCTCTCCCTTTTAGTTATGCTGTCATAGCTAGTCTTGCCGGAGTCTTTAAACATCACATGATCAGAAGCATACTTAATATCTTATTAATCTTAATATCTTAATATCCTATTTTCCAGCTTCCGGTGTGACCACTGCCTCTACCCCTGGTCAGAGTCTTGTCGCTTGGTGGTGCTCACTGATGCTGTGGATGGATCTGTGTGGACAGCCTGACCCAGGAGACAGCCATGGACAGAGCCACTTGGGGACTTTCACACCATCACAGATCTGCCATTACATCTGTCAGCTTGAGACAGCAAGGAATTAGTGTCTTTAATGACCTCAGAAACTACAGTGACCTAATAGTTCCTCATGAGCCATTTATTGCTGTTGTAAAAAGGACATTAATCAGCTACAGTTACATTATTTACTGTCCAGTGTCACCCAAATGAGGATGGGTTCCCTTCTGAGCCTAGTTCTTCTCAAGGTTTCTTCCTTATATCATCTCAGGGAGTTTTTCCTTGCCACCGTCACCACAGGCTTGCTCATTTGGCATAAAATAAAATAGGGATAAAATAGTTTAATAATTTAATTTAATAATTTTTTATTTTTTAATTATATAAAAAATATATCTATCATTCAGTGGTGTGCTGTCAGGGCCAGCAAGGCCTTCTCTGCTGGCCTAAACAGCAGTGATCCGAATCACTGACTTGCATTTTAATATAATTAAAATATTTTTCCATGAATGTGTATTAAATTATTCTCCATAGTCTATTCTCTACATTTCATAGCTTTGCTCTTGGTTGCGCTGCTTCCAGTAGTGTATATTTATGATAAGAGTATTTATCCAATCATATTTCAGCCAGTAGCTGATATCATGTGTTGCCAGGGTGAAAGAAATCTGCCTTAAGGCCTTCAGAATCAATAGTGCAGGCACCCGTAGCTTAAAATAAGTGGCAATGAAACTGTTACATCACTGGGGCCATCTAGCAGGCATACGATTACGTCAGCAATTTCCCGTCCTTTGATTGGATAATTGGAGTAGTCAGAGAGGCAGCGAACTGCACATAAACATTGTTTCTATATTCGCTGTGTCTCATTTCGGATGCTGCGTCCTCAGGAGATTGCTCTTTGCTGCATATGTCATCAAGAATGTCTTTTTTGAGAAATGTAACCGTAAAAAAATTGACTATTCCTTGTGAGGTGTGAAATACTGTAGCCTAATTTCTTTATTACTTTGCTATTTAACGGTTGATTATTATCTATTGCCATAGCATCCAGGGACGATTCTAGAATTTTCATTTAAGGGGGGCTCAGCCCCCAGTGAGGGTATAATAGAAATAAAATAAAATAAAATAAAAAAATAAAATAAAATAAAGGTTTGACTAACAGGTTAAGATGGTAAACTTATTGCAGCATTCCACTGTATTGCATAGATATGTATAACACAGTACTGAACAAGCCAAATACGAGTCTTCCTGATCACACACACACACTTGTCCTCTGATCCTTGCTTTGCGACGCAGCAGTCTGTGGATTGAAGAACGCGCTGAAAGACGGGGAGGAGCCGAAGTCTGCTGCCGTTTTCATATGAAATTTTGAGGGGACCGAGGCGATCACCAATTTGTGTACAATTTATAGAGAATTGTAGAGGGCTGAGTAGAAAATGGCCTAGCAACGCCCATGGTGGCGTCATAATGATGGTATAGAGGTGGATTAATTCAGGAAGGTCACCAGTGAAGGCCTAGGTCTGAAATGCACAGTCCACCACTGGTATCATTACATAACTTAATTCCACAATGGGTTCATTCATTAATCTTCAGTAAAGTCTTTATCCTGATCAGGGTCACGGTGGCTCCCTATCATGGACACACTAGGCACAAAGAGGGAACACACCATAGCAACGGAATCAAGCACATGGACACTAACACAAATCATGTGTAAGCATTTTTTTATGTTGGCTACTGGAACCAGTGCTACTTGATGAAAAGAAACCAACTTGTACTTAGTTAATGTTGACTATTTACGTGAAATAAACGTAAAGTTAAATAAAGTTCCTGCAACTTAATACCTTTCATTTTTTTGTGTTCTTTGGGCACATACCCAAGAACACTACTTGATGATGTCTCCTTTCCAGCATTTTGGACTTGCAATAGTAGTCAACTGAAAAGTTTTGCACAGGCCCATAGAACAGGAAGACGTGCATTTGCATGGTACAGTACAATAGCATCAGTGCTTGACAACCCAGTAAAAAGCATTCTGGCTTGTTGGTTTGATGGAATGATTCATCCTTTTTGTGCAAGAGGTCCTGGGTTCAAATCCTGTATGAGCCTATGCTTTCCCATTAACTCTTTGTTCTGCAAGACTTGGATTTTGCTTATCATGTTAACCAAGATTCATGATGTATTTGGCCCAATGCCAAGAGCTGCTTACTTGGTTCACACTTGGCTGCTGGGTTCTTGAGGGTTGCAGAAAGGTTAAAATCCTACAAGAGCCCTTGCTTTATTGTTAACTTGACTTTGTGTAACCTTTTGATCAGACCCAAGTCCATACAAACAGGATGGCCGTACAGTTGCAGAGTACAGTGAACATCCGTCTGCATACAGCAAGCGAGAGAAGGATGTCGTGGCTTGTTACTTAGGGTGTGAGAGGTCCTGGGTTCAAAACCCTGATTTTAAGTGGAATAGACTGGGTGGGATAAAACTAATGAAAACTTATAGGGCTGGCTGCTTGTTTCTCAAGAGGTTCAAGATCCATGCTTTATTCAACCAAATAACCTCTGATATTAATTTGAATATATGATTGAATGCAGTTATTATACTACAGACACAAAATGCAAACAATTAGTAAAGAAGCTGTCATGCTAGCAAACAGCTAAATATTATCACTAAACATATCTAAATTTAGCCTCAACAAATTTAAACAAGCAATAAAATATATTATGAACATTCACTGCTTGTTGTTTAAACAATGAATTTAGCATATATGATACCAGAGCTGACATGACTATGAGTAAGTAAAAGTGGGTGGAGCTAGATGTGGTAAGATACAGTTTAGAAAGTTTCTCAGAGATCCTGTCATTTATACCTACTGCAAGAGAGACACAACAGTCATGTTACTCTTCTTTATTTTCATAGTTGTTAAAAACATTGGTAAGTCATTTATATTATACACAAACTTTTGATAAATGCTTTTATAAATATATATATATATATATATATATATATATATATATATATATATATATATATATATATATATATATATAAACAATATATGTATTAACAATATGTATTAAATAATTTAAGATACTGAGTTTTAATGTAACACTAGTGACCTGAAGACTTCACTCTTCATTATTTAGTAGTTTATAAAATAGCACTTGATCCAGCACTGATATTAGCCAGTCAGCTTTCTCAGGCAGCTGTGTGCTCCTTCTGTCTGTTAGTGTTGGTGTTGCATGTTATTTGTGATCAGTCAAGGGCTGACAGCACAAGTTAGCAAACTAATTAAAACACAAGGCCATGCTGAACAGAAAAGACTTCTCTGCTCTAAACCCTTTGAGCTGACAGAAAGATCTTCATCCAAAAATATCTCACTAAATCACAAGTTCTCATAGCCAGCGGTAGCAGCATTTAGCTCACTGACTTTAGGTAGCTTAGAAAATGACAGTGTAAAGTTCACATGCCAGAAATACCCCATTTCATCATTTCAGGAATAATGATATTAAATGTTTATTATTCAATGAACAGTTATTTCTTTCTTTATTGTGCTTGAGATCTGATGTGTTCAACATATGTTTCTTTGCAGGTTTACTTTGGTCTTGAGTCTTGAACAATAAAGAATGTCTCCTAATTTGATTTCCCAGTGTGTTTTTGACATTAATTGAAATACTTCAGCACTTAATTGCTGTGGGTTTTGGGAATGTGTCTGTTCCCCATAGAAATCCTGCATCTGTGGAACCTGTAAAAGAAAGCAAGTCTGTTTAGGAAACTTCTAAGTGAGATCGTTCCCTAAGTTAATGATCCATTCAGTATTTCTTTCTAGCTAGCTTGAATTCCTCAAGGTATATGTTGCAACTGTCATTTGTAACCTGTCACATGTAACAGTAAAAGTTATATATTAAGTTATTTCAGGAGTTGTTTGTTCTCTGATGTAACCGTAACAATAGCTAGCTAGCAAGCTAACATTAGCTATGTCTGTTTATAATAGTAGCTTGCAGAGTCAAATGCTGCACTCATACAGTAGTTCAGAATTATCAGCTAACAAAAACACAAAACCTCTTGTTACCTATACAGCCTGAATACAAGTATAGCTTTTCTATTTAAATGAAGTAAAATACATACTTGGAAATGTACTTATTTTCAAAAGTTCAAGTATCAAAGGTTAAAGTATAGTGAGTTATTGTGTCCTTTGGAGACAGCCCTGACCTCTAACTCCGAAAGATATGTTTAAGAGGTGAAGTCAGATGCAGTGGTTTGATCAGCAACAGTGGAATAGTTCTGTGTTGTATTAGTGACTCAGTTCACTGTCACTGATACTGTGAAGTGATGATCTGTGTAAAATTATGCTCCAACAGCATCACTTCCTGGGTGTGGCCTTCTAGATCCACTGCAACCCTGACCAGGATAAAGCAGTTATTGAAGATGAATGAATGTAGGTATATATTGACAGGTGTGGGAGTGTGATCAGGATATAATTCAAGATATAACATAGTTTTCTAATGAACTGATATTAAAGAAAATAGTCTCACTGCTCTGCATTTATTGAGTGTATAACACATTCTGCTCATTCAGTCACTCAGAATAAACTGTTTAATGTAGTCACACTGAGCATCTTTAAGTAGATAAACATAACTATTAGATGAACACAAATTAAATCTATATTAGTTTCTGGTTGTCAGTGAAATATGGTTATAGTAAGAATGTTCTTTTAACTGAGAAAATTGTTGGAGAAAGTTTCTGTTCCTCTGCAGATCTTTTTCTGTCTAGATGATATTCTGTTTGAATCTCCAATCCACTTACTGATGTTTTTAGAATGTGACAGGGAACTGGATAACCTGGAGAAAACACACACAGGACTCAAGGAGAACACCACATAGAAATTATCCATGTGTACTTCACATCCCAACCTGTCAACACCGAGGTACATGTAGGTACACTGCATGGCCACAAGTATGTGGACATCTGACCAAGGAACCCACATGTGCTTGTTGAACATCCTATTGCAAAGTCATGGCCTCCTATTTCAGATATGGGGGTCAATTTAGGCATCTTTATATTTTTGGCCATATAGTGTATTCATGATTAACACCTACAGTCATGTCCATAAAGATTAGCTGATTACAGTGGTATTGATAAAAGTAAATCTAAATGTATATGAAAGCCACAGGGAGGAGGTAAGACACCTAAAGCAAATAAAACACTCAGTTTACCAAACACACACCAAGTGAAAACCAACCTTCATTCAAATCAGCAAATGTCATGCACACATACCAAACACCTCTCTCCTGTGAGGCTTAATGGCTTTCTGGCATCTTTGATAGTATGACCAAGACCAGCAGAAGATTTTCTTCTCACTTTAGTGAAATGCCTTAGAAAATGTTCTATGAAATAAACAACCAAATATGAGTGAAAATGAGATTAAAGTGTATACTTTCACCTTTAATTTAAGAGTTTTTCATTCAAATCGGGTGAACAGTGTAGGAAATACTACACCTTTTTTACTAAGCACAATGATAGTCCACCATAAAATCCCATCAGTTTGTCAGTTTTCTGCAGAGACAGGAGACTAAACCTCGCCTCTTCTATCATCACTACATTCACGGAATTCACATCCACATTCAGCATCCTGTGCAGTTTCTTTTACTTCAGCTGAGCCTTACCAGGAAAATGAATTTAAGAAATCACCCACTTTGTACATGTTTTATCAGAATTCATCAGTACAAATTGGGGCAAAGTGGTAAAGAAGTAGAGAAAACAAACAAACAAACAAAACCTTGTTGTGGTATAGTCATTCTCCTTTCTCCACAAGATGGCGTAGTCAGTTAGCTTATTGTGGGCAAAGGACTAGGTTCCTGCTCACATACCCCAGAGATGTTGATGTTGATTGATAAACTACTTTTATATCCTGGCTTTATTAAGCAGATGGCTATATTAATTATGTTCAAATGAGTCAAATGACAAGAGAAAGAAAAGAGGCTGGTTTGTTCATCACCTCAGTGAAATACCCTCCAAACTGTCCTATTTATAACAACAGGTTTATCACAACAAACAAACAAATAAGCACACAAACAATGCCCCAATGTACAGTATATATTTTAAATTTACAAACACAATATATAGTAATTTAATTATTAATTAATGTTTATAGAATAGATTGAATGTTTTCGTTATTAAAAAATTCTATGCTGTCAGTATTTGTTTACTGTGTGCTTAGGACCGGTTCCTCCTTCGAGGCTGAATCAGTAACATTAGTGACACTGTCATGTGATGCTGTGGGGTGGAGCTTCATGAACCATCATGATGATCACATAGAGCAAAGAAAGAATATTTTCATTCAGCTAAAACTATTCATCATGTTCACTGTTATATTCATGTGTCTTTGGCTTTCACTAGGTGAGTTAACACTGACATTTTGTTATTGCAGAAATATTCATTGTTGAATTACTAAATAATTACTTTTTGTGGTGTTATGAAGCATCAGACTGTAGGTGTGATTTATGTAATTCTGACTTGATTGTGTAAAGTTTAAAAACATTATGATGTCTTCTCTATGACAGGTGACTCCATGGGAGATTCCATAAAGCCGCTTTTCACTCATGAAGTTGTAGATGAAGGTGATAATGTTACTCTGTCCTGCAAATATGAAACAGTTGTTACAGCAAACACCAACCTGCAATGGTACAGACAATATCCAAAATCTAAGTCTGAGTTCCTTCTTTACATCACTCCAAATGGAGATAAAAGTGAATCCATTCCACCACGTCTGTCTGCTGAAATTGATAAAAATAAAAACCAAGTGGATCTGATCATCTCCTCTGCTGCTGTATCAGACTCTGCACTATACTACTGTGCTCTGAGGCCCACAGTGACAGGAAATCCAGCTGTACTGTACAAAAACCTTCACACAGTTTTGTTATATTGAAAGCAGTTCTACTGATGATTTTGAATTTACGTGGCATTAGGGGAATTCTGTCTCTTTTTCAATTCATACAAAATTCATAAATTTGTTTTGACAAATGTTGGATTATTAGGAGACTAATATTATTATTATTTTTTTTCCTGGTCAGAGATCTATAAGTTCTATCAGAGGATACAGAAAGCCATTGCACAGACAGTAACCTAGAGCGTTCAGCTAGGCTGGTTTTCATATATAGACTCTCAAGGGGTCACTCAATCACTTTCATTTTCTGAAGCTCAGGAGTGAACCAGGGAGGTGCAGGAAGAGGGAACCAGACTTATACTGGTGTATAAGTATATATATATATATATACTTATACTGGTGGGAACATGTCCTTCTAAAGCTTGAGAAATGGCAAGGTTATAGCTGGACAGAATCTCAGAAGGGTGGGAAAATTTAGCAGAGTCAAGAATAGAAAAAGCATAAATAGAGAAGAGAAACATATTGGGTCAATCCCTTGTCCATGAGCTTATGGTCAGAGATACCCAGCTTAACCCAAATGAATAGATTAGGTCAAGTGTGTGATCATGAGAGTGGGTGGGTAAGTTTACATGTTGCATAAGGTTAAAGTTTTCCAGTATTGACATAAGTTCCTCGGTTTTAGCAGAATCCGTGTCTACATGGATATTGAAGTCATCAGGTTGTATTACTGGTGAAGATGTTGTGTTCACTAAGGTGGTCAATAGATTAGAATTATAATGAGTGGTGTTAGACCAACCACCTTCAATGTCAGATACTCAAATAAGGTTATATTGTGGAAGGCAGTACTGAATATTTTGAGTTTGTTGCAGTGAACAACAGCATGCTCACCACCACAAGCAGACATATAATGTATTACAGTATTACAGAGAAAAAATCCTTTATAAATATACAAAGTTTAAATACTCTTTTTGATGAATCAAACCTCTTTTTGTCTGTGAACTTTTATTTGCATTTTTAGGTTGTTATGAAGTCTCGTACGAAGACTGAAGCAATTGTTAACGCTGTGATAGCGCCACATTCGGTCGACTTAGCTCTGAAAGCACGGGAAGACATACCTTATTGTGCTGTTTGATGGAAGCAATCACGGCAGCTGAGACTTTCATGCTTACTTAATTGGTAATCAGGGACTACTGGGAAAGATTTGTTCTTCAGGAAAGTATACGAGAGAACATCAGGAGGACTGAAATGATTTTTGACTGAAATAGTGATTTTATTTTCTTCTTTTTTTTCATTTCAACTGATTTTTTTTATTTTACTTTAACCTATGGCCTTAAAGAAAGAAAGAGTGTCATGTAAAAGGTGTTAAATGCTAAACATTTTTTTTTAATTTGTTTGTTTTTGTTCTATTGTTGAGGGCCAAAAGTTGAATGAAAATGATGTTATTACTTTATGTATTAAAGTTCAGTAACATAGTTTCATGGTTGTATTTACACCCTCCCAACTCCATCCTGATCCTTCCACCCACAGTGGGTGTTCTTCTATCATACATACTGCACAAATATTATCTTAACCCCAGCCCTGGTTAAAGAAACTAAATAAAAGAACAGGAATTTTTAAAATTACATTTTTAATTTAACTTAAATGTAATCACTGTTTATTTTATTTTGAACTGGTGCTTTGTTATTGTCTGGTGTTTAAAGGAGTGTACAAATAAGTATAATATTCAATAGTTTCATAATTTTTAAATTTTGTTATTCAGTGTAAACACTCACATTTATGCCAATTTATGCCAGAAATCAATGTTCAAAGTCTCCATACTGTGTGTTCTGTGTTCATACTGTGTTCTGTGTTCATACTGTGTTCTGTGTTCATACTGTGTTCTGTGTTCATACTGTGTTCTGTGTTCATACTGTGTTCTGTGTTCATACTGTGCTCTGTGTTCATACTGTGCTCTGTGTTCTGTGTTCATACTGTGTTCTGTGTTCATACTGTGTTCTGTGTTCATACTGTGTTCTGTGTCCATACTGTGTTCTGTGTTCATACTGTGTTCTGTGTTCATACTGTGTTCTGTGTTCATACTGTGTTCTGTGTTCATACTGTGTTCTGTGTCCATACTGTGTTCTGTGTTCATACTGTGTTCTGTGTTCATACTGTGTTCTGTGTTCATACTGTGTTCTGTGTTCATACTGTGTTCTGTGTTCATACTGTGTTCTGTGTTCATATTGTGTTCTGTGTTCATACTGTGTTCTGTGTTCATACTGTGTTCTGTGTTCATACTGTGCTCTGTGTTCATATTGTGTTCTGTGTTCATATTGTGTTCTGTGTTCATACTGTGTTCTGTGTTCATATTGTGTTCTGTGTTCATACTGTGCTCTGTGTTCATATTGTGTTCTGTGTTCATATTGTGTTCTGTGTTCATACTGTGCTCTGTGTTCATATTGTGTTCTGTGTTCATATTGTGTTCTGTGTTCATACTGTGTTCTGTGTTCATACTGTGTTCTGTGTTCATACTGTGTTCTGTGTTCATATTGTGTTCTGTGTTCATACTGTGTTCTGTGTTCATACTGTGTTCTGTGTTCATACTGTGCTCTGTGTTCATATTGTGTTCTGTGTTCATACTGTGTTCTGTGTTCATACTGTGCTCTGTGTTCATATTGTGTTCTGTGTTCATCTCATGTTTTTTCCTGCTGTCAGTTTTTGTTTGTTTACAATGTAAAGAGTTTCAGCACAGTTTCCCAAACAAGGCTTAATGTAAAGCCAGGATGTTTCACTGTCATCAACACTGGAGACACTGTCATGTGATGCTGGGGGGTGGAGCTTCCTGAACATTTATCATGGTAATATATTAGAGTACAGAAAGAGCTTTTTCATTCAGCTAAAACCAGTCATCATGTTCACTGTTATATTCATGTGTCTGTGGCTTTCACTAGGTGAGTTAACACCTTTTGTTAGTTTAGATATTATGTATTGTTTATTAATTGTCTGGTGTTATAGAAAGCATGATTTCTGTGTGTAATTCTGGCTTGATTGTGTAAAACTTTATGTTCTCTTCTCTATGACAGGTGACTCCATGGCAGATTCAATAAAGCCACTTTTCACCCATGAAGTTGTACATGAAGGTGATGATGTTACTCTGTCCTGTGAATATGAAACAAGTGCTACAGGATTCTACCTGCACTGGTACAGACAATATCCAAAATCTAAACCTGAGTTCCTTCTTTATATTCACCAATATGGAGATCTAAGTGCTAACATTCCCCCAAGAATGAATGCTACACTTAAAGATAAGAAAGTGGATCTGATCATCTCCTCTGCTGCTGTATCAGACTCTGCACTATATTACTGTGCTCTGGTGCCCACAGTGACAGGAAATCCAGCTGCACTGTACAAAAACCTTTACACAGTTTTCTTTCTCTCTCAAAATGTATATTTTTAATTTAGTTTATATTACTGGTAAATGTTGTATTATTTAGAGACAGCTCCTTTCTTGATGGGATGCCAGTCTTTCACAGTGCATCATGCACACACATTCACACTCTCCTTCACTCTTAGGGGCAATTTCTAATTAAATTAGAAGTGCACTAAAGACAAGCTATGGCTCCACATATATAACATTGAACTATATATAGCATCTAGCATAATTCACTCAGACCAGTGATGAGGTAATGAGGAAATCTCCAGAACTAAGGAATGAGTTTGAGGCTTTGCAGGATATAAGAATTAGACCTCTCATGCTTTGTTGCTTCTATTGGGATGGAGTATATCTGTGTAATTTAACACTGCAGTGTTTTGTCAATTCATTTTATATGTTGTGTGTACTTTAATCTTTGTGTTAAAGCATTACACAGGAAACCTGCACTTCACATAGAATTATCTCTTCAGATGGTATAACCACTACAGACCAATTCCTGGTATTTTTACACAAGTGACTAGAACTGCCTTATATATTAGTCCAGCATTTTTTTTCTCTTGTGCACAGTGTCCAGTTTGAGTTCAGTTCAATTCAATTCAGTTTTAACTCTGAACACTGTTACAAACCCAGAGACCACAGATTATTAGGTATGCTCTTGTCATGTAATGTTTCTGAAACAACCAATACAGTTTAGTTATTGAGGTTTATCACTGTTTTCAACAACTCTTTAAAACAATAACATGCCCAAATACAAACTCAGCAACATTTCAGATAGAAATACATTGGGAATTATAAATCCATCAGACTACCCAGTGCTGTAAATTGCAATTTTATATGATCTAATATAAAATTATTAATAGAGAAGATCTGGATGACGTGGATGACCAGAAAAAAATGAACCATGTCAAGCATGTCATATAAACATACATACATATATAAATATGTATAGGGATGTAGTTTCTTTACAGTTTATATGATTCATTGTAACAAATGTTTATTCATCTATTCAGACAGTCATTATGCATGTACAAACAACTGCATGTTACTTTGCTGCATTTAAGCTAAGACAATGTCCTGATAATATTTGACCTGATTATAATACTAGTACTCATGCTTTACTGACAACATATTTTCATCCGCTAATATTTTTAAGCTGCAGTTGCAGGACAGTAAGCAGCTGCTTATATTGTTTATGAGGTAGAGAGGGTTTGTATGCACTTATCATGTATGTATACATGATTACACCTACATAACTATAACTGCTGTTGGTAGTGTCAGGAATCACTGGGACAGTTCCACTGGAGAGGTGCTGACAGGTGGATCAGCAGAGCCTGCTTTTCTGTTTGTTTTCCCTTGCACTTTGTGTCACACCCTTCCTATTGTTCTGTCTTCCCACCTTGTCACTGTCAAATGTTACTTATCCACCCTGTTATACCAGCTGTTATTAATATCAATAAATCTATATTAACATGACGTACTAATTTCTATTTGAATGTTTTTAAGTGATTCATATTGTATGTGTATATTCATGTGTAAACAAGATTCAGACAAATACATCTGAAATGCATTTAAATACAAATAGTTTAATAAGAGAAGCTCTGAAGAAGCATACTACAGAATATATGAGCAAAGAATTGTGTTTAATAGAGAAAATGTATTCAGTCATAGATTTATTAACTGCTGTTTATATTCTTATTGTATTATCTGACTGCAAATGAAAGACAAAAGAACAATAATTCCTGACTGTAGTTATTCAGCTGTAGTGGAATAATGTTGTATTGTGATGGTGACAGTTCACTGATACTGTGTGAAGTGGTGATCTGTATACAGTTACAGCACAACAGTGTCACTTCCTGGGTGTGTCCTTCTAGAGACGTGTAAAGTTCAGCACATACAGCACTATTATACAGAATCCTCACAGAGCTGTGTTCAGAAATGGATCAACTATACAACTTACTGTACATAGTGAGATACATACCACTGATTCTCACTCTAGTTACAGGTAATTTTCATCAGTTTATCAATTAATTAATGGAATTAACTAATATTCATAGAATTAATTCATTTATTTTTAATGTCAGTGTTTTTGGTGTTACACAAAAAAAGATTTTTAGAATGTTTCGATATTTGTATTATGTCTTTATTAATAATTGTTCAATACAACAGGCAGTTCTGCTGATAAAATTTGGCCGAAGGACAAAGATGTCAACATTGTGGGGAAGGAAACAGACACTGTTACTCTGAGATGTTCATATGAATCAAGCAGTGATAGCATTCTGCTTTACTGGTACAGACAATATCCTAACAGCGCACCACAGTTTTTACTGTATAAAGGTGCAAAGTCAGAAAGTTCAGCTCAGCGCAATCCCTCTGGCTCTCGATTCAATGCAGAAACATCCCCAGACTCTACTGAACTCACTATCAAACATCTGCAGATCTCAGATTCTGCACTCTATCACTGTGCTCTTAGAGTAGTAGCACAGTGATACAGAGTCACTGAGAGACTGTACAAAAACCTATGAAATAATTCATTTGAAGTTCAACGTTTAATATCAAAGATACTTCCTTTAGCAACTTATCAGTTAACCACAGACACAAAAGACATTTGTGGTAACATATGCAGCTGAAGAAAGAGAATAAAATAAAGAGGCACTGTGTCACTTGTTGCTGGTGTGTACTGTTTAAAATTTAATTCATTGTACTTTGCTGCAGTTTTTCCCCATGATTAATTCGAATGAATTTTCATTCATGTATATATACAAACACAAATTAGGATTTGTCATGTATTCTAAGAGACACAATATTGTACAACTTGTTTGGGGATTCACAACATTCAGAAGTGTCTAATTTAAGAGGTGTAGTATAATCTAGAGAAGGAGAATAATATTTTCAAAGGTGTCCCAAAGTAACATTGTCAACCTTGCAGAAAATATCCCAATGGCATTTTCCCCAATGTTCTCTTAAAGGTTTTGTGGAGGACAGGGGAGTCAGGGAATCAAACCTGAGGTAAATTTTATGCAAAGTGCTTGATGATGATGATACTTATGTATTTTGATTTAAAAAAAGCACTTGTCTGGTGCCTCTATTGTCTTGGACTTCCAAATGTCATCAAAATGCAGACAAAAGCCATAAATATCATTAAAATAAGTTCAGGTGCTCTAACTGGCAGACTGTTACAGATTTGCAGTTGCAGGTCACCATGTCAACATGACAGATGAAGAATATCAATATTGTATTTATACTACACACTTATACTGATCAATGCGTACTGTATCAGTGGCCGAGCAGAAGATACTGAATCAGAAGCAGTAGGTACTGATAAAATCATTGAAAAGTAAGGAACAGGTGTGCAGCGGTGGGGCGGTAGGGTGCATACAACGTTAACAAAAACACATGGGAACATTATTAAACCCTGCCAGGACACCAGAGGGCGGTCTGGCAGGGTTTTCATGGACTGCTGGAACTGTCCAGCAGTCAATGACAGTAAATGCAGTCAGTCTGCCTAAAGATGTCTAAAGCCTGGTTAGTTATGCTGCATTTCTCATTCAATAAATGTCACACTTTGCTCAGTTTAATTATGTCTGTGATGGACCTGTACTGCCAGAGAGAAGAGCTTACACACTGTACAGATGGCAGTAGATAAAGTTTAAAATGTTTTACTGACCTAATCAGAAGATGGGAAATTTTGCCAACAGAACATAATTCCCAGGCTGTAACACAAACATGTTAATATGACTTATTACAATATGTATTTACATGTGTATCATTACATAACTGAATTCCACAATGGGTTCATTCATTAATCTTCCTAATCAGAGTCACTGTGGCTCCAGAATCTATCATGGACACACTAGGCATAAGGAGGGAATACACCAGTGGTGGGCCGTCAGTGCCAGCAAGGCCTTCTCTGCTGGCCTAAACAGCAGTGATCTGAATCACTGACTTGCATTTTAATATATTTAATATATTTTTCCATGAAAGTGTACTAAATTATTCCCAATTGTCTATTCTCTACATTTCATAGCTTTTCTCTTGGTTCGCTGCTTCCAGTAGTGTATATTTATGATAAGAGTATTTATCCAATCATATTTCAGTCACTGGCTGACATCATGTGTTGCCAGGGTGAAAGAAATCTGCCTTAAGGCCTTCAGAATCAATAGTGCAGGCGCCCTTAGCTTAAAATAAATGGCAATTAAATTGTTAAATTAACCAATCAGATTTCGAGTTGGTGTCACTGGGGCCATCTATCAGGCATACGATTACGTCAGCAATTTCCCGCCCTTTGATTGGATAATCAGAGGCAGCGAACCGTACAAACTAAATAATATATATATATATTAACTCACAATGGCCTGTAATAAAATGAACTATTCCTTGTGAGGTGTGAAATACTGTAGACTAATTTCTTTTTTACTTTGCTATTTAACGGTTGATTAGTATCTATTGCCGTGGCGTCATAATGATGGCATAGAGGAGGATTAACTCAGGAAGGACACCAGTGAAGGCCTAGGTGTGAAATGTACAGCCCACCACTGGAATACACCATATCACAGGTGTGGAAAAAGTACTGAGATTGTACATGTACATGAAGCTTTGTACATTGTCACTTTTTGTGTAAGCATTTTCATTTCTACTGGAACCATTGCTACTTAATGAAAAGAAACTAATCTGTATTTAGTTAATGTTGACTATTTGCATGAAATGAACCAAGTTCCTGCCACTTAATATTGGCTTCCTTTCATTCCTTTCTGTTCTTTGGGCACATCCCCAAGAACACTGCTTGTTGATGTCTCCTTTCCAACAGAATGGAGTTAGTGAAATTATTACAATAGTCGTCAACTGAAAAGTCTAGCACAACTTCCCTGTCCAGGGCAATCTGGCTCATTGGTCTAGAGTTATGATTCTCGCTTTGGGTGTGAGAGATCCCAGATGAGCCCTTCCTATATTGTTAACATGTTACATGGAATAGACTGAGTGGGACAAGACTAATGGAAACTTGGAGTGCCGGCTGCTTGGTTCTCATTTGGAAGCTTGTTTCTCGAGAGGTCCAAGGAGGTGCAAATCCCATGGTATATTTCACCAAATAACCTCTGAAAATCTTCAACCTTGAGCCTATCCCAGGAATGCTGGGAGTAGGGTGGGTCCTTGGATTGAAGCCTCTTACAGGACACCATGCTAAAACACTCATTCACACCTAGGGGCAATCTAGATACAGTATGTGTCTTTATTGACTTGCAAAACCAATACAACATTGTCACACAGAAATCTGGTCTTGTCATACTGACATGCCTAGATGTCATGAAGGGTTCAAATGACTGGAAAATGAACAATACTAATTCTCACAAAGTCCTGAATATGTACAATATGGCTATATTTGTGGACACCTGACCATCAAACTGCTGCACAATTGTAAAGGATATTTTTTTTATTATTACAAAAACATGTTCTAGATCAATAAAGATGTTTTTGCCAAGTTTGGAGTGGAATAAATTGAATGGCCTGCACAAAGATTTGATTCAATCCCACTGAACACTTTTGGGATGAATTAGAATTTTGACTGCAAAATGGACATATTTCCAATGAATATTTATTGACACGAACTGAATATTTAATCATCTAACATGTAATATTAGCAGCACAGTGGCTTAGTGCTTAGCATGTTGTTCTTAGTGGAACTTAGTGGTTCACCTCACACCTCCAGTATCCTGGGTTTGAGTCTCGCTCCTGTTCACTGTGTGTATGGAGTTTACATGTTCACCCCGTGCTTGGAGGGTTCTCTCTCGGTGGTCTGGTTTCCTCCAACAGTCCAAAAACATGCAATCAAGGCTGATTGGAGTACCCTAAATTGCTGTGTGTGTGTACACTGCAATGGGTTGGAACTATGTCCAGGGTGTATCCTGCCTTGATGCCAAATGATGCTCCCTGTGACCTGAGGATAGATTGGCTAATTGGCACAGACAATGAAATGAAATGTGTAATATGATTAGTGTATAGTTTGCAACACGTTCGAAGTAATGTCTAAATAATGCCAGCAGACAAGTAGATAAACGTTAAATTGCCCCTATGTGTGTGTGTGTGAGAGAGAGAGAGTTTAGTGAGTTAAAAAAATATTTTAGAGTCTCTAAAGGTTTTTCTCTTCGGTGAACACAAGATGGCGCAGTCACTTATCTTATTGTGGGTTAAGTACTAGGGCACCACACAACCTGCTCACATTCTCTGATATAATATCCTAACCCCTGCCCTGGTTACTCTTAGTGCCTAAGCTAATTTCAGAGATACCATTCTGATTAAACAACACAACTGTCCACTTAACACTAAACTGTCATAAGAATAAATACTCATCTAATGTCATTTCTTTAACAAACAAAAGTACCTGCTGTGTCAGAAACACTGAAAACTGGAAACTTATCTGTAAATCTGCCTTTACTCTTCTTTCTTTTCTTCTGATGCTACAGTGAGTACAGGAAAGTTTTATTTTTCAGATTTAACTGTTAGAAATTATCAAGTAAAAAATTTTAATTTCTTCCTTATATTAAAATGTACATTACTCTCTTCCACTTAGTGTTTCTAACATTAATCTGCCTGCTGGTATTACACAACAATTCTCTAATTAAGAGACATCTCTAACATATATAATTAAAATATTTAGGAATGTAATTATTAGATTAGCTTTTTACTAGATTAAATTGATCATTTTTATATAAAAACATTAATATGAGGCTGAATGTAAAGCCAGGATGTTTCAGTAAGAATCAACAATCTGACAACAACATTGGTGACACTGTCATGTGATGCTGTGGGGTGGAGCAATTTTGAAGCTTTATGGTGTTAACATATTAGATTACAGAAAGATCTCCACTATTTTCACTGAGCTAAGACCAGTCATCATGTTCACTGTTATATTCATGTATCTGTGGCTTTCACTAGGTGAGTTAACATTGACTTTTTGTTATTACAGAAATATTAACTATATTATATTAAATATTAGTCTGTGTGGTGATGCAGTGTGAAAATGCAGAGTGTGGGTCTGACTTAAGTATTTCCTGTTGATTATTTAAAGATTAAGAACATTATGTTCTCTTCTCTATGACAGGTGACTCCATGGCAGATTCAATAGAGCCAGATTTCCCTCATAAAGCTGTAGATGAAGGTCATGATGTTACTCTTTCCTGCAAATACAAAACAAGTAGTACTTCAGACGATCTGCACTGGTACAGACAATATCCAAAATCTAAACCCGAGTTCCTTCTTTATATTGTTCAAAGTGGAACTTATAATTCTGATCCTCCCCCAAGAATGTCTGTTAAAGTTGATGATAAACAAGTGTATCTGAACATCTCCTCTGCTGCTGTATCAGACTCTGCTCTATACTACTGTGCTCTGAGGCCCACAGTAACAGGAAATCCAGCTGCACTGTACAAAAACTTTCACACAGTTTTATTATACTGAAAGTAGTTCTGCTGATGATTTTGAGTAATTTACCTGCTATTTCTGAGGAATTCTGTTTCACTTGTAATTTATGCAAAATACATAAATATATTGTAGTCTGACAAATGTTGGATTATTAAAAGACAGCTAATTGGGTTTTTTTCCAATAAAGCTTCACTATATGCTAATCCGTGATCTATAGCCTTTCTTGGGAAAACTGGGAATGAGGGAGGATGTGAGAAATGTGAGAAAATCAGAAAAGACAGAGGAAGCCCATGGGGATACAGTCAGCCATTGTACAGACAGTAACCTGAGCTCAATCTCGAACTGGGGACCATGGAACTGTGAGGCAGCAATACTACCTGATGTCTTGTTCTGACAGCTCAACAGTCCCTGAAAAGTAGAAATTAGGTGAATATCTGTCATTCATTAATGGCATGATATTTTTACTACACATGTTTTACAATATAAACTTTAAGAGGGGTTTTATCTTGTTTTGGTATTCAGTGATCTTAGGCATTTCTTTAGATACAGAGACTATGATCACTGCTGACTCACAACACAAAATACAGCTTGAATAACATGTTGTTGATTTCAGAAAGACCCACAGTGATGACAGTTCTGTTTTGCATCAAATAGGATTTCATCTGGGCCAGAAAATCCCAGAAGTGTCTCGATTTCCTGTAAATACAGGGAAATATTGAGAGCATCTTGTGCATTTATACCGCTGTTTAATATGAAAAGTGCATGCTGTCTCAGAGTACAAAACACTACAGCAGATAGTGAAAACCACTGAAAACATCATCAGGGTTTCTCTTACTTCAATCAAGGATCCTTACCAGAAAGTGTACATTTATAAAGCCACCAGTTTTGAGAACATCACCTCTACTCTTCTACCAGACTCTCCTCCCCTGCCATTAGAACATCTAGACAGAACATCTGGAAAACTCTGTAACAGCTTCTTTCTCACGACAGAACTAATATAAATATATCTAATGAGCTTGATACATCCTCTGTGTGTATAGTATATACACTGTTACTCTGAAATGTTCATATAAGTGAAGCAGAGATAACATTCTGCTTTATTGGTACAAACAATATCCTATAATTATATATCCTGTAATTTTTTTCCATTCATACATTTATTTATTCTTTCATGTGTTTATTATACCTGTGTGTATAAATGTATGTTACTTTACCAAATGTGAACTAAGATCCAGAACAAAATGTGAGCACTCCAGACCATAATTCCATTGTATAGTTACAAGAACTTAAAATGGATGAATAAGGAAAGTGTTAGTCAAATTTGCTTTCTTTTTATTGATCATAATGAAATTCATCAAGATTGAGTGAAAATGAAATGAAAATGGAAATTGTGTATTAACATTTGTATTTTCAGTTAAATGGATGTACAATGTCTGCCAAATTTTACACAGTTTTCACAGTTGCATTTCCTAGGTCTTAAGTGTTACGACCCTGACCTGTGGAAACAGCACTTACTCTTCCCTCCACCACCTTCCATTCACAAACCTGTGCTCCACCTCAGTCCTGCCTCCACATATGGCTTTCATGGAGGAGGTGAGAGGAAGAAACCCTTTCTCTCCAAAAAAAATGGCAGTATCTTAACAAATTCGGGAACAATATTTTTTTGGACTGATGGTTAATCATTATTCATAGTTTCATGTTTGGTGAAGGTCAAACAGAGTTTATCACAACAAACACCTCATACCAAGTGTCATGTTGGTGGAGGGGTGAGGATTCGGTTGTTTTGCAGCCACAGGCTCTAGAAAACTTTTAATCATTTGGACATTGATGATCTCCACTTTATATTAGAATATTCTTGAGACAAATGTAAGACTGTCCATGAGCTTATGTTGTGCTGAAACTGGGTCATATTAAAGGACAATAATCACAAGCACACCAGCAAATTTGTCTCTTTAAGGATGCTGAATCTGAGGACTTGTTTTTGTCTAGGTTAATGTCAGAAATACAGATAAAAAAGAAAAAGACGGGTTATTCTTGTGTTCTGATATGCTGAAATGCTGTAATGATTCCAAATGAATCTGTGAATTGAAACTGTGAACTATTCCCAGCGTGGTGAGCAATACTTTTGTTTTAAATATATTGATGGTTCTTGATGTAAATAATGTATATGTCTATTTAAATTCAGCTCCTGCAGATGGCAGTACATGACATGAAAATACTCTAGAACTGAACCTGATTGGACCTGGACACAACAGAACCATGTGGAGTGTTAAAGTAGCCATGAACATTAAACCTGAACAAAGCTTCAGCACAGATACATGGTGTGTGGAGTGCAGTCCGACTGAAACACTTGAATTACTGCAGAATCTTGAGCTTAATACAAGATGCTTATGTATTTGTGCACATGCTCTCAAACACCACCTTGTTAGGGGTTTTATATTGTTATAATTTGGTGTTTTGTTTAGACTTTAAGGGTGTACTATAAATCTGCTGAAGAATTTAATTTCACAATAAGAATTGTTTGGAATTGCAACAATATATTTTGTAGATTAGAAAAGGTTTAAGTTCATAGAAATAGGAAATACAGGAACTAAATATATGAATCTTTTGCTCATTAAATTCTTTTAGAACATGTGTGTGTATTTTACATAATGCGGCAAATCCTGCACTCTGATTGGTTAAAACAGAGGGAAGCTACAGTTGAGGCTTTGTACATAATAAATGCTTAGATGCTTCACTGAAGACAGAGTAGAAGGAAACTTGACATTTACAATAACATAAAAAGGAAACTTTCAGAAGAACAGAGGAAATTAAAACATGATGGTTTTCTGTATGTTTCTGTTTTTTACCATGTTCATAGGTAAGCTTATATTTTATATATCCCCATATATCATGTTTAAATGTTTTATAACTAGTAAAGAAATGTTTCCATGTGTGAGTGTTTTAGATTGTAAGCATGTACTGTATGTATACTGTATAATATAAAATGATAATATTCTGAAATAAATGTCCTCTTCAGGTGAGAGCACACAGGACAGCATTACTCCAACATCTTCTGCTGTCTATGGTAAAGAGGAGCAAGCAGTTACACTCTCCTGTGATTATAAATACACTGTTTCTATGAACAATCTACAGTGGTATGGACAATATTCCAATGCAGCACCAGAATTCCTCGTTCTGTTGACGGAATCGGGAGGGAATCAGACAGGTGATACTCCTCATCCTCATTTGTCTGCTAAAGTTCATAAGAGTCTGAAGCGTGTGGATTTGGAGATCTCGCCTGCTTCAGTATCAGACTCTGCACTGTACTACTGCGCCTTGCAGCCCACAGTGACAGGAAAGTCAACTTCACTGTCCAAAAACCTACAGAGACCTCAAACATGAAAGTGTTATTGATCCAGTAGAAATATATGTATATAACCATATATGAATACTTTATTTGAAGTGAATAGACAAAACATTCTAAGTGAATCCAAATACAAATAGAAAAGTTAGGTGTGTGTTTGAAGAAGCCACATGTTCACTCCCTCTGCAGTATTAAGTGCAGTTCTCATAAACAATAGTGGCAGGTGTGATGGTTTATTTACTTAATGACAGTGTAAAGATCACATGCTGGAAAATTTGGATATTGTAAACTTTTTTGACAAGCAGCTGATTTGACTTTTTTTTTTTTTTTAATTTATTTGTTTGTTTGTTTGCTTGTTTGTTTGTTTGTTTTACTGAGCATGAGATTTAATGTGTTCATCATGTGTGTCTTTGCAGGGTCTTTAATATATTTTTGAGAATTACTGGATACCTGAAAGTATGTATAACTAAGAATAAGAATTGTGGAAAATAAAAACACAGTTTCCATCACACAATCAGGAAATAAATAAGCTCTACTGAAATAGTGCCCCATAATCAATTCTTGAGGTAGATGAGCTACAACAGCTAAAGACCACATCGGGTTTCATTCCTGTTCACCAAGAACAGAAATCTAAGACTACAGTAACAACCCTGTAAATGACATAAATCATACTAAAATATTTTTTTAAAATCCATAGCAACCACATGGGACTCCATTACAGCTTCCTAGTGTCACCCTATCGAACACATGAGACCTTGTAACAGTTACCAAACCATACCCCACCAGCCACCTGAGTTTCTTTAGCAACCAGCTAATTCAATTTTATTACCAACTGGAATCATTTTTAAACTTACTGCAAATATCACAGAAACTACTTGAAGCCTCATAATATTCACCAAGCTATACTGGAGCAACAGTACAGTTTCCAGCAAAGAAGCTACAATCCTGTAAACTTGACCTATACTGAAACCTCCACCTGACACTAAAGCAAGCTTGTTCTACAAGAATTGATTTTGATCTTCATGTCCACCGAGATTAATGACATATTTGGCCCAATGGCAAGAGCTGCTTGCTTGGTTCACACTTAGCGTCTGCATTCCAAAAAGGTTCGAATCCCACAGGAGCCTCGCTTTATTGTTAACTTGACTTTGTGTAACCGAGTTCCTTTTACTCGGACCCCAGTCCATATGAACTGGAAGGTCACAGAGAGTTACAGAGTACAGTGAACCTCCATTGGCACACAGCAAGCAGAACAGGGACGACCTGGCTCGTTGGTCTAGGGGTATGATTCTCGCTTTGGGTGCGAGCGGTCCCGGGTTCAAATCCCGGACGAGCCCTGGTTCTACATGGAATAGAGTGGGTGGGATAAAACTAATGGAAACTTGCACTGCTGGCTTGGTTCTCGCTTGGAAGTTTGTTTCTCCAGAGGTCCAAGAAGGTTCAAATCCCACTGTAATTACCTCTGAAAATTAAAGCTCCAACCCGGAGCCTATCTCTGGAATACAGGGAGCGGTATGGAGAATGTCACACTTTGTGGAGACATGAACCTCTGAAATATTAATATAATAGAGTACAGAAAGACCTCAGAATATTGTCATTTTACTAACACCATTCATCATGTTCACTGTTATATTCATGTGTCTGTGGCTTTCATTAGGTAAGTTATCATTGATCTTTTCAGAAAGGAGATAATAAATTAATGATTAATTAGCCTGTGTGATGTTAAGAAAAAATAGAATATGAGTTATATAACTCAAAACTAAAAAATTATTATGTTCTCTTCTCTATAACAGGTGACTCCATGGCAGATTTATTAAAACCACTTTTCACTCATAAAGTTGTAGATGAAGGTGATGATGTTACTCTGTCCTGCAGCAACAAAGACAGTGGTTCAGTAAACAGCCTACAACGGTACAAACAACATCCAAAATCTAAACCTGAGTTCCTTTTTTTCATCACTCCATGTGGAGGTAAATCCCTATGCCACCACGTCTGTCTGCTAAAGTTGATGATAAAACTAAACAAGTGGATCTGATCATCTCCTCTGCTGCTTTTAATGTTTGATAATATACAATTAGAAGGTAATTTATTCATAATCACACTCTCTGGTATCACCCAGATGAGGATGGGTTCACATTTGAGTCTTCCTCATATCGTCTCAGGGAGTTTTTTCTTGCCGCTGTTGCCTCAGAGTTGCTCATTAGGGGTAAAGTTAATTTTCAACTTTGTAATTTCTATTCTGAATTTCTGTATTTCTGTAAAGCTGCTTTGAGACAATGTCCATTGTTAAAAGTGATGTACAAATAAAAATGAAGTGAACTGAATTGAATTGAACTGAATTTAATTACCTTTTGGTTATAGACACAGCAAATTTACTTATGAGAGATTTTGTTTAAATCTGGATCAGTTTCCTATGATTTTCCACAGCAAATTATCATAATTATTTATAAATGTACAAATAATTTAAAAACCACACAAACAGATAAAGGCTTATAGTATTGTATAGATGATGAATCTTGAAATACAACACCAGCCATAATGACTCTAGATTTCTGTCACTGACACTGTGTGAAGTGATCTGTCCAAAATAACACTAAAACTGCATCACTTCCTGGGTGTGTCCTTCTAGAGACGTGTAAAGTTCAGCACATACAGCACTATTATACAGAATCCTCACAGAGCTGTGTTCAGAAATGGATCAACTATACAACTTACTGTACATAGTGAGATACATACCACTGATTCTCACTCTAGTTACAGGTAATTCATTTTCATCAGTTTATCAATAGTTTTAACTATCACAATCATATTTAATCAGTTAATTAATTACATTAATTAATAACCATGTTTTTTTTTGGCGACGCTACCCATGCACTTGGAGGGTTGTGGGGCTGTGGTCAAGGGAGGCCTGCCAGGTCGGGAAAGAGAGGCACTCTGGCAGGCGGTCACAATGGTTGTACCACGCATGCTTCCATTACCAGACGTGATTCAAGATCCAAACCCAGGAAAGGTTTGAAAGGCTTAAGCTCTTGTTGACAAGGTTTGCTGATATGAACTTGCATCCCAGTCTGTTGCAATAAATTCAATTCAATTCAATTTTATTTGTATAGCGCTTTTAACAAAGAGCATTGTCTCAAAGCAGCTTTACATGAGAAACCACATAAGAAAACAACAAACATATGAACAGACAAACAGACAAACAGTCCTAGATGTTATCCCAAGTGAGCAAGCCTGAGGTGACTGAGGCAACTGTGGCAAGGAAAAACTCCCTTAGATGGTATGAGGAAGAAACCTTGAGAGGAACCAGACTCAAAAGGGAAACCATCCTCATTTGGGTGACAATTGTGTGATGTAGATACAGCATGTGTATAGTGTTATGTGAATCAATAAGGAGGTTATTGTCCATGGCGCTGCTTGAATATCCCAATCCTCACAAGCAGAACCCGGCTGGAGCTGGTCCATCTCCGGATGCCACTGGAGCCGGCACAGTCTCTGTATGCCTCGGGATGGGTAGAAGAAAGGAAACAATGGAACAGCATTAGCGTAGCTGCTGTTCATAATATTAGCAGTACTAGCTGAATGTGCATTTAATCAGATGTACTGGAGTGCAAGGTTATGGGAAGTGTTAGATGTATGCCTGGCTAAAGAGATAAGTCTTTAGTCTACATTTAAACTGGGAGACTGTGTCTGAGCCCCGAACACAGTCAGGAAGACTATTCCAGAGTTTTGGAGCTAAATACGAAAACGCTCTACCTCCTTTTGTGGACTTTGATATTCTGGGAACTACTAGAAGTCCAGAATTTTGTGATCTTAAAGAGCGTGGTGGATTGTAATGTGTTAGAAGACTGGATAGATAGGTGGGAGCTAAACCATTTAGAGCCTTGTATGTGAGTAGAGCTAGTTTATAGTCAATTCTAAACTTAACAGGTAGCCAGTGCAGGGATGATAATATTGGGGTTATATGATCATATTTTCTTGATCTGTTAAGAACTCTGGCGGCTGCATTCTGGACTAACTGTAGCTTGTTTATTGAAGATGCAGGACAACCACCTAGTAATGCATTACAGTAGTCCAGTCTGGAGGTCATGAATGCATGAACTAGCTTTTCTGCATCAGATACAGATAAAATGTTCCTAAGCTTGGCAATATTTCTAAGATGGAAGAAGGCTGTTTTTGTGATATTGTAAATATGGTTTTCAAAGGATAAGTTGCTGTCTAATATTACACCCAGGTCTTTCACTGTTGAGCTAGTAGTAACAGTGCATCCTTCTAGGTGCAAGCTGAATTGTGAGAGCTTCTGTGTACTAGTTTTTGGGCCAATAAGTAATATCTTTTGTCAGAATTTAATGATAGGAAATTATCGGCCATCCAATCTCTAATATCTTTAACACACTCAGTTAATCTAGACCAATTAGATATTTCACCTGGTTTTGATGAGATATATAAAGGTGCACGATCCGGGCCGCTGTTTTCGGGACTGTGCACTGCATTGATCTGCATGGATCTCCAGTGGCGACCCGTCAGCCTTGCAGCATCTGTGTCCAACCAACATGGAAATACAGCCCACGGTTGCGAAACACCTAGACCCAGGGCTAGCTTTTCTCGATCCCCTCTAGCACTCCGAAGCATTCCGAGTGCAAGAGTTGTGGTAAAGAGGAGGTTAAAGGGCACACAAGCGACGAGGATGGGATTCGAACCCACGCGTGCAGAGCACAATGGATTAGCAGTCCATCGCCTTAACCTCTCGGCCACCTCGTCAGATGCCTGTGTGGCACCCACGACCAAATGTCCACAGAGACCGCAACAATTCCGTAGAGGCGCGCCATAACTCAACGCGTTTAAACAAGCCTGTTCCCAAAGCAACTGGAGCCCATCCCACGTGCATTAGCAGTCTGTCTCCTTAACCTCTTGGCATCCTAGGTCACCCACATGACCTTACACCTCAGTGCACCTGGCACTTGCACTCCATTGCCCAAACCTCTTGGCCACCACTTCTTATGTTGATTTTTTATTCTTGGTTGAATTGTTGTTTTGTTGGTAGCTCGTAACCATGGTAAGGGCACGACTGATGCGGCTCACACGCGGAAACCGTGTTTTGTTTACCATTCTGTGGTTGTTTGGACTTGCTGTTTGAAAAAGCAAGGTGTGAAACGGAGCAGCCGGCATTGACACCAGTTGCAGAAACCTGGGAGCTATTTTAGCACCTGGGTCTGGGGGCTCCGGTATCGTATGAGTTCGTTTTTTTTTTGCAGCCAGGCAGCTAGCTAACAGCAACTCTTAAGCACATTTGCAGAAGGCACAGGAGCCACAACCCCTGTAAAGCCTTTGTGGAGCCAGAGCCCACAACCACTGCCTTGAAAAGACTCAGCTGGCAGCAGTGGGATTTGGACCCACACCTCTGAAGAGACTGGAGCCTAAATCCAGCGCCTTAGACCACTTAGCCACGCTACCCAAGGGCTCCGCACTTATAGACCTCTGTGGAGAGCACACTGACATACTGTCTGGGTGTGTGGTACACAGACTGCACAGTTGAGGACAGACAAACTGTGCAGAGGGTGAAAAACAGGTCAAAAAAACAACGGCTGCCCTCTGCCCTCCCTGGATGACATGTCCAGGTCCCGCTGCTTCAGCAAAATCAAGGCCATCACAGGAGACTCCTCACATCCTGCTCATCACTTGTTTGACCTGTTGCCATCTGGGGGGCGCTTCAGGTCAACAAAGTCTCACACCACCAGACTTACAAACAGCTTCTTCCCCTGGGCCATTCGGACTGCAAACAATCACTGAACACAGACACACACATTCTACCTAATAAAATGTGCAATTCTACTGTGCACTTTAATCTGTCTGTGAATTGAGTACAAGTTATAACTTAATATTGGCTTTGCACAAATTAGATTTCAAGCAAATATATAATTGGGAACATTTTGTTGCAGCTTTATGAATGTTCTGCTTATATTGCAGTAGCCATTTAAAAAAGGGTACAAGTATGCATATGTATGAAAGGAGAGTCCATAACCTGAGGTACTGAGATATTGAGAAGGGTTCAGTATTTATATTAACATATTTTTACATATGTTTCTTTATTGACATGCACAACCAATTATTACAACATTATTACAACAATACTAATTCAAACAAAGTCCTGAATATGTACAATATGGCTATATTTGTGGACACCTAACCATCACACCAGTATGTGGGCATTCTCCAAACTGCTGCACAATTGTATAGGATGTTTTTATATTCTTACAAAAACATGTTCCAGCTCAATGAAGATGTTTATTACAAGTTTGGTGTGGAATAAAATGAGTTACCTGCACACAGCCCTGATCTCAAACCCACTCAACACTTTGGGATGAATTAGAATTCTGACTGCACCCCAAGCCACACAGCCTGATGTTTTAGGGCTGTATGGACACATGGACATACAGTATCTCACAAAAGTGAGTACACCCCTCACAGTTTTGTAAATATTTTATTATATCTTTTCATGTGACAACACTGAAGAAACGACACTCTGCTCCAATGTAAAGTAGTGAGTGTACAGCCTGTATAACAGTGTAAATTTGCTGTCCCCTCAAAATAACTCAACACACAGCCATTAATGTCTAAACTGTTGACAACAAAAGTGAATACACCCCTAAGTGGAAATGTCCAAATTGGGCCCAAAGTGTCAATATTTTGTGTGGCCACCATTATTTTCCAGCATTGCCTTAACCCTCTTGGGCATGGAGTTCACCAGAGCTACAGGTTGCCATATATTTACAAAAATGTGAGGGGTGTACTCACTTTTGTGAGATACTGTATATTGCCACTTACTGAACAATCATCTAATTTTTAATATTATTAGTGTATATTTTGCAACAAGTTTGAAGTAATATCTAAATAATGCTAGTCTAAGTAGATTGATTGATAATGTTAAATTGCCCCTAGGTGTGAATGGGTGAGCAAATGGCTGTGTGTGTGTGTTTGTGTGTGTGTGTGTGTGTGAGAGAGAGACAGAGAGAGAGAGAGAGAGAGAGAGAAAGAGAAACAATTATTTTTTGTGTTATTTATTATTTATGTTATATTTCTGCACATATATAAATTTGGTAAGTTAAAAAACAATTTTTTTTGGTGTTAAGGTTTTTCTCTTCAGTGAACACAAGATGGCGCAGTCACTTATCTTAATGCTGGTCTAGAACTAGAGCGCCACACAACCTGCTCACATTCTCTGAGATGATGGAAGCTACTTTTCACAGTAAAACCTTTGTGACATAGAGTATACTTGTTCTTCTATCATACATACTGCTGATATAATATCCTAACCCCTGCCCTGGTTACTCTTAGTGCCTAAGCTAATTTCAGAGATATCATTCTGAATAAACAACACAACTGTCCACTTAACACTAAACTGTCATAAGAATAAATACTCATCTAATGTCATTTCTTTGGCACCTGCTGTGTCAGAAACATTAAAAACTAGAAACTTATATGTGAATGTGCCTTTATTCTTCTTTCTCTTCTTCTGATGCTACTGTGAGTACAGGGAAGTTTTATTGTTCAGATTTAACTGTTAGAGCTGAGAAATAAGGGATTAATTCAATCTTAATTACCAAGGGAAACTACTCATTTCTTCCTCATTCTTAAATAAATCATATTCTCTTCCACTTAATGTTTCTAACATTAATCTGCCTGCTGGTGTTTACACAAACTTTCTCTAATTTAGAGATATCACTAACATATGTAAAATAAGGTAAATAAACAAAACAGATTTCTACACAAAAAAACAATAAATACCCCTGCTAAGTACATTTAATCCAGTAAAACTGTCTTAAATAGAATTTCACAGAACAATGAGGCAATAGAACAATCTGTAAAATTACAAATGGAATGTAACACTATGCCAAAGACACTGTGATAACCGTGTGACCCAGTGATGGGTTTAGTTTACACACCAACAAAACCAGTGTCACACAGTGCAGTCACAAACACCAACTACTAAAGAAAGGACTTTATTACATATTATAACAATTCCTGAATGTCCATCCATTAAAAGATTCTTATTTTATTAATGAGAGAGAGAGAGACCCAAAAACAAGTGATGTAACTAACAATGTCAAAATATCACAGGAAAACTGAGTAAATGGTACGAGTGAATCCATGGCTTAGGACCACATTGTTTATTAATACAAAAACATTTCTACAGATTTATATAAACAGTATACAGTATAGAACAGTTATCATGAATATGCATAAATACAAGTAGGTGGAGCTAGAGGTGGAGATGTACATCAAATAGTAACACTGAAATTCATTTCTAAAGCTAGAGGTTTGAACTAAACACTCAGGAAAACAATGTTGTTCCTCTTCGTGGTGTTTTTCACTCTTGCTGATGTTGGTAAGTCATATACACTGCACACAAAATATTATGTTTTCTAAATAAGAAGACACAATTTTTCATGTGAAATGTGTCATTTATGATTAAAATATCACAATATTGTTGTAATGTTTTTATAGCAGAGGCTGCTGACAATAACATTAAACCAGATCAAACCAATGTATTTTCAATGGAAGGCAGCAACATCTCACTGTCCTGCACATATACTGGATCAGTTTACAGACTCCACTGGTATCGACAAAAACCTGGATCAAGACCCGAGTTTCTGCTGCTGATTGATGAAAGCAGTGAATATGTCACTGAGGCTCAACCACCTCATCCACGATTGTCCATAAAACTTAAAAAAGAGCAAGATAAAACGAATAAGAAAGTGGATCTGATCATCTCCTCTGCTGCTGTATCAGACTCTGCACTATACTACTGTGCTCTGGTGCCCACAGTGACAGGAAATCCAGCTGCACTGTACAAAAACCTTCACATAGTTTTGTTATATTAAAAGCAGCTCTTCCAATGCTTTAGAGAAAGTTACATGCCCTTTTGGGGATTCTATCTTTTTCTCTATTGGTCAGGGTCATAGTAGATACAAAGTCTGTCCCAGACATGAGGTGGGAAAACACCCTGAATGGGATGTCAGTCCTTTGCACTCCACAAACCCTTTCACACACTCATTCACACAAAAGTGCAATTTCTCCTAGCAAATTTTCCTGCTGTCATGTTTTTTTGGAAGTGATGCAAAACTGCCCACAAACTGACACTAACCTAAACTGTTAAAATCCTTCTGCTTAAAGTATTTTCTTGCAGTATGGAGTAATTTTTATAATAACGAAAGAATTCTACCCTCATGGTACAATTCCATATTGACTGATAACAAGTGCACTAAAGACAAGGCTCAGGTCAATCCTCATAGCAGAATTCCACAATGCCAGTGGACTCATGATCCTCTCTGTTCTGTCTGGAGTAATTACACTGCAGATGAAGGGCATTTTATTGTCTAAGTGTCGTAACTTCACATATATAATAGTCAAACTAATCAGTTATAGCCCAATTTTCAACAAGTTCAACCTCAACAGAAGGAGATCATCTTCAAAACTAAGGATTATCTTATTATCAGCAAACCAATTCCTTGTATTTTCAAACAAGTAACTAGAACAGTCTTATTCATTAGTGCATTGTTGTCTTCTGCTCTTTTGCAGTGTTCAGTGTGAGAAAGAATCATTATGTTGTGATTCATGAACAAGCGTCTGAGTAAATTTATCTAAAGGGAATTGTGTGTGTGTGTGTGTGTGTTTAATCCCCTGATAGGAAAGGAAGTATGTCATGTGAACATAAAGTATTTCTCAATGGCCAGTTCAGTTTAGTTGTTGAGATTTACAACTGTTTTCAACATCTGTTTCCTTTTAGTTTTCTGTTATTATTTCTTTTTCTGCTTTACATTAAATAACGTAACCTGGTGTTGTAAATACAATTTAAATGTAAGTTCTAATATATAATTACTAATCCACAGTATGAATATATACACTATATTGCCAAAAGTATTCACTCACCCATCCAAATAATCAGAATCAGGTGTTCCAATCACTTCCATGGCCACAGGTGTATAAAATCAAGCACCTAGGCATGCAGACTGTTTTTACAAACATTTGTGAAAGAATGGGTCGCTCTCAGGAGCTCAGTGAATTCTAGCGTGGAACTGTGATAGGATGCCACCTGTGCAACAAATCCAGTCGTGAAATTTCCTCGCTCCTAAATATTCCACAGTCAACTGTCAGCTGTATTATAAGAACATGGAAGTGTTTGGGAACGACAGCAACTCAGCCACAAAGTGGTAGGCCACGTAAACTGACGGAGCGGGGTCAGCGGATGCTGAGGCGCATAGTGCAAAGAGGTCGCCAACTTTCTGCAGAGTCAATCGCTACAGACCTCCAAACTTCTTGTGGCCTTCAGATTAGCTCAAGAACAGTGCGCAGAGAGCTTCATGGAATGGGTTTCCATGGCCGAGCAGCTGCATCCAAGCCATACATCACCAAGTGCAATGCAAAGCGTCGGATGCAGTGGTGTAAAGCACGCCGCCACTGGACTCTAGAGCAGTGGAGACGCGTTCTCTGGAGTGACGAATCGCGCTTCTCCATCTGGCAATCTGATGGACGAGTCTGGGTTTGGCGGTCGCCAGTAGAACGGTACTTGTCTGACTGCATTGTGCCAAGTGTAAAGTTTGGTGGAGGGGGGATTATGGTGTGGGGTTGTTTTTCAGGAGCTGGGCTTGGCCCCTTAGTTCCAGTGAAAGGAACTCTGAATGCTTCAGCATACCAAGACATTTTGGACAATTCCATGCTCCCAACTTTGTGGGAACAGTTTGGAGCTGGCCCCTTCCTCTTCCAACATGACTGTGCACCAGTGCACAAAGCAAGGTCCATAAAGACATGGATGACAGAGTCTGGTGTGGATGAACTTGACTGGCCTGCACAGAGTCCCAGAAGAGTTGAAGCTGTTATAGCTGCAAAGGGTGGACCGACGTCATATTGAACCCTATGGATTAGGAATGGGATGTCACTTAAGTTCATATGCGAGTCAAGGCAGGTGAGCGAATACTTTTGGCAATATAGTGTACCTTTGTTTTTTTATTTTTAACAGTAATTTAATAACAAACATTTATTTGGCAATAACCTTTTTGGAAAGACAACCGTCTACCGTTTGTGTGCATATGTTTTTCTGGGTTGCTACAATATAATTTCATTTACAAAAACACTTTCAAAGAGAAAAAAGTGATTGGCATCATCGACAATGCCGTCAACCCCAGAGGGTTAAATCGCTCAACCTGTCCGTCTGACTGAGGTCAGAAAGGTGTTGTGCGGGTTTTGTCAATGTCTAGCAACTCACACATGCTCTGGAAGACCTCCGATTCAAAATTGGTGCCTTGGTCACTATGGAGTGTAAGTGGTGCCCCATAACGGCAGACCCATGTACATGTGCGACACCAAAGTAAAACATCTTCTCGCATTTGGTACCAACAATATCTGGTCCGCAACCGAGACAGTGTTCGCTCCACACCGAAATGTCCACCCACTGGCTTCTTGTGCATCTGGCGCATTACATCTTCCCAGAAAACTCGCGGCAGGATTATCTGGGGACAAAACTCAGGGCCCTCATTCAGGTACAGTCTTTGCCAGTAGGTTTCAGTAGGCTTTTGTTGCTGGGCCATAGGGGGACTCATTCACCCAGGAAGGTCATTCATTGCCTTCCTCCATCCACCTCTTGATGGTAGCAATTTCCGGATCGGCTGTCTAAGCAGAACGCAGTTTGTCGGTAGTCCACCCAGAGAATGGAAGGGTACTGGCAGTAATGGCAGGTTGTACTACCCCCACTGGACAAGACTCCGGGGTAATGGCTGCAGGTTCATCATGTATAGGTTTGCCATCAATGTCACACTGGACCGCTTGGTGACTGAGCTGAGGGCTACTCAAGGTGGGATTCTTAAGGTTACATGGGCAAGTTGAATGGCATGGCCTCTGGGAAAGCACATCAGCGTTTTCGTGACAGTGCCCAGAGTGATGAACAACTTTGAAGTCATACTACCCAAGCTTCTCGAGCCATCTGGCCAAATGTCCCTCTGGTTCTCTCATCCTCAGGAGCCACTGTAAGCTACTATGGTCTGTGCGTACAGTGAAGGATCTGCCCAGCAGGTACTGATGAAAATGTGCTGTGAACTCCACCACAGCTAAAAGTTATCTACACGTGGTGCAGTAATTCTGTTCAGCTGGCCTCAGACTCCGACTCCCATATGCTAGTACATGTTCTTCCCCTTGCTGTAATTGAGAAAGCACAGCTCTGATTCCGAAATTGCTAGCATCTGTGTCCAGAACAAGATCACCACTGTCCATAGGGTAGCCGAGGATGGGGGTGGTAGTGAGCAGCTTCTTTCTTACTCATCAAATGCCTGTTGGCTCTCAGGGGTCCAGTGAAATCGGGCATGTTTCCTCAACAGGTTGTGAAGGGGCTTTGCAACTGCAGCAAAATCTTTGACAAACCGCCTGTAGTAGGATGCGAGACCCACAAACTGTCGAACTTCGTGAACAATCATGAGCTGTGGCCATTCTCGAATTTTCTGCACTTTCTCTGGGTCGGTGGCTATACCATGCTCTGAGACGACGTGGCCAAGGTAGACCACCTGGCAGCAGAAGAGACAACATTTGGTGGGTTTCAGCTTCAGGTTCGCTTGGCACAGCCTTTTGAACACCTGTGCCAGCCACTGGAGCATTTCCTTTACATTCCTGCCCAGGACGATGATGTTGTCTAGGTATACCAGGCAGATTTCCCACTGCCTTCCAGCCAAGACACGGTCCATTAATCGCTGGAACGTCGCCGGAGCATTGCAAAGGCCAAACGGCATGATGTTCCACTCAAACAGTTCCTTCCTGCTGTAGAACGCAGCTGCCTGTCTCACCTGTGGGGTCAACTCCACTTGCCAGTACCTGGAAGCAAGGTCCAATGTGCTAAACCATTTTGCCGTGGACCATGTGTCTAGTGTGTCTTGGATTCTTGGGATCAGATAGGCGTTGTCAGAAAAAAAAATATATATATATACCCAGCTTTGAATTATATACCTAGCTTTAAAAGTAGCTTAAGTAATAATGCACTCAATGCTCTAAGCTCTGACTTAGCAATATTCTGCCTCAGAGTAGTGTGTATCTATCAAGAATTATTTAGCCATTGATTAAGTAGTTAACTTTGATTAATAATAGCTATAATAATCAGATATAGCCTCATAGTCTTTATAATAATCATGCAGAATTATTAATGGCAGCATGCTAGTGTAATAACCACACTGGGACTGAAGAAACAGAAAAGAGGAGAGATTTATTGAAACATTAGGAGTTACAACTCAGTCAGCCAGCCTATCCAATGGGATCAGTGGGACCGGGGGGTCAGTTGTAGAAGACGGAATCCTGAGGAGAAGTTGGAGAGTAATCAGTGGGAGAAGTTGGGGGCGAATAGTCAGGAGAAGACTGAGGAATATCATGAACACTGTAAGGCATAGGCACAAATTCAAGAGAAAGTTGGGGAATGTCAGGAGAATTAGGAGATGAGGAAGTGTCAGAGGAAGAAGTCTCAACAGGGAAATCCTCAGTCTGGACGCCTTGAGAGGTGGTGCATGTCCAATGCCAGTAGAAGGTCTGAGTAGACTGATCACAGGTTGTGGGGTGAAATTGGATACTCTGATCAAGACAGACGGACGATATGGTGAGCGAGGTAAGGAGACTCAGGAATAGAGGATTCAGATAGGTGCTCCAGGAAACCAGTAAGTTCAATGGCCAGACAGGATAGCTGATACTGGCGATAGCGTCGCAGAGCGCCCCTGGGACTTCTCCGGACTGACTGAGCTAGGAAAAATAATGGGAAATGGGAAGAGATGAGTGAAGATGAGTGAAGTGCATATTGCGTGACTATGTAGTCAGCAAAAGAGAGCGTGTACTAAGGCAAAAGGAACCCAGTGTGGGAAGTAGGCCAGGTCACTGTGACATGACAGTGATAGGCGGGTAGAGGAGACAATAGCATTGGAATACTAGCAACCAACAGTGATGAAAAGAGAAAAGGATATGAGGCAGCTTAATGGCACAGCTTATTTTAAAATTAGTAAATAAAACTTAGATCAAGTAGGTAGAGGGAAAAGTCAGGAAGAGGAAGAGAGCAAGGTACTTACACATTGTTGTGGAGGGCAACGCGCGAGGTCAGGATGAGCCGAGGAAGCACCTTTAAGAGGTGACGGTCAAATGAAGTCAATAAGGAAGTGGTGCCTATAAGTAAGCGCCAATTTTTTCTAAAAAATTGTTGACTTAGCCTAAAAATAAGGGGAACTGGAGAGGAGGAAAATTAACGTCATCGAGGGAGGATGGTATCAATTTAGGGGCGGTATCGGGACAAATGCGAAAATAATGGGGACTGGGAAACGTATGTAAACTAAGGAAGGAGGGACTAAAGTAGCCATACACTGAATATAATGGGAAATTGCTGGAAATATTTAAATTAGAGAAAAGGAGGCACCCCGGGGCGCCTGGGGTATAAGTAGAGGGGACCTTTTCGGGGTTGGAGAGACCAGCTGCTCTCTTCAGATATGCATGTTGTTGACTGCATGGCTGAATAAAGAAACCCGCTTCTTCTCATCTGTTGACTGAGATCTCTTTTATTTCGGCTAAGTTTTATAGATTGTGGAGGTCATTGGGAAAGCTAAGAGAAATAGATACAAACAAAAATTCCACCCTGTGATATGTCCACTCGGAGGGGGCTCTGAGTTCCGACAGCGTCTTTTACAGTGCGCTCGTTTAGTGCCCTGTAGTCTACACATAGTCGGTATGTTTGATCTTTCTTTCGTACCATTACAATGGGTGAAGCCCAGCAGCTATTACTTTGGGAGGCTAAACCAGCATCTAGACTCTGTTGGATCTGCTCATCTTCACATTCCGGTTTTTCAAATGCCATTTGACGCAGTTGCTGTTTCACAGGCGAACCAGGCTGGATTTTAATGTCATGTTGGTACATGCCATCTTCAGTGTATATTGCAATGAAAAGACTACTGATGGCTCAGTAACAATGAGGAAATCTCCAGAACTAAGGACTGAGTTTTAGGCTTTTCAGGATATAAGAATTAGACTCACATGCTTTGTCACTTCTGTTGTGATGGAGTATATCTGTGTAATTTAACACTGCATTGTTTTGTCGCTTCATTTTATATGCCATGTATACTTTCATTTGTTTGTATTAAAGCTTTACACAGGAAACCTGCTCTCCACATAACATTATCTCTACAGATGGTATAACCACAACAGACCAGTCACTAGAACTGCCTTATTTATCAGTGCATCATTTGTTTTCTGCTCTTGTGCACAGTGTTCAGTGGGAGAAAGTTCAATTCAATTCAGTTTTCTTTATTTAATCCCCTGATATGACAGAAAGTATATCATGTGAATTGATAGATTTTTTAAATCCAATACAGTTTAAATGTTGAGATTTATGGCTGTTTTCAACAATTGTTTCCTTTTTGTTTTTACTTTTTGGTTTATTAAAAAATAACTAAAGTTACTAATGAATAAATTATTGCTTTTCATTTAGTAATGTTATTGTTTTTATATAAAAAATACAAAAACAATAATATGCACAAAAACAAACTGTGCAGCATTTCAGATAGAAATACATTGGGAATTATAAATCCATCACACACTACCCAGTGCTGTAAATGAAATGTAAATATTAGATCTAATATACATGATTAGATGCTTATACATATACATGATTATACATACATAGCTATAACTGATGTTAGCAGGTCATTTATATTATTCATTACTTTATTTTCATATTAAATAATTTCTCTGCAACAGTGAATGTAGATATAAATCTGTCATTTATATAAGAGAGCTCTGAACTGACAAAACAGTGTTACTTATCCACGCTGTTATAACAGCTGTTATTAATATCAATAAGTCCATATTAACGTGACATACTAATTTCCATTTGAATGTTTTTAAGTGATTCATATCGTATGTGTATATTCATATGTAAACAAGATACAGACCAATACATCTGAAATGTATTTATGTGTTTAAACAGTTTAATAAGAGAAGCTCTGAGGAAGCATACTACAGAATATATGAGCACTTGTGTGGAAATGAATTGTGTGTAATAGAGAAAATGTATTCAGTCATGGCTGTTGTGTACATTCACATTGTATTATCTGACTGCAAATGAGGGAGAAAAGATAAAAAATAACTGTGATTATTCAGCTATAGTGGAATAATGTTGTATTGTGTTGGTGTCTCAGTTCACCAGTGTCATGATGATCTGTATAAAGTTATGCTCCAACAGCATCACTTCCTGGGTGTGTCCTTCTAGAGACGTGTAAAGTTCAGCACATACAGCACTATTATACAGAATCCTCACAGAGCTGTGTTCAGAAATGGATCAACTATACAACTTACTGTACATAGTGAGATACATACCACTGATTCTCACTCTAGTTACAGGTAATTTTCATCAATTCATCAATTTACTATTGGAACTAACTAATTTCATGTTCTATAGAATTAACGTAATTTAATGTTTTACATTATTTTTGGGGTATGTTGGGTATTACACAAAAATATTTTTAGAATGTTTTGATATCTGTATTATATCTTTCTCAATATTCTCCTGTATAACAGGCAGTTTCGCAGATAAAATTTGGCCGAAAGATGAAGATGCCAACATTGTAATGAAGGAAACAGACACTGTTACTCTGAACTGTTCATATCAATCAAGCAGTGATAGCATTCGGCTTTACTGGTACAGACAATATCCTAAAAGCGCACCACAGTTTTTACTGCTTAAAGGAGCGAGGTCAAGAGATTATGAAGAGTACAACCCCTCTGGCTCTCAATTCAATGCAGAAACATCCCGAGACTCTACTGAACTTACTATCAAAGATCTGCAGATCTCAGATTCTGCACTCTATCACTGTGCTCTTAGAGTAGTAGCACAGTGATACAGAGTCACTGAGAGACTGTACAAAAACCTATGAAATAATTCATTTGAAGTTAATATCAAAGATACTTCCTTTACCAACTTATCAGTTAACCACAGACACAAAAGACATTTGTGGTAACATATACAGCTGAAGAAACAGAAAATAATAAAGAGGCACTGTGTCACTTGTTGCTGGTGTGTACTGTTTTATATTCATTGTACTTTGCTGGCCAGTTTTTCCCATGATTCATTTAAATTATATATATATTATATTCATTACATGTATATATTACATGTATATATCACATATATATATTACATATATATACATTACATGTATATATTATATGTATAAAAACAAACAAAGATTTGTCGTCAACAATTCACAACATTCAGAAGTGTCCAAATCAAGAGGTGTAGTATAATCTAGTGAAGAAGAATATTTTCTAAGTTATCATAAAATAACATTGTCAGTCGCTCAGTGTGATGCAGTAATTACAACTAAAACATTACATCTAAAATAAACCCTGGCATCACTCTGCCCCCTGGTGAGACATATTCTGATCAACAGTGTCAGCTGCAGGAAGTGTGGAGCTCCACAGGCTATGACAGTAAACTCCTTCAGCTTTATCTTTCAGCAGATTACCATCTCTATCATGCTGATCTTTAATCTTTTACTGTTAATGCTTCTTCTAGGTATGTTCACCTTAATATTAGTTCTTATGACCAAGTTGGGACATGAAGTGTGAGAAATAGTACAGGGTTATATATATATGAGGTAGAACAGAACATGTATGTGATGCCCCAGAGTTAACAGGAATGAGTCACAACACAGACCAAAAGACCAAAAATAACAAAACAGAAACAAACTGAGATTAGCTATCTAACCTAAACAAAAAGAAAAAAGAAAGAAATGAACATCTCCAACAAAAATGGCAGTCATAGCCCTCGTGCCAGTGAATACATACAATGTCTCAATATTTACATGTGCAAAGAAAGATTATATACACAAGGCAGCAACGATTAACAAGAAGCAGATCAAACTTGTAGTCAAGGCAGGCAAAGGTCAAAATCAGAACAGTAAAACACAACACTGAATCTCAACACACACACAAGCACAACACACCAAGTGAGCATTGAAGTTGGGGTTACTGGCTTCCATCCCAGCCTTGGCAGAAGTGTTAACTGCTGGAGCTGAAGCAGTAAGGAGGGCTAGAGTACAGAGGGGACCAACCTGAAGGACTAAACACATATAAGACAGAATATACAACACAACCTCACAGGATGTAACACTTCATATTAGTTCCAAGATGTTTTCATATTTCATTTACTTATTAAAAAAAATCTTTTCTCTTTTTAGCACAGGGAGCACATCAATTCAAATGACTGAGCATCTTATATGCATTTTGGTGAGAGGCTTCATGTGGATTAGAGCTGACCTATTGACCTATTTAGAAGATGGGACATTTAGTCTACAGAACATAATTCCCAGGCTGTGACACAGATATGTTAATATGATGAATTACAATTTGCATTAATATGTGTATCATTACATAACTAAAGTCCACAAAGGGTTCATTCATTAATCTTGAGTAAACATCTGACCAGGATCAAGGTGATGGTGATAGGGTCACTGTCACTATATTTAGTAAAAATCAGCCTTAAACAACATTCAATAAATTCTATTATGAAAATTCATTGCTTATTTCGATCAATATGATACCAGAACTGACATGACTATGAGTAAGTAAAAGTGGGTGGAGCTAGATGTGGTAAGATACAGTTTAGAAAGTTTCACAGAGATCCTGCCATTTATACCTACTGCAAGAGAGACACAACAGTCATGTTACTCTTCTTTATTTTCATAGTTGTTAAAAACATTGGTAAGTCATTTATATTATACACAAACTTTAGATGAATGCTGGAAATGAGCTGATACCTAAACATGATTAATTAACTTACACAATGAAAGTAGAAATGTTTATGTTGTTGTAATGTTTTATAGCAGGTGCTGTTGACAGCAGCATTACACCAGAACAAACCATCATATCTTCAAGTGAAGGCAGCAACATCACACTGACCTGCACATATGATGATTCAGCTTACTCTCTCCACTGGTATCGACAAAAACCTCAATCAGAACCAGAGTTTCTGCTGCTAATTCCTAAATCCTCAGATAGTGTCACTAAAGCTGAACATGACCCACGACTATCCACCAAAGTTCGTAAAACGAACAAGAAAGTAGATCTGGAGATCTTTCCTGCTGCAGTATCAGACTCTGCACTGTACTACTGCACCATGGAGCCCACAGTGACACAAAACTCAAACACACTGTACAAAAAGTCAAGCTGCATGTTTTTCCTCAGCAGGGGGAGATGTTTACCTGTTTCATTTATGTACAGTACTTTCTTAATTCCCAGACTTCAATGTTTATTTGTTTTGAATTTCAACAATGATCCTCTTACACATGTTGGAAATATTTATTGGTTGAATAATCAGAAAACAAACTCAAACTTCACAATCAAATTCAAATTCATGCTATTATTTTCCTGATATAATAATAAGAAGGTAACAAAAATTCAATAACAATACATATTTAAATAAGTTAAGATGCTAATTTTACTGTAACACTTCACTCTTTGTTATTTAGCAGTTTATAAAATAGCACTTGATCCAGCACTGATATTAGCCAGTCAGCTTTCTCAGGCAGCTGTGTGCTCCTTCTGTCTGTTAGTGTTGGTGTTACATGTTATTTGTGATCAGTAAAGAGCTGACAGCACAAGTTAGCAAGTTCATTAAAACACAAGGCCATGCTGAACAGAAAAGACTTCTCTGCTCTAAACCCTACAGGACACTAAGCACCTGCTTATTTTATTTATAAGAGTTGAGATGCCCACAGTGACAGGAAACCCAACTACACTTTAGAAAATATACTACACATGATTAATCAATTCTGTGGAAATGCTTTCTTTATATTTTGATGGTAGATAATCTAGCCATGGGGTCACAGTCCAGTGACTTCTGTGCCAGTCCCAAGCCTGGATAAATAGAGAGGGTTGCATCAGGAAGGACAACTGGCGTAAAACCGAATTTAATCATACGAATTGTCAGTGAATTTCATACCGGGTTGGTCGAGACCCGGGTTAACAACGACCAACCGCCATTGACCTACAGGGAAATTGAAAATTGGGCTACTGTTGGTCGAAGAAGTAGAGGAGGGAGGAGAGTGCGTATACAGAGAGAGAAGAGGAAAGGTAAGAGTGTAGAACTGAGAATAGGAAATCTGAATGTTGGTACTATGACAGGGAAAGGTAGAGAGCTGGCTGATATGATGGAGAGAAGGAAGGTGGATATACTGTGTGTACAGGGGACCAGCTGGAAGGATAGCAAGGCTCGCAGTATAGAAGCAGGATTCTGTTATGGTGTGGATAGTAAGAGAAATGGGGTAGGTGTGGTCCTGAAGGACAAGTTTGTGAGGAATGTTCTGGAGGTGAAGAGAGTGTCAGACAGGGTGATGAGTCTGAAGTTAGAGGTTGAAGGGGTGATGTTGAATGTTGTTAGTGGTTATGTCCCACAGGTAGGTTGTGAGTTAGAGGAGAAAGAGAGATTCTGGAGTGAATTAGATGAGGTGACAGAGAGTATTCCCACAGGTGAGAGAGTGGTGATAGGAGCAGATTTTAATGGACATGTTGGTGAGGGGAACACAGGTGATGAAGAGGTGATGGGCAAGTTTGAATTTTGGAATTTTTATCTAGTCTGTTTAACAGGGTTTTAGAGAGTGAGAAGATGCCTGAGGAATGGAGAAGAAGTGTATTAGTGCCGTTCTTTAAGAATAAGGGTGACGTGCAGAGTTACAGCAACTATAGGGGGATAAAGTTGATGAGCCATACAATGAAGCTATGGGAAAGAGTAGTGGAAGCTAGGTTAAGGAAGGTAGTGGAAATTTGTGAGCAGCAGTATGGCTTCATGCCCAAAAAGATGCAATTTTTACTCTGAGAATGTTGATGGAGAAGTATAGGGATGGTCAGAGAGAGTTGCACTGTGTGTTTATAGACTTGGAGAAAGCGTATGACAGGGTGCCAAGAGAAGAGCTGTGGTACTGTATGAGGAAGTCAGGAGTAGCAGAGAAGTATGTCAGAGTGGTGCAGGACATGTATGAGAGGAGCAGGACAGTGGTGAGGTGTGCTGTAGGTCAGACAGAGGAGTTCAAAGTGGAGGTGGGACTGCATCAGGGATCGGCTCTGAGCCCCTTCCTGTTTGCTATGGTGATGGACCAGTTGTCAGAGGAGGTCAGACAGGAGTCTGTAGTGAGAGCAGGGTGGAGAAAAACCTGGAGAGGTGGAGGTTTGCGCTGGAGAGAAAAAAAAAAAAAAACATGGAAATGACAAATTCAGCAATATGTGAAAGAGAAATATATGGGGGCTATGAAGACATAGGTATTTGTATAAATATTTCTTCCATATTCCAAAATCAGTGTCACACAGTGCAATCCCAAAAACCACCTACTAAAGAAAGGACTTATTTCATATTATTACAATTCCTCTATGTTTCTCCATTCAAATATTCTTATTTTTGTAATGTGTGTGTGTGTGTGTGTGTGAGAGAGAGAGAGAGAGAGACGAAAAAACAAGTGTTGTAACTTTTAATGTCAAAATATCGCAGAAAAAATGAGTAAATGGTACGAGTGAATCCACTGTTTCTCAAAACCACATTGTTTTATTAATACAAAAATATTTCTACAAGCTTTATATAAACAGTATTCAGAACAGCAGATCTGTCATGAATATACATAAATACAAGTAGGTGGAGCTAGAGGTGGAGATGTACATCAAATAGTAACACTGACATTCATTTCTAAAGCTAGAGGTTTGAACTAAACACTCAGGAAAACAATGTTGTTCCTCTTCGTGGTGTTTTTCACTCTTGCTGATGTTGGTAAGTCATATACACTGCACACAAAATATTATTTTTTCTAATTAAGAAGACACAATTTTCCATGTGAAATGTGTCATTTATGATTAAAATATCACAATATTGTTGTGTGTTTGAGTTATGGTGTAGTATATGTACTACATGTGTAGCTTCTGAGAAAATCCATCAGATATTACTGTGAATAAACTCTGGAAAACACTCAAACATTATGAAAAAGATTGTGCTTGATAAAGACCCATATTAACAAATCTAGCAGTAAATGCAGTCAGTCTGCCTAAAGATGTCTAAAACCTGGTTAGTTATGCTGCATTTCTTCAGTAAAGACTTTATCCTGATCAGGGTCACGGTGGCTCCAGAATCTATCATGGACACACTAGGCACAAGGAGGAAACACACCATATCACAGGAGTGGAAAAAGTACTGAGAATCAAGCACATGGACACTAACACACATCATGAAGCCTTGTACATTGTAACTATTTGTGTACACCTATTTTATGTTGGCTACTAGAACCAGTGCTAGTCTATAGCATTAGCAATGAAAATGGATTAACTTGTAACCAGTTAATTTTGGCCGAGTTTGTGAACACTGCAAGACTTTTGTCAAAGTTAGATGGTGTTTATACCTTCTGAGACAAATAGGACTCATTTTTCAAGTACTTGTTTACTTCAGCATCGTGAAACATTTTATTTGGGGGTGTTAGGGAGGCTCATTATCAGGGTAGATACTGCAGTCTGTCTTCATTGTGTAGCATGTAGCAGTACAGAATAATTTTAATTAATTTGAATATATGACTGAATGCTGTACAGACACAATCATACACAATATGTAGGCAATTATTGAAGAAGTTTTTATTCTATTGAACTGTTAATTGTATTATCGCTAAATGTATCAAAAATCAGCCTTAACGGATTGAAACATGACATAAAATATATTTTAAACGTTTACTGCTTTTTTCATTCAATTAATTTAAACAATAGATTTATTACATATGATACCAGAACTGACATGACTATGAGTAAAAGTGGGTGGAGCTAGATGTGGTAAGATACAGTTTAGAAAGGTTCACAGAGATCCTGCCATTTATACCTACTGCAAGAGAGACACAACAGTCATGTTACTCTTCTTTATTTTCATAGTTGTTAAAAACATTGGTAAGTCATTTATATTATACACAAACTTTAGGTGAATGTTGGAGATTTGAGTTGATACCTAAACATGATGATTCAGTTGTGGAAAAAAAATTGTTTATTTTGTTGTAATGTTTTACAGCAGGTGCTGTTGACAGCAGCATTACACCAGAACAAACCATCATATCTTCAAGTGAAGGCAGCAACATCACACTGACCTGCACATATGATGATTCAGCTTACTATCTCCACTGGTATCGACAAAAACCTCAATCAGGACCAGAGTTTCTTCTGCTAATTTTTGAATCCACAAAAAGTGTCACTAAATCTGAACATGACCCACGACTATCCACCAAAGTTCGTAAAAATGAGAACAAAGTAGATCTGGAGATCTTTCCTGCTGCAGTATCAGACTCTGCACTGTACTACTGCACCATGGAGCCCACAGTGACACAAAACTCAAACAGACTGTACAAAAAGTCAAGCTGCATGTTTTCCTCAGCAGGGGGAGATGTTTACCTGTTTCATTCAAGTACAGATTTCTGTCTTAGTTCTCAGACTTCACTGTTTATTGGTTGAACAACCAGACAAGATATCAGTTTAAAAGAAATGTTAATCTTTAATCAAAAATAATTATTTCATGCTGTTATTCCCTCGATGTAATAACAGTGTTAAACAAAGTTCAACATGCATTCAAATAATTTAAGATACTGAGTTTTAATGTAACACTAGTGAACTAAAGACTTCACTCTTCGTTATTTAGCAGTTTATAAAATAGCACTTGATCCAGCACTGATATTAGCCAGTCAGCTTTCTTAGGCAGCTGTGTGCTCCTTCTGTCTGTTAGTGTTGGTGTTACATGTTATTTGTGATCAGTCAAGAGCTGACAGCACAAGTTAGCAAGTTCATTAAAACACAAGGCCATGTTGAACAGAAAAGACTTCTCTGCTCTAACCCCTTTGAGCAGACAGAAAGATATTCAGCCAAAAATATCTTGCTAAATTACAGAATGGAAGAAATGGTTGCTCCACTCCAGACTCTCACTGTGCTGCCACGTTTTATATATATATATATATATATATATATATATATATATATATATATATATATATATATATATATATATATATATATAGTAATTGGTTAGTTTAGTTATAGTAATTATAGTAATATATAGTAATTGGTTAGTTTAGTTATAGTAATTGGTTAGTTTCTCTCTTGTGGTGATTGTCATGTATTTTGGAGGTGATGCAAAACTGCACACAAACTGACAGTAACCTGAACTCATCATCAAACTGGGGACCCTGAAGCTGTGATGCAGCAACACTACCTGCTGTGTCACTGTGCTATCACACTGTTAAAATCCTTCTGCTTAAAGTGTTTCTTGTAGTGTGGTGTTGTGTCATTGTTATTATAAAGAAAGATTTCTACCCTCATGGTACAATTCCATATTGACTGATAACAAGTGCACTAAAGACAAGGCTCAGGTCAATCCTCATAGCAGAATTCCACAATGCCAGTGGACTCATGATCCTCTCTGTTCTGTCTGGAGTAATTACACTGCAGATGAAGGGCATTTTATTGTCTAAGTGTAGTAACTTCAAATATATAATAGTCAAACTAATCAGTGATATCCCGATTTTCATCAAGAAAAATCTCAACAGATTGAGATCATCTCCAAAACTAAGGATTATCTTATTATCATCAAACCAATTCCTCATATTTTCAAACAAGTAACTAGAAACATCTTATTCATTAGTGCATTGTTGTCTTCTGCTCTTCTGCAGTGTTCAGTGTGAGAAAGAATCATTTCGTAAAAGTATGTTGGTTTAAAATATTATGTTGTGATTAATGATCAAGCATGTTTATAAGGTAATTTACATTAGTCATCACTGTATTGCATTTCATTCCTGCCACAATGCCAAATACAAAGTTTTTATTATTTATAAAACGTATCAAAAATTAAAAGGTCATCTTAAAATATTTTTTAATTGATTCCAACCTAATGGAATTGAAATATTTTTTTATTTGCAAACTAATGTCGTATCTTGCTAATAATTGTCTTTTGTTGTCATAAATTTTCCAGTAACACAACTAAATGATTATCATCATTATCATTATCAATGATTATATTTAATGTTTGGGAAAAAAGAAAGAAAAAAGAAATGTTTGAAACATTCCAAATACAACATTCTATGTTTTTGTTGTAAAATAAACATTGTTGTGGTCAGTAAATTGCCATAAATTCCCAGTGTATCAAATATGATACAAAAAAATTGTAATAGAATTGTAATAGGTATTGCTCCACATTTATCACCTTGAACTATATATAGCATCTAAGACCATTCACTCAGACCAGCAATGAGGAAATAAGGAAATCTCCAGAACTAAGGAATAAGTTTTAGGCTTTGCAGGAAATAAGAATTAGACCTCACATGTTTTGTCAATTCTGTTGTGATGGAATATATCTGTGTAATTTAACATGTTTAAAATGTTGTTGCTTCATTTTATGTGATGTGTGTACTTTAATTTGTTTGTATTAAAGCTTGACACAGGAAACAGACTTATTTATTAGTGCATCATTTGTTTTCTGCTCTTTTGCACAGTGTTCAGTGTAAAAAACTTTAACAATGCAAACAAGGAGACCATTTGCGTGCGGTGCTGCATGTGCCATTGTCACACCTTTATATACTTTTATTTAGGAATAAATATTTTACAATGATAAAATAACACATCTGATGCAATGGTTTGTGAAGTAACAGTGTTTTTGTTGTGTGTTGTACTGGTTACTCAGTTCACTGTCACTGATATTGTTAAGTGATGATCTGTAAAAAGTTTTGCTCCAACAGCATCACTTCCTGGGTGTGTCCTTCTAGAGACGTGTAAAGTTCAGCACATACAGCACTATTATACAGAATCCTCACAGAGCTGTGTTCAGAAATGGATCAACTATACAACTTACTGTACATAGTGAGATACATACCACTGATTCTCACTCTAGTTACAGGTAATCGTTGTTTTATTAACTAATACTCATGTCTTAAAGAATTAAAAAATAATACTTCATTATTGTTTTTATATTGTTTTTATATTTGTATTATATTTTTATAAATATTTTCATCTATACACAGACAGTTTTGCAGATAAAATCTGGCCGAAGGATGAAAACATTGCCATGAAAGAAAAAGACCCTATTACTCTGAGATGTTCATATGAGTCAAGCAGTGATTATGTTTGGCTTTACTGGTACAAACAATATCCTAACAGCGCACCACAGTTTTTACTGTATAAAGGTGCGAGGTCAAGAGCTTCTGATGGTTACAACCCCTCTGGCTCTCGATTCAATGCAGAAACATCCCCAGACTCTACTGAACTTACTATCAAAGATCTGCAGATCTCAGATTCTGCACTCTATCACTGTGCTCTTAGAGTAGTAGCACAGTGATACAGAGTCACTGAGAGACTGAACAAAAACCTATATAATAATTCATTTGAAGTTCAACGTTTAATATCAAAGATACTTCCTTTACCAACTTATCAGTTAACCACAGACACAAAAGACAGTTGTGGTAACATATGCAGCTGAAGAAAGAGAAAATAATAAAGAGGCATTGTATCACTTGTTGCTGGTGTGTACTGTTTTATATTCATTGTACTTTGCTGGCCAGTTTTTCCCCATGATTTATTTAAATTAATTTTTATTTAGTTAAATGTATAAACACAAACTAGGACAAATGTCAAATGTTCTAATAAAACAATTTTGTACAACTTGTTTGTGGAAATATTGTCAATATTTCACAACATTCAGAAGTGTCTGAATCAAAAGGTGTAGTATAATCTAGTGAATAAGAATATATTTTTTAAGTTATCATAAAGTAACATTGCCAATCTTTCAGAAAATCACTCAGTGTGGTGCAGTAATTGCAACTAAAAAATTACAACTACAAACCCTGGCATCACTCTGCCCCCTGGTGAGACATATTCTGATCAACAGTGTCAGCTGCAGGAAGTGTGGAGCTCCACACGCTATCACAGTAAACTCCACTCCTTCAGCTTTATCTTTTAGCAGATTACCATCTCTCGCCTACCAACACAATGGTGTATTCATATCCACACAATGTCACAGCCCATCTTTGAATGCGTGGTGAGGCCATTTGTGGCACTTCCCTCTGTTCATTGAACAATGAGATCAGTGGTTTGTGATCTGTGACAATGGAGAAATGTCTCCCGTACAAATGTGTGGAACTTTTTGACTCCAAAAATTATAGTGAGACCCTCCTTCTTTATTTGAGAATCATTTTTCTCAGCTGTATTCAGGGTACGTGACACAAACCCAATCGGGTGGTCTGTTCCATCCTCCATCCTGTATGAGAACACTGCCCCCAACCCATATGGGGACGCATCACAAGCCAAAATGAGTGGCTTATTGATGTCATAGTGCACTAATATAGCAGAAGACTGCAGAACACTGCAGAAGACTTTTTGAGTTTTTGAAAGCTTCTTGTTGCTCACAGTCGCAAGTCCAAGATGGTGGCACATGTGGATGCAGCGGCTCGGAGTTCCCGGACATACAGCAGCATTTTTATTTTATTTACTATTTTAAGTTTACTTTTCCAGGCACTCAGTCAGAGAATGATGGACGAGCTGCAGTGCACCCTCAGAGACCTTAATTCTATCCCCCCTGAGATTCTGCACCCCAAAGAGCTCAGTGGAATGATTATCATCCCGCCCGTGAGGCGCCGGAGGCAGTTTAGAGACAGGAAAAAAAAGCTAGGCTACAGGCTCATCCACACAGACCAACGCTGCCGAGTCTCTTCCTTACAAAATCCCGGTCACTCGTCAACAAGATGGATGAAATACGACTAAGGATTACTTCTCACTGCATGAACAGCTGCATGATGGTAATCACTGAGACTTGGCTGGATAGTGCTGTCCCCACCTGGATAGTGCTGGTAAGAACAAAGATGGAGGATTGTGTATATATGTTAACAATGACTGGTGTACATCTGCAGACATTATTAGCACACACTGCTCTCTTGATATAGAATATCTGGCTCTAAAATTCAGGCCATTCTACGTACCTAGAGAGTTTACTGATATTCTGGTCACAGCTGTTTACATCCCACCACAGGCTAATGCCAAGCTAGCCTTGAAGGAGCTGCATGAAGCTATTAACAGCCAGCTTAATGCTTATCCAGAAGGAGCTGTGATTATAGCAGGAGACTTTAATTATGCAGACCTAAAAACTGTGATGCCAAGACTATGTACACCAATGTACACTTCCCAACCAGACAGCAGAGTATACTGGATCAAGTGTACACAAATATTCCATGAGCCTACAAAGCTGCACCATCTCCACACCTTGGCTCTTCAGACCACATCTTCATAAAGGTGACTCCATCCTACAGACCTCTCATCTGCAGAACACAACCATCCTTCAAAATTGTCCAAGTATGGAGTGAGGAGTCTACTTCACAACTGCAGGACTATTTTGAAAACATGGACTGGGAGTTGTTTGCAAAGAGTGGAGACCTGAAAGAATACAGCTCATCCGTTTTGGCCTTCTGCACCAACACCGTGCTAACCACCAAGACTATCAAGGTGTTCCCCAACCAGAAAACATGGCTTGAAAGGAATGTGTGTACTCTGCTGAAGGCGAGAGACACTGTCTACAGGTCAGAGGACAGACTGGCTAATAGTAATGCCCAGAGAGAGCTGAAAATAGGCATCAAAGAAGCCAAGCAGAGATATCAGCAGCGAATCGAGGGCCACTTCATAAACAACAATCCCCACAGCATGTGGACGGTTATCAAAGCCATAACTAACTATAAGAGTAGCACCCCACTGACCAGCGATGACACCACACTTCCTGACACCATGAATGAGTTTTTGTGTGCTTTGATAATCAGACCAGCCAGCAGACAACACCACTGCCCAGAGATGAGCCAGCACTCGTCCTCGAGAACCATCAGATGAGATCCACGCTGAGAAAGATTAACATCACCAAAGCAGCAGGACCAAACAGGGTGCCAGGGTGCACACTGAAGTCATGTGCCGACCAGCTAGCAGGCGTGTTTACCAATATATTCAACCTGTCCCTGCAGCAGGCTGTAGTCCCCACATGTCTCAAATCCACCACCATCGTCCCTGTGCCCAAGAAATAAGTCAGGTGTCTCAATGACTATCGCCTCGTCGCCCTGAAACCAATTATCATGAAGTGCTTTGAGAGGCTGATTCTCCCCCACATCAAGGTCTGCATCCCTTTTGATTTGGACAGCCACCAGTTTGCCTACTGGGAGAACAGGTTAACAGAGGATGCAGTCGCAACCGCACTTCTTCCTAAGAAAACTCAGAAAAGCCAAAGTACCATCTCAGCTCCTAGTAAATTTCCACAGGAGTACAATAGAGAGCATTCTTTGTTTGTAATCTCCACAAATGAGAATTGAACCATCTAGCTTTCTCACTGGCACAATAGGAGCTGCCCATTCTGAGAACTGTACTGGTTTTATAACCTTCTCATCTACCAGTCTCTGAAGCTCTGCCTCCACCAGGGGTTTGACAGCAAAAGTTATTCATCAAGGCTTATAGAATCATGGCTTGGCCTTTGGGTTAACATGAATCTTTGCTGTGTTGCCTCTAAGCTGTCCCAGCATTCCTCTCTAGAACATCTTCCAATTTCAGTGCTGGCATGGCTTTTGATTTATTTACCAACTGTGGCAACAAGTTTAAATCTCTTAGCCAGCTACGCCCCAATAAATTTGGCCCTGCCCCTTCTACCACTATCATGGCCATTTTTTTTACATCCTTGCACTGCACTGCTCATGCTTTATTGTTTTTTACAGATCTTGTCTAATTTATTTTTTTACGTCTGATGACAGACCTCACACCTGGGACCTGTTACACTAGCACACACATTTTGGAAATACCCTGTCATTTATAACAACTGGAATTTAATCTTTAAATCACTGTCACACATCATAGGAAGATCACTCAATCCAGAGCCAATACAGGCAATACAGTATCTTTGGCGTCAAAAATCATAACCTAGAGTTGTCAAACAAAAAATCTAATATCATTGCATTTATCATTCTATTAGCACAAAGATTGATAAAACGTAATCGTAAACTCATTGTGCCCTGATGACAAATGTTATACAGTATAATACCTTCCTCCCATTGTTTATTTATTTATTTATTTATTTATTTTTAATTTATTTATTTATTTATTTATTAACTTAGTTAGTTAGTTATTTAATTGGTTAATTAATTATATTGCTTTTTACATTGCTCATTTTACTATGAACTGTTTAAAAAAGTAAAATAAAACAGTCTTTGCTATATGTTGTGCCTATACAGTAATTTCTTATTTGCCTGGAAAGTAGTTTGAGTTTCAAAAAGTAATGATGGACAGCAGAAGCTGGAGAGTAAACTTCAGCAAAACAACATCAAGTAGATGTGGATGGGCATGAAGCAGATCACAGGCTCCAGTATGAAGGACCATCAGCAGGGGGCAGATTGGACAGAGCCAACAAACTGAATTTGTTTTTTAAGTCTGATGCAGGAAAGGGTACCGGTACTGTGGAAAACACCTTGTCTAGTACCAATATCTAAGAAAGCCACCCCATCTGGCCTCAGAGACTACAGACCAGTTGCTTTGATGTCACATGTCATGAAGGTGTTGAAGAGAATAGTTTTAGCCCACATGGTACCCTCATGGTACAATTCCATATTCACTGATAACAAGTGCACTAAAGACAAGGCTCGGCTCAATCCTCATAGCAGAATTCCACAATGCCATGTGCCTCTTTGTTCTAACTGGAGTAATTACACTGTAGATGTCTTGTTAATACAATCTGAATATAGGTTGAACGTAAAATGTATAATAAAAAGTATATATGTTTGGCTGTCTGGGAAAACATGTCAGATATCACTGTGGCTGAATTCTGAATTCTGTTGTTTATTTTAAGTGTTATGTTTTTGACACCTCAACTTTAAAAAGCCATGAACTTATTTCACCAAAACAATGTTTAAATCTTTTAATTTCCTTTATAATAATGCCTAGGCTGTTGTCACTGACCCTTTCATACTACACAATTGTAATTGCATGTGATAAGTTTATTGGTGTAATAGGGGTGTGTTCACTACATGCTCACTTACAGATAATGTTCATACACTACACTATCTTTTACCTGCTGAAGTGTGTCTGACCTTTAAATCCCACTTTCTCATGGAAATGTGTGTGTGAGAGAGAGAGAGAGAGAGAGAGAGAGAGAGAGAAAGAGAATAAACAATGAATATTTCTACAAATATATTAATTTGCTAAATTAAAAAACTGTTTATTATTGTGTTTAGTTTTTTCTCTTCAGTGAACACAAGATGGCGCAGTCACTTATCTTATTGTGGGTCTAGAACTAGAGCACCACACAACCTGCTCACATTCTCTGAGATGATGGAAGCTACTTTTCACAGGAAAACCTTTGTGACATAGAGTTTACTTGTTCTTCTATCATACATACTGCTGATATAATATCCTAACCCCTGCCCTGGTTACTCTTAGTGCCTAAGATAATTTCAGAGAAGAAATACTAAACTGTTATAGGAATAAATACTCATTTTATCTAATTTTACATCATCTTGAGTACAGTAAAAAGTTTAATTTTTCATATTTAACTGTTAGCTGGTATTAGGTTAATTAAGCCCTAATAATCAAATTTTAGAGAAATTCTTATTCTCAAATAAATCTTATTCTCTTCCACTTAGTGGTTCTAACATTAATCTGCCTGCTGGTGTCTACACAACAATTGTCTAATTTAGAGACATCACTAACATATATAGTTAAACCGTCAAGAATCTAATTATTAGAATATATTTTACTAAAATAAATTATTCATTTTCATCTGGACAGGTTTCCCATATGAGGCTGAATGTAAAGCCAGGATGTTTCAGTAAGAATCAACAATCTGACAACAACATTGGTGACACTGTCATGTGATGCTGTGGGGTGGAGCAAAATTGAAGCTTTATGGTGTTAACATATTAGATTACAGAAAGATCTCTACTGTAATCTACTACTACTGTAGTATTTTTTATATGTAACTACCTTTAACATTGTGTTGTTAGAGCCTTCCAGTCCACCTCACTCCTGAATGTAAAGCCACACACTGGTGACACTGTCATGTGATGCTGTGGGGTGGAGCTTCATGAACTTAACATATCAGTCTTCATAAAGACTTCAAAATATTTTCATTCAGTGAAAACCAGTCATCATGTTTACTGTTATCTTCATGTGTCTGTGGCTTTCACTAGGTGAGTTTTGAATTTTTGTTATTTTAAAAATATTTGTTGAATTAGTGATTAATTAGTCTGTGTGTTGTAAAGGCAAAATATGAGTCAGATTTATGCAATTCTGGCTTTATTATGTAAAGCTTAAAAACAATATATTCTCTTCTCCATGACAGGTGACTCCATGGCAGATTCAATAAAGCCACTTTTCCCTCATGAAGTTGTAAATGAAGGTGATGATGTTACTCTGTCCTGCAGCTACAAAGACTTCAGTGGTACTGTACAGAATCTGCAGTGGTACAGGCAATATCCAAAATCTAAACCTGAGTTCCTTCTTTATATTTTTGAAAATGGAGATCTAAGTCCCAACACTCCCCCAAGAATGTCTGTTAAAGTTCATGATGATAAGAAAGTGGATCTGAACATCTCCTCTGCTGCTGTATCAGACTCTGCTCTATACTACTGTGCTCTGAGGGCCACAGTGACAGGAAATCCAGCTGCACTGTACAAAAACACTGACACAGTTTTGTTATATTGAAAGCAGTTCTACTGATAATTTCGACTTCACAGGCCATATTTGGGGAAAATCTATTTCTATTGTGATTTATGAAGAGTTTATATTTTGAGACATGTTAGATTATTACTTGCTATCCTCAGTGATCAATCTGTTGCTGATTTTTTTTATTTTATATTACTATACTGTATGATAACTTTCAAGTTGCTAATCTTTACAAGTTTTCTGTTTCCACGATTCGTAGGTATGAACTGCTTAATCTGTCTGAATATCATAAAAACTTTGCTGAAGCACAAATCTGCTATAAAGCACAGCGAAAATATATCAAGTATGCTGATGGCAATACAGTGTTAAGTCTCATCAGCAAAATATTGAGTTTACAAAGAGAGAGAAGGTGGAGAAGTGCGAGGACAAGTGTAGAAGGATTAATCCATAGGCGGAACTCTTAATTTCCTGGAGACATGTACGAGAGAAAACATAAAGAAAAGAAATAAAAGGCATCCTGTGCAGCTGAACCATTGTATTATATAAAAAGTACATGCTGTCTCAATGCCCAAGGCACTACAGCAGATAGTGAAAATCACTGAAAAAAAAGAAGAAGCCATCTTGCAGAAGGTATAAGAACATGTGGACAAAAGATGATGTGGAAATTTCCAACCTGAAGTTTTGATCTCTGTAGCTAATGTATTTTTTATTCACTTTAATAATTAAATAGGACAGATTAGTTAAATTGCAGGTTAAATTTAATTCAATATTTATTTATTGTTCTTAGCAAACCAAGATTTCATCCTGAACATCAGCACTTCCTGGGTGTGGCCTTCTAGAGAGGTGTAAAGTTCAGCACATACAGCACTATTATACAGAATCCTCACAGAGCTGTGTTAAATGTTGAAAAAGACGTGTTATTCTCATGTAAAGATATGCTGAAATGCTGTAATTATTACAAATGAAACTGTAAACTATTCCCAGCGTGGTGAGCAATACTTTTGTTTTAAATACAGTATATTGATGGTTCTTGATGTAAACAATGTATATGTCTATTTAAATTTAGCTCCTGCAGATGGCAGAACATGACATGAAAAGACTCTAGAACTGAACCTGATTGGACCTGGACACAACAGAACCATGTGGAGTGTTAAAGTAGCCATGAACATTAAACCTGAACAAAGCTTCAGCACAGATACATGGTGTGTGGAGTGTGGAGTTAGGTGTGTGTTTCAAGAAGCCACATGTTCACTCACTCTGCAGTTCACTCACTGACTCTTCACTGTTCACATATATCACTCAGATTCCTAACTGCTCACACTATTTCACACAACAGAAAATGTCTAAGAACAGAAAATATCAAGAAATAGCAACACTTCCAATAATTCACAGTAAATACAAATATCTGGTTTCTACAAAGTGCAAATATTTGTCATCTATTATCTAGCTCTTAGTAATCACACAAGCTGGCAAACTGTTAGATTATAACACATAGAGGGCAAGTGTTTCAATGCAAAGGAGTGTGGAGAGAGAGAGAGAGAGAGAGAGAGAGAGAGAATAGATTCTTACAACCACAGTTTTTGTTAACACAAAACAGGGACGTAATTTCCACTGGGGACAGAGGGGACATGTCCCCCCACTTTTCAAACTTTTTGTTTTCAGTAACGTCGCGTGCACACTCTAAAAATATCTGACTGAAAGGTGTAATGAACAGGTATCACGGTTGCTGCACAGTCAGCGATGAAACACTAGAAGCAGCAACAGATGACTTTAATGTCATCATGGATGGACAGAAAGAAAAGAGATGTGAGTTGTGGTTGATTCAGTAAATTAATCAGGATAATCATATTTTCATAAACATTCTGTGTAGCATAAAAACGAGTTGACTTTAAACCAGGCATTTTCTCTCAGCAATGTATGACAAGCAGACTCTGGATGCTAGTTTAATGTTAGACTTAATATGATCATAACTCAGTGGTTTTCATATCAGAGGACAGATGAGGTGGACAGTTATGATGCATGGAAAGATGTGATTGAATGGATAGATGGAGAACAATGAAAAATCTTCTTTGTATATATATATATATATATGTATATATATATGTTTGTGATTCCTACCCTGGTGTAGTACAGTGTTGGAGACATAAAAATGATTTACCTTAGGTATTTGTGCTGCACAGAAAATAAGCACAAGGAATGTAAATATTTTAATTTATTCATTAACTAAGGGTGGTGGTTTATGCATGAAAGACAATTATTAAAGTAATCATCAACATCTTCATATAAGTACATATTAATTTTACTGCTGTCTATCTGCACCTGATATTACACAATAATGCTGTAACACACACAGTTCATAAAAGCTTTCTGCTTTTTCTATTCTAAACCCCTGAGGTTTGGTGGATGTGTCTCTGACAGACGTCCTGTTAAACAAGTCATTTATTTTACATTTTCAGGTACAGCAGTCAGTTTAAAATAAAAGTTTCTTTAACAGAGGAAATTGAGTCTCACATTATTTACATTTTATTCACACATAAAACATTAATGATGAACATTTTTGACTTTATAAAATGATTTTCTCAAGTCTTGGTGATCAGCCCCTATTAAACAATAAAGAAAGTAAGACATCTTTTTATATACACAGTTTAGTAGCCTACTATTCTTTTTGGCCGAATTTATCATTATAATCAACTTCATTATTTCCTGGATTTTGTATCACCAAAGTCTCTAAATGTATGTAAATGCAGGAAATGGGATTCAAATCAAAAATATTTTCCCCCATTTTGTGCCCCCCCCCCTTCTCAAATCCAAGTTACACCCTTGATGCAAAAACATTTCTACAGATTTATATAAACAGTATACAGAACAGTACAGTTATCATGAATATACATAAATACAAGTAGGTGGAGCTAGAGGTGGAGATGTACATCAAATAGTAACACTGACATTCATTTCTAAAGCTAGAGGTTTGAACTAAACACTCAGGAAAACAATGTTGTTCCTCTTCGTGGTGTTTTTCACTCTTGCTGATGTTGGTAAGTCATATACACTGCACACAAAATATTATTTTTTTCTAAATAAGAAGACACAATTTTCCATGTGAAATGTGTCATTTATGATTAAAATATCACAATATTGTTGTAATATTTTTATAGCAGAGGCTGCTGACAATAACATTAAACCAGATCAAACCAATGTATTTTCAATGGAAGGCGGCAACATCTCACTGTCCTGCACATATACTGGATCAGTTGACAGACTCCACTGGTATCGACAAAAACCTGGATCAAGACCTGAGTTTCTGCTGCTAACTGATGAAAGTGGTAGTTATGTCACTGAGGCTCAACCACCTCATCCACGATTGTCCATAAAACCAGATAAAACGAGTAAGAAAGTGGATCTGATCATCTCCTCTGCTGCTGTATCAGACTCCGCTCTATACTACTGTGCTCTGAGGCCCACAGTGACAGGAAATCCAGCTGCACTGTACAAAAACTTTCACACAGTTTTGTTATATTGAAAGAAGTTTTGCCAATGATTTAGAGAAAGTTACATGTCCTTTTGGGGGGATTCTCTCTTTCTCTCTACTGATCAGGGTCATGGTTGATATGGAGTCTGTCCCACACATGAGGTAGGAAACACCCTGAATGGGATGTCAGTCCTTTGCAGAGCTCCATACACAAACCCTTTCACATACTTATTTACACATAGTGAATTTATTAGTAAATTTACTACTGTCATGTTTTTTGGAGGTGATGCAAAACTGCACACAAACTGACAGTAACCTGAACTCATCATCAAACTGGGGATCCTGAAGCTGTGATGCAGCAACACTACCTGCTGTGTCACTGTGCTATCACACTGTTAAAATCCTTCTGCTTAAAGTGTTTTCTTGTAGTGTGGTGTTGTGTCATTGCTATTATAAAGAAAGATTTCTACTCTCATGGTACAATTCCATATTGACTGATAACAAGTGCACTAAAGACAAGGCTCAGGTCAATCCTCATAGCAGAATTCCACAATGCCAGTGGACTCATGATCCTCTCTGTTCTGTCTGGAGTAATTACACTGCAGATGGCTTGTAAATGAAATTTAAATATAAGGTATATTTATATATTTATCTATAATTTTATATTATATATTAAATTATTAATCCAGAGCATATGTGTGGCTCTCAGGGAAAACATGACAGATATCACTTTGGCTGAATTCTGGGGTTTATTTTAAGTTTTATGTATTTTGACACCTCAACTTTAACAAGCCATAAACATATTTCACCAAGCAATATTTAAATCTTTTATTTACTTTATAATCTTGCATAGGCTGTTGTCACTGAACCTTTCATACTACACAATTGTAATTGCATGTGATCAGTTTATTGGTGTAATAGGGGTGTGTTCACTACATGCTCACTCACAGATAATGTTCACACACTACACTATCTTTTACCTGCTGAAGTGTGTCTCTCCCTTAAATCCCTTTTTTTCATGAAAATGTGTGTGTGTGTGTGTGACAGAGAGAGAGAGAGAGAGAGAGAGAGAGAGAGAGATTTTAAATTGCTAAATTAAAAGCATATAAAAGTATTATTAATGTGTTGTGTTTTTCTCTTCAGTGAACACAAGATGGCGCAGTCACTTATCTTATTGTGGGTCTAGAACTAGAGCACCACACAACCTGCTCACATTCTCTGAGATGATGGAAGCTACTTTTCACAGTAAAACCTTTGTGACATAGAGTATACTTGTTCTTCTATCATACATACTGCTGATATAATATCCTAACCCCTGCCCTGGTTACTCTTAGTGCCTAAGATAATTTCAGAGAAGAAATACTAAAGTGTTATAAGAACAAATACAGTAAAAGGTTTTATTTGTCATATTTAACAATTGCAGCTGAGTATTAACTTAAGCTTAATTAAGCCTTAATAATCAACAATCAGTCATGTGATGCTGTGGGGTGGAGCAATTTTATAGCTTTATGGTGTTAACATATTAAATATTAACATATTAAAATGAACACTATAGCTTTATGGTGTTAACATATTAATCTAGCCATGGGGGTCACAGTCCAGTGACTTCTGTGCTGGTCCCAGATAAATAAAGTGTCATAAAAAAACATAAAGCATCAGGAAGGGCATCCAGCGTAAAACATTGCCAAATTTAATGATGGAACGGTTCTTGGGTATGAATTGTAAACTGATCAATCTGTCTGAATATCATAAAAACTTTGCTGAAGCACAAATCTTCTTTAAAACACAGCATGAATCATATCTTCAAGTATGCTGATGACAATACAGTGTTGAGTCTCATCAGCAAAATATTGAGTTTACATACAGAGAGAAGGTGGAGGAGTGCGAGGACAAGTGTAGAAGGATTAATCCATAGGGGGAACTCTTAATTTCCTGCAGACATATATGAGAGAAAACATAAAAAAGAAATAAAAAGCATCCTGTGCGGCTGTACCATTGTTTAATATGAAAAGAGTATTCTGTCTCAGAGCACAAGACACTACAACAGATGAAACAGATGAGGTGAAAAACACAAAAAACTTCATCACTCTTACTTCAATCAAGGATCCTTACCAGAAAGTGTACAATAAATACAGTTTAAAATAATAAAGTTTGTGCATCGAGCCACTAGCTTTGTTTGTTTATTGATTTAATGTTTTCAACTATCTAACTGAGTATTAAACTTTTACTCACCGTGTTTGTGCTTTCTTGGGAAATGTCCGTCATGTTCGGACACGTGCTTTTACGGTCATGTGACCTGAATATATTTGCATACATAATGGTGGTTGGGCGGGGTATTCAAATAAATGAGCTTGTTTCATGTTTGTGTTATTGTTTTATATTGAAATGTCTCAAAAAGACTTTTTATGTCCTGACACTTACATCTGACTATAAAAAATCAACAATTAACATATCATTTTTTTCAGTGGGAGTACATATATTACTTTAAAGGTCCTGGTCATGGCTTGAACCCCATTCTGCCATTCAACAAACCAGCAACCCTTAACTACTTGAACCACCACAGCTGACAGAGTCCTTTCAACATACAACAGACTTCTGTACAGGATCACAACACAAAGGAAAGAAACCAGTGTCAGAAGTGGGATTTGAACCCACACCGCCAGGGGAGACTGCAACCTAAATGGAGTTCAGTTCTGAGTGAATGAGCATTTATTAGGCTGCAGCTACAGGTCAGGGTTGAGTGTGTTTCTGTGTGATCATATACTGTCTGATAGATTTAAATTTACGCTTCCAGCAGTATCCATAACCACAGGTAATGAGGTAATAAATAAAATAAGCTACAAATATAACAAAAACACAAAATACCTGAATTTAAGGGTACAAAATATAACAAAAAAATATAACAAATATATAACAAAATATAAAAAAAACCTATAATAAAATAAATATAACAAAAAATACTAAACACAGATTTAAAGGTATATGAGATAAGGATTGTGGAAAAACATGATTCTGAAAGTACAGACATAATGAGGTAATGTACAAAAACTGGGTATGTGCAAAAACAGCATGTTTATAGGTCCTGTGCAAATTTATCTATCTATCTATCTATCTATCTATCTATCTATCTATCTATCTATCTATCTATCTATCTATCTATCTATCTATCTATCTATCCATCCATCTATCTATCTGCAGATGTTAAAGGACGCCAGCCTTCTAAGGAAGTCCAGGCGGCTCTGTCCTCTCCTGCACAGAGTTTCTGTGTTGGCAGTCCAGTCCATTTGATCATCCAGCTGTACTCCAAGGTATCTGTAGGTCTTGACAAACTCCACACAGTCACCGTTGATGGTCACAGGCTCCGGTTGAGGCCTGGGCCTCCTGAAGTCCACCACCATCTCCATGGTCTTTGTTGTGTAGAGGTGCAGATGGTTACAGTCGCACCATGCAACGAAGTCCTGTATCAGTTTTCTGTCCTCCTCCACCTCATAGCAAGGTTGGGGATTTTTCAGGGTGGATCTGGGGCTTGGTTCCACAAGGTTTAAAGCTGTAGTTTTTTTCATTCTAGGCTGTGCTAATGGTGTAGTAGATGAGTGAAATATTACATTGCAGTATGTAATAAATATGAATAAATATGAGTGGGCAGAGCTACATTTGGAGACATCTGAGATCCTACATACATAGTGCTAGACCTATATGTAGAATTTGCAGTTATTACATACAATATCATTAAAAATGTTTGTCTTATATTTGTGATATATTTGTCTCCAGCAAGGACAAGCACATTACAGCTGCATTGAATAAAATGGGCTCTGGACAGATTCTCTCATCATAGGATAAGAAACTTTACCCTTTCTTTATAAACACAGTTTCATGTTTAAATGACCAATCAGCAGATATGAGATCAAGTCAACTAGTTTTACACAGCGGTTTTATTAAGCAATGAGTTAAATGTCAATAAAGAATAATAGATAACAGAATGAAAAGAGCCTGGTTTGTTCCTCACATAATAAAATACCACCCCATGAAAATGTAATCCTATTTAATAAACATGCTTTCAAATACCTTATTGTCCAGACACCACTTATAAAATATAAACAATAATAAAATAAAATATATTTACTCATTTTAATTATTAGTATTATTTTTTCTTGCTGTCAGTTTTTGTTTGTTTACAATGTGAAGAGTTTCAGCACAGTTTCCAAACAAGGCTTAATGTAAAGCCAGGATGTTTCACTGTCATCAACACTGGAGACACTGTCATGTGATGCTGGGGGGTGGAGCTTCCTGAACATTTATCATGGTAATATATTAGAGTACAGAAAGAGCTTTTTCATTCAGCTAAAACCAGTCATCATGTTCACTGTTATATTCATGTGTCTGTGGCTTTCACTAGGTGAGTTAACACCTTTTGTTAGTTTAGATATTATGTATTGTTTATTAATTGTCTGGTGTTATAGAAAGCATGATTTCTGTGTGTAATTCTGGCTTGATTGTGTTAAACTTTATGTTCTCTTCTCTATGACAGGTGACTCCATGGCAGATTCAATAAAGCCACTTTTCACCCATGAAGTTGTAGATGAAGGTGATGATGTTACTCTGTCCTGTGAATATGAAACAAGTGATACAGGATTCTCCCTGCACTGGTACAGACAATATCCAAAATCTAAACCTGAGTTCCTTCTTTATATTCACCAATATGGAGATCTAAGTGCTAACATTCCCCCAAGAATGAATGCTACACTTAAAGATAAGAAAGTGGATCTGATCATCTCCTCTGCTGCTGTATCAGACTCTGCACTATATTACTGTGCTCTGGCGCCCACAGTGACAGGAAATCCAGCTGCACTGTACAAAAACATTCACACTGTTTTCTTTCTCTCTCAAAATGTATATTTTTAATTTAGTTTATATTACTGGTAAATGTTGTATTATTTAGAGACAGCTCCTTTCTTGATGGGATGCCAGTCTTTCACAGTGCATCATGCACACACATTCACAATCTCCTTCACTCTTAGGAGCAATTTCTAATTAAATTAGTGCACTAAAGACAAGCTATGGCTCCAGATATATAACATTGAACTATATATAGCATCTAGGATAATTCACTCAGACCAGTGATGAGGTAATGAGGAAATCTCCAGAACTAAGGAATGAGTTTGAGGCTTTGCAGGATATAAGAATTAGACCTCTCATGCTTTGTTGCTTCTATTGGGATGGAGTATATCTGTGTAATTTAACACTGCAGTGTTTTGTCGATTCATTTTATATGTTGTGTGTACTTTAATCTGTTTGTGTTAAAGCATTACACAGGAAACCTGCACTTCACATAGAATTATCTCTTCAGATGGTATAACCACTACAGACCAATTCCTGGTATTTTTACACAAGTGACTAGAACTGCCTTATTTATTAGTCCATCTTTTTTTTTTCTCTTGTGCACAGTGTCCAGTTTGAGTTCAGTTCAATTCAATTCAGTTTTAACTCTGAACTCTGTTACAAACCCAGAGACCACAGATATTAGGTATGCTCTTGTCATGTAATGTTTCTGAAACAACCAATACAGTTTAGTTATTGAGGTTTATCACTGTTTTCAACAACTCTTTAAAACAATAACATGCCCAAATACAAACTCAGCAACATTTCAGATAGAAATACATTGGGAATTATAAATCCATCACACACTACCCAGTGCTGTAAATGCAATTTAAATATATGATCTAATATAAAATAATACAAATACAGAAGATCTGGATGACGTGGATGACCAGAAAAAAATGAACCATGTCAAGCATGTCATATAAACATTCATACATATATGAATATGTCTAGGGATGTAGTTTCTTTACAGTTTATACGATTCATTGTAACAAATGTTTATTCATCTATTCAGACAGTCATTATGCATGTACACACAACTGCATGTTACTTTGCTGCATTTAAGCTAAGACAATGTCCTGATAATATTTGACCTGATTATAATACTAGTACTCAGGCTTTACTGACAACATATTTTCATCCGCTAACATTTTTAAGCTGCAGTTGCAGCTTAAAAACAGTAAGCAGCTGCTTATATTGTTTATGAAACAATAAAACAATTTATTGAAACAAAAGCCAACAACAGTGGTGGGTATACCACAACAAAAAATGTCAGTGTCTCAATAATTTGTCATGTGCCCTTGACCATCAATTACAGCTTGACAACGAAGTCTCATGCTGTTCACGAGTCGACTTCTTGTCTGCTGAGGCATGGCATTCCACTCTTCTTGAAGGGCGGCCCTCAGGTCATTGAGGTTCTGGGGTGCAGGGTTACGAGCCTCTACATGGTGACTCAGATGATCCCATAGGTTTTCTATGGGATTCAGGTCTGGAGAAAGTGCAGGCCACTCCATTTGAGGTACCCCAGCCTCCAGCAGTAGTTTCCTAATGATGCGACCTCGATGAGCTGGAGCATTGTCATCCATGAAGATGAAATTAGGCCTGTGTTGTTCATGCAGGGGCACAATGACTGAATTAATGATGTTATTCATTTAGTATTGGCTTGTCACTGTACTATTCACAAGATGTAGGGCAGTTCTGTATTGAGTAGACACACCTGCCCAGACTGTAACACCACCACAACAGTGGCTGATGCATAGCGCTCTCCTTGAAGTATCCAACATCATTGGCAGCCATCATTTCTGCTCAACGTGAATTGACTTTCATCAGAGAACAGCACTGAGGCCCACTGGTCCCTCGTCCAGCATAAATGCTTCCTGGCCCATGAAAGACGATGACGCCTGTGCCTGGTGGTGTGGTCAGGTACTCTTGCAGGTCGTCTAGCACGCAGACCACGCTGATGTAAACGGTTTTGAATGGTCTGATGCGACACATGGGTGTCTCTCACCTCCCTTAAATGTGCCTGGAGTTGAGTGGCATTCATCATCTGGTTCCGCAGGGCACTCTTCACAATGAAGTGGTCATCAACGTGTGGGATGTGGCCAAAGGACGTCCACTTCTATGCCTTTCTGTGACTCTTCCAGTCTCTCTGTATCTCTGTCGCAACCTGCTGATGACACTCTGTGACACTCTAAGCTCAGTGGCCACTTCCCTCTGAGAACATCCTGTTTGAAGCCTCGCAATGGTGATCAATTGTTGATCACTTGTTGAAAACTGTTGATCAATTGTTAGGTGTGGTCTTGGTCTCATGATGTCAAAATGTGAACAGCATGATGAAGAGGACTGTTTAAATACCAATTCTAATTGAACCAGAAAATTTATTGGTCGATTCATGGATCAAACACCAGTTGTGAATTTTGCCATTAAGCACCTTGTTAGAGAACAGCAAGTTCTGCAAAAAGTACTGAAACACTGAACAGTTGGACATGTACATTCAAAAGTGTAGAGAAGGTCAAATTAAGTTCACCTGTAAAGGTTATAGTGCATTTTAGGTGCATCCTGAAATTTCACCCGGAAACTGTATATCCTTAATTTTTTGTGAGTAGTGTATATGAGCCCTTGTGTGCCTGCCTTTGCCAGTCATTGTTTGTTTGTTTGTTTTATCATGTTTCCACGTTTGCTGGTCCGTATGATGGACCGTTCATGGTTTGTTTAGTTTGTTTTCTGTTTTGTTTAGTCCTGTCTCCCCCCTGTGAATAAAGCAGTGCTTTGTTTAATCCTGCACATGGGTCTGCTTTTCATGGTGTGCGGGGGCATGTGGTGTCCACAGAGATCCAGGTTCGAGCCCTGTTGGTAGGCGGGGCACACGGATGTTACAGGTAGGTCATTTATATTATTCATTATATTTTTATATTAAATAAAATGTTTCTTTGCAACAGTGAATGTAGATATAAATCTGTCATTTATATAAGAGAGTTCTGTGCTGACAAAACAATGTTACTTATCCACCCTGTTATAACAGCTGTTATTAATATCAATAAATCTATATTAACAAGATGTACTAATTTCTATTTGAATGTTTTGAAGTGATTCATATTGTATGTGTATATTCATGTGTAAACAAGATTCAGACAAATTCATCTGAAATGCATTTAAATACAGACAAATATTTTAATAAGAGAAGCTCTTAGAAAGCATACTACAGAATACATGAGCAAAGAATTGTGTTTAATAGAGAAAATGTATTCAGTCATAGCTTTATTAACTGCTGTTTATATTCTTATTGTATTATCTGACTGCAAATGAAAGAGAAAAGAACAATAATTCCCGACTGTGGTTATTCAGCTATACTGGAATAATGTTGTATTGTGTTGGTGACAGTTCAGTGATACTGTGTGAAGTGGTGATCTGTATACAGTTACAGCACAACAGTGTCACTTCCTGGGTGTGGCCTTCTAGCGACGTGTAAAGTTCAGCACATACAGCACTATTATACAGAATCCTCACAGAGCTGTGTTCAGAAATGGATCAACTATACAACTTACTGTACATAGTGAGATACATACCACTGATTCTCACTCTAGTTACAGGTAATTCATTTCATCACTTACTTAATTGTATTAAATAATATTTATGTTTTTAGAGTATATAGTAATTTTCTGATTTTCAGGTCAATATCTGTTTTTGTAAAATGCCTTACAGTTTTCTTCTTAATGTTCTTTACAACAGGTAGTTTTGCAGATAAAATTTGGCCAACAAATGAAGATACCATCGTTAGGAAGGAAACAGAGACTGTTACTCTGAAATGTTCATATGAGTCAAGCAGTGAAAATATTCGGCTTTACTGGTACAAACAATAACCTAACAGAGCACCACAGTTTTTACTGTATAAAGGCGCAAGGTCATTTTCAAGAGAGCACAAACCCACTGATACTCGATTAGAGACTCAAACAAGCAGAGACTCTACTGAACTTACTATCAGAGGACTAAAGCTCTCAGATTCTGCACTCTATCATTGTGCTCTAAGAGTTGGAACACAGTGATACAGAGTCACTGAAAGGCTTTACAAAAACGTATAAACCAGTATAAATGAAGATTCTAAAACCACATCAAAGATCCTTCCTTTACCAACCTGTTATCAGATAACCACAGACACAAACAATGTTTGTAGTAATTCTGTGGTATAAATGAATAAATAAAAAAGTAAGCAAGCAAGCAAACTAATAAATAAAAATAAAATGTGTTTAAAAACCACATAAGCCGCATTGTTATGAACAAACAGTATTTTATAGACACAGATCCATTGTTTTGGATGTTTGGGTGCATATGACATGAAATTAAGTTTATTGATCTTTTCTTGCCAGTTTTTTCCATGACTCACTGTAATTAATAGTCATTTAAAACAAACAAATAAACAAATAAATAAATAAAATGGTAGATTCATTTATTCCTTCAGTCTTGTGTGTTTTATGTTTGTACAGATCACTGTTACTTTGTTGGATGTGAGCTAGAGCAATGACCTTTTACAAACCCCTCAGAACAGATGTGAGTGATTGTAGAACAATGAGATTAATTGTACAGATACAGTTGTACAAATGAAATGGATAAATAAAAAAACTCCTATAGAGAATAGAACGTTCAGTAGAAAGTTCATTGTCACATTAACTGCATGTACATTTGATTAATAAAGCTTAATGTGTCTTTTACTGTATATATACTAAAACATGACTGTGGGATTATGGATGTCTCTGACATTTGAGTTAACTCTATTCTGTTCCCACTAGAACTGTGACATTCAGGATTTCCTGAACAGATTCTTATCAGCCAGTATTTGTTATGTTGCAGCTGCAGGACACTAAGCACCTGTTTATGATGTTTAGAAGGTAAAGTGGGTTTATATGTGATTATATAATATGTTTATGTAGTTTTATTAATGTCAGAGACACACTGATAGAAATTAAGCTACACATCTAATATGTTTAAGATAAAATAACTTACTTTTGAGGAAATACTTGACACAGTTATGTACATTTGTCAATTTCCAACAAACAGTACCACTAATTGACCTCTTATAGCCAGCAGTGAATAAAGTCTTAGGGTTTAACAGAAGTCAGACAATAGTATGATGTTAAGGGTGACTTTATGAAACAGCTGAAAGGACAGTGTTCTGTACTGATACATTGTGGCTCTGGTGTAGTGGGATATCTTTATTGCTCTGGTAACTGCATCCATTCAAAGGTGAAACTATATTATTGCTCAGTACATGTTGAATTGTATTCATCAAGAAAAACTATTTTCCATTATGTGCGACAGAATGAATAGAAAATTATGGACACCCATAATTTTATATCATACACCTATAATCAATTCCAATCCTTCTTTTCTCCTGAGTGAACAAAGTTATCTTGTCCACCATGTAATCCTTTGGACACAGTGGTTTAAAGTAATATTTTGAGTTTAATGTGAAATAAAAATATTTGTAAAAATATGCTTCAAGTGTCCTGTATTGATCATTTATTTTTCATATAAAACCTCAGATGGAGTGGTGAGTGAGCCTGTTGGTCACATTAGGTGTTTTCAGGGTAAAATAATGAACAAAGCCTGCTACTGCTTTCAGGTCAGCTGTGTTGAGCAAAGCTATCACCCCACTCAAAATACCAGTGACTGCCTTGTCACACTCAGTGGACTTGGGGCCGTCAAATTTATAAATGATAAAACCCACCCCATTTTTCTTTGTGTTTAGAAAATGCTTAAGACTGGTTGTGTGGTGCAGTAATTACAGTTAATAAACCCTGGTGTCCCTCTGCCCCCTGGTGACACATATTCTGATCAACAGTGTCAGCTGCAGGAAGTGTGGAGCTCCACAGGCTATGACAGTAAACTCCTTCAGCTTTATCTTTCAGCAGATTACCATCTCTATCGTGCTGCTCTTTAATCTTATTCTCTTAATACTTCTACTAGGTATGTTTGTTTTAATAGAATAATTACATTTTTTAATATTTCATTCAGTTTTTACATTTTTCTTTTCTCTTTTTTCCACAGGGAGCACATCAATGTAAATGACTGAGCATCTTATAGCAGAAGAGCATGTCTTGGAAGATAATTATGTCATTCTGTCCTGCAATTTCACTGCTACTGCAGGTGATTATATACCAGAGTTTTGTGTCTCCATCCATGTATTTGATTCTGGAAAGCAGTCAAAGCTGAGAGATTGTGATTTTTTTTTGACATTGATATTTTTTAAATAAATAACGTACTTGTAAACATATTCTGTATTTTAATTTTGTTATTCAGTGTAAAGAATGTAAACTCACTTTTATGCTGATGTATGCCAGGCAGCTGTGGAATTGTGTAAATAATACCTTACTTTGGATAAAATTAAAGGAAAGTTGAATAAAAGAAAACTGCAGTTTACCAATGCATGAGTTATGGTGTAGTATATGTACTACATGTGTAGCTTCTGAGAAAATCCATCAGATATTACTGTGAATAAACTCTGGAAAACACTCAAACATTATGAAAAAGATTGTGCTTGATAAAGACCCATATTAACAAATCTAGTAGTAAATGCAGTCAGTCTGCCTAAAGATGTCTAAAACCTGGTTAGTTATGCTGCATTTCTTCAGTAAAGACTTTATCCTGATCAGGGTCACGGTGGCTCCAGAATCTATCATGGACACACTAGGCACAAGGAGGAAACACACCATATCACAGGAGTGGAAAAAGTGCTGAGAATCAAGCACATGGACACTAACACACATCATGAAGCCTTGTACATTGTTACTCTTTGTGTACGCCTATTTTTTATGCTGGCTACTGGAACCAGTGCTAGTCTATAGCATTAATGATGAAAAGAAACTTTTTTCAGTTATTTGTTAGCTGAATTTGTACATATTGTAAGACTTTTTCAAATTTAGATGGTATTCATACCTTCTGAGACAAATGGGACTCATTTAGTCAAGTATTTGTTTACTCCAGCATAGTGAAACATTTTATTTATGGAGTGCTTTATCAAGGGGAGGCTCATAGCATTAATTACATTGTGTAGCATGTAGCACTACAGAATAACTTAAATTAATTTAAATATATGGTTGAATGCAGTTATTAAATACAGACACAATATGAGATTAATAAAGGGTGTCTTATTCTAGTGAACTGCTTAAAATTATCATTAAATTTAGCAAAAATCAGCCTTAACAGATTTAAACATGACATAAAATATATTATGAACATTCATTGCTTGTTTCAGTCAATTAACTTAAACAATGGATTTATTACATATGATACCAGAACTGACATGACTATGAGTAAAAGTGGGTGGAGCTAGATGTGGTAAGATACAGTTTAGAAAGTTTCACAGAGATCCTGCCATTTATACCTACTGCAAGAGAGACACAACAGTCATGTTACTCTTCTTTATTTTCATAGTTGTTAAAAACATTGGTAAGTCATTTATATTATACACAAACTTTAGATGAATGCTGGAAATGAGCTGATACCTAAACATGATTAATTAACTTACACAATGAAAGTAGAAATGTTTATGTTGTTGTAATGTTTTACAGCAGGTGCTGTTGACAGCAGCATTACACCAGAACAAACCATCATATCTTCAAGTGAAGGCAGCAACATCACACTGACCTGCACATATGATGACTCAGCAGACTATCTCCACTGGTATCGACAAAAACCTCAATCAGGACCCGAATATCTCCTGCAGATTCATAAATCCACAGATGGTGTCACTAAATCTGAACATGACCCACGACTATCCACCAAAGTTCATAAAAAGGACGAGAAAGTAGATCTGGAGATCTTTCCTGCTGCAGTATCAGACTCTGCACTGTACTACTGCACCATGGAGCCCACAGAGACACAAAACTCATACAGACTGTACAAAAAGTCAAGCTGCATTTGTTTTTTTTCTCAGCAAGGGGAGATGTTTACCTGTTTCATTCAAATACACTTTTCTTTCTTAATTCTCAGACTTTGACGTTCATTTGCTTGAATATCAACAATGATCGTCTTGGATATGTTGCTAATGCTTATTGGTTGAATAACCAGAGAAGAATAGATCCGTTAAAAATAAATGTTAATATTTAATAAAAAAAATATTTTTGCTAATGCTCATGGTGTTATTTTGTTATTCTCCTGATGTAATAAAATATAACACAAGGTTTACTAACAATATGTATTTAAGTATTTTAAGGTGCTGATTTTTAATGTAACACTAGTGAACTGAAGACTTCACTCTTCATTATTTGGCAGATTATAAAATAGCACTTGAAATCACAAGTTGTGGTTGAAATGGAAATGGTTGCTCCACTCCAGACTCTCACTGTGCTGCCACATGTTCACTCAGTCTCCACAGCACTAAGTGCAGTTCTCATAGTCAGTGGTGGCAGCTTTATTAATATTAATTCTAAAATATGAATTCTTTGATGAACAGTTATTTCTGTGTTTATTGTGCTTGAGATCTGACGTGTTCAACATATGTTCCTGTGCAGGTTTACTTTGGTCTTGAGTCTTGAATAATAAGAATGTCCACAAGTTTGATTTCCCAGTGTGTTTTTGACATTGATTGAAATACTTCAGCACTTAATTGTTGTGGGTTTTGGGAATATGTCTGTTACCCTCTGAGACCCTGCATCTGCAGAACTTGTAAAAAAAAAAACCTGTCTGTTTAGGAAACTCAGTCAGATTTTTGTTTCAGGCCCCAAGTCACAGATGATCCTAATTATATTTGATAATAAATCTGTACTACTGTTAATAATTAGGGGTGAATCAATACTTTTCTGTGAACTGCAAAGTGCAGCTGCTGTGCCTGGATCCATCAGCTAAACAAATTTTTTCACAGTGGCTTTATTAAGCAGATGTCTATATCAATTACATTAAAATCAAAGTCAGATCAGAGTCAAATGACATTCTTAATGGCCAATTCAGTGGAGTTGAGTTTTATAGCTGCTTTCAAACATGAAAATGACAAATTCAGCAGTATTTAAAGAGAAATATATGGGGGTTATGAAGACATACTTTTGTGTGAATATTTCTTCTGTATTCTCAAATAAACCTTATTCTTTTAATGGTTCTAACAATAAGCCACCTTCTGCTGCACAAATGACACACAGAGGAAGGTAAATACACAAAACAGATTTCTACACATAGAACCAATAAATACCACTGCTAAGGACATTTAATCCAGTAAAACTGTCTTAGATAGAATTTCACAGAACAATTAGGCAATAGAACAATCTGTAAAATTACAAATGGAAAGTAACACTATGTAAAAGACACTGTGAGAACCGTGTGACCCAGTGATGGGTTTAGTTTACACACCAACAAAACCAGTGTCACACAGTGCAGTCACAAACACCACCTACTAAAGAAAGGACTTTACTGAATGTCCATCTCCTTTTATTAATGAGAGAGAGGGAGAGAGAGAGAGAGAGATCCAAAAACAAGTGATGTAACTAACAATGTCAAAATATCACAGGAAAATTGAGTAAATGGTACGAGTGAATCCATGGCTTAGGACCTTAATACAAAAACATTTGTACAGATTTATATAAACAGTATACAGTATAGAACAGTTATCATGAATATACATAAATACAAGTAGGTGGAGCTAGAGGTGGAGATGTACATCAAATAGTAACACTGACATTCATTTCTAAAGCTAGAGGTTTGAACTAAACACTCAGGAAAACAATGTTGTTCCTCTTCGTGGTGTTTTTCACTCTTGCTGATGTTGGTAAGTCATATACACTGCACACAAAATATTATTTTTTCTAAATAAGAAGACACAATTTTTCATGTGAAATGTGTCATTTATGATTAAAATAATCAAAATATTGTTGTAATGTTTTTATAGCAGAGGCTGCTGACAATAACATTAAACCAGATCAAACCAATGTATTTTCAATGGAAGGCAGCAACATCTCACTGTCCTGCACATATACTGGATCAGTTAACAGTCTCCACTGGTATCGACAAAAACCTGGATCAAGACCCGAGTTTCTGCTGCTGATTGATGAAAGCAGTGAATATGTCACTGAGGCTCAACCACCTCATCCACGATTGTCCATAAAACTTAACAAAGAGCAAGATAAAACGAGTAAGAAAGTGGATCTGATCATCTCCTCTGCTGCTGTATCAGACTCTGCTCTATACTACTGTGCTCTGGAGCCCACAGTGACAGGAAATCCAGCTGCACTGTACAAAAACTCTGACACAGTTTTGTTATACTGAAAGAAGTTCTCCCAATGCTTTAGAGAAAGTTACATGTCCTTTTGGGGGATTCTGTCATGGTCATGGTTGATATGGTATGAACTTTGTTCACATGAGGTAGGAACACCCTTTGGAGAGCTCGATATACAAACCATATACTTACCCTTTCACACACTCATTCATACAAAAGCATTATTTCTCCTAGAAAAATGTCCTACTGTCATGTTTTTGGAGATGATGTAAAACTGCACACAAACTGACAGTAACCTGAACTCCAGTATGAGTTTACTTAAATGTGCTCTGGACAGGTTCCCCATATGAGGCTGAATGTAAAGCCAGGATGTTTCAGTAAGAATCAACAATCTGACAACAACATTGGTGACACTGTCATGTGATGCTGTGGGGTGGAGCAATTTTGAAGCTTTATGGTGTTAACATATTAGATTACAGAAAGATCTCCACTATTTTCACTGAGCTAAGACCAGTCATCATGTTCACTGTTATATTCATGTATCTGTGGCTTTCACTAGGTGAGTTAACATTGACTTTTTGTTATTGCAGAAATATTAACTATATTATATTAAATATTAGTCTGTGTGGTGATGCAGTGTGAAAATGCAGAGTGTGTGTCTGACTTAAGTATTTCCTGTTGATTATTTCAAGGTTAAATGCTTTATGTTCTCTTCTCTATGACAGGTGACTCCATGGCAGATTCAATAGAGCCACGTTTCACTCACAAAGCTGTAGATGAAGGTGATGATGTTACTCTGTCCTGCACACACAAACCCAGCACAAGTTCAGCAAACAACTACCTCCACTGGTACAGGCAATATTCAAAATCTAAACCTGAGTTCCTTCTGTAAATTCACCAAAGAGGAACACCAATCAGTCCCAACAATCCATCAAGAATGTCTGTTAAAGTTGATTATAAACAAGTGGATCTGATCGTCTCCTCTGCTGCTGTATCAGACTCTGCTCTATACTACTGTGCTCTGAGGGCCACAGTGAAAGGAAATCCAGCAGAACTGTACAAAAACACTGACACAGTTTTGTTATATTGAAAGTAGATCTACTAATAATTTTGCATTACCATGGCATTTTGAGAAATTACTCCTCTGCTGGTCTGTGGTATGGGGGTGCAAATCACCTAGGATCTTTTCTGGGCCAGAAAATCCCAAAAGCGATTCAATTTCCTGCAGAGACAGAACAACAGACATCTCCCTCAGTCTCTGAGTCCCCGAGTCTCAGAGCACAAGTACCTACAGCAGAACAAAAAAAAACTAGAAACATCAGGGTCTCTTGTTTAAGATAAATATCGTAATGAGTAATGCAAACCTTTTAACCAGTAAACAAACCTTTCCTTTATTTTACTCAAGCTGTTTTTACTGTAAGGAACGTGACAGAATGTTAGATGTGTTATTATGAAACTGCGATGAGAAGAAGCACTTATGATGGGGCGGCGGGAGGAAATGTACAGTACATCATCTTTTTTGGAGAACAGGACATGTTTAGGCTTACATCCTGCTTCGTGTTAAGGTGTAAATTAAGTAGCCATCTAGAACACCATAAGTGAATTACAGAGATTTTTTTTGTTTTCTTTACGTTTTAACAAGGTGCAGATGGCGTACAGCTGGCCTCCGTGGATCCGATTCGGTTCCTTGAAAGATTCGTTCATTTTGAATGAATCCGTAATATGACTCGGGAGAGATTCATTTTTTATTGACCGCGCATGCGCAAGATCCTATCTGGTTCTGTGCGGGGAAACTTGCTCGTCACGTGACAGCCTCATAGACTTCGGCTCTGTAGTCAGTACCGTCTTCGGATCTGATTCGTTCGTTCGTTCATCACGTGACCACTTCCTGACTCAGTATCTGACAGTCAATATTACTAATGTAATGTTGTATGATATTTAGGAATGATCATAAAATTATCAAAACTTCCGCGGATTTCTGCAGGACTTGAAGAGCTGGACACTGGGTGAGATCGCCTGTGCTGCGGGTCTGTCAGTGTGTGTGTGTGTGTGTGTGTGTGTGTCTAAATAGTGCCCTTTGCACTTACCCATTTGTTTTGGGTTTTCTGTTTGTTAATGTATTAGTTATCACAGTATGCATTTGGGGCTGCTATTTTATTTTATTTCATTTTTAATTGGACGGGTTTTAAGCTGTAGCTGGGCTGGAAATCTTAGGTCCAATCCGGAAATCACTGGTTACTATGGTTACCGCTCCCTGCGGGGAGAAAGAGCTCCTTCTGACAATACTCAGCCCCTCACCTCAACATGGTGAATTTACAAAGATGGGTAAATTGTGTCCTTGAAGGGATGCTCTTGGATAGCAAAGATGCTCAAATAGGCTTTGGATTTCAAGGGGCGATTGATTTGTGTTAAGGTGCCCAGAGTCTGCTATGAACAAATGCTACACACCCTGCACCAACAAGGACTGTCTTCGCAATATATTGCCCTGATCATTATGCCACGTCTACCAGCAGGGACTGTTTTCATTGTAACAAATAATTCCCACACCAGTAGACCACCTAGACCAGTTGACACTCTTTTCATTGGGACCAAGCAGAGTGCATGTTATAGAATTTTATTGCGGCTCAGAAGGCCCCCTGGATGAATCCGTGTACCCCTGCCTGACTCCGCTGATTCAGGTATCCTTAACTGGTTAACAGTTTACAACATTAAAAGTCGTCTGGAAATGACCCAGCCTACAAATGATATCATGTGTAGATAATCCCATGGCAGTAGGAAACTGCGGATTGACTTTTAATCTATGAATCCTTGGTCCAATATTAAAATGACATCCATTTAGAACACACCTGTTGTCAGTTGCTAGCACTTACTTGTGGGGGTATAGCTCAGTGGTAGAGCATTTGACTGCAGATCAAGAGGTCCCTGGTTCAAATCTGGATGCCCCCTGTTGGGCTTGCTTTGCAGTACCTTTAACCCTCTGGGGTTTGAGGCCTTTTTGAAGACCTGCAGTGAATCTGGGCTCTTCTTAAATTTGTGTAAATTTCAAATCTTTACCAATGTAGTATCTAATACATTTCAACTTTACATAGAGCACAAACTGGGCTTTCATAATATGGCTGATGTAAGTATGTTAGATTCATATGTGACTTTTAAGCTTATGTCAAATTACATATACACGAAAATAGAATTTTGAACTCTAGCAGAAAAAACAGTGAAAATGGAGAATAAACAAACCTTGCAGATTGTTTTGAACACAGGACTGAGTTCATGAAAGTCTTGGGTGTGGGCCCATAGAAAAACAGCTAAATTATAACACTCAGAAAGACCTTTTATTTGGAGTAAAGTGACTGATGTGCCTAACTTTTTTCAACAGAGCCTCTGTTTCACTGAATAATCAATGACTATTTATGAATATGTAACGGCTATTGACACCTGGCTCAGGTGACACCAGGTTTCCCCAGGACTCCTATTGATGTCTCAGCTGTTCGCACCTATACATTCAGATTCCTCCTACAAAAACAGGGTACACTGAGGCCAGGTTTTGTTGAGAGAAACAAAAAATAAAGCATGGTTTCTGAAATTTTCATTGAAATGCAATTCTTTTAGAACGTTTGCTAAAAGGCATATTCACAACCACATTGAAGCCATTCACAGGTAACTATGTTGGTTTTTCTGGGATTCTATTATATTATTTGTTTTACATTTTGTCTGCTTAGCAAAAGTTGCCACTGTTTATGACTGAAATAAAGCTGTTTATATCGTGCTATTTTTTTGGGTGATCTGAGTATATGATGACTGGAATACAGCTGCTCACATCGGCGCATGCTTTCACTTTTATTTAGTGTTTATTTAGCAAGTATATATTTGTGCTATGTTGTTTTTCTGTGGTACTATTATTGATTTTACATTTCGTCTGCTTAGCAAAAGTTGACTGAAATAAAGCTGTTCGCATCTGTGCACGCTTTCTGACTTTCTGACAGCTTTGTTTCAGTCATTATATACTCAGATCACAAAGAGTGGAAACTTTTGCAAAGCAGACGAAATGTAACATCATAATAAAATCATGGTAGGGGAGAGCAGGGACGGTTGCAACATGGGGCAGTTGCAACAAGGCTTATTTCTCCAATCAGGAATGAGCTAGAGTGACAATACTCATACTGCACATGCTCAGTGAGCCCCTCCCCCCATCTGCAAGAAATCAGCCATGTGTGACCATTCCTTCTAGAAAAAGCAAAATTCAAGGTAAAAAAGTATTTTTTTTTAATGCTCAGAATTTTTCTCATACTGTCTAAACTGTTTTTGTGAAGCATTATTCATTCATATAATTTAAATCAGTGTTTTCTTAGCTTCTAATAGGCATAGCTAGGAAGTGTCAAAGTTGTTGTGTCTAGCTAGAATAGCAAGTTTTATCATGGCTGTCAGAGTAGGGACAGTTGCAACAAGGTGTTGCAACCGTCCCAGCTTGCTGTTGCAACCAATTTCATGCAAAAGATGTGTGGAACATGGATGAAACAGGGGTAACAACTGTACAAAACCCAGAAAATATTGTTGCCAGGCATGGCGGTAGACAGTTTGGGTCATCCACATCAGCAGAAAGAGGGACACTTGTGACCCTTGCTTGTGCAGTCAGTGCACTGGGGAATATGATCCCACCTCACTTTGTATTCCCTCGTGTCCATTTCAAAGAACATTTTATCCGTGATGGCCCACCTGGGTGGATGCTGGAAGAAGACTTTATCGTGTTTCTGAAGCATTTCCAACAATACACTAAGTCCTCAGTGGATGCTAAAGTCCTGCTTATACTGGACAACCACTCATCCCATTTGTCTCTGACAGGAATAAATTAATGTAGAGACAATGGAATTGTCTTGCTTTCCTTTCCACCTCACTGCTCTCACAAACTACAGCCACTGGATCGTACTGCTTATGGTCCTCTAAAATGAGCTGTGAACTCCTTCTGTGACTCATGGATGAAGAGCCACCCAGGGCTGACAATGTCAATTTATGACATTAATGGGATTGTTAGGTTGGCCCTCCCTTTGGCAGCAACACCAGCAAATGTGCAGTCAGGTTTTAGGTGCACTGGCATTTGGCCATTTAATCGGGAGGTCTTCCAAGATGTTGACTTTTCACCATCTTTTGTGACAGACCATCCTCCTCCACCCACTGCAGCTACACCAGTTCCATCTGCCCTGCCTACACCTCCTGCAGATCCTGTCTCCAGCTGCTGTTGCTCAACCACTGCCACCTGCTGGAACTGCCCAAGAGACACCTTCCCGTATCGATTTCTCACCTGAGACCCTATGACCTCAACCTATGACCTCTGTTATTTTATTACTCTTTGTCTTTATCAGTTTAACCAATTTAACCCTGTCTGTTCACAAATAAAATAAAGAAATTGCAGTATGATGTTATATAATGTATTTTTAATTACATTTTAATGAATGTTGCAACTGTCCCTGTGGACTGTTGCAACCGTCCCCTGTTAGGGGGTCAGTTGCAAAATTTCACTTTGTCTGTTAAAGTTTATATTGTTCATATATTATTACACGTACGGATGTTACAACAATGTGGGTGAGTATCTGACAGATTTAAGTGTAATATATTAAAATTTTGGCTTTCTACTAAAAACGGTCACTGAGAAACTGAAGAAAATACAAAAAGTGTTTCAACCGTCGCCGCTCTCCCCTACTCTAGAAAAACAACATAGCACAAATACATACTCGCTATATAAACTCTGCCTTTTGCAAAGTGAAAGCATGCACCGATGTGAGCAGCTTTATTTCAGTCATAAATTCACAACCACATTCCAGATATTCACGGTCAAATAATTATTCGATGCTGGACACAAACAACGATATGGAAGATTTTTTTTTGGTTTGTTTCTTCATTCAAGCCCTTTTTTTCTGTTAGACATGGGCATGCATTAGCACATCACTCCCCCCAAACAACACAGCAATTAGCATTTACTTCCATCTGAATAGAATCGTTTACATAAATCCTGCATGTGAATGGAGCGCTAAGTGCGGGGGCGGGGCTCCGGTGAGTGTGGAGACGAGAATTTGACATACCTTTGCTTTTTATTTTTAACATTAATTTAATAACAAACATTTATTTGGCAATAACCTTTTTGGAAAGACAACCGTCTACCGTTTGTGTGCATATTTTTTCTGGGTTGCTACAATATAATTTCATTTACAAAAACACTTTCAAAGAGAAAAAAAGTGATTGGCATCGTCTTCAATGCCGTCGACCCCAGAGGGTTAAATCGCTCGACCTGTCCGTCTGACTGAGGTCAGAAAGGTGTTTTGTCAATGTATAGCAACTCACACATGCTCTGGAAGACCTCTGATTCAAAATTGGTGCCTTGGTCACTATGGAGTGTAAGTGGTGCCCCATAATGGCAGACCCATGTGCATGTGCGACACCAAAGTGAAACATCTTCTTGCATTTGGTACCAACAATACCTGGTCCACAACCGAGACAGTGTTCGCTCCACACCGAAATGTCCACCCACTGGCTCCTCGTGCATCTGGCACATTACATCTTCCCAGAAAACTCGCGGCAGGATTATCTGGGGATAAAACTCAGGGCCCTCATTCAGGTACAGTCTTTGCCATTGGCTTCAGTAAGCTTTTGTTGCTGGGCCATAGGGGGACACATTCTCCCAGGAAGGTCATTCATTGCCTTCCTCCATCCACCTCTTGATGGGAGTAATTTCCGGATCGGCTGTCTGAGCAGAACGCAGTTCGTCGGTAGTCCACCCAGAGAATGGAAGGGTACTGGCAGTAATGGCAGGTTGTACTACCCCCACTGGACAAGACTCCGGGGTAATGGCTGCAGGTTCATCATGTATAGGTTTGCCATCAAGGTCACACTGGACCGCTTGGTGACAGAGCTGAGGGCTACTCAAGGTGGGATTCTTAAGGTTACATGGGCAAGTTGAACAGCATGGCCTCAGAGAAAGCACATCAGCATTTTTGTGACAGTGCCCCGGGTGATGAACAACTTTGAAGTCATACTACCCAAGCTTCTCGAGCCAGAAGCCTCTCTGGCCAAATGTCCCTCTGGTTCTCTCATCCTCAGGAGCCAGTGTAAGGTACTATGGTCTGTGTGTACAGTGAAGGATCTGCCCAGCAGGTACTGATGAAAATGTGCTGTGAACTCCACCACAGCTAAAAGTTCTCTACGCGTTGTGCACTAATTCTGCTCAGTTGGCGTCAGACTCTGACTCCCATATGCTAGTACATGTTCTTCCCCTTGCTGTAATTGAGAAAGCACAGTTCTGATTCCGAAATTGCTAGCATCTGTGTCCAGAACAAGATCACCACTGTCCATAGGGTAGCCAAGGATGGGGGTGGTAGTGAGCAGCTTCTTTAACTCATCAAATGCCTGTTGGCTCTCAGGGGTCCAGTGAAATCGGGCATGTTTCCTCAACAGGTTGTGAAGTTGCTTTGCAACTGCAGCAAAATCTTTGACAAACCACCTGTAGTAGGATGCGAGACCCACAAACTGTGGCCATTCTCGAATTTTCTGCACCTTCTCTGGGTCGGCGGCTATACCATGCTCTGAGACGACGTGGCCAAGGTAGACTACCTGGTGGCAGAAGAGACAAAATTTGGCGGGTTTCAGCTTCAGGTTCGCTTGGCACAGCCTTTTGAACACCTGTGCCAGCCGCTGGAGCATTTCCTTTACATTCCTGCCCAGGACGATGATGTCGTCTACGTATACCAGGCAGATTTCCCACTGCATTCCAGCCAAGACACGGTCCATTAATCACTGGAACGTCGCAGGAGCATTGCAAAGGCCAAACGGCGTGATGTTCCACTCAAACAGTTCCTTCCTGCTGTAGAATGCTGCCTGTCTCACCTGTGGGGTCAACTCCACTTGCCAGTACCCGGAAGCAAGGTCCAATGTGCTAAACCATTTTGCCGTGGACAGTGTGTCTAGTGTGTCTTGGATTCTTGGGAGTGGATAGACGTCTTTTAGAGTGCGCTCGTTTAGTGCCCTGTAGTCTACACATAGTCGGTACGTTTGATCTTTCTTTCATACCATTACAATGGGTGAAGCCCAGCGGCTATTACTTTGGGAGGCTAAACCAGCATCTAGACTCTGTTGGATCTGCTCATCTGCACTTTGTTGTTTTTCAAATGCCATTCAATGCGGTTGCTGTTTCACAAGCGAACCAGGCTGGATTTTAATGTCATGTTGGTACATGCCATCTTCAGTGTATATTGCAATAAAAAGACTACTGATGGCTCAGTAACAATGAGGAAATCTCCAGAACTAAGGACTGAGTTTTAGGCTTTGCAGGATATAAGAATTAGACTCACATGCTTTGTCACTTCTGTTGTGATGGAGTATATCTGTGTAATTTAACACTACATTGTTTTGTCGCTTCATTTTATATGCCATGTATACTTTCATTTGTTTGTATTAAAGCTTTACACAGGAAACCTGCTCTCCACATAACATTATCTCTACAGATGGTATAACCACAACAGACCAGTCACTAGAACTGCCTTATTTATCAGTGCATCATTTGTTTTCTGCTCTTGTGCCCAGTGTTCAGTGGGAGAAAGTTCAATTCAATTCAGTTTTCTTTATTTAATTCTCTGATATGACAGAAAGTATATCATGTGAATTGATAGATTTTTTAAATCCAATGCAGTTTAAATGTTGAGATTTATGGCTGTTTTCAACAATTGTTTCCTGTTTGGTTTTACTTTTTTTACAGTTACTATTGAATAAATTATTGCTTTTCATTTAGAAATGTTATTGTTTTTATATAAAAAATACAAAAACAACTGTGCAGCATTTCAGATAGAAATACATTGGGAATTATAAATCCATCACACACTACTGTAAATATTAGATCTAATATAAAACAATTAATACAGAACATCTGTGTGGATGTCTAGAAAATAATGAACCATGTCAAGTGTATATACATGTATACATATGAATATATTAAGGGATGTAATTTCTTTACAGTTTATATGATTTATTGTAACAAATGTTTATTTATCTATTTAGACAGTCATTATGCATGTAAACACAACTGCATGTTACTTTGCTGCATGTGAGCTAAGGCAATGTCCTTTTACAAATCACTGAGTCATGATTGAGTATGATTGTATAAACAGATGAAATGGATGAAAAAGAAAACTCTCAGTGGAATTTGCTTTCCGTTTGTTTTATGATCATATTTGACCTGATTATAATACTAGTACTCGTGCTTTATTGACAACATATTTTCATCAGCCAACATTTTTTAGGCTGCAGTTGGAGGACACTAAGCAGCTTCTTATATTGTTTATGGGGTAGAGAGGGTTTGTATGTACTTATACATGATTATACATACATAGCTATAACTGATGTTAGTAGGTCATTTATATTATTCATTACTTTATTTTCATATTAAATTAAATGTTTCTTTGCAACAGTGAATGTAGATATAAATCTGTCATTTATATAAGAGAGCTCTGAACTGACAAAACAATGCTACTTATCCACCCTGTTATAACAGCTGTTATTAATATCAATAAGTCCATATTAACATGACATACTAATTTCCATTTGAATGTTTTTAAGTGATTCATATCGTATGTGTATATTCATGTGTAAACAAGATACAGACCAATACATCTGAAATGTATTTATGTGTTTAAACAGTTTAATAAGAGAAGCTCTGAGGAAGCATACTACAGAATATATGAGCACTTGTGTGGAAATGAATTGTGTGTAATAGAGAAAATGTATTCAGTCATGGCTGTTGTGTACATTCACATTGTATTATCTGACTGCAAATGAGTGAGAAAAGAACAAAAATAACTGTGATTATTCAGCTATAGTGGAATAATGTTGTATTGTGTTGGTGTCTCAGTTCACCAGTGTTGTGATGATCTGTATAAAGTTATGCTCCAACAGCATCACTTCCTGGGTGTGTCCTTCTAGAGACGTGTAAAGTTCAGCACATACAGCACTATTATACAGAATCCTCACAGAGCTGTGTTCAGAAATGGATCAACTATACAACTTACTGTACATAGTGAGATACATACCACTGATTCTCACTCTAGTTACAGGTAATTTTCATCAATTCATCAATTTACTATTGGAATTAACTAAATTCATGATCTATAGAATTAATGTAATTTAATGTCTTGCATTATTTTTGGGGTATGTTGGGTATTACACAAAAATATTTTTAGAATGTTTTGATATCTGTATTATATCTTTATTAATATTCTCCTGTATAACAGGCAGTTTTGCAGATAAAATTTGGCCGAAAGATGAAGATGCCAATATTGTCATGAAGGAAACAGACAGTGTTACTCTGAACTGTTCATATCAATCAAGCAGTGATAACATTTGGCTTTACTGGTACAAACAATAACCCAACAGTGCACCACAGTTTTTACTGCTTAAAGGAGCGAGGTCAAGAGATTATGAAGAGCACAACCCCTCTGGCTCTCGATTCAATGCAGAAACATCCCGAGACTCTACTAAACTTACTATCAAACATCTGCAGATCTCAGATTCTGCACTCTATCACTGTGCTCTTAGAGTAGTAGCACAGTGATACAGAGTCACTGAGAGACTGTACAAAAACCTATGAAATAATTCATTTGAAGTTTAACGTTTAATATCAAAGATACTTCCTTTACCAACTTATCAGTTAACCACAGACAAAAAAGACATTTGTGGTAACATATGCAGCTGAAAAAGAGAAAATAATAAAGAGGCACTGTGTCACTTGTTGCTGGTGTGAACTGTTTTATATTCATTGTACTTTGCTGGCCAGTTTGTCCCATGTTTCATTTAAATTATATATATTATTTTTATTTACATGTATAAAAACAAACAAAGATTTGTCGTCAACAATTCACAACATTCAGAAGTGTCTAAATCAAGAGGTGTAGTATAATCTACTGAAGAAGAATATTTTTTATATTTTAAGTTATCATAAAATAACATTGTCAATCGCTCAGTGTGATGCAGTAATTACAACTAAAACATTACATCTAAAATAAACCCTGGTGTCCCTCTGCCCCCTGGTGAGACATATTCTGATCAACAGTGTCAGCTGCAGGAAGTGTGGAGCTCCACAGGCTATGACAGTAAACTCCTTCAGCTTTATCTTTCAGCAGATTACCATCTCTATCATGCTGATCTTTAATCTTTTACTGTTAATGCTTCTTCTAGGTATGTTCATCTTAATATTAGTTCTTATGACCAAGTTGGGACATGAAGTGTGAGAAATAGCACAGGTTTATATACACTATATTGCCAAAAGTATTCGCTCACCCATCCAAATAATCAGAATCAGGTGTTCCAATCACTTCCATGGCCACAGGTGTATAAAATCAAGCACCTAGGCATGCAGACTGTTTTTACAAACATTTGTGAAAGAATGGGTCGCTCTCAGGAGCTCAGTGAATTCCAGCGTGGAACTGTGATAGGATGCCACCTGTGCAACAAATCCAGTCGTGAAATTTCCTCGCTCCTAAATATTCCACAGTCAACTGTCAGCTGTATTATAAGAATGTGGAAGTGTTTGGGAAAGACAGCAACTCAGCCACAAAGTGGTAGGCCACGTAAACTGACGGAGCGGGGTCAGCGGTTGCTGAGGCGCATAGTGTGAAGAGGTCGCCAACTTTCTGCAGAGTCAATCGCTACAGACCTCCAAACTTCATGTGGCCTTCAGATTAGCTCAAGAACAGTGCGCAGAGAGCTTCATGGAATGGGTTTCCATGGCCGAGCAGCTGCATCCAAGCCATACATCACCAAGTGCAATGCAAAGCGTCGGATGCAGTGGTGTAAAGCACGCCGCCACTGGACTCTAGAGCAGTGGAGACGCGTTCTCTGGAGTGACGAATTGCGCTTCTCCATCTGGCAATCTGATGGACGAGTCTGGGTTTGGTGGTTGCCAGGAGAACGGTACTTGTCTGACTGCATTGTGCCAAGTGTAAGTTTGGTGGAGGGGGGATTATGGTGTGGGGTTGTTTTTCAGGAGCTGGGCTTGGCCCCTTAGTTCCAGTGAAAGGAACTCTGAATGCTTCAGCGTACCAAGACATTTTGGACAATTCCATGCTCCCAACTTTGTGGGAACAGTTTGGAGCTGGCCCCTTCCTCTTCCAACATGACTGTGCGCCAGTGCACAAAGCAAGGTCCATAAAGACATGGATGACAGAGTCTGGTGTGGATGAACTTGACTGGCCTGCACAGAGTCCTGACCTCAACCCGATAGAACACCTTTGGGATGAATTAGAACGGAGACTGAGAGCCAGGCCTTCTCGTCCAACATCAGTGTGTGACCTCACAAATGCGCTTCTGGAAGAATGGTCAAAAATTCCCATAAACACACTCCTAAACCTTGTGGACAGCCTTCCCAGAAGAGTTGAAGCTGATATAGCTGCAAAGGGTGGACCGACATCATATTGAACCCTATGCATTAGGAATGGGATGTCACTTGGGAAGTTCATATGCGAGTCAAGGCAGGTGAGCGAATACTTTTGGCAATATAGTGTATATAGGAGGTAGAACAGAACATGTATGTGATGCCCCAGAGTTAACAGGAATGAGTCACAACACAGCAGTGAGTTAAGGTGATATATTGTGATGTAGTGATATGTACAGCACAGTGAACTGAGAAGACTTCAGGGTGGACCAAGACCAAAAATAACAAAACAGAAACAAACTGAGATTAGCTATCTGACCTAAACAAAAAGAAAAAAGAAAGAAATGAACATCTCCAACAAAAATGACAGTCATAGCCCTCATGCCAGTGAATACATACAATGTCTCAATATTTACATGTGCAAAGAAAGATTATATACACAAGGCAGCAACGATTAACAAGAAGCAGATCAAACTTGTAGTCAAGGCAGGCAAAGGTCAAAATCAGAACAGTAAAACACAACACTGAATCTCTACACACACGCAAGCACAACACACCAAGTGAGCATTGAAGTTGGGGTTACTGGCTTCCATCCCAGCCTTGGCAGAAGTGTTAACTGCTGGAGCTGAAGCAGTAAGGAGGGCTAGAGTACAGAGGGGACCAACCTGAAGGACTAAACACATATAAGACAGAATATACAACACAACCTCACAGGATGTAACACTTCATATTAGTTCCAAGATGTTTTCATATTTCATTTACTTATTAAAATAAATCTTTTCTCTTTTTAGCACAGGGAGCACATCAATTCAAATGACTGAGCATCTTATATGCATTTTGGCGAGAGGCTTCATGTGGATTAGAGCTGACCTATTGACCTATTTAGAAGATGGGACATTTAGCCAACAGAACATAATTCCCAGGCTGTGACACAAATATGTTAATATGACGAATTACAATTTGCATTAATATGTGTATCATTGCATAACTAAAATCCACAAAGGATTCATTCATTAATCTTCAGTAAACACCTGAGCAGGATCAAGGTGATGGTGATAGGGTCACTGTCACTATATTTAGTAAAAATCAGCCTTAAACAACATTCAATAAATTCTATTATGAAAATTCATGTGACAGAGCTGACATGACTATGAGTAAGTAAAAGTGGGTGGAGCTAGATGTGGTAAGATACAGTTTAGAAAGTTTCACAGAGATCCTGCCATTTATACCTACTGCAAGAGAGACACAACAGTCATGTTACTCTTCTTTATTTTCATAGTTGTTAAAAACATTGGTAAGTCATTTATATTATACACAAACTTTAGATGAATGTTGTAGGAACCTGATACCTAAACATCATTCTTTTTAAAAAAAATTAACACCCTTAAGCAATGAAAGTAGAAATGTTTATGTTGTTGTAATGTTTTACAGCAGGTGCTGTTGACAGCAGCATTACACCAGAACAAACCATCATATCTTCAAGTGAAGGCAGCAACATCACACTGACCTGCACATATGATGATTCAGCTGAATATTTCCACTGGTATCGACAAAAACCTCAATCAGAACCAGAGTTTCTGCTGCTGACTTCTAAACACACAGATGGTGTCACTAAATCTAAACACGACCCAAGAATATCCACCAAAGTTCTTAAAAATGAGAAGAAAATAGATCTGGAGATCTTTCCTGCTGCAGTATCAGACTCTGCACTGTACTACTGCACCATGGAGCCCACAGTGACACAAAACTCAAACAGACTGTACAAAAAGTCAAGCTGCATGTTTTTCTCAGCAGGGGGAGATGTTTTATCCAGATACAGTACTTTCTTAATTCTCAGACTTTGACGTTCATTTGCTTTGAATTTCAACAATGATCCTGTTACATATGTTGGAAATATTTATTGGTTGAATAATCAGATAAACAAATCCTTTAAAAATAAATATTAATCTTTAATCAAAAAGAATTATTAAGGTTCATGCTGTTATTTTCCTGATATAATAATCAGAAGGTAACAAAAATTCAATAACAATACATATTTAAATAAGTTAAGATGCTAATTTTAATGTAAGACTTCACTCTTCATTATTTGGCAGTTTATAAAATAGCACTTGATCCAGCACTGATATTAGCCAGTCAGCTTTCTCAGGCAGCTGTGTGCTCCTTCTGTCTGTTAGTGTTGGTGTTACATGTTATTTGTGATCAGACAAGAGCTGACAGCACAAGCTAGCAAGTTCATTAAAACACAAGGCCATGTTGAACAGAAAAGACTTCTCTGCTCTAAACTCTTTGAGCAGACAGAAAGATATTCAACCAAAAATATCTCACTAAATCACAAGTTGTGGTTGAAATGGAAATGGTTGCTCCACTCCAGACTCTCACTGTGCTGCCACATGTTCACTCAGTCTCCACAGCACTAAGTGCAGTTCTCATAGCCAGTGGTGGCAGCTTTTAGCCCACTGACTTTAGCTAGCTTAGTAAATGACAGTGTAAAGTTCACATGTCTTTTGGTGTTAGAGTCCTATGACACAGCTCTGACCTCTAACTCCAAAATATGTAAAATGGGTGTAGGAAAACATATTTTGAGGTCACTCAAAAATCTATTCTAACATATAGCACTATTATACAGAATCCTCTGTATACAGAGACTCAATTTAACAACTTTTTGTTAAAACTCATTTGTGAAAACATTTGCAGCTGAAGGAAACATGGATTACTGAGCGTTTAACACAAATACATTGTTCTTCAAATGAGAGACAAAAATTCTTTGTGCAGTTGTAAAGTTTATTGCCTCTAATATAAAGGCACTACAAAGCTATAAAAACACACAAAAAAGAACATTAAGTTGATTGTTCACCTCAGAAGCATATTTGAGTTATTATAAATCCAACTATGAAAAATTGAGAAGACAGAATATAACTAGCAACATTGCTACAAAAATGTGGAAGATAGTTAGCGTGCTGTCTGTTAGCTTGATGATAACATGTATTGGGAAGCGCCATAGACATGCTAACAGAAATAAGCATTGGCGTCACGACCGAATAACACGTAAAAACCAGAGAGTGAAAATGAACCATGATTCAAAAATGAATTCAGGATGTTGTTGTACTTACAAGTATATGTTTCTATGATCTAAAATAACTTTAAAGTCTGTAGTTGTGTACCGCTGACAGTTTATTGTGTCTTTCATTACAACTGTAACTCTTCACTGTTCACATACATTACTCAGATTCCTAACTGCTCACACTATTTCACACAACAGAAAATTATAGTATTAGCTATTATAAATCACACAAGCTGGCAAACTGTTAGAATATAACACATAGAGGACAAGTATTTCAATGTAAAGGAGTGGAGAGAGAGAGAGAGAGAGAGAGAGAGAGAAAGAAAGAAAGAAAGAAAGAAAGAAAGAAAGAAAGAAAGATCAATTAATATTTTTTATAAATATAAAATTTGCTACTGTGTTACTTTTTTAACAACTATTTATTATAAGTTACTTTTCACAGAAAAACCTTTGTGACATAGAGTATACTTGTTCTTCTATCATTCATACTGCTGATATAATATCCTAACCCCTGCCCTGGTTACTCTTAGTGCCTAAGATAATTTCAGAGATACCATTCTGATTAAACAACACAACTGTCCACTTAACACTAAACTGTCATAAGAATAAATACTCATCTAATGTCATTTCTTTGGCACCTGCTGTGTCAGAAACACTGAAAACTGGAAATATATCTGTAAATCTGCCTTTACTCTTCTTTCTCTTCTTCTAATGCTATTGTGAGTACAGGAAAGTTTTATTTTTTAGATTTAAAATAGAGCTTTATTTCCTACTTTCAGTATGTGTTTACTTAAATGTGCTCTGGACAGGTTCCCCATATGAGGCTGAATGTAAAGCCAGGATGTTTCAGTAAGAATCAACAATCTGACAACAACATTGGTGACACTGTCATGTGATGCTGTGGGGTGGAGCAATTTTGAAGCTTTATGGTGTTAACATATTAGATTACAGAAAGATCTCCACTATTTTCACTGAGCTAAGACCAGTCATCATGTTCACTGTTATATTCATGTATCTGTGCCTTTCACTAGGTGAGTTAACATTGACTTTTTGTTATTGCAGAAATATTAACTATATTATATTAAATATTAGTCTGTGTGGTGATGCAGTGTGAAAATGCAGAGTGTGGGTCTGACTTAAGTATTTCCTGTTGATTATTTAAACATTATGTTCTCTTCTCTATGACAGGTGACTCCATGGCAGATTCAATAGAGCCAGATTTCCCTCATAAAGCTGTAGATGAAGGTGATGATGTTACTCTGTCCTGCACATATAAAAAAAGTAGTGCATCAGACTACCTGCAGTGGTACAGACAATATCCAAAATCTAAACCTGAGTTCCTTCTTCAGATTGTTCAAAGAGAAACTACAACTTCCAACACTCAATAAGAATGTCTGCTGAATTTGATGATAAACAAGTGGATCTGAACATCTCCTCTGCTGCTGTATCAGACTCTGCTCTATACTACTGTGCTCTGCAGCCCACAGTGACAGGAAATCCAGCTGCACTGTACAAAAACTTTCACACAGTTTTGCTACATGCCCTTTTGGGGAAGTCTCTCTTTCTTTCTCAAGATTTATAAAGAGTTTATATTATTATAATATTTGATTATTAGTAGACAGCTCATTCATTCATTCATTCATACATTCATTCTTCTTCAGACTGCAGAAATTTTATTTTCATTTATAAGCTCATCCATCATGTTCACTGTTATATTCATGTGTCTGTGGCTTTCACTCGGTGAGTTAACATTGATTTTTGTATATTCAGAAATTGTTTTTAATTAAATTTAATTAGTCTTATTAGTTATGTAGTATATCTGCGTAATTTAACACTGCAATGTGTGTACTTTCATTCGTTTGTATTAAAGCTTGACACAGGAAACCTGCTCTCCACATAGCAATATCTCTACAGATGGTATAACCACTACAGAACAATTCTGGGGTTTTTAGCAGTGACTATAACTGCCTTATTTATTAGTGCATCATTTGTTTTCTGCTCTTGTGCACAGTGTTTGCACAACTTAGCTCCAAGATATCTCTCCGATTTACTCACCACTTACAATCCTGCTCGGTCACTTGGATCCCAAGATGGTCATCTTTTGTGAATACCATGGTCTCGCCTGTAACGCAGGGGAGACAGAGCCTCCGCAGTAGCTGGTCCTAAGCTGTGGAACAGCCTGCCATCACCCATTAGAACTGCTTCCACGTTAGCTGAATTCAAATCTATGTTAAAAACGCATCTCTTTTCTTCTGCTTTTAATTGTTTGTAAATGTGTATGTGTTTTCCTGCTTTCATCCTTTTTATTTTTATTCCCTTTATTTTTGTTCAGCACTTTGGCAAACTAAGGTTGAATTGAAATGTGCATTAGAAACAAAATTGAATTGAAAATTGAATTAAATTGATGTATACAGATGTCGGCGCTTTGGTATTTAAATGCATGTGTTGTACTTCACAGAATCTCCACCAGGTGGCACATGGTACACCTCTGGCCTGAGCACATTATACAGTATAATCACTCAAAGTTTGCTATGTAGTCTTCATACTCTTGTTAAATACGCTTGTAATTTATCACGTTACATTAAAAAGTGTCCAGTAAATTTGTTAACTGCACATGTAATGTAGTGATTGTGAGAAAACATCCACAATAAATTCTGAAAGACATAAACACAGTTTCTAAAGTATATATTTTAATACTTTAATACATATATAATAATATTTACATTTTAAATGAATATGTATAAATTTACCCGTGACTGTGTGAGTGTAAAGCTGCGAAGTATTTTATGTGCTTTGTAAATACTTAATTGCGCTGGTGTTGTCCTGCCATTTGCACATAACTTGTTTTTGTTCAACTTTAAAGATGCCTGTGCAAAGATAAAAATTAAAATGGAAAACCTCTTCAGATTAAAGTCATTATAATGCAAAATTTAACTGGTAGTTATTCCAGAAAAAAAGTCAAACTAAATAAAATTGTGACAAAGTAGTAATATTTCGCGAACAACGTTAACACTATGAGAATAACGTAAAAATCACGAGATTCGTAGCAACACGGGATTAAATTCGTGATATTTTGAGAATAATGTCATTATTTACATTAACACGTTTAGAGTGATGAATAATATATTAGGCCTATTTGTGTATAGTGAAATTAAGGTATTAATAAAACGACTTATACATATGCATAAAAGTGCATAAAAATGAAACTTGACTCATTGCATGCACATCCATCTGTTTTAATAATAAGGTAGGTATAACTTATCTGCTTCGAACATTACTCCAAACACGTTGATGTATATGGCCTTATAAATAAAACATTATAACTTAATCCCTACAGTATATTGCATGAGTTTAATACTGTTGCATGAAGTCAAACACATTAAATGATGTGCAACAAAAACAAGCAACAAAGAAAGTAAACGTGTGGAATTCATATTTAACATTTTCAGCTGTGAGTTTTCAATGTCATAACGTCATGGTTAAAAAGTTTAAAAAGTTAGTATGAAAGGTTAAAGTATTGTAAGTTATTGTGTCTTTTGAGACACAGCCCTGACCTCTAACTCCAAAAGATATGTTTAAGAGGTGAAGTCAGATGCACTGATTCTCACTCTAGTTACAGGTAATTCATTTTAATCAGTTTACCAAAAGTTTTAATTCTTACAATCATATTTAATGAGTTAAACTACATATTAATCAAAGTAAACTAAAGAATCTACATTTTTATAATCAAAAAGCATTTTACATTTTAGTACATTTTTACATTTTAGGTGCATATGATAATTTAGCTTATTAACCTTTTCTTACCAGTTTTGTCCATGATTCACTGTAATTAATAATAATTTATACATTTATAATTTATACATTATTTAGACAATGTTTGTTTAGTCATTTCTGCTAACATTCACACAGTTATGAATAAAAGCATATTATATTTTCTTATGCTACACTGTAAAACCTGATAAGTTAGGTTAACTCAAACCATTTGAGGAAACCAATTGCCTTAAACCATTTAAGTTTTGAAACTAATAAATATAAGAGCTGTAAACTTATATGTATTGAGTCATATGCAATTTTATTTTAGTGTTGGTATAGTCAGTCATTTAGAGTATTGGCAACTTAAACATTTTAAGTTCAAAAAACAGATCTGTTTGTGTTCAGTTAATGGATATAATTAAGTTCGAATAACTATATAGTTACTTAAATGGTTTGAGGAAATCGATGGCCTTAAATGGTTTGAGTTGACGGAACACAAACTGATAAAGTTAGTCTTGATTAATTTGAGTTCAGTCAACTCAAACCATTTAAGGCAATCAGTTTCCTCAAACCATTTGTGTAGCTAAAAAGTGATTTGGACTTAATTACATCTGTTACCTGAACACAAACAGATTTAAAGACTAAGCAAAATCTAACATGTATAAATCAATAATGACAGAATCAGCAAGTATTTTAAGAAATAGAATTTATTGAAATAAAACACTAATTTGTGTCACATATAGAAAGTTTAACACTGCACAAACAGCACAAAGGTTTTAAAATCCTAAAATTTCAACTTGAAAATAGAACCTTCTTCCCTCTTAATGGTACTCAAAACAGTACAAATTCTATGACACTAATTCAGCAGTTCATTTTTAAGTGCCAGCAACTTTAGCCTAGCCGTGCCGTCACCAAGATTCAACAGTACCTTTTGCAGGAACCAAAAAAAACCTGTCAGCTTCTTGGGGTAGCTGATATGAAGGGCATAAAGCAGCCCAAAAAGCAGCATCAGAGCACTGACCCAGGATTTTGAAGACATCACCATGTCATCTTCAAGGACAATCAAGACATACAAACAAAAAAACAAAGAGGCAAAACAAAATTAATACCAGTGGTTCCCATTAGAATGAACTAAACCTTATAATTACAACATAACAAGCCTCTGCAAATAGTGCAGATCATGTTCATGACTTTGGAGTATGAGCTTTACATATGACAATGATATAAACATACAGAAAACAATGCACATCAAATTTAGATATTATATTTAGATAATGTGTTTAATGTGTGTGTTGAACCATGTTAATATTTTAGTAAAGTCTAAATCAAAGTAATTTTTGAAGCTTGAAAATACAGATTGCCTTTAATTGGACAGACAAAAGGAGAGAAAAAGATTTAAACGTACCTTTAACAAAAATCTAATGGAATTACACAAGGGTGAGTAAATGAATTATATAATCATCATTTGAGTAAACCTTTCCTTTAAGATTACTGAAATGATCAACTGTACAGCTACTCTAGCTGTATTTTTTTCGATGTCGACAAAAAGATCAAAATGTTTCAGAAAGTAGTCCTGATGAGCCTTACCGTGTGTGTCTTGAAAACATCTGACGAGTCTTCCTTCAAGTAAAGCGGCAGTCCAGCCAGGACAAGAGTTCCAATGACACTGATGTCATCCTGATCCTTAAAGACAAAACAAAAAATGACCATACTTTTAATTCCCAACTAAGCAACATTTTGAATTTATTAACATGATTAATGATGAGACAACATTCTAACACTGCAAACCTAGCTACAACATGTAACAGCACTAGTTATTACCTGGCACTTTCTTACTAATCCACATAACAGGCAAATTCCTTTAGGCAGTTTAATAACAGCACAAGCACATTTTAAGGATTAGTTCATCCACACACAAAAATTGTCATCATTCACTTACTTGCATGTTATTCTACACTACTTTGAGTAATTTATTTATTTTGTTTGTATAGACTACTGTTTTAGAATGCCTTCATGTTTTTGTCTTTTCTGGCAACTGAAAACATTCATCATTATTATATTTAACTGATTTTAATTATTGATAATGTTTTTAACCTGTACAGCCCTTGAGTATGTTCAATGGGAATTCCACTTACTTGTTCATGATAGTCTTTTAATATTTTAGCCATCTGGTTGCCAATGGTACCATCCTTCGATGCCTTAGCTCTGAAAAGTGTCAGGAGTTGTGGAGTGTGCTTGTCCAGGGAAATGTAAAAGGTTTGCTGCGAATTACAGGACCTGGTTACAGATGTATGTTATCTAGCTAGCGAACCTCGCTAATCATTTCATTTACACAATATCATATAGAGTGTAAAGCTTGCTGAACTCGGGTGAAGGTTTTAATAATTATTCCGTATAATATTTAGATAGATTTCGGATGATGGACTGGGACAGGAGGTTTTTGAGACTTTAATCAGTCACCATGTACGGTGAATTTACACAAGCTAATGCTAAAAATTGTCTGTTTATTCTCAGCTTAACTAGTTTACAAACTCACAGGTTCATTAACGTTTCGGCGTTAAAAAGGAAATTTTTGTTTTTTTACTTCTCCCTTTTTTTTAAAAAAAAACAAAACAATCAAAATCCTCTATTTCTGGGTGTGGGTGAAAAAAACACTGGTTTATCTACACTGTTAGCAAGCCTGGATAATTAACTTGGTAGCATCATTAAGATAAATATCGTAATGAGTAATGCAAACCTTTTAACCGGTCAACAAACCTTTCCTTTATTTTACTCAAGCTGTTTTTACTGTAAGGAACGTGACAGAATGTTAGATGTGTTATTATGAAACTGCGATGAGAAGAAGCACTTATGATGGGGCGGCAGGAGGAAATGTACAGTACATCATCTTTTTTGGAGAACAGGACATGTTTAGGCTTACATCCTGCTTCGTGTTAAGATGTAAATTAAGTAGACATCTAGAACACCATAAGTGAATTACAGAGATTTTTTTGTTTTTTACGTTTTAACAAGATGCAGTTGGCGTACAGCTGGCCTCCGTGGCTCCGATTCGGTTCCTGAGGACTCCTTCTCATCGGGACTCCATCAAAGCAGAGCTCTCCGGGTCCTATGTAAGCTTTTGAATGCCTGTGTAACATGACAGCTGTTTAAATCTGAAAGACTTTGATAATAGAGAACTCCATTAGGACTCCATTATGTAAAGTTAATTTCTTTTTGTAACTTTTCTGCTCTCTGCAGGCCTACCACTACAACCTCATGGACGTGTTTTACGAGCTGCTTCTCTGCGGATACTTCACAAAGGGCTTAACGCCTCAGCCAGTAAGCGTCTTATCGGGAGATTTAAAAGCGATGCTTGAATGTAGTTTGAGAACAGGATCTATTTTATTTCATTTTGTTTTCCCATATTTTAAACCCTGACATTAACGGAGCTTGTCGTCTCCCTTTCCTAAAGCTTCAGGGAGGACTCTCGGAGCGCCTGCTTGCGCTCATCAAGTGGGATGTAGACGTTCGGGAGCCTGGAGCAAAGATCTACTTCACAGTGCTTATTGTAAGTGTTCAAATATCTTCTGATGCCACGTTACACAAATGGTCAGCATTGTATCTCTAAGACAGTGACATTACACTGGATTTGTGTTTGTGTAATTTGTTGATAGGATCAGCTTACAGGCCTTTTTGTGGTACTGTTCTCTCAGCCCCTGGAGCTCTACACCGACCCGCCAGCTTTAGCCAGCACGGTTAGGCATCTCCTCAGGCAGCATGTCGAGAAGAAGATGGTGAAGACTTTGGATAGGCTCTTGGCAATGTCCTTCCCTTACTTCTACACCTTCCCAGTACCCACCAACACAACACACACACACAAACACACAATTTATTGCACAAGTTCCCATTCCATACTTTATTACAGTTCATATTTTGTCCCTACATTGCTCAAGCGCTCCACAGATGAGTATTAATTGATTTTGTAACATTTCAATTGTCACATTTTAAAATATCTCTCTTCTTTTTCCCCTTGACAGGTCTGCACAACGATCCCAGGACTTTAGGACCAGAATTGCACAGTCAGTTGTAGCCTGTGTAGCATTTTATCATTCTCACCAGAAATAATTGCTTTCTCGTTACATTTCCAGGTTTAGTGTTAATGAATTTTCTGTGTTTGTCATTTCAACCAATATTAACCCTCCTCTCATCATCCTCCTGTCCTAACTCTAATAAATTATTTCATTTGCATCTATTACAGCCTCGGTCAGATCATTTCTATACATCAAGATATGTGTATATATATGAAATGTTGATTTTCAACACAACTCCAATACATGACATTAGGTTTAAACTTTAATTCATGATAAAGGCACATGGTTACTTTTTGTTTATTCAGTACACTGTTACTCTGAAATGTTCATATAAGTGAAGCAGAGATAACATTCTGCTTTATTGGTACAAACAATATCCTATAATTATATATCCTGTAATTTTTTTCCATTCATACATTTATTTATTCTTTCATGTGTTTATTATTCCTGTGTGTATAAATGTATGTTACTTTACCAAATGTGAACTAAGATCCAGAACAAAATGTGAGCACTCCAGACCATAATTCCATTGTATAGTTACAAGAAGTTAAAATGGATGAATAAGGAAAGTGTTAGTCAAATTTGCTTTCCTTTTATTGATCATAATGAAATTCATCAAGATTGAGTGAAAATGAAATGAAAATGGAAATTGTGTATTAACATTTGTATTTTCAGTTAAATGGATGTACAATGTCTGCCAAATTTTAAATGGATCAGCAAAAATCCATTCACAGTTGCATTTCCCTGGTCTTAAGTGTTACGACCCTGACCTGTGGAAACAGCACTTACTCTTCACTTAAGCACTTAAGAAGCCCTTTCTCTACAAAAAAACATGGCAGCATCTTAACAAATTTGGGAACAATATTTTTTTGGACTGATGGTTAATCATTATTCATAGTTTCATGTTTGGTGAAGGTCAAACAGAGTTTATCACAACAAACACCTCATACCAAGTGTCATGTTGGTGGAGGGGTGAGGATTCGTTGTTTTGCAGCCACAGGCTCTAGAAAACTTTGAATCATTTGGACATTGATGATCTCCACTTTATATTAGAATATTATTGAGACAAATGTAAGACTGTCCATGAGCTTATGTTGTGCTGAAACTGGGTCATATTAAAGGACAATAATCACAAGCACACCAGCAAATTTGTCTCTTTAAGGATGCTGAATCTGAGGACTTGTTTTTGTCTAGGTTAATGTCAGAAATACAGATAAAAAAGAAAAAGACGGGTTATTCTTGTGTTCTGATATGCTGAAATGCTCTAATGATTCCAAATGAATCTGTGAATTGAAACTGTGAACTATTCCCAGCGTGGTGAGCAATACTTTTGTTTTAAATATATTGATGGTTCTTGATGTAAATAATGTATATGTCTATTTAAATTCAGCTCCTGCAGATGGCAGTACATGACATGAAAATACTCTAGAACTGAACCTGATTGGACCTGGACACAACAGAACCATGTGGAGTGTTAAAGTAGCCATGAACATTAAACCTGAACAAAGCTTCAGCACAGATACATGGTGTGTGGAGTGCAGTCCGACTGAAACACTTGAATTACTGCAGAATCTTGAGCTTAATACAAGATGCTTATGTATTTGTGCACATGCTCTCAAACACCACCTTGTTAGGGGTTTTATATTGTTATAATTTGGTGTTTTGTTTAGACTTTAAGGGTGTACTATAAATCTGCTGAAGAATTTAATTCCACAATAAGAATTGTTTGTAATTGCAACAATATATTTTGTAGATTAGAAAAGGTTTAAGTTCATAGAAATAGGAAATACAGGAAGTAAATATATGAATCTTTTACTCATTATATTCTTTTAGAACATGTGTGTGTATTTTACATAAAGTGGCAAATCCTGCACTCTGATTGGTTAAAACAGAGGGAAGCTACAGTTGAGGCTTTGTACACAAGAAATGTTTAGATGCTTCACTGAAGACAGAGTAGAAGGAAACTTGACATTTACTGTAACATAAAAAGGAAACTTTCAGAAGAACAGAGGAAATTAAAACATGATGGTTTTCTGTGTTTCTGTTTTTTACCATGTTCATAGGTAAGCTTATATTTTATATATCCCCATATATCATGTTTAAATGTTTTATAACTAGTAAAGAAATGTTTCCATGTGTGAGTGTTTTAGATTGTAAGCATGTACTGTATGTATACTGTATAATATAAAATGATAATATTCTGAAATAAATGTCCTCTTCAGGTGAGAGCACACAGGACAGCATTACTCCAACATCTTCTGCTGTCTATGGTAAAGAGGAGCAAGCAGTTACACTCTCCTGTGATTATAAATACACTGTTTCTATGAACAGTCTACAGTGGTATCGACAATATTCCAATGCAGCACCAGAATTCCTCGTTCTGTTGACGGAATCGGGAGGGAATCAGACAGGTGATACTCCTCATCCTCATTTGTCTGCTAAAGTTCATAAGAGTCTGAAGCGTGTGGATTTGGAGATCTCGCCTGCTTCAGTATCAGACTCTGCACTGTACTACTGCGCCTTGCAGCCCACAGTGACAGGAAAGTCAACTTCACTGTCCAAAAACCTACAGAGACCTCAAACATGAAAGTGTTAAAGAATCACAATAAGAAGAAAAGACTGGAAGCTATGCATAACATCAGCATTCTGATTATTGATCCAATAGAAATGTATGTATATAACCATATATGAATACTTTATTTGAATTGAATAGACAAAACATTCTAAGTGAATCCAAATACAGATAGAAAAGTTAGGTGTGTGTTTGAAGAAGCCACATGTTCACTCCCTCTGCAGTATTAAGTGCAGTTCTCATAAACAATAGTGGCAGGTTTGATGGTTTATTTACTTAATGACAGTGTAAAGATCACATGCTGGAATTTGATTCTGTTCTAGGAATAAAAATGTGCATATTGTACAACTCTTTTGACAAGCAGCTGATTTCATTTATTTTTATTTTATGTTTGTTTGTTTGTTTATTTTACTGAGAATGAGATTTAATGTGTTCATCATGTGTGTCTTTGCAGGGTCTTTAATATATTTTTGAGAATTACAGGATACCTGAAAGTATGTATAACTAAGAATAAGAATTGTGGAAAATAAAAACACAGTTTCCATCACACAATCAGGAAATAAATAAGCTCTACTGAAATAGTGCTCCATAATCAATTCTTGAGGTAGATGAGCTACAACAGCTAAAGACCACATCGGGTTTCATTCCTGTTCACCAAGAACAGAAATCTAAGACTACAGTAACAACCCTGTAAATGACATAATTTGGCCCAATGGCAAGAGCTGCTTACTTGGTTCACACTTAGCATCTGGATTCCAAAAAGGTTTGAATCCCACAGGAGCCCTCGCTTTATTGTTAACTTGACTTTGTGTAACCGAGTTCCTTTTACTCGGACCCCAGTCCATATGAGCAAGAAGGTCATACAGTTACAGAGTACAGTGAACCTCCATTGGCGCACATCAAGCTGACAGGGACGACCTGGCTCGTTGGTCTAGGGGTATGATTCTCGCTTTGGGTGCGAGAGGTCCCGGGTTCAAATCCTGGACGAGCCCTGGTTTTACATGGAATAGAGTGGTTGGAACAAAACTAATGGATACTTGCACTGCTGGCTTGGTTCTCGCTTGGAAGCTTGTTTCTCCAGAGGTCCAAGAAGGTTCAAATCCCACTGTAATTACCTCTGAAAATTATCTCTGGAATACAGGGAGCGGGATGGAGAATGTCACACTTTGTGGAGACATGAACCTCTATGAAATATTAATATAATAGAGTACAGAAAGACCTCAGAATATTGTCATTTTACTAACACCATTCATCATGTTCACTGTTATATTCATGTGTCTGTGGCTTTCATTAGGTAAGTTAACATTGACCTTTTCAGAAAGGAGGGTAAAAGGTAAATCCCTATGCCACCACGTCTGTCTGCTAAAGTTGATGATAAAACTAAACAAGCGGATCTGATCATCTCCTCGGCTGCTTTTAATGTTTGATAATATACAATTAGAAGGTAATTTATTCATAATCACACTCTCTGGTATCACCCAGATGAGGATGGGTTCACATTTGAGTCTTCCTCATATCGTCTCAGGGAGTTTTTTCTTGCCGCTGTTGCCTCAGAGTTGCTCATTAGGGGTAAAGTTAATTTTCAACTTTGTAATTTCTATTCTGAATTTCAGTTTTTCTGTAAAGCTGCATTGAGACAATGTCCATTGTTAAAAGTGCTGTACAAATAAAAATGAAGTGAAGTGAATTTAATTACCTTTTGGGAACAGACACAGCAAATTTACTTATGAGAGATTTGGTTTAAATCTGGATCCAGTTTCCTATGATTTTCCACAGCAAATTATCATAATTATTTATAAATGTACAAATAATTTAAAAACCACACAAACAGATAAAGGCTTATAGTATTGTATAGATGATAAATCTTAAAATACAACACAGACATATTAATGACTCTACACTACAACTGCATCACTTCCTGGGTGTGTCCTTCTAGAGACGTGTAAAGTTCAGCACATACAGCACTATTATACAGAATCCTCACAGAGCTGTGTTCAGAAATGGATCAACTATACAACTTACTGTACATAGTGAGATACATACCACTGATTCTCACTCTAGTTACAGGTAATTCATTTTCATTTGTTAATCAACTGTATTAATAATTACAATGGATTTATAATCAGTTACTTAATTATATTAATTAATACTCATGTTTGTATTAACCTAGTAATTTCTTCAATCAATATTTGTTTTACAAAAACTACTGATACACACTGATATATTTCTTTATGTTACCTACAGTTTTGCTGATAAAATTGGACCAACAGATGAAGATGCCAACATTGTCAAGAAAGAAACAGAGACTGTTACTCTGAAATGTTCATATGAGTCAAGCAGTGATCGTATTTATCTTTACTGGTACAAACAATATCCTAACAGCGCACCACAGTTTTTACTGTATAAAGGAGCATGGTCAGGACCTGATCAGAGAACTCTTGATGATCGTCAATTAGAGTTAAAAACAAGCAGAGACTCTACTGAACTTAATATCAGAGGACTAAAGCTCTCAGATTCTGCACTCTATCATTGTGCTCTTAGAGTAGAAGCACAGTGATACAGAGTCACTGAAAGGCTTTACAAAAACATCAAATAGCACATACACATACAAAAGGTTTCTAAAAACTACAGCAACTTTTTATCAGTTAACCGCAGACATAAATAAAAAAATATGGCAACATGCAGCTGAAAGAAATAGTAAATGAAAACAAAGTGTTTTCAAACATGACAACTACACATTAATTACAATAAATTCACAAATCTATATGTTTCAGGCTTAAAAAATATTTTACTGATGCTATCTGAGCCATTGGGTCACATGTTGTTGCTGTCTATTTTTAATAAAAGTTATTGACATTTTCTCTTGCATTTTCATTCATTATTTTTTTTGTTCATGTGTAATTATGCATGTACATCCTGGAAATGCATGTTGCTTTGCAGGATGTGTGCTAAGGCAATGGCCTTTTACAAACAATCAGACCAGATGTGGGTTTAATCATCCAGATTTATTCATATTAATTATCCAAATGTAGGGAAATGTGATCTGACTGAGTTTGTGGCATGTTTTTTGGTTTAAGATGAGAATTTTGAGTATTTCTGAAACTGTTCTGAACAGAATTTTTTGGGATTTTGATACACAACAGTCTATAAATAATCCCTCTTTACAATCACAGTGAAGAGAGAAGCATCTATAACAATAAAAGATGTCCAATCTTGATGTGGATGAGCTACAGGACTTCAGGATCCTCTGCTGTCATTGAAGAGCAGGACTCTGAGGTTACACTGGAAACAGACTTACAGCAGAAGATTGGACAGTGACAGTATTCACAACTTCAGTTGAATACAAAACTGACAGATTCTAGCCTGAGCAACGAGGTGCAGACTGCATTTATCAAAGGATCCTGAAAAACAGAAATCTCTAAACTATATAATTTATCTGTTTTTAAACAGCAAACAGATTATTTTTGGGTTAGATTTGTATCATTTTCATAGGAAATCCTTGGACAGTTTAATGTTTTTTTTGTATTTCTTTAAATATTTCATTATTTTCCTATTTATTTCTTATTTTTCTATACTACTTGCTATGCTCTTCATTGTATTATATTTCAGTGCACTGTTGTTGAGAAGAGCACCCACAGTTTCGTTGTACTCCTTATGTGCAATTACAATAAAATTTATTCTATTCTATTCTATTCTATTCTATTCTATTCTATTCACAGAAATAAAGCCGATAGATAGTCGTGCAGTGTGAAAACAATGGTGACCCAACAACTTTGAAAATCTTGCATTGTGAACTCAGCATTAAGGCCTCGCGCTCAACCGCACACCCCTGAAGATGTGGGTGAAGGAACAACCTTCTGCTGTTGTCGACCCAAAAGTTCAGCTGGCAGCGGTGGGATTCGCACCCACGCCCCCGAAGAGACTGGAGCCTTAATCCAGCGCCTTGGACCGCTCGGCCACGCTACCCATGCAATTGGAAGGTTGTGGGGCTGTGGTCAAGGGAGGCCTGCCAGGTCGGGAAAGAGAGGCACTCTGGCAGGCGGTAGCAATGGTTGTACCACGCACGCTTCCATTACCAGACGTGATTCAAGATCCAAACCCAGGAAAGGTTTTGCAAAGTGGATTGAGAGCCTTAGGCTCTTGTTGACAAGGTTTGCTGATATGAACTTGAATCCCAGTCTGTTGCAATCAAGGTGCACGATCCGTGCCGCTGTCTTCGGGACTGAGCACTGCATTGATCTGCGTGGATCTCCAGTGGCGACCCGTCAGCCTTACAGCATCTGTGTCCAACCAACATGGAAATACAGCCCACGGTTGCGAAACACCTAGACCCAGGGCTAGCTTTTCTCGCTCCCCTCTAGCACGGTCTCACAGACCAGGTACGAAGCATTCCGCATGCAGGACTTGTGGTAAAGAGGAGGTTAAAGGGCATACAAGCGACAAGGAAGGGATTCAAACCCACACGTGCAGAGCACAATGGATTAGCAGTCCATCGCTTTAACCTCTCAGCCACCTCATCAGGTGCAGGTGTGGCACCCACGGCCAAATGTCCACAGAGACCGCGACAATTCTGTAGAGGAGCTCCGTAACCCAACGCGTTTAAACAAGCCTGTTCCCAAAACAACTGGAGCCCATCCCACTTGGATTAGCAGTCGGTCTCCTTAACCTCTTGGCATCCTAGTTCACCCACATGACTTTACACCTCAGTGCACCTGGCACTTGCACTCCATTGCCCAAACCACTTGGCCACCACTTCTTATGTCGATTTTTTATTCTTGGTTGAATTGTTGTTTTGTTGGTAGCTCGTAACCATGGTAAGGGCATGACTGATGTGGCTCACACACGCGGAAACCGTGTTTTGCGTACCGTTCTCTGGTTGTTTTACTTGCTGTTTGAAAAAGCAAGGTGTGAAACAGAGCAGCGTCTCAAAGCCAGGCGGTGACACCAGTTGCCGAAACCTAGGAGCTATTTCAGCACCCGGGTCTGGGGGCTCCGGTACCGTGTGAGCATGTTCATTTTTTTTTTCCAGCCAGGCAGCACATTTGCAGAAGGCACAGGAGCCACAACCCCTGTAAAGCCTTTGTGGTGCCAGAGCCCACAACTGCTGCCTTGAAAAGACTCAGCTGGCAGGAGCAGGATTTGAACCCACCCCTCCATAGAGACTGAAGCGTACATCCAACGCCTTAGACCACTCGGCCACACTACTCGAGAGCACAAACCTTATAGACCTCTGTGGAGAGCACACTGACATACTGTCTGGGTGTGTGGTACACAGGCTGCACAGATGAGGACAGACAAACTGTGCAGAGGGTGAAAAACAGCTCAAAAAATCATCGGCTGCCCTCTGCCCTCCCTGGATGACATGTCCAGGTCCCGCTGCCTCAGCAAAATCAAGGCCATCACAGGAGACTCCTCACATCCTGCTCATCACTTGTTTGACCTGTTGCCATCTGGGCGGTGCTTCAGGTCAACAAAGTCTCACACCACCAGACTTACAAACAGCTTCTTCCCCTGGGCCATTCGGACTGCAAACAATCACTGAACACACACACACACACATTCTACCTAATAAAATGTGCAATTCTACTGTGCACTTTAATCTGTCTGTGAATTGAGTACAAGTTATAACTTAATATTGGCTTTGCACAAATTAGATTTCAAGCAAATATATAATTGGGAACATTTTGTTGCAGCTTTATGAATGTTCTGCTTATATTGCAGTAGCCCTTTAAAAAAGGGTACAAGTATGCATACACTATATTGCCAAAAGTATTTGCTCACCCATCCAAATAATCAGAATCAGGTGTTCCAATCACTTCCATGGCCACAGGTGTATAAAATCAAGCACCTAGGCATGCAGACTGTTTTTACAAACATTTGTGAAAGAATGGGTTGCTCTCAGGTGCTCAGTGAATTCCAGCGTGGAACTGTGATAGGATGCCACCTGTGCAACAAATCCAGTCGTGAAATTTCCTCGCTCCTAAATATTCCACAGTCAACTGTCAGCTGTATTATAAGAACGTGGAAGTGTTTGGGAACGACAGCAAGTCAGCCACGAAGTGGTAGGCCACATAAACTGACGGAGCGGGGTCAGCGGATGCTGAGGTGCATAGTGCGAAGAGTCAATTCTCTTTCTGCAGAGTCAATCGCTACAGACCTCCAAACTTCATGTGGCCTTCAGATTAGCTCAAGAACAGTGTGCAGAGAGCTTCATGGAATGGGTTTCCATGGACGAGCAGCTGCATCCAAGCCATACATCACCAAGTGCAATGCAAAGCGTCGGATGCAGTGGTGTAAAGCACGCCGCCACTGGACTCTAGAGCAGTGGAGACGCGTTCTCTGGAGTGACGAATCGCACTTCTCCATCTGGCAATCTGATGGACGAGTCTGGGTTTGGCGGCTACCAGGAGAACGGTACTTGTCTGACTGCATTGTGCCAAGTGTAAAGTTTGGTGGAGGGGGGATTATGGTGTGGGGTTGTTTTTCAGGAGCTGGGCTTGGCCCCTTAGTTCCATTGAAAGGAACTCTGAATGCTTCATCATACCAAGACATTTTGGACAATTCCATGCTCCCAACTTTGTGGGAACAGTTTGGAGCTGGCCCCTTCCTCTTCCAACATGACTGTGCACCAGTGCACAAAGCAAGGTCCATAAAGACATGGATGACAGAGTCTGTGTGGATGAACTTGACTGGCCTGCACAGAGTCCTGACCTCAACCCGATAGAACACCTTTGGGATGAATTAGAGCGGAGACTGAGAGCCAGGCCTTCTCGTCCAACATCAGTGTGTGACCTCACAAATGCGCTTCTGGAAGAATGGTCAAAAACTCCCATAAACACACTCCTAAACCTTGTGGACAGCCTTCCCAGAAGAGTTGAAGCTGCAAAGGGTGGACCGACGTCATATTGAACCCTATGGATTAGGAATGGGATGTCACTTAAGTTCATATGCGAGTCAAGGCAGGTGAGCGAATACTTTTGGCAATATAGTGTATGTATGAAAGGAGAGTACATAACCTGAGGTACTGAGATATTGAGAAGGGTTCAGTATTTATATTAACATATTTTTACATATGTTTCTTTATTGACATGCACAACCAGTTATTACAACATTATTACAACAATACTAATTCTAACAAAGTCCTGAATATGTACAATATGGCTATATTTGTGGACACCTAACCATCACACCAGTATGTGGGTATTCTCCAAACTGCTGCACAATTGTAGGATGTCTTTATATTCTTACAAAAACATGTTCCAGCTCAATGAAGATGTTTATTACAAGTTTGGTGTGGAATAAATTGAGTTACCTGCACACAGCCCTGAATTCAAACCCACTGAACACTTTTGGGATGAATTAGAATTCTGACTGCACCCCAAGCCACACATGCCTGATGTTTTAGGGCTGTATGGACACATGGACATACAGTATCTCACAAAAGTAAGTACACCCCTCACGGCTTTGTAAATATTTTATTATATCTTTTCATGTGACAACACTGAAGAAACGACACTCTGCTCCGATGTAAAGTAGTGAGTGTACAGCCTGTATAACAGTGTAAATTTGCTGTCCCCTCAAAATAACTCAACACATCCATTAATGTCTAAACCGTTGGCAACAAAAGTGAATACACCCCTAAGTGGAAATGTCCAAATTGGGCCCAAAGTGTCAATATTTTGTGTGGCCACCATTATTTTCCAGCATTGCCTTAACCCTCTTGGGCATGGAGTTCACCAGAGCTACAGGTTGCCATATATTTACAAAAATGTGAGGGGTGTACTCACTTTTGTGAGATTCTGTATATTGCCACTTACTGAACAATCATCTAATTTTTAATATTATTACTGTATATTTTGCAACAAGTTTGAAGTAATATCTAAATAAAGCTAGTCTAAGTAGATTGATTGATAATGTTAAATTGCCCCTAGGTGTGAATGGGTGAGCAAATGGCTGTGTGTGTGTGTGTGTGTATGTGTGTGTGTGTGAAAGAGAGAGAGAGAGAGAGAGAGATAAACAATTTTTTTTTTTCAATTATATTTCTGCACATATTTGGTAAGTTAAAAAACAATTTTTTTTGGTGTTAAGGTTTTTCTCTTCAGTGAACACAAGATGGCGCAGTCACTTATCTTAATGTTGGTCTAGAACTAGAGCACCACACAACCTGCTCACATTCTCTGAGACATAGAGTATACTTGTTCTTCTATCATACATACTGCTGATATAATATCCTAACCCCTGCCCTGGTTACTCTTAGTGCCTAAGCTAATTTCAGAGATATCATTCTGATTAAACAACACAACTGTCCACTTAACACTAAACTGTCATAAGAATAAATTCTCATCTAATGTCATTTCTTTGGCACCTGCTGTGTCAGAAACATTAAAAACTAGAAACTTATATGTGAATGTGCCTTTATTCTTCTTTCTCTTCTTCTGATGCTATTGTGAGTACAGGAAAGTTTTATTTTTCAGATTTAACTGTTAGAGCTGAGAAATAAGGGATTAATTCAACCTTAATTACCAAGGGAAAATACTCATTTCTTCCTCATTCTTAAATAAACCATATTCTCTTCCACTTAGTTTTTCTAACATTAATCTGCCTGCTGGTGTTTACACAAACTTTCTCTAATTTAGAGATATCACTAACATATGTAAAATAACATAAATACATTATTTTCCTGCTTTCAGTATGTGTTTACTTAAATGTCCTCTGGACAGGTTCCCCATATGAGGCTGAATGTAAAGCCAGGATGTTTCAGTAAGAATCAACAATCTGACAACAACATTGGTGACACTGTCATGTGATGCTGTGGGGTGGAGCAATTTTGAAGCTTTATGGTGTTAACATATTAGATTGCAGAAAGATCTCCACTATTTTCACTGAGCTAAGACCAGTCATCATGTTCACTGTTATATTCATGTATCTGTGGCTTTCACTAGGTGAGTTAACATTGACTTTTTGTTATTACAGAAATATTAACTATATTATATAAATTTTAGTCTGTGTGGTGATGCAGTGTGAAAATGCAGAGTGTGGGTCTGACTTAAGTATTTCCTGTTGATTATTTAAAGTTTAAGAGCATTATGATCTCTTCTCTATGACAGGTGACTCCATGGCAGATTCAATAGAGTCAGATTTCCCTCATAAAGCTGTAGATGAAGGTGATGATGTTACTCTGTCCTGCAAATACAAATCAAGCATTACTACAGGAAACAACCTGCACTGGTACAAGCAATATCCAAAATCTAAACTTGAGTTCCTTCTTATTGTTGACCAAAAAGGAAATCCAATTTCCAACACTGACCCAAGAATGTCTGCTAAAGTTGATGATAAAACTAAACAAGTGGATCTGATCATCTCCTCTGCTGCTGTATCAGACTCTGCTCTATACTACTGTGCTCTGGCGCCCACAGTGACAGGAAATCCAGCTGCACTGTACAAAAACTTTCACACAGTTTTGTTATATTGAAAGCAGTTCTGCTGGTGATGTTGAGCTGCTATTTACATGCTATTTTTGGCGAATTCTGTCTCTCTTGCAATTTATAAAGGGTTCATAAATATGTTATAGTTTGACAAATGTTGGATTATTAGGAGATAGCTAATTGTTTTTTAAGCTTCATTAACCACTTTATCCTGTTCAGAGATCTATAGCTTTTCTTGGCAACACTGGAAATGAGGGAAACCTGAGCTCAATCTCGAACTGGGGACCATGGAACTGTGACCATGGAACTATCCACCATTGAGGATCCTTACCAGAAAATATATACAACTTTGTGGATGTTGCCTCCAAGCCTCTTCCAGACACTTTACTCAGATAGTCAGGTATACATCTTTATACACTGATGATACTATTCCATATTCCTTGATAACCTGGAAATAAAAAGTAAAAGCTTGGTTCAATCATCACAGCAGAATTTTACAATATACAATATACCAGTATAGGCCGTGCATTTCAGACCTAGTCATTTGTATTGATGTGCTCTGTGTAGAAAAAAAGAGTAATGTAATTAACAAATGAATCAAATAAGAAAACGTTTTCATTATTTTCATTGTCTGTACTGCTTATCCAATCTATCCTCAGGTCACAGGGAGCCTGTACCTAACTCAGGAATCAAGGCAGGATACACCCTGGATGGAGTGCCAGCCAATCGCAGGGCACACACACAACGGGCAATTTAGAGACTCCAATCAGCCTAGATAATAATAACTTTAGCTAGCTTAGTAAATGACAGTGTAAAGTTTACATGCCTGAAATACCCAAAAATGTTACACCATTCCATTTGATGAACAGTTATTTCTGTGTTTATTGTGCTTGAGATCTGACGTGTTTAACATATGTTTCTGTGCAGGTTTACTTTGGTCTTGAGTCTTGAATAATAAGAATGTCTCCTAGTTTGATGACCCAGTGTGTTTTTGACATTGATTGAAATACTTCAGCACTTAATTGCTGTAGGTTTTGGGAATATGTCTGTTACCCTTTGAGACCCTGCATCTGTGGAACCTGTAAAAGAATGCAAGTCTGTTTAGGAAACCTCTAAGTGATATTTTTGTTTCAGGCCCCAAGACACAAATGAGCCTAATTATATTTGATAATAAATCTGTACTACTGTTAATAATTAGGGGTGAATCAATACTACACTGTGAACTCACAAACATTGCCCCAATGTATATACATTAAATTTACAACAACATAAGATTTAATGATGATTTAATGTTTATAGAATAGATTGATTGTTTTCATTATTAAAAATGATATGCTGTCAGTATTTGTTTACTATGTGCTTAGGACAGGTTTCCTCATTCAAGGTTGACTAGAACTCATTCATTATTAAAGTGCTTTTTTTCTATTGTTTTGCACAGTGTTCAGTTTGGGCAAAATAAATAAATAATTTCATAAAGGTTTTTCGGGGTCAAATATTATCTTGTGATTAATAATCAAGTATTTAAGTAACTTTAAGGTAATTGTGTGTTTACTCCCCTGATAGGACATGATGTAGGACAGGATGTAGGACAGGACCATGAACATATATCACCAAAACAATGTGTAAATGTTTTTATCTTTTATATAATCTTGCAGAGGCTGTTTGCCTACAGTGTAAAAGTTGAATAAAGAGACAAACATGGCGGTAAAAACAGTAAAGCTGCTTACAGACTTGGAAATCTTGCTATCTGAGGCAGAGCACAAACTACAAGAATTAATCACTGACCCTTTCATTCTACACAATTCTACACATCTGACCACTTAAGACTAAACTGTAATAAAAATAAATACTCATCTAATGTCATTTCTGTGACAAACAAAAGCACCTGCTGTATCAGAAACACTGAACTCATCTGAAACTCTGCCTTTATTGTTCTTTCACTTCTGATGCTATCTTGAGTACAGGAACACTTTATTTTTTTTCTAATTAACAACCTGTAACCTTGTGTGTTTGTTAGGACTGAGCATTAAGGCATTAAACATCATATCTTAAATAGAATTTTACAGAATGATCAAGAAATGGAAAATGTAGGAACAAGCAAACTTTCACACAGTTTTGTTATATTGAAGCAGCTTTACCAATGCTTTAGAGAAAGTTCCATGTCCTTTTGGGGGATTCTCTCTTTCTCTCTTCTGGTGATTGTCATGTTTTTTGGAGGTGATGCAAAACTGCACACAAACTGACAGTGACCTGAACTCATCATCAAACTGGGGATCCTGAAGCTGTGATGCAGCAACACTACCTGCTGTGTCACTGTGCTATCACACTGTTAAAATCCTTCTGCTTAAAGTGTTTTCTTGTAGTGTGGTGTTGTGTCATTGTTATTATAAAGAAAGATTTCTACCCTCATGGTACAATTCCATACTGACTGATAACAAGTGCACTAAAGACAAGGCTCAGGTCAATCCTCATAGCAGAATTCCACAATGCCAGTGGACTCATGATCCTCTCTGTTCTGTCTGGAGTAATTACACTGCAGATGAAGGGTATTTTATTGTCTAAGTGTCGTAACTTCACATATATAATAGTCAAACTAATCAGTAAACCAATTCCTTGTATTTTTAAACAAGTAACTAGAACCGTCTTATTCTTTAGTGCATTGTTGTCTTCTGCTCTTTTGCAGTGTTCAGTGTGAGAAAGTGTGAAGAAGAGAAATGTTTCATAAAAGAATGTTAGTTTAAAATATAAGGTTGTGATTCATGATCAAGCATAAGAAAATTTATCTAAAGGGAATTCTGTGTGTTGTGAATACAATTTAAGTCTAAGGTCAAATATAAAAATATTAATCCAGAGCATACATGTGTGACTATATGACCTGTTTGCAGGGTTTTATTTATTTATTAGTGTGTTATGTTTTTTCTCATCAGTGAACACAAGATGGCGCAGTCACTTATCTTATTGTGCCTCAACAACTAGAGCACCACACAACCTGCTCACATTATTTGAGACGATGAAAGCTACTTTTCACAGTAAAACCTTTGTGACGTTCTTCAATCATACAAAAATCAACAAAAGTACCTGCTGTGTGAGAAACACTGAAAACTGGAATCTTATCTGTAAATCTGCCTTTACTCTTCTTTCTCTTCTTCTCTTGATATCATAAGTACAGGAAAGTTTTATTTTTTAAGATTTAACTGTTAGAGTTGAGCATTAAGGGAATACATTAATTTCCTGCTTTCAGCATGTGTTTACTTAAATGTGCTCTGGACAGGTTTCCCATATGAGGCTGAATGTAAATCCAGGATGTTTCAGTAAGAATCAACAATCTGACAACAACATTGGTGACACTGTCATGTGATGCTGTGGGGTGGAGCAATTTTGAAGCTTTATGGTGTTAACATATTAGATTACAGAAAGATCTCCACTATTTTCACTGAGCTAAGACCAGTCATCATGTTCACTGTTATATTCATGTATCTGTGGCTTTCACTAGGTGAGTTAACATTGACTTTTTGTTATTACAGAAATATTAACTATATTATATTAAATATTAGTCTGTGTGGTGATGCAGTGTGAAAATGCAGAGTGTGGGTCTGACTTAAGTATTTCCTGTTGATTATTTAAAGGTTAAAAACATTATGTTCTCTTCTCTATGACAGGTGACTCCATGGCAGATTCAATAAAGCCACTTTTCCCTCATAAAGCTGTAGATGAAGGTGATGATGTTACTCTGTCCTGCACATATAAAAAAAGTGGTAGAACAGACTACCTGCACTGGTACAGACAATATCCAAAATCTAAACCTGAGTTCCTTCTTAATGTTGACCAAAAAGGAAATCTAATTTCCAACACTGACCCAAGAATGACTGCTAACGTTAAAGATGAACAAGTGGATCTGATCATCTCCTCTGCTGCTGTATCAGACTCTGCTCTATACTACTGTGCTCTGGAGCCCACAGTGACAGGAAATCCAGCTGCACTGTACAAAAACCTTCACACAGTTTTGTTATATGGAAATCTATTATCTACTGATCATTTTGAATTCACATGCCATGTTTGGAGGAATTCTGTCTCTAATGTGATTTATAAAGAGTATATTTATAAATCACATTAGATTTTTGACACATGTATTATTAGGAGACAGTATTTTCAGACACAAATCTATCAGTTGTGAGCCTCAGTGATTAATCTCTGCTCCTCTGCTGGTCTGATCATGGAGACAGTCTTGGATGCACATTACAGAGTATTGTGACTAGCTCTGTACCAAGCTGTTTCTCGTCTTTCTTTGTCTGATTGCTATTGTGGTTTTGATCTCATTTTGTTTCATCGGTTTTCTGAGTCAGTCTAGTGTTTTTTGGATTAGTTTGCATCGCGGTTCGTCTTTATGGTTCTCTGACCTTTCTGCCGGTCCCTGATTACATTTACCTTGCCTGTTGTTTTGCATTATATTAATAAACTGCACATGGATCCTACTCACCCGGTGTCTGGAGGTTTGTTACAGCCATGCAGCCCACAGAGACACAAAACTCAAACAGACTGTACAAAAGTCAAGCTTGATTTTTTTCTCAGCAGGGGGAGATGTTTATCTGTTTCATTCAAATACAGGTTTCTTTCTTAATTCTCAAACTTCGCTGTTTATTTCCTTTAAATATCAACAATGATCCTCTTACATATGTTGTTAATACTTATTGGTTGAACAATCAGAGAAGAAATCTTTTAAAAATAAATGTTAATCTTTAATCAAAAATAATTATTTCTGCTAAGGTTCATGCTGTTATTCTCCTGATGCAATAAAAATGTAAAACAAAGTTAAATATCAATGTCTTTAAATAATTTAAATTGCTGGGTTTTAATGTAACACTAGTGAACTAAAGACTTCACTCTTCATTATTTGGCAGCTTATAAAATAGCACTTGATCCAGCACTGATATTAAGGGAAACACTTGAATGACCACAGATACTTAAAAGAGCATTGAGCTTAATACAAGACGCTTATGAATTGTATTAGGGATTTTATATTATTATAATTTTATGGGGGATTTTTACAATTGTATCAGTCACTGCAGTGCCTGTGAAAGAATTGTTTGATTAAAAAAAGATTATTGAAGTAATGCATTACTTCAAGCCAAGTATATGCAAGTGTAATTAAGTAACAATACAGTAACACTTCATTAGTAATTATTAATGTGATATAATCAATTCTAATGTATAGAAAGTATAGAAAGCCTTACAGTGTTGTAATTGCAACAATATATTTTGTAGATTAGAAAATGTTTACTTTATAGAAATAGGAAGTGTAGTAAATAAATATACAAATCTTTTAACCATTATATTCTTTTAGAACATGTGTGTGTATTTTACATAATGTGGCACATCCTGCACTCTGATTGGTTAAAACAGAGGGAAGCTACAGTTGAGGCTTTGTACACAAGAAATGCTTATATGCTTCACTGAAGACAGAGTAGAAGGAAACTTGACATTTACAATAACATAAAAAGGAAACTTAAAGAAGAATTGAGGAAATTAAAACATGATGGTTTTCTCTACAGTTCTATCTTGAATTGAATTTACTCTCCTTTTCCCTTTCCCAACTTATCAGCTAACAACAGACAAAATACAGTGGTGGTAACATATGCAACTGAAAAGAAAAATGAATACTCAACTAAACACTGCAGTAAATTTGTACATTATCAAGAATATTTTGTCTGATGCTAACAGAACATTTAGTGTCAGTTGTTGATATAGAATTAAAATAGAATTGACCTTTTCTGTCCAGTTGTCCTGATGATTCATTGTAACCAGTTTACTCTCATTCTTTCCTTCCTTTCTTCATGCTTATATTGTTTATAATGTAGATGTTGGCTTGTGTATAATTTGCAATGTGTGATAATTATAGAAATAATTAAAGATGATTAAAAATCAATGAATTCATTATCACAAGAAAAGATTCAATAAAACATGTGAATTAATGGTCTTTTCAGAATAGCGCATTTTACTGTTGATGGAATATATTAAATACTGTTATATGTTATATACTGCAGACAAAAGAAATAAAATGAAAAGAGAAAAAAATGTAATCCCAATTATAGTAGTAGTTCTCCTAGACATCAGAGACACATTTCAAATACACAACACTGGCAATTATTTCTAAAGCTAGAGACCTGAACTAAACACTCAGGATAACAATGTTACTCCTCTTCTTGCTTTTCTTTACTGTTGCTGCCCAACCACACTGTACAAAAAGCACTACACATGACTGGAGCAGAGCCATGCTTTTCTCACAAGATGGAGCTATTTACATGTTTACATTCACTTCTGAAATGCCTGACTGTGAGGACAGTTAGAAGCTGAAGCAAGCTCAAGTTAAGCAGCTGAAGCTTTACAAATTCAGGAGTTCAGGAGAGTAATGTTATGTAATGTTCTGGAAAGTAGTATTTGTTGTTATACTTTGTGAATGAAAATGACTTCTCGTTGTGGTTGTTGTGTGTAGCACAGCTTCTACATTTTCTGGTAGTTTGCAATTTGCACTTGCATCTGCCTTTTGTGAAATTAATTAAATAAATGTCCTGCTTGAACTTGAATACAATGTGGAAATATTCTCCACAAACAGCAATGCTTCAGTAAGAATCAACAATCTGTCAGTAACATTGGTGTCATGTGATGCTGTGGGGTGGAGCTTCATGAACATTTATGATCATATCAGAGTACATAAAGACCTCAGAATATTTACATTCAGCTAAAACCATTCATCATGTTTACTGTTATATTCGTGTCTCTGTGGCTTTCACTAGGTGAGTAAATTGCCTTGTTTATTGCATAAATATTAAAAGTTGAATTAATGGTTAAATAGTCTGTGTGGTGATGAGAAAAAGCAGAATGTGAGATTTATGTAACACTGGCTTGATCCACACATAGGTTACTGACATTATGTTATTTTCTCTATGACAGGTGACTCCATGGCAGATTCAATAGAGCCAGTTTTCCCTCATAATGTTGTACATGAAGGTGAAAATGTTACTCTGTCTTGCAAATACAAATTCAGCGGAGTTTCAGTAACACTGTACTGGTACAGACAATATCCAACATCTAACCCTGAGTTCCTTCTTTATATTGATACAAGTGGGTATAAAAGTGATCCAATCCCACCACATCTGAACGCTCATGTTGATAAAAACATACAACGAGTGGATCTGATCATCTCCTCTGCTGCTGTATCAGACTCTGCTCTATACTACTGTGCTCTGCAGCCCACAGTGACAGGAAATCCAGCTGCACTGTACAAAAACTTTCACACAGTTTAACTACACTGAAGGCAAACGTACAGTACTACTGTTTTTTCTTCTGTCGGCTGATCCTGTTAGGGTTTGCCACAGTGGATCATTGATCTGCATATTTTGATTTGATGCAGGTTTTACAGTGGATGCCCTTCTTGATGCAACCCTCTGTGGAAAATATTTTTATCCAATACTATAACGCTCTATTTAATACTACTCAATTAATACTTCTGTCTCAATTAATAATCTGTCTCCAGCTCCACATTGACCTGACAGCTCAGTCAAGCAAGGCTCTAACTAAAAAAAGCCAAACTGCCCAGACTGGATGAATGCAGATACAAGGTTTATTTGCAATCAGCGCTGGTTACAAGAATTGAGCTGCTCACGAATGAACATCCCAACAACCTCCGAAATAATCATCACAAAACATAGTCTTTTTATTCTTTTCCCTTATCTTTTCATAATATTCAAACCAAATCCTCTTTGCTGAGAAAGTCACTCCTATTTTCTTCCTGAAATATCAGGTTCTTTTTGGACACCATTATCTCTTACTTTTTAACTCTTTCACATTCCATTATAATCGGACTTCCGAGGTCAGTTATAAAAATAGTGGACATCTGTGCACTTATCAATAGGACTTTTCCAGCTTGTTTTCATCAAACAGTTCATTTTGACCTCCGAGGACAGCATGGGTAAGTTTCAGGGCCACTGCTCTGTCTTTGATTGCTTAGTTTTAATTCATTGCAAACAATGTTTTCTTTCACTTCTACACCTGCTGTAGTTTTAATCACAGTTTCCCTCCAATTATTCCTAGCTCTATCTCCTGCTACCCTTGACTTCCTACGACGTGCTGCGCTTCTGCTCAGGACCTTGGGCACAGCTCCAACCCCAGCCATACCAAGATTGAAACTCCGTCCAAGTCTCATCTACTGTCAACAAAGTCTCGCACCTAAACCTCGTAGTGTTTAACCGTTCATTGTTAAAACTGTAAATAGAGGTGACCAATAAATTAAGGTGGTGCCTGACAACCCAACCATGCTGTCCTCTGATTATTTTATACAAACACAAACAAGAATGCATTCATATACACTCTAAACACTCTAAAACATTCAAAACCACTTTAAACGCTCTAAACCACTTTAAACCATTCAAAAATTACTCCCACACCTCCCAATTAATCTCAGCTTGAAAATGCACGGACTTGTGCAACCACCAGTGGCTGGGTTGGTTCTGTGCTTAGGCCACAGTGGGGAGAATGCAGGATCCTAGACATTAGTCTCTCTCTGTTTATATTACATATTCACAACAATTACCTGATGTATGCTATTTAATTGACTTTCATGTTTATTGGAATCCTTTTTATTCAACAATGGCAGCAACAGAAAAAATAGATATCACCCTTTGGCACTAACATTCATTCATCTATCCATTTAAACTCACACTCAGTAAAACTCTTCTTACTGGTTCCTCAATTCCTTTTTATTAGTCTTCTTTAAACTAAAAATCTAAATAAAACCTCCAAAATTCAAAAGAGATTCCTGTAAATGTAGCACAGACACACCACCTCAGACATTTCTCTCACACGCTTAACTTATTGTATGTTATGAACAATAATTGAATAATTTTGGTCTTTTAATTCTTACTATCAGCACCTTCAAAGTAGAATAGATATTTACTTCTCATGCTAAACTGTGAACACACAGGTATATAAAGAGATTGTTTTGGATTTTTAGCTACTATGTCAATTTTGAGTACCAATATTTTATTATTTACCTTTGAAGAAAGGCTATATAAATTTAAAGATTAATTAATGATAGTAATTGTGAAAAAGCAATGACATGAAATTATTATTTAGATATAATTACACTAATCAGCTTTCCTATACTTACCTATTGGGCAAATGTATGTGTAAAAAGAGATTTTGTACGAATCTGGTTCTGTTGTTCTATGATCATTATTATAAAAAGTTTGCATTTACTTTTCATACAAATATCTTGATGTAGTGGCCAATGAGCCTATTTATCACATTTACAGATTAACAGTAAAATATCATAATTGTTTATAGTTTTCAAATAATGTAAACACCAAAAAAACAAGTAAAGGCTTATAGTATTGTATAGATGATAAATCTTAAAATACAACACAGCTACATTAATGACTCTATTTTCTGTCACTGAAACTGTGTGAAGTGATGATCTGTACAAAGTTACACTACAACAGCATCACTTCCTGGGTGTGTCCTTCTAGAGACGTGTAAAGTTCAGCACATACAGCACTATTATACAGAATCCTCACAGAGCTGTGTTCAGAAATGGATCAACTATACAACTTACTGTACATAGTGAGATACATACCACTGATTCTCACTCTAGTTACAGGTCATTTATTTTCATTAGTTAATTCATTGTATTAAGTAATAATTACGTTGTTAGAGTATATAGTAATTTTCTAATTTTCTGGTCAATATCTGGTTTTTAAAATGCCTTACAGTTTTTTTCTTAATGTTCTTTACAACAGGTAGTTTTGCAGATAAAATCTGGCCGAAAGATGAAGATGCCAACATTGTCATGAAGGAAACAGAGACTGTTACTCTGAAATGTTCATATGAGGCAAGCAGTAATGGTATTTATCTTTACTGGTACAAACAATATCCTAACAGCGCACCACAGTTTTTATTGCATAAAGGCGCAAGGTCATTATCAGCAGAGCGCAATCCCACTGACACTCGATTAGAGACAAAAACAAGCAGAGACTCTACTGAACTTACTATCAGAGGACTAAAGCTCTCAGATTCTGCACTCTATCTTTGTGCTCTAAAAGTTGGAACACAGTGATACAGAGTCACTGAAAGGCTTTACAAAAACGTATAAACCAGTATAAATGAAGATTCTAAAACCACATCAAAGATCCTTCCTTTACCAACCTGTTATCAGAAAACCACAGACACAAACAATGTTTGTGGTAATTCTGTGGTATAACTGAATAAATAAAAAAGTAAGCAAGCAAACTAATAAATAAAAGTAAAATGTGTTTAAAAACCACATAAGCCGCACATTCATCACATTAAAGTCACAAATCTACATTGTTATGAACAAACAGTATTTTATAGACACGGATCCATTGTTTTGGATGTTTGGGTGCATATGACATGAAATTAAGTTTATTGATCTTTTCATGCCAGTTTTGTCCATGATTCACTGTAATTAATAGTCATTTGAAATCATCAAACAAACAAACAAACAAATAAATAAATAAAATGGTACATTCATTTATTCATTCAGTCTTGTGTGTTTTATGTTTGTACAGATCACTGTTACTTTGTTGGATGTGAGCTAGAGCAATGACCTTTTACAAACCCCTCAGAACAGATGTGAACCAGATGTGAACCTCAGAACCAGTGCTAGTCTATAGCATTAATGATGAAAAGAAACTTGTAATCAGTTATTTGTTAGATGAATTTGTACATATTGTAAGACTTTTTCAAATTTAGATGGTATTCATACCTTCTGAGACAAATGGGACTCATTTAGTCAAGTATTTGTTTACTCCAGCATAGTGAAACATTTTATTTAGGGAGTGCTTTATCAAGGGGAGGCTCATAGCATTAATTACATTGTGTAGCATGTAGCACTACAGAATAACTTAAATTAATTTAAATATATGGTTGAATGCAGTTATTAAATACAGACACAATATGCAATTAATAAAGGGTGACTTATTCTAGTGAACTGCTTAAAATTATCATTAAATTTAGCAAAAATCAGCCTTAACAGATTTAAACATGACATAAAATATATTATGAACATTCATTGCTTGTTTCAGTCAATTAACTTAAACAATGGATTTATCACATATGATACCAGATCTGACATGACTATGAGTAAAAGTGGGTGGAGCTAGATGTGGTAAGATACAGTTTAGAAAGTTTCACAGAGATCCTGCCATTTATACCTACTGCAAGAGAGACACAACAGTCATGTTACTCTTCTTTATTTTCATAGTTGTTAAAAACATCGGTAAGTCATTTATATTATACACAAACTTTAGGTGAATGCTGGAAATGAGCTGATACCTAAACATGATTAATTAACTTACAAAATGAAAGTAGAAATGTTTATGTTGTTGTAATGTTTTACAGCAGGTGCTGTTGACAGCAGCATTACACCAGACCAAACCATCATATCTTCAAGTGAAGGCAGCAACATCACACTGACCTGCACATATGATGACTCAGCAGACTATCTCCACTGGTATCGACAAAAACCTCAATCAGAACCAGAGTTTCTTCTGCTGATTCATAAATCCACAGATGGTGTCACTAAATCTGAACATGACCCACGACTATCCACCAAAGTTCGTAAAAAGGACAAGAAAGTAGATCTGGAGATCTTTCCTGCTGCAGTATCAGACTCTGCACTGTACTACTGCACCATGGAGCCCACAGTGACACAAAACTCATACAGACTGTACAAAAAGTCAAGCTGCATTTGTTTTTTTTCTCAGCAGGGGGAGATGTTTACCTGTTTCATTCAAATACACTTTTCTTTCTTAATTCTCAGACTTTGACGTTCATTTGCTTGAATATCAACAATGATCGTCTTGGATATGTTGCTAATGATTATTGGTTGAATAACCAGAGAAGAATAGATCCGTTAAAAATAAATGTTAATATTTAATAAAAAAAATATTTTTGCTAATGCTCATGGTGTTATTTTGTTATTCTCCTGATGTAATAAAATATAACACAAGGTTTACTAACAATATGTATTTAAGTATTTTAAGGTGCTGATTTTTAATGTAACACTAGTGAACTGAAGACTTCACTCTTCATTATTTGGCAGATTATAAAATAGCACTTGAAATCACAAGTTGTGGTTGAAATGGAAATGGTTGCTCCACTCCAGACTCTCACTGTGCTGCCACATGTTCACTCAGTCTCCACAGCACTAAGGGCAGTTCTCATAGCCAGTGGTGGCAGCTTTATTAATATTAATTCTAAAATATGAATTATTTGATGAACAGTTATTTCTGTGTTTATTGTGCTTGAGATCTGACGTGTTCAACATATGTTTCTTTGCAGGTTTACTTTGGTCTTGAGTCTTGAATAATAAGAATGTCCTCTAGTTTGATTTCCCAGTGTGTTTTTGACATTGATTGAAATACTTCAGCACTTAATTGCTGTGGGTTTTGGGAATATGTCTGTTACCCTCTGAGACCCTGCATCTGTGGAACCTGTAAAAGAAAAACCTGTCTGTTTAGGAAACTCAGTCAGATTTTTGTTTCAGGCCCCAAGTCACAAATGATCCTAATTATATTTGATAATAAATCTGTACTACTGTTAATAATTAGGGGTGAATCAATACTTTTCTGTGAACTGCAAAGTGCAGCTGCTGTGCCTGGATCCATCAGCTAAACTAATTTTTTCACAGTGGCTTTATTAAGCAGATGTCTATATCAATTACATTAAAATCAAAGTCAGATCAGAGTCAAATGACAACATAAAATAGACAAAGAAAGAAAAGAGGCTGGTTTGTTCATTACCTCAGTGAAATACAGTATAACAGGTTTATCACAACAAACAAATAAGCTCAATATATATATATATCAATGTATTTTGGTTTCAAATATTATCTTGTGATTAATAATCAAGTATTTAAGTAAATTTAAGGTAATTTTGTGTCTTTACTTCCCTGTTAGGGCAAGATGTAGGACAGGACATTCTTAATGGCCAATTCAGTGGAGTTGAGTTTTATAGCTGCTTTCAAACATGAAAATGACAAATTCAGCAGTATTTAAAGAGAAATATATGGGGGTTATGAAGATATACTTTTGTGTGAATATTTCTTCTGTATTCTCAAATAAACCTTATTCTTTTAATGGTTCTAACAATAAGCCACCTTCTGCTGCACAAATGACACACAGAGGAAGGTAAATACACAAAACAGATTTCTACACACAGAACCAATAAATACCACTGCTAAGTAGATTTAATCCAGTAAAACTGTCTTAGATAGAATTTCACAGAACAATTAGGCAATAGAACAATCTGTAAAATTACAAATGGAAAGTAACACTATGCAAAAGACACTGTGATAACCGTGTGACCCAGTGATGGTTTTAGTTTACACACCAACAAAACCAGTGTCACACAGTGCAGTCACCAACACCAACTACTAAAGAAAGGACTTTACTGAATGTCCATCTCATTTTATTAATGAGAGAGAGAGAGGGAGAGAGAGAGAGAGAGAGAGAGAGAGAGAGAGAGATCCAAAAACAAGTGATGTAACTAACAATGTCAAAATATCACAGGAAAATTGAGTAAATGGTATGAGTGAATCCATGGCTTAGGACCTTAATACAAAAACATTTCTACAGATTTATATAAACAGTATACAGTATAGAACAGTTATCATGAATATACATAAATACAAGTAGGTGGAGCTAGAGGTGGAGATGTACATCAAATAGTAACACTGACATTCATTTCTAAAGCTAGAGGTTTGAACTAAACACTCAGGAAAACAATGTTGTTCCTCTTCGTGGTGTTTTTCACTCTTGCTGATGTTGGTAAGTCATATACACTGCACACAAAATATTATTTTTTCTAAATAAGAAGACACAATTTTTCATGTGAAATGTGTCATTTATTATTAAAATAATCAAAATATTGTTGTAATGTTTTTATAGCAGAGGCTGCTGACAATAACATTAAACCAGATCAAACCAATGTATTTTCAATGGAAGGCAGCAACATCTCACTGTCCTGCACATATACTGGATCAGTTAACAGACTCCACTGGTATCGACAAAAACCTGGATCAAGACCTGAGTTTCTGCTGCTGATTGATGAAAGCAGTGAATATGTCACTGAGGCTCAACCACCTCATCCACGATTGTCCATAAAACTTAACAAAGAGCACAACTGACACAGTTTTGTTATACTGAAAGAAGTTCTCCCAATGCTTTAGAGAAAGTTACATGTCCTTTTGGGGGATTCTGTCATGGTCATGGTTGATATGGTATGAACTTTGTTCACATGAGGTAGGAAAACACCCTTTGGAGAGCTCCATATACAAACCATATACTTACCCTTTCACACACTCATTCACACAAAAGCATTATTTCTCCTAGAAAAATGTCCTACTGTCATGTTTTTGGAGGTGATGTAAAACTGCACACAAACTGACAGTAACCTGAACTCCTGCTTTCAGTATGTGTTTGCTTAAATATCCTCTGGACAGGTTCCCCATATGAGGCTGAATGTAAAGCCAGGATGTTTCAGTAAGAATCAACAATCTGACAACAACATTGGTGACACTGTCATGTGATGCTGTGGGGTGGAGCAATTTTGAAGCTTTATGGTGTTAACATATTAGATTACAGAAAGATCTCCACTATTTTCACTGAGCTAAGACCAGTCATCATGTTCACTGTTATATTCATGTATCTGTGGCTTTTATTAGGTGAGTTAACATTGACTTTTTGTTATTACAGAAATATTAACAAAATTATATTAAATATTAGTCTGTGTGGTGATGCAGTGTGAAAATGCAGAGTGTGGGTCTGACTTAAGTATTTCCTGTTGATTATTTAAAGGTTAAATGCTTTATGTTCTCTTCTCTATGACAGGTGACTCCATGGCAGATTCAATAGAACCACGTTTCACTCACAAAGCTGTAGATGAAGGTGATGATGTTACTCTGTCCTCCAAATACAAACCCAGCACAAGTTCAGCAAACAACTACCTCCACTGGAACAGGCAATATTCAAAATCTAAACCTGAGTTCCTTCTGTAAATTCACCAAAGAGGAACACCAATCAGTCCCAACAATCCATCAAGAATGTCTGTTAATGTTGATGATAAACAAGTGGATCTGATCGTCTCCTCTGCTGCTGTATCAGACTCTGCTCTATACTACTGTGCTCTGAGGGCCACAGTGACAGGAAATCCAGCTGAACTGTACAAAAACACTGACACAGTTTTGTTATATTGAAAGTAGATCTACTAATAATTTTGCATTACCATGGCATTTTGAGAAATTACTCCTCTGCTGGTCTGAGGTATGGGGGTGCAAATCACCTAGGATCTTTTCTGGGCCAGAAAATCCCAAAAGCGATTCAATTTCCTGCAGAGACAGAACAACAGACATCTCCCTCAGTCTCTGAGTCCCAGAGTCTCAGAGCACAAGTACCTACAGCAGAACAAAAAAAACACTAGAAACATCAGGGTCTCTCTGACGTTTAAGATAAATATCGTAATGAGTAATGCAAACCTTTTAACCAGTAAACAAACCTTTCCTTTATTTTACTCAAGCTGTTTTTACTGTAAGGAACGTGACAGAATGTTAGATGTGTTATTATGAAACTGCGATGAGAAGAAGCACTTATGATGGGGCGGCGGGAGGAAATGTACAGTACATCATCTTTTTTGGAGAACAGGACATGTTTAGGCTTACATCCTGCTTCTTGTTAAGGTGTAAATTAAGTAGCCATCTAAAACACCATAAGTGAATTACAGAGATTTTTTTGTTTTCTTTACGTTTTAACAAGATGCGGTTGGCGTACAGCTGGCCTCCGTGGCTCCGATTCGGTTCCTTGAAAGATTCGTTCATTTTGAATGAATCCGTAATATGACTCGGGAGAGATTCATTTTTTATTGACCGCGCATGCGCAAGATCCTATCTGGTTCTGTGCGGAGAAACTTGCTCGTCACGTGACAGCCTCATAGACTTCGGCTCTGCAGTCAGTACCGTCTTCGGGTCTGGTTCGTTCGTTCGTTCATCACATGACCACTTTTGGCTCAGTATCTGACAGTCAATATTACTAATGTAATGTTGTATGATATTTAGGAATGATCATAAAATTATCAAAACTTCCGCGGATTTCTGCAGGACTTGAAGAGCTGGACACTGGGTGAGATCGCCTGTGCTGCGGGTCTGTCAGTGTGTGTGTGTGTGTGTGTGTGTGTGTCTAAATAGTGCCCTTTGCACTTACCCATTTGTTTTGGGTTTTCTCTTTGTTAATGTATTAGTTATCACAGTATGCATTTGGGGCTGCTATTTTATTTTATTTTATTTTTAAATGGACGGGTTTTAAGCTGTAGCTGGGCTGGAAATCTTAGGTCCAATCCGGAAATCACTGGTTACTATGGTTACCGCGTCCTGCGGTCTTCACTGGTGTCCTCAACCGTTTAATAGCAAAGTAAAATAGAAATTAGGCTAGAGTATTTCACACCTCACAAGGAATAGTCAATTTTATTACAGTCTGCCTTGAAAATGCATGTGTAAGGATGTCTGCCACCAAATCGATTTCTTCTCCTCTGTCAGTCATTGTGAGTTAAAATAATTTTATTTAGTTTGTGTGGTTCTCTGCCTCTGTCTACTCCAATTGTCCAATCAAAGGACGGGAAATTGCTGACGTAATCGTATGCCTGCTAGATGGCGCCAATGACGCCAACTCGAAATCTGATTGGTTAATGTAACAATTTTAATTGCCACTTATTTTAAGCTACGGGCGCCTGCACTATTCATTCTGAAGGCCTTAAAACAGATTTCTTTCACTCTGGCAACACATGATGTCAGCCACTGGCTGAAATATGATTAGATAAATATTCTTATCATTACTGGAAGCAGCGCAACCAAGAGCAAAGCTAGGAAATGTAGAGAATAGACTATTGGGAAGAATTTAATACACACGCATGGAAAAATATATTAAAATGCAAATCAGTGATTCAGATCACTGCTGTTTAGGCCAGCAGAGAAGGCCTTGCTGGCACTGATGGCCCACCACTGATTTAGATACTTTAGAAACTATTTTGGATTGGAATATTCCAGATGTAGATGCAGACACCACTGATTACAAACCTTTCATTTCTGTACCACTTATCTGATCTATTCTCAGTTCAAAGGGAGCCTGTGCCTATCTCAGGCATCATCGGGCATCAAGGCAGGATACATCCTGGACAGAGTGCCAATTCATCACAGGGTGCACACACACACTCATTTACACACTACAGAACTCCAATCAGCCTAGAAGCATGTCTTTGGGAGGAAACTGTAGCACCCGCAGGAAACCCACCAAGCAACATGCAAACTCTACACACACACACACACACACACACAGTGAGCAGGAGCAAGACTCGAACCCAGGACACATGGAGATGGACGCGTGGAGGTGTGAGGCGAACGTGCTAACCACTAAGCTGCCTGATTGCAAACATATAATGTGTAATTAATTTAAAACTTGTTTAATTTTTATATTATGGCTTAACAATTGTATAATTATCATTAGAATAATTACATTTGTTTAATTATATTGTTGCTATTATCTGTATATTACAAATAGTTCCTGCTTTGGGTTTGCTTAAAATATATATATAGGTCCTTTAACTAAAGTTGAATGTAAATCCTGGATTTATCTGTAAGAATCAACAATCTGTCAGCAACATTGGTGACACTGTCATGTGATGCTGTGGGGTGGAGCTTCATAAAATGAACATATTAGAGTACAGAAAGAATATTTCTATTCAGCTAAGACCATTCATGGTATAAAAAAAGCTAATAAACTATGGTGCACAAAATCACAGAAAATAATGAACTGCTGAAGTGCGTCTGATGTGAAGTTTTGTTATTTATTTTATATGGTGTTTATTTAGATTTTCTTGTTTTGTTTTAAATCCTAAACTTTTACACATGCACCCACCAACTGGCCTGCACTTCACCTAGCATTATCCTGTCATCATGCATTATCAGTGTCATCAGATTTTATAAACACTACGGTTGACTAGAACTGGATCATTCATTACTGCATTGGTTTGTTTTTGTATTCAGTGTGAGAACATTTGAAGAAAAGACTAAGAATCATTTCATAAAAGTATGTTGGTTTAAAATATTATGTTGAGATTCATAACCAAGCATCTAAGTAAATTTATCTAAAGGCAGTTGTATGTGTTTAATCCCCTGATAGGACAGAAAGTATATCATGTGAATATAAAGCATTTCTCAGTGGCCAATTTAGTTTAGTTGTTGAGTTTTACAACCGTGTTCAACATCTGTTTCCATATTATTAATTTTTTCTGCTTTGTATTAAGTAATGTAAAGAAAATATAAAAAAACAAAGATACAGTGACAAACCCAGCAGTATTTAAGAGAGAAATGGATGACACCCCAAACTGTAAATACAATTTAAATATAAGGTCTAATAAAAATTAAAAATCCAATATATGTGTGGCTGTATGACCTTTTTGCAGGGCTTTATTTATTAGTGTGTTAAGGTTTTTCTCTTCAGTGAACACAAGATGGCGCAGACACTTATCTTATTGTGGGTTAAGTACTAGAGACACTACCACACAACCTGCTCACATTCTCTGAGATGATGGAAGCTACTTTTCACAGTAAAACCTTTGTGACATAGAGTATACTTGTTCTTCTATCATACATACTGCTGATATAATATCCTAACCCCTGCCCTGGTTACTCTTAGTGCCTAAGCTAATTTCAGAGATACCATTCTGATTAAACAACACAACTGTCCACTTAACACTAAACTGTCATAAGAATAAATACTCATCTAATGTCATTTCTTTGACAAGCAAAAGCACCTTCTGTGTCAGAAACACTGAAAACTGGAAACTTATCTGTAAATCTGCCTTTACTCTTCTTTCTTTTCTTCTGATGCTGTCATGAGTACAGGAAAGTTTTATTTTTCAGATTTACAACAAAACTTTATTTCCTGCTTTCAGTATGTGTTTACTTAAATGTCCTCTGGACAGGTTTCCCATATGAGGCTGAATGTAAAGCCAGGATGTTTCAGTAACAATCAACAATCTGACAACAACATTGGTGACACTGTCATGTGATGCTGTGGGGTGGAGCAATTTTGAAGCTTTATGGTGTTAACATATTAGATTACAGAAAGATCTCCACTATTTTCACTGAGCTAAGACCAGTCATCATGTTCACTGTTATATTCATGTATCTGTGGCTTTCACTAGGTGAGTTAACATTGACTTTTTCTTATTACAGAAATATTAACTATATTATATTAAATATTAGTCTGTGTGGTGATGCAGTGTGAAAATGCAGAGTGTGGGTCTGACTTAAGTATTTCCTGTTGATTATTTAAAGATTAAAACATTATGTTCTCTTCTCTATGACAGGTGACTCCATGGCAGATTCAATAGAGCCAGATTTCCCTCATAAAGCTGTAGATGAAGGTGACAATGTTACTCTGTCCTGCAAATACAAATCAAGCTTTACTACACAAAACTACCTGCACTGGTACAAGCAATATCCAAAATCTAAACCTGAGTTCCTTATTATTGTTGACCAAAAAGGAAATTTAATTTCCAAACCTGACCCAAGAATGTCTGCTAAAGCTGATGATAAAACTAAACAAGTGGATCTGATCATCTCCTCTGCTGCTGTATCAGACTCTGCTCTATACTACTGTGCTCTGGCGCCCACAGTGACAGGAAATCCAGCTGCACTGTACAAAAACTTTCACACAGTTTTGTTATATTGAAAGCAGTTCTGCTGATGATGTTGAGCTGCTATTTACATGCTATTTTTTGGCAAATTCTGTCTCTCTTGCAATTTATAAAGGGTTCATAAATATGTTATAGTTTGACAAATGTTGGATTATTAGGAGATAGCTAATTGATTTTTAAGCTTCATTAACCACTTTATCCTGTTCAGAGATCTATAGCTTTTATTGGCAACACTGGAAATGAGGGAAACCTGAGCTCAATCTCGAACTGGGGACCATGGAACTGTGAGGCAGCAATACTATCTGATGTCTTTGTCTGACAGTTCATCAGTGACTGAAAAGTAAAAATTAGTTAAATATTTTGCATTCATTAATGGTATAATATTTGGTTTAGAGAGGGATTATTAATATAACTTTTAAAAGTAGCTTTTCCTTATTTTGGTATTCAATCTTCTTGGGGATTTCTTTAGATGCTCTGATGAGTCTACATGCAGAAAGAAGAAGAAGAGGCTTAAAGCCATGTAAAAGCAACAATCCACAGGTTAAAAAATACATGACTGTTGGCATCACAGTGATGACAGTTTTTATGGTGCATCACATAGAATCTTATCTGAGCCAGAAAATCCCAGAAGTGTCTCAATTTCATGTAGAGATAGGAGAGCAGACCCCTCTCTCCCATCCTCATCATTACATTCAGGGAAATATTGATAGCATCATGTGAAACTATTCAGCTGTTTAATATTAAACTGCACTCCGTGTCAGAGCAGAAGACTCTATGGAAGATAATGAAAACCACTAGAAAGATGATTAGGGTCTATCTATCCACCATTGAGGATCCTTCAATCATCACAGCAGAATTTTACAATATACAATATACCAACACTATATCATGGAAGGCAGCACTGAATCTTTTGAGTTTGTTGCAGTGAACAACAGCAAGTTCACCACCACTGCCTTGAAGAGGCAAAAACTAACACAATGTATTAAAGTATTACAGAGAAAAAAGCCTTTATAAATAACTGCTTTTTTCTACTGTTTTACACAGTGTTCAGTGTGGGAAAGATAAAAAAACAACAACTAAGAATTATTTCTTAATTGTATTTTGGTTTCAAATATTATCTTGTGATTAATAATCAAGTATTTAAGTAAATTTAAGGTAATTTTGTGTCTTTACTTCCCTGTTAGGACAAGATGTAGGACAGGACTTTCTTAATGGCCAATTCAGTGGAGTTGAGTTTTATAGCTGCTTTCAAACATGAAAATGACAAATTCAGCAGTATTTAAAGAGAAATATATGGGGGTTATGAAGACATACTTTTGTATGAATATTTCTTCTGTATTCTCAAATAAACCTTATTCTTTTAATGGGTCTAACAATAAGCCACCTTCTGCTGCACAAATGACACACAGAGGAAGGTAAATAAACAAAACAGATTTCTGTACACAAAACCAATAAATACCACTGCTAAGTAGATTTAATCTTTAATTTAGTCTTAGATAGAATTTCACAGAACAATGAGGCAATAGAACAATCTGTAAAATTACAAATGGAAAGTAGCACTATGCAACCAGTGTCACACAGTGCAGTCACAAACACCAACTACTAAAGAAAGGACTTCATTACATATTATAACAATTCCTGAATGTCCATCCATTAAAAGATTCTTATTTTATTAATGAGAGAGAGAGAGAGAGAGAGAGAGAGAGAGAGAGACGCAAAAACAAGTGATGTAACTAACAATGTCAAAATATCACAGGAAAATTGAGTAAATGGTACGAGTGAATCCATGGCTTAGGACCACATTGTTTATTAATACAAAAACATTTCTACAGATTTATATAAACAGTATACAGTATAGAACAGTTATCATGAATATGCATAAATACAAGTAGGTGGAGCTAGAGGTGGAGATGTACATCAAATAGTAACACTGACATTCATTTCTAAAGCTAGAGGTTTGAACTAAACACTCAGGAAAACAATGTTGTTCCTCTTCGTGGTGTTTTTCACTCTTGCTGATGTTGGTAAGTCATATACACTGCACACAAAATATTATTTTTTCTAATTAAGAAGACACAATTTTCCATGTGAAATGTTAATCTAAGGGATTTCTGCCTTTTTTTCTTAGTAGAGAAAAATAGGTTTAAACTTTAATTCATGATAAAGGCACACGGTCACTTTTTGTTTATACATGTTTAACAATGCTTTTATGAATCACTGTGTTTGATAGTGATGTGTCGTTCATGAAAGATTCGTTCATTTTGAATGAATCCTTAATATGACTTGGGAGAGATTCGTTCATTTTGTATTGACCGCGCATGCGCAAGATCCTATCTGGTTCTGTGCGGGGAAACTTGCTCGTCACGTGACAGCCTCATAGGCTACGGCTCTGCAGTCAGTACCGTCTTCGGGTCTGGTTCGTTCGTTCGTTCATCACGTGACCACTTCCTGGCTCAGTATCTGACAGTCAATATTACTAATGTAATGTATAATATTTAGGAATGATCATAAAATTATCAAAACTTCCGCGGATTTCTGCAGGACTTGAAGAGCTGGACACTGGGTGAGATCGCCTGTGCTGCGGGTCTGTCAGTGTGTGTGTGTGTGTGTGTGTGTGTGTGTAAATAGTGCCCTTTGCACTAACCCATTTGTTTTGGGTTTTCTGTTTGTTAATGTATTAGTTATCATAGTATGAATTTTGGGATGGTATTTTATCCAGGGTAAGACCTACCTTCATCCTCCGACAGCCTCACTTATCCATGGAATGGATTACACAACGTGGTGAATTTACAAAGATGGGTAAATTGTCACCTTGAAGGGATGCTCTTGGATAGCAAAGATGCTCAAATAGGCTTTGGCTTTCAAGTGGAGATTGATTTGTGTTAAGTTGCCCAGCATCTGCTATGAACAAATTCCACACACCCTGCACCAACAAGGACTGTCTTCACAGTAATATATTGCCCTGATCATTATGCCACGTCTACCAGCAGGGACTGTTTTCATTGTAACAAATAATTCCCACACCAGTAGACCACCTAGACCAGTTGACACTCTTTTCATTGGGACCAAGCAGAGTGCGTGTTAGAGAATTTTATTGCGGATCAGAAGGCCCCCTGGACGAATCCGTGTACCCCTGCCTGACTCCACTGATTCAGGTATCCTTAACTGGTTAACAGTTTACAACATTAAAAGTCGTCTGGAAATGACCAAACACAAATGATGTCATGTGTAGATAATCCCATGGCAGGAGGAAACTGCGGATTGACTTTTAATCTATGAACCCTTGGTCCAATATTAAAATGACAGGTTTAAAACACTTTGAAAGTGCATCCATTTAGAATACACCTGTTGTCAGTTGATAGCCTTTACCTGTGGGGGTATAGCTCAGTGGTAGAGCATTTGACTGCAGATCAAGAGGTCCCTGGTTCAAATCCAGGTGCCCCCTGCTGGGCTTACTTTGGGGTACCTTTAACCCTCTGGGGTCTGAGGCCTTTTTGAAGATCTGCAGTGAATCTGGGCTCTTCTTAAATTTGTGTAAATTTCAAATCTTTACCAATGTAGTAGCTAATACATTTCAACTTATTTACATAGAGCACAAACTGGGCTTTCATAATATGGCTGATGTAAGTATGTTAGATTCATGTGTGACTTTTAAGCTTATGTCAAAATACACATACACGAAAATAGAATTTTGAACTCTAGCAGAAAAACAGTGAAAATGGAGAATAAACAAACCTTGCAGATTGTTTTGAACACAGGACTGAGTTCAGGAAAGTCTTGGGTGTGGGCCCATAGAAAAACAGCTAAATTATAACACTCAGAAAGACCTTTTATTTGGGGTAAAGTGACTGATGTGCGTACCCCTGCCTTTCGCCCTATGTGTGCTGGGATAGGCTTCAGCAGACCCCCGTGACCCTAGGAGTCCTAGGAATAAGTGGGTATAGACAATAAATGAATGAATGAATGACTGATGTGCCTAACTTTTTTCAACAGAGCCTCTGTTTCACTGAATAATCAATGACTATTCATGAATATGTAAGACCTATTGACACCTGGCTCAGGTGACACCAGGTTTCCCCAGGACTCCTCAATGACGCATCAAAGAGGCTCACTGACGCGTCGCTGACACCTCTCAGACAAAATCCAGATATCTGGCATGTTAAATATCTGGGACGGTCAGCCGACTCGACATCACATGGTGTCAATTGTAGCTACGACCTCCAGCCAATAAGAGAGCAAGTCAACTGAGTTGAGGTCACCGGAAGAAAAGCAACAGCAGCAACATGGCTTCAAAAATAGTGTGGACACAACATTTATTACCGAAAGTCTCGTGTCATTTCCGGATCCACCTGTTGCATGTGTTTTCGTGACAAAACGTGGTTTGGGGACGGCGTTCAGTGACAAGAGTTGTTGTCAGATCATGTGGTGTGCGACCCCCTCTTGTGGATCATTTACAAAGCGTTGCGTAGTGTGAACACCACAAGGACAAAAAGACATAGAGTGAAGTCATGTAGTCTGAACAGCAAAGCGATCTGCCGACGGTTAAAGTCTTGTAGTGTGACCAGGCCTTAAGGTTCTGTGCAGAGAGCTTATTCCAAGGTTTGGGATCCCTGACAAAATTAGCTCAGATAATGGTACTCATTTTGTGAACAAAGTGATTCGAAAAGTGTTCCAGTATTTAAGGATAAAGCACAGATTGGGTTGTGTCTATCATCCGCAGTCACAGAGAATGGTGGATAGAGCTAATAGAACATTGAAGGCTAAACTAGCTAAGATTTGTGAGGCTGGAAAGATGAATTGGGTACAAGCTTTGCCATTAGCATTGATGAGTATGAGAATGCAAACTAACCGAATGACGCATCTAACCCCGCATGAAAAGCTTACTGGACGACCAATGCCTGTAACATACTTATGAGGACCTTATAAAGGTCCTCCGCTTGAGCAGCTCAAAAATGAACTTGGTAATTATGTAAAGCATCTAACTGAAATACATCGAGCTATATTCCAACAGGTGAAAGGTGCCACTGAAGGAAGAATGAGTGAAATCGATGAAGAGCTGAGAACTGTGCAACCAGGGGACTGGGTGTAGGTCAAGGTCTTCAAGCGAAAGTGGAACGAGCCCAGAAGGTCGGATCATTAAAGGTCATCCTGGCGACACCTACAGCATACACAGGAAAAATGCCACGATAGAACATCTCGAGCTCCCAGTCTCATGCCAACGAGGGGACCAGAGAACTGTGACAGCGCTGTGCACAATCTACACCACTTGTGCCCATTTGTTTGTCTCCTACACTCAGTTTCATTTTCCTAAGGCCCCACCCGTTTGAAGGAATTGAAAAGCTACTGTGAGTTCATTCACCTACATCCCTATGCATACGGGCCCAGAAGGTAATCTGAGTAAGGTACTAAGACAGTTGAAAGACCTCAGAGATGAGCACATAGAAAACACTTATAAACCGTCAGATAATTGGTTTTCTTAGTTATTCTCTTCAAACTGGAAGGCTGTTTTGTTTAGACTAGGGACCATTGTAGGAATAGTACTACTGATATTCATATTTTTGTCATGTTGCTTAATTCCTTTGCTTCGTGCAACGTATGACACATTGGCTATTTGGACAGTATGTACAAATGACACAAGAGATTAAGCTGAAGTCTGAATTGGATGATACCATTGATGAAATGGATTTAGTAAAGTTAGCAGCGTAATGGAGGGACACTGGAGAGACACATAAAAAGCCTTGTTGGCAAATGACTAGGGAGAATGGAGTCCAAGCCCTATAGACTATTTGTAGACCCTTTTAAAGGCTTATACACACAGTAAAAATTTACGCTGATAGTACGTATAACACTATAGTGTGAACACAATCACATGTTCCAAAACAGACTACACACTTAACACACTCCTATAGCTAACTAGTGTTAGCTATAGGAGAGAGGACCAGCATGGTCGATGGTACAAAAGGTAGTATGGTACTTCTGCAGACATAGAAACAGGTAAATTTTGGGTAGTTTATTAAATGTATAATCATGTAAGGAACCAGTTGGTTCATTGTTTTATAAAAGTTCAATGTTTTATAAAAGGACATTGCCTTAGCTCACATGCAGCAAAGTAACATGCAGTTGTGTGTACATGCATAATGAATGTCTGAATAGATGAATAAACATTTGTTACAATCAGTCATAATAAATTAGTTGGTGCATTGTTAGGCCATTAAGAATTATTCCTGAACTTTCTGACACATCTGCAATCCATGGTTCTGACGTAAATAAAATGAAAAAAAAAAAAAAACAAGGAACATAGTCTGTCAATAAAGTGGAAATATCTTTGTTAAAATGGAAAAATAAGTTTAGAAAAACAGAAATCCTTGAGCTTAAGTGAGAGAATGCCACAACAATCCTTATCTTACATGACTCTGACTTGAATGTTTGAGAGAGAGCTTAAGATTATTTTTTTAAATTTTAAACTAATATAAACTTTAATATACTATAATGTACAAAAATATATCACAGCACCTACACTATATTGCCAAAAGTATTCGCTCACCTGCCTTGACTCAGATATGAACATCCCATTCCTAATCCATAGGGTTCAATATGACGTCGGTCCACCCTTTGCAGCTATAACAGCTTCAACTCTTCTGGGAAGGCTGTCCACAAGGTTTAGGAGTGTGTTTATGGGAATTTTTGACCATTCTTCCAGAAGCGCATTTGTGAGGTCACACACTGATGTTGGACGAGAAGGCCTGGCTCTCAGTCTCCGCTCTAATTCATCCCAAAGGTGTTCTATCGGGTTGAGGTCAGGACTCTGTGCAGGCCAGTCAAGTTCACCACACCAGACTCTGCCATCCATGTGTTTATGGACCTTGCTTTGTGCACTGGTGCACAGTCATGTTGGAAGAGGAAGGGGCCAGCTCCAAACTGTTCCCACAAAGCTGGGAGCATGGAATTGTCCAAAATGCCTTGGTATGCTGAAGCATTCAGAGTTCCTTTCACTGGAACTAAGGGGCCAAGCCCAGCTCCTGAAAAACAACCCCACACCATAATCCCCCCTCCACCAAACTTTACACTTGGCACAATGCAGTCAGACAAGTACCGTTCTCCTGGCAACTGCCAAACCCAGACTCGTCCATCAGATTGCCAGATGGAGAAGCGCGATTCATCAATCCAGAGAACGCGTCTCCACTGCTCTAGAGTCCAGTGGCGGCGTGCTTTACACCACTGCATCCGATGCTTTGCATTGCACTTGGTGATGTATGGCTTGGATGCAGCTGCTCGGCCATGGAAACCCATTCCATGAAGCTCTCTGCGCACTGTTCTTGAGCTAATCTGAAGGCCACATGAAGTTTGGAGGTCTGTAGCGATTGACTATGCAGAAAGTTGGCGACCTCTTCGCACTATGCGCCTCAGCATCCGCTGACCCCGCTCCGTCAGTTTACGTGGCCTACCACTTCATGGCTGAGTTGCTGTCATTCCCAAACACTTCCACGTTCTTATACAGCTGACAGTTGACTGTGGAATATTTAGGAGCGAGGAAATTTCACGACTGGATTTGTTGCACAGGTGGCATCTTATCACAGTTCCACGCTGGAATTCACTGAGCTCCTGAGAGCGACCCATTCTTTCACAAATGTTTGTAAAAACAGTCTGCATGCCTAGGTGCTTGATTTTATACACCTGTGGCCATGGAAGTGATTGGAACACCTGATTCTGATTATTTGGATGGGTGAGCGAATACTTTTGGCAATATAGTGTATATGTGTGATTATGACAGAGAAGGATAATGGAGTTTGGTGGACTGTGATAATGATTGCTTCCATCTACCTAAGTGAGGATGATGTTCCCCAATCCTGCTGTACCCCACATATAGGGCAGTGGTGGTTCAAGTGGTTAAGGCTCTGGCTCATTGACCAGAAGATCGGGGGATCAAGCCAAGTTGCCACTGTTGGCTAAACCCCTCTGCTCCAGGGGTGCAGTATCATGGCTGACCCTGTGCTTTAACCCTAACCTCCAAGGATGGGATATGTGAAGAAAAAATTTCATTATGATGTAATGTATATCTGACAAATAAAGGCTATTTCTATTTCCCCAAGTTCCCTGCGTCCGGCCTTGTCTCTGCTCAGCACCATCTGGAATTCACAGCCACAGAGCACACCGCTGACAACAGCACCCTTTACCTTCTTACCTCACCACATGTACTTTAAAATAAAACAGCACATTGCTCACATCTGTATTCATTCATATATACAGAAGAAGCCTTTATTTGTCACTTAAACATTACAGCAAAGTGAAATTCTTTCTGCACACACTGCAACTTTGGAGATTGTGGTCAGAGCACCAAGTCAACAATGATACAGCACTCCTGGAGCAGTGAGGGTCTTAAAAGCCTTGCTCAGGGACTGAACATGTGGTTGAGTTACCACTGCCCCAAAATATTGCTTTCAACAGGCAAGAACAGACATTTGCATTAGATCACAACACAAAGGAAACAAGTGAATGTCAGAAGTTGGATTCGAACCCATACCTCTAGGGGAGACCACTTGGCCATCCTGACACACTAAAAGTTTATAGATTGTCAAGCTAATTATCTGAACTAAAAGCAATTAAACATCTAATCAGCTTGACAGGTCCTCTGTTGAAGTGCAGGATTCTGTATAGGTTTTGTAGTACTACAGAAACTAAACTACACTATTCCAATACTCAACTGTTTTATTTGTTAATACTGATAAATCAAGTGTTGTAGTCATTCTAGATAACATTCAAATATAAGATGTTAGGAGAAATTGGACTGCTAATCTTTGTTAGTTAATTAACTGGTCAATAAACAATAATCACCAGCATGAAATGGGATTTCCACCTGTTTGGAGTGTCCATACTCAGTAATTAATTTCTTTGTCAGGTTACACTCCACAGTGGTGGTTAATGGCTCAGAAGTAAATAGACACACTGAGCTTTGTAGATTTGTATTGGAATTGTAGTGTTTGAGAAGTATTTTTGTTTTATCTAGCCTACTAGAGGCAATATATTCATAGAAAGGTGCCAAAAAAACCCAGTTACTATTATGGTTAGACCTGAAGAGTAAGAAAGGGTCCATAGAGTGAACATATTCTGTAGTTTGTTCACAATACTTGACAGATTTATTTCTTTTATTTATAAACTTCTTTAGAACAGAAACTTATCTTATTTACATACTTCTTTAGAACAGGAACTTTTGCAGCTTAAATTGGGCTGACCGATGAAATAGAATCTGAAAAACAACATGACTATGTCGAATGGATTAGTGTTATGTTTGGTTACTTTAGAAACCAGTTTGGATTTAAATGGAATATTGGTTCCAGATAAAGATGCAGACACCTCTGACTATAAATATACACTGTGTAGTTAAATTACTGGTTTCAATTTTTATAAATAAATGATTATTTAAATGAATTAATTAAAAGATTTAATGATTATTACAATTATTTCCTTTAATTAATTTTTCCTGCTTCATGTTTGTTTGCATAAAATATAAATATAGCTCCTTTAACTGAAGCTGAATGTAAATCCTGGATTCTACTGAAATAATCAACAATCAACACTGTCATGTGATACAAAATCACACATAAATGAGAAAGAAAAGATAACGAATCAATAAAGCAATAAACCCAGCCACTAATAAACGTGCTGCTGTCACTCTGTAACCATGTCTCTTTCAGGAAATGTTCAAGAAACTCAGCATTGTAGATTTTGTACCTATCATGTAGATTTTTATTTTTTACCTAATGAAATCATTTTTACATTGAAGATAAAGCTTTCAGATAATGTTGTTGTGTTATTGGTCACATAAATAAACAAACAATTATTTGATTAACTGATTTATTCATTGTCTAGCCCACTTGACATTGGACTAATATGGTCCAAAAAGGAGTTAGAGACACCTGGTATAATATTTAAATCCTAATTATTAGATGAATGTTAAATGTCTTGTTCCACATGTGAGACTGAATGTAATGTCAGGATGCAGTAAGTCAAGAATCTGTCAGTAAAACTGGTGACACTGTCATATGATGCTGAGGGGTGGAGCTTCATGAACCTCTGAAATATTAATATAATAAAGTACAGAAAGACCTCAGAATATTGTCATTTTGCTAACACCATTCATCATGATCACTGTTATATTCATGTGTCTGTGGCTGTCCTTAGGTAAGGTATCATTGACCTTCTCAGAAAGGAAGTGTTACATTAATGATTAATTAGCCTGTGTGATGTTAAGAATAATTAGAAAATGAGTCTGAGCAATGTAACTCAAAAATAAAAACATTGCTCTCTTCTCAATGACAGGTGACTCCATGGCAGATCCAATAGAGCCACATGTCACTCAAAGTTGTAGATGAAGGTGATGATGTTACTCTGTCCTGCAGCTACAAAGACTTCAGTGGTACAGTAAGCAACCTACAATGGTACAAACAACATCCAAAATCTAAACCTGAGTTCCTTTTTTCATCACTCCAAGTGGATTTAAAACTGACCCTATGCCACCACGTCTGTCTGCTGAAGTTGATGATAAAACTAAACAAGTGGATCCGATCATCTCCTCTGCTGCTGTATCAGACTCTGCTCTATACTACTGTGCTTTGGAGCCCACAGTGACAGGAAATCCAGCTGCACTGTACAAAAACTTTCACACAGTTTAACTACACTGAAGGCAAATATACTGCCATTTTATTCCTCTTTTAGCTGATCCCATTAGGGTTGGTTTAGCTGATCGCAGTGGCTGGGTTCGTTCTGTACTAAGGCCACAGCGAGAAAATGCTAGATCCTAGATGCTGGACTCTCTCTGTGTATCTTACATATCCACATCAATTAACTGATATATGCAATTGATTTGATTTTGATTTTTAATTTTTGACTATATATACAGTTGTAGAAATTAATTTATTTATAATCACACCCTCTGGTGTCACCCAGAGGAGGATGGGTTTCCTTTTGTCTTCCTCATATCGTCTCAGGGAGATTTTTCTTGCCACTGTTGCCTCAGACTTACTCATTAGGGATAAAGTTAATTTTAAACTTTGTAATTTCTATTCTGAATTTCTGTATTTCTGTAAAGCTGCTTTGAGACAATGTCCATTGTTAAAAGTGATGTACAAAAAAAAATTAAGTGAACTGAATTTAATTCCTTTTGGAAATAGACACAGCAAATTTACTCATAAGAGATTTTATTTAAATCTGGATCTAGTTTCCTATGATGATCACTGTAGAACTTTTGCATTCATTTTTCATATAAAAGCTTGATCTAGTGGCCAGTGAGCTTATTCATCACATATGCAGTTCCACAGAAACATATCTTAAATATTTATAAAAGTACAAATAATTTAAACACCACACAAACAGGTAGAGGCTTATAGTATTGTATAAATGATAAATCCTGAAATACAACACCAGCCATATTAATGACTTCAGTTTTCTGTCACTGAAACTGTGATGTAATGATCTGTACAAAGTTACACTACAACAGCATCACTTCCTGGGTGTGTCCTTCTAGAGACGTGTAAAGTTCAGCACATACAGCACTATTATACAGAATCCTCACAGAGCTGTGTTCAGAAATGGATCAACTATACAACTTACTGTACATAGTGAGATACATACCACTGATTCTCACTCTAGTTACAGGTCATTCATTTTCAATTATATTTAAACAGTTAATTAATTGCATTAATTAATAATTATGTTGGGTTAATCTAGTAATTTATTGTTTTCTTAAGTTTATATTGGGTTTACAGAAAATACTTCACTAATACTTCATTGCTTTTATATATATAAAAGGTAGTTTTGCAGATAAAATTGGTCCAATGGATGAAGATGTCAACATTATTGGGGAAGAAACAGACACAGTTACTCTGAAATGTTCCTATGAGACAACCATTGAATTTGTTTTGCTTTACTGGTACAAACAATATCCTAACAGCGCACCACAGTTTTTACTGTTTAAAGGTGCAAGGTCAAGTACTGGCCAGAGCACTCCTGATGATGATCGATTAGAGACACAAACAAGCAGAAACTCTACTGAACTTACTATCAGAGGTCTAAAGCTCTCAGATTCTGCACTCTATCACTGTGCTCTTGAAGGAGTGGCACAGTGACACAGAGTCACTGAAAGGCTTTACAAAAACAGTAAAATGGTACATATGAAGTATCAGAAACCACAAGATCACAGAGACTCAACTTTATCAACATTGTGGTTAACCACAGGAAAAAAAAAAAAAACATTTGTAATAACATTTGCAGCTTGCAAAGATAACAGAAAAAAGCATGCTGAAAGATTAACACAGCAACTACACAATTTTGTGGTAATTTCACAAACTTACATGTTTCAGGTGTCAGATGTTGCTGGTGAATACAATGTGCAATCACATTAATAAACAGCCTACAACCCACTGTAATCAATTTTCATTTGTCTTCCTGCTTCATACCTAGTGTTTCTTGGAGAAGCTCGAGATGCTCTGAAACTCTGACCAGGATAAAACATTGAAAAGGATCCGGCGTAAAACATTGCCAAATTTAATCATGCGAATCGTCAGTACTCTGAATTTCATACCAGCTCGGTTGAGGCCCGGGTTAACAACGACCGCCATCGGTGCCGTTGACCTACAGGGCGCTGGTGGAAATTGGGCTACTGTTGGTCGAAGAAGTAGAGGAGGGAGGAGAGTGTGTAGACAGAGAGAGAAGAGGAAAGGTAAGAGTGTAGGACTGAGAATAGGAACTCTGAATGTTGGTACTATGACAGGGAAAAGTAGAGAGCTGGCTGATATGATGGAGAGAAGGAAGGTGGATATACTGTGTGTACAGGAGACCAGGTGGAAGGGTAGCAAGGCTCGTAGTATAGGAGCAGGATTCAAGCTGTTTTATTATGGTGTGGATAGTAAGAGAAATGGGGTAGGTGTGGTCCTGAAGGAGGAGTTTGTGAGGAATGTTCTGGAGGTGAAGAGAGTGTCAGACAGGGTGATGAGTCTGAAGTTAGAGGTTGAAGGGGTGATGTTGAATGTTGTTAGTGGTTATGTCCCACAGGTAGGTTGTGAGTTAGAGGAGAAAGAGAGATTCTGGAGTGAATTAGATGAGGTGACAGAGAGTATTCCCACAGGTGAGAGAGTGATGATAGGAGCAGATTTTAATTGGTGAGGGGAACACAAGTTAAGGTAAGATAAGGAGGTGATGGGCAAGTTTGGAGTTAAGGATAGGAACCTTGAAGGGCAGATGGTAGTGGACTTTGCTAAGAGGATGGACATGGCTGTGGTTACCACTTATTTTCAGAAGAGGGAGGAGCATAGAGTGACTTACAAGAGTGGAGGTGGAATGATTGTTGGTGCCAGACCTACAGTATTTCTTTGGCCTGTTAATACCAATCACCATTTGAATGACACAGAATCTCAGAATGTTTGCAACATCTTGTAAAGTCCATGCCTTCATTGATTCTTAATTTGAAACATAAAATTTATGATGAAATTATATATTTTCTTTAGTAATAGCCTAGTATAGAAAGCTTATTTACTTTAATAGCAACTATATTAATGCTGCTTTATCACAAAAAATGTTTCCAAGTTTTAATTGTAAATTAATCATATATCTATAAAGCAAGAGGAATAAATAATGCTTTAATAAAGCTTCAGTATAATGTAGCATAATCAATGATTTACAACTTAAATGCAAATTTTAATGTTAATTTAATATTATAGCAAAAGTTATGAGAGTGGTGCACTTAAAGTAGTCTGATGATCAACTATTTCCCTGATGAACAGTTTTCGGGATTTAAGTATCTTAAAATCAGATGTCCAACCTTCACATAATTAAATAAATTAAAAAAAAAAAAAACTCAATACAAGAAACAACTGTTCTCAGATACAAAGATGACCTACCAGAAACTGCTCATGGATCAGTTGATTTTTTTTCTATATTCTACAGTTAAAAACTATTAAGAACATCAACATTTTCGACAGATATAGTTAGTAAAGGACTTATTGTCCAATATTTTGACAAATAATTGTTCTTACTTGCCTATTTATGGTTAAATTATTTAATAAAATCCTGATTGTCCTTGAAAATAATATTACTACATGTTAAATATTACTAATTTAAATAACTGTAAAATCAGCAATGCAGTAGCTGACAACCAGCCCAACAGATTTGTAAGAACCCAGATAAATGTTATTTGTCCTGCTGTGTCTTCATTAAGACAGTTTAGTTCATACACAGTATTTTTAAGCTGTTTATTTTATTATAAAATTTACTTCTTTTGATCTGAAGCTGCTTCTTTACATTTGTTTTATTTAAACTTGACTTCTTTTATTGACAGATCATTTCTTTTGTAGTTAAAATTGACACATTTTCATTTTCAATTTAAATTTAAATTTTATTTAAGTTTCTTGATTTCTTTTTTCTTTTTTGAATTTATTCGAATTTGTTTAGTTTCATTTAATGTTGAGTTCTTTAATTTAAACTCTATTTCAAATGCCACTTTTTATTGAAAACATTTTAGGTTTATATTTCTTTGTTTTTTTGTATTTCTTTATGTTATGCTTATTGTTTTATTTAAAAAAAATAGCAATGCTGAAAATTGGGTCATAGGGAAGCATTGAGGCTGGTTTAGGTCATTCAAACTCTAGCAACATGCAGATTATTATAGCAACCTGCTAAAAACAACCTGGAATATCATAGAAACCTGCCTGCAATAAACTAGCAGCCACCTGGAGTCACATAGAAACATCCTAACAACACTGTGATACAGCGAGACCAGTTGGTACACCATAAATGCCACCTAACAACACCCCAGCAAGTACCTGAACCATGATAGCAACCATTTAACACCCAAGGAATCAGCTGAATTTCATGAATAACTGGCTAACGACTAGTGTGGAGCCCAGGCCCAAGTTTTCAACTAGGCACACATTGAAACCTCATATAAACACTATACCAACCACGGGGAACTTTGTGACAAAATCTAGCTGAGTTCTGTTAGCAACTAGCACACTAAAATTCTGCAACTAGGAAGAATCAGAAAGGAAGAATCAAAATAAAGCCTTCTATAAACACCATAACAACCATCTTGGACCTTTGAACATCATGTTGAAACCTCATACAAAACACCAAAGCAACCACCTAGAACCCCATAAAAGCCATCAATCAGTATCCAAACAACCAGCTAAACTTTTATCAACTAGCTAAACTAAAGTTTTGCAACCAGAAAGAATCGGAATCAAATCTGCTTAAAAACACCATAGCAACCACCTGGGACCACAAAACAGCACCTAACAACATGCAACTAACAGCTGAGCCTTACTGTTAACCTACATGCTCCAACCTTGCTACCAGCATAGGTCATATTGAAACCTCATAGAAACACTAAAATAGACCAGTCAAATCAGACTCTAGCAACCACCTGATTTTCATTAGCAACCAACAAAATACAATTCTTTAAGCATCTTAATCCATACTGAAACTCCTTGCAATAGCAATCATTTGGGACACCAAAATAGTTTCCTGGACAATCTTAAGTAATCAATTAGCAACAACAATACACACCACAAAACCCCCAAATAATGGCCATCATGCAATACCAGTAACCATATGAGTTCCCTAGCAACTAACAAGCCTGTAACTCCTGCAACCAGGAATAATCATAATAAAACCTCATTAAAAAAAACATAGAACCCAAATACTGTTTCTAATACCAGGATTAAGTAGCTGAGTTTCCTTAGCAGTTCCTACTAGTTACCACCTTGTAACCAACAGGAATCATGTTAAATCTCCTAAAAACACAATAGAAACCGCCTGGAACCCCATAACAGCCAACAAGCAATATCTAGTAACCAGCTTAGATCCATTAGCAGCCAACAAACTACAACCCTGTAAACAACTTAAATCATACTAAAATATTTTTTGAAAAACCATAGCAACCACATGGGACTCCATTACAGCTTCCTAGTGTCACCCAACCAAATAAATGAGACCTTATAACAGCTACCAGCCACCTGAGTTTCTTTAGCAACCAGCTAATTCATTTTTTTTTACTACCTGGAATCATTTTGAAACTTATAGTAAACATCACAGAAACCACTTGGAACCTCATAACATTCACCAAGCTATACTGTAGCAACCACTTGAGTTTTCACAGCAGCAAAGAAGCTACAATCCTGGGATGGTAAAATCCCACAGTTCCAAGGATGGTAAAATCCCACAGTGTATTTCACCATATAACCTCTGAAAATCAGAGCCCCAATCTTGAGCCTATCCCAGGAATACTGGGCGTACATTGGGTCCTTGGATTGAAGCCTCTTATAGGACAACATGCTAGAACACACATTCACACCTAGGAGCAATTTAGCCAAACAGCTAAATTATCAGCTACTGGCATGTCTTGTGGCCATGGAAAGAACATGCAAAACCTTGTGGCTCAGAATCAAAGCAGGGATGCTGAAGCTATGTCAAGGTGCTACTTACCAACTTGACTACTTAGCTGCCGTAGCTCACTAGTGTGTGCACTATCTAATGCAAATTTTAACAAAAAAAGTAGATGATTCAGAACTTAGCCAACTGCCTGCTATCAGGTTGCAGACGTAACCTGGTAACTTTATGTGACTTCATGTCACATCTAAACAGCACAGCCGGACCTTCATAAAGTTGAAGAAAAGAGACATGCTTTTACTTGGACCAAAGTCTGCAGTGAATTACTGCACACCTCTAAAATGTGCAAATAAGAAATACCAGCACAAATGTATGCCAAAAATGATTCACTGTGAAAAAAAAATAGAAAGTGCAGCAGGTAAGCAAAGGTTCAGTAGTGATAGAGATCAAGGAGCACGTTGATGCTAGTCTGTTTATCACAGAGGTTCACATATTGCAATGTTCATTCAGGGTAGGTACTGAAGTCCGTCTTTAGACCCAGACGATAACTATAGCATTAAATACACTGTTTAGCATGTAGCACTACAGAATGATTAAAATTAATCTGAATACATGATTGAATGCAGTTACTATACTATAGACACAATATGCAAACAATTAGTAAAGAGTTTCTCATTCTAGTGAACTGCTTAATATTATCACCAAATCTATCAAAATTTAGCCTTAACAGATTTAAACATGCAATAAAATATTATGAACATTCACTGCTTGTTATTTAAATAGATTTAGCACATATAATGCCAGAACTAACATGACTATGACTAAGTAAAAGTGGGTGGAGCTAGATGTGGTAAGATACAGTTTAGAAAGTTTCACAGAGATCCTGCCATTTATACCTACTGCAAGAGAGACACAACAGTCATGTTACTCTTCTTTATTTTCATAGTTGTTAAAAACATTGGTAAGTCATTTATATTATACACAAACTTTAGATGAATGCTGGAGATTTGAGCTGATACCTAAAAATGATAATTCATTTTTAAAAACTCTTACACAATGAAAGTAGAAATGTTTATGTTGTTGTAATGTTTTACAGCAGGTGCTGTTGACAGCAGCATTACACCAGAACAAACCATCATATCTTCAAGTGAAGGCAGCAACATCACACTGACCTGCACATCTATTGTCATTTCTGTGACAAACAAAAGCATCTGCTGTGTCAGAAACATTGAACTCATCTGAAACTCTTGAGCACAGGAGCATTTTATTTTTTATACTTAACTACCTGTAACCTTTGGCTGAGCATTAAGGGGTTAATTAAAGTTTGCAAAAAAATATTTTTTTCTAAATTTCAAATAAACCTTATTTTCTTACTTAGTGGTTCTAACAATAAGCCACCTTCTGCTGCACACATGACCAACAAAGGAAGGAAAACATCAAAAATTTCTACACACAAAACCAATAAATACCACTGCAACATACATTTAATCCAGTAAAACTGTCTTAGATAGAATTTCACAAAACAATGAGGCAATGGAACTGAGAAATGGTATAAGTGAATTCATGGCTTCTTAGGACCACATGTCATGAATATACATAAATACAAGTAGGTGGAGCTAGAGGTGGAGATGTACATCAAATAGTAACACTGACATTCATTTCTAAAGCTAGAGGTTTGAACTAAACACTCAGGAAAACAATGTTGTTCCTCTTCGTGGTGTTTTTCACTCTTGCTGATGTTGGTAAGTCATATACACTGCACACAAAATATTATTCTTTCTAATTTATAAGACAATTTTCCATGTGAAATGTGTCATTTATGATTAAAATATCACAATATTGTTGTAATGTTTTTATAGCAGAGGCTGCTGACAATAACATTAAACCAGATCACACCAATGTATTTTCAATGGAAGGCAGCAACATCTCACTGTCCTGCACATATACTGGATCAGTTAACAGTCTCCACTGGTATCAACAAAAACCTGGATCAAGACCTGAGTTTCTGCTGCTGATTGATGAAAGAAGTGAATATGTCACACATGCTCATCCACCTCACCCACGATTGTCCATAAAACTAGATAAAACGAGTAAGAAAGTGGATCTGATCATCTCCTCTGCTGCTGTATCAGACTCTGCTCTATACTACTGTGCTCTGGAGCCCACAGTGACATGAAATCCAGCTGCACTGTACAAAAAAACTTTCATACAGTTTTGTTAGACTGAAAGCAGCTCTTCCAATGGTTTAGAGAGAGTTACATGTCCTTTTGGGGGATTCTGTCTTTCTCTCTACTGGTCAGGGTCATGGTTGATATGATATGAACTTTGTTCACATGAGGTAGGAAAACACCCTTTGCAGATCTCCATATACAAACCATACACAAACCCTTTCACACACTCATTCACACAAAAGCATTATTTCTCCTAGCAAATGTCCTACTTCATGTTTTCTTGGATATGATGTAAAACTGCACACAAACTGACAGTAACCTGAACTCATCATCAAACTGGGGACCCTGAAGCTGTGATGCAGCAACACTACCTGCTGTGTCACTGTGCTATCACACTGTTAAAATCCTTCTGCTTAAAGTGTTTTCTTTTAGTGAGGTGTTTTCTACCCTCATGGTACAATTCCATCTAACTTCACATATATAATAGTCAAAGTAATCAGAGATTTTCAACAAGTAAAACCTCAACATAATGAGATCATCTTCAAAACTAAGGATTATCTTATTAGCCAACCAATTCCTTGTATTTTCAAACAAGTAACTGTGAACAATGTCATGTGAATATAAAGTATTTCTCAATGGCCAGTTCCGTTCAGGTGATTAGTTTTACAACAACTGTTTTCTTTTAGTTTTTCCTTCTTATTTCTTTTTCTGCTTTACATTAAATAATATAAAGAAAAAACAGAAACACATACACAATGACAAAAGCAGCAGTATTTGAGAGAGAAATGGATGGGCGTTATGAAGCCACCACAAAGTAAATGGTGTTGTAAATACAATTTAAATATAAGGTCTAATATATAATTACTAATCCACAGTATATATGTGTGGCTGTGTGACCTGTTTGCAGGGTTTAATTTATTGTCTTAAATTAGGTTTTTCTCTTCAGTGAACACAAGATGGCGCAGTCACTTATCTTATTGTGGGTTAAGTACTAGAGCACCACACAACCTGCTCACATTCTCTGAGATGATGGAAGCTACTTTTCACAGTAAAACCTTTGTGACATAGAGTATACTTGTTCTTCTATCATACATACTGCTGATATAATATCCTAACCCCTGCCCTGGTTACTCTTAGTGCCTAAGATAATTTCAGAGATACCATTCTGATTAAACAACACAACTGTCCACTTAACACTAAACTGTCATAAGAATAAATACTCATCTAATGTCATTTCTGTGACAAACAAAAGCAACTGCTGTCAGTAAGAACAATTTTACAACAATTCTCTAAATTAAAGACATCACTAACATATATAATTAAAATATTTGACAATGTAATTAGATTTTTACTAAATTGATCATTTTTATGTACATACATCAATTTCCTGCTTTCAGTATGTGTTTACTTAAGTGTCCTCTGGACAGGTTTCCCATATGAGGCTGAATGTAAAGCCAGGATGTTTCAGTAAGAATCAACAATCTGACAACAACATTGGTGACACTGTCATGTGATGCTGTGGGGTGGAGCAATTTTGAAGCTTTATGGTGTTAACATATTAGATTATAGAAAGATCTCCACTATTTTCACTGAGCTAAGACCAGTCATCATGTTCACTGTTATATTCATGTATCTGTGGCTTTCACTAGGTGAGTTAACATTGACTTTTTATTATTGCAGAAATATTAACTATATTATATTAAATATTAGTCTGTGTGGTGATGCAGTGTGAAAATGCAGAGTGCGGGTCTGAGAAGTATTTCCTGTTGATTATTTAAAAGGTTAAAATTAATATGATCTCTTCTCTATGACAGGTGACTCCATGGCAGATTCAATAGAGCCACTTTTAGAGCCTCATAAAGCTGTAGATGAAGGTGATGATGTTACTCTCTCCTGCAGATACAAATTCAGTAATTCTTTAGGAAACAACTACCTCCACTGGTACAGGCAATATCCAAAATCTAAACCTGAGTTCCTTCTTATTGTTAACCAAAAAGGAAATCTAATTTCCAACACTGACCCAAGAATGTCTGTTAAAGTTGATGATAAACAAGTGGATCTGATCATCTCCTCTGCTGCTGTATCAGACTCTGCTCTATACTACTGTGCTCTGCAGCCCACAGTGACAGGAAATCCAGCTGCACTGTACAAAAACTTTCACACAGATTTGTTATATTGAAAACAGTTCTACTGATGATTTTGGATTTATATACCATATTTGGGGGAATTTTGTCTCTGTTAGGAATCATAGGTTATATTTTTGACACATGTATTATTAGGAGACAGTATGTTCATTTAGTGACAAATCTATCACTATTGATCCTCACTATTGATGCTCTCCTACTGGTCTGATCATGGAGACAGTCTTGGATGCACAACACAGAGAATCTAGGCCAGAAAATCCCATAAGAGTCTCAAATTCCTGCAGAGACAGAAGAACACACACTTCCCACTCATCCTCATCAGTACATTCAGGAAAATTATTATTATTATTATTATTATTATTATTATTATTATTATTATTATTATGTGAAACTCAGTCTCAGAGCACAAGAACCTACAGCAGATTGTAAAAAACACAGGAAACAATAGGATCTTTCTGAACTTTAATGAAGATCCTGACAAAATAGAACATGCTTTTATAAAACCACCACTTTTATGGATATAACCCCTACCCTTCTCCTGCTATCTGACAGAAGGTATCAGAACATCTGGATCACCACTGGCAACCTCTGTAACAGCTTCTTTGCCCAGGCAGTCACTCAGTAACTGAACAAATTAAAAACAACTATAACACATCTAATCACTTCCTAAAACTTCTAGCACCATGTAAGAAACTACAGACTGCCTCAACCCAGATTCCACTCCACAGTACACATCTGAAAGAGCTCATTCCCAAAAAGGCTTACATATCATATAGAAATATCTTTAATTCAAACCAGTTTATCTATGTTGGTATTTTACATTGGCTTTAAGCAGCCTTACCAAACATTTAGAATACTTAATCCAATTAATTATTAGTCTGGGAGCGGCAGCAGGACATCAAGAACCGTCCCAGAACAAAGGGTATACGTGACCATGATTACCGTTTAGTATTGCCCGACCATTTGGCTGATAACACCTAGAACAATACCTAGCCAAGGTGTACGTGACCGTGATTACCATTTAAGGACATCCGGCTAGATGACAGTATCATCCAGAACAGTATTGTCAAGTGCATTTGCAAAACCCATCAAGCACCATGATGAAACTGGCTCACATGAAGACCATCCCAGGAAAGCAAGACCAAAACTTACCTCTGCTGCAGAGGGGAAGTTCATTTAGAGTTACCAGCCTCAGAAATCACCAATTAACAGCACCTCAGATTAGAGCCGTTATGAAGGCTTTACAGAGCATCAGTAGCAGACATATCTCAATATCAACTGTTCAAAGGACATTATTGTGTATTTCGGCCGCCTTCAGCATTGTTTTACAATGTAGAAAGAAATAAACATCAGGAAAGACCATGGAATTAGAAGATGTGTCCGAACTTTTGACTGGTAATGTATATATATATATATATATATATATATATATATATATATATATATATATATATATATATATATATATATATATATATATATACCAGAAGCATTAAAGTGCACTGAAGCATACAATGTGTAACTCAATTAATTCACCTTTTTTGCTCAGCTTCCCCAATTATTCACTACATTAATTAAATAAGTCATTGATTGATTCATTCATTTATTGTTATGTTTATTATGCATGTTTATACAAATGTTATTTTTGTTAGATTTGGCAGTGGCTATGAACAGATTTTGGTTTGTTTGTACAGATGCAGCAAACATTAAAAATTTGAATAAGGAAACTGTTATTTGATTCACCTTTTCCTTGTTTTATGATTTATGTTTATGGCTTGTTCACAACACTCTATCATTGTGCTCTGAGGCACAGTAATACAGAGTCTTTAAAAAAGAGGCTGTACAAAACATCAACATGGTATATTAAGTTTCTAAAACCACAGAAGATGAAAGAGGAGAAGCTTCTTCCCGCAGGCTATACGGTCTCTCATCCAGAACCTCACAAAGGACTCATCTGATTAGACCTACTATGTTCCCACACTCGTGTTGGAACTCCAACCAACCACACAGGATATTGCACATTACAGGACTGTGGCACACAATAAACACACAATGTACATCTGCACATTTGCACATTTCAAGACTGTGCACACAATACAACACATAACATACATGTTGCACAGTCTGCTTCCATTACATACAAAAAGAACTTTTGCACATCTGCACTTTAAAGATGGACAATACCACTGCTCTCATCACCTCATTCCACTTCGTGACCACCCAGTACTGCTGCTGTCTGCACCTTGGACACTATTGCACTACACACTATTCACTTTACACTTTATATAACTGTATCTAAATTTATATACAGTTATATAAATAGTTATACAATTTATAATTTTACATAACTTTGCATCACAGCTGTTGTATTTTACACTTCCTGTATGTACATTTTACACTTTTACACATATACATATTCTTATTTTATATGCATATTATATATACATACCCTACTTTATTTATATTTATTATATTTTATTCTGTTTTTTATTCTATTATATTTTTTGCTACTGTGAACTTGTTTTTATATTTTTATATTTCGTATTTTAGTATAATTCGTATTCTTATTTTTTATATTTCATATTTTTGTATTTTATTTTTTATATTTTTTATCTTGTCTTTGTTCTGTCCTTATTCCTTTTCCTTTTCCTAGGGTCATAACAGTGGTGTAAGCATTTCACTGCATATCACACTGTGTACCTTTATGTATGTGACTAATAAAATTTGAATTTGAAGAGACTCACTTTACCAACTTATCAGTTAACCACAGATACAAACAACTTTTGTGAGAACATTTGTAGCTGGAGCAAGTAGCAAAAAAGAAAATGAAGGGCTTAACACAACTACACTTTAATTCACAAATCTACATGTTTTAGGTTCTACTGGTGTGTACAATGTGTAATTAAATTAATAAACAACAAACTGGTGACAATAAATTGCCTAAGTCTGAATGAGTGTGTGAATGTGTGTCTTTGCTTAGTGTCCTGTGTTGGACTGGTGTCCCATCCAGGGTGTATTCCTGCTTCATGACTAGTGTTGCTGGGAGAAGCTCCAGATCCACTGCAACCCTGACCAGGATAAAGCAGTTACTGAAGATGAATGAATGTAGGTGAATATAGACAGTTGTGGACATGTGACCAGGATAAAGCAGTTACTGAAGATGAATGAATGTAGGTGTATATAGACAGTTGTGGAAGTGTGACCAGGATAAAGCAGTTACTGAAGATGAATGAATGTAGGTGAATATAGACAGTTGTGGAAGTGTGACCAGGATAAAGCAGTTACTGAAGATGAATGAATGTAGGTGTATATAGACAGTTGTGGACATGTGACCAGGATAAAGCAGTTACTGAAGATGAATGAATGTAGGTGTATATAGACAGTTGTGGACATGTGACCAGGATAAAGCAGTTACTGAAGATGAATGAATGTAGGTGTATATAGACAGTTGTGGAAGTGTGACCAGGATAAAGCAGTTACTGAAGATGAATGAATGTAGGTGTATATAGACAGTTGTGGAAGTGTGACCAGGATAAAGCAGTTACTGAAGATGAATGAATGTAGGTGTATATAGACAGTTGTGGAAGTGTGACCAGGATAAAGCAGTTACTGAAGATGAATGAATGTAGGTGTATATGGACAGTTGTGGAAGTGTGACCAGGATAAAGTGGTTAATAAAAATAAATTCTGAGTGAATGAGTATTTATTAGGCTGCAGCTGCAGGGCAGGGTTTAGAGGGTTTGTATGTGATCTAACTGTATGTAACTAAAATAATAATAATGAATACATAGTATTTTTTGTATATAATGTACTTTTTTGATGATGGATGTCTTGTACTCCTACACAGACACAAAAAAACATGTCTGTGGTTTTTTTTCACTGCAAGCATATTTTGGAAATACCTCTTGGCTTTCCTGTGCCCTTTAACTTGAAAATGTCGTCCCCATTTTAGTTACCGCACTTTACTCTGAAAAATACACACATTCGATTTGTGTGTGTGTGTGTGTATGTGTGTGTGTGTCTGTGTGTGTGTTTTGAGGGGGATATATAAGACAGCAGCACATGTGTCACTAGCCCACTTGCCATTATGTTTCTGAAAGGTACCCTGACCATTGTCTTTGCTGGATTTTGGCTACTGTGCATGCTTTGTCTGAAGACAGATGCTTGTGAGTATTTTTTTTTTTTTTTTTTGTTCACTGTTACTTGGATATTGTGTCTCACATGTGTTTATACAAACATTGTTTGCTGTGTCAGGAACAACTGGACCTGAAAATAAAGGTCACAGGATTTTTATTGTAATACTTGTAAAACTTTAACTACCAATATGAGTGAAATACTTCATATACAGATATTTACAGTAAATATTTTTTGGAGATCTGCATTAAGTTCTGTTTAACCAGCTTGACTGAGAGATTCATTGATTGATATATTTTTTTTTAATTATGTAGGTTTTTCTTAACTTCATAGCAAAATGGTACCTAAAAACACAAACGTCAATTATTAGTGATCTAAACAATGTTTCTTTGAATTATCATAAAAGCAAAGTTTGTGTGTTTGTGTGTGTGTGTGTGTGCTATATCTACAAAAAATATAACAAAAAATCTGTATTTTTTTTTGGTTTGGTTGTTTAAAATTTACACATTGGGTAATGTTTTAGTCTGATTCTGGTATCTTTTGTTTTGTACAGTGTGAAAGTTATTGTTTTTAAATCTAAATTTATTTTGTCACTTTTGTGATCTGTGATTTTTCTTCCAATATTTTTAAAAATTAATATTTGGTTTTGGTTCTTTACAGTAAGTTACATAGTTATTAGACGATGATGAACATGAGTGTGTGTGTGTGGTTTTTTTTGTCTGTATGTGATGTTAGATGTCCCACTGAGCCATGGCTGCTGCATCAAGTACATTCGCAGACCACTGGATTTCAAACTGATCAAAGGTTTTGCACAGTCGAGTTTTGGTAACGTGCGCTGCGTTGATGTGATCATGTGAGTCATATCACCACAAACTGCCGCCAATTTTACCCACTATTCATTGTGGTTACACATTCTTTACATTCTTTACACTTAAGTGCAGACTACTAATAAACAAAACAGATCTGACCTAACCTATTACATATAACATTAGAGTAGTATTTATACAATATGGTACAACATATATATATATATATATATATATATATATATATATATATATATATATATATATATATATATATGTATACTATTATCACACTATTACAATACAATATATGGACAATTTCTATGTTCTTTTCCAGATTCATTACAAAGCGCAACAAGAAGGTGTGTGCAAACACTAAGGAGGTGTGGGTGAAGAATGTTCTAAAACGTCTAAGGTAATGGAGTTTTGCTTAATTTCTGATTTATTTGTCTACATCCAGTATATAAAGCATCAGAGTTTCACAAGGCTTTAGTTGACTACAATCTGTCGACTGTTTTTCTTAAACAGGGCACGCTTCCAGGCCAGACAAAGGCTATAAAAGCTAGTTCAAGGTATTGCAACTGCCATTTATCATCTCATATGTAACAGTAAAATTTTTGTATTAAGTTATTTTAGGAGTTGTTTGTTCTCTGATATAAGTGTGAGAATAGCTAGCTAGCAAGCTAACATTAGCTATGTCTGTTTATAACAGTAGCTTGCAGAGTCAAATGCTGCACTCATACAGTAGTTCATAATTATCAGCTAACAAAACACAAAACCTCTAATTGGACCAATAAATGAAAATGAATACATTTATTTTTAACTGGTACAAACAAAATCATAACAGCACACAACAGTTTTTACTGTTACATAAAGGTACAATGTCATATAGTTCTAGGAGCACAAAGACAAATACAAGCAGAGACTCTACTGAACTTACTATCAGAGGTTTTAAGTTCTCAGATTCTGCACTCTATCACTGTGCTCTTGAAGTAGTAACACAGCGATACAGAGTCAGTGAAAGGCTTTACAAAAACATCCAAATCACATATATACAAGAGGTTTCTAAAAACCACATCAACTTTTTATCAGTTAACCACAGACATAAATAAAATCTGACTTTGTGGCATGTTCTTTGGTTTAAGATGAGATGGTTTGAGTATTTCAGAAACTGTTAATCCCCTGGATTTTCATGCACAACAATCTATAAATAACCCCTGTTTACAATCCCAGTGAGCAGAGAAGCATCTATAAAAGCACAGCATGTCTAATCTTGATGTGGATGAGCTACAAGACAGCAGGCAACACAGTGAAATCTATACTTCACATATCCCATCTTTGGAAATTGCGTCAGAGCACAGCATCAGCCATTATACAGCACTCCTGGAGCAATGAGAGTTAAGGGCCCTGCTCAGGGGCCCAACAGCTTAGGAGTGCTGTTGCTCTAACCCCAATCTGCCAATCAACAACCCAACAACCTTTAACCACCACTACCCCAAAGGATTGTTTCAACATGCAACAGGTTTGATTTGTGCCCAGGATCACAACATAAAGGAAAAGAACCAACATCAGAATTGTAATTTGAACCCATGCCTCCAAAGGAGACTGCTACCTGAACACAGCACCTAAGACTGCTCGGCCAACCTGACACATAAGTTTTTAAAAGGTCCAAATAGTAAAGTGAGTAGTTTGCTCACAAAAATATTTGACAGATCTATTTATTTTATTTGTATTCACAGCCACCCCTTCTACCAGACTCTTAACCTCAGTCACTGGCAGAATGAATGAGAACATATGAACTACCACTGCCAGACTCTGTAACAGCTTTTTCCCTAAGATTGTTATGCTTAGTAACTGAACTAAAATAAATGAAACAATATCTAATCAGCTTGGCAGGTCCTCTGTTAAAGTGTAGGATTCTATATAGTAGCACAGAACAAGCTATGAAAACCCAAGTATATCAAAATCCTACTGTTTTCTGTCTTACTATTGATAAATAAATCAAATGTTGTAGTCATTCTAGATCCCATTCAGATATTAGATGTTGCTAATCTTTGTAAGTCAATTAACTGGTCAATAAACAAGCATGAGATGGAATTTCCACCTGTTTTGTTGTGTCCATTTTCAGTATTTTAATTTCTTTGACAGGTTACACTCCACAGTGGGGGTTAATGGCTCATATGGAAACAGACCCTCTGAGCTTTGTACTTTTGTATTTCTGTTTGAAGTGTAATGTTTCATAAGTATTTTATGTTTATATTTATCCTACTAGAGACAATATATTCATAAAAAAGTAAAAAAAAAACAAACAAACAGATGATTAAATGATGATTAAAAATCAGTTAATTGATTATCACAAAAAAGATTAAATAAAACATGAGAATTATTGGTATTTTAAGTATAGTGCATTTTACTGTAGATTGAATATATTTAAAAAAACATTTATTTTATATACTGCAGACAAAAAATAAAATGAAAAGAAAAAAAATCCATAATACCATAGTATTATAGTACCAGTAATCCATAGTACATTAATAGTTGACCTGAGCTGAAGCAGCATTGTCATGAATATGAATAAATCTGAGTGGGTGGAGCTATATGTGAAGACATCAGAGACACATTTCACATACAAAACAATGGCAATTATTTCTAAAGCTAGAGACCTGAACTAAACACTCAGGATAACAATGTTACTCCTCTTCTTGCTTTTCTTTACTGTTGCTGCCCAACCACACTGTACAAAAAGCACTACACATGACTGGAACAGAGCCATGCTTTTCTCACAAGATGGAGCTATTTACATGTTTACATTCACTTCTGAAATGCCTGACTGTGAGGACAGTTAGAAGCTGAAGCAAGCTCAAGTTAAGCAGCTGAAGCTTTACAAATTCAGGAGTTCAGGGGAATAAAGTAATGTTCTCAAACTGCTATTTGTTTTTATGCTTTGTGAATAAAAAATGACTTCTAGTTGTATTTGTTGTGTGTAACCATAGTCCTTTTTTGGTTATATACTTTATAAATAAAAATAAAGTGTATACACTTGCATCTGCCTTTTGTGACATTAATTAAATACGTAATTATCCAGCTTGTAGTCTGCAGTTGAATACAATGTGGAAAGATTCCCCACAAGCAACAATGTTTCAGTAAGAATCAACAATCTGTCAGTAACATTGGTGTCATGTGATGCTGTGGGGTGGAGCTTCATGAACATTTATGATGTTGACATATCAGAGTACATAAAGACCTCAGAATATTTACATTCAGCAAAAACCGTTCATCATGTTCGCTGTTATATTCGTGTCTCTGTGGCTTTCACTAGGTGAGTTAACATTGACATTTCTATTGCATAAATATTAAAAGTTGAATTAATGGTTAAATAGTCTGTGTGGTGATGAGAAAAAGCAGAATGTGAGACTTACATAACACTGGCTTGATCCACACATATGTCACTGACATTATGTTCATTTGTCTATGACAGGTGACTCCATGGCAGATTCAATAGAGCCACTTTCAACTCATAATGTTGTGGATGAAGGTGACAATATTACTCTGTCCTGCAGCTACAAATTCAGTGCTGTTTCAGGAAGCAACAACCTGCACTGGTACAGGCAATATCCAACATCTAACCCTGAGTTCATTCTTAATATTCTTCAAAGTGGAGAGCTAATTTCCAACACTGACCCTAGAATGTCTGCTAAAATCGATGATAAAAAAGTGGATCTGATCATCTCCTCTGCTGCTGTATCAGACTCTGCACTATACTACTGTGCTCTGACGCCCACAGTGACAGGAAATCCAGCTGCACTGTACAAAAACTTTCACACAGTTTAACTACACTGAAGGCAAATATACTACTGTTTTTTCCTCTTTAAGCTGATCCCATTAGGGTTGGTTTAGCTGATCCCAGTGGCTGGGTTGGTTCTGTACTAAGGCCACAGTGAGAGAATGCTAGATCCTAGATGTTGGACTCTCTCTGTGTATCTTACATATCCACATCAATTAATTGATATATGCAATTGATTTGATTTGCATGTTTAATGTTTGACTATATACACTTGTAAAAGTTAATGTATTTATAATCACACTTTCTGGTGTCACCCAGAGGAGGATGGGTTTCCTTTTGGGTCTTCCTCAAATCATCTCAGGGAGTTTTTTCTTGCCACCATTGCTTCACACTTACTCATTATAAATAAAGTTAATTTTCAACTTTGTAATTTCTATTCTGAATTTCTGTATTTCTGTAAAGCTGCTTTGAGACAATGTCCATTGTTAAAAGTGATGTAGAAATAAAAATGAAGTGAATTGAATTTAATTCCTTTTGGAAATAGACACAGCAAATTTACTCATGAGAGATTTTGTTTAAATCTAGATCTAGTTTCCTATGATGATCACTATGGAAATTTTGCATTCATTTTTCATATAAAAGCTTGATGTAGTGGCCAGTGAGCTTATTCATCACATATGCAGTTCCACAGCAAAAAATCATAATAATGTATAAATGCAGTGGTTTGATCAGCAACAGTGGAATAGTTCTGTGTTGTATTAGTGACTCAGTTCACTGTCACTGATACTGTGAAGTGATGATCTGTGTAAAATTATGCTCCAACAGCATCACTTCCTGGGTGTGGCCTTCTAGAGACGTGTAAAGTTCAGCACATACAGCACTATTATACAGAATCCTCACAGAGCTGTGTTCAGAAATGGATCAACTATACAACTTACTGTACATAGTGAGATACATACCACTGATTCTCACTCTAGTTACAGGTAATTCATTTTCATTAGTTAATTCAATTCAATTCAATTCAGTTTATTTTGTATAGCGCCTTTTACAATGAACATTGTCTCAAAGCAGCTTTACAAGAGAAGAAAACAGAGAAAAAGGAGGGGAAAATGAAAAATAATAATAAAAAATAAAAAAAAAAATAACTAATTAACTAGAAATAAGAATAAATTATTAAATGCTATAATTAGACTATTTTATCCCTAATGAGCAAGCCTGTGGCGACGGCGACGGTGGCAAGGAAAAACTCCCTGGGATGGAAAGGAAGAAACCTTGAGAGGAACCAAGCTCAGAAGGGAACCCATCCTCAATCGGGTGACACTAAAGAGTAAATCATGTAACTGTAGCTGATTAATGTCCTTTCTACAACAGCAATCAATGACCATGAGGAACTATTAGGTCATTGTAGTTTCTAAGGTCATTAGAAACACTAGTTCTTTGCTGTCACGGGCTGACAGATGAAATGGCAAATCTGTGATGGTGCGAAAGTCCCCAAGTGGCTGTGTGCATGGCTGTCTCCTGGTCCACACAGATCCATCCACAGCATCAGTGGGCACCATCAAGCGGCGAGACTCCGACCAGGGGTAGGGCAGTGGTCACACTGGAAACTGGCAAACACTGGGAGCTCAGGAGTGGGGTGTATAGCTCGACAGAGAAGGTAGAGAGAGAAAGAGAAAGATATTAAGTTTCTGATCATGTGATGCTTAAAGACAGTGTAGAATTAAATGTAAAGTGCAGGCAGGGACTCCGGCAAGACTAACTATGACAGCATAACTAAAAAGGAGAGCCAGAAGGTCACAGACATGAAGGCTTCCCGGGACATAAAGCATCCAACCACTTCACAGTCAGCAAACCTGAGCGACTTGCGAGGGTGGTAAGATGACAGCATCCAATAAATCCCAGTACACCAAACACTCTATGCCCATGAACCTTCCAGATCTGCTCCTTTACCTAAGAAAACTATACATTAAAAGCTTGACTAAACAAATGTGTCTTCAGCCTAGACTTAAACACTGAGACTGTGTCTGAATCCCGAACACTAATTGGAAGGCTGTTCCATAACTGTGGGGCTTTGAAGGAGAAAGCTCTGCCCCCTGCTGTAGCCTTTGCTACTTGAGGTACTACCAAGTAACCAGCACCCTTTGATCGGAGTAGGCGTGGCGGATCATAAAAGACTAAAAGATCGCTCAGGTACTGTGGCGCGAGACCATTTAGTGCTTTATAGGTTAGTAACAGTATTTTATAATCAATGTGAAATTTGACTGGGAGCCAATGCAGTGTGGCTAAAATAGGAGTGATGTGTTCATATCTTCTGGTTCTAGTTAGGACTCTAGCTGCTGCATTCTGGACTAACTGGAGCTTGTGTATGCTCCTACTGGAACATCCAGACAGTAAGACATTACAATAATCCAACCTAGAGGTAACAAAAGCATGAACTAATTTTTCTGCATCATGACGCGACAACATATTTCTTATCTTAGCAATATTCCTAAGATGGAAGAAGGCTACCCGAGTGATATTATCTACATGAGCTTCAAACGAAAGACCAGAGTCAATAATCACACCAAGATCTTTTACTGCTGGACAAGATGAAACCAAAAGACCATCCACCATTACTCTGTAATCAGAAAGCTCACTTCTAACTGCCTGTGGTCCTAGTACAAGCACCTCTGTCTTGTCCGAATTAAGCAAGAGGAAGTTAGTGGCCATCCAATGTCTAATGTCCTTTACACATTCTTCTGTCTTAATAAGCTGGTGTCTCTCATCTGATTTAGCTGAAACATATAGCTGTGTGTCATCTGCATAACAGTGGAAGCTAATACCATGTTTACGAATAATTGCACCAAGGGGTAACATATATAGGGAGAAAAGCAGTGGGCCTAAGACAGAACCTTGTGGAACACAGAACATAACCTTGGTATGCATGGAGAAGTCACCATCTAGATCTACAAACTGATAACGGTCAGTCAAATAAGACCTGAGCCAGGAGAGGGCTGTTCCTTTAACACCAACAACATGTTCTAGTCTATCAAGTAGAACAGTGTGGTCAGTGGAGTCAAAAGCTGCACTAAGATCGAGTAACACCAGTAGGGAGACACAACCCTGATCAGAAGCCAGTAACAGGTCATTTATTACTTTAACCAGTGCTGTCTCTGTGCTATGATGAGGTCTAAATCCTGACTGATACATTTCATAAATGTTATTTCTATGCAGGTATGAACATAACTGCTGTGCTACAGCCTTTTCTAGGATCTTGGAGATAAAGGGCAGGTTTGATATCGGTCTATAGTTAGACAGCTGGCAGGGGTCGAGGTCCGGTTTTTTAATCAAGGGTTTGATAACTGCTAGCTTAAAAGATTTAGGCACATAGCCAGTGCTTAGAGAAGAATTAATTACTTTTAGAAGGGGTTCAGTAGCTACTGTGTAATATATATAAAACAGAGGCTAGTGCATTTGTAGTATCAGTTGATATCAAATTTGTGTTTACTGTCTACACATTATAAACTCTAGCTGAAGGAACAAAAATAATAAGTTAATGTCTCTGTGCTGTGTCTCCAGATTTAAACTCACACTCAGTAAAACTCTTCTTACTGGCTCCTCAATTCCTTTTTATTAGTCTACTTTAAACTAAAAATCTAAATAAAACCTCCAAAATTCAAAAGAGATTCCTGTAAATGTAGCACAGACACACCACCTCAGACATTTCTCTCACACGCTTAACTTATTGTATGTTATGAACAATAATTAAATAATTTTGGTCTTTTATTTCTTACTATCAGCACCTTCAAAGTAGAATAGATATTTACTTCTCATCCTAAACTGTGAACACACAGGTATATAAAGGGATTGTTTTGGATTTTTAGCAACTATGTCAATTTTGAGTACCAATATTTTATTACTTAGCTTTGAAGAAAGGCTATATAAATTTAAAGATTAATTAATGATAGTAATTGTGAATAAGCAATGACATGAAATTATTATTTAGATATAATTACACTAATCAGCTTTCCTATACTTACCTATTGGGCAAATGTATGTGTAAAAAGAGATTTTGTACGAATCTGGTTCTGTTGTTCTATGATCATTATTATAAAAAGTTTGCATTTACTTTTCATACAAATATCTTGATGTAGTGGCCAATGAGCCTATTTATCACATTTACAGATTAACAGCAAAATATCATAATTGTTTATAGTTTTCAAATAATGTAAACACCACAAAAACAAGTAAAGGCTTATAGTATTGTATAGATGATAAATCTTAAAATACAACACAGCTACATTAATGACTCTAGTTTTCTGTCACTGAAACTGTGTGAAGTGATGATCTGTACAAAGTTATACTACAACAGCATCACTTCCTGGGTGTGGCCTTCTAGAGACGTGTAAAGTTCAGCACATACAGCACTATTATACAGAATCCTCACAGAGCTGTGTTCAGAAATGGATCAACTATACAACTTACTGTACATAGTGAGATACATACCACTGATTCTCACTCTAGTTACAGGTCATTCATTTTTATCTGTTTATTCATTTTTGATGATATTATGATATTTAATCAGCTTTGTTAATGGTTTGTTCAACCTATTGCTGGCTATATATCGTCATATTGTGTAACTTGAGTATGTACCTTGTTTTGTTTGTTTGTAATTGAAGCAAGAATTATTATTATTATTATTATTATTATTATTAATAATAATAATAATAACAATAACAACAATAATAACAATAATAATAATAATAATAATAATAATAATAATAATTGCTTTACTCTATAAACAACAGTTTGTTGATTTGGGAAAAATATTGTTGTTTTAAAAGATACTGTATTTCCCTAGTTTACTCAGTTACATTAGATAGAAAGTTTTTCAGAAAAGTCCACAGAGCCAATTCTGAATTTAATGAAAGCAGCTGAGGCTCTGTACAGAAGTTCAGAAATGACTATTTGTTGTTCTAATTTGTGAATTTAAAGAAAAAAGACTTGTTTGGTAAAGTTTTTCTCTTTTCTCCAGAAGATGGCGTAGTGAGTTATCTTATTGTGGGCCAAATACAAGGACCCTGCTCACATCCCCAAGAATGTAGACTTCTGTGATTATAAATACTTCTTTGCAAAATAATATCGACTCTATCTGTTGTTTAATCCTACATACACAGTACTAGGCCTATAGGTACAGTAGGCCTATACGTACAATTTCATTACAAATGTGTGACCTACACTGATCAGGCATAACATTATAACCACCGGCTTAATATTGTGTTGGTCCTCCTTTTTCTGCCAAAAAGCCCATCATGCACTGTGTATTCTGACACCTTTCTATCAGAATCAGTATTAACTTCTTCAGCAACTTGAGTAACAGTAGCTCATCTGTTGGATCGGATCACACGGGCCAGCCTTCGCTCCCCACGTGCATCAATAAGTCTTGGCCGCCCATGACACTGTCGCCGGTTTACCACTCTTCCTTGCTTGGACCACTTTTGATAGATACTGACCACTGCAGACTGGGAACACACCACAAGAGCTGCAGTTTTGGAGATGCTCTAATCCAGTCGTCCAGCCATCACAATTTTCCTAACGCTTGCCCATTTTTCCTGCTTCTAACACATTAACTTGTTCAAAATGTTCACTTGGGGCCTAATATATCCAACCCACTAACAGGTGCCATGATGAGGAGATCATCAGTGTCATTCTCTTCACCTGTCACTGGTCATAATGTTATGCCTGATTGGTGTAAATTGGTATTATATTTTTATTATTATTATATCATATTACAGCTGCTTTGAATAAAATGGGATCTGGACAGATTCTCTTGTCATAGGATAAGGTAAATACTCCACCCTTTCTTTATAAACACAGTTTCATGTTTAAATGACCAATCAGCAGATATGAGATGAAGTCAACTAGTTTTACACAGCGGTTTTATTAAGCAATGAGTTAAATGGCAATAAAGAATAATAGATAAGAGAAAGAAAAGAGGCTGGTTTGTTCCTCACCTCATGAAATACCACCTTATGAAATGTAATCCTATTCAATAAACATGCTTTATCACAACAATCAAGTACCCTAATATCCAAACACCACTTATTAAATATATATATATATATATATATATTTAAAAAACAAAAATATTTGCTCATTTTAATTATTACTACATTTTTCATTTTTATGAAGTAGAATTTTTTTCCTGCTGTCAGTTTTTGTTTGTTTATTATGTAAACAGTTTCAGCACAGTTTCCAAACAAGGCTTAATGTAAAGCCAGGATGTTTCACTGTCATCAACACTGGAGACACTGTCATGTGATGCTGGGGGGTGGAGCTTCCTGAACATTTATCATGGTAATATATTAGAGTACAGAAAGAGCTTTTTCATTCAGCTAAAACCAGTCATCATGTTCACTGTTATATTCATGTGTCTGTGGCTTTCACTAGGTGAGTTAACACCTTTTGTTAGTTTACATATTATGTATTGTTTATTAATTGTCTGGTGTTACAGAAAGCATGATTTCTGTGTGTAATTCTGGCTTGATTGTGTAAAACTTTAAGTTCTCTTCTCTATGACAGGTGACTCCATGGCAGATTCAATAAAGCCACTTTCCACTCAGAATGTTGTAGATGAAGGTGATGATGTTACTCTGTCCTGTGAATATGAAACAAGTGCTCCAGGATTCTCCCTGCACTGGTACAGACAATATCCAAAATCTAAACCTGAGTTCCTTCTTTATATTTACAAAACTGGAGATCTAAGTGAAAACCGTCCCCCAAGAATGAATGCTACACTTAAAGATAAGAAAGTGGATCTGATCATCTCCTCTGCTGCTGTATCAGACTCTGCACTATATTACTGTGCTCTGGCGCTCACAGTGACAGGAAATCCAGCTGCACTGTACAAAAACCTTCACACAGTTTTGTTATACTGAAGGCAGTTCTGCTGGTGACATTCCTTTACTCCTAAGTGAAATTTATAATTAAATTAGAAGTGCACTAAAGACAAGGCATGGCTCCACATTTATCACCTTGAACTGTATATATCATCTAACACCAATCACACAGACCAGCAACGAGGTAATGAGAAAAACCTCCAGAACTAAGGAATGAGTTTTAGGCTTCACAGGAAATAAGAATTAGACCTCACATGCTTTGTCACTTCTGCTGTGATGGAGTATATCTGAAATTTAACACTGCAATGTGTGTGATTTAAAGTTTTGTTGCTTCATTTTATGTGTGTACTTTAATCTGTTTGTGTTAAAGCATTACACAGGAAACCTGCTCTCCACATAGCATTATCTCTACAGATGGTATAACCACTACAGAACAATTCCTGGTATTTTTACACAAGTGACTAGAACTGCCTTATTTATTAGTGCATCATTAGTTTTCTGATCTTTTGCACAGTGTTCAGTGTGAGAAACATCAATTCAATTCAATCTGAACTCTGAACACTGTTCCAAACACAGAGACCACAGATTATCAGATATGCTCTTGTCATGTAATGGAGTGCAAGCAGAGACTCTGGTAAAAAGTGTGGAGTAAAGACAGAATTATCTTTTAAATGTTTTAATGGTTTAAAATAATACACTATATTGCCAAAAGTATTCGCTCACCTGCCTTGACTCGCATATGAACTTAAGTGACATCCCATTCCTAATCCATAGGGTTCAATATGACGTCGGTCCACCCTTTGCAGCTATAACAGCTTCAACTCTTCTGGGAAGGTTGTCCACAAGGTTTAGGAGTGTGTTTATGGGAATTTTTGACAATTCTTCCAGAAGCGTATTTGTGAGGTCACACACTGATGTTGGACGAGAAGGTCTGGCTCTCAGTCTCCGCTCTAATTCATCCCAAAGGTGTTCTATCGGGTTGAGGTCAGGACTCTGTGCAGGCCAGTCAAGTTCATCCACACCAGACTCTGTCATCCATGTCTTTATGGACCTTGCTTTGTGCACTGGTGCACAGTCATGTTGGAAGAGGAAGGGGCCAGCTCCAAACTGTTCCCACAAAGTTGGGAGCATGGAATTGTCCAAAATGTCTTGGTATGCTGAAGCATTCAGAGTTCCTTTCACTGGAACTAAGGGGCCAAGCCCAGCTCCTGAAAAACAACCCCACACCATAATCCCCCCTCCACCAAACATTACACTTGGCACAATGCAGTCAGACAAGTACCGTTCTCCTGGCAACCGCCAAACCCAGACTCATCCATCAGATTGCCAGATGGAGAAGCGCGATTCGTCACTCCAGAGAACACGTCTCCACTGCTCTAGAGTCCAGTGGCGGCGTGCTTTACACCACTGCATCCGACGCTTTGCATTGCACTTGGTGATGTATGGCTTGGATGCAGCTGCTCGGCCATGGAAACCCATTCCATGAAGCTCTCTGCGCACTGTTCTTGAGCTAATTTGAAGGCCACATGAATTTTGGAGGTCTGTAGCGATTGACTCTGCAGTAAGTTGGCGACCTCTTCGCACTATGTGCCTCAGCATCCGCTGACCCCGCTCCGTCAGTTTACGTGGCCTACCACTTCGTGGCTGAGTTGCTGTCGTTCCCAAACACTTCCACGTTCTTATAATACAGCTGACAGTTGACTGTGGAATATTTAGGAGCGAGGAAATTTCACGACTGGATTTGTTGCACAGGTGGCATCCTATCACAGTTCCACGCTGGAATTCACTGAGCTCCTGAGAGCGACCCATTCTTTCACAAATGTTTGTAAAAACAGTCTGCATGCCTAGGTGCTTGATTTTATACACCTGTGGCCATGGAAGTGATTGGAACACCTGATTCTGATTATTTGGATGGCTGAGCGAATACTTTTGGCAATATAGTGTATAAGTTCTCAAACTAGACCTACACAAAGCAGAAAGAAAGAATAATAACATCAATAACATCAAATCCCCCAAACTGTTATTGTACAATAAAATAAAACTGAATTCTTAAAAAAGTTTTTCGTGTGCTAATGAGACGCAGAAAGTCACGTGACACTTCCGCATGTCCTAATTAGCACATCACAACAATGATGGATTCTTATAGAAGAAAAAAGTCAGTGAAAAAGAGTCTTTGTTACATGACAGTTGTCTTCAAGCTACTTTGTTTCTGCTCACTCCCAATTTAAACTCACATGACACTGCATAATTGTTCATTTACTGAAAGCTTAATGCAGGCTAATTTATTCCAAATCAGAGTAACTGGTATGCATTGCATGCTCTGGTGTCTGCAAACACGGGTAGCTGCAAACGAGACCATATCACACCAATGTTACGCTCCCTGCACTGGCTGCCAGTCTGATATCGAATTGATTACAAAATTCTGTTATTTGTCTATAAAGCTCTTAACAACTTAGCTCCAAGATATCTCTCCGATTTACTCACCACTTACAATCCTGCTCGGTCACTTAGATCCCAAGATGGTCATCTTTTGTGAATACCATGGTCTCGCCTGTAACGCAGGGGAGACAGAGCCTTCGCAGTAGCTGGTCCTAAGCTGTGGAACAGCCTGCCATCACCCATTAGAACTGCTTCCACGTTAGCTGAATTCAAATCGATGTTAAAAACGCATCTCTTTTCTTCTGCTGTTAATTGTTTGTAAATGTGTATGTGTTTTCCTGCTTTCATCCTTTTTATTTTTATTCCCATTATTTTTGTACAGCACTTTGGCAAACTAAGGTTGAATTGAAATGTGCTTTATAAATAAAATTGAATTGAAAATTGAATTAAATTGATGTATACAGATGTCGGCGCTTTGGTATTTAAATACATGTGTTGTACTTCACAGAATGTCCACCAGGTGGCACATGGTACACCTCTGGCCTGAGCACATTATACAGTATAATCACTCAAAGTTTGCTATGTAGTCTTCATACTCTTGTTAAATACGCTTGTAATTTATCACGTTACATTAAAAAGTGTCCAGTAAATTTGTTAACTGCACATGTAATGTAGTGATTGTGAGAAAACATCCACAATACATTCTGAAAGACATAAACACAGTTTCTAAAGTATATATTTTAATACTTTAATACATATATAATAATATTTACATTTTAAATGAATATATATAAATTTACCCGTGACTGTGTGAGTGTAAAGCTGCGAAGTATTTTATGTGCTTTGTAAATACTTAATTGCGCTGGTGTTGTCCTGCCATTTGCACATAACTTGTTTTTGTTCAACTTTAAAGATGCCTGTGCAAAGATAAAAATTAAAATGGAAAACCTCTTCAGATTAAAGTCATTATAATGCAAAATTTAACTGGTAGTTATTCCAGAAAAAAAGTCAAACTAAATAAAATTGTGACAAAGTAGTAATATTTCGCGAATAAAGTTAACACTATGAGAATAACGTAAAAATCACGAGATTCGTAGCAATACGGGATTAAATTCGTGATATTTTGAGAATAATGGCCTATTTGTGTATAGTGAAATTAAGGTATGAATAAAACGACTTATGCATATGCATAAAAGTGCATAAAAATTAAACTTTACTCATTGCATGCACATCCATCTGTTCTAATAATAAGGTAGGTATAACTTATCTGCTTCGAACATTACTCCAAACACGTTGATGTATATGGCCTTATAAATAAAACATTATAACTTAATCCCTACAGTATATTGCATGAGTTTAATACTGTTGCATGAAGTCAAACACATTAAATGACGTGCTTGGCCACGGAATTTCTCTCAGAAGCAGATTAAAACAAGCAACAAAGAAAGTAAACGTGTGGAATTCATATTTAACATTTTCAGCTGTGAGTTTTCAATGTCATAACTTCATGGTTAAAAAGTTTAAAAAGTTAGTATGAAAGGTTAAAGTATTGTAAGTTATTGTGTCTTTTGAGACACAGCCCTGACCTCTAACTCCAAAAGATATGTTTAAGAGGTGAAGTCAGATGCACTGATTCTCACTCTAGTTACAGGTAATTCATTTTAATCAGTTTACCAAAAGTTTTAATTCTTACAATCATATTTAATGAGTTAAACTACATATTAATCAAAGTAAAGTAAAGAATCTACAATTTTATAATCAAAAAGCATTTTACAGATACTAACAGATTCATTGTGTTTGGTGTTGTAGGTGCATATGATAATTTAGCTTATTAACCTTTTCTTACCAGTTTTGTCCATGATTCACTGTAATTAATAATAATTTATACATTTATAATTTATACATTATTTAGACAATGTTTGTTTAGTCATTTCTGCTAACATTCACACAGTTATGAATAAAAGCATATTATATTTTCTTATGCTACACTGTAAAACCTGATAAGTTAGGTTAACTCAAACCATTTGAGGAAACCGATTGCCTTAAACCATTTAAGTTTTGAAACTAATAAATATAAGAGCTGTAAACTTATATGTATTGAGTCATATGCAATTTTATTTTAGTGTTGGTATAGTCAGTCATTTAGAGTATTGGCAACTTAAACATTTTAAGTTCAAAAAACAGATCTGTTTGTGTTCAGTTAATGGATATAATTAAGTTCGAATAACTATATAGTTACTTAAATGGTTTGAGGAAATCGATGGCCTTAAATGGTTTGAGTTGACGGAACACAAACTAATAAAGTTAGTCTTGATTAATTTGAGTTCAGTCAACTCAAACCATTTAAGGCAATCGGTTTCCTCAAACCATTTGTGTAGCTAAAAAGTGATTTGGACTTAATTACATCTGTTACCTGAACACAAACAGATTTAAAGACTAAGCAAAATCTAACATGTATAAATCAATAATGACAGAATCAGCAAGTATTTTAAGAAATAGAATTTATTGAAATAAAACACTAATTTGAGTCACATATAGAAAGTTTAACACTGCACAAACAGCACAAAGGTTTTAAAATCCTAAAATTTCAACTTGAAAATAGAACCTTCTTCCCTCTTAATGGTACTCAAAACAGTACGAATTCTATGACACTAATTCAGCAGTTCATTTTTAAGTGCCAGCAACTTTAGCCTAGCCGTGCCGTCACCAAGATTCAGCAGTACCTTTTGCAGGAACTAAAAAAAACCTGTCAGCTTCTTGGGGTAGCTGATATGAAGGGCATAAAGCAGCCCAAAAAGCAGCATCAGAGCACTGACCCAGGATTTTGGAGACATCACCATGTCATCTTCAAGGACAATCAAGACATACAAACAAAAAAAACAAAGAGGCAAAACAAAATTAATACCAGTGGTTCCCATTAGAATGCGGATACTTCACGAAGGGCTTAACGCCTCAGCCAGTAAGCGTCTTATCGGGAGATTTAAAAGCGATGCTTGAATGTAGTTTGAGAACAGGATCTATTTTATTTCATTTTGTTTTCCCATATTTTAAACCCTGGCATTAACGGAGCTTGTCGTCTCCCTTTCCTAAAACTTCAGGGAGGACTCTCGGAGCACCTGCTTGCGCTCATCAAGTGGGTTGAAATAATGAAATTCATCAAGATTGAGTGAAAATGAAATGAAAATGGAAATTGTGTATTAACATTTGTATTTTCAGTTAAATGGATGTACAATGTCTGCCAAATTTTAAATGGATCAGCAAAAATCCATTCACAGTTGCATTTCCCAGGTCTTAAGTGTTACGACCCTGACCTGTGGAAACAGCACTTACTCTTCCCTGCACCACCTTCCATTCACAAACCTGTGCTCCACCTCAGTCCTGCCTCCACATATGGCTTTCATGGAGGAGGTGAGAGGAAGAAGCCCTTTCTCTCCAAAAAAACATGGGAGCATCTTAACAAATTTGGGAACAATATTTTTTTGGCCTGATGGTTAATCATTATTCATAGTTTCATGTTTGGTGAAGGTCAAACAGAGTTTATCACAACAAACACCTCATACCAAGTGTCATGTTGGTGGAGGGGTGAGGATTCGGTTGTTTTGCAGCCACAGGCTCTAGAAAACTTTTAATCATTTGGACATTGATGATCTCCACTTTATATTAGAATATTCTTGAGACAAATGTAAGACTGTCCATGAGCTTATGTTGTGCTGAAACTGGGTCATATTAAAGGACAATAATCACAAGCACACCAGCAAATTTGTCTCTTTAAGGATGCTGAATCTGAGGACTTGTTTTTGTCTAGGTTAATGTCAGAAATACAGATAAAAAAGAAAAAGACGGGTTATTCTTGTGTTCTGATATGCTGAAATGCTGTAATGATTCCAAATGAATCTGTGAATTGAAACTGTGAACTATTCCCAGCGTGGTGAGCAATACTTTTGTTTTAAATATATTGATGGTTCTTGATGTAAACAATGTATATGTCTATTTAAATTCAGCTCCTGCAGATGGCAGTACATGACATGAAAATACTCTAGAACTGAACCTGATTGGACCTGGACACAACAGAACCATGTGGAGTGTTAAAGTAGCCATGAACATTAAACCTGAACAAAGCTTCAGCACAGATACATGGTGTGTGGAGTGCAGTCCGACTGAAACACTTGAATTACTGCAGAATCTTGAGCTTAATACAAGATGCTTATGTATTTGGGCACATGCTCTCAAACACCACCTTGTTAGGGGTTTTATATTGTTATAATTTTATGGGGAATTTTTTAAAATCCTATCAGTCACTACAGTACCTCTGATGTTTTGTTTAGACTTTAAGGGTGTACTATAAATCTGCTGAAGAATTTAATTTCACAATAAGAATTGTTTGTAATTGCAACAATATATTTTGTAGATTAGAAAAGGTTTAAGTTCATAGAAATAGGAAATACAGGAACTAAATATATGAATCTTTTGCTCATTAATTTCTTTTAGAACATGTGTGTGTATTTTACATAATGCGGCAAATCCTGCACTCTGATTGGTTAAAACAGAGGGAAGCTACAGTTGAGGCTTTGTACACAAGAAATGCTTAGATGCTTCACTGAAGACAGAGTAGAAGGAAACTTGACATTTACAATAACATAAAAAGGAAACTTTCAGAAGAACAGAGGAAATTAAAACATGATGGTTTTCTGTATGTTTCTGTTTTTTACCATGTTCATAGGTAAGCTTATATTTTATATATCCCCATATATCATGTTTAAATGTTTTATAACTAGTAAAGAAATGTTTCCATGTGTGAGTGTTTTAGATTGTAAGCATGTACTGTATGTATACTGTATAATATAAAATGATAATATTCTGAAATAAATGTCCTCTTCAGGTGAGAGCACACAGGACAGCATTACTCCAACATCTTCTGCTGTCTATGGTAAAGAGGAGCAAGCAGTTACACTCTCCTGTGATTATAAATACACTGTTTCTATGAACAATCTACAGTGGTATCGACAATATTCCAATGCAGCACCAGAATTCCTCGTTCTGTTGACGGAATCGGGAGGGAATCAGACAGGTGATACTCCTCATCCTCATTTGTCTGCTAAAGTTCATAAGAGTCTGAAGCATGTGGATTTGGAGATCTCGCCTGCTTCAGTATCAGACTCTGCACTGTACTACTGCACCTTACAGCCCACAGTGACAGGAAAGTCAACTTCACTGTCCAAAAACCTACAGAGACCTCAAACATGAAAGTGTTAAAGAATCACAATAAGAAGAAAAGACTGGAAGCTATGCATAACATCAGCATTCTGATTATTGATCCAATAGAAATGTATGTATATAACCATATATGAATACTTTATTTGAACTGAATAGACAAAACATTCTAAGTGAATCCAAATACAGATAGAAAAGTTAGGTGTGTGTTTGAAGAAGCCACATGTTCACTCCCTCTGCAGTATTAAGTGCAGTTCTCATAAACAATAGTGGCAGGTTTGATGGTTTATTTACTTAATGACAGTGTAAAGATCACATGCTGGAATTTGATTATGTTCTAGGAATAAAAATGTGGATATTGTAAACTCTTTTGACAAGCAGCTGATCTGATTTATTTTTATTTTATTTTATGTTTGTTTGTTTGTTTGTTTCTCAGCATGAGATTTAATGTGTTCATCATGTGTGTCTTTGCAGGATCTTTAATATATTTTTGGGAATTACAGGATACCTGAAAGTATGTATAACTAAGAATAAGAACTGTGGAAAATAAAAACACAGTCTCCATCACACAATCAGGAAATAAATAAGCTCCACTGAAATAGTGCCCCATAATCAATTCTTGAGGTAGATGAGCTACAACAGCTAAAGACCACATCGGGTTTCATTCCTGTTCACCAAGAACAGAAATCTAAGACTACAGTAACAACCCTGTAAATGACATAAATCATACTAAAATATTTTTTAAAATCCATAGCAACCACATGGGACTCCATTACAGCTTCCTAGTGTCACCCTATCAAACAGATGAGACCTTGTAACAGTTACCAAACCATACCCCACCAGCCACCTGAGTTTCTTTAGCAACCAGCTAATTCAATTTTATTACCAACTGGAATTATTTTTAAACTTACTGCAAATATCACAGAAACTACTTGAAGCCTCATAATATTCACCAAGCTATACTGGAGCAACAGTACAGTTTCCAGCAAAGAAGCTACAATCCTGTAAACTTGACCTATACTGAAACCTCCACCTGATACTAAAGCAAGCTTGTTCTACAAGAATTGATTTTGATCTTCATGTCCACCGAGATTAATGATATATTTGGCCCAATGGCAAGAGCTGCTTGCTTGGTTCACACTTAGCGTCTTGATTCCAAAAAGGTTTGAATCCCACAGGAGCCTCGCTTTATTGTTAACTTGACTTTGTGTAACTGAGTTCCTTTTACTTGGACCCCAGTCCATATGAACAAGAACTGTTAATTACCTCTGAAAATTAAAGCTCCAACCCGGAGCCTAACTCTGGAATACAGGGAGCGGGATGGAGAATGTCACACTTTGTGGAGACATGAACCTCTGAAATATTAATATAATAAAGTACAGAAAGACCTCAGAATATTGTCATTGTACTAACACCATTCATCATGTTCACTGTTATATTCATGTGTCTGTGGCTTTCATTAGGTAAGTTATCATTGATCTTTTCAGAAAGGAGATAATAAATTAATGATTAATTAGCCTGTGTGATGTTAAGAAAATATAGAATATGAGTTATATAACTCAAAACTAAAATATTATTATGTTCTCTTCTCTATAACAGGTGACTCCATGGCAGATTTATTAGAACCACTTTTCACTCATAAGGTTGTAGATGAAGGTGATGATGTTACTCTGTCCTGCAGCAACAAAGACAGTGGTTCAGTAAACAGCCTACAATGGTACAAACAACATCCAAAATCTAAACCTGAGTTCCTTTTTTTCATCACTCCATGTGGAGGTAAATCCCTATGCCACCACGTCTGTCTGCTAAAGTTGATGATAAAACTAAACAAGTGGATCTGATCATCTCCTCTGCTGCTTTTAATGTTTGATAATATACAATTAGAAGGTAATTTATTCATAATCACACTCTCTGGTATCACCCAGATGAGGATGGGTTCACATTTGAGTCTTCCTCATATCGTCTCACAGAGTTTTTTCTTGCTGCTGTTGCCTCAGAGTTGCTCATTAGGGGTAAAGTTAATTTTCAGCTTTGTAATTTCTATTCTGAATTTCTGTATTTCTGTAAAGCTGCATTGAGACAATGTCCATTGTTAAAAGTGCTGTACAAATAAAATTGAAGTGAACTGAATTGAATTGAACTGAATTTAATTACCTTTTGGTTATAGACACAGCAAATTTACTTATGAGAGATTTTGTTTAAATCTGGATCAGTTTCCTATGATTTTCCACAGCAAATTATCATAATTATTTATAAATGTACAAATAATTTAAAAACCACACAAACAGATAAAGGCTTATAGTATTGTATAGATGATGAATCTTGAAATACAACACAGACATATTAATGACTCTAGATTTCTGTCACTGACACTGTGTGAAGTGATCTGTACAAAATAACACTAAAACTGCATCACTTCCTGGGTGTGTCCTTCTAGAGACGTGTAAAGTTCAGCACATACAGCACTATTATACAGAATCCTCACAGAGCTGTGTTCAGAAATGGATCAACTATACAACTTACTGTACATAGTGAGATACATACCACTGATTCTCACTCTAGTTACAGGTAATTCATTTTCATCAGTTTATCAATAGTTTTAACTATCACAATCATATTTAATCAGTTAATTAATTACATTAATTAATAACCATGTTTTTTGGCGACACTACCCATGCACTTGGAGGGTTGTGGGGCTGTGGTCAAGGGAGGCCTGCCAGGTCGGGAAAGAGAGGCACTCTGGCAGGCGGTCGCAATGGTTGTAAAACGCATGCTTCCATTACCAGACGTGATTCAAGATCCAAACCCAGGAAAGGTTTGAAAGGCTTAGGCTCTTGTTGACAAGGTTTGCTGATATGAACTTGCATCCCAGTCTGTTGCAATCAATTCAATTCAATTCAATTTTATTTGTATAGCGCTTTTAACAAAGAGCATTGTCTCAAAGCAGCTTTACATGAGAAACCACATAAGAAAACAACAAACATATGAACAGACAAACAGACAAACAGTCCTAGATGTTATCCCAAGTGAGCAAGCCTGAGGTGACTGAGGCGACTGTGGCAAGGAAAAACTCCCTTAGATGGTATGAGGAAGAAACCTTGAGAGGAACCAGACTCAAAAGGGAACCCATCCTCATTTGGGTGACAATTGTGTGATGTAGATACAGCATGTGTATAGTGTTATGTGAATCAATAAGGAGGTTGTTGTCCATGGCGCTGCTTGAATATCCCAATCCTCACAAGCAGAACCCGGCTGGAGCTGGTCCATCTCCGGATGCCACTGGAGCCGGCACAGTCTCTGTATGCCTCGGGATGGGTAGAAGAAAGGAAACAATGGACCAGCATTAGCGTAGCTGCTGTTCATAATATTAGCAGTACTAGCTGAATGTGCATTTAATCAGATGTACTGGAGTGCAAGGTTATGGGAAGTGTTAGATGTATGCCTGGCTAAAGAGATAAGTCTTTAGTCTACATTTAAACTGGAAGACTGTGTCTGAGCCCCGAACACAGTCCGGAAGACTATTCCAGAGTTTTGGAGCTAAATACGAAAACGCTCTACCCCCTTTTGTGGACTTTGATATTCTGGGAACTACTAGAAGTCCAGAATTTTGTGATCTTAAAGAGCGTGGTGGATTGTAATGTGTTAGAAGACTGGATAGATAGGTGGGAGCTAAACCATTTAGAGCCTTGTATGTGAGTAGAGCTAGTTTATAGTCAATTCTAAACTTAACAGGTAGCCAGTGCACGGATGATAATATTGGGGTTATATGATCATATTTTCTTGATCTGGTAAGAACTCTGGCGGCTGCATTCTGGACTAACTGTAGCTTGTTTATTGAAGATGCAGGACAACAAACAGGCTTCAAAATAAACAAAAAAAACCCTAAATGTCCCAAAGTAGATGCACTATTTATAATCCACACAACAAAGTATTTTCTAATTCAATTATTGATTAATGTTATGAAATGGAATAAATATTTCTCCTTATTAAAAATCTTTCATTCTGTTATTGTTTGTTTACTGCATGTTCAGGACAGGTTCCAAATGAATGTATAGCCAGGATGTTTCAATAAGAATCAACACTAACATCACTGACACTGTCATGTGATGCTTTGGGGTGGAGCTTCATGAACCTTTATGATGTTAACATATCAGAGTAAAGAAAGAATATTTTCAATCAGCTGAGACCAGTCATCATGTTCACTGTTATATTCATGTATCTGTGGCTTTCACTGGGTGAGTAAACATTTTTATTATTGCAAAATACAATATTCTTAGATATGAATGAACACATGTTTTTTAAAAAGTAGCAAATTGTGAGTATGTCACCTTCAGGGTCCTGATTAGGACAAGTGGGCTCTTACTGGAGCAAAGCTCAAGGCTTGTTTCTGCCCGGTCTCGAAAGTCTAAACGGAACAGCAATGTCCACCAGTTGCATTTGACAGGCTTTGGCCAGAGTTCTTTGGTGAGAGCTCTTTCCGATTTCCAATTGCGGTGTAAGTGATGGCTTGCGGCCTGCAGCAAAAGCCCCTAAGCCCTGCTTGATTTGAAGTATACACTTGTTCATTTTCTATGCACTAAAGCGCATTTCAAACTAGGCATCACATTGTGGAGAAACTGCTCCAGTCGCCTTCAGGGTGCCGATTAGGACGAGTGGACGCATACTAAAGCAAAGCTCAAAAGCCTTAGGTTGTTTCTGCCCGGTTTCGAACCGGGGGCCTTTCGCGTGTTAGGCGAACGTGATAACCACTACACTACAGAAACTACAAAGAAACTGTTCGGGCTCTCATCTTCAAAATAAATCAATTAAACCAAAATAGAAAACAAAAAAAAGACAATATCAAGACTTTTGTTCGCCAGCGCAAATGAGCAGAAAACGTGAAAACAGTCACGCTACAGAAACTATGTGGGAGTGGGGCCGGATCTCAGTTTCTGCTTGTTCCCAAGGCACGGGTGCTACAGAGCGCAATACTCGAGTCTTATTCGACGCAAAGCACAAGCCCCTGACCACCAAAAGATGTTTCTGCCCGGTTTCGAACCGGGGACCTTTCGCGTGTGAGGCGAACGTGATAACCACTACACTACAGAAACAGAAGCGAAGGAAAGCGTTTCCTTTCGGCGGGGGAACCGCAAAGTAAGTAAATAAATAAATAATCGATCAACGCAAAGGCTTAAGCGTTCCTTCAACCGAGTAATGAGTAAGCAACCACAGGCGTTGGTGGTATAGTGGCGAGCATAGCTGCCTTCTAAGCAGTTGACCCGGGTTCGATTCCCGGCCAACGCACGACCTTTAAACCGCATGTTGGAGCGTGGCAAATGTACGAGGGCCGCCCTTGAAAAGGCAAACGGAACAGGACAGTCCTCCAGCTGTGTTTAGCAGGCTTTGGCAAGAGTGTGACGAAGGCTTCTCTGCTTGTGAGAGGTCTTTCCACAAGTGATTTCCACTTGTGTTCTAAGTGGTTGCTTGCTGCCTGCAGCAAAAGCCCCTACGCGCTGCTTGATTTGAAGTAGACACTTGTTCATTTTCTGCTTGTGAGAGGTCTTTCCACAAGTGATTTCCACTTGTGTTCTAAGTGGTTGCTTGCTGCCTGCAGCAAAAGCCCCTACGCGCTGCTTGATTTGAAGTAGACACTTGTTCATTTTCTAAGCACTAAAGCGCATTTCAAACTAGGCATCACATTGTGGAGAAACTGCTCCAGTCACCTTCAGGGTGCCGATTAGGACGAGTGGACGCATACTGAAGCAAAGCTCAAAAGCCTTGGGTTGTTTCTGCCCGGTTTTGAACCGGGGGCCTTTCGCGTGTTAGGCAAACGTGATAACCACTACACTACAGAAAATATAAAGAAGCAGCTCGGGCTCTCATCTTCAAAATAAATCAATTATTACAGCTGGCATTATTGATATTAGAGAAATACGCTGATCAGCTGCTGTTCAGAGCAGTTCTGTATCTAAGCAGGTGCTCAGTGTAATCTATAGAGTGTACAGATTTGCTGGGTTTCCTTTATAATTGCTAAAATGGTCACTCTGACATCTCTTGGTGGGGACATGTTTTTTAAAATGGCAAGGTTATAGCTAGGTAGAACCTAGGGAAAGTTTAGTAGACTCAAGAATATAAAAAGCATAAATCCAGCTGCACTGTACAAAAATTTTGACAGTTCTGTTATATTGAAAGTTTTACTGAATTGAAGATACATGTTTTAAGGTTTTTCTTCTTGATAAAAAACCTGAACAGACTGTGCTGGTTCAGCACCATCAATGTTTTGGATAGCAGAGGAGCACATGGCTGCGGTGTGGAGCAGCCATGTGAAGGAGTGAAGCGGTGTGAAGGAGTGAAGCATGGCAAAGCTGTTGGAGACCGAAGAAATGAAATGAAAATGCCTTTATTTGTCACATATACATTACAGCACAGTGAAATTCTTTTTTCACATTTCCCATCCTTGGAGGCTGGGGTCAGAGCACAGGGCACCCCTGGAGCAGAGAGGGCCTTGCTCAAGGGCCCAACAGTGGCAACTTGGCAGTGCTGGTGCTTGAACCCCTGATCTTAACCACCTGAGCCACCACTGCCCCTAAAGGATCATGTCAGAAGTGGGATTCGAACCCACGCCTCCATTCGGAGACCAGAATCCTCCTTACATCAGGGGGAAGGTTTGAACCTTGAGTCTGGCGCCTTAGACCACTCGGCCATCCTGACACTTAGGCAAGACATCCCTAAGCCATTGCACTCGTCACTGCTCCACCATACCTGGACCCCTTTCAGCCCCTTTCAGCCATCAACCATGGCTGTGTAACCATGTTTTCCCTATTTTGCTCCTTTTTCTATTTTCACTGAATTTTGTACTCAAAGATTCTTTTTTTCCCTATGTGCACCAAATAAATACACTGTGAATTTTAACCTTCGCTGTCTCATGTATGTCTGTTAAGCCCTCACTGCCTGAGTAGCTACAACCTGTATTCTCTAATGAGTTAAAGTCATAAAGTTTCTTCCTCATGTCATCTCAAAGGTTTCCTCCATGTAACTGTTTCCTTTCGGTTACTCATGATTGATTTAAATCTACAATTGCAAAGTATTTCATTAAATTAAAGTTTCTGACTCTGTTCACATTCATTACATTAAAGTATCTATAATTATGTAATGAACCTGTTTACCCAAATAAGTAGCTAAAAAAAATTAACAACCATGAAACCAGGACAACAGAGAAACTAGTTTCACCAAGAAAAGATAACATGGGACATGCCAAAGAAATGAACAAGTGGGCCAGAAATAAAACCAGACCAAAAAACACATTTCCTCTTGAATCCGTTCATTTATCAGCATCTACATACTATATTCTGATTGTACACATGGATATATCGCCAACATACTGCATAATCTATTGAAATACATACTGCAAAGAAATATACATTTTTAAGTGCTTATATATTTTTTTCACATTTTGTACTGTTACAACCTGGACCTGAAATGAACTTAACTGGGATTACACAGTATATCATGATTATATATATAATACTGTATATTAAATCATGTTTGTTGACTTATTTTGCCACCTATTGGGATAATAGAGATAAGATAGTGTTTTTCCCCCTGAATGTTTTCATTCAATTACTTTCAGAAATGATCATGATTTATAACAAAATTCATTTTTGTGGGCCATATTAGCCAGTATCAAGCTATGAACATGGACTTCGAGCAGTGACAGACTGTAAAATTACATCCAAATTCTAACAGCAACATACTGTTTTTCCAAACAGTACGATACAGTAACATACTTGTAAAATCTTAAGCAGGTTACCATAGAATTTAACAGTAATATACAGTATTTTCTTTTTGTGGTATAGACCAGTCAAACACATGCACTGTAAAAAGTAATTGTTGAATCTACTCAAGAAAAACTTGTAAATTTAACTGACTTTAGAAAATTTGTTGATTTAAATTGATTAGACTGTGTAGTGTGAACTAAACTTAAGAGTACTTAAGAGTATTTATTTATTTATTTATAGGTTCTGGGTCTTTTTCCCCTTTGCGCTATAAAATAACCTGGAAACCAGTAAGATTTAAGCTTATTGCCAATCAGCTGCTGCTACATTACAATCCACCATATTTGTATGAACAGAGCTTGATATATTTACTGGCCTTTGGTTAAGTTTCAGCATAGGATGAAACAATTACTATTACAATTATTATTACTATCACAATTAGAATTACTCTTCTAATTTCTTAAACACGCTTTTGTCTCATGCATGCGCAATGTGACAGAACACAGGTGTTTGGAGAAGACATTGACGAAGAAGAACTCAAAGAACAGCACGTTTTAGGGATGTAGTAGAATGACTAGGTATGCTCACAATGATCTGTTTATAAACATCAGTGTCTCTTACAACTTAAATACAATTTTATTTGCTAGTTGTGTGGAAAGAGGAAAAGACATAAAAAGGCACACTGAAGTAGTTTTATGTCAAATGCGACCAGTGCTACGTTGCAAAAATCGACTTTTACTGAACACTTGTTTTATTACATTTCTAAGCTATTTTAATCGGTTGTAAGTTCATGGTTTATCATTAATGATATGTAAAAACCTGTGCGGCCTTTATGAACATTCTTTCTAGAACGTTTGATCCGCACGTGTGGTTCACATGGAAATGAACAACATGATGCCTGAATTAAGATAGCTTAATTAACAAGCATGTACCATATTTTGTGTTTTTTATTTAGTGTATGCTTATTTTGGGGACTTAAATTCATGCAGTGGAAGTGTAGGTTTTGCTTGTTTTCGTGTGAAAAGTGGGCTCAGCTGTTGAAACACTACAGAATAAAACATGGAAGCTACACTAGAAGTACTCCAATTCCATGTCTCTACACAGATTGTCTGTGCTCATTCAAATCATTTAATGCAATAAGTGTACACTTAACAAAACATCATTCACATCAGGCACATGGTAGCCTATCCAGTCCATGTGATAACATCCCTTTGATATTTCACTGCCCACTTTGCAGTTTTGAGGAGCCCTGCACAGAGTCTATTTTTTTTCTCATTTGCAGCAGCATCTCAAAAATCATAGAACTGTGCAGTTTCCCTACAACAATTGCAATTTTGAGAGCAATATCTACTCTACATTTAATTCCCATAAATGTAGAGAGCATGGAGCATTTGATCAGAGGCAGTTAAAATCTGACGTTCTCTTGTATGTTGCTACACACAGTGTAGATAATGTGCAACAAGAATAGCCCTTGAGCGCTGATCCTGTAGATGAACTTTTGGAGATAAATGATATAGAGATTGAAAACTTTGATGAATTGCGTCCTCAGTTGGAGCCTCACTCTTTCTCAAATTATAGCCTCACTCTCTCAAAATGCAGGTGATTTTGCATGTTTCTGATTTGGCTGCACAGGAAATAATTCAACATATAAATCAAATTTTACTTCTTTCATCTTGACAATGACCAAAGATGGTGAGCCTCTTTCCACAATAAGCAGAGGAGCATCATATTTTCAGAGTGAATTTCTGATTGCCATGCCAGTTGAATACAAGCTTGATTCAGAGTCAGTCTCTTATGTGCCAGTTCTGCAAATGTTGCAGAAAATGCTAAACTGGGCTGACATTCTATATAGGGTTCTTTGCAATGATCGATTAGTTAATGAATTTAAGACTTACAGAGATGGCACTCAAGATTCAAGATTCAAGAAGCTTTATTGTCATTTCAACCACATATAGCTGACGCAGTACATAGTGAAATGAAATAACGTTTCACCAGGACCTGGTGCTACAGAAACATACAACATAAAGATCAAACACAAAAAAAACACAGAGCTAGGACAGAAGTTTGTCTTAGCACATAAAGTGCACAGTGTGCAGCTAGGTGCAAACAGATCGAAGACAAGACAGTGCAAAAATAATAAATACAAACAAAAGGCAACACAAAAACACAGGACACTTAGTGCCGAAAAGAAAGAAAAGAACATGTGTAATGGAATATAAGTGAAATAAAATAAGATAAAAAGAAATGATGTAAAAAATATTGTGCAAAATAAATTCAACAGCAGCAGTTGAGGTAGTGCAAATAGAAATAAACATAAGTACAACTATAGCAGCGTATGACAGGTAGTGGTAGTGCCACAAGTAATGAACAATTTAAATTATGTGTGTGTGTATGTGTGTGTGTGAGTGTATCCATCCAGGTGAGAGAGAGAGAGAGTGTGTGTGTGTGTATGTGTGTGAGAGAGACAGAGAGTTTTGTACAGTTCAGTCTTGAGTGTGTGTGTGTGTTTATGTGTGTGTGTGAGAGAGAGTTGTTCTACAGTTCAGTCCTGGGTGTTGAGGAGGCTGATGGCTTGAGGAAAGAAACTGTTCAACAGTCTGGTTGTGAGGGCCCGAATGCTCCGGTACCTCTTTCCAGATGGCAGGAGGGTGAAGAGTGTGTGTGAGGGGTGTGTGGGGTCATCCACAATGCAGTTAGCTTTGCAGATGCAGCGTGTGGTGTAAATGTCCGTGATAGAGGGGAGAGAGATTCCGATGATCTTCTCAGCTGTCCTTACTATCCGCTGAAGGGTCTTGCGATCCGAGACGGTGCAGTTCCCAAACCAGGCAGTGATGCAGCTGCTCAGGACGCTCTCGATGGTCCCTCTGTAGAACACAGTCAGGATGAGGGGAGGGAGATGGGCTTTCCTCAGCCTCCTCAGGAAGTAGAGGCGCTGCTGGGCTTTCTTGGTGATGGAGCTGGTGTTGAGTGACCAGGTGAAGTTCTCTGCCAGATGAACACCAAGGAATTTGGTGCTCTTGACGATCTCCACCGAGGATCCATCGATGAACAGCGAAGAATGGTCACTCTGTGCTCTCCTGAAGTCAACCACCATCTCTTTAGTCTTGTCAACGTTCAGGGAGAGGTTATTGGCTCTGCACCAGGCTGTTAGATGTTGCACCTCCTCTCTGTAAGCTGACTCATTGCTCTTACTGATGAGACCCACCACAGTTGTGTCATCGGCGAACTTGACAGTGTGGTTGGATCTGTGCATTGCTGCACAGTCGTGAGTCAGCAGAGTGAACAGCAGTGGACTGAGCACACAGACCTGAGGAGCTCCAGTGCTCAGTGTGGTGGTGCTGGAGATGCTGTTCCTGATCCGGACAGACTGAGGTCTCCCAGTCAGGAAATCCAGGATCCAGTTGCAGAGAGAGGTGTTCAGGCCCAGCAGGCTCAGCTTCTCAATCAGCCACTGAGGGATGATTGTGTTGAATGCTGAACTGAAATCTATGAACAGCATTCGAACGTAGGAGTCTTTACAGTCCAGGTGTGTGAGGGCAAGATGGAGGGTTGTGGTGATGGTGTCATCCGTGGAGCGGTTAGGACGATACGCAAACTGCAAGGGGTCCAGTGAGGGTGGTAGCTGTGACTTGATGTGCCTCAGGACGAACCTCTCGAAGCATTTCATCACAATTGGTGTGAGTGCGACGGGATGATAGTCATTGAGGCAGGAAACCATAGACTTCTTAGGCACAGGGACGATGGTCATTGTCTTGAGGCACATTGGGATGATGGAGCTCCTCACACTCCCTCAGCACTCTGCCAGGAATGTTGTCTGGTCCAGCAGACTTCCGTGGGTTAACTCTGCTTAGAGTTCTCTTCACATCAGCTGTGGTGAGACAGAGCACCTGGTCGTTTGGAGGAGGGATGGTCTTCCTCGCTGTTGTGTTGTTCTGTGCCTCAAACCGTGCGTAGAAGTCGTTCAGCGCATCTGGAAGGGAGTCGTCACTGTCACAGGCAGGTGGTGATGTTCTGTAGTTGGTGATCGCCTGGATGCCCTGCCACATGTGCCGGGAGACTCCGCTGTTCTGGAAGTGGCCATGGATTCTCTCAGTATCAAGAAAATGACTTTTTCAACACTGAGACCTTCAGGATTGTCCTAGGTCTTTATTTTGATGAATTTGAGCTTGCCAATCCCCTTGGCACTTCTCAAAAGAAACATAAAATATTTGCTCTCTATTGGGTTCTAGCCAACCTTTCCTCAAAAGATCTTTCATCACTTCAGTCAACTCAGCTAGCATTTTTATGCAGAGCTAGTGCAATTTAACATCATGGTTACAAAGACATCTTGCACCCACTTGTTAGGGACCTTGAAACTCTTGAAAAGCATGGTGTATATATTGAACAGTTAGGAGACTGTTTGAAAGGAAGTTTGCTTTTTGTTTCATCTGATAATCTGGGTGCACATTCTTTTGCAGGACTACAGGAGAGTTTCAGTGTTGAGCACCCATGTCGGTTCTGCTTTGCAAAGAGGAGTGAAATCCAGGAGAAGGAGGTCTGGTCGGGAACATGGTGTGAAAGGTGGCTGTGTGTTAAGTGAAAGGTTGGAACATTTTCACACAGTTGGTGGTTTTCCACCTGACATAATGCACAACCTTATGGAGGGTGTCATCCCTATTGAAATGTCCTTGTGCATTAATGATTTGGTATCAAGGAAATTAATATCTCTTGAATCCCTGACTCAAGCTATCAAGCAGTTACCTTACAAATTCTCAGACAAAGTTTATCAGCCTCAGATCATCCCAGGCACATTTGCCTCATAAGGTACCACTGGGGGTAATGCCCATGAGAATTGGGCATTTATTAGACTTCTGCCCCTCATGGTGGCCCTTGATATCCTGTCCTCACAGCATCATCTGTGAGCATTGATGGAATCAAGTATAATCCAGATATGGTTGTATCTGTTGGTACTTTTCCAGGCCTGTCTGATTTCAGACAGTTTTTTCAAAATTCTTGTCATCAACAGTGCTGTTCTGTTTGTGTGTAAAGATCTGACATGTTGGTACATTCAGCACCTGCGTTCTTTTGAACTTTGCTGTCATGTGCTATCACTGACAATCACCAAACTCTCAGAACTCTTATAAACTTCGGGGAAGGACCTGTGTTACACTCCAACATTATATCATATGCTGAATGAATGATAATTCAGGCTTAAAGAGACTTGAAATTATTGAAAAATTATTTACTCTCATTCTTACTTGGAAGACAAAAAGGCTTATTTTTGAAATGATTTCTGATTGCTGATGTCTGACTACTATGTAAGAAGATAGCAAGCATTGCTTCTCAAACTTCAGGAGGACACAAAAGCATCATATAATTTCATTCAGCTTCAAGTGTTTGAATAGTATCAATGGGTTTATTAAGAAACAAACTGAAATGTAATTCATTTTCTTTAAATGGTCATATCCTGCATGCACTCCTGAGAGAGCAGCAGTTAAATGCTATTCTATGTGAAGGGTTGATCCAGTGAAATGGATTATATATTGAAGTTGATTTCTCAGCAAACCAATTTATTTGCCTTAAATGCTTGGACTGTATGTCAGATGTCACATTAAATTATTAATTATTTTGTGTACTTTTTAAAGTACATTTAAACAAGGATGAGTGAAACTTTTCAAATCATTTTTTTCAAAGGATGGGTTTAGAATTATGCAATTGGACAACTGTTTTTCTGTTGAAGCTATTACTTTAATTTAAGAAAACCAACCCAATTCTTTAACCTTTGTAGAGAGAATAAATATGGAGACAAGGACTGTACTCTGAGTTATAGTTTGTGTAAATGACATCAGAAAAATCATACTTCCTGCGAAACCACAGACAGTTGACTCCCTGATGGAGCAACTTGAAGAAAAGCTTCAGTATGAAGATCCAGAATTCAGCAATTCCCTTGTGAATCTTACCTACATTGCTGACTTGCCAGATAAGCCCACCCAACCCCTAACACAGCTGACACTGAAGTCCTGTCTGTGGCTTCTGATGATCATTCATCTCATAGTCTATGGACTGCATGGCCAGAATATTTTGAGATCCCTACTTTTCCTGTTGACGTTGAATACAGATTACATCAGGGAAATCTACAATACATGCGAGATAAAACATATCTACAAGTGTCAGGAGAGCTCATCTAAGGGGCGGAATAGGTGGTATGATAGCCTCAGATGGAAAATGGGTAACTACCACTCAAAACTGCATCAAGCTGGATGTTTGGAGATATCCATAAATGGTTGGAAAAGAAGGGGACAGCAGCCTCAGAGAAACATCACAAGTCCCAAGAGGTTTGAAATCAACTTTCTACCGAACTTCCCTGATGGTGAAGATGAAGCCAGCATGGAGTCTAAAAGGAAGGAGATGGTGGAAGACATGAAGAAACGTCATGTTAATTCTGCACTAGCCCAGAACATGAATTCTACATTTGCCTTGTGTAGAAAGGAACTGATAGAGAAGGAACCTGCAGTGAAGAATACAGTGGAAAGGTGGCCAGCCCTTTTCACACAGAGTCAGGTGAATAAATATTCTTGGTTTTATGGATCATTAAAGAAATAGTTCACCCAAAATTAAAACTGTCATTTACTCAGATAGTTTCAAACCTGTATAAATCTTTTAGTTCTGCTGAACACAAAAGAATGTATTTGTAAGAATTTCAGTAACCAAACAGATCTCATCCCCCATTTACTTCCATAGTATTTATTTTTCCTATTATGGTAATAAATGGGGGATGAGATCTGTTTGGTTACTGACATTCTCACAAACATCTTCCTTTGCGTTCGGCTGGACAAAGACATTTATACAGGTTTGGAAAAACCAGAGGGCAAGTGAATGATGACAGAATTTTATCCAAACTTAAGAAGATTTTGCACCAGATTAAAAATGATGTAAGCTCCTCACACACATCACAATTTTTTTTTATATTAAAACAACTGTTGCTTTTGCTGTTGTTCTTTGCTTTGTGTTGTGTTAGTGCCATGAGCGCTATTAAATAATAATTTTCATAACTTTGCAGAAATCCAACATCAACGTGAGACGAACAGCCGTTCTCTATGGATTACCATTCCTTCTTGGAGAGGACCCCACCGATTTTTACAAGACCTGTTTTGTAAGTAGTTTCGACAGGCAAACTGCTCTTTAAACAGTTTTGAGATCTAAACAGTACGGAAACTGAAACACAGAAGGGGTAGAGCAGGGGTAGGTCCTAGAGAGCCGCAATCCTGCAGAGTTCAGCTCCAACCCTAATCAAACACATCTGAACAAGCTAATCAAGGTTTTCAGGATTACTAAGGCTACAGGCAAGCAAATCTTTTTTTCAGGGTTGGAGCTGAAATCTGCAGGACTGCTCTCTAGGACCGAACTTGCCTACACCTGGGGTAGAGAAAAGAAAGTAAAGATAAATTAAGAAAAAAAGACAGTAAGAAGACATTTTATAATACATAAAGAAAAGAAAGAAAACAATAGTAAGAAGGACAATAAACAGGAGGTTGGAAATTTAGACAGGTAGGAAGAATAAAGGACAGATGCAACAGAGATGAAGTCAGTAAAAGAGGTAAGAAAGTACAGTAAAATAAATATAAAATACAGAAAGGAGATTAGATTGAAAGAAAGAAAATTTTTTTAAAAATTCAGTCAATTCTCCTCCATAATTATGTATTTTGATAACTTTTCAAATATCAAATTGTGAGTTTTAGAATAGGTTTTAATTTATATAGCTGGCCTTCCTTTTGATTTATTGTCTTTTCATGCAGTGGTTTGAATGTCTGTATTCGTTCCTGCATCCACTGCTGTGTCCTGATTGAAAAGGCCTGTACATTTAGACATATTGTAGTGTTATTAATTTTGTTTCACATTTTACTGTGAGTATATGCTCTTAAAAGATGTTTTGTGTCTTACTGTGACCTTATTTTTGCTATATGCCCTGTTTTTAGGACTGTGATGACAATGAAGAAATGTCCGAAATTGCAATTGGAATTTTGACTGGTGATTCCTGAGCACTCTGCAACTGCAACACTACCCTACTCCCTGCATCTTGATGCCAAAACAACAGCTATCATTTTGGAAGGTACCATGGTTGTGGATGATGTGGAAAATCTTCCACAAGCAATGTGTCTGCTCTTTGGACTGATTTATGATCTAAACTTAGAGTATCCTGCAGCTCTGAAGAGCACATTTGATTTCATACAGAGAGTGATTTTGTCTCTTGGCCACAAGTCACTCAAACCTAAAATCCAATCACTAAAAAATCGCCTGATGCAGTAATAGTAAAATCATTGCTATGATGTGATTTTTCCCCCCATGGTAAACCATTCCTGAGTTGAGCTAGAGTAAATAGAGCTGTCTTTAAGAGAACTCTAAAGGAAATTTTTCAGTACTACATTGATAGTTCAGTGATTTCCAATTGTTGAAAAAGAAAAATATCTATGAGGATGTTTTGAACAATGTCAAGTTTACCTAATGTTAAATTGGTCTTAGAATAGTTTTATTAGAAGACAATTTTAAAGAGAACTGAATTAGGAAAGCTGTACTAAACTTACAGACAATGTTCAGTGTTTGCAAGCTCTGCTTTTGACCACTTTGTAAAGAATTTTATTGTCCTTTATTTTATGAGTGCAGTATGTGCTTTTATTGTCTAAAATGTTTTAACTATGTGAGATATTAAACAATATAAAAACAAAAGGGAATGCTGTTATATCAGCACCCTGAGATCTGGTCGGAGGTAATCACAGCCGATATGTGTTTTGAGCAGAGTTGTGGTAAAAAATCTTGGTTTTAAATGTTTGATTTTATAGTGGAAAATTTATGGGAAGTAGCTAAGTAGAGTTTGGTCACATTATACCATTATACTCCCAAAGCAACTGCACTGTAAAAAATACAACGTTGACTCAACTTAAAATTTTAAGGCAACTTGCTGCACAGCATTTTTGAGTTAACTCAACTTTTAACCCAAGTAGTTGACTTAACTCAATTTACTAAGTAAGGTCACAGGTCTCCTAACTTATATTCTTTTGTTAAGTTGATAGAGTTTTGATAGTTTAAAAGGTTTAGTAATTTAATAAATGTGAACTTATGTTTTTTGACATCCCTGATTTAAAAAATGTATTTGGATTTACTGAAGCAGGTACTTTGTTTTTAATTAACATTTAACATAAGGTTATGAAAAAAGCTATAACTGCATGCTTGAAAATTTGAAAATTTCAGCTCAGTGGCTAGCTAAGACCTGAAGCAACAGATTTGATCAGATTCACCAGCTTTAGCATGATTAACTGTATACATTAAAAAATGCTGGGTTATTTTTTCTACCCAAATGCTGGGTTGCCTCTGTTGGGTCATTTTTCTGGGTTATTTACAGAGAATTGGGTACTTTTTGTGTAACCCAGCCGCTGGGTTTGGGTTGGGTTAGCTAGTGACTGCTGACACATCACAGACAAGACCGCCCCTCCCCCAAAGTTCAGCGGTGTATTCAACAGCTGTGTCAACTTCGTGTCTTCTCTTTTGGGCTCCAACACCGCTGACGGTTCATCTCCCTCATGCATTTAAGCGAAAATAACGCTAAATACAAGGTCTGTATACACATTTTCTCCCACTTAAGTCACATATGACAGAAAAAATTATCATTGTGTTTGTAACATTTATTACTGTTACCGTGTTAACGTTACACTCGAACTTTCAGCCTGGTCTGAGCTATATAGCTTGATAGTTTAGCTGACTCTAGCTGACAATAGCTATTAACGTTACCCTCTCCCCATTTACTCCGTGATCAAAATTCTCCCGCATTTCTCCCGAGTTATGACAATATTATTATAACTATTATTATTATTATTATTATAACTAGCTTCCCTGATTTTAATGTTGACAAGATGTCTTTGTGTTCTGTGTCGTTTTGTCTTTCAGATCAGGCAATAGATGAAGAAAGCTTTCTGCTTTTAGATGAGGGGACCATCAACTGCATAATCCCAAAAATTGGCCCAAGGCTAAAGTTCATGAAATACTTCAGAGAATGTGTAAGTAGTTACAGACACTGCAGATGGAAAGGGCTTAATTTTCCCCACTTTTTGCACTATTATTTTAGCAGATCATTTTTTAAACGTTCCCAAGGCATATGTTTGCTTTTGGTGTAAAAGGCAAATTCCTGGGGATGTCAGGAGTATCTTTAAACATTTACAAGCAGTACACCATATAAACAGTTCATCAACATATTTCCAATGTAGTGAAAATGGTTGTGGCAGAACTTTTTCTTACATCAGGTCTTAGAGAAGACACCTAGTGAGCAGCATGAAAACCAAGTTGAACAGATTCTTGATGAGCCTCTCGAACAGCTGGCCCAGCCTGATGATGAACTTAATGCCGAAGAGGAGTTAGGACAGGAAGTTGAGGATGAATGGGATGAACTACAGCAAGAGGACATTATCGAATGGGTGACCCTTTTTTTTTTTAGCTAATCTGAAGTCTAGATCTGCCCAGACATTTTCTAACTTAAACTTTGTGGTACAACAGACCTCTAGTTTAATCTTCGATATTGTGAGCAGACTACAATTGCAGACTATGTCGTTATTTAGTCAGTTTGGTCTTGATCAAAGCCCAAAAGTAGAAGAGCTCATGCTCTTGCAGCTGAGCCTTTCAGAGAACTGGAAACAGACTATAAACAGATGCAGTATTTTGCTAAATCAGGAAACTTTATTCAGCCAGTTGAGGAGTTTTTGCCTGGGGTTTCCTATGTACAGCAATGGGATTCCACCACTGGCACTGTCCGACAAGTTGCAGTTCCTGATTCCTATCAGCGTATTCCACTACAGTGCCTTCTTGTCAAGCTACTTGAAATTCCTGGTATTTTGAAGGCCATGATAGAATGGCAGCAGAGAGAGGGTGATGCACTTCAGGATGTCTTTGATGGGGAGTTTTGTAAAACGTATCCACTATTCTTGAGGTTTCAGTTCTGCTACTGCTGTATAGTGATGACTGTGAAACTGTCAATCCCCTTGGATCGAAGACTGGGATTCACAAGTTAGGATTTATATATTTCATCATGAAGAGCTTGCCACCAGACCTGCTATCAAGTTTACGGTCACACTTCCTTCTAGCAGTTTTCAAATCAGATAATGCAATTCAACCTATGGTCTTGATGCAGTGCTGTGCCCTATTGTTGAAGAGATCAGGTGTCTTGAGAGGGATGGCATCACTGTTGATACCCCCGAATTTCATGGTGTTGTTAAGTTCACAGTTGTCCAGGTAGTGGGAGACAATCTGGGCTTGAATGCCATTCTTGGCTAAACTGAAAGCTTCCAGGTATGGGGGTGCAAATCACCTAGGATCTTTTCTGGGCCAGAAAATCCCAAAAGCGATTCAATTTCCTGCAGAGACAGAACAACAGACATCTCCCTCAGTCTCTGAGTCCCAGAGTCTCAGAGCACAAGTACCTACAGCAGAACAAAAAAAACACTAGAAACATCTCTCTGACGTTTAAGATAAATATCGTAATGAGTAATGCAAACCTTTTAACCGGTAAACAAACCTTTCCTTTATTTTACTCAAGCTGTTTTTACTGTAAGGAACGTGACAGAATGTTAGATGTGTTATTATGAAACTGTGATGAGAAGAAGCACTTATGATGGGGCGGCAGGAGGAAATGTACAGTACATCATCTTTTTTGGAGAACAGGACATGTTTAGACTTACATCCTGCTTCGTGTTAAGGTGTAAATTAAGTAGCCATCTAGAACACCATAAATGAATTACAGAGATTTTTTTGTTTTTTACGTTTTAACAGGATGCAGTTGGCGTACAGCTGGCCTCCGTGGCTCCGATTCGGTTCCTGAGGACTCCTTCTCATCGGGACTCCATCAAAGCAGAGCTCTCCGGGTCCTGTGTAAGCTTATGAATGCCTGTGTAACATGACAGCTGTTTAAATCTGAAAGACTTTGATAATAGAGAACTCCATTAGGACTCCATTATGTAAAGTTAATTTCTTTTTGTAACTTTTCTGCTCTCTGCAGGCCTACCACTACAACCTTGTGGACGTGTTTTACGAGCTGCTTCTCTGCGGATACTTCACGAAGGGCTTAACGCCTCAGCCAGTAAGCGTCTTATCGGGAGATTTAAAAGCGATGCTTGAATGTAGTTTGAGAACAGGATCTATTTTATTTCATTTTGTTTTCCCATATTTTAAACCCTGGAATTAACAGAGCTTGTCGTCTCCCTTTCCTAAAGCTTCAGGGAGGACTCTCGGAGCGCCTGCTGGCGCTCATCAAGTGGGATGTAGACGTTCGGGAGCCTGGAGCAAAGATCTACTTCACAGTGCTTATTGTAAGTGTTCAAATATCTTCTGATGCCACGATACACAAATGGTCAGCATTGTATCTCTAAGACAGTGACATTACACTGGATTTGTGTTTGTGTAATTTGTTGATAGGATCAGCTTACAGACCTTTTTGTGGTACTGTTCTCTCAGCCCCTGGAGCTCTACACCGACCCGCCAGCTTTAGCCAGCACGGTTAGGCATCTCCTCGGGCAGCATGTCGAGAAGAAGATGGTGAAGACTTTGGAGAGGCTCTTGGCAATGTCCTTCCCTTACTTCTACACCTTCCCAGTACCCACCAACACAACACACACACACAAACACACAATTTATTGCACAAGTTCCCATTCCATACTTTGTTACAGTTCATATTTTGTCCCTACATTGCTCAAGCGCTCCACAGATGAGTATAAATTGATTTTGTAACATTTCAATTGTCACATTTTAAAATATCTCTCTTCTTTTTCCCCTTGACAGGTCTGCACAACGATCCCAGGACTTTAGGACCAGAATTGCACAGTCAGTTGTAGCCTGTGTAGCATTTTATCATTCTCACTAGAAATAATTGCTTTCTCGTTACATTTCCAGGTTTAGTGTTAATGAATTATCTGTGTTTGTCTTTCATCTAATATCATTTCAAACAATATTAACCCTCCTCTCATCATCCTCCTATCCTAACTCTAATAAAGTATTTCATTTGCATCTATTACAGCCTCGGTCAGATCATTTCTATACATCAAGATATGTGTATATATATAAAATGTTGATTTTCAACTCAACTCCAATACATGACATTAGGTTTAAACTTTAATTCATGATAAAGGCACATGGTTACTTTTTGTTTATTCAGTTCTCTGTTACTCTGAAATGTTCTTATAAGTGAAGCAGAGACAACATTCTGCTTTATTGGTACAAACAATATCCTATAATTATATATCCTGTAATTTTTTTCCATTCATACATTTATTTATTCTTTCATGTGTTTATTATACCTGTGTGTATAAATGTATGTTACTTTACCAAATGTGAACTAAGATCCAGAACAAAATGTGAGCACTCCAGACCATAATTCCATTGTATAGTTACAAGAAGTTAAAATGGATGAATAAGGAAAGTGTTAGTCAAATTTGCTTTCCTTTTATTGATCATAATGAAATTCATCAAGATTGAGTGAAAATGAAATGAAAATGGAAATTGTGTATTAACATTTGTATTTTCAGTTAAATGGATGTACAATGTCTGCCAAATTTTAAATGGATCAGCAAAAATCCATTCACAGTTGCATTTCCCAGGTCTTAAGTGTTATGACCCTGACCTGTGGAAACAGCACTTACTCTTCCCTGCACCACCTTCCATTCACAAACCTGTGCTCCACCTCAGTCCTGCCTCCACATATGGCTTTCATGGAGGAGGTGAGAGGAAGAAGCCCTTTCTCTCCAAAAAAACATGGCAGCATCTTAACAAATTCGGGAACAATATTTTTTTGGACTGATGGTTAATCATTATTCATAGTTTCATGTTTGGTGAAGGTCAAACAGAGTTTATCACAACAAACACCTCATACCAAGTGTCATGGTGGTGGAGGGGTGAGGATTCGGTTGTTTTGCAGCCACAGGCTCTAGAAAACTTTTAATCATTTGGACATTGATGATCTCCACTTTATATTAGAATATTCTTGAGACAAATGTAAGACTGTCCATGAGCTTATGTTGTGCTGAAACTGGGTCATATTAAAGGACAATAATCACAAGCACACCAGCAAATTTGTCTCTTTAAGGATGCTGAATCTGAGGACTTGTTTTTGTCTAGGGTAATGTCAGAAATACAGATAAAAAAGAAAAAGACGGATTATTCTTGTGTTCTGATATGCTGAAATGCTGTAATGATTCCAAATGAATCTGTGAATTGAAACTGTGAACTATTCCCAGCGTGGTGAGCAATACTTTTGTTTAAAATATATTGCTGGTTCTTGATGTAAATAAAGTATATGTCTATTTAAATTCAGCTCCTGCAGATGGCAGAACATGACATGAAAATACTCTAGAACTGAACCTGATTGGACCTGGACACAACAGAACCATGTGGAGTGTTAAAGTAGCCATGAACATTAAACCTGAACAAAGCTTCAGCACAGATACATGGTGTGTGGAGTGCAGTCCGACTGAAACACTTGAATTACTGCAGAATCTTGAGCTTAATACAAGATGCTTATGTATTTGTGCACATGCTCTCAAACACAGGTTTTCTGTGTTTCTGTTTTTTACCATGTTCATAGGTAAGCTTATATTTTATTTATCCCCATATATCATGTTTAAATGTTTTATAACTAGTAAAGAAATGTTTCCATGTGTGAGTGTTTTAGATTGTAAGCATGTACTGTATGTATACTGTATAATATAAAATGATAATATTCTGAAATAAATGTCCTCTTCAGGTGAGAGCACACAGGACAGCATTACTCCAACATCTTCTGCTGTCTATGGTAAAGAGGAGCAAGCAGTTACACTCTCCTGTGATTATAAATACACTGTTTCTATGAACAATCTACAGTGGTATGGACAATATTCCAATGCAGCACCAGAATTCCTCGTTCTATTGACGGAATCGGGAGGGAATCAGACAGGTGATACTCCTCATCCTCATTTGTCTGCTAAAGTTCATAAGAGTCTGAAGCGTGTGGATTTGGAGATCTCGCGTGCTTCAGTATCAGACTCTGCACTGTACTACTGTGCCTTGCAGCCCACAGTGACAGGAAAGTCAACTTCACTGTCCAAAAACCTACAGAGACCTCAAACATGAAAGTGTTAAAGAATCACAATAAGAAGAAAAGACTGGAAGCTATGCATAACATCAGCATTCTGATTATTGATCCAATAGAAATGTATGTATATAACCATATATGAATACTTTATTTGAATTGAATAGACAAAACATTCTAAGTGAATCCAAATACAGATAGAAAAGTTAGGTGTGTGTTTGAAGAAGCCACATGTTCACTCCCTCTGCAGTATTAAGTGCAGTTCTCATAAACAATAGTGGCAGGTTTGATGGTTTATTTACTTAATGACAGTGTAAAGATCACATGCTGGAATTTGATTCTGTTCTAGGAATAAAAATGTGCATATTGTACAACTCTTTTGACAAGCAGCTGATCTGATTTATTTTTATTTTATTTTATGTTTGTTTGTTTATTTTACTGAGCATGCTATTTAATGTGTTCATCATGTGTGTCTTTGCAGGGTGTTTAATATATTTTTGAGAATTACAGGATACCTGAAAGTATGTATAACTAAGAATAAGAATTGTGGAAAATAAAAACACAGTTTCCATCACACAATCAGGAAATAAATAAGCTCTACTGAAATAGTGCTCCATAATCAATTCTTGAGGTAGATGAGCTACAACAGCTAAAGACCACATCGGGTTTCATTCCTGTTCACCAAGAACAGAAATCTAAGACTACAGTAACAACCCTGTAAATGACATAATTTGGCCCAATGGCAAGAGCTGCTTACTTGGTTCACACTTAGCGTCTGGATTCCAAAAAGGTTTGAATCCCACAGGAGCCTCGATTTATTGTTAACTTGACTTTGTGTAACCGAGTTCCTTTTACTCGGACCCCAGTCCATATGAACAAGAAGGTCATCCAGTTACAGAGTACAGTGAACCTTCATTGGCGCACATCAAGCTGACTGGGAGGACCTGGCTCGTTGGTCTAGGGGTATGCTTCTCGCTTTGGGTGCGAGAGGTCCCGGGTTCAAATCCCAGACGAGCCCTGGTTTTAAATGGAATAGAGTGGTTGGGATAAAACTAATGGAAACTTGCACTGCTGGCTTGGTTCTCCCTTGGAAGCTTGTTTCTCCAGAGGTCCAAGAAGGTTCAAATCCCACTGTAATTACCTCTGAAAATTAAAGCTCCAACCTGGAGCCTATCTCTGGAATACAGGGAGCGGGATGGAGAATGTCACACTTTGTGGAGACATGAACCTCTGAAATATTAATATAATAGAGTACAGAAAGACCTCAGAATATTGTCATTTTACTAACACCATTCATCATGTTCACTGTTATATTCATGTGTCTGTGGCTTTCATTAGGTAAGTTAACATTGACCTTTTCAGAAAGGAGGGTAAAAGGTAAATCCCTATGCCACCACGTCTGTCTGCTAAAGTTGATGATAAAACTAAACAAGTGGATCTGATCATCTCCTCGGCTGCTTTTAATGTTTGATAATATACAATTAGAAGGTAATTTATTCATAATCACACTCTCTGGTATCACCCAGATGAGGATGGGTTCACATTTGAGTCTTCCTCATATCGTCTCACAGAGTTTTTTCTTGCCGCTGTTGCCTCAGAGTTGCTCATTAGGGGTAAAGTTAATTTTCAACTTTGTAATTTCTATTCTGAATTTCTGTATTTCGGTAAAGCTGCATTGAGACAGTGTCTATTGTTAAAAGTGATATGAATGAAAATGAAGTGAACTGAATTTAATTACCTTTTGGGAACAGACACAGCAAATTTACTTATGAGAGATTGGATCCAGTTTCCTATGATTTTTATCATAGGAAATTATCATAATTATTTATAAATGTACAAATAATTAAAAAAACACACAAACAGATAAAGGCTTATAGTATGGTATAGATGATGAATCTTAAAATACAACACAGCCATATTAATGACTCTACACTACAACTGCATCACTTCCTGGGTGTGTCCTTCTAGAGACGTGTAAAGTTCAGCACATACAGCACTATTATACAGAATCCTCACAGAGCTGTGTTCAGAAATGGATCAACTATACAACTTACTGTACATAGTGAGATACATACCACTGATTCTCACTCTAGTTACAGGTAATTTTCATCAGTTCATCAATTAATTAATGGAATTAACTAATATTCATAGAATTAATTCAATATTAATTAATTCATTAATTAATTTCGATATTTGTATTATATTTTTATTAATCATTTTTCAATACAACAGGCAGTTCTGCTGATAAAATTTGGCTGAAGGACAAAGATGTCAACATTGTGGGGAAGGAAACGGACAGTGTTACTCTGAGATGTTCATATGAATCAAGCAGTGGTAGCATTCTGCTTTACTGGTACAGACAATATCCTAACAGCGCACCACAGTTTTTACTGTATAAAGGTGCAAAGTCAGCAAGTTCAGCTCAGCACAACCCCTCTGGCTCTCGATTCAATACAGAAACATCCCCAGACTCTACTGAACTCACTATCAAACATCTGCAGATCTCAGATTCTGCACTCTATCACTGTGCTCTTACAGTAGTAGCACAGTGATACAGAGTCACTGAGAGACTGTACAAAAACCTATGAAATAATTCATTTGAAGTTCAACGTTTAATATCAAAGATACTTCCTTTAGCAACTTATCAGTTAACCACAGACACAAAAGACATTTGTGGTAACATATGCAGCTGAAGAAAGAGAATAAAATAAAGATGCACTGTGTCACTTGTTGCTGGTGTGTACTGTTTAAAATTTAATTCATTGTACTTTGCTGCAGTTTTTCCCCATGATTAATTCGAATGAATTTTCATTCATGTATATGTACAAACACAAATTAGGATTTGTCATGTATTCTAAGAGGCACAATATTGTACAACTTGTTTGGGGATTCACAACATTCAGAAGTGTCTAATTTAAGAGGTGTAGTATAATCTAGGGAAGGAGAATAATATTTTCAAAGGTGTCCCAAAGTAACATTGTCAACCTTGCAGAAAATATCCCAATGGCATTTTCCCCATTGTTCTCTTAAAGGTTTTGTGGAGGACAGGGGAGTCAGGGAATCAAACCTGAGGTAAATTTTATGCAGTGTGCTTGATGATTATGATACTTATGTATTTTGATTTAAAAAAAGCCCTTGTCTGGTGCCTCCATTGTCTTGGACTTCCAAATGTCATCAAAATGCAGACAAAAGCCATAAATATCATTAAAATAAGTTCAGGTGCTCTAACTGGCAGACTGTTACAGATTTGCAGTTGCAGGTCACCATGTCAACATGACAGATGAAGAATATCAATATTGTATTTATACTACACACTTATACTGATCAATGGGTACTGTATCAGTGGCCGAGCAGAAGATACTGAATCAGAAGCAGTAGGTACTGATAAAGTCATTGAAAAGTAAGGAACAGGTGTGCAGCGGTGGGGCGGTAGGGTGCATACAACGTTAACAAAAACACATGGGAACATAATTAAACCCTGCCAGACCGCCCTCTGGTGTCCTGACAGGGAAATGTCCAGCAGTCCATGACAGTAAATGCAGTCAGTCTGCCTAAAGATGTCTAAAAACTGGTTATGCTGCGTTTCTCATTCAATAAATGTCACACTTTGATCAGTTTAATTATGTCTGTGATGGACCTGTATTGCCAGAGAGAAGAGCTTACACACTCTGTACAGATGGCAGTAGATAAAGTTTTAAAATGTTTTACTGACCTAATCAGAAGATGGGAAATTTTGCCAACAGAACAAAATTCCCAGGCTGTAACACAAACATGTTAATATGACTAATTACAATATGTATTTTCATGTGTATCATTACATGAAATCCACAATGGGTTCATTCACTGATCTTCCTAAATAAAGGCTCCAGAATCATGGACACACTAGGCATAAGGAGGGAATACACCAGTGGTGGGTCATCAGTGCCAGCAAGGCCTTCTCTGCTGGCCTAAACAGCAGTGATCTGAATCACTGACTTGCATTTTAATATATTTAATATATTTTTCCATGAATGTGTATTAAATTATTCACAGTTGTCTATTCTCTAAACTTCATAGCTTTTCTCTTGGTTGCGCTGCTTCCAGTAGTGTATATTTATGATAAGAGTATTTATCCAATCATATTTCAGCCAGTGGCTGACATCATGTGTTGCCAGGGTGAAAGAAATCTGCCTTAAGGCCTTAAGAATAAATAGTGCAGGCGCCCATAGCTTAAAATAAATGGCAATGAAACTGTTAAATTAACCAATCAGATTTCGAGTTGGCGTCATTGGGTCCATCTAGCAGGCATACGATTATGTCAGCAATTTCCCGTCCTTTGATTGGATAATCAGAGAATATATACTTTGCTATTTAACGGTTGATTAGTATCTATTGCCGTGGCGTCATAATGATGGTATAGAGGTGGATTAATTCAGGAAGGACACCAGTGAAGGCCTAGGTGTGAAATGCACAGCCCACCACTGGAATATACCATATCACAGGTGTGGAAAAAGTACTGAGATTGTACATGTACGTGAAGCTTTGCACATTGTCACAATTTGTGTAAGTATTTTTATTTCTACTGAAACCAGTGCTACTTAATGAAAAGAAATTAATTTGTATTTAGTTAATGTTGACTATTTTCACGAAATGAACCAAGTTCCTGCCACTTAATATTGGCTTCCTTTCATTCCTTTCTGTTCTTTGGGCACATCCCCAAGAACACTGCTTGTTGATGTCTCCTTTCCAACAAAATGGAGTTAGTGAAATTATTACAATAGTCGTCAACTGAAAAGTTTATCATGAGCCCATAGAACAGGAAGATGTACATTTGCAGGGTACAATGAAATTGCATCAGTGCACAACTTCCCTGTCCAGGGCAATCTGGCTCATTGGTCTAGAGTTATGATTCTCGCTATGGGTGTGAGAGATCCCAGATGAGCCCTTCCTATATTGTTAAAATGTTACATGGAATAGACTGAGTGGGACAAAACTAATGGAAACTTGGAGTGCCGGCTGCTTGGTTCTCATTTGGAAGCTTGTTTCTTGAGAGGTCCAAGGAGGTGCAAATCCCATGGTGTATTTCACCAAATCACCTCTGAAAATCAAAGCTCCAACCGTGAGCCTATCCCAGGAATGCTGGGAGTAGGGTGGGTCCTTGGATTGAAGCCTCTTACAGGACACCATGCTAAAACACTCATTCACACCTAGGGGCAATCTAGATAAATCAGCTATTGGCATGTCTTGTGGCCATGGAGAGAGCATCCAAAACTCCACATAGTGAGTAATCTGTGGCTCAGAATCAAAGCAGGGATGCTGAAGATATGTCAAGGTGCTACTTATCTACTTGACTAACTAGCTGCTGTAGCTCACTAGTGTGTGTATTATTTTATGCAAATTATAAGAAAATATAGATGATTCAGAACTTAGCCAACTGCTTGCTATCGGGTTGTAGACGTAATCTGGTGACTTCACATGACTTCATCTCACAGCTAAACAGCACAGCAGGACCTTCATCAAACTGGACAAAAGAGACATGCTTTTACTTGGACCAAAGTCTGCAGTGAATTGTCGTATTGTATGCCTCTAAAATGTGCACATAATAAAAAACACCAGCATAAATGTATGCCAAAAATGATTCACTGTAAAAAAAAAAATTAGAACGTGTAGCAAGTAAGCAAAGGTTCACTAGTGAATTAAAATTAATCTGAATATATGATTGAATGCAGTTACTATACTACAGAAACAATATGGAAACAATTAGTAAAGAGATTCTCATTCTAGTGAACTGCTTAATATTATCACCAAATCTATCAAAATTTAGCCTTAACAGACTTAAACAAGCAATAAAATATATTATGAACATTCACTGCTTGTTGTTTAAACAATGGATTTAGCATATATAATGCCAGAACTGACAAAATATTATTACTAAGTAAAAGTGGGTGGAGCTAGATGTGGTAAGATACAGTTTAGAAAGTTTCACAGAGATCCTGCCATTTATACCTACTGCAAGAGAGACACAACAGTCATGTTACTCTTCTTTATTTTCATAGTTGTTAAAAACATCGGTAAGTCATTTATATTATACACAAACTTTAGATGAATGCTGGAAATGAGCTGATACCTAAACATGATTAATTAACTTACACAATGAAAGTAGAAATGTTTATGTTGTTGTAATGTTTTACAGCAGGTGCTGTTGACAGCAGCATTACACCAGAACAAACCATCATATCTTCAAGTGAAGGCAGCAACATCACACTGACCTGCACATATGATGATTCAGCTAGAAATCTCCACTGGTATCGACAAAAACCTCAATCAGAACCAGAGTTTCTGCTGCTAATTCCTAAATCCTCAGATAGTGTCACTAAAGCTGAACATGACCCAAGACTATCCACCAAAGTTCGTAAAAATAAAAAGAAAGTAGATCTGGAGATCTTTCCTGCTGCAGTATCAGACTCTGCACTGTACTACTGCACCATGGAGCCCACAGTGACACAAAACTCAAACACACTGTACAAAAAGTCAAGCTGCATGTTTTTCTCAGCAGGGGGAGATGTTTACCTGTTTCATTCAAATACACTTTTCTTTCTTAATTCTCAGATTCTGGTGTTGATTTGCTTTGAATTTCAACAATGATCCTCTTACATATGTTGGTAATGCTTATTGGTTGAACAATCAGAGAAGAAATCCTTTAAAAATAAATGTTAATCTTTAATCAAAAAAATGAATTTGTTATTCCCCTGATGTAATTAAAATGTAACACAAAGTTCAATAACAATATGTATTTAAATAATTTAGAAATAATAAATAATTTTATGCTGATTTTTCATTTAACACTGAACTAAATACTTCACTCTTCATTATTTGGCAGATTATAAAATAGCACTTGAAATCACAAGTTCTAGTTGAAATGGAAATGGTTGCTCCACTCCAGACTCTCACTGTGCTGCCACATGTTCACTCAGTCTCCACAGCACTAAGTGCAGTTCCCATAGCCAGTGGTGGCAGCTTTTAGCCCACTGACTTTAGCTAGCTTAGTAAATGACAGTGTAAAGTTTACATGTTAGAAATACTCCAAAATGCTATACTATTACAGGTATAATGATAATAAATGCTAATTCTTTGATGAACAGTTATTTCTGTGTTTATTGTGCTTGAGATCTGACGTGTTTAACATATGTTTCTGTGCAGGTTTACTTTGGTCTTGAGTCTTGAATAATAAGAATGTCCACTAGTTTGATTTCCCAGTGTGTTTTTGACATTGATTGAATACTTCAGCACTTAATTGCTGTGGGTTTTGGGAATATGTCTGTTACCCTCTGAGACCCTGCATCTGTGGAACCTGTAAAAGAAAGCAAGATTGTTTAGGAAACTTCTCAGTGAGATTTTTGTTTCAGGCCCCAAGTCACAGATGATCCTAATTATATTTGATAATAAATCTGTACTACTGTTAATAATTAGGGGTGAATCAATACTAATTTGTGAACTGCAAAGTGTTTTTGATGATGCCTAATGTTTTCACAGTGGCTTTATTAAGCAGATGGCTTTATCAATTATATTAAAATCAAATGGGTCATGACAAAGTAAAATAGACAAAGACAGAAAAGAGGCTGGTTTGTTCATCACCTCAGTGAAATACCCTCCAAACTGTCCTATTTATAATCACAACAAACAAATAAGCACACAAACAATGCCCCAATGTGTGTATATTATTTTTTTCAACCACAATATATAGTAATTTAATGATGATTTAATGTTTATAGAATAGATTGATTGTTTTCATTATTAAAAATGATATGCTGTCAGTATTTGTTTACTGTGTGCTTAGGACAGGTTCCTCATTCAAGGTTGACTAGAACTCATTCATTAATGCACTGATTTTTTTTACTGTTTTGTCATAGAATCATTTTATAAAAGTATTTTGGTTTCAAATATTATCTTGTGATTAATAATCAAGTATTTAAGTAAATTCAAGGTCATATTGTGTGTTTACTCCCCTGATAGGACACAATGTAGGACTTTCTTTATGACCAATTCAGTAGAGTTGAGTTTTATGACTGCTTTCAACATCCTTGTGGGAAAAAAAAAAACAAGGCAATCTGTGGCAATCTCCATTAAAATATTCTTATTTTATTAATGAGAAAGAGAGATGAACAATGTTGTTCCTCTTCGTGGTGTTTTTCACTCTTGCTGATGTTGGTAAGTCATATACACTGCACACAAAATATTATTTTTTCTAATTAAGAAGACACAATTTTCCATGTGAAATGTGTCATTTATGATTAAAATATCACAATATTGTTGTAATGTTTTTATAGCAGAAGCTGCTGACAATAACATTAAACCAGATCAAACCAATGTATTTTCAATGGAAGGCAGCAACATCTCACTGTCCTGCACATATACTGGATCAGTTGACAGACTCCACTGGTATCAACAAAAACCTGGATCAAGACCTGAGTTTCTGCTGCTAACTGATGAAAGTGGTAGTTATGTCACTGAGGCTCAACCACCTCATCCACGATTGTCCATAAAACCAGATAAAACGAGTAATAAAGTGTATCTGATCATCTCCTCTGCTGCTGTATCAGACTCTGCTCTATACTACTGTGCTCTGAGGCCCACAGTGACAGGAAATCCAGCTGCACTGTACAAAAACTTTCACACAGTTCTGTTATATTGAAAGAAGTTTTGCCAGTGCTTTAGAGAAAGTTACATGTCCTTTTGGGGGATTCTCTCTTTCTCTCTACTGATCAGGGTCATGGTTGATATGGAGTTTGTCCCACACATGAGGTAGGAAACACCCTGAATGGGATGTCAGTCCTTTGCAGAGCTCCATACACAAACCCTTTCACATACTTATTTACACATAGTGAATTTATTAGTAAATTTATTACTGTCATGTTTTTTGGAGGTGATGCAAAACTGTACACAAACTGACAGTCACCTGAACTCATCATCAAACTGGGGATCCTGAAGCTGTGATGCAGCAACACTACCTGCTGTGTCACTGTGCTATCACACTGTTAAAATCCTTCTGCTTAAAGTGTTTTCTTGTAGTGTGGTGTTGTGTCATTGTTATAATAAAGAACAATTACTTATTTTAAGTATTATGTATTTTGACAGCCCAACTTTAACAAGCCATAAATATATTTCACCAAGCAATGTTTAAATCTTTTATTTACTTTATAATCCTGCATAGGCTGTTGTCACTGAACCTTTCATACTACACAATTGTAATTGCATGTGATAAGTTTATTGGTGTAATAGGGGTGTGTTCACTACATGCTCACTCACAGATAATGTTCACACACTACACTATCTTTTACCTGCTGATGTGTGTCTGACCTTTAAATCCCTTTTTTTCATGAAAATGTGTGTGTGTGTGTGTGTGTGTATGTGTGAGAGAGAGAGAGAGAGAGAGAGAGAGAGAGAAATTTTAAATTGCTAAATTATAAAACTATTTATTAGTGTGTTAAGGTTTTTCTCTTCAGTGAACACAAGATGGCGCAGTCACTTATCTTATTGTGGGTCTAGAACTAGAGCACCACACAACCTGCTCACATTCTCTGAGATGATGTTGCTACTTTTCACAGTAAACAATTGTGACATAGAGTTTACTTGTTATTCTACTAAATAGTTTATTTATATTCTTCTTTATAATGGGCAGTTTAGCAGATTAAATTGGGCTGACCGATGAAGATGCCAACATTGTCAGAAAAGAAACAGACACTGTTATTCTAAAATGTTCATACGAGTCAAGCAGTGATTACACTGAGCTTTACTCTTCTTTTCCTTTCACCAACTTAAGAGCCCTGCTTTTCTCACAAGATGGAGATATTTACACTTTTACATTCACTTCATCATCAACCTGTATCATTAACCATCATTTAACCAAACAGCTAGTTTGTTGTGTAACTGGTTATTATTGCATGGAACCAGTGGACACTGTGGATCAGAAACCCAGTAAATGCTCTGTTCTGGACATTCTTGTACCATTAAAGTTCGAATATTAATGCTATATTTGATTTATTTGGATTATTTTAGATGGAATCTGAAAAATACAACATCACTTCCTGGGTGTGTCCTTCTAGAGACGTGTAAAGTTCAGCACATACAGCACTATTATACAGAATCCTCACAGAGCTGTCTTCAGAAATGGATCAACTATACAACTTACTGTACATAGTGAGATACATACCACTGATTCTCACTCTAGTTACAGGTCATTTATTTTTCATCTGTTATAATAATTATTACAATGATATTTAATCTGTTTATAAATTATATTGATTAATTACCATTTGTATTAATCTAGTCATTTTTTTATTTTTTATTATATGATTTGCAAAAAATACTTCACTGATATATTTCTTTATGTTCTTCTTACACCAGGCAGTTTTGCAGATAAAATTGGACCAAAGGATGAAGATGCCAACATTGTCAAGAAAGAAACAGAGACTGTTACTCTGAAATGACTGATGGCTACATTGGCTAGATGGCTAAATTATTGTATTAAAACTATTTAATACACTAACATAAAAATGTGTATTTTTTTCCAAATTACATTTGTATCGCTTGATCCTCTCTCACTGCCTGAAATGGCTTTCTTGAAAATAACTTTATCAGACCTCTTAAAAGTCGACATGCCAATTCGAATCAATTATAATACTAAGACTTGTCTCCTGAAACCTTTTTTTTTTAAATGAATGTATTGACAGACTGAAACACCAACTGGTGTAATGATGTAACTTATGAAGAGTCACTGAGAACATCAGTAAATGAATTTAAGCGAATCTTTTTGGCGAACAGAATCAAAAGATCCCACAATTCCTCTTCTTATAATAAAGGATTTATCAATACACAGACATTTTAAAACATTTCATTTTTATAACTTTGAATTTGTCTTTTATTCTGCTGAATAAACTACTACATAGAAGTAGAAACTGCAGTAAAATAAAGCAAACCAAAACCTGATTCGGAAATAAACTAGGCTAGGCTATGCTAAGCTAGTTTAGGCTAGGCTAGGCTAGGTTAGGCTAGGCAAACAAACGTGCGTCAAACAGAAGCTAGGCAATTACAAGGTACAGCAAAGGAGCTTAACTCGGGAAGCTAATTCCTGTGTCACTACTCACATAACACTAAACAGGTGAACCAACTGAACAGGGGAAATAAACATAGAACCAAAATAGAATTCAACTCTATTGTTCAGTGCTGCCCTCTGGTGGTCTAGCAAGGAAATATCCATGATATATATGTGTGTGTGTGTGTGTGTGAAATGTATGTGAGGTGGTATTATTCCCACATGAATTTATAAAACTCACAGCATAGTTAAGGTTAGCTCTTTATTAGTTTGAGATTAGTACATGCATTAGTTCAGAATTAACATGTACTGGAGTACAAGGTTATGGGATGATTGATTTTTGGGACGGTGATTTTTTAAGCAGAATAATGATATTAATAAGAAATCAAATGAGATTGATTAAAAAATAATAGACACAAGAAAGAAAAGAGGCTGGTTTGTTCCTCACCTCAGTGAAATACTCCCCAAAATGTTTGTAATCCTATTTAACAAACAGGCTTCAAAATAAACAAATAACCCAAAATATCCCAAAGTAGATGCACTATTTATAATCCACACAACAAAGTATTTTCTAATTCAATTATTGATTAATGTTATGAAATGGAATAAATATTTCTCCTTATTAAAAATCTTTCATTCTGTTATTGTTTGTTTACTGCATGTTCAGGACAGGTTCCAAATGAATGTAAAGCCAGGATGTTTCAATAAGAATCAACACTAACATCACTGACACTGTCATGTGATGCTTTGGGGTGGAGCTTCATGAACCTTTATGATGTTAACATATCAGAGTAAAGAAAGCATATTTTCAATCAGCTGAGACCAGTCATCATGTTCACTGTTATATTCATGTATCTGTGGCTTTCACTGGGTGAGTAAACATTTTTATTATTGCAAAATACAATATTCTTAGATATGAATGAACACATGTTTTTTAAAAAGTAGCAAATTGTGAGTATGTCACCTTCAGGGTCCTGATTAGGACAAGTGGGCTCTTACTGGAGCAAAGCTCAAGGCTTGTTTCTGCCCGGTCTCGAAAGTCTAAACGGAACAGCAATGTCCACCAGTTGCATTTGACAGGCTTTGGCCAGAGTTCTTTGGTGAGAGCTCTTTCCGATTTCCAATTGCGGTGTAAGTGATGGCTTGCGGCCTGCAGCAAAAGCCCCTACGCGCTGCTTGATTTGAAGTAGACACTTGTTCATTTTCTATGCACTAAAGCGCATTTCAAACTAGGCATCACATTGTGGAGAAACTGCTCCAGTCGCCTTCAGGGTGCCGATTAGGACGAGTGGACGCATACTGAAGCAAAGCTCAAAAGCCTTGGGTTGTTTCTGCCCGGTTTCGAACCGGGGGCCTTTCGCGGGTTAGGAGAATGTGATAACCACTACACTACAGAAACTACAAAGAAGCTGTTCGGGCTCTCATCTTCAAAATAAATCAATTAAACCAAAAAAGAAAACAGAAAAAAAAAGACAATATCAAGACCTTTGTTCGCCAGTGCAAATGAGCAGAAAACGTGAAAACAGTCACGCTACAGAAACTATGTTGGAGTGGGGCCGGACCTCAGTTTCAGCTTGTTCCCAAAGGCACGGGTCCTACAGAGCGCAAAACTCGAGTCTTATTCGACGCAAAGCACAAGCCCCTGACCACCAAAAGATGTTTCTGCCCGGGGAACTTTCGCGTGTGAGGCGAACGTGATAACCACTAAACTACAGAAACAGAAGCGAAGGAAAGCGTTTCCTTTCAGCGGGGGAACCGCAAAGTAAGTAAATAAATAAATAATCGATCAATGCAAAGGCTTAAGCGTTCCTTCAACCGAGTAATGAGTGCACGGCCCCAGGCGTTGGTTCGATTCCCGGCCAACACACGACCTTTAAGCCGCATGTTGGAGCGTGGCAAATGTACGAGGACCGCCCTTGAAAAGGCAAACGGAACAGAAAAGTCCGCCAGCTGCGTTTAGCAGGCTTTGGCAAGAGTGTGACGAAGGCTTCTCTGCTTGTGAGAGGTCTTTCCACAAGTGATTTCCACTTGTGTTCTAAGTGGTTGCTTGCTGCCTGAGGCCAAAAAAAAAAAGCCCTACTTGTTGCTCGACTCGAACAAGCAAACACTTGTTCATGCACTAAAGCCCATTTGAAGCTAGGCACCACATAGTGGAGAAACTGCTCTAGTCACCTTCAGGGTCCTGATTAGGACAAGTGGGCTCTTACTGGAGCAAAGCTCAAGGCTTGTTTCTGCCCGGTCTCGAAAGTCAAAACGGAACGGCAAAGTGCACCAGTTGCATTTGACAGGCTTTGGCCAGAGTTCTTTGGTGAGAGCTCTTTCCGATTTACAATTGCGGTGTAAGTGATGGTTTGCGGCCTGCAGCAAAAGCTCCTAAGCCCTGCTTGATTTGAAGTATACACTTGTTCATTTTCTATGCACTAAAGCGCATTTCAAACTAGGCATCACATTGTGGAGAAACTGCTCCAGTCGCCTTCAGGGTGCCGATTAGGACGAGTGGACGCATACTGAAGCAAAGCTCAAAAGCCTTGGGTTGTTTCTGCCCGGTTTCGAACCGGGGGCCTTTCGCGTGTTAGGCGAACGTGATAACCAATACACTACAGAAACTACAAAGAAGCTGTTCGGGCTCTCATCTTCAAAATAAATCAATTAAACCAAAATAGAAAACAAAAAAAAGACAATATCAAGACTTTTGTTCGCCAGTGCAAATGAGCAGAAAACGTGAAAACAGTCACGCTACAGAAACTATGTGGGAGTGGGGCCGGATCTCAGTTTCTGCTTGTTCCCAAGGCACGGGTGCTACAGAGCGCAATACTCGAGTCTTATTCGACGCAAAGCACAAGCCCCTGACCACCAAAAGAAGTTTCTGCCCGGTTTCGAACCGGGGACCTTTCGCGTGTGAGGCGAACGTGATAACCACTACACTACAGAAACAGAAGCGAAGGAAAGCGTTTCCTTTCAGCGGGGGAACCGCAAAGTAAGTAAATAAATAAATACTCGATCAACGCAAAGGCTTAAGCGTTCCTTCAACCGAGTAATGAGTATGCGGCCTCAGGCGTTGGTGGTATAGTGGTGAGCCTAGCTGCCTTCCAAGCAGTTGACCCGGGTTCGATTCCCGGCCAACGCACGACCTTTAAGCCGCGTGTTGGAGCGTGGCAAAAGTACGAGGGCTGCCCTTGAAAAGGCAAACGGAACAGGACAGTCCGCCAGCTGCGTTTAGCGGGCTTTGGCAAGAGTGTGTCGAAGGCTTCTCTGCTTGTGAGAGGTCTTTCCACAAGTGATTTCCACTTGTGTTCTAAGTGGTTGCTTGCTGCCTGAGGCCAAAAAAAAAAACAGCCCTACTTGTTGCTCGACTCGAACAAGCAAACACTTGTTCATGCACTAAAGCCCATTTGAAGCTAGGCACCACATAGTGGAGAAACTGCTCTAGTCTTGTCCTGATTAGGACAAGTGGGCTCTTACTGGAGCAAAGCTCAAGGCTTGTTTCTGCCCGTTCTCGAAAGTCAAAACGGAACGGCAAAGTCCACCAGTTGCATTTGACAGGCTTTGGCCAGAGTTCTTTGGTGAGAGCTCTTTCCGATTTACAATTGCGGTGTAAGTGATGGCTTGCAGCCTGCAGCAAAAGCCCCTACGCGCTGCTTGATTTGAAGTAGACACTTGTTCATTTTCTAAGCACTAAAGCGCATTTCAAACTAGGCATCACATTGTGGAGAAACTGCTCCAGTCGCCTTCAGGGTGCCGATTAGGACGAGTGGACGCATACTGAAGCAAAGCTCAAAAGCCTTGGGTTGTTTCTGCCCGGTTTTGAACAGGGGGGCCTTTCGCGTGTTAGGCAAACGTGATAACCACTACACTACAGAAAATATAAAGAAGCAGCTCGGGCTCTCATCTTCAAAATAAATCAATTATTACAGCTGGCATTATTGATATTAGAGAAATACGCTGATCAGCTGCTGTTCAGAGCAGTTCTGTATCTAAGCAGGTGCTCAGTGTAATCTATAGAGTGTACAGATTTGCTGGGTTTCCTTTATAATTGCTAAAATGGTCACTCTGACATCTCTTGGTGGGGACATGTTTTTTAAAATGGCAAGGTTAAAGCTAGGTAGAACCTAGGGAAAGTTTTGTAGACTCAAGAATATAAATAGCATAAATAGAGGAAAAGAAAGATATGTTTCTTGATGAACACAAGATGGCGATCTTATGGTCTGACAAGTACAAGAGCACCTTCTGTAATATAGGCTCTGCCTGTTCTTCTATCATTCATACTGCACAAATATTTAACCCTTGCCATTGTTAATCTCAGGAGCTAAACTAATTTCAGACATATAAAACAACTGTTCACTTTAGACTAAAGTGTTTTTTTTCTGATTCAACATTAAAGTCCATGGAGAAGAAAGGGGGATTTGTTCATCTCCTCTGCAACTGTATCAGACTCTGCACTATGCTACTCTGCTCTAACCCTAACCCACAGTGACAGGAAATCCAGCTGCACTGTACAAAAATTTTGACAGTTCTGTTATATTGAAAGTTTTACTGAATTGAAGATACATGTTTTAAGGTTTTTCTTCTTGATAAAAAACCTGAACAGACTGTGCTGGTTCAGCACCATCAATGTTTTGGATAGCAGAGGAGCACATGGCTGCGGTGTGGAGCGAGTGAAGCATGGCAAAGCTGTTGGAGACCGAAGAAATGAAATGAAAATGAATGAAATGAAACAGCCTTTATTTTTCACATATACATTACAGTGAAATTCTTTCTTCGCATATCCCATCCTTGGAGGTTGGGGTCAGAGGGCAGGGTGCCCCTGGAGCAGAGAGGGTTAAGGGCCTTGCTCAAGGGCCCAACAGTGGCAACTTGGCAGTGCTGGTGCTTGAACCCCTGATCTTAACCACCTGAGCCACCACTGCCCCTAAAGGATCATGTCAGAAGTGGGATTCGAACCCACACCTCCATTCAGAGACCAGAATCCTCCTTACATCAGGGGGAAGGTTTGAACCTTGAGTCTGGCGCCTTAGACCGCTCGGCCATCCTGACACTTAGGGAACACATCCCTAAGCCATTGCACTCGTCACTGCTCCACCGTACCTGGACCCCTTTCAGCCCCTTTCAGCCATCAACCATCAACCATGGCTGTGTAACCATGTTTTCCCTATTTTGCTCCTTTTTCTATTTTCACTGAATTTTGTACTCAAAGATTCTTTTTTTCCCTATGTGCACCAAATAAATACACTGTGAATTTTAACCTTCGCTGTCTCATGTATGTCTGTTAAGCCCTCACTGCCTGAGTAGCTACAACCTGTATTCTCTAATGAGTTAAAGTCATAAAGTTTCTTCCTCATGTCATCTCAAAGGTTTCCTCCATGTAACTGTTCCCTTTCGGTTACTCATGATTGATTTAAATCTACAATTGCAAAGTATTTCATTAAATTAAAGTTTCTGACTCTGTTCACGTTCATTACATTAAAGTATCTATAATTATTTAATGAACCTGTTTACCCAAATAAGTAGCTAAAAAAATTTAACAACCATGAAACCAGGACAACAGAGAAACTAGTTTCACCAAGAAAAGATAACATGGGACATGCCAAAGAAATGAACAAGTGGGCCAGAAATAAAACTAGATTAGTGACCAAAAACACATTTCCTCTTGAATCCGTTCATTTATCAGCATCTACATACTATATTCTGATTGTACACATGGATATATCGCCAACATACTGCATAATCTATTGAAAGACATACTGCAAAGAAATATACATTTTTAAGTGCTTATATATTTTTTTCACATTTTGTACTGTTACAACCTGGACCTGAAATGAACTTAACTGGGATTACACAGTATATCATGATTATATATATAATACTGTATATTAAATCATGTTTGTTGACTTATTTTGCCACCTATTGGGATAATAGAGATAAGATAGTGTTTTTCCCCCTGAATGTTTTCATTCAATTACTTTCAGAAATGATCATGATTTATAACAAAATTCATTTTTGTGGGCCATATTAGCCAATATCAAGCTATGAACATGGACTTCGAGCAGTGACAGACTGTAAAATTAAATTCTAACAGCAACATACTGTTTTTCCAAACAGTACGATACAGTAACATACTTGTAAAATCTTAAGCAGGTTACCATAGAATTTAACAGTAATATACAGTATTTTCTTTTTGTGGTATAGACCAGTCAAACACATGCACTGTAAAAAGTAATTGTTGAATCTACTCAAGAAAAACTTGTAAATTTAACTGACTTTAGAAAATTTGTTGATTTAAATTGATTAGACTGTGTAGTGTGAACTAAACTTAAGAGTACTTAAGAGTATTTATTTATTTATTTATAGGTTCTGGGTCTTTTTCCCCTTTGCGCTATAAAATAACCTGGAAACCAGTAAGATTTAAGCTTATTGCCAATCAGCTGCTGCTACATCACAATCCACCATATTTGTATGAACAGAGCTTGATATATTTACTGGCCTTTGGTTAAGTTTCAGCATAGGACGAAACAATTACTATTACAATTATTATTACTATCACAATTAGAATTACTCTTCTAATTTCTTAAACACGCTTTTGTCTCATGCATGCGCAATGTGACAGAACACAGGTGTTTGGAGAAGACATTGACGAAGAAGAACTCAAAGAACAGCACGTTTTAGGGATGTAGTAGAATGACTAGGTATGCTCACAATGATCTGTTTATAAACATCAGTGTCTCTTACAACTTAAATACAATTTTATTTGCTAGTTGTGTGGAAAGAGGAAAAGACATAAAAAGGCACACTGAAGTAGTTTTATGTCAAATGCGACCAGTGCTACGTTGCAAAAATCAACTTTTACTGAACACTTGTTTTATTACATTTCTAAGCTATTTTAATCGGTTGTAAGTTCATGGTTTATCATTAATGATATGTAAAAACCTGTGCGGCCTTTATGAACATTCTTTCTAGAAAGTTTGATCCGCACGTGTGGTTCACATGGAAATGAACAACATGATGCCTGAATTAAGATAGCTTAATTAACAAGCATGTACCATATTTTGTGTTTTTTATTTAGTGTGTGCTTATTTTGGGGACTTAAATTCATGCAGTGGAAGTGTAGGTTTTGCTTGTTTTCGTGTGAAAAGTGGGCTCAGCTGTTGAAACACTACAGAATAAAACATGGAAGCTACACTAGAAGTACTCAAATTCCATGTCTCTACACAGATTGTCTGTGCTCATTCAAATCATTTAATGCAATAAGTGTACACTTAACAAAACATCTTTCACATCAGGCACATGGTAGCCTATCCAGTCCATGTGATAACATCCCTTTGATATTTCACTGCCCACTTTGCAGTTTTGAGGCGCCCTGCACAGAGTCTATTTTTTTTCTCATTTGCGGCAGCATCTCAAAAATCATAGAACTGTGCAGTTTCCCTACAACAATTGCAATTTTGAGAGCAATATCTACTCTACATTTAATTCCCATAAATGTAGAGAGCATGGAGCATTTGATCAGAGGCAGTTAAAATCTGACATTCTCTTGTATGTTGCTACACACAGTGTAGATAATGTGAAACAAGAACAGCCCTTGAGCGCTGATCCTGTAGATGAACTTTTGGAGATAAATGATATAGAGATTGAAAACTTTGATGAATTGCGTCCTCAGTTGGAGCCTCACTCTTTCTCAAATTATAGCCTCACTCTCTCAAAATGCAGGTGATTTTGCATGTTTCTGATTTGGCTGCACAGGAAATAATTCAACATATAAATCAAATTTTACTTCTTTCATCTTGACAATGACCAAAGATGGTGAGCCTCTTTCCACAATAAGCAGAGGAGCATCATATTTTCAGAGTGAATTTCTGATTGCCATGCCAGTTGAATACAAGCTTGATTCAGAGTCAGTCTCTTATGTGCCAGTTCTGCAAATGTTGCAGAAAATGCTAAACTGGGCTGACATTCTATATAGGGTTCTTTGCAATGATCGATTAGTTAATGAATTTAAGACTTACAGAGATGGCACTCAAGATTCAAGATTCAAGAAGCTTTATTGTCATTTCAACCACATATAGCTGACGCAGTACATAGTGAAATGAAATAACGTTTCACCAGGACCTGCTGCTACATAAACATACAACAACATAGAGTAAAAATAACAACACAGAGCTAGGACAGAAGTTTGTCTTAGCCACATAAAGTGCACAGTGTGCAGCTAGGTGCAAACAGATCGAAGACAAGACAGTGCAAAAATAATAAATACAAACAAAAGGCAACACAAAAACACAGGACACTTAGTGCCGAAAAGAAAGAAAAGAACATGTGTAATGGAATATAAGTGAAATAAAATAAGATAAAAAGAAATGATGTAAAAAATATTGTGCAAAAAAAAATTCAACAGCAGCAGTTGAGGTAGTGCAAATAGAAATAAACATAAGTATAACTATAGCAGCGTATGACAGGTAGTGGTAGTGCCACAAGTAATGAACAATTTAAATTATGTGTGTGTGTATGTGTGTGTGTGAGTGTATCCATCCAGGTGAGAGAGAGAGAGAGAGAGAGAGAGAGAGAGTGTGTGTGTATGTGTGTGAGACAGACAGAGAGTTTTGTACAGTTCAGTCTTGAGTGTGTGTGTGTGTTTATGTGTGTGTGTGAGAGAGAGTTGTTCTACAGTTCAGTCCTGGGTGTTGAGGAGGCTGATGGCTTGAGGAAAGAAAATGTTCAACAGTCTGGTTGTGAGGGCCCGAATGCTCCGGTACCTCTTTCCAGATGGCAGGAGGGTGAAGAGTGTGTGTGAGGGGTGTGTGGGGTCAGCCACAATGCTGTTAGCTTTGCAGATGCAGCGTGTGGTGTAAATGTCCGTGATAGAGGGGAGAGAGATTCCGATGATCCGATGATTGCGATCCGAGACGGTGCAGTTCCCAAACCAGGCAGTGATGCAGCTGCTCAGGACGCTCTCGATGGTCCCTCTGTAGAACACAGTCAGGATGAGGGGAGGGAGATGGGCTTTCCTCAGCCTCCTCAGGAAGTAGAGGCGCCGCTGGGCTTTCTTGGTGATGGAGCTGGTGTTGAGTGACCAGGTGAAGTTCTCTGCCAGATGAACACCAAGGAATTTGGTGCTCTTGACGATCTCCACCGAGGATCCATCGATGAACAGCGAAGAATGGTCACTCTGTGCTCTCCTGAAGTCAACCACCATCTCTTTAGTCTTGTCAACGTTCAGGGAGAGGTTATTGGCTCTGCACCAGGCTGTTAGATGTTGCAGCTCCTCTCTGTAAGCTGACTCATTGCTCTTACTGATGAGACCCACCACAGTTGTGTCATCGGCGAACTTGACAGTGTGGTTGGATCTGTGCATTGCTGCACAGTCGTGAGTCAGCAGAGTGAACAGCAGTGGACTGAGCACACAGACCTGAGGAGCTCCAGTGCTCAGTGTGGTAGTGCTGGAGATTCTGTTCCTGATCCGGACAGACTGAGGTCTCCCAGTCAGGAAATCCAGGATCCAGTTGCAGAGAGAGGTGTTCAGGCCCAGCAGGCTCAGCTTCTCAATCAGCCACTGAGGGATGATTGTGTTGAATGCTGAACTGAAATCTATGAACAGCATTCGAACGTAGGAGTCTTTACAGTCCAGGTGTGTGAGGGCAAGATGGAGGGTTGTGGTGATGGTGTCATCCGTGGAGCGGTTAGGACGATACGCAAACTGCAAGGGGTCCAGTGAGGGTGGAAGCTGTGACTTGATGTGCCTCAGGACGAGCCTCTCGAAGCATTTCATCACAATTGGTGTGAGTGCGACGGGTTGATAGTCATTGAGGCAGGAAACCGTAGACTTCTTAAGCACAGGGACGATGGTCATTGTCTTGAGGCACATTGGGATGATGGAGCTGCTCAGCAAGATGTTGAAGATGTCAGTGAAGACATATGCCAGCTGCTCCTCACACTCCCTCAGCACTCTGCCAGGAATGTTGTCTGGTCCAGCAGACTTCCGTGGGTTAACTCTGCATAGAGTTCTCTTCACATCAGCTGTGGTGAGACAGAGCACCTGGACGTTTGGAGGAGGGATGGTCTTCCTCGCTGTTGTGTTGTTCTGTGCCTCAAACCGAGCGTAGAAGTCGTTCAGCGCATCTGGAAGGGAGTCGTCACTGTCACAGGCAGGTGGTGATGTTCTGTAGTTGGTGATCGCCTGGATGCCCTGCCACATGTGCCGGGAGTCTCCGCTGTTCTGGAAGTGGCCATGGATTCTCTCAGTATCAAGAAAATGACTTTTTCAACACTGAGACCTTCAGGATTGTCCTAGGTCTTTATTTTTGATGAATTTGAGCTTGCCAATCCCCTTGGCACTTCTCAAAAGAAACATAAAATATTTGCTCTCTATTGGGTTCTAGCCAACCTTTCCTCAAAAGATCTTTCATCACTTCAGTCAATTCAGCTAGCATTTTTATGCAGAGCTAGTGCAATTTAACATCATGGTTACAAAGACATCTTGCACCCACTTGTTAGGGACCTTGAAACTCTTGAAAAGCATGGTGTATATTTTGAACAGTTAGGAGACTGTTTGAAAGGAAGTTTGCTTTTTGTTTCATCTGATAATCTGGGTGCACATTCTTTTGCAGGACTACAGGAGAGTTTCAGTGTTGAGCACCCATGTCGGTTCTGCTTTGCAAAGAGGAGTGAAATCCAGGAGAAGGAGGTCTGGTCGGGAACATGGTGTGAAAGGTGGCTGTGTGTTAAGTGAAAGGTTGGAACATTTTCACACAGTTGGTGGTTTTCCACCTGACATAATGCACAACCTTATGGAGGGTGTCATCCCTATTGAAATGTCCTTGTGCATTAATGATTTGGTATCAAGGAAATTAATATCTCTTGAATCCCTGACTCAAGCTATCAAGCAGTTACCTTACAAATTCTCAGACAAAGTTTATCAGCCTCAGATCATCCCAGGCACATTTGCCTCATAAGGTACCACTGGGGGTAATGCCCATGAGAATTGGGCATTTATTAGACTTCTGCCCCTCATGGTGGCCCTTGATATCCTGTCCTCACAGCATCATCTGTGAGCATTGATGGAATCAAGTATAATCCAGATATGGTTGTATCTGTTGGTACTTTTCCAGGCCTGTCTGATTTCAGACAGTTTTTTCAAAATTCTTGTCATCAACAGTGCTGTTCTGTTTGTGTGTAAAGATCTGACATGTTGGTACATTCAGCACCTGCGTTCTTTTGAACTTTGCTGTCATGTGCTATCACTGACAATCACCAAACTCTTATAAACTTCGGGGAAGGACCTGTGTTACACTCCAACATTATATCATATGCTGAATGAATGATAATTCAGGCTTAAAGAGACTTGAAATTATTGAAAAATTGTTTACTCTCATTCTTACTTGGAAGACAAAAAGGCTTATTTTTGAAATGATTTCTGATTGCTGATGTCTGACTACTATGTAAGAAGATAGCAAGCATTGCTTCTCAAACTTCAGGAGGACACAAAAGCATCATATAATTTCATTCAACTTCAAGTGTTTGAATAGTATCAATGGGTTTATTAAGAAACAAACTGAAATGTAATTCATTTTCTTTAAATGGTCATATCCTGCATGCACTCCTGAGAGAGCAGCAGTTAAATGCTATTCTATGTGAAGGGTTGATCCAGTGAAATGGATTATATATTGAAGTTGATTTCTCAGCAAACCAATTTATTTGCCTTAAATGCTTGGACTGTATGGCAGATGTCACATTAAATTATTAATTATTTTGTGTACTTTTTAAAGTACATTTAAACAAGGATGAGTGAAACTTTTCAAATCATTTTTTTCAAAGGATGGGTTTAGAATTATGCAATTGGACAACTGTTTTTCTGTTGAAGCTATTACTTTAATTTAAGAAAACCAACCCAATTCTTTAACCTTTGTAGAGAGAATAAATATGGAGACAAGGACTGTACTCTGAGTTATAGTTTGTGAAAATGACATCAGAAAAATCATACTTCCTGCGAAACCACAGACAGTTGACTCCCTGATGGAGCAACTTGAAGAAAAGCTTCAGTATGAAGATCCAGAATTCAGCAATTCCCTTGTGAATCTTACCTACATTGCTGACTTGCCAGATAAGCCCACATGGAACAGTGATGACAACAACCCCTAACACAGCTGACACTGAAGTCCTGTCTGTGGCTTCTGATGATCATTCATCTCATAGTCTATGGACTGCATGGCCAGAATATTTTGAGATCCCTACTTTTCCTGTTGACGTTGAATACAGATTACATCAGGGAAATCTACAATACATGCGAGATAAAACATATCTACAAGTGTCAGGAGAGCTCATCTAAGGGGCGGAATAGGTGGTATGATAGCCTCAGATGGAAAATGGGTAACTACCACTCAAAACTGCATCAAGCTGGATGTTTGGAGATATCCATAAATGGTTGGAAAAGAAGGGGACAGCAGCCTCAGAGAAACATCACAAGTCCCAAGAGGTTTGAAATCAACTTTCTACCGAACTTCCCTGATGGTGAAGATGAAGCCAGCATGGAGTCTAAAAGGAAGGAGATGGTGGAAGACATGAAGAAACGTCATGTTAATTCTGCACTAGCCCAGAACATGAATTCTACATTTGCCTTGTGTAGAAAGGAACTGATAGAGAAGGAACCTGCAGTGAAGAATACAGTGGAAAGGTGGCCAGCCCTTTTCACACAGAGTCAGGTGAATAAATATTCTTGGTTTTATGGATCATTAAAGAAATAGTTCACCCAAAATTAAAACTGTCATTTACTCAGATAGTTTCAAACCTGTATAAATGTTTTAGTTCTGCTGAACACAAAAGAACGTATTTGTAAGAATTTCAGTAACCAAACAGATCTCATCCCCCATTTACTTCCATAGTATTTATTTTTCCTATTACGGTAGTAAATGGGGGATGAGATCTGTTTGGTTACTGACATTCTCACAAACATCTTCCTTTGCGTTCGGCTGGACAAAGACATTTATACAGGTTTGGAAAAACCAGAGGGCAAGTGAATGATGACAGAATTTTATCCAAACTTAAGAAGATTTTGCACCAGATTAAAAATGATGTAAGCTCCTCACACACATCACAATTTTTTTTTATATTAAAACAACTGTTGCTTTTGCTGTTGTTCTTTGCTTTGTGTTGTGTTAGTGCCATGAGCGCTATTAAATAATAATTTTCATAACTTTGCAGAAATCCAACATCAACGTGAGACGAACAGCCGTTCTCTATGGATTACCATTCCTTCTTGGAGAGGACCCCACCGATTTTTACAAGACCTGTTTTGTAAGTAGTTTCGACAGGCAAACTGCTCTTTAAACAGTTTTGAGATCTAAACAGTACGGAAACTGAAACACAGAAGGGGTAGAGCAGGGGTAGGTCCTAGAGAGCCGCAATCCTGCAGAGTTCAGCTCCAACCCTAATCAAACACATCTGAACAAGCTAATCAAGGTTTTCAGGATTACTAAGGCTACAGGCAAGCAAATCTTTTTTTCAGGGTTGGAGCTGAAATCTGCAGGACTGCTCTCTAGGACCGAACTTGCCTACACCTGGGGTAGAGAAAAGAAAGTAAAGATAAATTAAGAAAAAAAGACAGTAAGAAGACATTTTATAATACATAAAGAAAAGAAAGAAAAACAATAGTAAGAAGGACAATAAACAGGAGGTTGGAAATTTAGACAGGTAGGAAGAATAAAGAGATGAAGTCAGTAAAAGAGGTAAGAAAGTACAGTAAAATAAATATAAAATACAGAAAGGAGATTAGATTGAAAGAAAGAAAATTTTTTTAAAAATTCAGTCAATTCTCCTCCATAATTATGTATTTTGATAACTTTTCAAATATCAAATTGTGAGTTTTAGAATAGGTTTTAATTTATATAGCTGGCCTTCCGTTTGATTTATTGTCTTTTCATGCAGTGGTTTGAATGTCTGTATTCGTTCCTGCATCCACTGCTGTGTCCTGATTGAAAAGGCCTGTACATTTAGACATATTGTAGTGTTATTAATTTTGTTTCACATTTTACTGTGAGTATATGCTCTTAAAAGATGTTTTGTGTCTTACTTTGACCTTATTTTTGCTATATGCCCTGTTTTTAGGACTGTGATGACAATGAAGAAATGTCCGAAATTGCAATTGGAATTTTGACTGGTGATTCCCGAGCACTCTGCAACTGCAACACTACCCTACTCCCTGCATCTTGATGCCAAAACAACAGCTATCATTTTGGAAGGTACCATGGTTGTGGATGATGTGGAAAATCTTCCACAAGCAATGTGTCTGCTCTTTGGACTGATTTATGATCTAAACTTAGAGTATCCTGCAGCTCTGAAGAGTACATTTGATTTCATACAGAGAGTGATTTTGTCTCTTGGCCACAAGTCACTCAAACCTAAAATCCAATCACTAAAAAATCGCCTGATGCAGTAATAGTAAAATCATTGCTATGATGTGATTTTTTCCCCCATGGTAAACCATTCCTGAGTTGAGCTAGCACTTATGATGGGGCGGCGGGAGGAAATGTACAGTACATCATCTTTTTTGGAGAACAGGACATGTTTAGGCTTACATCCTGCTTCGTGTTAAGGTGTAAATTAAGTAGCCATCTAGAACACCATAAGTGCGCAAGATCCTATCTGGTTCTGTGCGGGGAAACTTGCTCGTCACGTGACAGCCTCATAGACTTCGGCTCTGCAGTCAGTACCGTCTTCGGGTCTGATTCGTTCGTTCGTTCATCACGTGACCACTTTTGGCTCAGTATCTGACAGTCAATATTACTAATGTAATGTTGAATGATATTTAGGAATGATCATAAAATTATCAAAACTTCCGCGGATTTCTGCAGGACTTGAAGAGCTGGACACTGGGTGAGATCGCCTGTGCTGTGGGTCTGTCAGTGTGTGTGTGTGTGTGTGTGTGTGTGTGTGTGTCTATATAGTGCCCTTTGCACTTACCCATTTGTTTTGGGTTTTCTGTTTGTTAATGTATTAGTTATCACAGTATGCATTTGGGGCTGCTATTTTATTTTATTTTATTTTTAAATGGACGGGTTTTAAGCTGTAGCTGGGCTGGAAATCTTAGGTCCAATCCGGAAATCACTGGTTACTATGGTTACCGCGTCCTGCGGTCTTCACTGGTGTCCTCAACCGTTTAATAGCAAAGTAAAATAGAAATTAGGCTAGAGTATTTCACACCTCACAAGGAATAGTCAATTTTATTACAGTCTGCCTTGAAAATGCATGTGTAAGGATGTCTGCCACCAAATCGATTTCTTCTCCTCTGTCAGTCATTGTGAGTTAAAATAATTTTATTTAGTTTGTGTGGTTCTCTGCCTCTGACTACTCCAGTTGTCCAATCAAAGGACGGGAAATTGCTGACGTAATCGTATGCCTGCTAGATGGCGCCAATGACGCCAACTCGAAATCTGATTGGTTAATGTAACAATTTTAATTGCCACTTATAATAAGCTACGGGCGCCTGCACTATTCATTCTGAAGGCCTTAAGACAGATTTCTTTCACTCTGGCAACACATGATGTCAGACACTGGCTGAAATATGATTAGATAAATATTCTTATCATTACTGGAAGCAGTGCAACCAAGAGCAAAGCTAGGAAATGTAGAGAATAGACTATTGGGAATAATTTAATACACACGCATGGAAAAATATATTAAAATGCAAATCAGTGATTCAGATCACTGCTGTTTAGGCCAGCAGAGAAGGCCTTGCTGGCACTGATGGCCCACCACTGGTTTAGATACTTTAGAAACTATTTTGGATTGGAATATTCCAGATGTAGATGCAGACACCACTGATTACTTTTTAACATTTTATTTCTGTACCACTTATCTGATCTATTCTCAGGTCAAAGGGAGCCTGTGCCTATCTCAGGCATCATCGGGCATCAAGGCAGGATACACCCTGGACAGAGTGCCAATTCATCGCAGGGTGCACACACACACTCATTTACACACTACAGAACTCCAATCAGCCTAGAAGCATGTCTTTGGGAGGAAACTGTAGCACCCGCAGGAAACCCACCAAGCAACATGCAAACTCTACACAAACACACACACACACACAGTGAGCAGGAGCAAGACTTGAACCCAGGACACATGGAGATGGACGCGTGGAAGTGTGAGGCGAACGTGCTAACCACTAAGCCGCCTGATTGTAAACATATAATGTGTAATTAATTTAAAACTTGTTTAATTTTTATATTATGGCTTAACAATTGTATAATTATCATTAGAATAATTACATTTGTTTAATTATATTGTTGCTATTATCTGTATATTACAAATAGTTCCAGCTTTGGGTTTGCTTAAAATATATATAGGTCCTTTAACTAAAGTTGAATGTAAATCCTGGATTTATCTGTAAGAATCAACAATCTGTCAGCAACATTGGTGACACTGTCATGTGATGCTGTGGGTGGAGCTTCATAAAATGAACATATTAGAGTACAGAAAGAATATTTCCGTTCAGCTAAGACCATTCATGGTATAAAAAAAGCTAATAAACTAAGGTGCACAAAATCACAGAAAATAATGAACTGCTGAAGTGCGTCTGATGTAAAGTTTTGTTATTTATTTTATACGGTGTTTATTTTAAATCCTAAACTTTTACACATGCACCCACCAACTGGCCTGCACTTCACCTAGCATTATCCTGTCATCATGCATTATCAGTGTCATCAGATTTTATAAACACTACAGTTGACTAGAACTGGATCATTCATTACTGCATTGGTTTGTTTTTGTATTCAGTGTGAGAACATTTGAAGAAAAGACTAAGAATCATTTCATAAAAGTATGTTGGTTTAAAATATTATGTTGAGATTCATAATCAAGCATCTAAGTAAATTTATCTAAAGGCAGTTGTGTGTGTTTAATCCCCTGATAGGACAGAAAGTATATCATGTGAATATAAAGCATTTCTCAGTGGCCAATTTAGTTTAGTTGTTGAGTTTTACAACCGTGTTCAACATCTGTTTCCTTTTAGTTTTCCCTTATTATTTATTTTTTCTGCTTTGTATTAAGTAACGTAAAGAAAATAAAAAAAACAAAGATACAGTGACAAACCCAGCAGTATTTAAGAGAGAAATGGATGATACCCCAAACTGTAAATACAATTTAAATATAAGGTCTAATAAAAATTAAAAATCCAATATATGTGTGGCTGTATGACCTTTTTGCACGGCTTTATTTATTAGTGTGTTAAGGTTTTTCTCTTCAGTGAACACAAGATGGCGCAGTCACTTCTCTTATTGTGGGTTAAGATCTAGAGCACCACACAGTGAACATATCATCGCAGCAGAATTTTACAATATACAATATACCAACACTATATCATGGAAGGCAGCACTGAATCTTTTGAGTTTGTTGCAGTGAACAACAGCAAGTTCACCACCACTGCCTTGAAGAGGCAAAAACTAACACATAATGTATTACAGTATTACAGAGAAAAAATCCTTTATAAATAACTGCTTTTTTCTACTGTTTTACACAGTGTTCAGTGTAGGAAAGATAAAAAAAAAAAACAACTAAGAATTATTTCTTAATTGTATTTTGGTTTCAAATATTATCTTGTGATTAATAATCAAGTATTTAAGTAAATTTAAGGTAATTTTGTGTCTTTACTTCCCTGTTAGGACAAGATGTAGGACAGGACTTTCTTAATGGCCAATTCAGTGGAGTTGAGTTTTATAGCTGCTTTCAAACATGAAAATGACAAATTCAGCAGTATTTAAAGAGAAATATATGGGGTTATGAAGACATACTTTTGTATGAATATTTCTTCTGTATTCTCAAATAAACCTTATTCTTTTAATGGTTCTAACAATAAGCCACCTTCTGCTGCACAAATGACACACAGAGGAAGGTAAATAAACAAAACAGATTTCTGTACACAAAACCAATAAATACCACTGCTAAGGACATTTAATCCAGTAAAACTGTCTTAGATAGAATTTCACAGAACAATTAGGCAATAGAACAATCTGTAAAATTACAAATGGAAAGTAGCACTATGCAAAAGACACTGTGATAACCGTGGGACTCCAGTGATGGGTTTAGTTTACACACCAACAAAACCAGTGTCACACAGTGCAGTCACAAACACCAACTACTAAAGAAAGGACTTCATTACATATTATAACAATTCCTGAATGTCCATCCATTAAAAGATTCTTATTTTATTAATGAGAGAGAGAGAGAGAGAGACGCAAAAAGAAGTGATGTAACTAACAATGTCAAAATATCACAGGAAAATTGAGTAAATGGTACGAGTGAATCCATGGCTTAGGACCACATTGTTTATTAATACAAAAACATTTCTACAGATTTATATAAACAGTATACAGTATAGAACAGTTATCATGAATATGCATGAATACAAGTAGGTGGAGCTAGAGGTGGAGATGTACATCAAATAGTAACACTGACATTCATTTCTAAAGCTAGAGGTTTGAACTAAACACTCAGGAAAACAATGTTGTTCCTCTTCGTGGTGTTTTTCACTCTTGCTGATGTTGGTAAGTCATATACACTGCACACAAAATATTATTTTTTCTAATTAAGAAGACACAATATTCCATGTGAAATGTGTCATTTATGATTAAAATATCACAATATTGTTGTAATGTTTTTATAGCAGAGGCTGCTGACAATAACATTAAACCAGATCAAACCAATGTATTTTCAATGGAAGGCAGCAACATCTCACTGTCCTGCACATATACTGGATCAGTTAACAGTCTCCACTGGTATCGACAAAAACCTGGATCAATACCTGAGTTTCTGCTGCTGATTCATGAAGCCAGTGAAACTGTCACAAAGGCTCAACCACCTCATCCACGATTGTCTGTACAACTTAAAAAAGAGCAAGATAAAACGAATAAGAAAGTGGATCTGATCATCTCCTCTGCTGCTGTATCAGACTCTGCACAATACTACTGTGCTCTGAGGCCCACAGTGACAGGAAATCCAGCTGCACTGTACAAAAACTTTCACACAGTTTTGTTTCTCACTTATTTACAAATACCTTTTAAAGAGTATCAGAAACTTTGAATCATTCACTACAGTGTGAAATGAAAATGTCAAAATAACAAAATACAGATAGCCTTCAAGACCCAACCTGTCAGGATCATAGTCTGAAATTCTAACTGTAAAGGATCAAACACCATTTTACACATATTAGTGCATTTGTTTACTTGGAATAGCATAATAGTTTCAGTTTTTGATTTGATTTGTGCTATATGGCGACGCTTTTAAATGTTTTCTGGAGGAATTCACCAAATGTTTTCGGGTTTCTTCAGGTTAATCTAAGGGATTTCTGCCTTTTTTTCTTAGTAGAGAAAAATAGGTTTAAACTTTAATTCATGATAAACACACACACGCACTTTTTGTTTATACATGTTTAACAATGCTTTTATGAATCACTGTGTTTGATAGTGATGTGTCGTTCATGAAAGATTCGTTCATTTTGAATATGACTTGGGAGAGATTCGTTCATTTTGTATTGACCGCGCATGCGCAAGATCCTATCTGGGTCTGTGCGGGGAAACTTGGCGTGACAGCCTCATAGGCTACGGCTCTGCAGTCAGTACCGTCTTTGGGTCTGATTCGTTCGTTCGTTCATCACGTGACCACTTCCTGGCTCAGTATCTGACAGTCAATATTACTAATGTAATGTATAATATTTAGGAATGATCATAAAATTATCAAAACTTCCACGGATTTCTGCAGGACTTGAAGAGCTGGACACTGGGTGAGATCGCCTGTGCTGCGGGTCTGTCAGTGTGTGTGTGTGTGTGTGTGTGTGTGTGTAAATAGTGCCCTTTGCACTAACCCATTTGTTTTGGGTTTTCGGTTTGTTAATGTATTAGTTATCATAGTATGAATTTTGGGCTGGTATTTTATCCAGGGTAAGACCTACCTTCGTCCTCCGACACCCTAACTTATCCATGGAATGGATTACACAACATGGTGAATTTACAAAGATGGGTAAATTGTCGCCTTGAAGGGATGCTCTTGGATAGCAAAGATGCTCAAATAGGCTTTGGCTTTCAAGTGGAGATTGATTTGTGTTAAGTTGCCCAGCATCTGCTATGAACAAATTCCACACACCCTGCACCAACAAGGACTGTCTTCACAGTAATATATTGCCCTGATCATTATGCCACGTCTACCAGCAGGGACTGTTTTCATTGTAACAAATAATTCCCACACCAGTAGACCACCTAGACCAGTTGACACTCTTTTCATTGGGACCAAGCAGAGTGCGTGTTAGAGAATTTTATTGCGGATCAGAAGGCCCCCTGGACGAATCCGCGTACCCCTGCCTGACTCCGCTGGTTCAGGTATCCTTAACTGGTTAACAGTTTACAACATTAAAAGTCGTCTGGAAATGACCAAACCTACAAATGATGTCATGTGTAGATAATCCCATGGCAGGAGGAAACTGCGGATTGACTTTTAATCTATGAACCCTTGGTCCAATATTAAAATGACAGGTTTAAAACACTTTGAAAGTGCATCCATTTAGAATACACCTGTTGTCAGTTGATAGCCCTTACCTGTGGGGGTATAGCTCAGTGGTAGAGCATTTGACTGCAGATCAAGAGGTCCCTGGTTCAAATCCAGGTGCCCCCTGCTGTGCTTACTTTGGGATACCTTTAACCCTCTGGGGTCTGAGGCCTTTTTGAAGATCTGCAGTGAATCTGGGCTCTTCTTAAATTTGTGTAAATTTCAAATCTTTACCAGTGTAGTAGCTAATACATTTCAACTTATTTACATAGAGCACAAACTGGGCTTTCATAATATGGCTGATGTAAGTATGTTAGATTCATGTGTGACTTTTAAGCTTATGTCAAAATACACATACACGAAAATAGAATTTTGAACTCTAGCAGAAAAACAGTGAAAATGGAGAATAAACAAACCTTGCAGATTGTTTTGAACACAGGACTGAGTTCAGGAAAGTCTTGGGTGTGGGCCCATAGAAAAACAGCTAAATTATAAAACTCAGAAAGACCTTTTATTTGGGGTAAAGTGACTGATGTGCGTACCCCTGCCTTTCGCCCTATGTGTGCTGGGATAGGCTTCAGCAGACCCCGGTGACCCTAGGAGTCCTAGGAATAAGTGGGTATAGACAATAAATGAATGAATGAATGACTGATGTGCCTAACTTTTTTCAACAGAGCCTCTGTTTCACTGAATAATCAATGACTATTCATGAATATGTAAGACCTATTGACACCTGGCTCAGGTGACACCAGGTTTCCCCAGGACTCCTCAATGACGCATCAAAGAGGCTCACTGACGCGTCGCTGACACCTCTCAGACAAAATCCAGATATCTGGCATGTTAAATATCTGGGACGGTCAGCCGACTCGACATCACATGGTGTCAATTGTAGCTACGACCTCCAGCCAATAAGAGAGCAAGTCAACTGAGTTGAGGTCACCGGAAGAAAAGCAACAGCAGCAACATGGCTTCAAAAATAGTGTGGACACAACATTTATTACCGAAAGTCTCGTGTCATTTCCGGATCCACCTGTTGCATGTGTTTTCGTGACAAAACGTGGTTTGGGGACGGCGTTGAGTGACAAGAGTTGTTGTCAGATCATGTGGTGTGCGACCCCCTCTTGTGGATCATTTACAAAGCGTTGCGTAGTGTGAACACCACAAGGACAAAAAGACATAGAGTGAAGTCATGTAGTCTGAACAGCAAAGCGATCTGCCGACGGTTAAAGTCTTGTAGTGTGACCAGGCCTTAAGGTTCTGTGCAGAGAGCTTATTCCAAGGTTTGGGATCCCTGACAAAATTAGCTCAGATAATGGTACTCATTTTGTGAACAAAGTGATTCGAAAAGTGTTCCAGTATTTAAGGATAAAGCACAGATTGGGTTGTGTCTATCATCCGCAGTCACAGAGAATGGTGGATAGAGCTAATAGAACATTGAAGGCTAAACCAGCTAAGATTTGTGAGGCTGGAAAGATGAATTGGGTACAAGCTTTGCCATTAGCATTGATGAGTATGAGAATGCAAACTAACCGAATGACGCATCTAACCCCGCATGAAAAGCTTACTGGACGACCAATGCCTGTAACATACTTATGAGGACCTTATAAAGGTCCTCCGCTTGAGCAGCTCAAAAATGAACTTGGTAATTATGTAAAGCATCTAACTGAAATACATCGAGCTATATTCCAACAGGTGAAAGGTGCCACTGAAGGAAGAATGAGTGAAATCGATGAAGAGCTGAGAACTGTGCAACCAGGGGACTGGGTGTAGGTCAAGGTCTTCAAGCGAAAGTGGAACGAGCCCAGAAGGTCGGATCATTAAAGGTCATCCTGGCGACACCTACAGCATACACAGGAAAAATGCCACGATAGAACATCTCGAGCTCCCAGTCTCATGCCAACGAGGGGACCAGAGAACTGTGACAGCGCTGTGCACAATCTACACCACTTGTGCCCATTTGTTTGTCTCCTACACTCAGTTTCATTTTCCTAAGGCCCCACCCGATTGAAGGAATTGAAAAGCTACTGAGAGTTCATTCACCTACATCCCTATGCATACGGGCCCAGAAGGTAATCTGAGTAAGGTACTAAGACAGTTGAAAGACCTCAGAGATGAGCACATAGAAAACACTTATAAACCATCAGATGATTGGTTTTTTTAGTTATTCTCTTCAAACTGGAAGGCTGTTTTGTTTAGACTAGGGACCATTGTAGGAATAGTACTACTGATATTCATATTTTTGTCATGTTGCTTAATTCCTTTGCTTCGTGCAACGTATGACACATTGGCTATTTGGACAGTATGTACAAATGACACAAGAGATTAAGCTGAAGTCTGAATTGGATGATACCATTGATGAAATGGATTTAGTAAAGTTAGCAGCGTAATGGAGGGGCACTAGAGAGACACATAAAAAGCCTTGTTGGCAAATGACTAGGGAGAATGGAGTCCAAGCCCTATAGACTATTTGTAGACCCTTTTAAAGGCTTATACACACAGTAAAAATTTACGCTGATAGTACGTATAACACTGTAGTGTGAACACAATCACATGTTCCAAAACAGACTACACACTTAACACACTCCTATAGCTAACTAGTGTTAGCTATAGGAGAGAGGACCAGTATGGTCGATGGTACAAAAGGTAGTATGGTACTTCTGCAGACATAGAAACAGGTAAATTTTGGGTAGTTTATTAAATGTATAATCATGTAAGGAACCAGTTGGTTCATTGTTTTATAAAAGTTCAATGTTTTATAAAAGGACATTGCCTTAGCTCACATGCAGCAAAGTAACATGCAGTTGTGTGTACATGCATAATGAATGTCTGAATAGATGAATAAACATTTGTTACAGTCATAATAAATTAGTTGGTGCATTGTTAGGCCATTAAGAATTATTCCTGAACTTTCTGACACATCTGCAATCCATGGTTCTGACGTAAATAAAATGAAAAAAAAAAAAAACGAGGAACATAGTCTGTCAATAAAGTGGAAATATCTTTGTTAAAATGGATAAATAAGTTGAGAAAAACAGAAATCCTTGAGCTTAAGTGAGAGAATGCCACAACAGTCCTTATCTTACATTGACTCTGACTTGAATGTTTGAGAGAGAGCTTAAGATTATTTTTTTAAATTTTAAACTAATATAAACTTTAATATACTATAATGTACAAAAATATATCACAACACCTACACTATATTGCCAAAAGTATTCGCTCACCTGCCTTGACTCATATAAACATCCCATTCCTAATCCATAGGGCTCAATATGACGTCGGTCCACCCTTTGCAGCTATAACAGCTTCAACTCTTCTGGGAAGGCTGTCCACAAGGTTTAGGAGTGTGTATATGGGAATTTTTGACCATTCTTCCAGAAGCACATTTGTGAGGTCACACACTGATGTTGGACGAGAAGGCCTGGCTCTCAGTCTCCGCTCTAATTCATCCCAAAGGTGTTCTATCGGGTTGAGGTCAGGACTCTGTGCAGGCCAGTCAAGTTCACCACACCAGACTCTGCCATCCATGTCTTTATGGACCTTGCTTTGTGCACTGGTGCACAGTCATGTTGGAAGAGGAAGGGGCCAGCTCCAAACTGTTCCCACAAAGCTGGGAGCATGGAATTGTCCAAAATGTCTTGGTATGCTGAAGCATTCAGAGTTCCTTTCACTGGAACTAAGGGGCCAAGCCCAGCTCCTGAAAAACAACCCCACACCATAATCCCCCCTCCACCAAACTTTACACTTGGCACAATGCAGTCAGACAAGTACCGTTCTCCTGGCAACTGCCAAACCCAGACTCGTCCATCAGATTGCCAGATGGAGAAGCGCGATTCGTCAATCCAGAGAACGCGTCTCCACTGCTCTAGAGTCCAGTGGCGGCGTGCTTTACACCACTGCATCCGACGCTTTGCATTGCACTTGGTGATGTATGGCTTGGATGCAGCTGCTCGGCCATGGAAACCCATTCCATGAAGCTCTCTGTGCACTGTTCTTGAGCTAATCTGAAGGCCACATGAAGTTTGGAGGTCTGTAGCGATTGACTATGCAGAAAGTTGGCGACCTCTTCGCACTATGCGCCTCAGCATCCGCTGACCCCGCTCCGTCAGTTTACGTGGCCTACCACTTCATGGCTGAGTTGCTGTCATTCCCAAACACTTCCACGTTCTTATAATACAGCTGACAGTTGACTGTGGAATATTTAGGAGCGAGGAAATTTCACGACTGGATTTGTTGCACAGGTGGCATCTTATCACAGTTCCACGCTGGAATTCACTGAGCTCCTGAGAGCGACCCATTCTTTCACAAATGTTTGTAAAAACAGTCTGCATGCCTAGGTGCTTGATTTTATACACCTTCTGGCCATGGAAGTGATTGGAACACCTGATTCTGATTATTTGGATGGGTGAGCGAATACTTTTGGCAATATAGTGTATATGTGTGATTATGACAGAGAAGGATAATGGAGTTTGGTGGACTGTGATAATGATTGCTTCCATCTACCTAAGTGAGGATGATGTTCCCCAATCCTGCTGTACCCCACATATAGGGCAGTGGTGGTTCAAGTGGTTAAGGCTCTGGCTCATTGACCAGAAGATCAGGGGATCAAGCCAAGTTGCCACTGTTGGCTAAACCCCTCTGCTCCAGGGGTGCAGTATCATGGCTGACCCTGTGCTTTAACCCTAACCTCCAAGGATGGGATATGTGAAGAAAAAATTTCATTATGATGTAATGTATATCTGACAAATAAAGGCTATTTCTATTTCCCCAAGTTCCCTGCGTCCGGCCTTGTCTCTGCTCAGCACCATCTGGAATTCACAGCCACAGAGCACACCGCCGACAACAGCACCCTTTACCTTCTTACCTCACCACATGAACTTTAAAATAAAACAGCACATTGCTCACATCTGTATTCATTCATATATACAGAAGAAGCCTTTATTTGTCACTTAAACATTACAGCAAAGTGAAATTCTTTCTGCACACACTGCAACTTTGGAGATTGTGGTCAGAGCACCAAGTCAACAATGATACAGCACTCCTGGAGCAGTGAGGGTCTTAAAAGCCTTGCTCAGGGACTGAACATGTGGTTGAGTTACCTCATGAGAGTTACCTCTCTAGGGGAGACCACTTGGCCATCCTGACACACTAAAAGTTTATAGATTGTCAAGCTAATTATCTGAACTAAAAGCAATTAAACATCTAATCAGCTTGACAGGTCCTCTGTTGAAGTGCAGGATTCTGTATAGGTTTTGTAGTACCACAGAAACTAAACTACACTATTCCAATACTCAACTGTTTTATTTGTTAATACTGATAAATCAAGTGTTGTAGTCATTCTAGATAACATTCAAATATAAGATGTTAGGAGAAATTGGACTGCTAATCTTTGTTAGTTAATTAACTGGTCAATAAACAATAATCACCAGCATGAAATGGGATTTCCACCTGTTTGGAGTGTCCATACTCAGTAATTAATTTCTTTGTCAGGTTACACTCCACAGTGGTGGTTAATGGCTCAGAAGTAAATAGACACACTGAGCTTTGTAGATTTGTATTGGAATTGTAGTGTTTGAGAAGTATTTTCAATATACTGCAATATATTCATAGAAAGGTGCCAAAAAAACCCAGTTACTATTATGGTTAGACCTGAAGAGTAAGAAAGGGTCCATAGAGTGAACATATTCTGTAGTTTGTTCACAATACTTGACAGATTTATTTCTTTTATTTATAAACTTCTTTAGAACAGAAACTTATCTTATTTACATACTTCTTTAGAACAGGAACTTTTGCAGCTTAAATTGGGCTGACCGATGAAATAGAATCTGAAAAACAACATGACTATGTCGAATGGATTAGTGTTATGTTTGGTTACTTTAGAAACCAGTTTGGATTTAAATGGAATATTGGTTCCAGATAAAGATGCAGACACCTCTGACTATAAATATACACTGTGTAGTTAAATTACTGGTTTCAATTTTTATAAATAAATGATTATTTAAATGAATTAATTAAAAGATTTAATGATTATTACAATTATTTCCTTTAATTAATTTTTCCTGCTTCATGTTTGTTTGCATAAAATATAAATATAGCTCCTTTAACTGAAGCTGAATGTAAATCCTGGATTCTACTGAAATAATCAACAATCAACACTGTCATGTGATACAAAATCACACATAAATGAGAAAGAAAAGATAATGAATCAATAAAACAATAAACCCAGCCACTAATAAACGTGCTGCTGTCACTCTGTAACCATGTCTCTTTCAGGAAATGTTCAAGAAACTCAGCATTGTAGATTTTGTATCTATCATGTAGATTTTTATTTTTTACCTAATGAAATCATTTTTACATTGAAGATAAAGCTTTCAGATAATGTTGTGTTATTGGTCACATAAGTAAACAAACAATTATTTGATTAACTGATTGATTCATTGTCTAGCCCACTTGACATTGGACTAATATGGTCCAAAAAGGAGTTAGAGACCCCTGGTATAATATTTAAATCCTAATTATTAGATGAATGATAAATGTCATGTTCCACATGTGAGACTGAATGTAATGTCAGGATGCAGTAAGTCAAGAATCTGTCAGTAAAACTGGTGACACTGTCATATGATGCTGAGGGGTGGAGCTTCATGAACCTCTGAAATGTTAATATAATAAAGTACAGAAAGACCTCAGAATATTGTCATTTTACTAACACCATTCATCATGATCACTGTTATATTCATGTGTCTGTGGCTTTCATTAGGTAAGTTATCATTGACCTTCTCAGAAAGGAAGTGTTACATTAATGATTAATTAGCCTGTGTGATGTTAAGAATAATTAGAAAATGAGTCTGAGCAATGTAACTCAAAAATAAAAACTGAACTGAACTGAATTTAATTCCTTTTGGAAATAGACACGGCAAATTTACTCATGAGGGAATTTGTTTAAATCTGGATCCAGTTTCCTATGATGATCACTATGGAAATTTTGCATTCATTTTTCATATAAAAGCTTGATGTAGTGACCAGTGACCTTATTCATCACATATGCAGTTCCACTGCAAAATATCATAATTATTTAAAAATGTACAAATAATTAAAACACCACACAAACAGGTAAAGGCTTATATAGTATTGTATAGATGATAAATCTTGAAATACAACACCAGCCAAATTAATGGCTATAGTTTTCTGTCACTGATACTGTGATGTAATGATCTGTACAAAGTTACACTACAACAGCATCACTTCCTGGGTGTGTCCTTCTAGAGACGTGTAAAGTTCAGCACATACAGCACTATTATACAGAATCCTCACAGAGCTGTGTTCAGAAATGGATCAACTATACAACTTACTGTACATAGTGAGATACATACCACTGATTCTCACTCTAGTTACAGGTAATTCATTTTCAATTATATTTAAACAGTTAATTAATTGCATTAATTAATAATTATGTTGGGTTAATCTAGTAATTTATTGTTTTCTTAAGTTTATATTGGGTTTACAGAAAATACTTCACTAATACTTCATTGCTTTTATATATATAAAAGGTAGTTTTGCAGATAAAATTGGTCCAATGGATGAAGATGTCAACATTATTGGGGAAGAAACAGACACAGTTACTCTGAAATGTTCCTATGAGACAACCATTGAATTTGTTTTGCTTTACTGGTACAAACAATATCCTAACAGCGCACCACAGTTTTTACTGTTTAAAGGTGCAAGGTCAAGTACTGGCCAGAGCACTCCTGATGATGATCGATTATAGACACAAACAAGCAGAAACTCTACTGAACTTACTATCAGAGGTCTAAAGCTCTCAGATTCTGCACTCTATCATTGTGCTCTTGAAGGAGTGGCACAGTGACACAGAGTCACTGAAAGGCTTTACAAAAACAGTAAAATGGTACATATGAAGTATCAGAAACCACAAGATCAGAGAGACTCAACTTTATCAACATTGTGGTTAACCACAGGAAAAAAAAAAAAAACATTTGTAATAACATTTGCATCTTGCAAAGATAACAGAAAAAAGCATGCTGAGAGATTAACACAGCAACTACACAATTTTGTGGTAATTTCACAAACTTACATGTTTCAGGTGTCAGATGTTGCTGGTGAATACAATGTGCAATCACATTAATAAACAGCCTACAACCCACTGTAATCAATTTTCATTTGTCTTCCTGCTTCATACCTAGGGTTTCTTGGAGAAGCTCCAGATGCTCTGAAACTCTGACCAGGATAAAACATTGAAAAGGATCCGGCGTAAAACATTGCCAAATTTAATCATGCGAATCGTCAGTACTCTGAATTTCATACCAGCTCGGTTGAGGCCCGGGTTAACAACGACCGCCATCGGCGCCGTTGACCTACAGGGCGCTGGTGGAAATTGGGCTACTGTTGGTCGAAGAAGTAGAGGAGGGAGGAGAGTGTGTAGACAGAGAGAGAAGAGGAAAGGTAAGAGTGTAGGACTGAGAATAGGAACTCTGAATGTTGGTACTATGACAGGGAAATGTAGAGAGCTGGCTGATATGATGGAGAGAAGGAAGGTGGATATACTGTGTGTACAGGAGACCAGGTGGAAGGGTAGCAAGGCTCGTAGTATAGGAGCAGGATTCAAGCTGTTTTATTATGGTGTGGATAGTAAGAGAAATGGGGTAGGTGTGGTCCTGAAGGAGGAGTTTGTGAGGAATGATCTGGAGGTGAAGAGAGTGTCAGACAGGGTGATGAGTCTGAAGTTAGAGGTTGAAGGGGTGATGTTGAATGTTGTTAGTGGTTATGCCCCACAGGTAGGTTGTGAGTTAGAGGAGAAAGAGAGATTCTGGAGTGAATTAGATGAGGTGACAGAGAGTATTCCCACAGGTGAGAGAGTGGTGATAGGAGCAGATTTTAATTGGTGAGGGGAACACAAGTTAAGGTAAGATAAGGAGGTGATGGGCAAGTTTGGAGTTAAGGATAGGAACCTTGAAGGGCAGATGGTAGTGGACTTTGCTAAGAGGATGGACATGGCTGTGGTTACCACTTATTTTCAGAAGAGGGAGGAGCACAGAGTGACTTACAAGAGTGGAGGTGGAATGATTGTTGGTGCCAGACCTACAGTATTTCTTTGGCCTGTTAATACCAATCATCATTTGAATGACACAGAATCTCAGAATGTTTGCAACATCTTGTAAAGTCCATGCCTTCATTGATTCTTAATTTGAAACATAAAATTTATGATGAAATTATATATTTTCTTTAGTAATAGCCTAGTATAGAAAGCTTATTTACTTTAATAGCAACTATATTAATGCTGCTTTATCACAAAAAATGTTTCCAAGTTTTATTTGTAAATTAATCATATATCTATAAAGCAAGAGGAATAAATAATGCTTTAATAAAGCTTCAGTATAATGTAGCATAATCAATGATTTACAACTTAAATGCAAATTTTAATGTTAATTTAATATTATAGCAAAAGTTATGAGAGTGGTGCACTTAAAGTAGTCTGATGATCAACTATTTCCCTGATGAACAGTTTTCGGGATTTAAGTATCTTAAAATCAGATGTCCAACCTTCACATAATTAAATAAATTTAAAAAAAAAAAACTCGATACAAGAAACAACTGTTCTCAGATACAAAGATGACCTACCAGAAACTGCCCATGGATCATTTGATTTTTTTCTATATTCTACAGTTAAAAACTATTAAGAACATCAACATTTTCGACAGATAAAGTTAGTAAAGGACTTATTGTCCAATATTTTGACAAATAATTGTTCTTACTTGCCTATTTATGGTTAAATTATTTAATAAAATCCTGATTGTCCTTGAAAATAATATTACTACATGTTAAATATTACTAATTTAAATAACTGTAAAATCAGCAATGCAGTAGCTGACAACCAGCCCAACAGATTTCTAAGAACCCAGATAAATGTTATTTGTCCTGCTGTGTCTTCATTTAGACAGTTTAGTTCATACACAGTATTGTTAAGCTGTTTATTTTATTATAAAATTTACTTTTGATCTGAAGCTGCTTCTTTACATTTGTTTTATTTAAACTTGACTTCTTTTATTGACAGATCATTTCTTTTGTAGTTAAAATTGACACATTTTCATTTTCAATTTAAATTTAAATTTTATTTAAGTTTCTTGATTTATTTTTTTCTTTTTTGAATTTATTCGAATTTGTTTAGTTTCATTTAATGTTGAGTTCTTTAATTTAAACTCTATTTCAAATGCCACTTTTTATTGAAAACATTTTAGGTTTATATTTCTTTGTTTTTTTGTATTTCTTTATGTTATGCTTATTGTTTTATTTTAAAAAAATAGCAAAGCTGAAAATTGGGTCATAGGGAAGCATTGAGGCTGGTTTAGGTCATTCAAACTCTAGCAACATGCAGATTATTATAGCAACCTGCTAGAAACAACCTGGAATATCATAGAAACCTGCCTGCAATAAACTAGCAGCCAACTGGAGTCACATAGAAACATCCTAACAACACTGTGATACAGCGAGACCAGTTGGTGCACCATAAATGCCACCTAACAACACCCCAGCAAGTACCTGAACCATGATAGCAACCATTTAAACAACCAAGGAATCAGCTGAATTTCATGAGTAACTGGCTAACTACTAGTGTGGAGCCCAGGCCCAAGTTTTCAACTAGGCACACATTGAAACCTCATATAAACACTATACCAACCACGGGGAACTTTGTGACAAAATCTAGCTGAGTTCTGTTAGCAACTAGCACACTAAAATTCTGCAACTAGGAAGAATCAGAAAGGAAGAATCAAAATAAAGCCTTCTATAAACACCATAACAACCATCTTGGACCTTTGAACATCATGTTGAAACCTCATACAAAACACCAAAGCAACCACCTAGAACCCCATAAAAGCCATCAATCAGTATCCAAACAACCAGCTAAACTTTTATCAACTAGCTAAACTAAAGTTTTGCAACCAGAAAGAATCGGAATCAAATCTGCTTAAAAACACCATAGCAACCACCTGGGACCACAAAACAGCACCTAACAACATGCAACTAACAGCTGAGCCTTACTGTTAACCTACATGCTCCAACCTTCCTACCAGCATAGGTCATATTGAAACCTCATAGAAACACTAAAATAGACCAGTCAAATCAGACTCTAGCAACCACCTGATTTTCATTAGCAACCAACAAAATACAATTCTTTAAGCATCTTAATCCATACTGAAACTCCTTGCAATAGCAATCATTTGGGACACCAAAATAGTTTCCTGGACAATCTTAAGTAATCAATTAGCAACAACAATACACACCACAAAACCCCCATAATAATGGCCATCATGCAATACCAGTAACCATATGAGTTCCCTAGCAACTAACAAGCCTGAAACCCCTGCAACCAGGAATAATCATAATAAAACCTCATTAAAAAAAAAAACATAGAACCCAAATACTGTTTCTAATACCAGGATTAAGTAGCTGAGTTTCCTTAGCAGTTCCTACTAGTTACCACCTTGTAACCAACAGGAATCATGTTAAATCTCCTAAAAACACAATAGAAACCGCCTGGAACCCCATAACAGCCAACAAGCAATATCTAGTAACCAGCTTAGATCCATTAGCAGCCAACAAACTACAACCCTGTAAACAACTTAAATCATACTAAAATATTTTTTGAAAAACCATAGCAACCACATGGGACTCCATTACAGCTTCCTAGTGTCACCCAACCAAATAAATGAGACCTTATAACAGCTACCAGCCACCTGAGTTTCTTTAGCAACCAGCTAATTCATTTTTTTTTACTACCTGGAATCATTTTGAAACTTATAGTAAACATCACAGAAACCACTTGGAACCTCATAACATTCACCAAGCTATACTATAGCAACCACTTGAGTTTTCACAGCAGCAAAGAAGCTACAATCCTGGGATGGTAAAATCCCACAGTTCCAAGGATGGTAAAATCCCACAGTGTATTTCACCATATAACCTCTGAAAATCAGAGCCCCAATCTTGAGCCTATCCCAGGAATACTGGGCGTACATTGGGTCCTTGGATTGAAGCCTCTTACAGGACAACATGCTAGAACACACATTCACACCTAGGAGCAATTTAGCCAAACAGCTAAATTATCAGCTACTGGCATGTCTTGTGGCCATGGAAAGAACATGCAAAACCTTGTGGCTCAGAATCAAAGCAGGGATGCTGAAGCTATGTCAAGGTGCTACTTACCAACTTGACTACTTAGCTGCCGTAGCTCACTAGTGTGTGCACTATCTAATGCAAATTTTAACAAAAAAAGTAGATGATTCAGAACTTAGCCAACTGCCTGCTATCAGGTTGCAGACGTAACCTGGTAACTTTATGTGACTTCATGTCACATCTAAACAGCACAGCCGGACCTTCATAAAGTTGAAGAAAAGAGACATGCTTTTACTTGGACCAAAGTCTGCAGTGAATTACTGCACACCTCTAAAATGTGCAAATAAGAAATACCAGCACAAATGTATGCCAAAAATGATTCACTGTGAAAAAAAAATAGAAAGTGCAGCAGGTAAGCAAAGGTTCAATAGTGATAGAGATCAAGGAGCACGTTGATGCTAGTCTGTTTATCACAGAGGTTCACATATTGCAATGTTCATTCAGGGTAGGTACTGAAGTCCGTCTTTAGACCCAGACGATAACTATAGCATTAAATACACTGTTTAGCATGTAGCACTACAGAATGATTAAAATTAATCTGAATATATGATTGAATGCAGTTACTATACTATAGACACAATATGCAAACAATTAGTAAAGAGTTTCTCATTCTAGTGAACTGCTTAATATTATCACCAAATCTATCAAAATTTAGCCTTAACAGATTTAAACATGCAATAAAATATTATGAACATTCACTGCTTGTTATTTAAATAGATTTAGCACATATAATGCCAGAACTAACATGACTATGACCAAGTAAAAGTGGGTGGAGCTAGATGTGGTAAGATACAGTTTAGAAAGTTTCACAGAGATCCTGCCATTTATACCTACTGCAAGAGAGACACAACAGTCATGTTACTCTTCTTTATTTTCATAGTTGTTAAAAACATTGGTAAGTCATTTATATTATACACGAACTTTAGATGAATGCTGGAGATTTGAGCTGGTACCTAAAAATGATAATTCATTTTTAAAAACTCTTACACAATGAAAGTAGAAATGTTTATGTTGTTGTAATGTTTTACAGCAGGTGCTGTTGACAGCAGCATTACACCAGAACAAACCATCATATCTTCAAGTGAAGGCAGCAACATCACACTGACCTGCACATCTATTGTCATTTCTGTGACAAACAAAAGCATCTGCTGTGTCAGAAACATTGAACTCATCTGAAACTCTTGAGTACAGGAGCATTTTATTTTTTATATTTAACTACCTGTAACCTTTGGCTGAGCATTAAGGGGTTAATTAAAGTTTGCAAAAAATATTTTTTTCTAATTTTCAAATAAACCTTATTTTCTTACTTAGTGGTTCTAACAATAAGCCACCTTCTACTGCACACATGACCAACAAAGGAAGGAAAACAATAAATACCACTGCAACATACATTGAATCCAGTAAAACTGTCTTAGATAGAATTTCACAAAACAGTGAGGTAATGGAACTGAGAAATGGTATAAGTGAATTCATGGCTTCTTAGGACCACATTATTATAATAATAATAATAATAATAATAATAATAATAATAATTCTATAGATTTATAGGACCAGTATATAGTATAGAACAGTTATCATGAATATGCATAAATACAAGTAGGTGGAGCTAGAGGAGGAGATGTACATTAAATAGTAACACTGACATTCATTTCTAAAGCTAGAGGTTTGAACTAAACACTCAGGAAAACAATGTTGTTCCTCTTCGTGGTGTTTTTCACTCTTGCTGATGTTGGTAAGTCATATACACTGCACACAAAATATTATTTTTTCTAATTAAGAAGACACAATTTTCCATGTGAAATGTGTCATTTATGATTAAAATATCACAATATTGTTGTAATGTTTTTATAGCAGAGGCTGCTGACAATAACATTAAACCAGATCAAACCAATGTATTTTCAATGGAAGGCAGCAACATCTCACTGTCCTGCACATATACTGGATCAGTTAACAGTCTCCACTGGTATCGACAAAAACCTGGATCAAGACCTGAGTTTCTGCTGCTGATTGATGAAAGAAGTGAATATGTCACACATGCTCATCCACCTCACCCACGATTGTCCATAAAACCAGATAAAACGAGTAAGAAAGTGGATCTGATCATCTCCTCTGCTGCTGTATCAGACTCTGCACTATACTACTGTGCTCTGCAGCCCACAGTGACAGGAAATCCAGCTGCACTGTACAAAAACTCTGACACAGTTTTGTTAGACTGAAAGCAGCTCTTCCAGTGCTTTAGAGAGAGTTACATGTCCTTTTGGGGGATTCTGTCTTTCTCTCTACTGGTCAGGGTCATGGTTGATATGATATGAACTCTGTTCACATGAGGTAGGAAAACACCCTTTGCAGATCTCCATATACAAACCATACACAAACCCTTTCACACACTCATTCACACAAAAACATTATTTCTCCTAGCAAATGTCCTACTTCATGTTTTTTGGAGGGGATGCAAAACTGCACACAAACTGACAGTAACCTGAACTCATCATCAAACTGGGGACCCTGAAGCTGTGATGCAGCAACACTACCTGCTGTGTCACTGTGCTATCACTGTTAAAATCCTTCTGCTTAGTGTTTTCTTTTAGTGAGGTGTTTTCTACCCTCATGGTACAATTCCATCTAACTTCACATATATAATAGTCAAAGTAATCAGAGATTTTCAACAAGTAAAACCTCAACATAATGAGATCATCTTCAAAACTAAGCTCTTATTCGCAAACTAAATCTTATTAGCAAACCAATTCCTTGTATTTTCAAACAAGTAACTGTGAACAATGTCATGTGAATATAAAGTATTTCTCAATGGCCAGTTCCGTTCAGGTGTTTAGTTTTACAACAACTGTTTTCTTTTAGTTTTTCCTTCTTATTTCTTTTTCTGCTTTACATTAAATGATATAAAGAAAAAACAGAAACACATATACAATGACAAAAGCAGCAGTATTTGAGAGAGAAATGGATGGGCGTTATGAAGCCACCACAAAGTAAATGGTGTTGTAAATACAATTTAAATATAAGGTCTAATATATAATTACTAATCCACAGTATATATGTGTGGCTGTGTGACCTGTTTGCAGGGTTTAATTTATTGTCTTAAATTAGGTTTTTCTCTTCAGTGAACACAAGATGGCGCAGTCACTTATCTTATTGTGGGTTAAGTACTAGAGACACTACCACACAACCTGCTCACATTCTCTGAGATGATGGAAGCTACTTTTCACAGTAAAACCTTTGTGACATAGAGTATACTTGTTCTTCTATCATACATACTGCTGATATAATATCCTAACCCCTGCCCTGGTTACTCTTAGTGCCTAAGATAATTTCAGAGATACCATTCTGATTAAACAACACAACTGTCCACTTAACACTAAACTGTCATAAGAATAAATACTCATCTAATGTCATTTCTGTGACAAGCAAAAGCACCTGCTGTGTCAGAAACACTGAAAACTGGAAACTTATCTGTAAATCTGCCTTTACTCTTCTTTCTCTTCTTCTGATGCTACAGTGAGTACAGGAAAGCTTTTTCTGAATTATCAAGGAAAAATATTCTTTCTTATTCTGAAATAAACCTTATTCTCTTCCACTTAATGGTTCTAACATTAATCTGCCTGCTGGTGTTTACACAACAGTTACCTAATTTGGAGACATCACTAGCATACATCATTTAAATATTTAAGAATGTAATTATTAGATTAGATTTTTACTAGATTAAATTGATCATTTTTACATAAATACATTGTTTTCTTGCTTTCAGTATGTGTTTACTTAAATGTGCTCTGGACAGGTTTCCCATATGAGGCTGAATGTAAAGCCAGGATGTTTCAGTAAGAATCAACAATCTGACAACAACATTGGTGACACTGTCATGTGATGCTGTGGGGTGGAGCAATTTTGAAGCTTTATGGTGTTAACATATTAGATTACAGAAAGATCTCCACTATTTTCACTGAGCTAAGACCAGTCATCATGTTCACTGTTATATTCATGTATCTGTGGCTTTCACTAGGTGAGTTAACATTGACTTTTTGTTATTACAGAAATATTAACTATATTATATTAAATATTAGTCTGTGTGGTGATGCAGTGTGAAAATGCAGTGTGTGGGTCTTAGGTATTTCCTATTGATTATTTAAAGGTTAAAAATGTTATGTTGTCTTCTCTATGACAGGTGACTCCATGGTAGATTCAATAGAGCCAGATTTCACCAAGTTGTAGATGAAGGTGATGATGTTACTCTGTCCTGCAAATACAAACCAAGCACAAGTTCAGCAAACAACTACCTCCACTGGTACAGGCAATATTCAAAATCTAAACCTGAGTTCCTTCTGTATATTCACCAAAGAGGAAAACCAATCAGTCCCAACAATCCCTCAAGAATGTCTGTTAAAGTTGATGATAAACAAGTGGATCTGATCATCTCCTCTGCTGCTGTGTCAGACTCTGCTCTATACTACTGTGCTCTGAGGCCCACACCTCCATCATCATCACTACATTCAGGAAAATATATTGCTAGCATCCTGAACAGCTGTACCAGAGTTTAATAGGTGAAACTGCATTGAGTCTCGGAGCACAAGTACCTACAGCAGAACAAAAACACTAGAAACATCAGGGTCTCTCTGACCTTTAAGATAAATATCGTAATGAGTAATGCAAACCTTTTAACCGGTAAACAAACCTTTCCTTTATTTTACTCAAGCTGTTTTTACTGTAAGGAACGTGACAGAATGTTAGATGTGTTATTATGAAACTGCAATGAGAATTGCAGAATATGTCAAACTGACATAATTTCCACATTATAATATTTACCCCATCAAACAGATCACTTTTCCCAACCCTGAGTACTGGTTTCACACTAAATCATGATTAGACTAGTGATTATCCAGTTAGCGCCCCAAAGGACTTGGTTACAGATGTATGTTATCTAGCTAGCGAACCTCGCTAATCATTTCATTTACACAATATCATATAGAGTGTAAAGCTTGCTGAACTCGGGTGAAGGTTTTAATAATTATTCCGTATAATATTTAGATAGATTTCGGATGAGGGACTGGGACAGGAGGTTTTTGAGACTTTAATCAGTCACCATGTACGGTGAATTTACACAAGCTAATGCTAACTAATGCATATAACTAAATATTTGTCTGTTTATTCTCAGCTTAACTAGCTTACAAAGTCACAGGTTTATTAACGTTTCGGCGTTAAAAAGGAAATTTTTGTTTTTTTACTTCTCCCTTTTTAAAAAACAAAACAAAAAAACAATCAAAATCCTCTATTTCTGGGTGTGGGTGAAAAAAGCACTGGTTTATCTACACTGTTAGCAAGCCTGGATAATTAACTTGGTAGCATCATTAAGATAAATATCGTAATGAGTAATGCAAACCTTTTAACCGGTAAACAAACCTTTCCTTTATTTTACTCAAGCTGTTTTTACTGTAAGGAACGTGACAGAATGTTAGATGTGTTATTATGAAACTGCGATGAGAAGAAGCACTTATGATGGGGCGGCGGGAGGAAATGTACAGTACATCATCTTTTTTGGAGAACAGGACATGTTTAGGCTTACATCCTGCTTCGTGTTAAGGTGTAAATTAAGTCGCCATCTAGAACACCATAAGTGAATTACAGAGATTTTTTTGTTTTTTACGTTTTAACAGGATGCAGTTGGCGTACAGCTGGCCTCCGTGGCTCCGATTCGGTTCCTGAGGACTCCTTCTCATCGGGACTCCATCAAAGCAGAGCTCTCCGGGTCCTGTGTAAGCTTATGAATGCCTGTGTAACATGACAGCTGTTTAAATCTGAAAGACTTTGATAATAGAGAACTCCATTAGGACTCCATTATGTAAAGTTAATTTCTTTTTGTAACTTTTCTGCTCTCTGCAGGCCTACCACTACAACCTCGTGGACGTGTTTTACGAGCTGCTTCTCTGCGGATACTTCACGAAGGGCTTAACGCCTCAGCCAGTAAGCGTCTTATCGGGAGATTTAAAAGCGATGCTTGAATGTAGTTTGAGAACAGGATCTATTTTATTTCATTTTGTTTTCCCATATTTTAAACCCTGGCATTAACAGAGCTTGTCGTCTCCCTTTCCTAAAGCTTCAGGGAGGACTCTCGGAGCGCCTGCTTGCGCTCATCAAGTGGGTTGTAGACGTTCGGGAGCCTGGAGCAAAGATCTACTTCACAGTGCTTATTGTAAGTGTTCAAATATCTTCTGATGCCACGTTACACAAATGGTCAGCATTGTATCTCTAAGACAGTGACATTACACTGGATTTGTGTTTGTGTCATTTGTTGATAGGATCAGCTTACAGGCCTTTTTGTGGTACTGTTCTCTCAGCCCCTGGAGCTCTACACCGACCCGCCAGCTTTAGCCAGCACGGTTAGGCAGCTCCTCGGGCAGCATGTCGAGAAGAAGATGGTGAAGACTTTGGAGAGGCTCTTGGCAATGTCCTTCCCTTACTTCTACACCTTCCCAGTACCCACCAACACAACACACACACACAAAAACACAATTTATTGCACAAGTTCCCATTCCATACTTTGTTACAGTTCATATTTTGTCCCTACATTGCTCAAGCGCTCCACAGATGAGTATAAATTGATTTTGTAACATTTCAATTGTCACATTTTAAAATATCTCTCTTCTTTTTCCCCTTGACAGGTCTGCACAACGATCCCAGGACTTTAGGACCAGAATTGCACAGTCAGTTGTAGCCTGTGTAGCATTTTATCATTCTCACTAGAAATAATTGCTTTCTCGTTACATTTCCAGGTTTAGTGTTAATGAATTTTCTGTGTTTGTCTTTCATCTAATATCATTTCAACCAATATTAACCCTCCTCTCATCATCCTCCTATCCTAACTCTAATAACGTATTTCATTTGCATCTATTACAGCCTCGGTCAGATCATTTCTATACATCAAGATATGTGTATATATATAAAATGTTGATTTTCAACTCAACTCCAATACATGACATTAGGTTTAAACTTTAATTCATGATAAAGGCACATGGTTACTTTTTGTTTATTCAGTACACTGTTACTCTGAAATGTTCATATAAGTGAAGCAGAGATAACATTCTGCTTTATTGGTACAAACAATATCCTATATTTTATATCCTGTAATTTATTTTCCATTCATACATTTATTTATTCTTTCATGTGTTTATTATTCCTGTGTGTATAAATGTATGTTACTTTACCAAATGTGAACTAAGATCCAGAACAAAATGTGAGCACTCCAGACCATAATTCCATTGTATAGTTACAAGAAGTTAAAATGGATGAATAAGGAAAGTGTTAGTCAAATTTGCTTTCCTTTTATTGATCATAATGAAATTCATCAAGATTGAGTGAAAATGAAATGAAAATGGAAATTGTGTATTAACATTTGTATTTTCAGTTAAATGGATGTACAATGTCTGCCAAATTTTAAATGGATCAGCAAAAATCCATTCACAGTTGCATTTCCCAGGTCTTAAGTGTTACGACCCTGACCTGTGGAAACAGCACTTACTCTTCCCTGCACCACCTTCCATTCACAAACCTGTGCTCCACCTCAGTCCTGCCTCCACATATGGCTTTCATGGAGGAGGTGAGAGGAAGAAGCCCTTTCTCTCCAAAAAAACATGGCAGCATCTTAACAAATTCGGGAACAATATTTTTTTGGCCTGATGGTTAATCATTATTCATAGTTTCATGTTTGGTGAAGGTCAAACAGAGTTTATCACAACAAACACCTCATACCAAGTGTCATGTTGGTGGAGGGGTGAGGATTCAGTTGTTTTGCAGCCACAGGCTCTAGAAAACTTTTAATCATTTGGACATTGATGATCTCCACTTTATATTAGAATATTCTTGAGACAAATGTAAGACTGTCCATGAGCTTATGTTGTGCTGAAACTGGGTCATATTAAAGGACAATAATCACAAGCACACCAGCAAATTTGTCTCTTTAAGGATGCTGAATCTGAGGACTTGTTTTTGTCTAGGTTAATGTCAGAAATACAGATAAAAAAGAAAAAGACGGGTTATTCTTGTGTTCTGATATGCTGAAATGCTGTAATGATTCCAAATGAATCTGTGAATTGAAACTGTGAACTATTCCCAGCGTGGTGAGCAATACTTTTGTTTTAAATATATTGATGGTTCTTGATGTAAATAATGTATATGTCTATTTAAATTCAGCTCCTGCAGATGGCAGTACATGACATGAAAATACTCTAGAACTGAACCTGATTGGACCTGGACACAACAGAACCATGTGGAGTGTTAAAGTAGCCATGAACATTAAACCTGAACAAAGCTTCAGCACAGATACATGGTGTGTGGAGTGCAGTCCGACTGAAACACTTGAATTACTGCAGAATCTTGAGCTTAATACAAGATGCTTATGTATTTGTGCACATGCTCTCAAACACCACCTTGTTAGGGGTTTTATATTGTTATAATTTGGTGTTTTGTTTAGACTTTAAGGGTGTACTATAAATCTGCTGAAGAATTTAATTTCACAATAAGAATTGTTTGTAATTGCAACAATATATTTTGTAGATTAGAAAAGGTTTAAGTTCATAGAAATAGGAAATACAGGAAGTAAATATATGAATCTTTTACTCATTATATTCTTTTAGAACATGTGTGTGTATTTTACATAATGTGGCACATCCTGCACTCTGATTGGTTAAAACAGAGGGAAGCTACAGTTGAGGCTTTGTACACAAGAAATGCTTAGATGCTTCACTGAAGACAGAGTAGAAGGAAACTTGACATTTACAATAACATAAAAAGGAAACTTTCAGAAGAACAGAGGAAATTAAAACATGATGGTTTTCTGTATGTTTCTGTTTTTTACCATGTTCATAGGTAAGCTTATATTTTATATATCCCCATATATCTTGTTTAAATGTTTTATAACTAGTAAAGAAATGTTTCCATGTGTGAGTGTTTTAGATTGTAAGCATGTACTGTATGTATACTGTATAATATAAAATGATAGTATTCTGAAATAAATGTCCTCTTCAGGTGAGAGCACACAGGACAGCATTACTCCAACATCTTCTGCTGTCTATGGTAAAGAGGAGCAAGAAGTTACACTCTCCTGTGATTATAAATACACTGTTTCTATGAACAATCTACAGTGGTATGGACAATATTCCAATGCAGCACCAGAATTCCTCGTTCTGTTGACGGAATCGGGAGGGAATCAGACAGGTGATACTCCTCATCCTCATTTGCCTGCTAAAGTTCATAAGAGTCTGAAGTGTGTGGATTTGGAGATCTCGCCTGCTTCAGTATCAGACTCTGCACTGTACTACTGCGCCTTGCAGCCCACAGTGACAGGAAAGTCAACTTCACTGTCCAAAAACCTACAGAGACCTCAAACATGAAAGTGTTAAAGAATCACAATAAGAAGAAAAGACTGGAAGCTATGCATAACATCAGCATTCTGATTATTGATCCAATAGAAATGTATGTATATAACCACATATGAATACTTTATTTGAATTGAATAGACAAAACATTCTAAGTGAATCCAAATACAGATAGAAAAGTTAGGTGTGTGTTTGAAGAAGCCACATGTTCACTCCCTCTGCAGTATTAAGTGCAGTTCTCATAAACAATAGTGGCAGGTTTGATGGTTTATTTACTTAATGACAGTGTAAAGATCACATGCTGGAATTTGATTCTGTTCTAGGAATAAAAATGTGCATATTGTACAACTCTTTTGACAAGCAGCTGATTTGATTTATTTTTATTTTATGTTTGTTTGTTTGTTTATTTTACTGAGAATGAGATTTAATGTGTTCATCATGTGTGTCTTTGCAGGGTGTTTAATATATTTTTGAGAATTACAGGATACCTGAAAGTATGTATAACTAAGAATAAGAATTGTGGAAAATAAAAACACAGTTTCCATCACACAATCAGGAAATAAATAAGCTCTACTGAAATAGTGCTCCATAATCAATTCTTGAGGTAGATGAGCTACAACAGCTAAAGACCACATCGGGTTTCATTCCTGTTCACCAAGAACAGAAATCTAAGACTACAGTAACAACCCTGTAAATGACATAATTTGGCCCAATGGCAAGAGCTGCTTACTTGGTTCACACTTAGCGTCTGGATTCCAAAAAGGTTTGAATCCCACAGGAGCCTCGCTTTATTGTTAACTTGACTTTGTGTAACCGAGTTCCTTTTACTCGGACCCCAGTCCATATGAGCAAGAAGGTCATACAGTTACAGAGTACAGTGAACCTCCATTGGCGCACATCAAGCTGACAGGGACGACTTGGCTCGTTGGTCTAGGGGTATGATTCTCGCTTTGGGTGCGAGAGGTCCCGGGTTCAAATCCCGGACGAGCCCTGGTTTTACATGGAATAGAGTGGTTGGAACAAAACTAATGGATACTTGCACTGCTGGCTTGGTTCTCGCTTGGAAGCTTGTTTCTCCAGAGGTCCAAGAAGGTTCAAATCCCACTGTAATTACCTCTGAAAATTATCTCTGGAATACAGGGAGCGGGATGGAGAATGTCACACTTTGTGGAGACACGAACCTCTGAAATATTAATATAATAGAGTACAGAAAGACCTCAGAATATTATCATTTTACTAACACCATTCATCATGTTCACTGTTATATTCATGTGTCTGTGGCTTTCATTAGGTAAGTTATCATTGATCTTTTCAGAAAGGAGGGTAAAAGGTAAAACCCTATGCCACCACGTCTGTCTGCTAAAGTTGATGATAAAACTAAACAAGCGGATCTGATCATCTCCTCGGCTGCTTTTAATGTTTGATAATATACAATTAGAAGGTAATTTATTCATAATCACACTCTCTGGTATCAACCAGATGAGGATGGGTTCACATTTGAGTCTTCCTCATATCGTCTCAGGGAGTTTTTTCTTGCCGCTGTTGCCTCAGAGTTGCTCATTAGGGGTAAAGTTAATTTTCAACTTTGTAATTTCTATTCTGAATTTCAGTTTTTCTGTAAAGCTGCATTGAGACAATGTCCATTGTTAAAAGTGCTGTACAAATAAAAATGAAGTGAAGTGAATTTAATTACCTTTTGGGAACAGACACAGCAAATTTACTTATGAGAGATTTGGTTTAAATCTGGATCCAGTTTCCTATGATTTTCCACAGCAAATTATCATCATTATTTATAAATGTACAAATAATTTAAAAACCACACAAACAGATAAAGGCTTATAGTATTGTATAGATGATAAATCTTAAAATACAACACAGACATATTAATGACTCTACACTACAACTGCATCACTTCCTGGGTGTGTCCTTCTAGAGACGTGTAAAGTTCAGCACATACAGCACTATTATACAGAATCCTCACAGAGCTGTGTTCAGAAATGGATCAACTATACAACTTACTGTACATAGTGAGATACATACCACTGATTCTCACTCTAGTTACAGGTAATTCATTTTCATTTGTTAATCAACTGTATTAATAATTACAATGGATTTATAATCAGTTACTTAATTATATTAATTAATACTCATGTTTGTATTAACCTAGTAATTTCTTCAATCAATATTTGTTTTACAAAAACTACTGATACACACTGATATATTTCTTTATGTTACTTACAGTTTTGCTGATAAAATTGGACCAACAGATGAAGATGCCAACATTGTCAAGAAAGAAACAGAGACTGTTACTCTGAAATGTTCATATGAGTCAAGCAGTGATCGTATTTATCTTTACTGGTACAAACAATATCCTAACAGCGCACCACAGTTTTTACTGTATAAAGGAGCATGGTCAGGACCTGATCAGAGAACTCTTGATGATCGTCAATTAGAGTTAAAAACAAGCAGAGACTCTACTGAACTTAATATCAGAGGACTAAAGCTCTCAGATTCTGCACTCTATCATTGTGCTCTTAGAGTAGAAGCACAGTGATACAGAGTCACTGAAAGGCTTTACAAAAACATCAAATAGCACATACACATACAAAAGGTTTCTAAAAACTACAGCAACTTTTTATCAGTTAACCGCAGACATAAATAAAAAAATATGGCAACATGCAGCTGAAAGAAATAGTAAATGAAAACAAAGTGTTTTCAAACATGACAACTACACATTAATTACAATAAATTCACAAATCTATATGTTTCAGGCTTAAAAAATATTTTACTGATGCTATCTGAGCCATTGGGTCACATGTTGTTGCTGTCTATTTTTAATAAAAGTTATTGACATTTTCTCTTGCATTTTCATTCATTATTTTTTTTGTTCATGTGTAATTATGCATGTACATCCTGGAAATGCGTGTTGCTTTGCAGGATGTGTGCTAAGGCAATGGCCCTTTACAAACAATCAGACCAGCTGTGGGTTTAATCATCCAGATTTATTCATATTAATTATCCAAATGTAGGGAAATGTGATATGACAGAGTTTGTGGCATGTTTTTTGGTTTAAGATGAGAATTTTGAGTATTTCTGAAACTGTTCTGAACAGAATTTTTTGGGATTTTGATACACAACAGTCTATAAATAATCCCTCTTTACAATCACAGTGAAGAGAGAAGCATCTATAACAATAAAAGATGTCCAATCTTGATGTGGATGAGCTACAGGACTTCAGGATTCTCTGCTGTCATTGAAGAGCAGGACTCTGAGGTTACACTGGAAACAGACTTACAGCAGAAGATTGGACAGTGACAGTATTCACAACTTCAGTTGAATACAAAACTGACAGATTCTAGCCTGAGCAACGACGTGCAGACTGCATTTATCAAAGGATCCTGAAAAACAGAAATCTCTAAACTATATAATTTATCTGTTTTTAAACAGCAAACAGATTATTTTTGGGTTAGATTTGTATCATTTTCATAGGAAATCCTTGGACGGTTTAATGTTTTTTTTTGTATTTCTTTAAATATTTTATTATTTTCCTATTTATTTCTTATTTTTCTATACTACTTGCTATGCTCTTCATTGTATTATATTTCAGTGCACTGTTGTTGAGAAGAGCACCCACAGTTTCGTTGTACTCCTTATGTGCAATTACAATAAAATTTATTCTATTCTATTCTATTCTGTTCTATTCTATTCTATTCTATTCACAGAAATAAAGCCGATAGATAGTCGTGCAGTGTGAAAACAATGGTGACCCAACAACTTTGAAAATCTTGCATTGTGAACTCAGCATTAAGGCCTCGCGCTCAACCGCACACCCCTGAAGGTGTGGGTGAAGGAACAACCTTCTGCTGTTGTCGACCCAAAAGTTCAGCTGGCAGCGGTGGGATTCGAACCCACGCCCCCGAAGAGACTGGAGCCTTAATCCAGCGCCTTGGACCGCTCGGCCACGCTACCCATGCATTTGGAAGGTTGTGGGGCTGTGGTCAAGGGAGGCCTGCCAGGTCGGGAAAGAGAGGCACTCTGGCAGGCAGTCGCAATGGTTGTACCACGCACGCTTCCATTACCAGACGTGATTCAAGATCCAAACCCAGGAAAGGTTTTGCAAAGTGGATTGAGAGCCTTAGGCTCTTGTTGACAAGGTTTGCTGATATGAACTTGAATCCCAGTCTGTTGCAATCAAGGTGCACGATCCGTGCCGCTGTCTTCGGGACTGAGCACTGCATTGATCTGCGTGGATCTCCAGTGGCGACCCGTCAGCCTTACAGCATCTGTGTCCAACCAACATGGAAATACAGCCCACGGTTGCGAAACACCTAGACCCAGGGCTAGCTTTTCTCGCTCCCCTCTAGCACGGTCTCACAGACCAGGTACGAAGCATTCCACATGCAGGACTTGTGGTAAAGAGGAGGTTAAAGGGCATACAAGCGAAAAGGAAGGGATTCAAACCCACACGTGCAGAGCACAATGGATTAGCAGTCCATCGCTTTAACCTCTCAGCCACCTCATCAGGTGCAGGTGTGGCACCCACGGCCAAATGTCCACAGAGACCGCGACAATTCTGTAGAGGAGCTCCGTAACCCAACGCGTTTAAACAAGCCTGTTCCCAAAACAACTGGAGCCCATCCCACTTGGATTAGCAGTCGGTCTCCTTAACCTCTTAGCATCCTAGTTCACCCACATGACCTTACACCTCAGTGCACCTGGCACTTGCACTCCATTGCCCAAACCACTTGGCCACCACTTCTTATGTCGATTTTTTATTCTTGGTTGAATTGTTGTTTTGTTGGTAGCTCGTAACCATGGTAAGGGCATGACTGATGTGGCTCACACACGCGGAAACCGTGTTTTGCGTACCGTTCTCTGGTTGTTTGGACTTGCTGTTTGAAAAAGCAAGGTGTGAAACAGAGCAGCGTCTCAAAGCCAGGCGGTGACACCAGTTGCCGAAACCTAGGAGCTATTTCAGCACCCGGGTCTGGGGGCTCCGGTACCGTGTGAGCATGCTCATTTTTTTTTTCCAGCCAGGCAGCACATTTGCAGAAGGCACAGGAGCCACAACCCCTGTAAAGCCTTTGTGGTGCCAGAGCCCACAACTGCTGCCTTGAAAAGACTCAGCTGGCAGGAGCAGGATTTGAACCCACCCCTCCATAGAGACTGAAGCCTACATCCAACGCCTTAGACCACTCGGCCACACTACTCGAGAGCACAAACCTTATAGACCTCTGTGGAGAGCACACTGACATACTGTCTGGGTGTGTGGTACGCAGGCTGCACAGATGAGGACAGACAAACTGTGCAGAGGGTGAAAAACAGCTCAAAAAATCATCGGCTGCCCTCTGCCCTCCCTGGATGACATGTCCAGGTCCCGCTGCCTCAGCAAAATCAAGGCCATCACAGGAGACTCCTCACATCCTGCTCATCACTTGTTTGACCTGTTGCCATCTGGGCGGCGCTTCAGGTCAACAAAGTCTCACACCACCAGACTTACAAACAGCTTCTTCCCCTGGGCCATTCGGACTGCAAACAATCACTGAACACACACACACACATTCTACCTAATAAAATGTGCAATTCTACTGTGCACTTTAATCTGTCTGTGAATTGAGTACAAGTTATAACTTAATATTGGCTTTGCACAAATTAGATTTCAAGCAAATATATAATTGGGAACATTTTGTTGCAGCTTTATGAATGTTCTGCTTATATTGCAGTAGCCCTTTAAAAAAGGGTACAAGTATGCATACACTATATTGCCAAAAGTATTTGCTCACCCATCCAAATAATCAGAATCAGGTGTTCCAATCACTTCCATGGCCACAGGTGTATAAAATCAAGCACCTAGGCATGCAGACTGTTTTTACAAACATTTGTGAAAGAATGGGTCGCTCTCAGGTGCTCAGTGAATTCCAGCGTGGAACTGTGATAGGATGCCACCTGTGCAACAAATCCAGTCGTGAAATTTCCTCGCTCCTAAATATTCCACAGTCAACTGTCAGCTGTATTATAAGAACGTGGAAGTGTTTGGGAACGACAGCAAGTCAGCCACGAAGTGGTAGGCCACATAAACTGACGGAGCGGGGTCAGCGGATGCTGAGGTGCATAGTGCGAAGAGTCAATTCTCTTTCTGCAGAGTCAATCGCTACAGACCTCCAAACTTCATGTGGCCTTCAGATTAGCTCAAGAACAGTGTGCAGAGAGCTTCATGGAATGGGTTTCCATGGACGAGCAGCTGCATCCAAGCCATACATCACCAAGTGCAATGCAAAGCGTCGGATGCAGTGGTGTAAAGCACGCCGCCACTGGACTCTAGAGCAGTGGAGATGCGTTCTCTGGAGTGACGAATCGCACTTCTCCATCTGGCAATCTGATGGACGAGTCTGGGTTTGGCGGCTACCAGGAGAACGGTACTTGTCTGACTGCATTGTGCCAAGTGTAAAGTTTGGTGGAGGGGGATTATGGTGTGGGGTTGTTTTTCAGGAGCTGGGCTTGGCCCCTTAGTTCCATTGAAAGGAACTCTGAATGCTTCATCATACCAAGACATTTTGGACAATTCCATGCTCCCAACTTTGTGGGAACAGTTTGGAGCTGGCCCCTTCCTCTTCCAACATGACTGTGCACCAGTGCACAAAGCAAGGTCCATAAAGACATGGATGACAGAGTCTGTGTGGATGAACTTGACTGGCCTGCACAGAGTCCTGACCTCAACCCGATAGAACACCTTTGGGATGAATTAGAGCGGAGACTGAGAGCCAGGCCTTCTCGTCCAACATCAGTGTGTGACCTCACAAATGCGCTTCTGGAAGAATGGTCAAAAACTCCCATAAACACACTCCTAAACCTTGTGGACAGCCTTCCCAGAAGAGTTGAAGCTGCAAAGGGTGGACCGACGTCATATTGAACCCTATGGATTAGGAATGGGATGTCACTTAAGTTCATATGCGAGTCAAGGCAGGTGAGCGAATACTTTTGGCAATATAGTGTATGTATGAAAGGAGAGTACATAACCTGAGGTACTGAGATATTGAGAAGGGTTCAGTATTTATATTAACATATTTTTACATATGTTTCTTTATTGACATGCACAACCAGTTATTACAACATTATTACAACAATACTAATTCTAACAAAGTCCTGAATATGTACAATATGGCTATATTTGTGGACACCTAACCATCACACCAGTATGTGGGTATTCTCCAAACTGCTGCACAATTGTAGGATGTCTTTATATTCTTACAAAAACATGTTCCAGCTCAATGAAGATGTTTATTACAAGTTTGGTGTGGAATAAATTGAGTTACCTGCACACAGCCCTGAATTCAAACCCACTCAACACTTTTGGGATGAATTAGAATTCTGACTGCACCCCAAGCCACACATGCCTGATGTTTTAGGGCTGTATGGACACATGGACATACAGTATCTCACAAAAGTAAGTACACCCCTCACGGCATTGTAAATATTTTATTATATCTTTTCATGTGACAACACTGAAGAAACGATACTCTGCTCCAATGTAAAGTAGTGAGTGTACAGCCTGTATAACAGTGTAAATTTGCTGTCCCCTCAAAATAACTCAACACACATCCATTAATGTCTAAACCGTTGGCAACAAAAGTGAATACACCCCTAAGTGGAAATGTCCAAATTGGGCCCAAAGTGTCAATATTTTGTGTGGCCACCATTATTTTCCAGCATTGCCTTAACCCTCTTGGGCATGGAGTTCACCAGAGCTACAGGTTGCCATATATTTACAAAAATGTGAGGGGTGTACTCACTTTTGTGAGATTCTGTATATTGCCACTTACTGAACAATCATCTAATTTTTAATATTATTACTGTATATTTTGCAACAAGTTTGAAGTAATATCTAAATAAAGCTAGTCTAAGTAGATTGATTGATAATGTTAAATTGCCCCTAGGTGTGAATGGGTGAGCAAATGGCTGTGTGTGTGTGTGTGTGTATGTGTGTGTGTGTGTGTGTGTGAAAGAGAGAGAGAGAGAGAGAGATAAACAATTTTTTTTTTTCAATTATATTTCTGCACATATTTGGTAAGTTAAAAAACAATTTTTTTTGGTGTTAAGGTTTTTCTCTTCAGTGAACACAAGATGGCGCAGTCACTTATCTTAATGTTGGTCTAGAACTAGAGCACCACACAACCTGCTCACATTCTCTGAGACATAGAGTATACTTGTTCTTCTATCATACATACTGCTGATATAATATCCTAACCCCTGCCCTGGTTACTCTTAGTGCCTAAGCTAATTTCAGAGATACCATTCTGATTAAACAACACAACTGTCCACTTAACACTAAACTGTCATAAGAATAAATTCTCATCTAATGTCATTTCTTTGGCACCTGCTGTGTCAGAAACATTAAAAACTAGAAACTTATATGTGAATGTGCCTTTATTCTTCTTTCTCTTCTTCTGATGCTATTGTGAGTACAGGAAAGTTTTATTTTTCAGATTTAACTGTTAGAGCTGAGAAATAAGGGATTAATTCAACCTTAATTACCAAGGGAAAATACTCATTTCTTCCTCATTCTTAAATAAACCATATTCTCTTCCACTTAGTTTTTCTAACATTAATCTGCCTGCTGGTGTTTACACAAACTTTCTCTAATTTAGAGATATCACTAACATATGTGAAATAACATAAATACATTAATTTCCTGCTTTCAGTATGTGTTTACTTAAATGTCCTCTGGACAGGTTTCCCATATGAGGCTGAATGTAAAGCCAGGATGTTTCAGTAAGAATCAACAATCTGACAACAACATTGGTGACACTGTCATGTGATGCTGTGGGGTGGAGCAATTTTGAAGCTTTATGGTGTTAACATATTAGATTACAGAAAGATCTCCACTATTTTCACTGAGCTAAGACCAGTCATCATGTTCACTGTTATATTCATGTATCTGTGCCTTTCACTAGGTGAGTTAACATTGACTTTTTGTTATTACAGAAATATTAACTATATTATATTAAATATTAGTCTGTGTGGTGATGCAGTGTGAAAATGCAGAGTGTGGGTCTGACTTAAGTATTTCCTGTTGATTATTTAAAGGTTAAAACATTATGATCTCTTCTCTATGACAGGTGACTCCATGGCAGATTCAATAGAGCCAGATTTCCCTCATAAACCTGTAGATGAAGGTGATGATGTTACTCTGTCCTGCAAATACAAATCAAGCATTACTACAGGAAACTACCTGCACTGGTACAAGCAATATCCAAAATCTAAACCAGAGTTCGTTCTTATTGTTGACCAAAAAGGAAATCCAATTTCCAACACTGACCCAAGAATGTCTGCTAAAGTTGACGATAAAACTAAACAAGTGGATCTGATCATCTCCTCTGCTGCTGTATCAGACTCTGCTCTATACTACTGTGCTCTGGAGCCCACAGTGACAGGAAATCCAGCTGCACTGTACAAAAACTTTCACACAGTTTTGTTATATTGAAAGCAGTTCTGCTGATGATGTTGAGCTGCTATTTACATGCTATTTTTGGCGAATTCTGTCTCTCTTGCAATTTATAAAGGGTTCATAAATATATTATAGTTTGACAAATGTTGGATTATTAGGAGATAGCTAATTGTTTTTTAAGCTTCATTAACCACTTTATCCTGTTCAGAGATCTATAGCTTTTCTTGGCAACACTGGAAATGAGGGAAACCTGAGCTCAATCTCGAACTGGGGACCATGGAACTGTGAGGCAGCAATACTATCTGATGTCTTTGTCTGACAGTTCATCAGTGCCTGAAAAGTAAAGATTAGTTAAATATTTTGCATTCATTAATGGTATAATATTTGGTTTAGAGAGGGATTATTAATATAACTTTTAAAAGTAGCTTTTCCTTATTTTGGTATTCAATCTTCTTGGGGATTTCTTTAGATGCTCTGATGAGTCTACATGCAGAAAGAAGAAGAAGAGGCTTAAAGCCATGTAAAAGCAACAATCCACAGGTTAAAAAATACATGACTGTTGGCATCACAGTGATGACAGTTTTTATGGTGCATCACATAGAATCTTATCTGAGCCAGAAAATCCCAGAAGTGTCTCAATTTCATGTAGAGATAGGAGAGCAGACCCCTCTCTCCCATCCTCATCATTACATTCAGGGAAATATTGATAGCATCATGTGAAACTATTCAGCTGTTTAATATTAAACTGCACTCCGTGTCAGAGCAGAAGACTCTATGGAAGATAATGAAAACCACTAGAAAGATGATTAGAGTCTATCTATCCACCACTGAGGATCCTTACCAGAAAATATATACAACTTTGTGGATGTTGCCTCTGAGCCTCTTCCAGACACTTTACTCAGATAGTCAGGTATACATCTTTATACACTGATGATACTATTCCATATTCCTTGATAACCTGGAAATAAAAAGTAAAAGCTTGGTTCAATCATCACAGCAGAATTTTACAATATACAATATACCAGTATAGGCCGTGCATTTCAGACCTAGTCATTTGTATTGATGTGCTCTGTGTAGAAAAAAAGAGTAATGTAATTAACAAATGAATCAAATAGGAAAACGTTTTCATTATTTTCATTGTCTGTACCGCTTATCCAATCTATCCTCAGGTCACAGGGAGCCTGTACCTAACTCAGGAATCAAGGCAGGATACACCCTGGATGGAGTGCCAGCCAATCGCAGGGCACACACACAACGGGCAATTTAGAGACTCCAATCAGCCTAGATAATAATAACTTTAGCTAGCTTAGTAAATGACAGTGTAAAGTTTACATGCCTGAAATACCCAAAAATGTTACACCATTCCATTTGATGAACAGTTATTTCTGTGTTTATTGTGCTTGAGATCTGACGTGTTTAACATATGTTTCTGTGCAGGTTTACTTTGGTCTTGAGTCTTGAATAATAAGAATGTCCTCTAGTTTGATTTCCCAGTGTGTTTTTGACATTGATTGAATACTTCAGCACTTAATTGCTGTGGGTTTTGGGAATATGTCTGTTACCCTCTGAGACCCTGCATCTGTGGAACCTGTAAAAGAAAGCAAGTCTGTTTAGGAAACTTCTAAGTGATATTTTTGTTTCAGGCCCCAAGACACAAATGAGCCTAATTATATTTGATAATAAATCTGTACTACTGTTAATAATTAGGGGTGAATCAATACTACACTGTGAACTCACAAACAATGCCCCAATGTATATATATTGAATTTACAACAACATAAGATTTAATGATGATTTAATGTTTATAGAATAGATTGATTGTTTTCATTAATAAAAATGATATGCTGTCAGTATTTGTTTACTATGTGCTTAGGACAGGTTCCTCATTCAAGGTTGACTAGAACTCATTCATTATTACAGTGCTTTTTTCTATTGTGTTGCACAGTGTTCAGTTTGGGCAAAATAAATAAATAATTTCATGAAGGTTTTTCGGTTTCAAATATTATCTTGTGATTAATAATCAAGTATTTAAGTAAATTTAAGGTAATTGTGTAATTGTGTGTTTACTCCCCTGATAGGACAGGATGTAGGACAGGATGTAGGACAGGACCATGAACATATATCACCAAAACTATGTGTAAATGTTTTTATCTTTTATATAATCTTGCAGAGGCTGTTTGCCTACAGTGTAAAAGTTGAATAAAGAGACAAACATGGCGGTAAAAACAGTAAAGCTGCTTACAGACTTGGAAACCTTGCTATCTGAGGCAGAGCACAAACTACAAGGATTAATCACTGACCCTTTCATTCTACACAATTCTACACATATGACCACTTAAGACTAAACTGTAATAAAAATAAATACAAATCTAATGTCATTTCTGTGACAAACAAAAGCACCTGCTGTATCAGAAACACTGAACTCATCTGAAACTCTGCCTTTATTGTTCTTTCACTTCTGATGCTATCTTGAGTACAGGAACATTTTATTTTTTCTATTTAACTCCCTGTAACCTTGTGTGTTTGTTAGGACTGAGCATTAAGGGGTTAATTAAAGTAAAAACAAATACTTCTTCCTTATTCTCAAATATAGTGGTTCTAACAATAAGCTCCCTTCTGCTGCACACATGACACACAGAGGAAGGAAAACAGACAAAACCAATTTCAACACAAAACCAATAAATACCACTGCAACATTTAATTCATTAAAACTATCTTAGATAGAATTTTACAGAATGATCAAGAAATGGAAAATGTAGGAACAAGCAAACTTTCACACAGTTTTGTTATATTGAAAGCAGCTTTACCAATGCTTTAGAGAAAGTTCCATGTCCTTTTGGGGGATTCTCTCTTTCTCTCTTCTGGTTATTGTCATGTATTTTGGAGGTGATACAAAACTGCACACAAACTGACAGTGACCTGAACACATCATCAAACTGGGGATCCTGAAGCTGTGATGCAGCAACACTACCTGCTGTGTCACTGTGCTATCACACTGTTAAAATCCTTCTGCTTAAAGTGTTTTCTTGTAGTGTGGTGTTGTGTCATTGTTATTATAAAGAAAGATTTCTACCCTCATGGTACAATTCCATATTGACTGATAACAAGTGCACTAAAGACAAGGCTCAGGTCAATCCTCATAGCAGAATTCCACAATGCCAGTGGACTCATGATCCTCTCTGTTCTGTCTGGAGTAATTACACTGCAGATGAAGGGTATTTTATTGTCTAAGTGTCGTAACTTCACATATATAATAGTCAAACTAATCAGTAAACCAATTCCTTGTATTTTTAAACAAGTAGCTAGAACCGTCTTATTCTTTAGTGCATTGTTGTCTTCTGCTCTTTTGCAGTGTTCAGTGTGAGAAAGTGTGAAGAAGAGAAATGTTTCATAAAAGAATGTTAGTTTAAAATATAATGTTGTGATTCATGATCAAGCATAAGAAAATTTATCTAAAGGGAATTCTGTGTGTTGTGAATACAATTAAATTCTAAGGTCAAATATAAAAATATTAATCCAGAGCATACATGTGTGACTATATGACCTGTTTGCAGGGTTTTATTTATTTATTAGTGTGTTATGTTTTTTCTCTTCAGTGAACACAAGATGGCGCAGTCACTTATCTTATTGTGCCTCAACAACTAGAGCACCACACAACCTGCTCACATTATTTGAGACGATGAAAGCTACTTTTCACAGTAAAACCTTTGTGACATTCTTCAATCATACAAAAATCAACAAAAGTACCTGCTGTGTGAGAAACACTGAAAACTGGAATCTTATCTGTAAATCTGCCTTTACTCTTCTTTCTCTTGTTCTCTTGATATCATAAGTACAGGAAAGTTTTATTTTTTTAGATTTAACTGTTAGAGTTGAGCATTAAGGGAATACATTAATTTCCTGCTTTCAGTATGTGTTTACTTAAATGTGCTCTGGACAGGTTTCCCATATGAGGCTGAATGTAAAGCCAGGATGTTTCAGTAAGAATCAACAATCTGACAACAACATTGGTGACACTGTCATGTGATGCTGTGGGGTGGAGCAATTTTGAAGCTTTATGGTGTTAACATATTAGATTACAGAAAGATCTCCACTATTTTCACTGAGCTAAGACCAGTCATCATGTTCACTGTTATATTCATGTATCTGTGGCTTTCACTAGGTGAGTTAACATTGACTTTTTATTATTACAGAAATATTAACTATATTATATTAAATATTAGTCTGTGTGGTGATGCAGTGTGAAAATGCAGAGTGTGGGTCTGACTTAAGTATTTCCTGTTGATTATTTAAAGGTTAAAAACATTATGTTCTCTTCTCTATGACAGGTGACTCCATGGCAGATTCAATAAAGCCACTTCTCCCTCATAAAGCTGTAGATGAAGGTGATGATGTTACTCTGTCCTGCACATATAAAAAAAGTGGTAGAACAGACTACCTGCACTGGTACAGACAATATCCAAAATCTAAACCTGAGTTCCTTCTTAATGTTGACCAAAAAGGAAATCTAATTTCCAACACTGACCCAAGAATGACTGCTAACGTTAAAGATGAACAAGTGGATCTGATCATCTCCTCTGCTGCTGTATCAGACTCTGCTCTATACTACTGTGCTCTGGCGCCCACAGTGACAGGAAATCCAGCTGCACTGTACAAAAACCTTCACACAGTTTTGTTATATGGAAATCTATTATCTACTGATCATTTTGAATTTACATGCCATGTTTGGAGGAATTCTGTCTCTAATGTGATTTATAAAGAGTATATTTATAAATCACATTAGATTTTTGACACATGTATTATTAGGAGACAGTATGTTCATTCAGACACAAATCTATCACTTGTGAGCCTCAGTGATTAATCTCTGCTCCTCTGCTGGTCTGATCATGGAGACAGTCTTGGATGCACATTACAGAGTATTGTGACTAGCTCTGTACCAAGCTGTTTCTCGTGTTTCTTTGTCTGATTGCTATTGTGGTTTTGATCTCATTTTGTTTCATTGGTTTTCTGAGTCAGTCTAGTGTTTTTTGGATTAGTTTGCATCGCGGTTCATCTTTACGGTTCTCTGACCTTTCTTGCCTGTCGTTTTGAATTATATTAATAAACTGCACATGGATCCTACTCACCCGGTGTCTGGAGGTTTGTTACAGCCATGCAGCCCACAGAGACACAAAACTCAAACAGACTGTACAAAAGTCAAGCTTGATTTTTTTCTCAGCAGGGGGAGATGTTTATCTGTTTCATTCAAATACAGGTTTCTTTCTTAATTCTCAAACTTCGCTGTTTATTTCCTTTAAATATCAACAATGATCCTCTTACATATGTTGTTAATACTTATTGGTTGAACAATCAGAGAAGAAATCCTTTAAAAATAAATGTTAATCTTTAATCAAAAATAATTATTTCTGCTAAGGTTCATGCTGTTATTCCCCTGATGCAATAAAAATGTAAAACAAAGTTAAATATCGATATGTCTTTAAATAATTTAAATTCCTGAGTTTTAATGTAACACTAGTGAACTAAAGACTTCACTCTTCATTATTTGGCAGCTTATAAAATAGCACTTGATCCAGCACTGATATTAAGTGAAACACTTGAATTACCACAGATACTTAAAAGAGCATTGAGCTTAATACAAGATGCTTATAAATTGTATTAGGGGTTTTATATTATTATAATTTTATGGGGAATTTTTAAAATTGTATCAGTCACTGCAGTGCCTGTGGAAGAATTGTTTGATTAAAAAAAGATTATTGAAGTAATGCATTACTTCAAGCCAAGTATATGCAAGTGTAATTAAGTAACAATACAGTAACACTTCATTAGTAATTATTAATGTGATATAATCAATTCTAATGTATAGAAAGTATAGAAAGCCTTACAGTGTTGTAATTGCAACAATATATTTTGTAGATTAGAAAATGTTTACTTTATAGAAATAGGAAGTGTAGTACATAAATATACAAATCTTTTAACCATTATATTCTTTTAGAACATGTGTGTGTATTTTACATAATGTGGCACATCCTGAACTCTGATTGGTCAAAACAGAGGGAAGCTACAGTTGAGGCTTTGTACACAAGAAATGCTTAGATGCTTCACTGAAGACAGAGTAGAAGGAAACTTGACATTTACAATAACATAAAAAGGAAACTTAAAGAAGAATTGAGGAAATTAAAGCATGATGGTTTTCTCTACAGTTCTATCTTGAATTGAATTTACTCTCCTTTTCCCTTTCCCAACTTATCAGCTAACAACAGACAAAATACAGTGGTGGTAACATATGCAACTGAAAAGAAAAATGAATACACAACTAAACACTGCAGTAAATTTGTACATTTTCAAGTATATTTTGTCTGATGCTAACAGAACATTTAGTGTCAGTTGTTGATATAGAATTAAAATAGAATTGACCTTTTCTGTCCAGTTGTCCTGATGATTCATTGTAACCAGTTTACTCTCATTCTTTCCTTCCTTTCTTCATGCTTATATTGTTTATAATGTAGATGTGGGCTCGTGTATAATTTGCAACATGTGATAATTATAGAAATAATTAAAGATGATTAAAAATCAATGAATTCATTATCACAAGAAAAGATTCAATAACACATGTGAATTAATGGTCTTTTCAGAATAGTGCATTTTACTGTTGATGGAATATATTAAATACTGTTATATGTTATATACTGCAGACAAAAGAAATAAAATGAAAAGAAAAAAAATGTAATCCCAATTATAGTAGTAGTTCTCCTAGACATCAGAGACACATTTCAAATACACAACACTGGCAATTATTTCTAAAGCTAGAGACCTGAACTAAACACTCAGGATAACAATGTTACTCCTCTTCTTGCTTTTCTTTACTGTTGCTGCCCAACCACACTGTACAAAAAGCACTACACATGACTGGAACAGAGCCATGCTTTTCTCACAAGATGGAGCTATTTACATGTTTACATTCACTTCTGAAATGTCTGACTGTGAGGACAGTTAGAAGCTGAATCAAGCTCAAGTTAAACAGCTGAAGCTTTACAGATTCAGGAGTTCAGGAGAGTAATGTTATGTAATGTTCTGGAAAGTAGTATTTGTTGTTATACTTTGTGAATGAAAATGACTTCTCGTTGTGGTTGTTGTGTGTAGCACAGCTTCAACCATAGCCTTTTCTGGTAGTTTGCAATTTGCACTTGCATCTGCCTTTTGTGAAATTAATTAAATAAATGTCCTGCTTGAACTTGAATACAATGTGGAAAGATTCCCCACAAACAGCAATGCTTCAGTAAGAATCAACAATCTGTCAGTAACATTGGTGTCATGTGATGCTGTGGGGTGGAGCTTCATGAACATTTATGATCATATCAGAGTACATAAAGACCTCAGAATATTTACATTCAGCTAAAACCATTCATCATGTTTACTTTTATATTCGTGTTTCTGTGGCTTTCACTAGGTGAGTAAATTGCCTTGTTTGTTGCATAAATATTAAAAGTTGAATTAATGGTTAAATAGTCTGTGTGGTGATGTGAAAAAGCAGAATGTGAGATTTATGTAACACTGCCTTGATCCACACATAGGTTACTGACATCATGTTCTTTCCTTTATGACAGGTGACTCCATGGCAGATTCAATAGAGCCAGTTTTCCCTCATAATGTTGTACATGAAGGTGAAAATGTTAATCTGTCCTGCAGCTATAAAACAAGTTATACAGGAAACAACTACCTGCACTGGTACAGGCAATATCCAACATCTAACCCTGAGTTCCTTCTTTATATTGATACAAGTGGGTATAAAAGTGACCCAATCCCACCACGTCTGAACGCTCATGTTGATAAAAACATACAACGAGTGGATCTGATCATCTCCTCTGCTGCTGTATCAGACTCTGCTCTATACTACTGTGCTTTGGTGCCCACAGTGACAGGAAATCCAGCAGAACTGTACAAAACCTTTCACACAGTTTAACTACACTGAAGGCAAACATACTACTGTTTTTTCTTCTGTCAGCTGATCCTATTAGGGTTTGCCACAGTGGATCATTGATCTGCATATTTTGATTTGATGCAGGTTTTACAGTGGATGCCCTTCTTGATGCAACCCTCTGTGGAAAATATTTTTCTGATACTATAACGCTCTATTTAATACTACTCAATTAATCCTTTGCTATTATCTGTCTCCAGCTCCACATTGACCTGACAGCTCAGTCAAGCAAGGCTCTAACTAAAAAAATCCAAACTGCCCAGACTGGATGAATGCAGATACAAGGTTTATTTGCAATCAGCGCTGGTTACAAGAATTGAGCTGCTCACGAATGAACATCCCAACAACCTCCGAAATAATCATCACAAAACATAGTCTTTTAATTCTTTTCTCTTATCTTTTCATAATATTCAAACCAAACCTTCTTTGCTGAGAAAGTCACTCCTATTTACTTCCTGAAATATCAGGTTCTTTTTGGACACCATTATCTCTTACTTTTTAACTCTTTCACATTCCATTATAATCGGACTTCCGAGGTCAGTTATAAAAATAGTGGACATCTGTGCACTTATCAATAGGACTTTTCCAGCTTGTTTTCATCAAACAGTTCATTTTGACCTCTGAGGACAGCATGGGTAAGTTTCAGGGCCACTGCTCTGTCTTTGATTGCTTAGTTTTAATTCATTGCAAACAATGTTTTCTTTCACTTCTACACCTGCTGTAGTTTTAATCACAGTTTCCTTCCAATTATTCCTAGCTCTATCTCCTGCTACCCTTGACTTCTTACGACGTGCTGCGCTTCTGCTCAGGAACTTGGGCACAGCTCCAACCCCAGCCATACCAAGATTGAAACTCCGTCCAAGTCTCATCTACTGTCAACAAAGTCTCACACCTAAACCTCGTAGTGTTTAACCGTTCATTGTTAAAACTGTAAATAGAGGTGACCAATAAATTAAGGTGGTGCCTGACAACCCAACCATGCTGTCCTCTGATTATTTTATACAAACACAAACAAGAATGCATTCATATACACTCTAAACACTCTAAAACATTCAAAACCACTTTAAACACTCTAAACCACTTTAAACCATTCAAAAATTACTCCCACACCTCCCAATTAATCTCAGCTTGAAAATGCACGGACTTGTGCAACCACCAGTGGCTGGGTTGGTTCTGTGCTTAGGCCACAGTGGGGAGAATGCAGGATCCTAGACATTAGTCTCTCTCTGTTTATATTACATATTCACAACAATTACCTGATGTATGCTATTGAATTGATGTTTATTGGCATCCTTTTTTATTCAACAATGGCAGCAACAGAAAAAATAGATATCACCCTTTGGCACTAACATTCATTCATTTATCCATTTATCCATCCATTTATACATACATATACAGTAGCCATTTTGTTCTGGTTAAGGCAATAAAAACACATACAGTGATGGACATCAAGGAGAAGTTTAGAGTAGTTAGAGTCCAAATAATTTACATGAGGAATCTAGGATAGTGTAATATATATAAAACAGAGGCTAGTGCATTTGTAGTATCAGGTGATATCAGGTTTGTGTTTACTGACTGCACATTATAAACTCTAGCTGAAGGAACAAAAATAATAAGTTAATGTCTCTGTGCTGTGTCTCCAGATTTAAACTCACACTCAGTAAAACTCTTCTTACTGGTTCCTCAATTCCTTTTTATTAGTCTACTTTAAACTAAAAATCTAAATAAAACCTCCAAAATTCAAAAGACCATCCTGTAAATGTAGCACAGACACACCACCTCAGACATTTCTCTCACACGCTTAACTTATTGTATGTTATGAACAATAATTAAATAATTTTGGTCTTTTATTTCTTACTATCAGCACCTTCAAAGTAGAATAGATATTTACTTCTCCTCCTAAACTGTGAACACACAGGTATATAAAGGGATTGTTTTGGATTTTTAGCAACTATGTCAATTTTGAGTACCAATATTTTATTACTTACCTTTGAAGAAAGGCTATATAAATTTAAAGATTAATTAATGATAGTAATTGTGAAAAAGCAATGACATGAAATTATTATTTAGATATAATTACACTAATCAGCTTTCCTAAACTTACCTATTGGGCAAATGTATGTGTAAAGAGAGATTTTGTACGAATCTGGTTCTGTTGTTCTATGATCATTATTATGAAAAGTTTGCATTTACTTTTCATACAAATATCTTGATGTAGTGGCCAATGAGCCTATTTTTCACATTTACAGATTAACAGTAAAATATCATAATTGTTTATAGTTTTCAAATAATGTAAACACCACAAAAACAAGTAAAGGCTTATAGTATTGTATAGATGATAAATCTTAAAATACAACACAGCTACATTAATGACTCTAGTTTTCTGTCACTGAAACTGTGTGAAGTGATGATCTGTACAAAGTTACACTACAGCAGCATCACTTCCTGGGTGTGTCCTTCTAGAGACGTGGAAAGTTCAGCACATACAGCACTATTATACAGAATCCTCACAGAGCTGTGTTCAGAAATGGATCAACTATACAACTTACTGTACATAGTGAGATGCATACCACTGATTCTCACTCTAGTTACAGGTCATTTATTTTTATCTGTTTATTCATTTTTGATGATATTATGATATTTAATCAGCTTTGTTAATGGTTTGTTCAACCTATTGCTGGTTATATATCGTCATATTGTGTAACTTTAGTATGTGCCTTGTTTTGTTTGTTTGTAATTGAAGCAAGAATTAAAAATATAATAATAATAATAATAATAATAATAATAATAATAATAATAATAATAATAATAATAATAATAATAATAATTGCTTTTCTCTCTAAACAACAGTTTGTTGATTTGGGAAAAATATTGTTGTTTTAAAAGATACTGTATTTCCCTAGTTTACTCAGTTACATTAGATAGAAAGTTTTTCAGAAAAGTCCACAGAACCAATTCTGAATTTAATGAAAGCAGCTGAAGCTCTGTACAGAAGTTCAGAAATGACTATTTGTTGTTCTAATTTGTGAATTTTGATGAAAAAAGACTTGTTTGTTAAAGTTTTTCTCTTTTCTCCAGAAGATGGCGTAGTGAGTTATCTTATTGTGGCCCAAATACAAGGACCCTGCTCACATCCCCAAGAATGTAGACTTCTGTGATTATAAATACTGCTTTGCAAAATAATATCGACTCTATCTGTTGTTTAATCCTACATACACAGTACTAGGCCTATAGGTACAGTAGACCTATACGTACAATTTCATTACAAATGTGTGAACTACACTGATCAGGCATAACATTATGACCAGCTGCATAATATTGTGCTGGTCCTCCTTTTTCTGCCAGAAAAGCCCATCATGCACTGTGTATTCTGACACCTTTCTATCAGAATCAATATTAACTTCTTCAGCAACTTGAGTAACCAAGCTGTTGGATCGGATCACATGGGCCAGCCTTCGCTCCCCACGTGCATCAATAAGCCTTGGCCGTCCATGACACTGTCGCCGATTTACCACTCTTCCTTGCTTGGACCACTTTTGATAGATACTGACCACTGCAGACCGGGAACACCCCACAAGAGCTGCAGTTTTGGAGATGCTCTAATCCAGTCGTCCAGCCATCACAATTTGGCCTTACGCTTGCCCATTTTTCCTGCTTCTAACACATTAACTTGTTCAAAATGTTCACTTGGGGCCTAATATATCCAACCCACTAACAGGTGCCATGATGAGGAGATCATCAGTGTCATTCTCTTTACCTGTCACTGGTCATAATGTTATGCCTGATTGGTGTAAATTAGTATTATATTTTTATTATTATTATATTACAGCTGCATTGAATAAAATGGGATCTGGACAGATTCTCTTATCATAGGATAAGGTAAATACTCCACCCTTTCTTTATAAACACAGTTTCATGTTTAAATTACCACCTTATGAAATGTAATTCTATTTAATAAACATGCTTTATCACAACAATCAAGTACCCTATTATCCAAACACCACTTATAAAATATATATATATATATATATATATATATATATATATATATATATATATATATATATATATATATATATATATATATATATTTAAAAAACAAAAAAACAAAAATATTTACTCATTTTAATTATTACTACATTTTTCATTTTTATAAAGTAGAATTTTTTTCCTGCTGTCAGATTTTTTTTTTGTTTGTTTACAATGTAAAGAGTTTCAGCACAGTTTCCCAAACAAGACTTAATGTAAAGCCAGGATGTTTCACTGTCATCAACACTGGAGACACTGTCATGTGATGCTGGGGGGTGGAGCTTCCTGAACATTTATCATGGTAATATATTAGAGTACAGAAAGAGCTTTTTCATTCAGCTAAAACCAGTCATCATGTTCACTGTTATATTCATGTGTCTGTGGCTTTCACTAGGTGAGTTAACACCTTTTGTTAGTTTAGATATTATGTATTGTTTATTAATTGTCTGGTGTTATAGAAAGCATGATTTCTGTGTGTAATTCTGGCTTGATTGTGTAAAACTTTATGTTCTCTTCTCTATGACAGGTGACTCCATGGCAGATTCAATAAAGCCACTTTCCACTCAGAATGTTGTAGATGAAGGTGATGATGTTACTCTGTCCTGCGAATTTGTAACAAGTGATACAGGATTCTACCTGCACTGGTACAGACAATATCCAAAATCTAAACCTGAGTTCCTTCTTTATATTTACCAATATGGAGATCTAAGTGCTAACATTCCCCCAAGAATGAATGCTACACTTAAAGATAAGAAAGTGGATCTGATCATCTCCTCTGCTGCTGTATCAGACTCTGCACTATATTACTGTGCTCTGGCGCCCACAGTGACAGGAAATCCAGCTGCACTGTACAAAAACCTTCACACAGTTTTGTTATACTCAAGGCAGTTCTGCTGGTGACAATCCTTTACTCCTAAGTGAAATTTATAATTAAATAAGAAGTGCATTAAAGACAAGGCATGGCTCCACATTTATCACCTTGAACTGTATATATCATCTAACACCAATCACACAGACCAGCAACAAGGTAATGAGAAAAACCTCCAGAACTAAGGAATGAGTTTTAGGCTTCACAGGAAATAAGAATTAGACCTCACATGCTTTGTCACTTCTGCTGTGATGGAGTATATCTGAAATTTAACACTGCAATGTGTGTGATTTAAAGTTTTGTTGCTTCATTTTATGTGTGTACTTTAATCTGTTTGTGTTAAAGCATTACACAGGAAACCTGCTCTCCACATAGCATTATCTCTACAGATGGTATAACCACTACAGAACAATTCCTGGTATTTTTACACAAGTGACTAGAACTGCCTTATTTATTAGTGCATCATTAGTTTTCTGATCTTTGCACAGTGTTTGCACAACTTAGCTCTAAGATATCTCTCCGATTTACTCACCACTTACAATCCTGCTCGGTCACTTAGATCCCAAGATGGTCATCTTTTGTGAATACCATGGTCTCGCCTGTAACGCAGGGGAGACAGAGCCTTCGCAGTAGCTGGTCCTAAGCTGTGGAACAGCCTGCCATCACCCATTAGAACTGCTTCCACGTTAGCTGAATTCAAATCGATGTTAAAAACGCATCTCTTTTCTTCTGCTTTTAATTGTTTGTAATGTGTATGTGTTTTCCTGCTTTCATCCTTTTTATTTTTATTTTTTTCCCTTTCTTTTTGTTCAGCACTTTGGCAAACTAAGGTTGAATTTAAATGTGCTTTAGAAATAAAATTGAATTGAAAATTGAATTGAATTGTTGTATATTTCTTATGAGCTCAAATGCAATAAATAGTTTAAAATATTAAAGTTTAAAATAATAAAGTTGTGCATCGAGCCACTAGCTTTGTTTGTTTATTGATTTAATGTTTTCAACTATCTAACTGACCGTGTTTGTGCTTTCTTGGGAAATGTCCATCATGTTCGGACACATGCTTTTATGGTCATGTGACCTGTATATATTTGCATACATAATAGTGGTAGGGCGGGGTATTCAAATAAATGAGCTTGTTTCTTTTTTAGGTGTACATGTTCATGTTATTGTTTTCTATTGAAATTAAATTACACATCAAAAGGACTGAATGCCCTGATACTTACATCTGACTATAAAAAATTGATGAATTACTATATAGTTTTTTTTCAATGGGAGAACGTATATTACATTAAGGGCCCTGCTCAGTTGACCATGTGGCTTAAACCCCATTCTGTCATTCAACAAACCAGCAACCCTTAACCACTTGAACCACCACTGCTGAAGGATTCCTTTCAACATACAACAACAGACTTCTGTACAGGATCATAATGAAAGAAAGCAATGTCAGAAGTGGGATTCGAACCCATCTAATCAGCTTGACAGGTCCTCTGTTGAAGTGCAGGATTCTGTGTAGGTTTTGTAGAACCACAGAAACTAAACTACACTATTCCAATAATCAACTGTTTTATTTGTTAATACTGATAAATAAAGTGTTGTAGTCATTCTAGATGACATTCAGATATTAGATGTTAGGAGAAATTGGACTGTTAATCTTTAGTTAGTCAATCACCTGGTCAATAAACATTAATCACCAGCATGAAATGGAATTTCCACCTGTTTTATTGTGTCCATGTTCAGTATTTTATTTCATTGTCAGATTACACTCCATAGTCATAGTTAATGGTTCATATGTAAATAGACACACTTTGTAGATTTGGATTTTAATTTAAAGTGTAGTACTTCATCAGTATTTCTGTTTAATCTAGCCTACTAGAGGCAATATATTACTAGAAAAGTTAAACTAAAACCAGTTGTACACAAATATTACCAGAGTGGAAAGAGTGAACATAGTCTGTAGTTTGTTCACAAAAATACTTGACAGATTTATTTCTTTTATTTATATTCTTCTTTATAATGGGCAGTTTAGCAGATTAAATTGGGCTGACTGATGAAGATGCCAACATTGTCAGAAAAGGAACAGACTCTGTTATTCTAAAATGTTCATACGAGTCAAGCAGTGATTACACTGAGCTTTACTCTTCTTTTCCTTTTACCAACTTAAGAGTCATGCTTTTCTCACAAGATGGAGATATTTACACTTTTACATTCACTTCATCATCATCCTTTCACATTAACCATCATTTAACCATCAAATGTAGTAACAGTGTATTTTAATGGACACAATATTAGAGGTTAACTAATGTTGTATTGTTTGTAGAATAAAGCCCAAACTGCACTTCACTAACAACTCCTCATACAGCTAGTTTGTTGTGTAACTGGTTATTATTGCATGGACCCAGTGGACACTGTGGATCAGAAACCCAGTAAACGCTCTGTTCTGGACATTCTTGTACCATTAAAGTTAGAATATTAATGCTACATTTGATTTATTTGGTTTATTCTAGATGGAATCTGAAAAATACATACAAACAACATGACTATGTCAAATGGATTAGTTTTAAATGTTATGTTTGCTTACTTTAGAAACTAGTTTGGAGTTAAATGGAATATTGGTTCCAGATGTAGATTCAGACACCACTAATTTAATGTGTAATTAAATAACTTTAATTACTTTATTTACTGTAAGTAAATCCTGGATTTATCTGTAAGAATCAACAATCTGTCAGTAACATTGGTGACACTGTCATATGATGTTGTGGGTGGAGCTTCATGAATCTTTATGAAATTAACATATTAGAGTAGAGAAAAATATTTCCATTCAGCTAAGACCATTTATGGTAAAAAAAAAAAAAAAAAAAAAAAAAACATAAAAAAAGAGGAATAACTAATAAACTAATTTGCAGAAATAGACAAAAGAAAGTTGATCAGCAACAGTGGAATAGTTCTGTGTTGTATTAGTGACTCAGTTCACTGTCACTGATACTGTGAAGTGATGATCTGTGTAAAATTATGCTCCAACAGCATCACTTCCTGGGTGTGTCCTTCTAGAGACGTGTAAAGTTCAGCACATACAGCACTATTATACAGAATCCTCACAGAGCTGTGTTCAGAAATGGATCAACTATACAACTTACTGTACATAGTGAGATACATACCACTGATTCTCACTCTAGTTACAGGTCATTCATTTTCATCTGTTATAATAATTATTACAATGATATTTAATCAGTTAATAAATTATATTGATTAATTACCATATTTATATTAATCTAGTCATTTTTTTATTTTTTATTATATGATTTGCAAAAAATACTTCACTGATATATTTTTTATGTTCTTCTTACACCAGGCAGTTTTGCAGATAAAATTGGACCAACGGATGAAGATGCCAACATTGTCAGGAAAGAAACAGAGACTGTTACTCTGAAATGTTCATATGAGGCAAGCAGTGAATACATTTGGCTTTACTGGTACAAACAATATCCTAACAGCGCACCACAGTTTTTACTGTATAAAGGCGCAAGGTCAAGATCTGACCAGAGCACTCCTGATGATCGTCGATTAGAGTCGAAAACCAGCAGAGACTCTACTGAACTTACTATCAGAGGTCTAAAGCTCTCAGATTCTGCACTCTATCTTTGTGCTCTTAGAGTAGAAGCACAGTGATACAGAGTCACTGAAAGGCTTTACAAAAACATAACAATGGAATATCTAAATTTCTAAAGCCACAGAAGCCCCTTTACCAACATATCAGTTAACCACAGACAAACAACATTTGTGGTAACACATGCAGCTGGTGGGGAAAAAATGAAAAGAGATTAAAATAACACCTACACAAGAATCATAGTATATTCACAAACATCATGCTATTTTAATGACAATAACAGAATCGTTTTATCAGATGTTACTGGGGCATAGTATGGGCAATTAAAAAATGTACATTTTCCTTTGCTTTAAACTATACTCTTAAATACCTCATGTTAAGTGTGTATTTGTTTGTTTGCTGCATGTTTACTGCTATATTATGTCTACTATTAGTCTCATTGTCATATTCTGTTCATCTTTATTATGGCACTATCATGTCTCGTCTATTTTTGTCTATTTTACATGCTGCTGCTGTAACAAGTTCCCTTTAGGAGATTAATAAAGTGTCATATTATCATGACCTAACACTGTGCCTGACTGTGTGCCCTGACCATGTCACTGTGTCTGGAACCATCACTATACCCTGACCTGACACTGAGCCTGGATCTGTCACTGGATTTTAGACCTCTAGCTTTCTTAGGTTTTGCATGTAGAGAGTCTCAAAAACACACAAAGAATGTACTTAGATTTAATGTTTGATTGATAAATGAAAAGGTGGCTGGTTTAATATGATGAATACTCACTGGATGTGAACATTTCCCGGCTCAGAGGTACACTCCACTGGACTGGACAAGGCTGGATTTTCAGACACTGAAACATGTAAATGACCCTGTAACTACTGTCAGGCTGTTTATAGTTAAGAAATCATGAACATATTTAATAAATGAAGTGATCGATAATCATAAACAATTGAATTTTCATTAGGTCCATTTCATTAGGTGGTCATGGGTTTGAAAGTTCAGAGGCTGGCTCAATCTGAACTTTCACACCCATGACTACTGGCATTGCTAGCACCTTCATCTACCAGTTTGACTACAGGAACACATTTCCACTGTAATTATCTATGACATTATTACAGTCTATAATGGGGGACTCTTCTAAAGTTAATTAAAATGGAAAGAAGGCTAAACTTAACCTTTAAGATTATCTCTAATGTTAGCTCACCATGTTAATTAGATGATGTTTATTCAGTTGCTTCTGCTAACATTATGAATATTAGCATATCATATTTTCTTATGCTATAGTTGTTTTCAAGAGTAATGTTCTGTTAGCTTTTCATGCTAAGTATAAATGAAACCATTGTTTAGCTAATGTTAGCTAGTTACCATGAGGAGATAATTATACTAGCTGAGATGATAATGCTGACTAGCCAGAGCAGGTTAATGTTGGTCTACAAAAAAGTTAAAATTTAGAAATTTCGTAAATGTAACATTATCTTGTTTTCAAATGTTCTTAAAACTTTAATGCCTTTAAAGCCATTAAAAAAATTGTGCTTTTTACAAACAACCAAAAAGTTTCTATGTAAGACTTCCAGTTATCATTTTCCAGTTATTTTTGCTAGCTAGCTTGAATTCCTCAAGGCATATATTGCAACTGTTATTTAATCTCATTTGTAACGGTAAAAGTTATGTATTCATTTATTTCAGGATTTGTTTGTTCTCTGATATAACTGTGAGAATATAGCTTGCAAGCTAACATTAGCTATGTCTGTTTATAACAGTAGCTTGCAGAATCAAATGCTGCACTCATACAGTAGTTCAGAATTATCAGCTAACAAAAACACAAAACCTCTTGTTACCTATACAGCCTGAATACAGGTATAGCTTTTCTATTCCAATTTCTACTTGAAATAAAGTAGAAAAATACTTGAAAATGTATTTAGTTTTTAAAAAGTTAGTATGAAAGGTTAAAGTATTGTGAGTTCAAAAGTCCAAAAGATGTGTTTAAGAGGTGAAGTCAGATGCAGTGGGTTGATCAGCAACAGTGGAATAGTTCTGTGTTGTATTAGTGACTCAGTTCACTGTCACTGATGCTGTGAAGTGATGATCTGTGTAAAATTATGCTCCAACAGCATCATTTCCTGGGTGTGTCCTTCTAGAGACGTGTAAAGTTCAGCACATACAGCACTATTATACAGAATCCTCACAGAGCTGTGTTCAGAAATGGATCAACTATACAACTTACTGTACATAGTGAGATACATACCACTGATTCTCACTCTAGTTACAGGTAATTTTCATCAATTCATCAATTTACTATTGGAATTAACTATTGTAATTCATGTTCTATAGAATTAATGTAATTTAATGTCTTACATTATTTTTGGGGTATGTTGGGTATTACACAAAAATATTTTTAGAATGTTTTGATATCTGTATCATATCTTTATCAATATTCTCCTGTATAACAGGCAGTTTCGCAGATAAAATTTGGCCGAAAGATGAAGATGCCAATATTGTCATGAAGGAAACAGACACTGTTACTCTGAACTGTTCATATCAATCAAGCAGTGATGACATTTGGCTTTACTGGTACAGACAATATCCCAACAGCGCACCACAGTTTTTACTGTATAAAGGCGCGAGGTCAAGAGATGATGATGATTACAACCCCTCTGGCTCTCGATTCAATGCAGAAACATCCCCAGACTCTACTGAACTTACTATCAAAGATCTGCAGATCTCAGATTCTGCACTCTATCACTGTGCTCTTAGAGTAGTAGCACAGTGATACAGAGTCACTGAGAGACTGTACAAAAAACTATGAAATAATTCATTTGAAGTTCAACGTTAAATATCAAAGATACTTCCTTTACCAACTTATCAGTTAACCACAGACACAAAAGACATTTGTGGTAACATATGCAGCTGAAGAAAGAGAAAATAATAAAGAGGCACTGGGTCACTTGTTGCTGGTGTGAACTGTTTTATATTCATTGTACTTTGCTGGCCAGTTTTTCCCATGATTCATTTAAATTATATATATATTATATTCATTTACATGTATAAAAACAAACTAAGATTTGTCGTCAACAATTCACAACATTCAGAAGTGTCTAAATCAAGAGGTGTAGTATAATCTAGTGAAGAAAAATATTTTCTAAGCTATCATAAAATAACATTTTGTCAATCGCTCAGTGTGATGCAGTAATTACAACTAAAACGTTACATCTAATAAACCCTGGCATCACTCTGCCCCCTGGTGAGACATATTCTGATCAACAGTGTCAGCTGCAGGAAGTGTGGAGCTCCACAGGCTATGACAGTAAACTCCTTCAGCTTTATCTTTCAGCAAATTACCATCTCTATCATGCTGATCTTTAATCTTTTACTGTTAATGCTTCTTCTAGGTATGTTCATCTTAATATTAGTTCTTATGACCAAGTTGGGACATGAAGTGTGAGAAATAGCACAGGGTTATATATATAGGAGGTAGAACAGAACATGTATGTGATGCCACAGCAGTGAGTTAAGGTGATATATTGTGATGTAGTGATATGTACAGACAAAACCAAAACAAACCTAAACAAAAAAAAGCCCTCATGCCAGTGAATACATACAATGTCTCAATATTTACATGTGCAAAGAAAGATTATATACACAAGGCAGCAACGATTAACAAGAAGCAGATCAAACTTGTAGTCAAGGCAGGCAAAGGTCAAAATCAGAACAGTAAAACACAACACTGAATCTCAACACACACACAAGCACAACACACCAAGTGAGCATTGAAGTTGGGGTTACTGGCTTCCATCCCAGCCTTGGCAGAAGTGTTAACTGCTGGAGCTGAAGCAGTAAGGAGGGCTAGAGTACAGAGGGGACCAACCTGAAGGACTAAACACATATAAGACAGAATATACAACACAACCTCACAGGATGTAACACTTCATATTAGTTCCAAGATGTTTTCATATTTCATTTACTTATTAAAAAATATCTTTTCTCTTTTTAGCACAGGGAGCACATCAATTCAAATGACTGAGCATCTTATATGCATTTTGGTGAGAGGCTTCATGTGGTTTAGAGCTGACCTACTGACCTATTTAGAAGATGGGACATTTAGCCAACAGAACATAATTCCCAGGCTGTGACACAAATATGTTAATATGACTAATTACAATTTGCATTAATATGTGTATCATTGCATAACTAAAATCCACAAAGGATTCATTCATTAATCTTCAGTAAACACCTGACCAGGATCAAGGTGATGGTGATAGGGTCACTGTCACTATATTTAGTAAAAATCAGCCTTAAACAACATTCAATAGATTCTATTATGAAAATTCATGTGACAGAGCTGACATGACTATGAGTAAGTAAAAGTGGGTGGAGCTAGATGTGGTAAGATACAGTTTAGAAAGTTTCACAGAGATCCTGCCATTTATACCTACTGCAAGAGAGACACAACAGTCATGTTACTCTTCTTTATTTTCATAGTTGGTAAAAACATTGGTAAGTCATTTATATTATACACAAACTTTAGGTGAATGTTGTAGGAACCTGATACCTAAACATGATTCTTTTTAAAAAAAAATTAACACCCTTAAGCAATGAAAGTAGAAATGTTTATGTTGTTGTAATGTTTTACAGCAGGTGCTGTTGACAGCAGCATTACACCAGACCAAACCATCATATCTTCAAGTGAAGGCAGCAACATCACACTGACCTGCAAATATGATGATTCAGCTGAATATTTCCACTGGTATCGACAAAAACCTCAATCAGAACCAGAGTTTCTGCTGCAGACTTCTAAATACACAGATAGTGTCACTAAATCTAAACACGACCCAAGAATATCCACCAAAGTTCTTAAAAATGAGAAGAAAGTAGATCTGGAGATCTTTCCTGCTGCAGTATCAGACTCTGCACTGTACTACTGCACCATGGAGCCCACAGTGACACAAAACTCAAACACACTGTACAAAAAGTCAAGCTGCATGTTTTTCCTCAGCAGGGGGAGATGTTTACCTGTTTTATCCAGATACAGTACTTTCTTAATTCTCAGACTTTGATGTTCATTTGCTTTGAATTTCAACAATGATCCTGTTACATATGTTGGAAATATTTATTGGTTGAATAATCAGATAAACAAATCCTTTAAAAATAAATTTTAATCTTTAATCAAAAAGAATTATTAAGGTTCATGCTGTTATTTTCCTGATATAATAATAAGAAGGTAACAAAAATTCAATAACAATACATATTTAAATAAGTTAAGATGCTAATTTTAATGTAAGACTTCACTCTTCATTATTTGGCAGTTTATAAAATAGCACTTGATCCAGCACTGATATTAGCCAGTCAGCTTTCTCAGGCAGCTGTGTGCTCCTTCTGTCTGTTAGTGTTGGTGTTGCATGTTATTTGTGATCAGTCAAGAGCTGACAGCACAAGTTAGCAAGTTCATTAAAACACAAGGCCTTGTTGAACAGAAAAGACTTCTCTGCTCTAAACCCTTTGAGTTGACAGAAAGATATTCAGCCAAAAATATCTCACTAAATCACAAGTTGTGGTTGAAATGGAAATGGTTGCTCCACTCCAGACTCTCACTGTGCTGCCACATGTTCACTCAGTCTCCACAACACTAAGTGCAGTTCTCATAGCCAGTGGTGGCAGCTTTTAGCCCACTGACTTTAGCTAGCTTAGTAAATGACAGTGTAAAGTTTACATGTCTTTTGGTGTTAGAGTCCTGTGACACAGCCCTGACCTCTAACTCCAAAATATGTTTAATGGGTGTAGGAAAACATATTTTGAGGTCACTCAAAAATCTATTCTAACATTTAGCACTATTATACAGAATCCTCTGTATACAGAGACTCAATTTAACAACTTTTTGGTAAAACTCATTTGTGAAAACATTTGCAGCTGAAGGAAATGTGGATTACTGAGCGTTTAACACAAATACATTGTTCTTCAAATGAGAGACAAAAATTCTTTGTGCAGTTGTAAAGTTGATTGCCTCTAATATAAAGGCACTACAAAGCTATAAAACACACAAAAAAGAACATGAAGTTGATTGTTCACCTCAGAAGCATATTTGAGTTATTATAAATCCAACTATGAAAAATTGAGAAGACAGAATATAACTAGCAACATTGCTACAAAAATGTGGAAGATAGTTAGCGTGCTGTCTGTTAGCTTGATGATAACATGTATTGGGAAGCGCCATAGACATGCTAACAGAAATTAGCATTGGCGTCACGACCGAATAACACGTAAAAACCAGAAAGTGAAAATGAACCATGATTCAAAAATGAATTCAGAATGTGGTCGTACTTACAGGCATATGTTTCTATGATCTAAAATAACTTTAAAGTCTGTAGTTGTGTACCGCTGACAGTTTATTGTGTCTTTCATTACAACTGTAACTCTTCACTGTTCACATACATTACTCAGATTCCTAACTGCTCACACTATTTCACACAACAGAAAATTATAGTATTAGCTATTATAAATCACACAAGCTGGCAAACTGTTAGAATATAACACATAGAGGACAAGTATTTCAATGCAAAGGAGTGGAGAGAGAGAGAGAGAGAATAGATTATTAGGACCACAGTTTTTAATAATGAAAACAAATTCTACAGATTTATATAAACAGTATACAGAACAGCACAGTTGTCATGAAAATCCATGAATACAAGTAGGTGGAGCTAGAGGTGGAGATGTACATCAAATAGTAACACTGACATTCATTTCTAAAGCTAGAGGTTTGAACTAAACACTCAGGAAAACAATGTTGTTCCTCTTCGTGGTGTTTTTCACTCTTGCTGATGTTGGTAAGTCATATACACTGCACACAAAATATTATTTTTTCTAAATAAGAAGACACAATTTTCCATGTGAAATGTGTCATTTATGATTAAAATATCACAATATTGTTGTAATGTTTTTATAGCAGAGGCTGCTGACAATAACATTAAACCAGATCAAACCAATGTATTTTCAATGGAAGGCAGCAACATCTCACTGTCCTGCACATATACTGGATCAGTTAACAGTCTCCACTGGTATCGACAAAAACCTGGATCAAGACCTGAGTTTCTGCTGCTGATTCTTGAAGCCATTGAACAGGTCACTGAGGCTCAACCACCGGATCCACGATTGTCCATACAACTTAAAAAAGAGCAAGATAAAACGAGTAAGAAAGTGGATCTGATCATCTCCTCTGCTGCTGTATCAGACTCTGCTCTATACTACTGTGCTCTGAGGCCCACAGTGACAGGAAATCCAGCTGCACTGTACAAAAACTTTCACACAGTTTTGTTATACTGAAAGCAGCTTTACCAATGCTTTAGAGAAAGTTCCATGTCCTTTTGGGGGATTCTATCTTTCTCTCTTGTGGTGATTGTCATGTATTTTGGAGGTGATGCAAAACTGCACACAAACTGACAGTGACCTGAACTCATCATCAAACTGGGGATCCTGAAGCTGTGATGCAGCAACACTACCTGCTGTGTCACTGTGCTATCACACTGTTAAAATCCTTCTGCTTAAAGTGTTTTCTTGTAGTGTGGTGTTGTGTCATTGTTAATAAAGAAATATTTCTACTTTCATGGTACAATTCCATATTCACTGATAACAAGTGCACTAAAGACAAGGCTCGGCTCAATCCTCTTATTAAGTTTTATGTATTTTGATGCCTCAACTTTAACAAGCCATAAACATATTTAACGAAAACAATGTATAATTCTTTTTATTTTCTTTATAATATTTCCTAGGCTGTTGTCACTGACCCTTTCATTCTATGTGACTTAAATTGCATGTGATTAGTTTACTGGTGTTGTAGGGGTGTGTACACTACATGCTCACTCGCAGATGATGTTCACACACTACACCATCTTTCACCTGCTGAAGTGTCTCTGACGCTTAAATCCTTCTTCTTATGAAAATAATCATGAGAGCTGTGAAAGTGAAGCTCTGATTATGCATTTGTGGTGAATGGAATGTGTTATTATCAATATTAGAATATGGTTTAAGAGAGAGAGAGAGAGAGAGAGAGAGAGAGAGAGAGAGACTTTGACTTTTGATGGTCATTTATTAAATCCAATTATTCGTTCACTTTAGCAGCACATTACACATCCACAAGGGAAAGTGAATGAATAAACAGATAAATAGATTTAATAATTAAATAAATAAATTAGTCAATTTATAAAGATAGATAGATAGATAGATAGATAGATAGATAGATAGATAGATAGATAGATAGATAGATAGATAGACAGACAAACAAACAAACAAACAAACAAACAAATAAATAAATAAATGGCACATCAAAAAACTATTTAAAAAACTATTAAAATACACAGGAAGTTAAACAAAAAGTTCATCTGAACTCAGGTGCAAACAGCAGTTCATCATTTAAAACAGTGCACACGGCTCCCCCATAACACCACATCAGCTGGAACTTTTCAAGGTCATTCATATTTTTATAAAAGTTGAAATCAACAAAGACCCTTGTTTTGACCAGTCTCAAAACAAGGGTTACATTAAAAAATTACATTAGCATCATGTTGTGTGTTCTGTGTCACTTTTTTTTTTCTGCTGGTGTAGATGGCCAGTTTCGCCTGGCCCAGGATAAAATTGACCAGCTGACACTTGAACCTTTCTTTTCTGGTGTATTTAAAACCAAGGATAAAAACCTGTGGGGTAAAAACCGTGTTAAAACGCTCAAAAACACTCGCTAAAACACTAAAAAGTGGACGAAGTCTATAACAGTTCATAAAAGCATGAAACACTGTCTCCCTCTGTAAACAAAAAGAACACTCGTGTGACCTCTGGGTTTAAAATACAAATAAAACATTAACAGAGACAATGCCATGCAGTATTCTCCACTGCAGGTCACCTGTTCTTTTAGTTAACGGTGGTTTGTACAACGTTCGCCACTCTGGCTTTACATCATCATTCAGCCCATGGACACTGTGCCAGGGCGTGTCTGCCCTCCCGTCTAACCATCTCTTGTTGTAAACTTTGACACACAGTTTGTAGAGGCTCTTACCCAAGGCTGTGTTAAGGCCTATAGCTGTTCTTTCCCCATCTCCGAGGAGGGGACCTGAGACCTCTGACAGATTGGATACAATAGTTAGAACTGGATTGAGCTCACCCACCTCAGAGCTGACCACCCCTGTGCAGTAGTACCTGAGCTGCATGCGCTCCTCAGCTGTGAGTGCTGACCTCCACCTCTGTAAAACCTGTGCAATCATATGTACAGACTTTACTTAGCTTTGTTCCTACATCGTCTTTGTGAGCAAAGTCTGGCCCTGACAGTTGCACCAAGTGTCACAGTCCTTGTGGAGATCAACGCTCTAGTTAGGGCTGAAGAGATCCTGCTGGTGACATTCAGCCGAGTGCCATGGATGAGAGGTTCATCGAGAAGCCAGCACAGTGACGAACAGTCCTCCTTCTGCAATCTGAACTGGTTAAAAACTTTAAAAATACCTTGATAAAAAGCAGGTAATCCAGTTAAGCTTAATTGCTTTGTGTCCATTAAAAACAGTGACCTGTCCAGACCCCATCCTCCCACTGTGTGTAGTATTCCATTCGCAGCTGCTCTCCATGAGAGGTTCTCTGGGCCAGTGAGGAGCTTCTGTACATGACAAAGACGAAAAGCCACAGTCCTGCTGGATAAGTGGATAAGTCCTTATCCGCTCTCTTCCTTGGGTAGGTATAGGATGCTTTGTGGTAACCATTACAGCTTGTCCCAGAAGAAGTCCACCATCATGGCCTGCAGGTCTGCTAGCAGTTTTGGAGGGGGGTCAATACAGGCCAGTCTGTGCCATAACATTGCAGCAACTAGATTATTTACAACCAAGGTTCTGCCCTTATATGACATCTTTGGAACGAGCCATTTCCATTTATTCAGACGTCCTTTTAGCTTTTCACTTATGCCTTCCCAGTTTTTCTTAACACAGTTGCTGTCTCCCAGGTACACTCCCAAATATTTAAAACCACCTGTTCTCCAGGTCAAATTATCTGGGAGACATGGTTCCCCACCTTTCCAATCCCCGACTAAAATGGCTTCACTTTTGTTCCAGTTTACTTTTGCAGAAGATATCACATTAAACTTAATTATGATGTCAGTTAAAATATCAATGTCTCTTTGTTCAGTCACCATCACAACAACATCATCAGCATAGGCAGAAACACAGTATGGGGTATTAGACCTTGGTATAGACAGACCAGAAATCTTGCTTCTTATCTGACATAGTAAATGTTCTATGGCTAGAGCGTATAACATGCCAGACAGAGAGCAGTCCTGCCTAATACCCCTATACACTTTAAAAGGCACAGATAAACCACCGTTAACTTTCAGTACGCTCTCAATGCCGCTATACAGCACCTGGATCATGGCCTTGAACTCCAAGTTGAACCCAAAAAAGTCCAGTTCCCTAGCTGACTCCTCGGTTATTTTAGGAAGATTCCTGACAAAATCTTCCTCCACCTCTTGCATAGCTGCAAGCTCACTCATGTACAGCTTTGAGTAAAAGCTGACTGTCTGCTTGCGAATTTCAGTAGGATCAGTTACAAGCTCCCCTGAATCTGTACGCAAAGCATGTATAGACCTTTTCTGTCCATTTTTTTTCTCAAGACTAAAGAAGAACTTGGAAGGAACGTCCATCTCTGTTACGCTTTTAAAGCGCGAACGGACCAGCACCCCCTGTACTGTTGTGTCCAACAACTCACCCAACGCATGTTTTTTCTGTTTGAGAGCCTCAATATGGCCTCGATTTCCTGTGGACTCCACCAAACCCTGGAGTTCCACTATCTCAATCTCTAGAGCTCTCAGTGATCTGGTGATGTCCTTAGTCACATTGTGAGCGTACTGTTGACAAAACATTTGAATGTGCACTTTTGCCACATCCCACCAATCTTGCAGTGATGTAAAAGTCGGCTTCTGGAGCCTAAAAGCATCCCAAAAGAAAATAAAACTCTCTCTAAAATTAATATCATCTAACAGAGCAGCATTAAAATGCCAGTAGGCACTACGTGGCTTTACATTGCTCTTCTTAAAACTGCACTGTAGCATAAAATGATCTGAAAAACCCACAGGATAAATAACACAGGACTTAAAAATATTCAGCTGATGTTTAAAAGTGTAAAAACGATCAAGCCTTGCTAGTGATAGGAGGTTATCTTTACAATGAGACCAGGTGTATTGTCTCTCTGTTTCATGGAAAGTCCTCCAAACATCACTCAGGTCATGTGTCGTGATTAACTCACACAGGCGTTTGCGAGAGGAAGCATGAGGTTTTAAATGGTTCCTATCTAAAACGTCTGCAGTGCAGTTAAAATCCCCACCAATGATTAAAACTTCACTATGGCTACCGGAACCAATGACAGTGCTTAAATTGTTTAAGAACACCATTCTCTCCACACTTAGGGTGGGTGCGCTAAAAGACGGTGAAAATAAAAGGGCAACACCACCGCTAAGAGAGGTATTGTGACTTAAAAACACAAGTCCCTTCCACTCACTCACCCAGTCTGAGGAGTTTCCAGGATCGCTATGAGTTTCCTGCAGGAAAACAACATCCACGCGCTTGTGTCTCACCATCTCATACACTGCTGCTCTCTTTCTGTGGTCCCACTGATGTTAAGGGTTACTGCAGTGATAGCACTCTTTATTAAATTATAAAATGTCACCCATAGTGCAATCAATCAGTTGGTAAAGCATAACAGAGCTCAGTAGTCAATAAAGAACTGTTCTTCCTAAGTTTGGTCACTATGGACTTCAGACGATAAATTTCAGTTTTTTCAAACACACCACACCGCATTAACTTTTTAACATCACAAACAAACTGTTCAGTGTCGGGGAAATATTCTTCATTATTCATTGACATTTTGCCCTTGGTGTTTTTTAAAAACGCTGATATTTCTGCTTCAGTGTAGACCGTCTCCCTTTCGTCTGACTGTGAGCACTGTGAACAACTTGAGTCCGTGGAGCCACCATCACTCTCTTCCACGTCTGACTCGTGTTTTTTAGCCTGCTTGTTGCTCTTACTTTTAGATTTTTTCTTGCGCTTAGTGGGGACTTTAAAAACAGGTTCTGCTTCCATCTCAGCATCTGTACCTCCATTATCGAGACTGTCCCATTCCTCCACCTGGCTTATCTGAAAGGGCAGCTCAGATGTTGTTTCGCCCATCTCTTTATCACTTTTCATAGGATCAGATACTCCTGCTTTGTCCCCTGTGCGTTTTGCCACAGTAGCACCAGAGTTGCCTCCGCTGAGCCCCGTCTCAATCGCAGGGGGAACGGTCACGACAGGATCCAGCATGGAGGAGACAGCAGCTACGAGCTTAACCGCAGGATGGTCAGCTGTAACAGACTCAGCCACTGGAGAAACCGATACAGAGGGCCCATCTCCCTCAGTATCACCACTTTGAACATCTGGGCTAGTCTGCTCAACCTGCCTGTCTGTTGCCCCATTCGTTTTAACCTTCTCTGGAAATGCACGAACCAAGTGTCCTGATTCACCACAGTTGAAACATTTCATGCCAGAGTCAGTAGTCACAAACACAGTGTAGTCAAAGCCATTCACGCCAAATTTCATCGCCAAGTCTAGCTCCTCCACGCCATTATTTAGCACCAGTCTCCTAATGGAAACTATCTTGAGTTCCTTAACTTTGGTGCTTTACTGCCCATGTGGATCTTTTTTATAGGAGAAACCATTTTGCCATAGCGGGAGAGCTCTTTAGCAATGGTGTCAATTTTCAAGAAAGGAGGAATGTTTGACAAAATTATTTTCTTCGATGGAGTACTGAGAGGAAGCACCGTTACCAGGGAATCATTAATGACCACTTTCTGTTTAACAATCTCATTCACTTTGTTCAAAGAGTTCAGAAAAATCACAGTGGCACTGTTCATACGGGAGGCAGCTAAAATGTTGCTGTACCCTACCACCTTCCCAACTGCCAACACACACTCCTCCACGCTAACGTTACACGCAATCCTCACACCATGCTGCCGTGTGAGAGACTCGTACACGCTATCATCCACCTTCTCCATGTTCCCGCGCAAAGTGTGCCGAAATGCCGGCTCACTCCTTACCGAGAAACACACAAACACACACTAACACACAAACACAGCTCCTCACAAAACACGCAAACCAAACAACAACAAAAAAATAAATTAATTGCCAAAAAAGACAATACAGTTTTGAAATCGCTTGCAAACTCGCTCACGATGCTCAACTCGCTCATTCACATCCGCGCATGCGCAGAGAGAGAGAGAGAGAGAGAGAGAGAGAGAGAGAGAGAGAGAGAAAGAAAGAAAGAAAGAAAGAAAGAAAGAAAGAAAGAAAGAAAGAAAGAAAGAAAGAAAGAATAATCAATTAATATTTTTTGTGAATATGTAAATTTTGCTAAATTAAAAAACTATTTATTAGTGTGTTAAGGTTTTTCTCTTCAGTAAACACAAGATGGTGCAGTCACTTATCTTATTGTGGGTTAAGTTCTAGAGACACTACCACACAACCTGCTCACATTCTCTGAGATGATGGAAGCTACTTTTCACAGTAAAACCTTTGTGACATAGAGTATACTTGTTCTTCTATCATACATACTGCTGATATAATATCCTAACCCCTGCCCTGGTTACTCTTAGTGCCTAAGCTAATTTCAGAGATACCATTCTGATTAAACAACACAACTGTCCACTTAACACTAAACTGTCATAAGAATAAATTCTCATCTAATGTCATTTCACTGACAAGCAAAAGTACCTGCTGTGTCAGAAACACAGAAAACTGGAAATATATTTGCAAAACTGCCTTTACTCTTCTTTCTCTTCTTCTGATGCTATTGTGAGAACAGGAAAGTTTTATTTTTTAGATTTAAAATAGAACTTTATTTCCTACTTTCAGTATGTGTTTACTTAAATGTCCTCTGGACAGGTTCCCCATATGAGGCTGAATATAAAGCCAGGATGTTTCAGTAAGAATCAACAATCTGACAACAACATTGGTGACACTGTCATGTGATGCTGTGGGGTGGAGCAATTTTGAAGCTTTATGGTGTTAACATATTAGATTACAGAAAGATCTCCACTATTTTCACTGAGCTAAGACCAGTCATCATGTTCACTGTTATATTCATGTATCTGTGGCTTTCACTAGGTGAGTTAACATTGACTTTTTGTTATTGCAGAAATATTAACTATATTATATTAAATATTAGTCTGTGTGGTGATGCAGTGTGAAAATGCAGAGTGTGGGTCTGACTTAAGTATTTCCTGTTGATTATTTAAAGTTTATGTTCTCTTCTCTATGACAGGTGACTCCATGGCAGATTCAATAGAGCCAGATTTCCCTCATAAAGCTGTAGATGAAGGTGATGATGTTACTCTGTCCTGCAGATACAAAAAAAGTAGTACATCAGACTACCTGCACTGGTACAGACAATATCCAAAATCTAAACCTGAGTTCCTTCTTCAAATTGTTCAAAAAGGAACTACAATTTCCAACACTCAACTAAGAATGTCTATTAAAGTTGATGATAAACAAGTGTATCTGAACATCTCCTCTGCTGCTGTATCAGACTCTGCTCTATACTACTGTGCTCTGAGACCCACAGTGACAGGAAATCCAGCTGCACTGTACAAAAACTTTCACACAGTTTTGCTACATGCCCTTTTGGGGAAGTCTCTCTATCTTTCTCAAGATTTATAAAGAGTTTATATTATTATAATATTTGATTATTAGTAGACAGCTCATTCATTCATTCATTCATTCATTCTTCTTCTATTCTTCTATAACTATTCTATTTTGGCCAGGAAACCAGAAGTTACATTAGACAGACATTTAAACAGAAAGGTACTCAGAGGGTCCAATTGGGACCATTTCTGAACTTCAGTGAAGCAGCTGAGGCTCTGTACAAGTCCAGGAGTTGAATAAAGTAATGTTCTGAAAATTATTATTGCCATAATTTGTGAAAAAAAAAAACAATCAAACAAAACCATGGCTTCTTTTTCCCAGCAGGCTTTTTTATGTGCAAATTGGGATATAGTTTTATGATTGAGTAAAAAATAAATAAATAACTAAGTTCAAACAGAAAAGACCTTGGTGTGTTAAAGTCTCTTTCCTTTCACCACAAGATGGTGGAGGCTGTTATCTTATTGTTGGACAAGTACTAGGATTCTGCTTACATCCCCCAGAGATGCTGACATTATGATTATGAATACTTTACACAATTATAAAGACTACAGCTATTCTTCAGCCTTACATAGATAATACTTTTATATGTAAAAAAGTCTAGAACCAATCAGAATGTTTTAATAATCTCTGCTTGTACAATCAAGCTAATTAGTGTCATTTTCAACACATCACAGCCTTGAAAGGAGTTTGCTTGAATCCAGAAAGGAAACTGAACTTGTAGTAGGGCTATACATGCAATTTCTGTAAAAATGAAATGTACATGTTCACTTGCAATGGGATGTTTGTCATGAGATAATATAAATACTACACTCTTTATTTGTACACAGTTTCATGCTTAAATGAAAAATAATGATATAAAAATCCAACAATACAGATGATATAAAGAAAAGAGGCTGGTTTGTTCCTCACCACAGTAAAATACTCCTCAGCTGTTTGTAATCCTATTTAATAAACAGGTCATTAGGTCTACACACACCTAAATTTCCATTTCCCATCCTGCATTGTACCAGACTCCACTTCCCACAATGCACACTCACTTCCACATTCATTAGTTCATTTATTTTATTGAAGTATTTTTCATGCTATCAGTTTGTGTTTGTTTACCATGTGCTCAGGAAAATTTATCCATGTGGTGCTGAATGTAAAGCCAGAAAGCTTCAGTAAGAATCAACAATCTGTCAGTAACATTAGTGACACTGTCATGTGATGCTGGCGGGTGGAGCTTCATGAATGTTTATAATGTTAATATATCAGACTGCAGAAATTTTATTTTCATTTATAAGCTCATCCATCATGTTCACTGTTATATTCATGTGTCTGTGGCTTTCACTCGGTGAGTTAACATTGATTTTTGTATATTCAGAAATTGTTTTTAATTAGATTTAATTAGTCTTATTAGTTATGTAGTATATCTGCGTAATTTAACACTGCAATGTGTGTACTTTCATTCGTTTGTGTTAAAGCTTGACACAGGAAACCTGCTCTCCACATAGCAATATCTCTACAGATGGTATAACCACTACAGAACAATTCTGGGGTTTTTTAGCAGTGACTATAACTGCCTTATTTATTAGTGCATCATTTGTTTTCTGCTCTTGTGCACAGTATTCACAGTAAAATAAAGTCAATTCAGTTTAAGTTGAACAGTGGATACTGCTACAAACAAGGAGACCACTCGCGTGCGGTGCTGCGTGTGCCGCTGTCAAACCTTTATATCCTTTTATTTAGGAATAAATATTTTACAATGATTAAATAGCATGTCTGATGCAATGGTTTGTGAAGTAACAGTGTTTTTGTTCTGTGTTGTACTGGTTACTCAGTTCACTCTCACTGATATTGTTAAGTAATAACCTGTAAAAAGTTATACTACAACTGCATCACTTCCTGGGTGTGTCCTTCTAGAGACGTGTAAAGTTCAGCACATACAGCACTATTATACAGAATCCTCACAGAGCTGTGTTCAGAAATGGATCAACTATACAACTTACTGTACATAGTGAGATACATACCACTGATTCTCACTCTAGTTACAGGTAATTTTCAATCAGTTATTAATTATTACAGTGATATTTAATCAGTTAAATAATTGCATTAATTAATAAGCATGTTTGTATTAATCTAGTAATTTCTTGATTCCTTAAGTCAATATTGGAATTACAAAAAATACTTCACTGACATGTTTCTTTATATTTTTGTCACACCAGGTAGCTTTGCAGATAAAACTTGGCCAACAGATGCAAACATTGTCAGGAAAGAAACAGAGACTGTTACTCTGAAATGTTCATATGAGGCAAGCAGTGAATACATTTATCTTTACTGGTACAAACAATATCCTAACAGCGCACCACAGTATTTACTGTATAAAGGAGCAAGGTCAAATGCAGGTGTTGATAGCACTCCTGATGATCATCGACTAGAGTCGAAAACAAGCAGAGACTCTACTGAACTTACTATCAGAGGTATTAAGCTCTCAGATTCTGCACTCTATCATTGTGCTCTAAGAGTTGGAACACAGTGATACAGAGTCACTGAAAGGCTTTACAAATACATCAACATGGTATATTAAGTTTCTAAAACCACAGAAGATGAAAGAGACTCACTTTACCAACTTATCAGTTAACCACAGATACAAACAACATTTGTGAAAACATTTGCAGCTGGAGCTAATAGCCTAAAAAGAAAATGAGGGATTAACACAACTATACTTTAATTCATAAATCTACATCTACATTCATTTATTAAATGTTTATTCTGCATGTTCATTTGAACAGATGTGAGTTTGATCATTCAGATATAAAAAAATAATAAAAAATTAGTGACAAGGTTTGATTGCACATAAGGGTAATGTCTATAATCTTAAACATAATTATTTGATGGAGGGATGATGACTCTAGCCTTTTGAGCTTGTCCTCTGTTTTCTTATTTGTACTGTGATTTAAATGTTCCAACTTAAGGTGGACTGCTGACACTAAATTTCCCCTAAGTCTGAATGAGTGTGTGAATGTGTCTGTGCATTTTGTCCTGCATTAGACTGCTGTATCATCCAGGGTGTATTCCTGCATCATCCCTAGTGTTGCTGGGAGAAGCTCCAGATTCACCTGCCCAGGACAAAGCATGAATGAATGAATGAAGGTGTGTATATATAATGTATATAGACAGTTGTGGAAGTGTGACCAGGATAAAGTAGTTACTAAAAATAAACTCTGATTGAATGACCATTCATTAGGTTGCAGCTGCAGCTTATGGATCTGGGGCTTGGTTTTACTGTAGTTTTAGCATACTAAGATTTGCTAATTGTCTAGTAGATGAGAAAGAGTTGCTGTGTGAGGTAAAGCAGAGTTGTCATGAATATGAATAAATATGATGTTTATATCAAAAGATAAACACAAACTAACTAAACACTCAGGATAACAATGTTATTATGCCACTTGGTTTTCTTCACTATTGCTGATATTGCTAAGTCCTTTAGTTCGCAAGTTACAAACCAAAAGAACAAGTATTTTAATTAAGTTGCTTAATAATAAATTGTTGTCAATAAATTCAAATAAATTGGTGTATTTATAGTAAAGGCTGTTGACAACAATTCATCCACCCAGAATACACTGTTTAATGTAATCACAATCATCTTTAAGTAACCAAACATAACTATAAAATAAATACATATCAGTTTCTGATTGCCAGTGAAATGTAGTTAGAGTGAGAATGTTCTTTTAGCTGATTGTTTATAACAGACGTGTTCTTGAACATTAATGAGGAAAGGCTCAGGTGCACAGTTTATTCTCCTCTTGATCAATAGATGAAGAAAATTGTTGGAGGAAAAGTTTCTGTTCCTCTGCAGCTCTTTTTCTCTATAGACAATATTCTGTTTGTGAGACCTGTATGATTGTAATTAACACCAGTGCAATCATAGCTCCAGTTTTGTTCTTTGGTCACTACACTTAATTAACCCTACTGAATAAAATCAGATGGAAAAATATTTGAAGTGAACTGGAACAGCGATTTAGTCCAGGAACTCTATGGAACTCTGTATGGGAAGGCTATACAAAGAAATGCAAAAAATACTAAATATATACATTATATAATATTAATTATAGTTCAGAAGTTTATTTATTAATGTCATTAATAAATAAATTACCTTCAATTATCTTAAAAACCAAGTCTTTCTTATTTCTCCACAAGATGGTGTAGTGAGTTATCTTATTGTGGGTCAGGTGCTAGGACTCTGCTCACATCCTCCAAAGATGTAGACTCTGTTATAAATACTTCTTTGGAGAATAATATGAACTCTAATGAACATGCTTTATCACAACAAACAAATAAATGCCACAAGTCAAGACACTACTTATAAAATATAAAAACTAAAATATTTACTCATTTTAATTGTTAGTAAATTTGTATAAAATTGAATAAATACAAAAATAGAATAATTTAAATACATTACATTTTCTTCTCCATGGCAGATTCAATAAAGCCCCTTTTCCCTCATAAAGTTGTAGATGAAGGTGATGATGTTAATCTGATAAAATCGGTCCGTAGGATGAAGATGATAACATTGTCAGTAAGGAAACAGACACTTTCTTATGAGTCAAGCAGTCATTGTGTTTGGCTTTAATTGTACAAACAATATCCTAACATTTTATTTCGGGGGCCCCTCTGTGCCACCAATATGACTAATTATAACTAATTATTGTCATTTTGTATAATAATCATTGTCCATTGACAGATATCAAAAAAAAAGACGATGTCATTTCATGTACTCTTGGGGGCCCCCTGGTGGCTACGGGGCCCTAAGCAGCCGCTTAGTTCGCTTATGCCTTGGGCATAACCACTTCCTGACTCAGTATCTGACAGTCAATATTACTAATGTAATGTTGTATAATATTTAGGAATGATCATAAAATTATCAAAACTTCCGCGGATTTCTGCAGGACTTGAAGAGCTGGACACTGGGTGAGATCGCCTGTGCTGCGGGTCTGTCAGTGTGTGTGTGTGTGTGTGTGTGTGTCTAAATAGTGCCCTTTGCACTTACCCATTTGTTTTGGGTTTTCTGTTTGTTAATGTATTAGTTATCACAGTATGCATTTGGGGCTGATATTTTTCTCAGCTTAACTAGTTTACAAACTCACAGGTTCATTAACGTTTCGGCGTTAAAAAAGAATTTTTTGTATTTTTACGTCTCCCTTTTTTTTAAAATAACAAAATCCTCTATTTCTGGGTGTGGGTGAAAAAAACACTGGTTTATCTACACTGTTAGCAAGCCTGGATAATTAACTTGGTAGCATCATGAAGATAAATATCGTAATGAGTAATGCAAACCTTTTAACCGGTAAACAAACCTTTCCTTTATTTTACTCAAGCTGTTTTTACTGTAAGGAACGTGACAGAATGTTAGATGTGTTATTATGAAACTGCGATGAGAAGAAGCACTTATGATGGGGCGGCGGGAGGAAATGTACAGTACATCATCTTTTTTGGAGAACAGGACATGTTTAGGCTTACATCCTGCTTCGTGTTAAGGTGTAAATTAAGTAGCCATCTAGAACACCATAAGTGAATTACAGAGATTTTTTTGTTTTTTACGTTTTTAACAGGATGCAGTTGGCGTACAGCTGGCCTCCGTGGCTCCGATTCGGTTCCGTGAAAGATTCGTTCATTTTGAATGAATCCGTAATATGAATCGGGAGAGATTCGTTCATTTTGTATTGACCGCGCATGCGCAAGATCCTATCTGGTTCTGTGATTCATTCAAGTTAATTCATGATAAAGGCACATGGTTACTTTTTGTTTATTCAGTACACTGTTACTCTGAAATGTTCATATAAGTGAAGCAGAGATAACATTCTGCTTTATTGGTACAAACAATATCCTATAATTATATATCCTGTAATTTATTTTCCATTCATACATTTATTTATTCTTTCATGTGTTTATTATACCTGTGTGTATAAATGTATGTTACTTTACCAAATGTGAACTAAGATCCAGAACAAAATGTGAGCACTCCAGACCATAATTCCATTGTATAGTTACAAGAAGTTAAAATGGATGAATAAGGAAAGTGTTAGTCAAATTTGCTTTCCTTTTATTGATCATAATGAAATTCATCAAGATTGAGTGAAAATGAAATGAAAATGGAAATTTTGTATTAACATTTGTATTTTCAGTTAGATGGATGTACAATGTCTGCCAAATTTTAAATGGATCAGCAAAAATCCATTCACAGTTGCATTTCCCAGGTCTTAAGTGTTACGACCCTGACCTGTGGAAACAGCACTTACTCTTCCCTGCACCACCTTCCATTCACAAACCTGTGCTCCACCTCAGTCCTGCCTCCACATATGGCTTTCATGGAAGAGGTGAGAGGAAGAAGCCCTTTCTCTCCAAAAAAACATGGCAGCATCTTAACAAATTTGGGAACAATATTTTTTTGGACTGATGGTTAATCATTATTCATAGTTTCATGTTTGGTGAAGGTCAAACAGAGTTTATCACAACAAACACCTCATACCAAGTGTCATGTTGGTGGAGGGGTGAGGATTCGGTTGTTTTGCAGCCACAGGCTCTAGAAAACTTTTAATCATTTGGACATTGATGATCTCCACTTTATATTAGAATATTCTTGAGACAAATGTAAGACTGTCCATGAGCTTATGTTGTGCTGAAACTGGGTCATATTAAAGGACAATAATCACAAGCACACCAGCAAATTTGTCTCTTTAAGGATGCTGAATCTGAGGACTTGTTTTTGTCTAGGTTAATGTCAGAAATACAGATAAAAAAGAAAAAGACGAGTTATTCTTGTGTTCTGATATGCTGAAATGCTGTAATGATTCCAAATGAATCTGTGAATTGAAACTGTGAACTATTCCCAGCGTGGTGAGCAATACTTTTGTTTTAAATATATTGATGGTTCTTGATGTAAACAATGTATATGTCTATTTAAATTCAGCTCCTGCAGATGGCAGTACATGACATGAAAATACTCTAGAACTGAACCTGATTGGACCTGGACACAACAGAACCATGTGGAGTGTTAAAGTAGCCATGAACATTAAACCTGAACAAAGCTTCAGCACAGATACATGGTGTGTGGAGTGCAGTCCGACTGAAACACTTGAATTACTGCAGAATCTTGAGCTTAATACAAGATGCTTATGTATTTGTGCACATGCTCTCAAACACCACCTTGTTAGGGGTTTTATATTGTTATAATTTGGTGTTTTGTTTAGACTTTAAGGCTGTACTATAAATCTGCTGAAGAATTTAATTTCACAATAAGAATTGTTTGTAATTGCAACAATATATTTTGTAGATTAGAAAAGGTTTAAGTTCATAGAAATAGGAAATACAGGAAGTAAATATATGAATCTTTTGCTCATTAAATTCTTTTAGAACATGTGTGTGTATTTTACATAAAGTGGCAAATCCTGCACTCTGATTGGTTAAAACAGAGGGAATCTACAGTTGAGGCTTTGTACACAAGAAATGCTTAGATGCTTCACTGAAGACAGAGTAGAAGGAAACTTGACATTTACAATAACATAAAAAGGAAACTTTCAGAAGAACAGAGGAAATTAAAACATGATGGTTTTATGTATGTTTCTGTTTTTTACCATGTTCATAGGTAAGCTTATATTTTATATATCCCCATATATCATGTTTAAATGTTTTATAACTAGTAAAGAAATGTTTCCATGTGTGAGTGTTTTAGATTGTAAGCATGTACTGTATGTATACTGTATAATATAAAATGATAATATTCTGAAATAAATGTCCTCTTCAGGTGAGAGCACACAGGACAGCATTACTCCAACATCTTCTGCTGTCTATGGTAAAGAGGAGCAAGCAGTTACACTCTCCTGTGATTATAAATACACTGTTTCTATGAACAATCTACAGTGGTATGGACAATATTCCAATGCAGCACCAGAATTCCTCGTTCTGTTGACGGAATCGGGAGGGAATCAGACAGGTGATACTCCTCATCCTCATTTGTCTGCTAAAGTTCATAAGAGTCTGAAGCGTGTGGATTTGGAGATCTCGCCTGCTTCAGTATCAGACTCTGCACTGTACTACTGCGCCTTGCAGCCCACAGTGACAGGAAAGTCAACTTCACTGTCCAAAAACCTACAGAGACCTCAAACATGAAAGTGTTAAAGAATCACAATAAGAAGAAAAGACTGGAAGCTATGCATAACATCAGCATTCTGATTATTGATCCAATAGAAATGTATGTATATAACCATATATGAATACTTTATTTGAAGTGAATAGAAAAAACATTCTAAGTGAATCCAAATACAGATAGAAAAGTTAGGTGTGTGTTTGAAGAAGCCACATGTTCACTCACTCTGCAGTATTAAGTGCAGTTCTCATAAACAATAGTGGCAGGTTTGATGGTTTATTTACTTAATGACAGTGTAAAGATCACATGCTGGAATTTGATTCTGTTCTAGGAATAAAAATGTGGATATTGTAAACTCTTTTGACAAGCAGCTGATCTGATTTATTTTTATTTTATGTTTGTTTGTTTGTTTCTCAGCATGAGATTTAATGTGTTCATCATGTGTGTCTTTGCAGGGTGTTTAATATATTTTTGAGAATTACAGGATACCTGAAAGTATGTATAACTAAGAATAAGAACTGTGGAAAATAAAAACAGTTTCCATCACACAATCAGGAAATAAATAAGCTCTACTGAAATAGTGCCCCATAATCAATTCTTGAGGTAGATGAGCTACAACAGCTAAAGACCACATCGGGTTTCATTCCTGTTCACCAAGAACAGAAATCTAAGACTACAGTAACAACCCTGTAAATGACATAAATCATACTAAAATATTTTTTTAAAATCCATAATCCTTACTGCAAATATCACAGAAACTACTTGAAGCCTCATAATATTCACCAAGCTATACTGGAGCAACAGTACAGTTTCCAGCAAAGAAGCTACAATCCTGTAAACTTGACCTATACTGAAACCTCCACCTGACACTAAAGCAAGCTTGTTCTACAAGAATTGATTTTGATCTTCATGTCCACTGAGATTAATGATATATTTGGCCCAATGGCAAGAGCTGCTTGCTTGGTTCACACTTAGCGTCTGCATTCCAAAAAAGGTTCAAATCCCACAGGAGCCCTCGCTTTATTGTTAACTTGACTTTGTGTAACCGAGTTCCTTTTACTTGGACCCCAGTCCATATGAACTGGAAGGTCATACAGTTACAGAGTACAGTGAACCTCCATTGGCACACAACAAGCTAGATCGGGACAACCTGGCTCGTTGGTCTAGGGGTATGATTCTTGCTTTGGGTGCGAGAGGTCCTGGGTTCAAATCCCTGGATGAACCCTGGTTTTAAATGGAATAGAGTGGTTGGGATAAAACTAATGGAAACTTGCACTGCCGCCTTGGTTCTTGCTTGGAAGCTTGTTTCTCCAGAGGTCCAAGAAGGTTCAAATCCCACTGTAATTACCTCTGAAAATTAAAGCTCCAACCTGGAGCCTCTCTCTGGAATACAGGGAGCAGGATGGAGAATGTCACACTTTGTGGAGACATGAACCTCTGAAATATTAATATAATAGAGTACAGAAAGACCTCAGAATATTGTCATTTTACTAACACCATTCATCATGTTCACTGTTATATTCATGTGTCTGTGGCTTTCATTAGGTAAGTTAACATTGATCTTTTCAGAAAGGAGATAATAAATTAATGATTAATTAGCCTGTGTGATGTTAAGAAAAAATAGAATATGAGTTATATAACTCAAAACTAAAAAATTATTATGTTCTCTTCTCTATAACAGGTGACTCCATGGCAGATTTATTAGAACCACTTTTCACTCATAAAGTTGTAGATGAAGGTGATGATGTTACTCTGTCCTGCAGCTACAAAGACAGTGGTTCAGTAAACAACCTACAATGGTACAAACAACATCCAAAATCTAAACCTGAGTTCCTTTTTTTCATCACTCCATGTGGAGGTAAATCCCTATGCCACCACGTCTGTCTGCTAAAGTTGATGATAAAACTAAACAAGTGGATCTGATCATCTCCTCTGCTGCTTTTAATGTTTGATAATATACAATTAGAAGGTAATTTATTCATAATCACACTCTCTGGTATCACCCAGATGAGGATGGGTTCACATTTGAGTCTTCCTCATATCGTCTCACAGAGTTTTTTCTTGCCGCTGTTGCCTCAGAGTTGCTCATTAGGGGTAAAGTTAATTTTCAACTTTGTAATTTCTATTGTGAATTTCTGTATTTCTGTAAAGCTGCTTTGAGACAATGTCCATTGTTAAAAGTGCTGTACAAATAAAAATGAAGTGAACTGAATTGAATTGAACTGAATTTAATTACCTTTTGGTTATAGACATAGCAAATTTACTTATGAGAGATTTTGTTTAAATCTGGATCAGTTTCCTATGATTTTCCACAGCAAATTATCATAATTATTTATAAATGTACAAATAATTTAAAAACCACACAAACAGATAAAGGCTTATAGTATTGTATAGATGATGAATCTTGAAATACAACACCAGCCATAATGACTCTAGATTTCTGTCACTGATACTGTGTGAAGTGATCTGTACAAAATAACTCTAAAACTGCATCACTTCCTGGGTGTGGCCTTCTAGAGACGTGTAAAGTTCAGCACATACAGCACTATTATACAGAATCCTCACAGAGCTGTGTTCAGAAATGGATCAACTATACAACTTACTGTACATAGTGAGATACATACCACTGATTCTCACTCTAGTTACAGGTAATTCATTTTCATCAGTTTATCAATAGTTTTAACTATCACAATCATATTTAATCAGTTAATTAATTACATTAATTAATAACCATGGTTTTTTTTGGCGATGCTACCCATGCACTTGGAGGGTTGTGGGGCTGTGGTCAAGGCAGGCCTGCCAGGTCGGGAAGGAGAGGCACTCTGGCAGGCGGTCACAATGGTTGTACCACGCATGCTTCCATTACCAGACGTGATTCAAGATCCAAACCCAGGAAAGGTTTGAAAGGCTTAGGCTCTTGTTGACAAGGTTTGCTGATATGAACTTGCATCCCAGTCTGTTGCAATAAATTCAATTCAATTCAATTTTATTTGTATAGCGCTTTTAACAAAGAGCATTGTCTCAAAGCAGCTTTACATGAGAAACCACATAAGAAAACAACAAACATATGAACAGACAAACAGACAAACAGTCCTAGATGTTATCCCAAGTGAGCAAGCCTGAGGTGACTGAGGCGACTGTGGCAAGGAAAACTCCCTTAGATGGTATGAGGAAGGAACCTTGAGAGGAACCAGACTCAAAAGGGAACCCATCCTCATTTGGGTGACAATTGTGTGATGTAGATACAGCATGTGTATAGTGTTATGTGAATCAATAAGGAGGTTGTTGTCCATGGCGCTGCTTGAATATCCCAATCCTCACAAGCAGAACCCGGCTGGAGCTGGTCCATCTCCAGATGCCACTGGAGCCGGCACAGTCTCTGTATGCCTCGGGATGGGTAGAAGAAAGGAAACAATGGAACAGCATTAGCGTAGCTGCTGTTCATAATATTAGCAGTACTAGCTGAATGTGCATTTAATCAGATGTACTGGAGTGCAAGGTTATGGGAAGTGTTAGATGTATGCCTGGCTAAAGAGATAAGTCTTTAGTCTACATTTAAACTGGGAGACTGTGTCTGAGCCCTGAACACAGTCAGGAAGACTATTCCAGAGTTTTGGAGCTAAATACGAAAACGCTCTACCTCCTTTTGTGGATTTTGATATTCTGGGAACTACTAGAAGTCCAGAATTTTGTGATCTTAAAGAGCGTGGTGGATTGTAATGTGTTAGAAGACTGGATAGATAGGTGGGAGCTAAACCATTTAGAGCCTTGTATGTGAGTAGAGCTAGTTTATAGTCAATTCTAAACTTAACAGGTAGCCAGTGCAGGGATGATAATATTGGGGTTATATGATCATATTTTCTTGATCTGTTAAGAACTCTGGCGGCTGCATTCTGGACTAACTGTAGCTTGTTTATTGAAGATGCAGGACAACCACCTAGTAATGCATTACAATAGTCCAGTCTGGAGGTCATGAAGGCATGAACTAGCTTTTCTGCATCAGATACAGATAAAATGTTCCTAAGCTTGGCAATATTTCTAAGATGGAAGAAGGCTGTTTTTGTGATATTGTAAATATGGTTTTCAAAGGATAAGTTGCTGTCTAATATTACACCCAGGTCTTTCACTGTTGAGCTAGTAGTAACAGTGCATCCTTCTAGGTGCAAGCTGAATTGTGAGAGCTTCTGTGTACTAGTTTTTGGGCCAATAAGTAATATCTCCGTTTTGTCAGAATTTAATAATAGGAAATTATCGGCCATCCAATCTCTAATATCTTTAACACACTCAGTTAATCTAGATCAATTACATATTTCATCTGGTTTTGATGAGATATATAAAGGTGCACGATCCGGGCCGCTGTCTTCGGGACTGTGCACTGCATTGATCTCCAATGGCGACCCGTCAGCCTTACAGCATCTGTGTCCAACCAACATGGAAATACAGCCCACGGTTGCAAAACACCTAGGCTCAGGGCTAGCTTTTCTCGATCCCCTCTAGCACTCCGCGTGCAAGAGTTGTGGTAGAGAGCACACAAGCGACGAAGATGGGATTCGAACCCACGCGTGCAGAGCACAATGGATTAGCAGTCCATCGCCTTAACCTCTCGGCCACCTCGTCAGGCGCAGGTGTTGCACCCACCACCAAATGTCCACAGAGACCGCAACAATTCCGTAGAGGAGCGCCATAACTCAACGCATTTAAACAAGCCTGTTCCCAAAGCAACTGGAGCCCATCCCACGTGCATTAGCAGTCTGTTTCCTTAACCTCTTGGCATCCTAGGTCACCCACATGACCTTACACCTCAGTGCACCTGGCACTTGCACTCCATTGCCCAAACCTCTTGGCCACCACTTCTTATGTCGAATTTTTATTCTTGGTTGAATTGTTGTTTTGTTGGTAGCTCGTAACCATGGTAAGGGCACAACTGATGCGGCTCACACACACGGAAACCGTGTTTTGCGTACCGTTCTGTGGTTGTTTGGACTTGCTGTTTGAAAAAGCGAGGTGTGAAACGGAGCAGCGTCTCAAAGCCAGGTGTTGACACCAGTTGCCAAAACCTGGGAGCTATTTCAGCACCCGGGTCTGGGGGCTCCGGTACGGTATGAGCGTGCTCGGTTTTTTTTTTGCAGCCAGGCAGCCAGCTAACGGCAACTCTTAAGCACATTTGCAGAAGGCACAGGAGCCACAACCCTGTAAAGCCTTTGGGGTGCCAGAGCCCACAACCACTGCCTTGAAAAGGCTCAGCTGGCAGCGGTGGGATTTGAACCCACGCCTCCGAAGAGACTGGAGCTTAAATCCAGCGCCTTAGACCACTCGGCCACGCTACCCAAGGGCTCAGCTCTTATAGACCTCTGTGGAGAGCACACTGACATACTGTCTGGGTGTGTGGTACACAGGCTGCACAGATGAGGACAGACAAACTGTGCAGAGGGTGAAAAACAGCTCAAAAAATCATCGGCTGCCCTCTGCCCTCCCTGGATGACATGTCCAGGTCCCGCTGCCTCAGCAAAATCAAGGCCATCACAGGAGACTCCTCACATCCTGCTCATCACTTGTTTGACCTGTTGCCATCTGGGTGGCATTTCAGGTCAACAAAGTCTCACACCACCAGACTTACAAACAGCTTCTTCCCCTGGGCCATTCGGACTGCAAACAATCACTGAACACACACACACACATTCTACCTAATAAAATGTGCAATTCTACTGTGCACTTTAATCTGTCTGTGAATTGAGTACAAGTTATAACTTAATATTGGCTTTGCACAAATTAGATTTCAAGCAAATATATAACTGGGAACATTTTGTTGCAGCTTTATGAATGTTCTGCTTATATTGCAGTAGCCCTTTAAAAAAGGGTACAAGTATGCATATGTATGAAAGGAGAGTCCATAACCTGAGGTACTGAGATATTGAGAAGGGTTCAGTAAATTAATTCTATTCTATTTTTACATATATTTCTTTATTGACATGCACAACCAGTTATTACAACATTATTACAACCATACTAATTCTAACAAAGTCCTGAATATGTACAATATGGCTATATTTGTGGACACCTAACCATCACACCAGTATGTGGGCATTCTCCAAACTGCTGCACAATTGTATAGGATGTTTTTATATTCTTACAAAAACATGTTCCAGCTCAATGAAGATGTTTATTACAAGTTTGGTGTGGAATAAAATGAGTTACCTGCACACAGCCCTGAACTCAAACCCACTCAACACTTTTGGGATGAATTAGAATTCTGACTGCACCCCAAGCCTGATGTTTTAGGGCTGTATGGACACATGGACATACAGTATCTCACAAAAGTGAGTACACTCCTCACGGTTTTGTAAATATTTTATTATATCTTTTCATGTGACAACACTGAAGAAACGACACTCTGCTCCAATGTAAAGTAGTGAGTGTACAGCCTGTATAACAGTGTAAATTTGCTGTCCCCTCAAAATAACTCAACACACAGCCATTAATGTCTAAACCGTTGGCAACAAAAGTGAATACACCCCTAAGTGGAAATGTCCAAATTGGGCCCAAAGTGTCAATATTTTGTGTGGCCACCATTATTTTCCAGCATTGCCTTAACCCTCTTGGGCATGGAGTTCACCAGAGCTACAGGTTGCCATATATTTACAAAAATGTGAGGGGTGTACTCACTTTTGTGAGATACTGTATATTGCCACCTACTGAACAATCATCTAATGTTTAATATTATTAGTGTATATTTTGCAACAAGTTTGAAGTAATATCTAAATAATGCTAGTCTTAGTAGATTGATTGATAATGTTAAATTGCCCCTAGGTGTGAATGGGTGAGCAAATGGCTGTGTGTGTGTGTGTGTGTGTGAAAGAGAGAGAGAGAAACAATTATTTTTTTTCAATTATATTTCTGCACATATTTGGTAAGTTCAAAAACAATTTTTCTGGTGTTAAGGTTTTTCTCTTCAGTGAACACAAGATGGCGCAGTCACTTATCTTAATGTTGGTCAAGAACCAGAGCACCACACAACCTGCTCACATTCTCTGAGACATAGAGTATACTTGTTCTTCTATCATACATACTGCTGATATAATATCCTAACCCCTGCCCTGGTTACTCTTAGTGCCTAAGCTAATTTCAGAGATACCATTCTGATTAAACAACACAACTGTCCACTTAACACTAAACTGTCATAAGAATAAATTCTCATCTAATGTCATTTCTTTGGCACCTGCTGTGTCAGAAACATTAAAAACTAGAAACTTATATGTGAATGTGCCTTTATTCTTCTTTCTCTTCTTCTGATGCTATTGTGAGTACAGGAAAGTTTTATTTTTCAGATTTAACTGTTAGAGCTGAGAAATAAGGGATTAATTCAACCTTAATTACCAAGGGAAACTACTAATTTCTTCCTCATTCTTAAATAAATCATATTCTCTTCCACTTAGTGTTTCTAACATTAATCTACCTGCTGGTGTTTACACAAACTTTCTCTAAATTACAGATATCACTGACATATGTAAAATAACATAAATACATTAATTTCCTGCTTTCAGTATGTGTTTACTTAAATGTGCTCTGGACAGGTTTCCCATATGAGGCTGAATGTAAAGCCAGGATGTTTCAGTAAGAATCAACAATCTGACAACAACATTGGTGACACTGTCATGTGATGCTGTGGGGTGGAGCAATTTTGAAGCTTTATGGTGTTAACATATTAGATTACAGAAAGATCTCCACTATTTTCACTGAGCTAAGACCAGTCATCATGTTCACTGTTATATTCATGTATCTGTGGCTTTCACTAGGTGAGTTAACATTGACTTTTTGTTATTGTGGAAATATTAACTATATTATATTAAATATTAGTCTGTGTGGTGATGCAGTGTGAAAATGTAGAGTGTGGGTCTGAATTAAGTATTTCCTGTTGATTATTTAAAGGTTAAAAACATTATGTTCTCTTCTCTATGACAGGTGACTCCATGGCAGATTCAATAAAGCCACTTTTCCCTCATAAAGCTGTAGATGAAGGTGATGATGTTACTCTGTCCTGCACATATAAAAAAAGTGGTGGAACAGACTACCTGCACTGGTACAGACAATATCCAAAATCTAAACCTGAGTTCCTTCTTAATGTTGACCAAAAAGGAAATCTAATTTCCAACACTGACCCAAGAATGACTGCTAACGTTAAAGATGAACAAGTGGATCTGATCATCTCCTCTGCTGCTGTATCAGACTCTGCTCTATACTACTGTGCTCTGAGAGCCACAGTGACAGGAAATCCAGCTGCACTGTACAAAAACTTTCATACAGTTTTGTTATATGGAAATCTATTATCTACTGATCATTTTGAATTTACATGCCATGTTTGGAGGAATTCTGTATCTAATGTGATTTATAAAGAGTATATTTATAAATCACATTAGATTTTTGACACATGTATTATTAGGAGACAGTATGTTCATTCAGACACAAATCTATCACTTGTGAGCCTCAGTGATTAATCTCTGCTCCTCTCCTGGTCTGATCATGGAGACAGTCTTGGATGCACATTACAGAGTATTGTGACTAGCTCTGTACCAAGCTGTTTCTCGTGTTTCTTTGTCTGATTGCTATTGTGGTTTTGATCTCATTTTGTTTCATCGGTTTTCTGAGTCAGTCCTTATGTTTTTCGGATTAGTTTGCATCGCGGTTCGTCTTTACGGTTCTCTGACCTTTCTGCCGGTCCCTGATTACATTTACCTTGCCTGTCGTTTTGAATTATATTAATAAACTGCACATGGATCCTACTCACCCGGTGTCTGGAGGTTTGTTACAGCCATGCAGCCCACAGAGACACAAAACTCAAACAGACTGTACAAAAGTCAAGCTTGATTTTTTTCTCAGCAGGGGGAGATGTTTATCTGTTTCATTCAAATACAGGTTTCTTTCTTAATTCTCAAACTTTGCTGTTTATTTCCTTTAAATATCAACAATGATCCTCTTACATATGTTGTTAATACTTATTGGTTGAACAATCAGAGAAGAAATCTTTTAAAAATAAATGTTAATCTTTAATCAAAAATAATTATTTCTGCTAAGGTTCATGCTGTTATTCTCCTGATGCAATAAAAATGTAAAACAAAGTTAATTATCAATATGTCTTTAAATAATTTAAATTGCTGAGTTTTAATGTAACACTAGTGAACTAAAGACTTCACTCTTCATTATTTGGCAGCTTATAAAATAGCACTTGATCCAGCACTGATATTAAGGGAAACACTTGAATGACCACAGATACTTAAAAGAGCATTGAGCTTAATACAAGATGCTTATAAATTGTATTAGGGATTTTATATTATTATATTTTTATGGGGAATTTTTAAAATTGTATCAGTCACTGCAGTGCCTGTGAAAGAATTGTTTGATTAAAAAAAGATTATTGAAGTAATGCATTACTTCAAGCCAAGTATATGCAAGTGTAATTAAGTAACAATACAGTAACACTTCATTAGTAATTATTAATGTGATATAATCAATTCTAATGTATAGAAAGTATAGAACGCCTTACAGTGTTGTAATTGCAACAATATATTTTGTAGATTAGAAAACGTTTACTTTATAGAAATAGGAAGTGTAGTAAATAAATATACAAATCTTTTAACCATTATATTCTTTTAGAACATGTGTGTGTATTTTACATAATGTGGCACATCCTGCACTCTGATTGGTTAAAACAGAGGGAAGCTACAGTTGAGGCTTTGTACACAAGAAATGCTTAGATGCTTCACTGAAGACAGAGTAGAAGGAAACTTGACATTTACAATAACATAAAAAGGAAACTTTCAGAAGAATTGAGGAAATTAAAGCATGATGGTTTTCTCTACAGTTCTATCTTGAATTGAATTTACTCTCCTTTTCCCTTTCCCAACTTATCAGCTAACAACAGACAAAATACAGTGGTGGTAACATATGCAACTGAAAAGAAAAATGAATACTCAACTAAACACTGCAGTAAATTTGTACATTTTCAAGTATATTTTGTCTGATGCTAACAGAACATTTAGTGTCAGTTGTTGATATAGAATTAAAATAGAATTGACCTTTTCTGTCCAGTTGTCCTGATGATTCATTGTAACCAGTTTACTCTCATTCTTTCCTTCCTTTCTTCATGCTTATATTGTTTATAATGTAGATGTGGGCTCGTGTATAATTTGCAACGTGTGATAATTATAGAAATAATTAAAGATGATTAAAAATCAATGAATTCATTATCACAAGAAAAGATTCAATAAAACATGTGAATTAATGGTCTTTTCAGAATAGTGCATTTTACTGTTGATGGAATATATTAAATACTGTTATATGTTATATACTGCAGACAAAAGAAATAAAATGAAAAGAAAAAAAAATGTAATCCCAATTATAGTAGTAGTTCTCCTAGACATCAGAGACACATTTCAAATACACAACACTGGCAATTATTTCTAAAGCTAGAGACCTGAACTAAACACTCAGGATAACAATGTTACTCCTCTTCTTGCTTTTCTTTACTGTTGCTGCCCAACCACACTGTACAAAAAGCACTACACATGACTGGAGCAGAGCCATGCTTTTCTCACAAGATGGAGCTATTTACATGTTTACATTCACTTCTGAAATGCCTGACTGTGAGGACAGTTAGAAGCTGAAGCAAGCTCAAGTTAAACAGCTGAAGCTTTACAAATTCAGGAGTTCAGGAGAGTAATGTTATGTAATGTTCTGGAAAGTAGTATTTGTTGTTATACTTTGTGAATGAAAATGACTTCTCATTGTGGTTGTTGTGTGTAGCACAGCTTCAACCATAGCCTTTTCTGGTAGTTTGCAATTTGCACTTGCATCTGCCTTTTGTGAAATTAATTAAATAAATGTCCTGCTTGAACTTGAATACAATGTGGAAATATTCTCCACAAACAGCAATGCTTCAGTAAGAATCAACAATCTGTCAGTAACATTGGTGTCATGTGATGCTGTGGGGTGGAGCTTCATGAACATTTATGATCATATCAGAGTACATAAAGACCTCAGAATATTTACATTCAGCTAAAACCGTTCATCATGTTTACTGTTATATTCGTGTTTCTGTGGCTTTCACTAGGTGAGTAAATTTCCTTGTTTGTTGCATAAATATTAAAAGTTGAATTAATGGTTAAATAGTCTGTGTGGTGATGTGAAAAAGCAGAATGTGAGATTTATGTAACACTAGCTTGATCCACACATAGGTTACTGACATTATGTTCTTTCCTCTATGACAGGTGACTCCATGGCAGATTCAATAGAGCCAGTTTTCCCTCATAATGTTGTACATGAAGGTGAAAATGTTAATCTGTCCTGCAGCTATAAAACAAGTTATACAGGAAACAACTACCTGTACTGGTACAGACAATATCCAACATCTAACCCTGAGTTCCTTCTTTATATTGATACAAGTGGGTATAAAAGTGACCCAATCCCACCACGTCTGAACGCTCATGTTGATAAAAACATACAACGAGTGGATCTGATCATCTCCTCTGTTGCTGTATCAGACTCTGCTCTATACTACTGTGCTCTGAGGTCCACAATGACAGGAAATCCAGCTGAACTGTACAAAAACTTTCACACAGTTTAACTACACTGAAGGCAAACATACTACTGTTTTTTTCTTCTGTCGGCTGATCCTGTTAGGGTTTGCCACAGTGGATCATTGATCTGCATATTTTGATTTGATGCAGGTTTTACAGTGGATGCCCTTCTTGATGCAACCCTCTGTGGAAAATATTTTTCTGATACTATAACACTCTATTTAATACTACTCAATTAATCCTTTGCTATTATCTGTCTCCAGCCCCACATTGACCTGACAGCTCAGTCAAGCAAGGCTCTACCTAAAAAAAGCCAAGCTGCCCAGACTGGATGAATGCAGATACAAGGTTTATTTGCAATCAGCTCTGGTTACAAGAATTGAGCTGCTCACGAATGAACATCCCAACAACCTCCGAAATAATCATAACAAAACATAGTCTTTTTATTCTTTTCCCTTATCTTTTCATAATATTCAAACCAAACCCTCTTTGCTGAGAAAGTCACTCCTATTTACTTCCTGAAATATCAGGTTCTTTTTGGACACCATTATCTCTTACTTTTTAACTCTTTAGTATTCCATTATAATCGGACTTCCGAGGTCAGTTATAAAAATAGTGGACATCTGTACACTTATCAATAGGACTTTTCCAGCTTGTTTTCATCAAACAGTTCATTTTGACCTCCGAGGACAGCATGGGTAAGTTTCAGGGCCACTGCTCTGTCTTTGCTTAGTTTTAATTCATTGCAAACAATGTTTTCTTTCACTTCTACACCTGTTGTAGTTTTAATCACAGTTTCCCTCCAATTATTCCTAGCTCTATCTCCTGCTACTCTTGACTTCCTACGACGTGCTGCGCTTCTGCTCAGGACCTTGGGCACAGCTCCAACCCCAGCCATACCAAGATTGAAACTCCGTCCAAGTCTCATCTACTGTCAACAAAGTCTCGCACCCAAACCTCGTAGTGTTTAACCATTCATTGTTAAAACTGTAAATAGAGGTGACCAATAAATTAAGGTGGTGCCTGACAACCCAACCATGCTGTCCTCTGATTATTTTATACAAACACAAACAAGAATGCATTCATATACTCTCTAAACACTCTAAAACATTCAAAACCACTTTAAACACTCTAAACCACTTTAAACCATTAAAAATTACTCCCACACCTCCCAATTAATCTCAGCTTGAAAATGCACAGACTTGTGCAACCACCAGTGGCTGGGTTGGTTCTGTGCTTAGGCCACAGTGGGGAGAATGCAGGATCCTAGACATTAGTCTTTCTCTGTTTATATTACATATTCACAACAATTACCTGATGTATGCTATTGAATTGATGTTTATTGGCATCCTTTTTTATTCAACAATGGCAGCAACAGAAAAAATAGATATCACCCTTTGGCACTAACATTCATTCATCTATCCATTTATCCATCCATTCATACATACATATACAGTAGCCATTTTGTTCTGGTTAAGGCAATAAAAACACATACAGTGATGGACATCAAGGAGAAGTTTAGAGAAGTTAGAGTCCAAATAATTTGCATGAGGAATCTAGGATAGTGTAATATATATAAAACAGAGGCTAGTGCATTTGTAGTATCAGGTGATATCAGGTTTGTGTTTACTGACTGCACATTATAAACTCTAGCTGAAGGAACAAAAATAATAAGTTAATGTCTCTGTGCTGTGTCTCCAGATTTAAACTCACACTAAGTAAAACTCTTCTTACTGGTTCCTCAATTCCCTTTTATTAGTCTACTTTAAACTAAAAATCTAAATAAAACCTCCAAAATTCAAAAGAGATTCCTGTAAATGTAGCACAGACACACCACCTCAGACATTTCTCTCACACGCTTAACTTATTGTATGTTATGAACAATAATTAAATAATTTTGGTCTTTTATTTCTTACTATCAGCACCTTCAAAGTAGAATAGATATTTACTTCTCATCCTAAACTGTGAACACACAGGTATATAAAGAGACTGATTTGGATTTTTAGCAACTATGTCAATTTTGAGTACCAATATTTTATTACTTACATTTGAAGAAAGGCTATATAAATTTAAAGATTAATTAATGATAGTAATTGTGGAAAAGCAATGACATGAAATTATTATTTAGATATAATTACACTAATCAGCTTTCCTATACTTACCTATTGGGCAAATGTATGTGTAAAGAGAAATTTTGTACGAATCTGGTTCTGTTGTTCTATGATCATTATTATAAAAAGTTTGCATTTACTTTTCATACAAATATCTTGATGTAGTGGCCAATGAGCCTATTTATCACATTTACAGATTAACAGCAAAATATCATAATTGTTTATAGTTTTCAAATAATGTAAACACCACACAAACAAGTAAAGGCTTATAGTATTGTATAGATGATAAATCTTAAAATACAACACAGCTACATTAATGACTCTAGTTTTCTGTCACTGAAACTGTGTGAAGTGATGATCTGTACAAAGTTACACTACAGCATCACTTCCTGGGTGTGTCCTTCTAGAGACGTGTAAAGTTCAGCACATACAGCACTATTATACAGAATCCTCACAGAGCTGTGTTCAGAAATGGATCAACTATACAACTTACTGTACATAGTGAGATACATACCACTGATTCTCACTCTAGTTACAGGTCATTTATTTTTATCTGTTTATTCATTTTTGATGATATTATGATATTTAATCAGCTTTGTTAATGGTTTGCTCAACCTATTGCTGGCTATATATCGTCATATTGTGTAACTTGAGTATGTACCTTGTTTTGTTTGTTTGTAATTGAAGAATTAAAAATATAATAATAATAATAATAATAATAATAATTGCTTTACTCTCTAAACAACAGTTTGTTGATTTGGGAAAAATATTGTTGTTGTTAAAAGATACTGTATTTCCCTAGTTTACTCAGTTACATTAGATAGAAAGTTTTTCAGAAAAGTCCACAGAGCCAGTTCTGAATTTAATGAAAGCAGCTGAGGCTCTGTGCAGAAGTTCAGAAATTACTATTTGTTGTTCTAATTTGTGAATTTCAAGAAAAAAGACTTGTTTGTTAAAGTTTTTCTCTTTTCTCCAGAAGATGGAGTAGTGAGTTATCTTATTGTGGCCCAAATACAAGAACCCTGCTCACATCCCCAAGAATGTAGACTTCTGTGATTATAAATACTTCTTTGCAAAATAATATTGACTCTATCTGTTGTTTAATCCTACATACACAGTACTAGGCCTATAGGTACAGTAGACCTATACGTACAATTTCATTACAAATGTGTGAACTACACTGATCAGGCATAACATTATGACCAGCTGCATAATATTGTGCTGGTCCTCCTTTTTCTGCCAGAAAAGCCCATCATGCACTGTGTATTCTGACACCTTTCTATCAGAATCAGTATTAACTTCTTCAGCAACTTGAGTAACCAAGCTGTTGGATCGGATCACATGGGCCAGCCTTCGCTCCCCACGCGCATCAATAAGTCTTGGCCGCCCATGACACTGTCGCCGGTTTACCACTCTTCCTTGCTTGGACCACTTTTGATAGATACTGACCACTGCAGACCGGGAACACCCCACAAGAGCTGCAGTTTTGGAGATGCTCTAATCCAGTCGTCCAGCCATCACAATTTGGCCTTACGCTTGCCCATTTTTCCTGCTTCTAACACATTAACTTGTTCAAAATGTTCACTTGGGGCCTAATATATCCAACCCACTAACAGGTGCCATGATGAGGAGATCATCAGTGTCATTCTCTTCACCTGTCACTGGTCATAATGTTATGCCTGATTGGTGTAAATTAGTATTATATTTTTATTATTATTATATCATATTACAGCTGCATTGAATAAAATGGGATCTGGACAGATTCTCTTATCATAGGATAAGGTAAATACTCCACCCTTTCTTTATAAACACAGTTTCATGTTTAAATTACCACCTTATGAAATGTAATTCTATTTAATAAACATGCTTTATCACAACAATCAAGTACCCTAATACACCACTTATAAAATATATATATATATATATATATATATATATATATATATTTTACTCATTTTAATTATTACTACATTTTTCATTTTTATAAAGTAGAATTTTTTTCCTGCTGTCAGATTTTTTTTTGTTTGTTTACAATGTAAAGAGTTTCAGCACAGTTTCCCAAACAAGGCTTAATGTAAAGCCAGGATGTTTCACTGTCATCAACACTGGAGACACTGTCATGTGATGCTGGGGGGTGGAGCTTCCTGAACATTTATCATGGTAATATATTAGAGTACAGAAAGAGCTTTTTCATTCAGCTAAAACCAGTCATCATGTTCACTGTTATATTCATGTGTCTGTGGCTTTCACTAGGTGAGTTAACACCTTTTGTTAGTTTAGATATTATGTATTGTTTATTAATTGTCTGGTGTTATAGAAAGCATGATTTCTGTGTGTAATTCTGGCTTGATTGTGTTAAACTTTATGTTCTCTTCTCTATGACAGGTGACTCCATGGCAGATTCAATAAAGCCACTTTCCACTCAGAATGTTGTAGATGAAGGTGATGATGTTACTCTGTCCTGTGAATATGAAACAAGTACTACAGGATTCTACCTGCACTGGTACAGACAATATCCAAAATCTAAACCTGAGTTCCTTCTTTATATTTACAAAACTGGAGATCTAAGTGAAAACCTTCCCCCAAGAATGAATGCTACACTTAAAGATAAGAAAGTGGATCTGATCATCTCCTCTGCTGCTGTATCAGACTCTGCACTATATTACTGTGCTCTGGCGCCCACAGTGACAGGAAATCCAGCTGCACTGTACAAAAACCTTCACACAGTTTTGTTATACTCAAAGCAGTTCTGCTGGTGACAATCCTTTACTCCTAAGTGAAATTTATAATTAAATTAGAAGTGCATTAAAGACAAGGCATGGCTCCACATTTATCACCTTGAACTGTATATATCATCTAACACCAATCACACAGACCAGCAACGAGGTAATGAGAAAAACCTCCAGAACTAAGGACTGAGTTTTAGGCTTCACAGGTAATAAGAATTAGACCTCACATGCTTTGTCACTTCTGCTGTGATGGAGTGTATCTGAAATTTAACACTGCAATGTGTGTGATTTAAAGTTTTGTTGCTTCATTGCTTTATGTGTGTACTTTAATCTGTTTGTGTTAAAGCATTACACAGGAAACCTGCTCTCCACATAGCATTATCTCTACAGATGGTATAACCACTACAGAACAATTCCTGGTATTTTTACACAAGTGACTAGAACTGCCTTATTTATTAGTGCATCATTAGTTTTCTGATCTTTGCACAGTGTTTGCACAACTTAGCTCTAAGATATCTCTCCGATTTACTCACCACTTACAATCCTGCTCGGTCACTTAGATCCCAAGATGGTCATCTTTTGTGAATACCATGGTCTCGCCTGTAACGCAGGGGAGACAGAGCCTCCGCAGTAGCTGGTCCTAAGCTGTGGAACAGCCTGCCATCACCCATTAGAACTGCTTCCACGTTAGCTGAATTCAAATCGATGTTAAAAACGCATCTCTTTTCTTCTGCTTTTAATTGTTTGTAATGTGTATGTGTTTTCCTGCTTTCATCCTTTTTATTTTTATTTTTTTCCCTTTCTTTTTGTTCAGCACTTTGGCAAACTAAGGTTGAATTTAAATGTGCTTTAGAAATAAAATTGAATTGAAAATTGAATTGAATTGGTGTATATTTCTTATGAGTTCAAATGCAATAAATACTTTAAAATATTAAAGTTTAAAATAATAAAGTTGTGCATTGAGCCACTAGCTTTGTTTGTTTATTGATTTAATGTTTTCAACTATCTAACTGACCATGTTTGTGCTTTCTTGGGAAATGTCCGTCATGTTCGGACACATGCTTTTATGGTCATGTGACCTGTATATATTTGCATACATAATAGTGGTAGGGCGGGGTATTCAAATAAATGAGCGTGTTTCTTTTTTAGGTGTACATGTTCATGTTATTGTTTTCTATTGAAATTAAATTACACATCAAAAGGACTGAATGCCCTGATACTTACATCTGACTATAAAAAATTGATGAATTAGTATATAGTTTTTTTCTATGGGAGAATGTATATTACATTAAGGGCCCTGCTCAGTTGACCATGTGGCTTAAACCCCATTCTGTCATTCAACAAACCAGCAACCCTTAACCACTTGAACCACCACTGCTGAAGGATTCCTTTCAACATACAACAACAGACTTCTGTACAGGATCACAATGAAAGAAAGCAATGTCAGAAGTGGGATTCGAACCCATCTAATCAGATTGACAGGTCCTCTGTTGAAGTGCAGGATTCTGTGTAGGTTTTGTAGAACCACAGAAACTAAACTACACTATTCCAATACTCAACTGTTTTATTTGTTAATACTGATAAATCAAGTGTTGTAGTCATTCTAGATGACATTCAGATATTAGATGTTAGGAGAAATTGGACTGTTAATCTTTAGTTAGTCAATCACCTGGTCAGTAAACATTAATCACCAGCATGAAATGGAATTTCCACCTGTTTTATTGTGTCCATGTTCAGTATTTAATTTCATTGTCAGATTACACTCCATAGTCATAGTTAATGGTTCATATGTAAATAGACACACTTTGTAGATTTGGATTTTAATTTAAAGTGTAGTACTTCATCAGTATTTCTGTTTAATCTAGCCTACTAGAGGCAATATATTACTAGAAAAGTTAAACTAAAACCAGTTGTACACAAATATTACCAGAGTGGAAAGAGTGAACATAGTCTGTAGTTTGTTCACAAAAATACTTGACAGATTTATTTCTTTTATTTATATTCTTCTTTATAATGGGCAGTTTAGCAGATTAAATTGGGCTGACTGATGAAGATGCCAACATTTTCAGAAAAGGAACAGACTCTGTTATTCTAAAATGTTCATACGAGTCAAGCAGTGATTACACTGAGCTTTACTCTTCTTTTCCTTTTACCAACTTAAGAGTCATGCTTTTCTCACAAGATGGAGATATTTACACTTTTACATTCACTTCATCATCATCCTTTCACATTAACCATCATTTAACCATCAAATGTAGTAACAGTGTATTTTAATGGACACAATATTAGAGGTTAACTAATGTTGTATTGTTTGTAGAATAAAGCCCAAACTGCACTTCACTAACAACTCCTCATACAGCTAGTTTGTTGTGTAACTGGTTATTATTGCATGGACCCAGTGGACACTGTGGATCAGAAACCCAGTAAATGCTCTGTTCTGGACATTCTTGTACCATTAAAGTTAGAATATTAATGCTACATTTTATTTATTTGGTTTATTCTAGATGGAATCTGAAAAATACATACAAACAACATGACTATGTCAAATGGATTAGTTTTAAATGTTATGTTTGCTTACTTTAGAAACTAGTTTGGAGTTAAATGGAATATTGGTTCCAGATGTAGATGCAGACACCACTAATTTAATGTGTAATTAAATAACTTTAATTACTTTATTTACTGTAAGTAAATCCTGGATTTATCTGTAAGAATCAACAATCTGTCAGTAACATTGGTGACACTGTCATGTGATGCTGTGGGTGGAGCTTCATGAATCTTTATGAAATTAACATATTAGAGTACAGAAAGAATATTTCCATTCAGCTAAGACCATTCATGGTAAAAAATAAAAAAAAAAAAAACATAAAAAAGAGGAATAACTAATAAACTAAGGTGCAGAAATAGACAAAAGAAAGTTGATCAGCAACAGTGGAATAGTTCTGTGTTGTATTAGTGACTCAGTTCACTGTCACTGATACTGTGAAGTGATGATCTGTGTAAAATTATGCTCCAACAGCATCACTTCCTGGGTGTGTCCTTCTAGAGACGTGTAAAGTTCAGCACATACAGCACTATTATACAGAATCCTCACAGAGCTGTGTTCAGAAATGGATCAACTATACAACTTACTGTACATAGTGAGATACATACCACTGATTCTCACTCTAGTTACAGGTCATTCATTTTCATTTGTTATAATAATTATTACAATGATATTTAATCAGTTAATAAATTATATTGATTAATTACCATATTTATATTAATCTAGTCATTTTTTTATTTTTTATTATATGATTTGCAAAAAATACTTCACTGATATATTTTTTATGTTCTTCTTACACCAGGCAGTTTTGCAGATAAAATTGGACCAACGGATGAAGATGCCAACATTGTCAGGAAAGAAACAGAGACTGTTACTCTGAAATGTTCATATGAGACAAGCAGTGATTACATTTTGCTTTACTAGTACAAACAATATCCTAACAGCGCACCACAGATTTTACTGTATAAAGGAGCATGGTCAGGATCTGATCAGAGAACTCTTGATGATCGTCAATTAGAGTTAAAAACAAGCAGAGACTCTGCTGAACTTACTATCAGAGGTCTAAAGCTCTCAGATTCTGCACTCTATCATTGTGCTCTTAGAGTAGAAGCACAGTGATACAGAGTCACTGAAAGGCTTTACAAAAACATCAGATAGCACATACACATACAAAAGGTTTCTAAAAACTACACCAACTTTTTATCAGTTAACCGCAGACATAAATAAAAAAAATATGGCAACATGCAGCTGAAAGAAATAGCAAATGAAAACAAAGTGGGTTCAAACATGACAACTACACATTAATTACAATAAATTCACAAATCTAGATGTTTCAGGCTTAAAAAATATTTTCCTGATGCTATCAGAGCCATTGGGTCACGTGTTGTTGCTGTCTATTTTTAATAAAAGTTATTGACATTTTCTCTTGCATTTTCATTCATTATTTTTTTTGTTCATGTGTAATTATGCATGTACATCCTGGAAATGCGTGTTGCTTTGCAGGATGTGTGCTAAGGCAATGGCCTTTTACAAACAATCAGAGCAGATGTGGGGTAATCATCCAGATTTATTCATATTAATTATCCAAATGTAGGGAAATGTGATATGACAGAGTTTGTGGCATGTTTTTTGTTTTAAGATGAGAATTTTGAGTATTTCTGAAACTGTTCTGAACAGAATTTTTTGGGATTTTGATACAACAGTCTATAAATAACCCCTCTTTACAATCACGGTGAAGAGAGAAGCATCTATAACAATAAAAGATGTCCAATCTTGATGTGGATGAGCTACAGGACTTCAGGATCCTCTGCTGTCATTGAAGAGCAGGACTCTGAGGTTACACTGGAAACAGACTTACAGCAGAAGGATCCAGATTGGATTTATCTGTTTTTAAACAGCAAACAGATTATTTTTGGGTTAGATTTGTATCATTTTCATAGGAAATCCTTGGACAGTTTAATGTTTTTTGTATTTCTTTAAATATTTCATTATTTTCCTATTTATTTCTTATTTTTCTATACTACTTGCTATGCTCTTCATTGTATTATATTTCAGTGCACTGTTGTTGAGAAGAGCACCCACAGTTTCGTTGTACTCCTTATGTGCAATGACAATAAAATTTATTCTATTCTATTCTATTCTATTCTATTCTATTCTATTCAATATCAGCAAGCATGGCTTTGGTTGGAGCACAATTTCATTTCATTGTCTGTACTGCTTATCCAATCTATACTCGGGTCACGGGGAGCCTGTGTCTATCTCAGGTGTCATTGGGCATCAAGGCTGGATACACGCTGGACGGGGTGTTGGAGCACGATGTTATAGTTAATCAGAGGTTATAGGTTTTTATCAGAAATAAACAGAAATAAAGCCGATAGATAGTCGTGCAGTGTGAAAACAATGGTGACCCAAAAACTTTGAAAATCTTGCAGTGTGAACTCAGCATTAAGGCTTCGCACTCAACCACAAACCCTGAAGGCGTGGGTGAAGGAACAACCTTCTGCTGTCGTCGACCCAAAAGTTTGGCTGGCAGCGGTGGGATTCGAACCCACGCCTCCGAAGAGACTGGAGCCTTAATCCAGTGCCTTGGACCGCTCGGCCACGCTACCCATGCAATTGAATGGTTGGTGGCTGTGGTCAAGGGAGGCCTGCCAGGTCGGGAAAGAGAGGCACTCTGGCAGGCGGTAGCAATGGTTGTACCACGCACGCTTCCATTACCAGACGTGATTCAAGATCCAAACCCAGGAAAGGTTTGGCAAAGTGGATTGACAGCCTTAGGCTCTTGTTGACAAGGTTTGCTGATATGAACTTGAATCCCAGTCTGTTGCAATCAAGGTGCACGATCCGGGCCGCTGTCTTCGGGACTGTGCACTGCATTGATCTGCATGGATCTCCAGTGGCGACCCGTCAGCCTTACAGCATCTGTGTCCAACCAACATGGAAATACAGCCCACGGTTGCGAAACCCTAGACCCAGGGCTAGCTTTTCTCGCTCCCCTCTAGCACAGTCTCACAGACCAGGTACGAAGCAGTCCGCATGAGGAGCTGTGGTAAAGAGGAGGTTAAAGGGCACACAAGCAACAAGGAAGGGATTCGAACCCACACGTGTAGAGCACAATGGATTAGCAGACCATCGCCTTAACCTCTCAGCCACCTCGTCAGACGCAGATGTGACACCCACGGCCAAATGTCCACAGAGACTGCGACAATTCTGTAGAGGAGCGCCGTAACCCAACACGTTTAAACAAGCCTGTTCCCAAAGCAACTGGAGCCCATCCCATGTGGATTAGCAGTCTGGCTCCTTAACCTCTTGGCGTCCTAGGTCACCCACATGACCTTACACCTCAGTGCACCTGGCACTTGCACTCCATTGCCCAAACCTCTTGGGCACCACTTCTTATGTCGATTTTTTATTCTTGGTTGAATTGTTGTTTTGTTGGTAGCTCGTAACCATGGTAAGGGCACGACTGATGCGGCTCACACATGCGGAAACCGTGTTTTGCGTACCGTTCTGTGGTTGTTTGGACTTGCTGTTTGTAAAAGCAAGGTGTGAAACAGAGCAGCGTCTCTAAGCCAGGCGTTGACACCAGTTGACGAAACCTGGGAGCTATTTCAGCAACCGGGTCTGGGGGCTCCGGTATGGTGTGAGCGTGCTCGTGTTTTTTTGCAGCCAGGCAGCCTGCTAACATCAACTCTTAAGCACATTTGCAGAAGGCACAGGAGCCACAACCCCTGTAAAGCCTTTGGGGTGCCAGAGCCCACAACCACTGCCTTGAAAAGACTCAGCTGGCAGCATTGGGATTTGAACGCACATCTCTGAAGACACCGGAGCCTAAATCCAGGCCCTTAGACCACTCGGCCACACTACCCGAGGGCTTAGACTGCCTCACATCCTGCTCATCACTTGTTTGACCTGTTGCCATCTGGGCGGCGCTTCAGGTCAACAAAGTCTCACACCACCAGACTTACAAACAGCTTCTTCCCCTGGGCCATTTGGACTGCAAACAATCACTGAACACACACACACACATTCTACCTAATAAAATGTGCAATTCCACTGTGCACTTTAATCTGTCTGTGAATTGAGTACAAGTTATAACTTAATATTGGCTTTGCACAAATTAGATTTCAAGCAAATATATAATTGGGAACATTTTGTTGCAGCTTTATGAATGTTCTGCTTATATTGCAGTAGCCCTTTAAAAAAGGGTACAAGTATGCATATGTATGAAAGGAGAGTCCATAACCTGAGGTACTGAGATATTGAAAAGGGTTCAGTATTTATATTAACATATTTTTACATATGTTTCTTTATTGACATGCACAACCAATTATTACAACATTATTACAACAATACTAATTCTAACAAAGTCCTGAATATGTACAATATGGCTATATTTGAGGTCACCTAACCATCACACCAGTATGTGGGCATTCTCCAAACTGCTGCACAATTGTTTAGGATGTTTTTATATTCTTACAAAAACATGTTCCAGCTCAATGAAGATGTTTATTACAAGTTTGGTGTGGAATAAATTGAGTTACCTGCACACAGCCCTGAACTCAAACCCACTCAACACTTTGGGATGAATTAGAATTCTGACTGCACCCCAAGCCACACATGCCTGATGTTTTAGGGCTGTATGGACACATGGACATACAGTATCTCACAAAAGTGAGTACACCCCTCACAGTTTTGTAAATATTTTATTATATCTTTTCATGTGACAACACTGAAGAAACGACACTCTGCTACAATGTAAAGTAGTGAGTGTACAGCCTGTATAACAGTGTAAATTTGCTGTCCCCTCAAAATAACTCAACACACAGCCATTAATGTCTAAACCGTTGGCAACAAAAGTGAATACACCCCTAAGTGGAAATGTCCAAATTGGGCCCAAAGTGTCAATATTTTGTGTGGCCACCATTATTTTCCAGCTTTGCCTTAACCCTCTTGGGCATGGAGTTCACCAGAGCTACAGGTTGCCATATATTTACAAAAATGTGAGGGGTGTACTCACTTTTGTGAGATACTGTATATTGCCACTTACTGAACAATCATCTAATTTTTAATATTATTAGTGTATATTTTGCAACAAGTTTGAAGTAATATCTAAATAAAGCTAGTCTAAGTAGATTGATTGATAATGTTAAATTGCCCCTAGGTGTGAATGGGTGAGCAAATGGCTGTGTGTGTGTGTGTGTGTGTGTGTGTGTGTGTGTGTGTGAAAGAGAGAGAGAGAGAGAGAGAGAAACAATTTTTTTTTTTCAATTATATTTCTGCACATATTTGGTAAGTTCAAAAACAATTTTTTTTGGTGTTAAGGTTTTTCTCTTCAGTGAACACAAGATGGCGCAGTCACTTATCTTAATGTTGGTCTAGAACTAGAACGCCACACAACCTGCTCACATTCTCTGAGACATAGAGTATACTTGTTCTTCTATCATACATACTGCTGATATAATATCCTAACCCCTGCCCTGGTTACTCTTAGTGCCTAAGATAATTTCAGAGATATCATTCTGATTAAACAACACAACTGTCCACTTAACACTAAACTGTCATGAGAATAAATACTCATCTAATGTCATTTCTCTGACACCTGCTGTGTCAGAAACAATAAAAACTAGAAACTTATATGTGAATGTGCCTTTATTCTTCTTTCTCTTCTTCTGATGCTACTCTGAGTACAGGAAAGTTTCATTTTTCAGATTTAACTGTTAGAGCTGAGAAATAAGGGATTAATTCAACCTTAATTACCAAGGGAAAATACTCATTTCTTCCTCATTCTTAAATAAATCATATTCTCTTCCACTTAGTGTTTCTAACATTTATCTGCTGCTGGTGTTTACACAAACTTTCTCTAATTTAGAGATATCACTGACATATGTAAAATAACATAAATACATTATTTTCCTGCTTTCAGTATGTGTTTACTTAAATGTGCTCTGGACAGGTTCCCCATATGAGGCTGAATGTAAAGCCAGGATGTTTCAGTAAGAATCAACAATCTGACAACAACATTGGTGACACTGTCATGTGATGCTGTGGGGTGGAGCAATTTTGAAGCTTTATGGTGTTAACATATTAGATTACAGAAAGATCTCCACTATTTTCACTGAGCTAAGACCAGTCATCATGTTCACTGTTATATTCATGTATCTGTGGCTTTCACTAGGTGAGTTAACATTGACTTTTTGTTATTACAGAAATATTAACTATATTATATTAAATATTAGTCTGTGTGGTGATGCAGTGTGAAAATGCAGAGTGTGGGTCTGACTTAAGTATTTCCTGTTGATTATTTAAAGATTAAAAACATTATTTTATCTTCTCTATGACAGGTGACTCCATGGCAGATTCAATAGAGCCACATTTCACTCCTGAAGTGGTAGATGAAGGTGATGATGTTACTCTGTCCTGCAAATACAAAACAAGTCGTATATCAGACTACCTGCACTGGTACAGACAATATCCAAAATCTACACCTGAGTTCCTTCTTATTGTTGACCAAAAAGGAAATCTAATTTCCAACACTGACCCAAGAATGTCTGCTAAAGTTGATGATAAAACTAAACAAGTGGATCTGATCATCTCCTCTGCTGCTGTATCAGACTCTGCTCTATACTACTGTGCTCTGGCGCCCACAGTGACAGGAAATCCAGCTGCACTGTACAAAAACTTTCACACTTTTGTTATATTGAAAGAAGTTTTGCCAGTGCTTTAGAGAAAGTTACATGTCCTTTTGGGGGATTCTCTCTTTCTCTCTACTGATCAGGGTCATGGTTGATATGGAGTTTGTCCCACACATGAGGTAGGAAACACCCTGAATGGGATGTCAGTCCTTTGCAGAGCTCCATACACAAACCCTTTCACATACTTGTTTACACATAGTGAATTTATTAGTAAATTTACTACTGTCATGTTTTTTGGAGGTGATGCAAAACTGCACACAAACTGACAGTAACCTGAACTCATCATCAAACTGGGGATCCTGAAGCTGTGATGCAGCAACACTACCTGCTGTGTCACTGTGCTATCACACTGTTAAAATCCTTCTGCTTAAAGTGTTTTCTTGTAGTGTGGTGTTGTGTCATTGTTATAATAAAGAACAATTACTTATTTTAAGTATTATGTATTTTGACAGCCCAACTTTAACAAGCCATAAATATATTTCACCAAGCAATGTTTAAATCTTTTATTTACTTTATAATCCTGCATAGGCTGTTGTCACTGAACCTTTCATACTACAAAATTGTAATTGCATGTGATAAGTTTATTGGTGTAATAGGGGTGTGTTCACTACATGCTCACTCACAGATAATGTTCACACACTACACTATCTTTTACCTGCTGAAGTGTGTCTCACCCTTAAATCCCTTTTTTTCATGAAAATGTGTGTGTGTGTGTGTGTGTGTGTGAAAGAGAGAGAGAGAGAGAGAGAGAGAGAGATTTTAAATTATAAAACTATTTATTAATGTGTTAAGGTTTTTCTCTTCAGTGAACACAAGATGGCGCAGTCACTTATCTTATTGTGGGTCTAGAACTAGAGCACCACACAACCTGCTCACATTCTCTGAGATGATGGAAGCTACTTTTCACAGTAAACAATTGTGACATAGAGTTTACTTGTTATTCTACTAAATAGTTTATTTATATTCTTCTTTATAATGGGCAGTTTAGCAGATTAAATTGGGCTGACCGATGAAGATGCCAACATTGTCAGAAAAGAAACAGACTCTGTTATTCTAAAATGTTCATACGAGTCAAGTAGTGATTACACTGAGCTTTACTCTTCTTTTCATTTTACCAACTTAAGAGTCATGCTTTTCTCACAAGATGGAGATATTTACTCTTTTACATTCACTTCATCATCATCCTTTCACATTAACCATCATTTAACCATCAAATGTAATATTTTAATGGACACAATATTAGAGGTTTACTAATGTTGTATTGTTTGTAGAATAAAGCCCAAACTGCACTTCACTAACAACTCCTCATACAGCTAGTTTGTTGTGTAACTGGTTATTATTGCATGGACCCAGTGGACACTGTGGATCAGAAACCCAGTAAACGCTCTGTTCTGGACATTCTTGTACCATTAAAGTTAGAATATTAATGCGACATTTGATTTATTTGGTTTATTCTAGATGGAATCTGAAAAATACATGCAAACAACATGTCTATGTCAAATGGATTAGTTTTAAATGTTATGTTTGTTTTCTATAGAAACTAGTTTGGAGTTAAATGGAATATTCCAGATGCAGATGCAGACACCACTAATTTAATGTGTAATTAAATAACTTTAATTACTTTATTTACTGTAAGAGGAATAACTAATAAACTAAGGTGCAGAAATAGACAAAAGATCAAAAAGAGAGCAAAAGGTAAATAAAACATCCAAAAATATCCAAAACAAATCACACAAAACGTTGATCAGCAACAGTGGAATAGTTCTGTGTTGTATTAGTGACTCAGTTCACTGTCACTGATACTGTGAAGTGATGATCTGTGTAAAATTATGCTCCAACAGCATCACTTCCTGGGTGTGGCCTTCTAGAGACGTGTAAAGTTCAGCACATACAGCACTATTATACAGAATCCAATTTTGCTGATAAAATTGGACCAGCAGATGAAGATGCCAACAATGTCAGGAAAGAAACAGAGACTGTTACTCTGAAATGTTCATACGAGTCAAGCAGCAATGACATTGATCTTTACTGGTACAAACAATATCCTAACAGCGCACCACAGTTTTTACTGTATAAAGGCGCAAGGTCAAGATCTGATAGGAAGAGCACTCCTGATGATCATCGATTAGAGGCAGAAACCAACAGAGACTCTACTGAACTTACTATCAGAGGTCTAAAGCTCTCAGATTCTGCACTCTATCATTGTGCTCTTGAAGTAGTAGCACTGTAATACAGAGTTACTGAAAGGCTTTACAAAAACTGTAAATGGCATATATGACGTTTATAAAACCACGAGATTAAAGAGACTCACTTTATCAACTTTTTGGTAAACCACAGAAACAAACAACTTTTGTAATAACATTTACAGCTGGAGAAAATAGCTAAGGAAAAAAAGAATAATGAGGGATTAACACAGCAACTACACAATATTCATGGTAAACTCACAAATATACATGTTTCAGATGCTAGATGTTGCTGGTCTATACATTGTGTAATTAAATTAATAAACAACCCTCAACCCAGTGTAGTCCATTGTAATTTGTATTCCTGCTTCATGACTAGTGTTGCTGGGAGAAGCTCCAGATCCACTGCAACCCTGACCAGGATAAAGCAGTTACTGAAGATGAATGAATGAATGTAGGTGTATATAGACAGTTGTGGACATGTGACCAGGATAGAGCAGTTAATAAAAATAAATTCTGAGTTAATGATCATTTATTAGGACAGTAAGCAGCTGTTTATATTATTTATAAGGTATAGTTGGTGTGATCATGCAATGTGTCTCATAGCAAACAAAAACCTAGTAAATCCTAGCAAACCTATTCACAAAAACCTGCATTATGACCAAAGCCTCTGATGCTAATTAATGAAGCTAGTGAACATGTAACACCAGCCATACAACATCATCCATGATTGTTCATTAAGTTTGACAAAAGTGGATCTGTTCATCTCCTCTGCAGCAGTGACAGACTCTAAACTGTACTACTCTGGTGCACACAGTGACAGGAAACCCAACTAGACTGTAGACAATGTACTACACATGATTCATTCATTCTGTGGAAATGCTTTCTTTATATTATGTTGGTAGATGCAGCTCAGGCTCTTTTGGTGAAAGCAGGAAAAAGAGCTGAGAGAGAAGAGGGACAGAGTGATAGCAAAGCTAACAGAGAAAAAGATTCTCCTTTCCACTGTGTGTTTGTAGACTTGGAGAAAGCGTATGACAGGGTGCCAAGAGAAGAGCTGTGGTACTGTATGAGGAAGTCAGGAATAGCAGAGAAGTATGTCAGAGTGGTGCAGGACATGTATGAGAGGAGCAGGACAGTGGTGAGGTGTGCTGTAGGTCAGACAGAGGAGTTCAAAGTGGGGGTGGGACTGCAGCAGGGATCGGCTCTGAGCCCCTTCCTGTTTGCTATGGTGATGGACCAGTTGTCAGAGGAGGTCAGACAGGAGTCTCCTTGGACAATGATGTTGGCAGATGACATTGTAATCTGTAGTGAGAGCAGGGAGCAGGTGGAGGTAAACCTGGAGAGGTGGAGGTTTGCGCTGGAGAGAAGAGGAATGAAAGTCAGTGGTAGTAAGACTGAGTACATGTGTGTGAATGACAGGGAGGGAAGTGGAACAGTAAGACTACAGGGTGAAGAGGTGATGAAGGTACAAGTACTTGGGGTCAACAGTTGTTAAGTTTTACAGCTACTATCAACATCTGTTTTCTTGTGAGAAAAAAAAAATCCATGGAAATGACAAATTCAGCAGTATTTGAAAGAGAAATATATGGGGGCTATGAAGACATTTTAGGTATTTGTATAAATATTTCTTCCATATTCCAAAATCAGTTCAATCCCAAAAACCACCTACTAAAGAAAGGACTTAGCATATTATAACAATTCCTGTATGTTTCACCATTCAAATATTCTTATTTTTGTAATGAGAGAGAGAGAGAGAGAGAGAGAGCAAGAGAGAGAGAGAGAGAGAGAGAGAGAGAGAGAGAGAGACCCAAAAACAAGTGTTGTAACTTTTAATGTAAAAATATCACAGAAAAATTGAGTAAATGGTATGAGTGAATCCATTGCTTCTCAGGGCCACATTGTTTTATTAATACAAAAATATTTCTACAAGCTTTATATAAACAGTATTCAGAACAGCAGATCTGTCATGAATATACATAAATACAAGTAGGTGGAGCTAGAGGTGGAGATGTACATCAAATAGTAACACTGACATTCATTTCTAAAGCTAGAGGTTTGAACTAAACACTCAGGAAAACAATGTTGTTCCTCTTCGTGGTGTTTTTCACTCTTGCTGATGTTGGTAAGTCATATACACTGCACACAAAATATTATTTTTTCTAATTAAGAAGACAAATTTCATGTGAAATGTGTCATTTATGATTAAAATATCACAATATTGTTGTAATGTTTTTATAGCAGAGGCTGCTGACAATAACATTAAACCAGATCACACCAATGTATTTTCAATGGAAGGCAGCAACATCTCACTGTCCTGCACATATACTGGATCAGTTAACAGTCTCCACTGGTATCGACAAAAACCTGGATCAAGACCTGAGTTTCTGCTGCTAACTGATGAAAGTGGTAGTTATGTCACTGAGGCTCAACCACCTCATCCACGATTGTCCATAAAACCAGATAAAACGAGTAATAAAGTGGATCTGATCATCTCCTCTGCTGCTGTATCAGACTCTGCTCTATACTACTGTGCTCTGACGCCCACAGTGACAGGAAATCCAGCTGCACTGTACAAAAACTCTGACACAGTTTTGTTATATTGAAAGAAGTTTTGCCAATGATTTAGAGAAAGTTACATGTCCTTTTGGGGGATTCTCTCTTTCTCTCTACTGATCAGGGTCATGGTTGATGTGGAGTTTGTCCCACACATGAGGTAGGAAACACCCTGAATGGGATGTCAGTCCTTTGCAGAGCTCCATACACAAACCCTTTCACATACTTATTTACACATAGTGAATTTATTAGTAAATTTATTACTGTCATGTTTTTTGGAGGTGATGCAAAACTGCACACAAACTGACAGTAACCTGAACTCATCATCAAACTGAGGATCCTGAAGCTGTGATGCAGCAACACGACCTGCTGTGTCACTGTGCTATCACACTGTTAAAATCCTTCTGCTTAAAGTGTTTTCTTGTAGTGTGGTGTTGTGTCATTGTTATAATAAAGAAAGATTTCTATCCTCATGGTACAATTCCATATTGACTGATAACAAGTGCACTAAAGACAAGGCTCAGGTCAATCCTCATAGCAGAATTCCACAATGCCAGTGGATTCATGATCCTCTCTGTTCTGTCTGGAGTAATTACACTGCAGATGTCTTGTAAATGAAATTTAAATATAAGGTATATTTATATATTTATATATCATTTTATATTATATATTAAATTATTAATCCAGAGCATATGTGTGGCTCTCAGGGAAAACATGACAGATATCCCTTTGGCTGAATTCTGGGGTTTATTTTAAGTATTATGTATTTTGACAGCCCAACTTTAACAAGCCATAAACATATTTCACCAAGCAATGTTTAAATCTTTTATTTACTTTATAATCTTGCATAGGCTGTTGTCACTGAACCTTTCATACTACACAATTGTAATTGCATGTGATAAGTTTATTGGTGTAATAGGGGTGTGTTCACTACATGCTCACTCACAGATAATGTTCACACACTACACTATCTTTTACCTGCTGAAGTGTGTCTCACCCTTAAATCCCTTTTTTTCATGAAAATGTGTGTGTGTGACAGAGAGAGAGAGAGAGAGAGAGAGAGAGATTTTAAATTGCTAAATTAAAAAACTATTTATTAATGTGTTGTGTTTTTCTCTTCAGTGAACACAAGATGGCGAAGTCACTTATCTTATTGAGGGTCTAGAACTAGAGCACCACACAACCTGCTCACATTCTCTGAGATGATGGAAGCTACTTTTCACAGTAAAACCTTTGTGACATAGAGTATACTTGTTCTTCTATCATACATACTGCTGATATAATATCCTAACCCCTGCCCTGGTTACTCTTAGTGCCTAAGCTAATTTCAGAGAAGAAATACTAAACTGTTATAAGAACAAATACAGTAAAAAGTTTTATTTGTCATATTTAACTATTGCAGCTGAGTATTAACTTAAGCTTAATTAAGCCTTAATAATCAACAGTCAGTCATGTGATGCTGTGGGGTGGAGCAATTTTAAAGCTTTATGGTGTTAACATATTAAATATTAACATATTAAAATGAACACTATAGCTTTATGGTGTTAACATATTAATCTAGCCATGGGGGTCACAGTCCAGTGACTTCTGTGCCGGTCCCAGATAAATAAAGTGGGTTGCATCAGGAAGGGCATCCGGCGTAAAACATTGCCAAATTTAATGATGAGAATCGTCAGATGTAATAAATGAGGATATGAAGCTAGTGGGTGCAATTGTTGAGAATGCAGCAGATAGGGATAGGTGGACAGAGATGATTCGCTGTGGCGACCCCTGAAGGGAAAGTTTCTATTCTTTACAAGTTTTTGGTTTCCACGGTTCTTGGGTATGAATTGTAAACTGATCAATCTGTCTGAATATCATAAAAACTTTGCTGAAGCACAAATCTTCTTTAAAACACAGCATGAATCATATCTTCAAGTATGCTGATGACAATACAGTGTTGAGTCTCATCAGCAAAATATTGAGTTTACATACAGAGAGAAGGTGGAGGAGTGCGAGGACAAGTGTAGAAGGATTAATCCATAGGGGGAACTCTTAATTTCCTGCAGACATGTATGAGAGAAAACATAAAAAAGAAATAAAAAGCATCCTGTGCAGCTGTACCATTGTTTAATATGAAAAGAGTATTCTGTCTCAGAGCACAAGACACTACAACAGATGAAACAGATGAGGTGAAAAACACAAAAAACTTCATCACCGGCTCTTTTACTTCAATCAAGGCTCCTTACCAGAAAGTGTACAATAAATACAGTTTAAAATAATAAATAGTGCATCGAGCCACTAGCTTTGTTTGTTTATTGATTTAATGTTTTCAACTATCTAACTGAGTATTAAACTTTTACTCACCGTGTTTGTGCTTTCTTGGGAAATGTCCGTCATGTTCGGACACGTGCTTTTACGGTCATGTGACCTGAATATATTTGCATACATAATGGTGGTTGGGCGGGGTATTCAAATAAATGAGCTTGTTTCATGTTTGTGTTATTGTTTTATATTGAAATGTCTCAAAAAGACTTTTTATGTCCTGACACTTACATCTGACTATAAAAAATTGACAATTAACATATCATTTTTTTCAGTGGGAGTACATATATTACTTTAAAGGTCCTGCTCATGGCTTGAACCCCATTCAACAAACCAGCAACCCTTAACTGTTTAACAACAGACTTCTGTACAGGATCGCAACACAATGGAAAGAAACCAGTATCAGAAGAGGGATTTGAACCCACAACTCCAGGGGAAACAGCAACCTAAACACAGTGCCTTAGATCACTCAGCCATCCTGACACACAAAAAAAAAATAATGAATTATCAACTGAAATAATATTAATTAAACAATATCTAATCAGCTTGACAGGTCCTCTGTCAACCACAGAACCACAGAAACTAAACTACACTATTCCAATACTCAACTGTTTTATTTGTTAATACTGATAAATCAAGTGTTGTAATCATTCTAGATAACATTCAGATATTAGATGTTAGGAGAAATTGGACTGCTAATCTTTGTTAGTCAATCAACTGGTCAATAAACAATAATCACCAGCATTAAATAGAATTTTCACCTGTTTTGTTGTGTCCATGTTCAGTATTTTATTTCTTTGTCAGGTTAAACTCCACAGAAGTGTCTAGGAGAGGCAGCAGTGGAATTTTTATCTAGTTTGTTTAACAGGGTTTTAGAGAGTGAGAAGATGCCTGAGGAATGGAGAAGAAGTGTATTAGTGCTGATCTTTAAGAATAAGGGTGATGTGCAGAGTTGCAGCAACTATAGGGGGATAAAGTTGATGAGCCATACAATGAATCTATGGGAAAGAGTAGTGGAAGCTAGGTTAAGGAAGGTAGTGGAAATATGTGAGCAGCAGTATGGCTTCATGCCCAGAAAGAGCACAACAGATGCAATTTTTGCTCTGAGAATGTTGATGGAGAAGTATAGGGATGGTCAGAGAGAGTTGCACTGTGTGTTTGTAGACTTGGAGAAAGCGTATGACAGGGTGCCAAGAGAAGAGCTGTGGTACTGTATGAGGAAGTCAGGAGCAGCAGAGAAGTATGTCAGAGTGGTGCAGGACATGTATGAGAGGAGCAGGACAGTGGTGAGGTGTGCTGTAGGTCAGACAGAGGACTTCAAAGTGGAGGTGGGACTGCATCAGGGATCGGCTCTGAGCCCCTTCCTGTTTGCTATGGTGATGGACCAGTTGTCAGAGGAGGTCAGACAGGAGTCTCCTTGGACAATGATGTTTGCAGATGACACTGTGATCTGTAGTGAGAGCAGGGAGCAGGTGGAGGAAAACCTGGAGAGGTGGAGGTTTGCGCTGGAGTGAAGAGGAATGAAAGTCAGTCGTAGTAAGACTGAGTACATGTGTGTGAATGACAGGGAGGGAAGTGGAACAGTAAGATTACAGGGTGAAGAGGTGAAGAAGGTACAGGAGTTTAAGTACTTGGGGTCAACAGTCCAGAGTAATGGAGAGTGTGGGAAAGAGGTGAAGAAGCGAGTGCAGGCAGGTTGGAATGGGTGGAGAAAGGTGTTGGGAGTTCTGTGTGATAGAAACATTTCAGCGAGAATCAAGGGGAAGGTGTACAAGACAGTGGTGAGACCAGCCAGGCTGTATGGTTTAGAGACAGTATCACTCAGGAAGAGGCAGGAGTCAGAGCTGGAGGTAGCAGAGCTGAAGATGTTGAGGTTCTCTTTGGGAGTGACAAGGTTGGACAGGATTAGGAACGAGTACATCAGAGGGACAGCTCATGTCGGACGTTTGGGGGACAAAGTTAGGGAGGCCAGATTAAGATGGTTTGGACATGTTCAGAGGAGGGAGAGTGAGTATACTGGTAGGAGAATGTTGGACATGGAGCTTCCAGGAAGGAGGCAAAGAGGAAGGCTAAAGAGGAGGTATATGGATGTAATAAAGGAGGATATGAAGCTAGTGGGTGTAAGTGTTGAGGATGCAGAAGATAGAGATAGGTGGAGAGAGATGATTCGCTGTGGAGACCCCTGAAGGGAAAAGCCGAAAGTAGAAGAAGAAGAAGAAGTCAGGTTAAACTCCACAGTCATGGTTTGTGTCTCATATGAATATAGACACTCTGAGCTTTGTAGATTTGGATTTTTAGTTAAAGTATAGTGTTTCATCAGTATTTCTGTTTTATGTAGCCTACTAGAGGCAATATATTACTAGAAAAGTTAAACTAAAACCAGTTATACACAAATATTACCAGTGTGGAAAGAGTGAACATAGTCTGTAGTTTGTTCACAAAAATACTTGACAGATTTATTTATTTTATTTATATTCTTCTTTATAATGGGCAGTTTAGCAGATTAAATTGGGCTGACTGATGAAGATGTTCATACGAGTCAAGCAGTGATTACACTGAGCTTTACTCTTCTTTTCCTTTTACCAACTTAAGAGTCATTCTTTTCTCACAAGATGGAGGGATTAACACTTTTACATTCACTTCATCATCATCCTTTAACATTAACCATCATTTAACCATCAAATGTAGTAAGAGTCTAATGTTGTATTGTTTGTAGAATAAAGCCCAAATTGCACTTCACTAACAACTCCTCATACAGCTAGTTTGTTGTGTAACTGGTTATTATTGCATGGAACCACTGGACACTGTGGATCAGAAACCCAGTAAACGCTCTGTTCTGGACATTCTTGTACCATTAAAGTTAGAATATTAATGCGACATTTGATTTATTTGGTTTATTCTAGATGGAATCTGAAAAATACATGCAAACAACATGACTATGTCAAATGGATTAGTTTTAAATGTTTGCTTACTATAGAAACTAGTTTGGAGTTAAATGGTATATTGGTTCCAGATGTAGATGCAGACACCACTAATTTAATGTGTAATTAAATAACTTTAATTACTTTATTTACTGTAAGAGGAATAACTAATAAACTAAGGTGTAGAAATAGACAAAAGATCAAAAAGAGAGCAAAAGGTAAATAAAACATCCAAAAATATCCAAACCAAATCACACAAAAAGTTGATCAGCAACAGTGGAATAGTTCTGTGTTGTATTAGTGACTCAGTTCACTGTCACTGATACTGTGAAGTGATGATCTGTATAAAATTATGCTCCAACAGCATCACTTCCTGGGTGTGTCCTTCTAGAGACGTGTAAAGTTCAGCACATACAGCACTATTATACAGAATCCTCACAGAGCTGTGTTCAGAAATGGATCAACTATACAACTTACTGTACATAGTGAGATACATACCACTGATTCTCACTCTAGTTACAGGTCATTCATTTTCATCTGTTATAATAATTATTACAATGATATTTAATCAGTTAATAAATTATATTGATTAATTACCATATTTGTATTAATCTAGTCTTTTTTTATTATATGATTTGCAAAAAATACTTCACTGATATATTTCTTTATGTTCTTCTTACACCAGGCAGTTTTGCAGATAAAATTTGGCCAAAGGATGAAGATGCCAACATTGTCAGGAAAGAAACAGAGACTGTTATTCTGAAATGTTCATATGAGGCAAGCAGTGAATACATTTGGCTTTACTGGTACAAACAATATCCTAACAGCGCACCACAGTTTTTACTGTATAAAGGCGCAAGGTCAAGATCTGACCAGAGCACTCCTGATGATCGTCGATTAAAGACGAAAACCAGCAGAGACTCTACTGAACTTACTATCAGAGGTCTAAAGCTCTCAGATTCTGCACTCTATCTTTGTGCTCTTAGAGTAGCAGCACAGTGATACAGAGTCACTGAAAGGCTTTACAAAAACATAACAATGGAATATCTAAATTTATAAAGCCACAGAAGCCCCTTTACCAACATATCAGTTAACCACAGACAAACAACATTTGTGGTAACACATGCAGCTGGTGGGGAAAAAATGAAAAGAGATTAAAATAACACCTACACAAGAATCATAGTATATTCACAAACATCATGCTATTTTAATGACAATAACAGAATCGTTTTATCAGATGTTACTGGGGCATAGTATGGGCAATTAAAAAATGTACATTTTCCTTTGCTTCAAACTATACTCTTAAATACCTCATGTTAAGTGTATATTTGTTTGTTTGCTGCATGTTTACTACTATATTATGTCTACTATTAGTCTTATTGTCATATTCTGTTCATCTTAATTATGGCACTATTATGTCTCGTCTATTTTTGTCTATTTTACATGCTGCTGCTGTAACAAGTTCCCTTTAGGAGATTAATAAAGTGTCATATTATCATGACCTAACACTGTGCCTGACTGTGTGCCCTGACCATGTCACTGTGTCTGGAACCATCACTATACCCTGACCTGACACTGAGCCTGGATCTGTCACTGGATTTTAGACCTCTAGCTTTCTTAGGTTTTGCATGTAGAGAGTCTCAAAAACACACAAAGAATGTACTTAGATTTAATGTTTGATTGATAAATGAAAAGGTGGCTGGTTTAATGTGATGAATACTCACTGGATGTGAACATTTCCCTGCTCAGAGGTACATTCCACTGGACTGGACAAGGCTGGATTTTCAGACACTGAAACACGTAAATGACCCTGTAACTACTGTCAGGCTGTTTATAGTTAAGAAATCATGAACATATTTAATAAATGAAGTGATCAATAATCATAAACAATTGAATTTTCATTAGGTTCATTTCATTAGGTGGTCATGGGTTTGAAAGTTCAGAGGCTGGCTCAATCTGAACTTTCACACCCATGACTACTGGCATTGCTAGCACCTTCATCTACCAGTTTGACTACAGGAACACATTTCCACTGTAATTATCTATGACATTATTACAGTCTATAATGGGGTGTCGGAACTCAGAGCCCCCTCCGAGTGGACATATCACAGGGTGGAATTTTTGTTTGTATCTATTTCTCTTAGCTTTCCCAATGACCTCCACAAGATATAAAACTTAGCCGAAATAAAAGAGATCTCAGTCAACAGATGAGAAGAAGAGGGTTTCTTTATTCAGCCATGCAGTCAACAACATGCATATCTGAAGAGAGCAGCTGGTCTTCCTAACCCCGAAAAAGTCCCCTCTACTTATACCCCAGGCGCCCCGGGGTGCCTCCTTTTCTCTAATTTAAATATTTCCAGCAATTTCCCATTATTTTCAGTGTATGGCTACTTTAGTCCCTCCTTCCTTAGTTTACATACGTTTCCCAGTCCCCATTATTTTCGCATTTGTCCCGATACCGCCCCTAAATTGATACCATCCTCCCCTCGATGACGTCAATTTTCCTCCTCTCCAGTTCCGATTATTTTTTAGGCTAAGGCAACAATTTTTAGAAAAAATTGGCGCTTACTTATAGGCACCACTTCCTTATTGACTTCATTTGACCGTCACCTCTTAAAGGTGCTTCCTCGGCTCATCCTGACCTTGCGCGTTGCCCTCCACAACAATGTGTAAGTACCTTGCTCTCTTCCTCTATGTCATGATGACTTTTCCCTCTACCTACTTAATCTAAGTTTTTATTTACTAATTTTAAACTAAGCTGTGCCATTTAGCTGCCTCATATAATTTTTTCTCTTTTCATCACTGTTGGTTGCTAGTATTCCAATGCTATTGTCTCCTCTACCTGCCTATCACTGTCATGTCACAGTGACCTGGCCTACTTCCCACACTGTGTTCCTTTTGCCTTAGTACACGCTCTCTTTTGCTGACTACATAGTCACGCAATATGCACTTCACTCATCTTCACTCATCTCTCCCCACTTCCCATTTTTCCTTCCAGCTCAGTCAGCCCGCCGCGCTATCTTCCGGAGAAGTCCCAGGGGCGCTCTGCGACGCTATCACCAGTATCAGCTATCCAGTCTGGCCATTGAACTTACTGGTTTCCTGGAGCACCTATCTGAATCCTCTATTCCTGAGTTTCCTTACCTCGCTCACCATATCGTGAGGGATACCGTCTGTCTTGATCAGAGCACCCAATTTCACCCCACAACCTGTGATCAGTCTACTCATGACCTTCTACTGGCACTGGACACGCACCACCTCCCAGGGCATCCAGACTGAGGATTTCCCTGTTGAGATCTCCTCTAATGATTCTTCCTCTGACTCTTCTTCGTCACCTAATTCCCCTAACATTCCCCTACTTTCTCCTGAATTTGTGCCTATGCCTTACAGTGTTCATGATATTCCTCAGTCTTCTCCTGACTATTCGCCCCCGACTTCTCCCAGTGATTACTCTCCAACTTCTCCTCAGGATCCCGAGATTCCGTCTTCTACAACTGACCCTCCGGTCCCACTGATCCCATTGGATAGGCTGGCTGACTGAGTTGTAACTCCTAATGTTCCAATAAATCTCTCCTCTTTTCTATTTCTTCAGTCCCAGTGTGGTTATTACGCTAGCATGCTGCCATTAATAATTCTGCATGATTATTATAAAGACTATGAGGCTATATCTGATTATTATAGCTATTATTAATCAAAGTTAACTACTTAATCAATGGCTAAATAATTCTAGATAGATACATACTACTCTTAGGCAGAATATTGCTAAGTCAGAGCTTAGAGCATTGAGTACATTATTACTTAAGCTACTTTTAAAGCTAGGTATATAATTCAAAGCTGGGTATATTAATTTTTTTCTCCGACAGGGGGACTCTTCTAAAGTTAATTAAAATGGAAAGAAGGCTAAACTTAACCTTTAAGATTATCTCTAATGTTAGCTCACCATGTTAATTAGATGATGTTTATTCAGTTGCTTCTGCTAACATTATGAATAATGGCATATCATATTTTCTTATGCTATTGCAGTTTTCAAGAGTAATGTCCTGTTAGCTTTTCATGCTAAGTATAACTGAAACCATTGTTTAGCTAATGTTAGCTAGTTACCATGAGGAGACATATATAGATGATAATGCTGACTAGTGAGAGCAGGTTAATGTTGGTCTACAAAACGTTAAAACTTAGAAATTTCGTAAATGTAACATTATCTTATATTCTTGTTTTCAAATGTTCTTAAAACTTTGATGCCTTTAAAGCCATTAAAAAAATTGTGCTTTTTACAAGCAACCAAAAAGTTTCTATGTAAGACTTCCAGTTAGTATTTTCCAGTTATTTTTGCAAGCTAGCTTGTATTCCTCAAGGCATATATTGCAACTGTTATTTAATATCTCATTTGTAACGGTAAATGTTATGTATTCATTTATTTCAAGATTTGTTTGTTCTCTGATATAACTGTGAGAATATAGCTTGCAAGCTAACATTAGCTATGTCTGTTTATAACAGTAGCTTGCAGAATCAAATGCTGCACTCAAATATTAATTTAAAATGATCAGCTAACAAAAACTTGTTACCTATACAGCCTGAATACAAGTATAGCTTTTCTATTCCAATTTCTGAGTTAATGATCATTTATTAGGACAGTAAGCAGCTGTTGATATTATTTATAAGGTATAGTTGGTGTGATCATGCAATGTGTCTCATAGCAAACAAAAACCTAGTAAATCCTAGCAAACCTATTAACAAAAACCTGCATAATGACCAAAGCCTCTGATGCTAATTAATGAAGCTAGTGAACATATAACACCAGCCATACAACATCATCCATGATTGTTCATTAAGTTTGACAAAAGTGGATCTGTTCATCTCCTCTGCAGCAGTGACAGACTCTAAACTGTACTACTCTGGTGCACACAGTGACAGGAAACCCAACTAGACTGTAGACAATGTACTACACATGATTCATTCATTCTGTGGAAATGCTTTCTTTATATTATGTTGGTAGATGCAGCTCAGGCTCTTTTGGTGAAAGCAGGAAAAAGAGCAGAGAGAGAAGAGGGACAGAGTGATAGCAAAGCTAACAGAGAAAAAGATTCTCCTTTCCATTTTCTTACTCATTAATGTGTTAGTCCTGTGCATTTTGTATAGTACATGACCAACAAAAACTACATACTGTTCTAATGAACTGATGTTAAACAAAATAGCCTCACAGCTCTACATTTATTGAGTGTATACACCGACCAAGCATAACATTATGCCCATTGACATAACACTGATGATCTCCTCATCATGGCACCTGTTAGTGGGTGGGATATATTAGTCAGCAAGTGAACATTTTGTCCTTAAAGTTGATGTGTTAGAAGCAGGAAAAATGGACATGTGTAAGGATTTGAGTGAGTTTGAGAAGGGCCAAATTGTGATGGCTAGATGACTGGATCAGAGCATCTCCAAAACTGCAGCTCTTGTGGGGTGTTCCCGGTCTGCAGTGGTCATTATCTATCAAAAGTGGTCCAGGGAAGGAACAGTGGTTGGAGCGAAGGCTGGCCCATGTGGTCCAATCTGATAAACAAGCTACAGTTGCTCAAATTGCTGAAGAAGTTAATGTGAGTTCTGATAGAAAGGTGTCAGAATACACAGTGTATGACGGGTCAGGGCCGTTTTAGCAGGAAAAGGGGGACCAACATGATATTAGGCAGGTGGTCATAATGTTATGCCTGATTGATGGAACATTCTGCTCAATTAGCCACTCAGAATAAACTGTTTAATGAAGTCACACAGGACATCTTTAAGTAGCAAAACATAACTATTAGATAAATACAAAATGAATTTATATGAGTTTCTGGTTGTCAGTGAAATGTGGTTATAGTGAGAATGTTCTTTTAACTGAGAAAATTGTTGGAGAAAGTTTCTGTTCCTTAACATATTTTTTTGTCTAGATGATATTCTGTTTGTGTCTCCAATCCACTTACTGTCGTGTTTTTAGAAGGTGATAGGAAACTGGATAACCTGGAGAAAACACACACAGGACTCAGGAAACTAACTGGTGCTAGTGGGTCCTTTCTTCACAAGAAGGCAAAGTCAGTTATCCAGTTGTCCAGTTTATCATGGGCTAAGTACAATACTAGTACTAGTTCCTACTCACATACCCCAGAGATGTAGATTTATTTGATTATGAATAACACAATGATATAGGCTATACCCTTTCTTCAATCATACACACATAGTACTTTCAGATATCATGCATTGCATAAAAATAGATTGTATATGATTTTATTGCAGTCTTAAGCAACTAAAGAAAGCTTTGTCTTCAGTTTCAGTAACTCCACTCCTTCCAGTTTTGGCTTCAGTATTTCTTTAAATAAGTGTGACCTAATATATTTTTACTCCAGCAGGGACAAGCACATTACAGCTACAATAAATAAAAGCAACTTTGTACATGTTCTCTTGTTATGGGGGTGTTTGTCATGGGATAATGAAAATACCCAACTCTTTACATGACAACCAGCAGTTATAAGATCAGATAAAAGCCCTTTTATATACACAGTTTAGTAGCCTACTATTGTTTTTGGCCGAATTTACTTAATAACTTCATTATTTCCTGGATTTTGTATTACCATAGTCTCTAAATGTATGTAAATGCAGGAAATAGGATTCAAATCAAAAACATTTTTCCCCATTTTGTAAGACAACACACACACACACACACTTCTCAAACCAAAGTTACACCCTTGATGCAAAAACATTTCTACAGATTTATAGAAATAGTATACAGTATAGAACAGTTGTCATGAATATGCATAAATACAAGTAGGTGGAGCTAGAGGTGGAGATGTACATCAAATAGTAACACTGACATTCATTTCTAAAGCTAGAGGTTTGAACTAAACACTCAGGAAAACAATGTTGTTCCTCTTCGTGGTGTTTTTCACTCTTGCTGATGTTGGTAAGTCATATACACTGCACACAAAATATTATTTTTTCTAATTAAGAAGACACAATTTTCCATGTGAAATGTGTCATTTATGATTAAAATATCACAATATTGTTGTAATGTTTTTATAGCAGAGGCTGCTGACAATAACATTAAACCAGATCAAACCAATGTATTTTCAATGGAAGGCAGCAACATCTCACTGTCCTGCACATATACTGGATCAGTTAACAGACTCCACTGGTATCAACAAAAACCTGGATCAAGACCTGAGTTTCTGCTGCTAACTGATGAAAGCGGTATACTTTTCATACAGGCTCAGCCACCTTATCCAGGATTGTCCATAAAACAAAATAAAACGAGTAAGAATGTGGATCTGATCATCTCCTCTGCTGCTGTATCAGACTCTGCTCTATACTACTGTGCTCTGGAGCCCACAGTGACAGGAAATCCAGCTGCACTGTACAAAAACTTTCACACAGTTTTGTTATATTGAAAGATGTTTTGCCAATGCTTTAGAGAAAGTTACATGCCCTTTTGGGGGATTCTTTCTTTTCTCGTTACATTTCCAGGTTTAGTGTTAATGAATTATCTGTGTTTGTCTGTCATCTAATATCATTTCAACCAATATTAACCCTCCTCTCATCATCCTCCTATCCTAACTCTAATAAAGTATTTCATTTGCATCTATTACAGCCTCGGTCAGATCATTTCTATACATCAAGATATGTGTATATATATAAAATGTTGATTTTCAACTCAACTCAAATGCACGACATTAGGTTTAAACTTTAATTCATGATAAAGGCACATGGTTACTTTTTGTTTATTCAGTACACTGTTACTCTGAAATGTTCATATAAGTGAAGCAGAGATAACATTCTGCTTTATTGGTACAAACAATATCCTATAATTATATATCCTGTAATTTATTTTCCATTCATACATTTATTTATTCTTTCATGTGTTTATTATACCTGTGTGTATAAATGTATGTTACTTTACCAAATGTGAACTAAGATCCAGAACAAAATGTGAGCACTCCAGACCATAATTCCATTGTATAGTTACAAGAAGTTAAAATGGATGAATAAGGAAAGTGTTAGTCAAATTTGCTTTCCTTTTATTGATCATAATGAAATTCATCATGATTGAGTGAAAATGAAATGAAAATGGAAATTGTGTATTAACATTTGTATTTTCAGTTAAATGGATGTACAATGTCTGCCAAATTTTAAATGGATCAGCAAAAATCCATTCACAGTTGCATTTCCCAGGTCTTAAGTGTTACGACCCTGACCTGTGGAAACAGCACTTACTCTTCCCTGCACCACCTTCCATTCACAAACCTGTGCTCCACCTCAGTCCTGCCTCCACATATGGCTTTCATGGAGGAGGTGAGAGGAAGAAACCCTTTCTCTCCAAAAAAAATGGCAGTATCTTAACAAATTCGGGAACAATATTTTTTTGGACTGATGGTTAATCATTATTCATAGTTTCATGTTTGGTGAAGGTCAAACAGAGTTTATCACAACAAACACCTCATACCAAGTGTCATGGTGGTGGAGGGGTGAGGATTCGGTTGTTTTGCAGCCACAGGCTCTAGAAAACTTTTAATCATTTGGACATTGATGATCTCCACTTTATATTAGAATATTCTTAAGACAAATGTAAGACTGTCCATGAGCTTATGTTGTGCTGAAACTGGGTCATATTAAAGGACAATAATCACAAGCACACCAGCAAATTTGTCTCTTTAAGGATGCTGAATCTGAGGACTTGTTTTTGTCTAGGTTAATGTCAGAAATACAGATAAAAAAGAAAAAGACGGGTTATTCTTGTGTTCTGATATGCTGAAATGCTGTAATGATTCCAAATGAAACTGTGAATTGAAACTGTGAACTATTCCCAGCGTGGTGAGCAATACTTTTGTTTTAAATATATTGATGGTTCTTGATGTAAATAATGTATATATCTATTTAAATTCAGCTCCTGCAGATGGCAGTACATGACATGAAAATACTCTAGAACTGAACCTGATTGGACCTGGACACAACAGAACCATGTGGAGTGTTAAAGTAGCCATGAACATTAAACCTGAACAAAGCTTCAGCACAGATACATGGTGTGTGGAGTGCAGTCCGACTGAAACACTTGAATTACTGCAGAATCTTGAGCTTAATACAAGATGCTTATGTATTTGTGCACATGCTCTCAAACACCACCTTGTTAGGGGTTTTATATTGTTATAATTTGGTGTTTTGTTTAGACTTTAAGGCTGTACTATAAATCTGCTGAAGAATTTAATTTCACAATAAGAATTGTTTGTAATTGCAACAATATATTTTGTAGATTAGAAAAGGTTTAAGTTCATAGAAATAGGAAATACAGGAACTAAATATATGAATCTTTTGCTCATTAATTTCTTTTAGAACATGTGTGTGTATTTTACATAATGCTGCACATCCTGCACTCTGATTGGTTAAAACAGAGGGAAGCTACAGTTGAGGCTTTGTACACAAGAAATGCTTAGATGCTTCACTGAAGACAGAGTAGAAGGAAACTTGACATTTACAATAACATAAAAAGGAAACTTTCAGAAGAACAGAGGAAATTAAAACATGATGGTTTTCTGTATGTTTCTGTTTTTTACCATGTTCATAGGTAAGCTTATATTTTATATATCCCCATATATCATGTTTAAATGTTTTATAACTAGTAAAGAAATGTTTCCATGTGTGAGTGTTTTAGATTGTAAGCATGTACTGTATGTATACTGTATAATATAAAATGATAATATTCTGAAATAAATGTCCTCTTCAGGTGAGAGCACACAGGACAGCATTACTCCAACATCTTCTGCTGTCTATGGTAAAGAGGAGCAAGCAGTTACACTCTCCTGTGATTATAAATACACTGTTTCTATGAACAATCTACAGTGGTATGGACAATATTCCAATGCAGCACCAGAATTCCTCGTTCTGTTAACGGAATCGGGAGGGAATCAGACAGGTGATACTCCTCATCCTCATTTGTCTGCTAAAGTTCATAAGAGTCTGAAGCGTGTGGTTTTGGAGATCTCGCCTGCTTCAGTATCAGACTCTGCACTGTACTACTGCGCCTTGCAGCCCACAGTGACAGGAAAGTCAACTTCACTGTCCAAAAACCTACAGAGACCTCAAACATGAAAGTGTTAAAGAATCACAATAAGAAGAAAAGACTGGAAGCTATGCATAACATCAGCATTCTGATTATTGATCCAATAGAAATGTATGTATATAACCATATATGAATACTTTATTTGAAGTGAATAGACAAAACATTCTAAGTGAATCCAAATACAGATAGAAAAGTTAGGTGTGTGTTTGAAGAAGCCACATGTTCACTCCCTCTGCAGTATTAAGTGCAGTTCTCATAAACAATAGTGGCAGGTTTGATGGTTTATTTACTTAAAGACAGTGTAAAGATCACATGCTGGAATTTGATTATGTTCTAGGAATAAAAATGTGCATATTGTAAACTCTTTTGACAAGCAGCTGATTTGATTTATTTTTATTTATTTGTTTGTTTGTTTGTTTGTTTTACTGAGAATGAGATTTAATGTGTTCATCATGTGTGTCTTTGCAGGGTGTTTAATATATTTTTGAGAATTACAGGATACCTGAAAGTATGTATAACTAAGAATAAGAACTCTTACCAAACCATACCCCACCAGCCACCTGAGTTTCTTTAGCAACCAGCTAATTCAATTGTATTACCAACTGGAATCATTTGTAAACTTACTGCAAATATCACAGAAACTATTTGAAGCCTCATAATATTCACCAAGCTATACTGGAGCAACAGTACAGTTTCCAGCAAAGAAGCTACAATCCTGTAAACTTGACCTATACTGAAACCTCCACCTGACACTAAAGCAAGCTTGTTCTACAAGAATTGATTTTGATCTTCATGTCCACCGAGATTAATGACATATTTGGCCCAATGGCAAGAGCTGCTTACTTGGTTCACACTTAGCGTCTGGATTCCAAAAAGGTTCGAATCCCACAGGAGCCCTCGCTTTATTGTTAACTTGACTTTGTGTAACCGAGTTCCTTTTACTCGGACCCCAGTCCATATGAACAGGAAGGTCATACAGTTACAGAGTACAGTGAACCTTCATTGGCGCACATCAAGCGGATCAGGGACAACCTGGCTCGTTGGTCTAGGGGTATGATTCTCGCTTTGGGTGCGAGAGGTCCCGGGTTCAAATCCCGGACGAGCCCTGCTTTTACATGGAAGAGAGTGGGTGGGATAAAACTAATGGAAACTTGCACTGCCGCCTTGGTTCTCGCTTGGAAGCTTGTTTCTCCAGAGGTCCAAGGAGGTTCAAATCCCACTGTAATTACCTCTGAAAATTAAAGCTCCAACCTGGAGCCTATCTCTGGAATACAGGGAGCGGGATGGAGAATGTCACACTTTGTGGAGACATGAACCTCTGAAATATTAATATAATAGAGTACAGAAAGACCTCAGAATATTGTCATTTTACTAACACCATTCATCATGTTCACTGTTATATTCATGTGTCTGTGGCTTTCATTAGGTAAGTTATCATTGATCTTTTCAGAAAGGAGGGTAAAAGGTAAATCCCTATGCCACCACGTCTGTCTGCTAAAGTTGATGATAAAACTAAACAAGTGGATCTGATCATCTCCTCTGCTGCTTTTAATGTTTGATAATATACAATTAGAAGGTAATTTATTCATAATCACACTCTCTGGTATCACCCAGATGAGGATGGGTTCACATTTGAGTCTTCCTCATATCGTCTCAGGGAGTTTTTTCTTGCCGCTGTTGCCTCAGAGTTGCTCATTAGGGGTAAAGTTAATTTTCAACTTTGTAATTTCTATTCTGAATTTCTGTATTTCTGTAAAGCTGCTTTGAGACAATGTCCATTGTTAAAAGTGATGTACAAATAAAAATGAAGTGAACTGAATTGAATTGAACTGAATTTAATTACCTTTTGGTTATAGACACAGCAAATTTACTTATGAGAGATTTTGTTTAAATCTGGATCAGTTTCCTATGATTTTCCACAGCAAATTATCATAATTATTTATAAATGTACAAATAATTTAAAAACCACACAAACAGATAAAGGCTTATAGTATTGTATAGATGATGAATCTTGAAATACAACACCAGCCATAATGACTCTAGATTTCTGTCACTGACACTGTGTGAAGTGATCTGTCCAAAATAACACTAAAACTGCATCACTTCCTGGGTGTGTCCTTCTAGAGACGTGTAAAGTTCAGCACATACAGCACTATTATACAGAATCCTCACAGAGCTGTGTTCAGAAATGGATCAACTATACAACTTACTGTACATAGTGAGATACATACCACTGATTCTCACTCTAGTTACAGGTCATTCATTTTCATCAGTTTATCAATAGTTTTAACTATCACAATCATATTTAATCAGTTAATTAATTACATTAATTAATAACCATGTTTTTTTTTGGCGACACTACCCATGCACTTGGAGGGTTGTGGGGCTGTGGTCAAGGGAGGCCTGCCAGGTCGGGAAAGAGAGGCACTCTGGCAGGCGGTCACAATGGTTGTACCACGCATGCTTCCATTACCAGACGTGATTCAAGATCCAAACCCAGGAAAGGTTTGAAAGGCTTAGGCTCTTGTTGACAAGGTTTGCTGATATGAACTTGCATCCCAGTCTGTTGCAATAAATTCAATTCAATTCAATTTTATTTGTATAGCGCTTTTAACAAAGAGCATTGTCTCAAAGCAGCTTTACATGAGAAACCACATCAGAAAACAACAAACATATGAACAGACCAACAGACAAACAGTCCTAGATGTTATCCCAAGTGAGCAAGCCTGAGGTGACTGAGGCGACTGTGGCAAGGAAAACTCCCTTAGATGGTATGAGGAAGAAACCTTGAGAGGAACCAGACTCAAAAGGGAACCCATCCTCATTTGGGTGACAATTGTGTGATGTAGATACAGCATGTGTATAGTGTTATGTGAATCAATAAGGAGGTTGTTGTCCATGGCACTGCTTGAATATTCCAATTCTCACAAGCAGAACCCGGCTGGAGCTGGTCCATCTCCGGATGCCACTGGAGCCGGCACAGTCTCTGTATGCCTCGGGATGGGTAGAAGAAAGGAAACAATGGAACAGCATTAGCGTAGCTGCTGTTCATAATATTAGCAGTACTAGCTGAATGTGCATTTAATCAGATGTACTGGTGTGCAAGGTTATGGGAAGTGTTAGATGTATGCCTGGCTAAAGAGATAAGTCTTTAGTCTACATTTAAACTGGGAGACTGTGTCTGAGCCCCGAACACAGTCAGGAAGACTATTCCAGAGTTTTGGAGCTAAATACGAAAACGCTCTACCTCCTTTTGTGGACTTTGATATTCTGGGAACTACTAGCAGTCCAGAATTTTGTGATCTTAAAGAGCGTGGTGGATTGTAACGTGTTAGAAGACTGGATAGATAGGTGGGAGCTAAACCATTTAGAGCCTTGTATGTGAGTAGAGCTAGTTTATAGTCAATTCTAAACTTAACAGGTAGCCAGTGCAGGGATGATAATATTGGGGTTATATGATCATATTTTCTTGATCTGTTAAGAACTCTGGCGGCTGCATTCTGGACTAACTGTAGCTTGTTTATTGAAGATGCAGGAGAACCACCTAGTAATGCATTACAGTAGTCCAGTCTGGAGGTCATGAATGCATGAACTAGCTTTTCTGCATCAGATACAGATAAAATGTTCCTAAGCTTGGCAATATTCCTAAGATGGAAGAAGGCTGTTTTTGTGATATTGTAAATATGGTTTTCAAAGGATAAGTTGCTGTCTAATATTACACCCAGGTCTTTCACTGTTGAGCTAGTAGTAACAGTGCATCCTTCTAGGTGCAAGCTGAATTGTGAGAGCTTCTGTGTACTAGTTTTTGGGCCAATAAGTAATATCTCCGTTTTGTCAGAGTTTAATAATAGGAAATTTTCGGCCATCCAATTTCTAATATCTTTAACACACTCAGTTAATCTAGACCAATTAGATATTTCATCTTGTTTTGATGAGATATATAAAGGTGCACGATCTGGGCCGCTGTCTTCGGGACTGTGCACTGCATTGATCTGCATGGATCTCCAGTGGCGACCCGTCAGCCTTACAGCATCTGTGTCCAACCAACATGGAAATACAGCCCACGGTTGCGAAAAACATAGACCCAGGGTTAGCTTTTCTCAATCCCCTCTAGCACTCCGATGCATTGCGCGTGCAAGAGTTGTGGTAAAGAGGAGGTTAAAGGGCACACAAGCGACGAGGATGGGATTCGAACCCACGCGTGCATAGCACAATGGATTAGCAGTCCATCGCCTTAACCACTCGGCCACCTCGTCAGGTGCAGTTGTGGCACCCACGACCAAATGTCCACAGAGACCGCAACAATTCCGTAGAGGAGTGGTTGTTTGGACTTGCTGTTTGAAAAAGCAAGGTGTGAAACAGAGCAGCCGGCGTTGACGCCAGTTGCCAAACCCTGGGAGCTATTTCAGCACCTGGGTCTGGGGGCTCCGGTACCGTGTGAGCTCATTTTTTTTTTGCAGCCAGACAGCCAGCTAATGGCAACTCTTAAGCACATTTGCAGAAGGCACAGGAGCCACAACCCCTGTAAAGCCTTTGTGGTGCCAGAGCCCACAACCACTGCCTTGAAAAGGCTCAGCTGGCAGCGGTGGGATTTGAACCCACGTCTGCGAAGAGACTGGAGCCTAAATCCAGCGCCTTAGACCACTCGACCACACTACCCGAGGGCTCAGTACTTATAGACCTCTGTGGAGAGCACACTGACATACTGTCTGGGTGTGTGGTGCACAGGCTGCACAGATGAGGACAGACAAACTGTGCAGAGGGTGAAAAACAGCTCAAAAAATCATCGGCTGCCCTCTGCCCTCCCTGGATGACATGTCCAGGTCCCGCTGCCTCAGCAAAATCAAGGCCATCACAGGAGACTCCTCACATCCTGCTCATCACTTGTTTGACCTGTTGCCATCTGGGAGGCACTTCAGGTCAACAAAGTCTCACACCACCAGACTTACAAACAGCTTCTTCCCCTTGGCCATTCAGACTGCAAACAATCACTGAACACACACACACACACATTCTACCTAATAAAATGTGCAATTCCACTGTGCACTTTAATCTGTCTGTGAATTGAGTACAAGTTATAACTTAATATTGGCTTTGCACAAATTAGATTTCAAGCAAATATATAATTGGGAACATTTTTTTGCAGCTTTATGAATGTTCTGCTTATATTACAGTAGCCCTTTAAAAAAGGGTACAAGTATGCATATGTATGAAAGGAGAATCCATAACCTGAGGTACTGAGATATTGAGAAGGGTTCAGTATTTATATTAACATATTTTTACATATGTTTCTTTATTGACATGCACAACCAGTTATTACAACATTATTACAACAATACTAATTCTTACAAAGCCCTGAATATGTACAATATGGCTACATTTGTGGACACCTAACCATCACACCAGTATGTGGGCATTCTCCAACTGCTGCACAATTGTATAGGATGTTTTTTATATTCTTACAAAAACATGTTCCAGCTCAATGAAGATGTTTATTACAAGTTTGGTGTGGAATAAAATGAGTTACCTGCACACAGCCCTGAACTCAAACCCACTCAACACTTTGGGATGAATTAGAATTCTGACTGCACCCCAAGCCACACATGCCTGATGTTTTAGGGCTGTATGGACACATGGACATACAGTATCTCACAAAAGTAAGTACACCCCTCACGGTTTTGTAAATATTTTATTATATCATTTCATGTGACAACACTGAAGAAACGACACTCTGCTCCAATGTAAAGTAGTGAGTGTACAGCCTGTATAACAGTGTAAATTTGCTGTCCCCTCAAAATAACTCAACACACAGCCATTAATGTCTAAACCGTTGGCAACAAAAGTGAATACACCCGTAAGTGGAAATGTCCAAATTGGGCCCAAAGTGTCAATATTTTGTGTGGCCACCATTATTTTCCAGCATTGCCTTAACCCTCTTGGGCATGGAGTTCACCAGAGCTACAGGTTGCCATATATTTACAAAAATGTGAGGGGTGTACTCACTTTTGTGAGATACTGTATATTGCCACTTACTGAAAAATCATCTAATTTTTAATATTATTAGTGTATATTTTGCAACAAGTTTGAAGTAATATCTAAATAAAGCTAGTCTAAGTAGATTGATTGATAATGTTAAATTGCCCCTAGGTGTGAATGGGTGAGCAAATGGCTGTGTGTGTGTGTGTGTGTGTGTGTGTGTGTGTGTGTGTGTGAAAGAGAGAGAGAGAGAGAGGGAGAGAGAGAGAGCGAGAGAGAAACAATTATTTTTTTCAATTATATTTCTGCACATATATAAATTTGGTAAGTTAAAAAACAATTTTTTTGGTGTTAAGGTTTTTCTCTTCAGTGAACACAAGATGGCGCAGTCACTTATCTTAATGTTGGCCTAGAACTAGAGCATCACACAACCTGCTCACATTCTCTGAGACATAGAGTATACTTGTTCTTCTATCATACATACTGCTGATATAATATCCTAACCCCTGCCCTGGTTACTCTTAGTGCCTAAGCTAATTTCAGAGATATCATTCTGATTAAACAACACAACTGTCCACTTAACACTAAACTGTCATAAGAATAAATTCTCATCTAATGTCATTTCTTTGGCACCTGCTGTGTCAGAAACATTAAAAACTAGAAACTTATATGTGAATGTGCCTTTATTCTTCTTTCTCTTCTTCTGATGCTACTGTGAGTACAGGAAAGTTTTATTTTTCAGATTTAACTGTTAGAGCTGAGACATAAGGGATTAATTCAACCTTAATTACCAAGGGAAAATACTCATTTCTTCCTCATTCTTAAATAAATCATATTCTCTTCCACTTAGTGTTTCTAACATTAATCTGCCTGCTGGTGTTTATACAAACTTTCTCTAATTTAGAGATATCACTAACATATATAATTTAAATATTACAGAATGAAATTATTAGATAAGATTTTTACTAGATTAAAATGGTCATTTTTACATAAATAGATTGTCTTCCTGCTTTCAGTATGTGTCTTAAATGTCCTCTGGACAGGTTTCCCATATGAGGCTGAATGTAAAGCCAGGATGTTTCAGTAAGAATCAACAATCTGACAACAACATTGGTGACACTGTCATGTGATGCTGTGGGGTGGAGCAATTTTGAAGCTTTATGGTGTTAACATATTAGATTACAGAAAGATCTCCACTATTTTCACTGAGCTAAGACCAGTCATCATGTTCACTGTTATATTCATGTATCTGTGGCTTTCACTAGGTGAGTTAACATTGACTTTTTGTTATTGCAGAAATATTAACTATATTATATTAAATATTAGTCTGTGTGGTGATGCAGTGTGAAAATGCAGAGTGTGGGTCTGACTTAAGTATTTCCTGTTGATTATTTAAAGGTTAAAAACATTATGTTCTCTTCTCTATGACAGGTGACTCCATGGCAGATTCAGTAAAGCCACTTCTCCCTCATAAAGCTGTAGATGAAGGTGACAATGTTACTCTGTCCTGCAAATACGAAGCAAGCACTAAAGGAAACTACCTGCAGTGGTACAGGCAATATCCAAAATCTAAACCTGAGTTCCTTCTTTATATTGTTCAAAGTGGAACTCATAAGTCTGAACCTCCCCCAAGAATGTCTGTTAATGTTGATGATGAACAAGTGGATCTGATCATCTCCTCTGCTGCTGTATCAGACTCTGCTCTATACTACTGTGCTCTGCAGCCCACAGTGACAGGAAATCCAGCTGCACTGTACAAAAACCTTCACACAGTTTTGTTATATTGAAAGCAGTTCTACTGATGATTTTGAGCAACTTACATGCTATTTTGGGCAAATTCTTTGTAAAGAGTTCATATATATATTACAATTTGACTAATGTTGGATTATTAGGAGACAGGAAATTCATTGTTTTGCTTCAGTAACCAATTTTTCCTTGTCAGAGATCTATAATCTTTCTTGGGAAAACTGGGAATAAGGAAGAAATGTAAGAAAAACAGAAAAGCCTGAGGAAGCCCATGGGGATACAGCGAGCCATTGTATAGTCATGATGTCTGGTCTGACAGCTCCACAGTCCCTGAAAAGTAGAAATTAGGTGAATCTTTGGCATCCATTAATGGTATAATATTTGGTTTAGAGAGGGATTATTAATATAACTTTTAAGAGTAGCTTTAACTTGTTTTGGTATTCAATCTTCTTGGGTATTTCTTCAGATACTGTGATCACTGTGATGACTTACATCTTAGGTTAAGTAACATCTTCAGGCTTGTTGATGATAATATAGTGTTGGCTATCATCAGCCAAATGATGAGTCTATATCTAGAGAGAAGAAGAAAGAGGCTTATAGACATGTGAAAGCAACAAACTATGGATTAAAAATACATGATTGTTCATTTCAGGAAGATCCAAAGTGATGAAATGAAATGAAATGAAATGAAATGAAACGATATGAAATGATAGTTTTGTGTTGCATCACATAAGATCTTATCTGGGCCAGATCATCCCAGATGTGTTTCAATTTCCTGTACAGACAGGAGAGCAAATACCTCTCTCCCATCCTCACCACTACATTCAGGGAAATATTGAGAGCATCATGTGCAACTAAACTGCTGTTTAATATGAAATTCCACTCAGTGTCAGAGCAGAAGACTCTAAGGAAGATAATAAAAAACACTAGAAAGATCATCAGAGTCTATCTATCCACCATTAAATATACTATATATATATATATATATATATATATATATATATATATATATATACTATATAATAATATACTTGTATATTAAATATACAAGTATAAAGCCAACAATCTTGTGGATGTTGCCTCCCACCCTTCTACCAGACACTTTACTCAGACAGTCAGGTTCAGTAACGTGTATATGTTTAACCTATTTAACTATTGTTTGTTATAGCTGTAATTAATTTCTGCATAACAAGTGATAATACACACAAATATGACCATCACTGATTTGGTTCAGATTAACTACTGGAAAAAAAATACTGGGAAAAGTATTATAAGTAGTATGTAGGTTAAGTGTACAGTCTTTTGAATGTACTTTGATTTGATAAAATGGCAACATTTCAAGAACATTTCAGGTAAATATAAATTATAAGTACACTCATTCAGTAACCTCTTTGTTAAGATCAAGTTTGCTGTAGATCTGGAGTCTATCCCAGGAATACTGGCCATGTGACAAGAATCCACCATGGATGGGATTCCTACCAATCACATTTAAGCACAGTAAATCATGTTTTGCTTGTCTGGTTGCCAGGTATGCAACTTAACATAAATGCATTATTTGCATTAAGCAGACATGTTATGTGATGACAGAGAGCATTGATATCAGCGATATTATGTGATGATGGCTGGGTGAGTTTGTGCAACGGGGCAAAAGGTGCTTAGGGTTTACAGCCGGCATTATTGATATTAGTGGAGAAATAAGCTGTCCAGGTGCTGTTTAGAGCAGTTCTGTATCTAAGCAGGTGCTCAGTGTAAGCTATGGAGTGTACAGCTAGGCCAGTTTTCCTATATAGAATCTCAAGAGTTCATCCAATCACTTACATTTTCTGAAGCTCAAGAGTGAACCAGTGAGAGGTGCAGGAAGAGGGAACCAGGCTTATCTTGGTAGAAACATGTTCTTCTAAAGCTTGAGAAATGGCAAGGTTATAGATGGACAGAATCTCAGAGGTGTGGGAAAATCTAGCAGAGCGAAGAATAGAAAAAGCATAAATAGATAAAAAGAAAGATATTGGGTCAATCACTTGACCATGAGCTTATGGTCAGAGATACCCAGTTCAGCCCAGGGGAACAGATCAGGTCAAGTGTGTGATCATGAGAGTGGGTGGGTAAGTTTAAAGTTTTCCAGTATTGACATAAGTTTCTCAGTTTTAGCAGAATCAGTGTCTACATGGATACTGAAGTCATCAAGTTGTATTACTGGTAAAGATCTTGTGCAAGCAAGAGTAAGTAGTTCACTAAGGTGGTCAGTGAATTAGAATTATAAGGAGAGGTGTTGGACCAACCACCTTCAATGTCAGATACTCAAATGAGGTTATATTGTGGAAGGCAGCACTAAATATTTTAAGTCTGTTGCAGTGAAAAACAGCAAGCCCACCACCCCTGACTTGAAGAGGCAAAAACAGACATATAATGTATTACAGTATTACAAATAAAAATCCTTTACAAATATATGAAATGCAAAGTTTCATATCTTTTTGTCTGTGACCATTTATTTGCATCATCAGGTTTTTCTCCTTAATGAAAAGAAGATGGTGAACTCAGTTATCTTATAGAGAGCCAAATACTAGAGCACCATATAAACATTCTCACATTCTTTTCACATACTTTTCACAATAAACCCTCTGTAATATAGGCTCTAATTGTTTTTCTATCATACATACTGCACAAATATTATCTTAACCCCTGCCATGGTTCATCTCAGTAGCTAAGCTAATTTCAGATATACCAGTTCATATAAAACAACTGTCCACTTTAGACTAAACTGTCAGAAGAATAAATACTCATCTAATTTTAGATTTCTTTCTGATTATACCTCTAGTGCAGTTGTACTAATGATGTCATATGTACATTTTTCATATATAACTATCTCTAACCTTGTGTTGTTAGAGCCTTCCAGTCCACCTCACTCCTGAATGTAAAGCCACACACTCTTGACACTGTCATGTGATGCTGTGGGGTGGAGCTTCATGAACCTTTATGATGTTAACATATTATTGTGCAGAAAAACCTCAGAATATTTCATTCAGCTAAAACCATTCATCATGTTTACTGTAATATTTATGTTTCTGTGGCTTTCACTAGGTGAGTTTTGAATATTTATTTCAAATATATTATGCTGAAGTTTAGAAAAGTTTAGAAAAGGCAGAATATAAGTCTGAAAGTGGATCTGATCATCTCCTCTGCTGCTGTATCAGACTCTGCTCTATACTACTGTGCCCTGGTGTCCACAGTGACAGGGAATCCAGCTGTACTGTTTTGTTATACTGAAAGCAGTTCTGATGATAGTTTTGAATTTACATGCATAAATTTGGGGAATTCTGTTTCTCTTGTGATTTATAAAGAGTTTATTTTTGACACATGTTGGATTATTAGGAGAAAGCTCATTCATTTAGACACAAATATTTCACTAGCGATCCTCAGAGATCCCAAAAATCCCAGAAGTGTTTTTAATTTCCTGCAGAGACAGAAGAACACACACCTCCGTTCCATCATCATCACTACATTCAGATAAATATTGCTAGCATATGTGAATATGTGAAACTGCATTGAGTGTCAGAGCATTAGAACCTATAGCAGATTGAAAAAAAAACACTGGAAACATCAGGGTCTCTGTTTAACTTTTAATGAACAACACACAACATCTTTGATATTATTGTCAAGATCAGCAGATGTTTTTCCAAACCTCATTGAAATACCAAAGAAAGTGGTTGTTATCCTATGCACTCATTAAATACAAAAAAAAAAAAAAATTAATCATTGTTAGGTTTCCAGAGAAGCAGAAACCTTGGGTAAGTGCAAGAATAACAACAGTTTAAGATTGTGGGCTGACTGAATTATAGCAACAACCATAAAACCAGAATACCATAAAAGGTAGTCTCACCAAGGAGAGATAACATGGACACACGGACGCTGCCAAAGGAATGAATATAGCAAAAATATAATACACTAGGCTTTATTTAATATAACAGCCTAACTGCCATAACATCAATCAATGGCTAAGGCTAAGCTAGCAAGAAACACAAGGAGTGACCCCTGCCCGCTAACCTAGTTTGTCTAGACATTTAAAAAAAAAAATTACATGGTGGAATGTAGGTGCACACACGGAGTGCAAGCAACAAACAAACAAACAAACAAACAAACACCAGAATAGCATGCTAACACTGAACCAAGAGTCTGAAACAATGTGCTGCATTTTAAACTGGTAGCTCCACCTCTTTTGGTTCTTTTTTGGGTTCTTGTCTTCTCAATGGTCAAGTGTGTCACCCAGTTAATGGTGATTGCCACAGAGTCCCACCTACATGAGGACAGTTAGAGACACATGAGCAGAAACAAAACCTAATAATTGGGAAATAAGGGAACAGAACATACATACAATCACAATGTCACATAATAATACTTATCTATGGTATTTGGTGGGGTTGTGGCCCCTAAAGTAGAGAAGGCCATTGATATATATATATTGACACAGAAAGATAATAGAGTTTGTTGGGCTGTGATAATGATCAGCACTGTCATGTGATACTGCAGGGTGGAGCTTCAAGAAGCTTTATGAAGATCCAGAGAGCAAAAGGAAAACAAAACCTCCTAAAAGCTAAACAAAATAACACAAAAAAGAGAAAGAAAAGATAACGAATCCATAAAGTGATATAATACACAAAATAAAAAAATTAAAAAAGAATAAAATGGTGTGTGTAGCTAACACAGGCTCCCGTGTTCCATACACAACAAAAGACAAGACATTAGGGAATTTAATTTCTTTACTGAAGCAGAGTGATGTCTAGATCAATAACAAAAAGAACTGTACATGTTACATGCATACTTTTATAAGGTTTTATGAAGTAATTTAAGTTGATTTTAAATAGTCAGAATGTAATAAATGAATATTAGCTATACAAAATTTAGCAATTACCATTTATCCATTTATCCAGTGGTATCCTGGCTAATCTGTCCTACTGAATAAATTTAGAAATTAACTTTATTCTACATTAAAATCATCTATTGAGAGTAATTGAATGAAAATATTCAGAAAACAGCGCCAGTTTCTGTTGTTCCACAAGGAGGCAGAATAAAACAATAAACCCAGCCACTAATAAACATGTGCTGCTGTCACTCTGTAACCATGTCTCTATCAGGAAATGTTCAACAAACTCAACATTGTAGATTTTGTACCTATGATGTGGATTTTTATTTTTTACCTAATGAAATCATTTTCACATTAAAGATAAAGCTTTCAGATAAAAGCTGATAAATGAACACATTTAAGTGTAATGTTGTTAGTCACATAAATACACAAAAAGTAATTAATTGGTTAATTGATTTATTGATTGTCTAAACCACTTGATATTTGACTAAGAGTCCAATAAGGAGTTAGAGACCCCTGGTATAATATGTAAAACCTTAATTATTAGATGAATGATAAATGTCTTGTTCCACATGTGAGACTGAATGTAATGTAATGTAATGTGGATGCAGTAAAGAATCTGTCAGTAAAACTGGTGACACTGTCATATGATGCTGAGGGGTGGAGCTTCATGAACCTCAGAAGTGTTAATATAATAAAGTACAGAAAGACCTCAGAATATTGTCATTTTGCTAACACCATTCATCATGATCACTGTTATATTCATGTGTCTGTGGCTTTCATTAGGTAAGTTATCATTGACCTTCTCAGAAAGGAAGTGTTACATTAATGATTAATTAGCCTTCATGATGTAAAGAAAAAGTATAATATGAGTTATATAACTGAAAAATAAAAATGATTATGTTCTCTTCTCTATGACAGGTGACTCCATGGCAGATCCAATAGAGCCACGTTCCCCTCTTAAAGTTGTAGATGAAGGTGATGATGTTACTCTGTCCTGCAGCTACAAAAACAGTGCTACAGCACAAAATCTGTTCTGGTACAAACAACATCCAAAATCTAAACCTGAGTTCCTTTTTTACATCTTACGGAATGGAGATAAAACTGACCCTATGCCACCACGTCTGTCTGCTGAAGTTGATGATAAAACTAAACAAGTGGATCTGATCATCTCCTCTGCTGCTGTATCAGACTCTGCTCTATACTACTGTGCTCTGAGGCCCACAGTGACAGGAAATCCAGCTGCACTGTACAAAAACACTGACACAGTTTTGTTATATTGAAGGTAGATAAACTGCTTAAACTCAATAATCTACATTCCATCAAATCAGGAACTCTGCTAGTTTTTGACTCTCAAAATTTTCAAGTGAAATAAACTCACACAGCAGAATAAACTCATGAACAGGATATTATTATACATCAAATGTACATTAAATAATTGCTTAAATTGACTTTTGTTAGTTTTTTAAATGCATTATCATAGTAAATATTTTACAGTAATTCATTACACATTTTTCAAAAATATACAAAAATGTATTTTGAAAAAAGTTTCAGTTTTACCAACTTAAATAAAAGAAAATTAAGTAAACCTAACTCTAGGAAACAATTCATTTTAACTATTTAAGTAACTATTTGCTATTATTTATACTGTTATAGATTTTTTTACTCAAACAGGGGAAATAAAAAAAGAACCTTATTAATTAAAATGTGTTTGTTTCCCCAAATTAATGTTTTTGTTGCTATGTTTATGTATTGTGTTGTAATTGTTGTCATAATTCAAAATAATTAAAAAAATAAATGTATGTACAACAGTCTGCCATAAGATCAGCAAACTTTCATGTATTTATTTTATTTTGCTCTCTTTTGGTCATCATCATGAGGAGACTCTTGCAGAAGACTGAACAGGAGTTGTTTGTTCTCTGATATAACTGAGGACAGCTAGCTAGCAAGCTAACATTAGCTATGTCTGTTTATAACAGTAGCTTGCAGAGTCAAATGCTGCACTCATACAGTAGTTCAGAATTATCAGCTAACAAAAACACAAAACCTCTTGTTACCTATACAGCCTGAATACAAGTATAGCTTTTCTATTCCAATTTCTACTTGAAATAAAATAGAAAAAACTTGGAAATGTATTTAGTTTAAAAAGTTAGTATCAAAGGTTAAAGTACTGTGAGTTATTGTGTCTTTTTGGCGTTAGAGTCGTGAGACACAGCCCTGATCTCTAACTCCAAAAGATATGTTTAAGAGGTGAAGTCAGATGCAGTGGGTTGATCAGCAACAGTGGAATAGTTCTATGTTGTATTAGTGACTCAGTTCACTGTCACTGATACTGTGAAGTGATGATCTGTGTAAAATTATACTACAACAGCATCACTTCCTGGGTGTGTCCTTCTAGAGACGTGTAAAGTTCAGCACATACAGCACTATTATACAGAATCCTCACAGAGCTGTGTTCAGAAATGGATCAACTATACAACTTACTGTACATAGTGAGATACATACCACTGATTCTCACTCTAGTTACAGGTAATTCATTTTTATCAACTTATTAACAGACCTCATTATTACAATAATATTTATTCAATTAATTCAGTGCATTAATTAATGGCCATATTTTCTATTATTCATCTAGTCATTTTTTGATTTTTTAAGTCAATATTTGGTTTTAAAAAACTATTCCACTAACATATTTTTTTATATTCTTTTCACACCAGGTATTTTTGCAAATAAAATTGGACCATAATTATTTTTTTATGTGATTTGCATAAAATATTTCACTGATATATTTCTTTATGTTCTTCTTACACCAGGCAGTTTTGCAGATAAAATTGGACCAACGGATGAAGATGCCAACATTGTCAGGAAAGAAACAGAGACTGTTACTCTGAAATGTTCATATGAGACAAGCAGTGAGACCATTTATCTTTACTGGTACAAACAATATCCTAACAGCGCACCACAGTTTTTACTGTATAAAGGCGCCAGGTCATATAGTGGTTTAGTGAGCACTCCTGATGATCATCGATTAGAGACAAAAACCAGCAGAGACTCTACTGAACTCACTATCAGAGGTCTAAAGCTCTCAGATTCTGCAGTCTATCTTTGTGCTCTGCAGCACAGTGACACAGAGTCAGTGAAAGGCTGTACAAAAACAGTAAAATGATACATATGAAGTTTCTAAAACCACAGAAGATGAAAGAGACTCAATTTAACAACTTGTTGGTAAACCTCAGCTACAAACAACATTTGTGAAAACATATGCAGCTGGAGGAAACAGCAAACAAAGAATACTGAGCAATTAACACAACTTCACATTAACCACATTAAATTTACAAATCTACATCTGCCAGGTGATATTTAACATATTTAATTCATAAAATATGTTCAGGAAAAAGGTACTGAAGCATCCAGGTCCTCACAACCAGACTGTGTAACAATTTCTTACCTCAAGCCATCAGACTCCTCAATACCCAGAGACTGGACTGACACACACACACACACACACACAAACACACACAAACACACACACACACACGCACACAAACACGCACATACACACACAAACACACACACACACACACAAACACAAAATTCTGCGAATGAGAGACAAAGATTCTTTGTGCAGTTGTAACCTTTATTATCTCTAATATAGAGGTACAACAAAACTACAAAAACACACACAAAAGATATAATACCTCAAAAGCATATTTGAGTTATTATAAATCCAATTATGAAAGATTGAGAACAGAGAATATAACTGCCAACACCACTAAAAATGTGGAAGATAATTAGCGCACTGTCTATTAGCTTGATGCTAACATATAATGGGAATTGCCATAGACAATTAACGGAAATTAGCATTAGCATCACGACCAAATAACACGTAAAAACATGAGAGTGTAAATCAACTATTTACCTTTACAAACTCAACAATGAACTCAGGATGTTGTCATACTTTCAGGCATATGTTTTTACTCTTTAAAATAACTTTACAACTCTGTAGTTGTGTACTGCTGCCAGTTTATTGTGTCTGTAACTCTTCACTGTTCACATATATCACTCAGATTCCTAACTGCTCACACTATTTCACACAACAGAAAATGTCTGAGAACAGAAAATATCAAGAAATAGCAACACTTCCAATAATTCACAGTAAATACAATTATCTGGCTTCAAAGTGCTGTTTATAACACATAGAGGGCAAGTGTTTCAATGCAAAGGAGTGTGGAGAGAGAGAGAGAGAGAGAGAGAGAGAGAGAGAGAGAGAGAGAGAGAGAATAGATTCTTACAACAAACAGAAAGAAAAGAGATGTGAGTTCCCAGCCTTTTGGATTACAGCAGTAACGAATTACAGATGTTTATTCCTACCCTGGTGTAATACAGTGTTGGAGACATAAAAATGATTTACCTTAGGTATTTGTGCTGCACAGAAAATAAGCACAAGGAATGTAAATATTTTAATTTATTCATTAACTAAGGGTGGTGATTTATGCATGAAAGACAATTATTAAAGTAATCACCAACATCTTCATATAAGTACATATTAATTTTACTGCTGTCTATCTGCACCTGATATTACACAATAATGCTGTAACACACACAGTTCATAAAAGCTTTCTGCTTTTTCTATTCTAAACCCCTGAGGTTTGGTGGATGTGTCTCTGACAGACGTCCTGTTAAACAAGTCATTTATTTTACATTTTCAGGTACAGCAGTCAGTTTAAAATAAAAGTTTCTTTAAAAGAGGAAATTGAGTCTCAAATTATTTACATTTTATTCACACACAAAACATTAATGGTGAACATTTCTGACTTTAAAAAATGATTTTCTTAAGTCTTGGTGATCAGCCCCTTAAACAATAAAGAAAGTAAGACATCTTTTTATATACACAGTTTAGTAGCCTACTATTCTTTTTGTCCGAATTTATTATTATAATCAACTTCATTATTTCCTGGATTTTGTATCACCATAGTCTCTAAATGTATGTAAATGCAGGAAATGGGATTCAAATCAAAAACATTTTCCCCCATTTTGTGCCCCCCCCCACTTCTCAAATCCAAGTTACACCCTTGATGCAAAAACATTTCTACAGATTTATATAAACAGTATACAGAACAGTACAGTTATCATGAATATGCATAAATACAAGTAGGTGGAGCTAGAGGTGGAGATGTACATCAAATAGTAACACTGACATTCATTTCTAAAGCTAGAGGTTTGAACTAAACACTCAGGAAAACAATGTTGTTCCTCTTCGTGGTGTTTTTCACTCTTGCTGATGTTGGTAAGTCATATACACTGCACACAAAATATTATTTTTTTCTAAATAAGAAGACACAATTTTCCATGTGAAATGTGTCATTTATGATTAAAATAATCACAATATTGTTGTAATGTTTTTATAGCAGAGGCTGCTGACAATAACATTAAACCAGATCAAACCAATGTATTTTCAATGGAAGGCAGCAACATCTTACTGTCCTGCACATATACTGGATCAGTTGACAGTCTCCACTGGTATCGACAAAAACCTGGATCAAGACCTGAGTTTCTGCTGCTGATTCATGAAAGCACTGAAACTGTCACTGAGGCTCAACCACCTCATCCAGGATTGTCCATAAAACTTAAAAAAGAGCAAGATAAAACGAATAAGAAAGTGGATCTGATCATCTCCTCTGCTGCTGTATCAGACTCTGCTCTATACTACTGTGCTTTGAGGCCCACAGTGACAGGAAATCCAGCTGCACTGTACAAAAACTTTCACACAGTTTTGTTATATTGAAAGCAGCTCTTCCAATGCTTTAGAGAAAGTTACATGTCCTTTTTGGGGGATTCTCTCTTTCTCTCTATTGGTCAGGGTCATAGTAGATACAGAGTCTGTCCCAGACATGAGGTGGGAAAACACCCTGAATGGGATGTCAGTCCTTTGCACTCCACAAACCCTTTCACACACTCATTCACACAGAAGTGCAATTTCTCCTAGCAAATCTTCCTACTGTCATGTTTTTTTGGAAGTGATGCAAAAGTGCATACAAACTGACACTAACCTAAACTCCTGTTAAAATCCTTCTGCTTAAAGTATTTTCTTGCAGTATGGTGTAATTTTTATAATAAAGAAAGATTTCTACCCTCATGGTACAATTCCATATTGACTGATAACAAGTGCACTAAAGACAAGGCTCAGGTCAATCCTCATAGCAGAATTCCACAATGCCAGTGGACTCATGATCCTCTCTGTTCTGTCTGGAGTAATTACACTGCAGATGAAGGGCATTTTATTGTCTAAGTCTAGTAACTTCACATATATAATAGTCAAACTAATCAGTTAAAGTCCAATGTTCAACAAGTTCAACCTCAACAGAAGGAGATCATCTTCAAAACTAAGGATTATCTTATTATCAGCAAACCAATTCCTTGTATTTTCAAGCAAGTAACTAGAACAGTCTTATTCACTAGTGCATTGTTGTCTTCTGATCTTTTGCAGTGTTCAGTGTGAGAAAGAATCATTATGTTGTGATTCATGAACAAGCATCTGAGTAAATTTATCTAAAGGGAATTGTGTGTGTGTGTGTGTGTGTGTTTAATCCCCTGATAGGAAAGGAAGTATGTCATGTGAACATAAAGTATTTCTCAATGGCCAGTTCAGTTTAGTTGTTGAGATTTACAACTGTTTTCAACATCTGTTTCCTTTTAGTTTTCTATTATTATTTCTTTTTGTGCTTTACATTAAATAATGTAACCTGGTGTTGTAAATACAATTTAAATGTAAGTTCTAATATATAATTACTAATCCACAGTATGAATATATATGTATGGCTGTATGAACGGTTTGTATTTTGTCCAAGTTAAGGTTTTTCTCTTCAGTGAACACAAGATGGCGCAGTCACTTATCTTATTGTGGGTTAAGTTCTAGAGACACTACCACACAACCTGCTCACATTCTCTGAGATGATGGAAGTTACTTTTCACAATAAAACCTTTGTGACATAGAGTATACTTGTTCTTCTATCATACATACTGCTGATATAATATCCTAACCCCTGCCCTGGTTACTCTTAGTGCCTAAGCTAATTTCAGAGATATCATTCTGATTAAACAACACAACTGTCCACTTAACACTAAACTGTCATAAGAATAAATAATCATCTAATGTCATTTCTGTGACAAACAAAAGCACCTGCTGTGTCAGAAACACTGAAAACTGGAAACTTATCTGTAAATCTGCCTTTACTCTTCTTTCTCTTCTTCTGATGGTATTGTGAGTTTAAACCTTAATTATCAAGTAAAAAAATTATTCCTTATTCTCAATTAAACCTGATTCTCTTCCACTTAGTGTTTCTAACATTAATCTGCCTGCTGGTGTTTATACAATAATTCTCTAATTTAGAGACATCACTAACATATATAATTAAAATACTGACAATGTAATTATTAGATTAAATTTTTACTAGATTAAATTGATCATTTTTACATAAATACATTAATTTCCTACTTTCAGTATGTGTTTGCTTAAATGTCCTCTGGACAGGTTTCCCATATGAGGCTGAATGTAAAGCCAGGATGTTTCAGTAAGAATCAACAATCTGACAACAACATTGGTGACACTGTCATGTGATGCTGTGAGGTGGAGCAATTTTGAAGCTTTATGGTGTTAACATATTAGATTACAGAAAGATCTCCACTATTTTCACTGAGCTAAGACCAGTCATCATGTTCACTGTTATATTCATGTATCTGTGGCTTTCACTAGGTGAGTTAACATTGACTTTTTGTTATTACAGAAATATTAACTATATTATATTAAATATTAGTCTGTGTGGTGATGCAGTGTGAAAATGCAGAGTGTGGGTCTGACTAAAGTATTTCCTGTTGATTATTTAAAGTTTATGTTCTCTTCTCTATAACAGGTGACTCCATGGCAGATTCAATAGAGTCAGATTTCCCTCATAAAGCTGTAGATGAAGGTGATGATGTTACTCTGTCCTGCACATACAAAACAAGTCGTACTTCCGACAATCTGCACTGGTACAGACAATATCCAAAATCTAAACCTGAGTTCCTTCTTTATATTGTTCAAAGTGGAACGTCTAATTCTGATCCTCCCCCAAGAATGTCTGTTATCGTTGATGCTAAACAAGTGTATCTGAACATCTCCTCTGCTGCTGTATCAGACTCTGCACTATATTACTGTGCTCTGCAGCCCACAGTGACAGGAAATCCAGCTGCACTGTACAAAAACTTTCACACTGTTTTGTTATACTCAAGGCAGTTCTGCTGGTGACAATCCTTTACTCCTAAGTGCAATTTATAATTAAATTAGAAGTGCATTAAAGACAAGGCATGGCTCCACATTTATCACCTTGAACTGTATATATCATCTAACACCAATCACACAGACCAGCAACGAGGTAATGAGAAAAACCTCCAGAACTAAGGACTGAGTTTTAGGCTTCACAGGAAATAAGAATTAGACCTCACATGCTTTGTCACTTCTGCTGTGATGGAGTATATCTGAAATTTAACACTGCAATGTGTGTGATTTAAAGTTTTGTTGCTTCATTTTATGTGTGTACTTTAATCTGTTTGTGTTAAAGCATTACACAGGAAACCTGCTCTCCACATAGCATTATCTCTACAGATGGTATAACCACTACAGAACAATCCCTGGTATTTTTACACAAGTGACTAGAACTGCCTTATTTATTAGTGCATCATTAGTTTTCTGATCTTTTGCACAGTGTTCAGTGTGAGAAACATCAATTCAATTCAATCTGAACTCTGAACACTGTTCCAAACACAGAGACCACAGATTATCAGATATGCTCTTGTCATGTAATGGAGTGCAAGCAGAGACTCTGGTAAAAAGTGTGGAGTAAAGACAGAATTATCTTTTAAATGTTTTGAATGGTTTAAAGTAATATAAATTCTCAAAATAGACCTACACAAAGCAGAAAGAAAGAATAATAACATCAAATCACCAAACTGTTATTGTACAATAAAATAAAACTGAATTCTTAAAAAAGTTTTTCGTGTGCTAATGAGACAGGAGGAGCGCAGAAAGTCACGTGACACTTCCGCATGTCCTAATTAGCATATCACAACAATGACGGATTCTTATAGAAGAAAAAAGTCAGTGAAAAAGAGTCTTTGTTACATGACAGTTGTCTTCAAGCTACTTTGTTTCTGCTCACTCCCAATTTAAACTCACATGACACTGCATAATTGTTCATTTACTGAAAGCTTAATGCAGGCTAATTTATTCCAAATCAGAGTAACTGGTATGTATTGCATGCTCTGGTGTCTGCAAACACGGGTAGCTGCAAACGAGACCATATCACACCAATGTTACGCTCCCTGCACTGGCTGCCAGTCTGATATCGAATTGATTACAAAATTCTGTCATTTGTCTATAAAGCTCTTAACAACTTAGCTCCAAGATATCTCTCCGATTTACTCACCACTTACAATCCTGCTCGGTCACTTAGATCCCAAGATGGTCATCTTTTGTGAATACCATGGTCTCGCCTGTAACGCAGGGGAGACAGAGCCTTCGCAGTAGCTGGTCCTAAGCTGTGGAACAGCCTGCCATCACCCATTAGAACTGCTTCCACGTTAGCTGAATTCAAATCTATGTTAAAAACGCATCTCTTTTCTTCTGCTGTTAATTGTTTGTAATGTGTATGTGTTTTCCTGCTTTCATCCTTTTTATTTTTGTACAGCACTTTGGCAAACTAAGGTTGAATTGAAATGTGCTTTAGAAATAAAATTGAATTGAAAATTGAATTAAATTGATGTATACAGATGTCGGCGCTTTGGTATTTAAATGCATGTGTTGTACTTCACAGAATGTCCACCAGGTGGCACATGGTACACCTCTGGCCTGAGCACATTATACAGTATAATCACTCAAAGTTTGCTATGTAGTCTTCATACTCTTGTTAAATACGCTTGTAATTTATCACGTTACATTAAAAAGTGTCCAGTAAATTTGTTAACTGCACATGTAATGTAGTGATTGTGAGAAAACATCCACAATACATTCTGAAAGACATAAACACAGTTTCTAAAGTATATATTTTAATACTTTAATACATATATAATAATATTTACATTTTAAATGAATATGTATAAATTTACCCGTGACTGTGTGAGTGTAAAGCTGCGAAGTATTTTATGTGCTTTGTAAATACTTAATTGCGCTGGTGTTGTCCTGCCATTTGCACATAACTTGTTTTTGTTCAACTTTAAAGATGCCTGTGCAAAGATAAAAATTAAAATGGAAAACCTCTTCAGATTAAAGTCATTATAATGCAAAATTTAACTGGTAGTTATTCCAGAAAAAAAGTCAAACTAAATAAAATTGTGACAAAGTAGTAATATTTCGCGAATAAAGTTAACACTATGAGAATAACGTAAAAATCACGAGATTCGTAGCAATACGGGATTAAATTCGTGATATTTTGAGAATAATGTCATTATTTACATTAACATGTTTAGAGTGATGAATAATATATTAGGCGTATTTGTGTATAGTGAAATTAAGGTATGAATAAAACGACTTATGCATATGCATAAAAGTGCATAAAAATGAAACTTGACTCATTGCATGCACATCCATCTGTTTTAATAATAAGGTAGGTATAACTTATCTGCTTTGAACATTACTCCAAACACGTTGATGTATATGGCCTTATAAATAAAACATTACAACTTAATCCCTACAGTATATTGCATGAGTTTAATACTGTTGCATGAAGTCAAACACATTAAATGACGTGCTTGGAAACGGAATTTCTCTCAGAAGCAGATTAAAACAAGCAACAAAGAAAGTAAACGTGTGGAATTCATATTTAACATTTTCAGCTGTGAGTTTTCAATGTCATAACTTCATGGTTAAAAAGTTTAAAAAGTTAGTATGAAAGGTTAAAGTATTGTAAGTTATTGTGTCTTTTGAGACACAGCCCTGACCTCTAACTCCAAAAGATATGTTTAAGAGGTGAAGTCAGATGCACTGATTCTCACTCTAGTTACAGGTAATTCATTTTAATCAGTTTACCAAAAGTTTTAATTCTTACAATCATATTTAATGAGTTAATTAGTTGCATTAATTAATAACCATGTTTTTTATTATTCATCCAGTCATTTCTTTATTTCTTAAGTCAATATTAATAAAACGTATAAACCAGTATAAATGAAGATTCTAAAACCACATCAAAGATCCTTCCTTTACCAACCTGTTATCAGAGAACCACAGACACAAACAATGTTTGTGGTAATTCTGTGGCATAAATCAATAAATAAAAAAGTAGTAAAGTATATATATATATATATATATATAGTTACTTAAATGGTTTGAGGAAATCGATGGCCTCAAATGGTTTGAGTTGACGGAACACAAACTAATAAAGTTAGTCTTGATTAATTTGAGTTCAGTCAACTCAAACCATTTAAGGCAATCGGTTTCCTCAAACCATTTGTGTAGCTAAAAAGTTATTTGGCCTTAATTACATCTGGTACCTGAACACAAACAGATTTAAAGACTAAGCAAAATCGAACTTTCCTTGGATCCAGGAACCAAAAAAAAAAAAGTCAGCTTCTTGGGGTAGCTGATATGAAGGGCATAAAGCAGCCCAAAAAGCAGCATCAGAGCACTGACCCAGGATTTTGAAGACATCACCATGTCATCTTCAAGGACAATCAAGACATACAAACAAAAAAACAAAGAGGCAAAACAAAATTAATACCAGTGGTTCCCATTAGAATGAACTAAACCTTATAATTACAACATAACAAGCCTCTGAAAATAGTGCAGATCATGTTCATGACTTTGGAGTATGAGCTTTACATATGACAATGATATAAACATACAGAAAACAATGCACATCAAATTTAGATATTATATTTAGATAATGTGTTTAATGTGTGTGTTGAACCATGTTAATATTTTAGTAAAGTCTAAATCAAAGTAATTTTTGAAGCTTGAAAATACAGATTGCCTTTAATTGGACAGACAAAAGGAGAGAAAAAGATTTAAACGTACCTTTAACAAAAATCTAATGGAATTACACGAGGGTGAGTAAATGAATTATATAATCATCATTTGAGTAAACCTTTCCTTTAAGATTACTGAAATGATCAACTGTACAGCTACTCTAGCTGTATTTTTTTCGATGTCGACAAAAAGATCAAAATGTTTCAGAAAGTAGTCCTGATGAGCCTTACCGTGTGTGTCTTGAAAACATCTGACGAGTCTTCCTTCAAGTAAAGCGGCAGTCCAGCCAGGACAAGAGTTCCAATGACACTGATGTCATCCTGATCCTTAAAGACAAAACAAAAAATGACCATACTTTTAATTCCCAACTAAGCAACATTTTGAATTTATTAACATGATTAATGATGAGACAACATTCTAACACTGCAAACCTAGCTACAACATGTAACAGCACTAGTTATTACCTGGCACTTTCTTACTAATCCACATAACAGGCAAATTCCTTTAGGCAGTTTAATAACAGCACAAGCACATTTTAAGGATTAGTTCATCCACACACAAAAATTGTCATCATTCACTTACTTGCATGTTATTCTACACTACTTTGTGTAATTTATTTATTTTGTTTGTATAGACTACTGTTTTAGAATGCCTTCATGTTTTTGTCTTTTCTGGCAACTGAAAACATTCATCATTATTATATTTAACTGATTTTAATTATTGATAATGTTTTTAACCTGTACAGCCCTTGAGTATGTTCAATGGGAATTCCACTTACTTGTTCATGATAGTCTTTTAATATTTTAGCCATCTGGTTGCCAATGGTACCATCCTTCGATGCCTTAGCTCTGAAAAGTGTCAGGAGTTGTGGAGTGTGCTTGTCCAGGGAAATGTAAAAGGTTTGCTGCGAATTACAGGACTTGGTTACAGATGTATGTTATCTAGCTAGCGAACCTCGCTAATCATTTCATTTACACAATATCATATAGAGTGTAAAGCTTGCTGAACTCGGGTGAAGGTTTTAATAATTATTCCGTATAATATTTAGATAGATTTCGGATGATGGACTGGGACAGGAGGTTTTTGAGACTTTAATCAGTCACCGTGTACGGTGAATTTACACAAGCTAATGCTAATGCTAGATACTGCTAACTAATGCTAATATTTGTCTGTTTATTCTCAGCTTAACTAGTTTACAAACTCACAGGTTCATTAACGTTTCGGCGTTAAAAAAGAAATTTTTGTATTTTTACGTCTCCCTTTTTTTTAAATATCCTCTATTTCTGGGTGTGGGTGAAAAAAACACTGGTTTATCTACACTGTTAGCAAGCCTGGATAATTAACTTGGTAGCATCATTAAGATAAATATCGTAATGAGTAATGCAAACCTTTTAACCGGTAAACAAACCTTTCCTTTATTTTACTCAAGCTGTTTTTACTGTAAGGAACGTGACAGAATGTTAGATGTGTTATTATGAAACTGCGATGAGAAGAAGCACTTATGATGGGGCGGCGGGAGGAAATGTACAGTACATCATCTTTTTTGGAGAACAGGACATGTTTAGACTTACATCCTGCTTCGTGTTAAGGTGTAAATTAAGAAGCCATCTAGAACACCATAAGTGAATTACAGAGATTTTTTTGTTTTTTACGTTTTAACAGGATGCAGTTGGCGTACAGCTGGCCTCCGTGGCTCCGATTCGGTTCCTGAGGACTCCTTCTCATCGGGACTCCATCAAAGCAGAGCTCTCCGGGTCCTGTGTAAGCTTATGAATGCCTGTGTAACATGACAGCTGTTTAAATCTGAAAGACTTTGATAATAGAGAACTCCATTAGGACTCCATTATGTAAAGTTAATTTCTTTTTGTAACTTTTCTGCTCTCTGCAGGCCTACCACTACAACCTCGTGGACGTGTTTTACGAGCTGCTTCTCTGCGGATACTTCACGAAGGGCTTAACGCCTCAGCCAGTAAGCGTCTTATCGGGAGATTTAAAAGCGATGCTTGAATGTAGTTTGAGAACAGGATCTATTTTATTTCATTTTGTTTTCCCATATTTTAAACCCTGACATTAACGGAGCTTGTCGTCTCCCTTTCCTAAAGCTTCAGGGAGGACTCTCGGAGCGCCTGCTTGCGCTCATCAAGTGGGATGTAGACGTTCGGGAGCCTGGAGCAAAGATCTACTTCACAGTGCTTATTGTAAGTGTTCAAATATCTTCTGATGCCACGTTACACAAATGGTCAGCATTGTATCTCTAAGACAGTGACATTACACTGGATTTGTGTTTGTGTAATTTGTTGATAGGATCAGCTTACAGGCCTTTTTGTGGTACTGTTCTCTCAGCCCCTGGAGCTCTACACCGACCCGCCAGCTTTAGCCAGCACGGTTAGGCATCTCCTCGGGCAGCATGTCGAGAAGGAGATGGTGAAGACTTTGGAGAGGCTCTTGGCAATGTCCTTCCCTTACTTCTACACCTTCCCAGTACCCACCAACACAACACACACACACAAACACACAATTTATTGCACAAGTTCCCATTCCATACTTTGTTACAGTTCATATTTTGTCCCTACATTGCTCAAGCGCTCCACAGATGAGTATAAATTGATTTTGTAACATTTCAATTGTCACGTTTTAAAATATCTCTCTTCTTTTTCCCCTTGACAGGTCTGCACAACGATCCCAGGACTTTAGGACCAGAATTGCACAGTCAGTTGTAGCCTGTGTAGCATTTTATCATTCTCACTAGAAATAATTGCTTTCTCGTTACATTTCCAGGTTTAGTGTTAATGAATTTTCTGTGTTTGTCTTTCATCTAATATCATTTCAACCAATATTAACCCTCCTCTCATCATCCTCCTATCCTAACTCTAATAAAGTATTTCATTTGCATCTATTACAGCCTCGGTCAGATCATTTCTATACATCAAGATATGTGTATATATATGAAATGTTGATTTTCAACACAACTCCAATACATGACATTAGGTTTAAACTTTAATTCATGATAAAGGCACATGGTTACTTTTTGTTTATTCAGTTCTCTGTTACTCTGAAATGTTCATATAAGTGAAGCAGAGATAACATTCTGCTTTATTGGTACAAACAATATCCTATAATTATATATCCTGTAATTTATTTTCCATTCATACATTTATTTATTCTTTCATGTGTTTATTATTCCTGTGTGTATAAATGTATGTTACTTTAACAAATGTGAACTAAGATCCAGAACAAAATGTGAGCACTCCAGACCATAATTCCATTGTATAGTTACAAGTCAAAATGGATGAATAAGGAAAGTGTTAGTCAAATTTGCTTTCCTTTTATTGATCATAATGAAATTCATCAAGATTGAGTGACAATGAAATGAAAATGGAAATTGTGTATTAACATTTGTATTTTCAGTTAAATGGATGTACAATGTCTGCCAAATTTTAAATGGATCAGCAAAAATCCATTCACAGTTGCATTTCCCAGGTCTTAAGTGTTACGACCCTGACCTGTGGAAACAGCACTTACTCTTCCCTGCACCACCTTCCATTCACAAACCTGTGCTCCACCTCAGTCCTGCCTCCACATATGGCTTTCATGGAAGAGGTGAGAGGAAGAAGCCCTTTCTCTCCAAAAAAACATGGCAGCATCTTAACAAATTTGGGAACAATATTTTTTTGGACTGATGGTTAATCATTATTCATAGTTTCATGTTTGGTGAAGGTCAAACAGAGTTTATCACAACAAACACCTCATACCAAGTGTCATGTTGGTGGAGGGGTGAGGATTCGGTTGTTTTGCAGCCACAGGCTCTAGAAAACTTTTAATCATTTGGACATTGATGATCTCCACTTTATATTAGAATATTCTTGAGACAAATGTAAGACTGTCCATGAGCTTATGTTGTGCTGAAACTGGGTCATATTAAAGGACAATAATCACAAGCACACCAGCAAATTTGTCTCTTTAAGGATGCTGAATCTGAGGACTTGTTTTTGTCTAGGTTAATGTCAGAAATACAGATAAAAAAGAAAAAGACGGGTTATTCTTGTGTTCTGATATGCTGAAATGCTGTAATGATTCCAAATGAATCTGTGAATTGAAAGTGTGAACTATTCCCAGCGTGGTGAGCAATACTTTTGTTTTAAATATATTGATGGTTCTTGATGTAAATAATGTATAAGTCTATTTAAATTCAGCTCCTGCAGATGGCAGTACATGACATGAAAATACTCTAGAACTGAACCTGATTGGACCTGGACACAACAGAACCATGTGGAGTGTTAAAGTAGCCATGAACATTAAACCTGAACAAAGCTTCAGCACAGATACATGGTGTGTGGAGTGCAGTCCGACTGAAACACTTGAATTACTGCAGAATCTTGAGCTTAATACAAGATGCTTATGTATTTGTGCACATGCTCTCAAACACCACCTTGTTAGGGGTTTTATATTATTATAATTTTATGGGGAATTTTTTAAAATCCTATCAATCACTACAGTACCTCTGGTGTTTCATTTAGACTTTAAGGGTGTACTATAAATCTGCTGAAGAATTTCATTTCACAATAAGAATTGTTTGTAATTGCAACAATATATTTTGTAGATTAGAAAAGGTTTAAGTTCATAGAAATAGGAAATACAGGAACTAAATATATGAATCTTTTGCTCATTAAATTCTTTTAGAACATGTGTGTGTGTTTTACATAAAGTGGCAAATCCTGCACTCTGATTGGTTAAAACAGAGGGAATCTACAGTTGAGGCTTTGTACACAAGAAATGCTTAGATGCTTCACTGAAGACAGAGTAGAAGGAAACTTGACATTTACTGTAACATAAAAAGGAAACTTTCAGAAGAACAGAGGAAATTAAAACATGGTGGTTTTCTGTATGTTTCTGTTTTTACCATGTTCATAGGTAAGCTTATATTTTATATATCCCCATATATCATGTTTAAATGTTTTATAACTAGTAAAGAAATGTTTCCATGTGTGAGTGTTTTAGATTGTAAACATGTACTGTATGTATACTGTATAATATAAAATGATAATATTCTGAAATAAATGTCCTCTTCAGGTGAGAGCACACAGGACAGCATTACTCCAACATCTTCTGCTGTCTATGGTAAAGAGGAGCAAGCAGTTACACTCTCCTGTGATTATAAATACACTGTTTCTATGAACAATCTACAGTGGTATGGACAATATTCCAATGCAGCACCAGAATTCCTCGTTCTGTTGACGGAATCGGGAGGGAATCAGACAGGTGATACTCCTCATCCTCATTTGTCTGCTAAAGTTCATAAGAGTCTGAAGTGAGTGGATTTGGAGATCTCGCCTGCTTCAGTATCAGACTCTGCACTGTACTACTGCGCCTTGCAGCCCACAGTGACAGGAAAGTCAACTTCACTGTCCAAAAACCTACAGAGACCTCAAACATGAAAGTGTTAAAGAATCACAATAAGAAGAAAAGACTGGAAGCTATGCATAACATCAGCATTCTGATTATTGATCCAATAGAAATGTATGTATATAACCATATATGAATACTTTATTTGAAGTGAATAGACAAAACATTCTAAGTGAATCCAAATACAGATAGAAAAGTTAGGTGTGTGTTTGAAGAAGCCACATGTTCACTCCCTCTGCAGTATTAAGTGCAGTTCTCATAAACAATAGTGGCAGGTTTGATGGTTTATTTACTTAATGACAGTGTAAAGATCACATGCTGGAATTTGATTCTGTTCTAGGAATAAAAATGTGGATATTGTACAACTCTTTTGACAAGCAGCTGATCTGATTTATTTTTATTTTATGTTTGTTTGTTTGTTTATTTTACTGAGCATGCTATTTAATGTGTTCATCATGTGTGTCTTTGCAGGATCTTTAATATATTTTTGAGAATTACAGGATACCTGAAAGTATGTATAACTAAGAATAAGAATTGTGGAAAATAAAAACACAGTTTCCATCACACAATCAGGAAATAAATAAGCTCTACTGAAATAGTGCCCCATAATCAATTTTTGAGGTAGATGAGCTACAACAGCTAAAGACCACATCTGGTTTCATTCCTGTTCACCAAGAACAGAAATCTAAGACTACAGTAACAACCCTGTAAATGACATAATTTGGCCCAATGGCAAGAGCTGCTTACTTGGTTCACGCTTAGCGTCTGGATTCCAAAAAGGTTTGAATCCCACAGGAGCCTCGCTTTATTGTTAACTTGACTTTGTGTAACCGAGTTCCTTTTACTCGGACCCCAGTCCATATGAGCAAGAAGGTCATACAGTTACAGAGTACAGTGAACCTCCATTGGCGCACATCAAGGTAACAGGGATGACTTGGCTCGTTGGTCTAGGGGTATGATTCTCGCTTAGGGTGCGAGCGGTCCCTGGTTCAAATCCCGGACAAGCCCTGGTTTTAAATGGAATAGAGTGGTTGGGATAAAACTAATGGAAACTTGCACTGCCGGCTTGGTTCTCGCTTGGAAGTTTGTTTCTCCAGAGGTCCAAGAAGGTTCAAATCCCACTGTAATTACCTCTGAAAATTAAAGCTCCAACCTGGAGCCTATCTCTGGAATACAGGGAGCGGGATGGAGAATGTCACACTTTGTGGAGACATGAACCTCTGAAATATTAATATAATAGAGTACAGAAAGACCTCAGAATATTGTCATTTTACTAACACCATTCATCATGTTCACTGTTATATTCATGTGTCTGTGGCTTTCATTAGGTAAGTTAACATTGATCTTTTCAGAAAGGAGATAATAAATTAATGATTAATTAGCCTGTGTGATGTTAAGAAAAAATAGAATATGACTTATATAACTAAAAACTAAAAAATTATTTTGTTCTCTTCTCTATAACAGGTGACTCCATGGCAGATTTATTAGAACCACTTTTCACTCATAAAGTTGTAGATGAAGGTGATGGTGTTACTCTGTCCTGCAGCAACAAAGACAGTGGTTCAGTAAACAGCCTACAATGGTACAAACAACATCCAAAATCTAAACCTGAGTTCCTTTTTTTCATCACTCCATGTGGAGGTAAATCCCTATGCCACCACGTCTGTCTGCTAAAGTTGATGATAAAACTAAACAAGTGGATCTGATCATCTCCTCTGCTGCTTTTAATGTTTGATAATATACAATTAGAAGGTAATTTATTCATAATCACACTCTCTGGTATCACCCAGATGAGGATGGGTTCACATTTGAGTCTTCCTCATATCGTCTCACAGAGTTTTTTCTTGCCGCTGTTGCCTCAGAGTTGCTCATTAGGGGTAAAGTTAATTTTCAACTTTGTAATTTCTATTCTGAATTTCTGTATTTCTGTAAAGCTGCATTGAGACAGTGTCTATTGTTAAAAGTGATATGAATGAAAATGAAGTGAACTGAATTTAATTACCTTTTGGGAACAGACACAGCAAATTTACTTATGAGAGACTGGATCCAGTTTACTCATGGATCCAGTTTCCTATGATTTTCCACAGCAAATTATCATAATTATTTATAAATGTACAAATAATTACAAAAACACACAAACAGATAAAGGCTTATAGTATGGTATAGATGATGAATCTTAAAATACAACACAGCCATATTAATGACTCTACACTACAACAGCATCACTTCCTGGGTGTGTCCTTCTAGAGACGTGTAAAGTTCAGCACATACAGCACTATTATACAGAATCCTCACAGAGCTGTGTTCAGAAATGGATCAACTATACAACTTACTGTACATAGTGAGATACATACCACTGATTCTCACTCTAGTTACAGGTAATTTTCATCAGTTCATCAATTAATTAATGGAATTAACTAATATTCATAGAATTAATTCATTTATTTTTAATGTCAGTGTTTTTGGTGTTACACAAAAAACATTTTTAGAATTTTTCGATATTTCTATTATATTTTTATTAATCATTTTTCAATACAACAGGCAGTTCTGCTGATAAAATTTGGCCGAAGTACAAAGATGTCAACATTGTGGGGAAGTGACTTCCAAATGTCATCAAAATGCAGACAAAAGCCATAAATATCATTAAAATAAGTTCAGGTGCTCTAACTGGCAGACTGTTACAGATTTGCAGTTGCAGGTCACCATGTCAACATGACAGATGAAGAATATCAATATTGTATTTATACTACACACTTATACTGATCAATGCGTACTGTATCAGTGGCCGAGCAGAAGATACTGAATCAGAAGCAGTAGGTACTGATAAAGTCATTAAAAAGTAAGGAACAGGTGTGCAGCAGTGGGGCGGTAGGGTGCATACAACATTAACAAAAACACATGGGAACATAATTAAACCCTGCCAGACCGCCCTCTGGTGTCCTGACAGGGAACTGTCCAGCAGTCCATGACAGTAAATGCAGTCAGTCTGCCTAAAGATGTCTAAAAACTGGTTATGCTGCATTTCTCATTCTATAAATGTCACTTTGTTCAGTTTAATTATGTCTGTGATGGACGTGTATTGCCAGAGAGAAGAGTTTACACACTCTGTACAGATGGCAGTAGATAAAGTTTTAAAATGTTTTACTGAACTAAACAGAAGATGGGAAATTTTGCCAACAGAACATAATTCCCAGGCTGTAACACAAACATGTTAATATGACTAATTACAATATGTATTTTCATGTGTATCATTACATGAATTCCACAATGGGTTCATTCACTGATCTTCCTAAATAAAGGCTCCAGAATCATGGACACACTAGGCATAAGGAGGGAATACACCAGTGGTGGGTTATCAGTGTCAGCAAGGCCTTCTCTGCTGGCCTAAACAGCAGTGATCTGAATCACTGACTTGCATTTTAATATATTTAATATATTTTTCCATGAATGTGTATTAAATTATTCACAGTTGTCTATTCTCTAAACTTCATAGCTTTTCTCTTGGTTGCGCTGCTTCCAGTAGTGTATATTTATGATAAGAGTATTTATCCAATCATATTTCAGCCAGTGGCTGACATCATGTGTTGCCAGGGTGAAAGAAATCTGCCTTAAGGCCTTCAGAATCAATAGTGCAGGCGCCCATAGCTTAAAATAAATGGCAATGAAACTGTTAAATTAACCAATCAGATTTCGAGTTGGTGTCATTGGGTCCATCTAGCAGGCATACGATTATGTCAGCAATTTCCCGTCCTTTGATTGGATAATCAGAGAATATATACTTTTCTATTTAACGGTTGATTAGTATCTATTGCCGTGGCGTCATAATGATGGTATAGAGGAGGATTAATTCACGAAGGACACCAGTGAAGGCCTAGGTGTGAAATGCACAGTCCGCCACTGGAATACACCATATCACAGGTGTGGAAAAAGTACTGAGAATGTACATGTACATGAAGCTTTGCACATTGTCACTATTTGTGTAAGTATTTTTATTTCTACTGAAACCAGTGCTACTTAATGAAAAGAAATTAATTTGTATTTAGTTAATGTTGACTATTTTCATGAAATGAACCAAGGTCCTGCCACTTAATATTGGCTTCCTTTCATTCCTTTCTGTTCTTTGGGCACATCCCCAAGAACACTGCTTGTTGATGTCTCCTTTCCAACAGAATGGAGTTAGTGAAATTATTACAATAGTCGTCAACTGAAAAGTTTAGCATGAGCCCATAGAACAGGAAGATGTACATTTGCAGGGTACAATGAAATTGCATCAGTGCACAACTTCCCTGTCCATGGCAATCTGGCTCATTGGTCTAGAGTTATGATTCTCGCTATGGGTGTGAGAGATCCCAGATGAGCCCTTCCTATATTGTTAACATGTTACATGGAATAGACTGAGTGGGACAAAACTAATGGAAACTTGGAGTGCCGGCTGCTTGGTTCTCATTTGGAAGCTTGTTTATCGAGAGGTCCAAGGAGGTGCAAATCCCATGGTGTATTTCACCAAATAACCTCTGAAAATCAAAGCTCCAACCTTGAGACTATCCCAGGAATGCTGGGAGTAGGGTGGGTCCTTGGATTGAAGCCTCTTACAGGACACCATGCTAAAACACTCATTCACACCTAGGGGCAATCTAGATAAATCAGCTATTGGCATGTCTTGTGGCCATGGAGAGAGCATCCAAAACTACACATAGTGAGTAATCTGTGGCTCAGAATCAAAGCAGGGATGCTGAAGATATGTCAAGGTGCTACTTATCTACTTGACTAACTAGCTGCTGTAGCTCACTAGTGTGTGTATTATTTTATGCAAATTATAACAAAATATAGATGATTCAGAACGTAGCCAACTGCTTGCTATCGGATTGTAGACGTAATCTGGTGACTTCACATGACTTCATCTCACAGCTAAACAGCACAGCAGGACCTTCATCAAACTGGACAAAAGAGACATGCTTTTACTTGGACCAAAGTCTGCAGTGAATTGTCGTATTGCATGCCTCTAAAATGTGCACATAATAAAAAATACCAGCATAAATGTATGCCAAAAATGATTCACTGTAAAAAAAAAAATTAGAACGTGTAGCAAGTAAGCAAAGGTTCACTAGTGAATTAAAATTAATCTGAATATATGATTGAATGCAGTTACTATACTACAGAAACAATATGGAAACAATTAGTAAAGAGATTCTCATTCTAGTGAACTGCTTAATATTATCACTAAATCTATCAAAATTTAGCCTTAACAGACTTAAACAAGCAATAAAATATATTATGAACATTCACTGCTTGTTGTTTAAACAATGGATTTAGCATATATAATGCCAGAACTGACAAAATATTATTACTAAGTAAAAGTGGGTGGAGCTAGATGTGGTAAGATACAGTTTAGAAAGTTTCACAGAGATCCTGCCATTTATACCTACTGCAAGAGAGACACAACAGTCATGTTACTCTTCTTTATTTTCATAGTTGTTAAAAACATCGGTAAGTCATTTATATTATACACAAACTTTAGGTGAATGCTGGAAATGAGCTGATACCTAAACATGATTAATTAATTTACACAATGAAAGTAGAAATGTTTATGTTGTTGTAATGTTTTATAGCAGGTGCTGTTGACAGCAGCATTACACCAGAACAAACCATGATATCTTCAAGTGAAGGCAGCAACATCACACTGACCTGCACATATGATGATTCAGCTTACTATCTCCACTGGTATCGACAAAAACCTCAAACAGAACCAGAATATCTCCTGCTGATTCATAAATCCTCAGATGGTGTCACTAAAGCTGAACATGACCCAAGACTATCCACCAAAGTTCGTAAAGATGAGAAGAAAGTAGATCTGGAGATCTTTCCTGCTGCAGTATCAGACTCTGCACTGTACTACTGCACCATGGAGCCCACAGTGACACAAAACTCAAACAGACTGTACAAAAAGTCAAGCTGCATGTTTTTCTCAGCAGGGGGAGATGTTTACCTGTTTCATTCAAATACACTTTTCTTTCTTATTTCTCAGACCTTGATGTTGATTTGCTTTGAATTTCAACAATGATCCTCATACATATGTTGGTAATGCTTATTGGTTGAACAATCAGAGAAGAAATCCTTTAAAAATAAATGTTAATCTTTAATCAAAAAAATGAATTTGTTATTCCCCTGATGTAATAAAAATGTAACACAAAGTTCAATAACAATATGTATTTAAATAATTTAGGATGCTGATTTTTAATTTAACACTGAACTAAATACTTCACTCTTCATTATTTGGCAGATTATAAAATAGCACTTGAAATCACAAGTTGTGGTTGAAATGGAAATGGTTGCTCCACTCCAGACTCTCACTGTGCTGCCACATGTTCACTCAGTCTCCACAGCACTAAGGGCAGTTCTCATAGCCAGTGGTGGCAGCTTTTAGCCCACTGACTTTAGCTAGCTTAGTAAATGACAGTGTAAAGTTCACATGTTAGAAATACCACAAAATGCTATACTATTACAGGTATAATGATAATAAATGCTAATTCTTTGATGAACAGTTATTTCTGTGTTTATTGTGCTTGAGATCTGACGTGTTCAACATATGTTTCTGTGCAGGTTTACTTTGGTCTTGAGTCTTGAATAATAAGAATGTCCACTAGTTTGATTTCCCAGTGTGTTTTTGACATTGATTGAATACTTCAGCACTTAATTGCTGTGGGTTTTGGGAATATGTCTGTTACCCTCTGAGACCCTGCATCTGCAGAACCTGTAAAAGAAAGCAAGATTGTTTAGGAAACTTCTAAGTGAGATTTTTGTTTCAGGCCCCAAGTCACAGATGATCCTAATTATATTTGATAATAAATCTGTACTACTGTTAATAATTAGGGGTGAATCAATACTAATTTGTGGACTGCAAAGTGTTTTTGATGATGCCTAATGTTTTCACAGTGGCTTTATTAAGCAGATGGCTTTATCAATTATATTAAAATCAAATGGGTCATGACAAAGTAAAATAGACAAAGACAGAAAAGAGGCTGGTTCGTTCATTACCTCAGTGAAATACCCTCCAAACTGTCCTATTTATGATCGCAACAAACAAATAAGCACACAAACAATGCCCCAATGTGTGTATATTATTTTTTTCAACCACAATATATAGTAATTTAATGATGATTTAATGTTTATAGAATAGATTGATTGTTTTTATTATTAAAAATGATATGCTGTCAGTATTTGTTTACTATGTGCTTAGGACAGGTTCCTCATTCAAGGTTGACTAGATCTCATTCATTAGTGCACTGATTTTTTCTACTGTTTTGTCATAGAATCATTTTATGAAAGTATTTTGGTTTCAAATATTATCTTGTGATTAATAATCAAGCATTTAAGTAAATTCAAGGTCATATTGTGTGTTTACTCCCCTGATAGGACACAATGTAGGACTTTCTTTATGACCAATTCAGTAGAGTTGAGTTTTATGACTGCTTTCAACATCCTTGTGGGAAAAAAAAAAACAAGGCAATCTGTGGCAATCTCCATTAAAATATTCTTATTTTATTAATGAGAAAGAGAGATAGAGAGAGAGAGAGAGAGAGAGAGAGAGAGAGAGATAGAGAGAGAGAGCGATCCAAACTCATAATGTCAAAATATTGAGTATAGAACAGTTGTCATGAATATGCATAAATACAAGTAGGTGGAGCTAGAGGTGGAGATGTACATCAAATAGTAACACTGACATTCATTTCTAAAGCTAGAGGATTGAACTAAACACTCAGGAAAACAATGTTGTTCCTCTTCGTGGTGTTTTTCACTCTTGCTGATGTTGGTAAGTCATATACACTGCACACAAAATATTATTTTTACTAATTAAGAAGACACAATTTTCCATGTGAAATGTGTCATTTATGATTAAAATATCACAATATTGTTGTAATGTTTTTATAGCAGAAGCTGCTGACAATAACATTAAACCAGATCAAACCAATGTATTTTCAATGGAAGGCAGCAACATCTCACTGTCCTGCACATATACTGGATCAGTTGACAGACTCCACTGGTATCAACAAAAACCTGGATCAAGACCTGAGTTTCTGCTGCTAACTGATGAAAGTGGTAGTTATGTCACTGAGGCTCAACCACCTCATCCACGATTGTCCATAAAACCAGATAAAACGAGTAAGAAAGTGGATCTGATCATCTCCTCTGCTGCTGTATCAGACTCTGCTCTATACTACTGTGCTCTGACGCCCACAGTGACAGGAAATCCAGCTGCACTGTACAAAAACTTTCACAAAGTTTTGTTATATTGAAAGAAGTTTTGCCAGTGCTTTAGAGAAAGTTACATGTCCTTTTGGGGGATTCTCTCTTTCTCTCTACTGATCAGGGTCATGGTTGATATGGAGTCTGTCCCACACATGAGGTAGGAAACACCCTGAATGGGATGTCAGTCCTTTGCAGAGCTCCATACACAAACCCTTTCACATACTTATTTACACATAGTGAATTTATTAGTAAATTTACTACTGTCATGTATTTTGGAGGTGATGCAAAACTGCACACAAACTGACAGTAACCTGAACTCATCATCAAACTGGGGATCCTGAAGCTGTGATGCAGCAACACTACCTGCTGTGTCACTGTGCTATCACACTGTTAAAATCCTTCTGCTTAAAGTGTGTTCTTGTAGTGTGGTGTTGTGTCATTGTTATAATAAAGAACAATTACTTATTTTAAGTATTATGTATTTTGACAGCCCAACTTTAACAAGCCATAAATATATTTCACCAAGCGATGTTTAAATCTTTTATTTACTTTATAATCCTGCATAGGCTGTTGTCACTGAACCTTTCATACTACACAATTGTAATTGCATGTGATAAGTTTATTGGTGTAATAGGGGTGTGTTCACTACATGCTCACTCACAGATAATGTTCACACACTACACTATCTTTTACCTGCTGATGTGTGTCTGACCTTTAAATCCCTTTTTTTCATGAAAATGTGTGTGTGTGTGTGTATGTGAGAGAGAGAGAGAGAGAGAGAGAGAGAGAGAGAGAAATTTTAAATTGCTAAATTATAAAACTATTTATTAGTGTGTTAAGGTTTTTCTCTTCAGTGAACACAAGATGGCACAGTCACTTATCTTATTGTGGGTCTAGAACTAGAGCACCACACAACCTGCTCACATTCTCTGAGATGATGGAAGCTACTTTTCACAGTAAACAATTGTGACATAGAGTTTACTTGTTATTCTACTAAATAGTTTATTTATATTCTTCTTTATAATGGGCAGTTTAGCAGATTAAATTGGGCTGACCGATGAAGATGCCAACATTGTCAGAAAAGAAACAGACTCTGTTATTCTAAAATGTTCATACGAGTCAAGCAGTGATTACACTGAGCTTTACTCTTCTTTTCCTTTTACCAACTTAAGAGCCATGCTTTTCTCACAAGATGGAGATATTTACACTTTTACATTCACTTCATCATCAACCTGTATCATTAACCATCATTTAACCAAACAGCTAGTTTGTTGTGTAACTGGTTATTATTGCATGGAACCAGTGGACACTGTGGATCAGAAACCCAGTAAATGCTCTGTTCTGGACATTCTTGTACCATTAAATTTAGAATATTAATGCTATATTTGATTTATTTGGATTATTTTAGAGGGAATCTGAAAAATACAACATCACTTCCTGGGTGTGTCCTTCTAGAGACGTGTAAAGTTCAGCACATACAGCACTATTATACAGAATCCTCACAGAGCTGTGTTCAGAAATGGATCAACTATACAACTTACTGTACATAGTGAGATACATACCACTGATTCTCACTCTAGTTACAGGTCATTTATTTTTCATCTGTTATAATAATTATTACAATGATATTTAATCTGTTTATAAATTATATTGATTAATTACCATTTGTATTAACCTAGTCATTTTTTTATTTTTTATTATATGATTTGCAAAAAATACTTCACTGATATATTTCTTTATGTTCTTCTTACACCAGGCAGTTTTGCAGATAAAATTGGACCAAAGGATGAAGATGCAAACATTGTCAGGAAAGAAACAGAGACTGTTATTCTGAAATGACTGATGGCTACATTGGCTAGATGGCTAAATTATTGTATTAAAACTATTTAATACACTAACATAAAAATGTGTATTTTTTTCCAAATTACATTTGTATCGCTCGATCCTCTCTCACTGCCTGAAATGGCTTTCTTGAAAATAACTTTATCAGACCTCTTAAAAGTCGACATGCCAATTCGAATCAATTATAATACTAAGTCTTGAAACTCTCCTGAAACCTTTTTTTTTTTAAATGAATGTATTGACAGACTGAAACACCAACTGGTGTAATGATGTAACTTATGAAGAGTCACTGAGAACATCAGTAAATGAATTTAAGCGAATCTTTTTGGCGAACAGAATCAAAAGATCCCACAATTCCTCTTCTTATAATAAAGGATTTATCAATACACAGACATTTTAAAACATTTCATTTTTATAACTTTGAATTTGTCTTTTATTCTGCTGAATAAACTACTACATAGAAGCAGAAACTGCAGTAAAATAAAGCAAACCAAAACCTGATTCGGAAATAAACTAGGCTAGGCTATGCTAAGCTAGTTTAGGCTAGGCTAGGCTAGGTTAGGCTAGGCAAACAAACGTGCGTCAAACAGAAGCTAGGCAATTACAAGGTACAGCAAAGGAGCTTAACTCGGGAAGCTAATTCCTGTGTCACTACTCACATAACACTAAACAGGTGAACCAACTGAACAGGGGAAATAAACATAGAACCAAAATAGAGTTCAACTCTAATGTTCAGTGCTGCCCTCTGGTGGTCTAGCAAGGAAATATCCATGATATATATGTGTGTGTGTGTGTGTGAAATGTGTGAGGTGGTATTATTCCCACATGAATTTATAAAACTCACAGCATAGTTAAGGTTAGCTCTTTATTAGTTTGAGATTAGTACATGCATTAGTTCAGAATTAACATGTACTGGAGTACAAGGTTATGGGATGATTGATTTTTGGGACGGTGATTTTTTTAAGCAGAATAATGATATTAATAAGAAATCAAATGAGATTGATTAAAAAATAATAGACACAAGAAAGAAAAGAGGCTGGTTTGTTCCTCACCTCAGTGAAATACTCCACAAAATGTTTGTAATCCTATTTAACAAACAGGCTTCAAAATAAACAAAAACAACCCTAAATGTCCCAAAGTAGATGCACTATTTATAATCCACACAACAAAGTATTTTCTAATTCAATTATTGATTAATGTTATGAAATGGAATAAATATTTCTCCTTATTAAAAATCTTTCATTCTGTTATTGTTTGTTTACTGCATGTTCAGGACAGGTTCCAAATGAATGTAAAGCCAGGATGTTTCAATAAGAATCAACACTAACATCACTGACACTGTCATGTGATGCTTTGGGGTGGAGCTTCATGAACCTTTATGATGTTAACATATCAGAGTAAAGAAAGAATATTTTCAATCAGCTGAGACCAGTCATCATGTTCACTGTTATATTCATGTATCTGTGGCTTTCACTGGGTGAGTAAACATTTTTATTATTGCAAAATACAATATTCTTAGATATGAATGAACACATGTTTTTTAAAAAGTAGCAAATTGTGAGTATGTCACCTTCAGGGTCCTGATTAGGACAAGTGGGCTCTTACTGGAGCAAAGCTCAAGGCTTGTTTCTGCCCGGTCTCGAAAGTTTAAACGGAACAGCAATGTCCACCAGTTGCATTTGACAGGCTTTGGCCAGAGTTCTTTGGTGAGAGCTCTTTCCGATTTCCAATTGTGGTGTAAGTGATGGCTTGCGGCCTGCAGCAAAAGCCCCTACGCGCTGCTTGATTTGAAGTAGACACTTGTTCATTTTCTATGCACTAAAGCGCATTTCAAACTAGGCATCACATTGTGGAGAAACTGCTCCAGTCGCCTTCAGGGTGCCGATTAGGACGAGTGGACGCATATTGAAGCAAAGCTCAAAAGCCTTGGGTTGTTTCTGCCCGGTTTCGAACCGGGGGCCTTTCGCGGGTTAGGAGAACGTGATAACCACTACACTACAGAAACTACAAAGAAGCTGTTCGGGCTCTCATCTTCAAAATAAATCAATTAAACCAAAAAAGAAAACAGAAAAAAAAAGACAATATCAAGACCTTTGTTCGCCAGTGCAAATGAGCAGAAAACGTGAAAACAGTCACGCTACAGAAACTATGATGGAGTGGGGCCGGACCTCAGTTTCAGCTTGTTCCCAAAGGCACGGGTACTACAGAGCGCAAAACTCGAGTCTTATTCGATGCAAAGCACAAGCCCCTGACCACCAAAAGATGTTTCTGCCCGGTTTCGGCCCGGGGAACTTTCGCGTGTGAGGCAAACGTGATAACCACTAAACTACAGAAACAGAAGCGAAGGAAAGCGTTTCCTTTCGGTGGGGGAACCGCAAAGTAAGTAAATAAATAAATAATCGATCAATGCAAAGGCTTAAGCGTTCCTTCAACCGAGTAATGAGTGCACGGCCCCAGGCGTTGGTTCGATTCCCGGCCAACACACGACCTTTAAGCCGCATGTTGGAGTGTGGCAAATGTACGAGGACCGCCCTTGAAAAGGCAAACGGAACAGAAAAGTCCGCCAGCTGCGTTTAGCAGGCTTTGGCAAGAGTGTGACGAAGGCTTCTCTGCTTGTGAGAGGTCTTTCCACAAGTGATTTCCACTTGTGTTCTAAGTGGTTGCTTGCTGCCTGAGGCCAAAAAAAAAAAGCCCTACTTGTTGCTCGACTCGAACAAGCAAACACTTGTTCATGCACTAAAGCCCATTTGAAGCTAGGCACCACATAGTGGAGAAACTGCTCTAGTCACCTTCAGGGTCCTGATTAGGACAAGTGGGCTCTTACTGGAGCAAAGCTCAAGGCTTGTTTCTGCCCGTTCTCGAAAGTCAAAACGGAACGGCAAAGTGCACCAGTTGCATTTGACAGGCTTTGGCCAGAGTTCTTTGGTGAGAGCTCTTTCTGATTTCCAATTGCGGTGTAAGTGATGGTTTGCGGCCTGCAGCAAAAGCCCCTAAGCCCTGCTTGATTTGAAGTATACACTTGTTCATTTTCTATGCACTAAAGCGCATTTCAAACTAGGCATCACATTGTGGAGAAACTGCTCCAGTCGCCTTCAGGGTGCCGATTAGGACGAGTGGACGCATACTGAAGCAAAGCTCAAAAGCCTTGGGTTGTTTCTGCCCGGTTTCGAACCGGGGGCCTTTCGCGTGTTAGGCGAACGTGATTACCACTACACTACAGAAACTACAAAAAAAAAAGCTGTTCGGGCTCTCATCTTCAAAATAAATCAATTAAACCAAAATAGAAAACAAAAAAAAGACAATATCAAGACTTTTGTTCGCCAGTGCAAATGAGCAGAAAACGTGAAAACAGTCACGCTACAGAAACTATGTGGGAGTGGGGCCGGATCTCAGTTTCTGCTTGTTCCCAAGGCACGGGTGCTACAGAGCGCAATACTCGAGTCTTATTCGACGCAAAGCACAAGCCCCTGACCACCAAAAGATGTTTCTGCCCGGTTTCGAACCGGGGACCTTTCGCGTGTGAGGCGAACGTGATAACCACTACACTACAGAAACAGAAGCGAAGGGAAGCGTTTCCTTTCGGCGGGGGAACCGCAAAGTAAGTAAATAAATAAATAATCGATCAACGCAAAGGCTTAAGCGTTCCTTCAACTGAGTAATGAGTATGCAACCTCAGGCGTTGGTGGTATAGTGGTGAGCATAGCTGCCTTCCAAGCAGTTGACCCGGGTTCGATTCCCGGCCAACGCACGACCTTTAAGCCGCATGTTGGAGCATGGCAAATGTACGAGGGCCGCCCTTGAAAAGGCAAACGGAACAGGACCGTCCGCCAGCTGCGTTTAGCCGGCTTTGGCAAGAGTGTGACAAAGGCTTCTCTGCTTGTGAGAGGTCTTTCCACAAGTGATTTCCACTTGTGTTCTAAGTGGTTGCTTGCTGCCTGAGGCCAAAAAAAAAACAGCCCTACTTGTTGCTCGACTCGAACAAGCAAACACTTGTTCATGCACTAAAGCCCATTTGAAGCTAGGCACCACATAGTGGAGAAACTGCTCTAGTCTTGTCCTGATTAGGACAAGTGGGCTCTTACTGGAGCAAAGCTCAAGGCTTGTTTCTGCCCGGTCTCGAAAGTCCAAACGGAACGGCAAAGTCCACCAGTTGCATTTGACAGGCTTTGGCCAGAGTTCTTTGGTGAGAGCTCTTTCCGATTTCCAATTGCGGTGTAAGTGATGGCTTGCGGCCTGCAGCAAAAGCCCCTAAGCGCTGCTTGATTTGAAGTATACACTTGTTCATTTTCTATGCACTAAAGCGCATTTCAAACTAGGCATCCCATTGTGGAGAAACTGCTCCAGTCACCTTCAGGGTGCCGATTAGGACGAGTGGACGCATACTGAAGCAAAGCTCAAAAGCCTTGGGTTGTTTCTGCCCGGTTTCGAACCGGGGGCCTTTCGCGTGTTAGGCGAACGTGATAACCACTACACTACAGAAACTACAAAGAAGCTATTCGGGCTCTCATCTTCAAAATAAATCAATTAAACCAAAAAAGAAAACAAAAAAAAGACAATATCAAGACTTTTGTTCGCCAGTGCAAATGAGCAGACAACGTGAAAACAGTCACGCTACAGAAACTATGTGGGAGTGGGGCCGGATCTCAGTTTCAGCTTGTTCCCAAGGCACGGGTGCTACAGAGCGCAAAACTCGAGTCTAATTCGATTCCCGGCCAACGCACTACATTTAAGCCGCATGTTGGAGCGTGGCAAATGTACGAGGGCCGCCCTTGAAAAGGCAAACGGAACAGGAAAGTCCGCCAGCTGCGTTTAACAGGCTTTGGCAAGAGTGTGACGAAGGCTTCTCTGCTTGTGAGAGGTCTTTCCACAAGTGATTTCCACTTGTGTTCTAAGTGGTTGCTTGCTGCCTGAGGCCAAAAAAAAAACAGCCCTACTTGTTGCTCGACTCGAACAAGCAAACACTTGTTCATGCACTAAAGCCCATTTGAAGCTAGGCACCACATAGTGGAGAAACTGCTCTAGTCACCTTCAGGGTCCTGATTAGGACAAGTGGGCTCTTACTGGAGCAAAGCTCAAGGCTTGTTTCTGCCCGGTCTCGAAAGTCCAAACGGAACGGCAAAGTCCACCAGTTGCATTTGACAGGCTTTGGCCAGAGTTCTTTGGTGAGAGCTCTTTCCGATTTCCAATTGCGGTGTAAGTGATGGCTTGCGGCCTGCAGCAAAAGCCCCTAAGCGCTGCTTGATTTGAAGTATACACTTGTTCATTTTCTATGCACTAAAGCGCATTTCAAACTAGGCATCCCATTGTGGAGAAACTGCTCCAGTCACCTTCAGGGTGCCGATTAGGACGAGTGGACGCATACTGAAGCAAAGCTCAAAAGCCTTGGGTTGTTTCTGCCCGGTTTCGAACCGGGGGCCTTTCGCGTGTTAGGCGAACGTGATAACCATTACACTACAGAAACTACAAAGAAGCTATTCGGGCTCTCATCTTCAAAATAAATCAATTAAACCAAAAAAGAAAACAAAAAAAAGACAATATCAAGACTTTTGTTCGCCAGTGCAAATGAGCAGACAACGTGAAAACAGTCACGCTACAGAAACTATGTGGGAGTGGGGCCGGATCTCAGTTTCAGCTTGTTCCCAAGGCACGGGTGCTACAGAGCGCAAAACTCGAGTCTTATTCGACGCAAAGCACAAGCCCCTGACCTCCAAAAGATGTTTCTGCCCGGTTTCGAACGGGGGACCTTTCGCGTGTGAGGCAAACGTGATAACCGCTACACTACAGAAACAGAAGCGAAGGAAAGTGTTTCCTTTCGGCGGGGGATCCGCAAAGTAAGTAAATAAATAAATAATCGATCAACGCAAAGGCTTAAGCGTTCCTTCAACCGAGTAATGAGTGTGCAGCCTCAGGGGATCTTTCGCGTGTGAGGCGAACGTGATAACCACTACACTACAGAAAATATAAAGTAGCAGCTCGGGCTCTCATCTTCAAAATAATTCAATTATTACAGCTGGCATTATTGATATTAGAGAAATACGCTGACCAGCTGCTGTTCAGAGCAGTTCTGTATCTAAGCAGGTGTTCAGTGTAATCTATAGAGTGTACAGATTTGCTGGGTTTCCTTTATAATTGCTAAAATGGTCACTCTGACATCTCTTGGTGGAGACATGTTTTTTAAAATGGTAAGGTTAAAGCTAGGTAGAACCTAGGGAAAGTTTAGTAGACTCAAGAATATAAAAAGCATAAATAGAGGAAAAGAAAGATATGTTTCTTGATGAACACAAGATGGCGAACTTGGTTATCTTATGGTCTGACAAGTACAAGAGGACCTTCTGTAATATAGGCTCTGCCTGTTCTTCTATCATTCATACTGCACAAATATTTAACCCTTGCCATTGTTAATCTCAGGAGCTAAACTAATTTCAGACATATAAAACAACTGTTCACTTTAGACTAAAGTGTTTTTTTTGATTCAACATTAAAGTCCATGGAGAAAAAAGGGGGATTTGTTCATCTCCTCTGCAACTGTATCAGACTCTGCACTATGCTACTCTGCTCTAACCCTAACCCACAGTGACAGGAAATCCAGCTGCACTGTACAAAAATTTTGACAGTTCTGTTATATTGAAAGTTTTACTGAATTGAAGATACATGTTTTAAGGTTTTTCTTCTTGATAAAAAACCTGAACAGGCTGTGCTGGTTCAGCACCATCACTGTTTTGGATAGCAGAGGAGCACATGGCTGCGGTGTGGAGCGAGTGAAGCATGGCAAAGCTGTTGGAGACCGAAGAAGACATCCCTAAGCCATTGCACTCGTCACTGCTCCACCGTACCTGGACCCCTTTCAGCCCCTTTCAGCCATCAACCAAGGCTGTGTAACCATGTTTTCCCTATTTTGCTCCTTTTTCTATTTTCACTGAATTTTGTACTCAAAGATTCTTTTTTTCCCTATGTGCACCAAATAAATACACTGTGAATTTTAACCTTCGCTGTCTCATGTATGTCTGTTAAGCCCTCACTGCCTGAGTAGTGTGGGAGATAATTTTGTAAATGAGGATATATGTATGCGGTGTGTGTTTGATGTAGTGTGAAATAATCGGGGGACAGCAGGAGTGAGTTCTCAGGTAAGGTTTACTCGTTAGGTCGTTTGAGCTTAAGAACAATATAAGGTTTAACACGGCATGTTGGCCTGTCACGGGCCTTGCACACAGGCTGCAAGGGCTTTGAAGAACAAATAGTTGTATGAATGATGTCAGTCTGGCAGGCCTTCTCTGCGGTACCAGGCTTTGCAAACTTGGACCAATCAATGGCAGAGATGCACCCTAGATTATTATGGTCAATCTTCGCTCCGCTGGTACCTGGAGCGGCAGTGATCTCATCATGAAGTAAACGCAGCGCGTGCTGGATGGCAATGGTGGTACCAGGCGAAATATCTAGAGTACATACGTAGAAGACAGTGGATAAATCAGAAAAGCCGTGAAGTGTAGAGTGTAATAAAAGAAGGGTGTTGGCCCCTGAAGGACTGAGAACTTACCCATGCTGTCTCCTGAAGAAGAATGAGGTGTTGGCAAGAGTGAGGCCGAAGACAATCCCACTGGTGGGGGCGGAAACACCCAATTTTTAATATAATGATGTAGGGAAGTTTTAATTATAATGGTATTTGAAAAGTTGTAAGTTCAAAGATAATGGTGTAAAAAAGAGTCTAAATAGTCTAAAAAAGAAAGATGGGTGGGATTGTCTAGGCAAAGAACCAGTGACGTGTTGCATTGGGAAGATAAGGGAAATGTATATAAAGGCTGTAGTTGGAGTTTCCCGAAGAGAGGTTGTTGGGACGTTCATGCGTGAGCATCTCAATTCTTGTGTCAGCGCTGATTACAAAATAAAATCTCTTATCTGCATTCATCTAGTCTGCTTGATTGGCTTATTTAGTTTTGAGGCCTTACTAACTATGAGTCTCACTTAGACTGAGCTGTCGGGTCAGTGTGGAGCTGGAGTCAGATTTTAGTAGTGAGTACAGTAGAATTTTTATTCCACATTGTTTTGGTGACCCCGACGTGATTTCAAAGAAAACGAGAGAACAGCAGAGCCCCAGACCTGGGACCTGAGGCTGTGGCCGCTGCCCACGGACCAGACACGGGATCCAACTAGGACAGAGGTAAGGCAGAAGCCTGTTTAACCGAATTTCTGCATTAGTTGTGTGTGGTCTGGGGAGGCGGAGGCGCTCGGCCCAGGGTCGGATCAGCTCTGCTCCAACCTATTGAGGCAGAGAGGCAGAGTGAGTGTAAGTTAAAACCACATAGAGTGACATGATAAATTGCATGTTTTGTATTGAAAAGACTAGATGATGTCAAATGTATGAATGTGTAAAGGCCTGTATGATCGAAAGTCCTGGTGGGTTCCAGGTGGTATGAGAGAAATTCCTGTGAAAAAGACCTTATTTGGACGCAAACGGGGCGTTTAGTAGCAGAATAGTAAGTTCTGTGAATGTGAACACCGTCACTGGAAAAAGAAAAATAAGTGTCAAGTAGCAGGTGATAAAAGAGAAGAGTAAAATTCCTGGATCCGGGTGGTAGTGAAAGGAAAATAAGAGAAGAAAAGAGAAATATAGTGAAAAATCCCGGATCTAGGTGTAAGAGAAATAAGAGATAAAGAGAATATAAAGAGAAAAAGCGCTGAATAGAAAAGTCCTGGATCCAGGTGGTAGAAAATAAAGAAAAGATTAAGAAATAAGGACGGGCCTGCTGTTGGCCTTTGTCTGTTGTCTGTCCTGATTGTATTGCATGCAGTGTGTGGGTGTGTTGAGTGCGAGGGGCTGTGTGAGTGTGAGTGCATGAGGAAAATAAATGGTGACTGGATGTGCGCACTGTAAATAGCACTGTATTAACCTTTTGTCTACTAACACTATTACTGTGAGAGTATAGGAAAACCAGTGTGTACATGCACGCACATTGATATGGACTGTGATATATGAAACAGGTGGGGATGATAGGGCTGAAGTTGAAAAGGAACTGCAACAGAGTGGGAAAATAAGCCAGAAGTCTTTGTGAGAGTAAAGGAATCACCGTGCATGGATGTAATCATACTAAGGTTTGATATATATGTTTTAGAGGTGCATTACATGAGAAGTGAAGGGAAAGTAAGGGTAGTGATGGTGTGGACCAGAATAGCCTTTAGAATAAATCTTATAGTGAAGCGGGCGTCCACATACCGTAAGTGAGGACCTAGTGCCAAGTGTGAGCTGATGTTTCATCTCAATTTGTTGTGCACTCATTGAATTGGATGAATACGTGTATCTGTCGCTCGTATAATTGTTCCACCCTCTACTGACGTGAAAGTGTGGTTTGACATCCATGGGGTCCATGTGAAGATGTAGCACATCGAAGGACACTATTGATCCTGAATGGTGGAAGTGTTTGTATCCGCCTACACGGGACGACACCGTGTGAGTGCTTACTTTACCGTTCTGGAGGAACTAAGTGAGGAAGTTCCCAATATCATCACAGAAAGAGCAAAAACTCGCGGATTAGAGCTAAGTCTTAGCAGTCCACTACCATTCAAGCGAATTGGCTATAGGTTTCCAAATAGGTTTGAAAGGGAGTTCGCGGAGGCAGCACTAGAGTTGTTGAGAAAGGAAGCTGGGAAACTCATGGTTAGGGTCAATTTAATGTGGCCTATGACCCCAAGAGGTCCTCAATACACGGAAGTTTGGATTAGCATGTGGAAGTTGGGGCAGGATCGTACGTTGTGGAAGTGTTTCATTGCAGGAAGTTTAACAGTAGACCCTCAGGTGATGATGAGGAATTAAAAAGAGCAAGGGTGTGTGTGTGTGTGGAAAAAGATTGAGTGCTTTCTGGAGTGGTGGAGAGGTGTGTGTGTGTGTGCGGGGGCATTGTGCCAAGAAAGAGTGAGTAAGAGCGGAGACATCCCCCTAGAAGGAGGAATTTCATACAAAATAAGTGAGGGAAAAGAGTTGTACATATGAATAGGCTGAGGAGTTCAACGGCTAGAGACACGGTTTGTGGACCTGGGACGAAATCAAAAGTGGCTGAAAGCAGGCTTAGCGAGGGAGGGATATTGTGCAATCAGCAGAAGAGAATACTCAGGAAAAATCCACCTACAACTTGGGTCTGCATTCTATTGGGCCACTCAGTGAATTGTAAAAAGTTTGACCCAGATAATACAACATTACCCTTATTGAAGTATTGAGCTATTATATTGACACCATATACTGCATGCGCACTACTGTTTTCTTCAGCTGTATGGCCTTTCACCAAGACTTGGAGATAGAAACAAGGGGAATACGCACACACTTTTGGGATGAGCGGACATATAAAGATAGAGAAGGAGTAGAGCACTGGCAGCCAGAAGATTTGATTAGAGATAAATTGTGGGCCCTGACAAAGTTTGACGGACTGTACACCTTACAAAGAACGTTCCCTGACTTAGACTGGTACGAAGCCTTGAGGAAGATTTGGCGCCCCAAGTTGTTGAGTCCTATATTGAGAGCACTAGTTGACGCTCCTGAGCCCAGCAGTGTAGCCATCCCAATATTTGATTTCATCAGTGACCCATATAAGGAGGACGACGAACCCCTGGCAGAGTTATTCCAGCCCAGACCAGGCTAGTACAACTATTGTTCGGGATTGACAGCAACTGTGACAGTAGAACCGCGACTTGTACATTGGGAAAGAGGTTTTGCAACGTCAGTGCTGATTGATAAGATCAATGCGCTCGGTGAGAAGATAAGAAAGAATCCAGTAAGGCCGAGCTTGACAGTGAAACGAATCAGCGTCGCACTGACGTGGTCAGAAGGCAACAGGAATCCAGGAGAGAGAAGTAGCGCATACAGGGCACAACAGGGGTGCATCATGAGTGAAGGGAGAAGACAGCCTACACCAGTTGACATTATAATAGCGCAACACAAACCTGACGAGAAGTATGTCAGGAAGTGTATGAGAAAATGGCATGACAGGACTCAGGGGACATGGCAGTGGCCGGTGGAAGGAACATTTGATGAAAAGGCCTGCTCAGAAGTGAGAGAAATGCTGAGACACTGGAAGCCAAGCAAAGATGATGATAAATCCAGAGGAAAGAAGTATAGGCGATTAGAGATTCTGGAATGGTTCATGAGAGAAGGAAAGAAGGTCAGAGAAGTGGAAGAAGCGGTGAAGCGAGCGATAAAGAAGGAAGAAGAGCGGAGTAGAGAGGAGAAAGAAATAGAAAGACCACCGCCAATCTACTGTCCACCACCTAACTACAACGAGCCAATGGTGGGCAGGGAACAAGTGGGAGTGTATCCAACCTTAACGGACTGCTATGCCCACTGGACAGGATGGGAAGACGTGGAGATATCAGTTGAAAACCCAATTAAAGGAAAAATTAGAAGGAGCAAAGAAACAGGGGGAAATCACAGTGAAAATGAGGAAGAAGGGGAGGCAGAGGAGATACTGCAAAGAGCAAAGAAAGAGAGTGAAAAGTATTTGCAAAAGGGAAAAGAGTTCACACACTCAACACCAGTGGGGGACAGTGCTGAGAGATATATCTCAACGTGTGCGAGTGGGCCTACAGCGCCCCCCACGCTCCCGGAAGAATGGGAAAGAGATGAACCAATGAGTGAGGAACAGGGTGCGTATAATCAATCCCGAACAGAAAAGACAACAGGGCCACCGGAAAAACAACCATGTGCTGAATACTGGCGAGAAGATCCAGAGAGACAGGTTAGAGGAGTGCTGTACATAGAGCCAAGGGAAGATGCAATAAAGAGACAGAGGGACACCAGAGAGCAGAAGGTGAGGGATAGTGTTCATAATTTCGCGCAGCAGCTGGAAGATTTAGAAGAGCGCTTACAAAATTCAGTTACAGCGTTGGAGGAGCAGCTGGAACGGGAGCGCACGTGACCAAGAACCTTAAGGGACAAGAAGTCATTAAAAGCACCACAGAGATATGGGTTTGATGACGAGGAAGAGGTTCGAATGAATCCCCTGGTGACAAAAGGAAGAGATGTGCAATATGTTCCATGGACATTTATGGATATGGTAGGATTAAGCTCACAGCTACCGGAGATGTGTAATGGAGGGCAGAGGTGGATTACAAAGTTTGAAGAAAAGACAGCAGGACATACCTTGTCGATAGGAGATGTGAAAGCCATATTAGCCCAAACAATAGGGAAAGCAAAGACAGCTGAAATACTGGATGAAGCTGGACTAAAAGGAGCAATGGATCTACCAGGCTGGGATGCTATAGCACTGGGGACATGGAGAAATAGGTTGTGGAATGAAATAAGGAAAACCTACCCCACGAAAATGGACCCAGGACAACTGGAACACATGATTCTGAAGGAAGAAGAAAATGTAGTAAAATTCATTCATGATTATCAGAATAAATGGAAGGAAGAGACAGGTGGAACATGGGACGAGACAGACACAAGTAAAGGACTGTTTAAATTAATGCTGAAGAAATGTCTACCAGAACCAGTCCAAATCTCGTTGGATGAGGTGGTCGGTCTAAACTCCATGCCTTGGGATACCTACAAAGCACATGTGATACATTATGTGGAACAATACAGAAAGAAACAAAAGGACGAGAAAACAGCCTCAGAGGCCCTACTGACACAGCTATATAAAACACAGCTTGGCGAGTTGACAAGAGCTAGACAGAAAGAAAAGGAGAGAGAAAAAGCAGGAAAAATACAAGCCGCAGTGGTTATCCCAGCAGGCCAAGAACCAGTACAGAATAACCAAATGCTGCCGCAACAAGGACAAACACCGCAGCAACCGCAAATGATGCCACAACCGCAGGTGGCAGCACCAAATTCACAGCATCCACAAAATAGCCAGGTGTACCCAATGACTCAACCCATTAATGTCCACATTGGCGGTGCACAAGGAAGATTTAGAGGACGCCCAATGAGAGGTCGGTGGCAAGGGAGAAGGCAGCTGTGGGAACGATTTGGATCACCACCGCAGGGATATGCGCCGCAGAGCCCTGTAGGGCCCCAAGGACTGAGTTATGCGCAGGCACCCCCCAATCCTCAGTACCAACAGCCTCAACAACCACTAGAGTGCTGGGGCTGCGGAGGGACTGGACACATGAGAAGAGACTGCCCACATATGTATCAGCCCCAGATAGGCCCGGGACTGGGGCCTGCACCAAATTGGAGTTGAAACGGCCCTGAGAAGCCAGAGGGGGAGAATATGCAGTATGCCACTACACTGCATCCGCAACAAGAACCAACTGTCATGGTAACACTCAATAATGAGCGTCCTTTTCCATTCATGATCGAAATGGGTGCCACATATTCATGTATAGGGCGCGAAGGCTCGAATCTCCCTCTAGCTCGGAAGACCATCAAAACAACAGGCTTCTCAGGGATCTCACAGATCTTACATTTCACAGAGCCTCAGATACTAACATTAGAAGACACCACCATTGTGGCACCACTTTTGTATTCACCCTCCACACCAGTCAATTTATTGGGACGAGATCTTTTGTGTAAATTTAAGGCTAGAATTCAGTGCAGCCCTACAGGCCTCTGGGTAACATTCCCAGACAGAACCACAGCAGAACAATATCTCATGGACGCAGGCAGACACAGAGTGTAGCACAGTGTATTGGCTACAGAACGACAATCCCTCATTATCAGAGTTGCAGGCCAGCTATTTACAGTGGAAGCCATGGATACAGGCTATGCGGCCGGATTACACCGAACCTAAGAGCCCGTTGCACTGTACTATGTGTTTTGACCCTGACAGCACCAATGAAGAATATGCAACACTATGGTCAGACATGTTGGAAGGAAAACTGTTTGATGTGGTGACAACAGACATCTTCGTGGGCCCTCAAGGAGTGGCAGCGGCAGTTCAGTTACCCAATAACTTAAAGAGCTGGTACCAGATTACAAACTCAATACCACACATCACACTGATGGTAGCAGGGGGATATGAATCGAAAGACCTGGGACCAATGCTCAAAGAAACTAGCCAGGTGCTGGAATGGAAGCCAACCATCAATCAGTACATGCACACCTCACCGGATGGAAAATTTATGCGCATTTCTCAAAAAGGCACAGACACTTTAAGAGCCACACAAACCTTGATAGAAAAGAAAATGTCGCCTATCTATCAGTTACCACTTTCAGACGACAAAGACATCGCACCAGATAAACAATCGGATACAGAAACTGAAGGGCTGTTAGCCACCATCCCAAGTGTGCTCTGGACTCAGCACTCTACGGACGTAGGACTCATAAAGTCAGCAGGACAGGTTTTGATAAAACTTAAACCTAATGTCAGGTACCCGTATCAGAAACAATATCCACTAACACCACAAGCTCAGGCAGGGATAGGGCCTACACTCGAGGGGTTATTGGAGGCAGGGGTTTTAATACCAACACATAGCCGCTGCAACACTCCAATATTCCCAGTTAGAAAACCAAACTCAGATAAGTGGTGACTTGTGCATGATTTACGTGCCATTAACCATATAGTTGAGGCAGAAGCACCCATAGTCCCAGATCCACATACGTTACTCTCCAACATCCCAGGCAATACTAAATGGTACACGGTTATTGATTTGTGTTCAGCATTTTTCAGTATTCCACTGCATCCAGATTCACAACATTTGTTTGCGTTCACGTATAACGGCCAACAGTACACATACACGAGATTGCCCCAGGGCTATTGTGAAAGCCCATCAATTTTCAATCGCATTGTGGCTAGGGATCTAGCTTCATTGGATATTGATAGTCTTCTCCTGACATATGTTGATGACATCTTGATTTGTAGCCCAACTAAAGAACAGTGCCAGGCAGACTCCCTTAAAATATTGAGACTCTTAGCAGAAAACGGACACAAGGTGAGCAAGGAAAAGTTACAGTTCTGCAAACAGGAAGTAGAGTATCTAGGAAGAGTTTTGCATGGCACTAGTCGTAAGCTGTCGCCTACGCATCTAGAGGCGGTCCGTAAAGCCCCGAAACCGCAAACGGTTGGGCAGATGTTGTCTTTCTTGGGTATGGTGGGTTATAGCAGACAGTGGATAGTAGATTTTGTATTGAAGGTAGCTCCACTACGTGCGTTGATAAAAGCAGCTGATCAAAAGAAAGCTGCATTGGTTTGGACGACGGAGGCCATTGCAGCTTTCGAAATGCTGAAGGAGGATCTTTGTACAGCACCAGCGCTAGCGAGTCCTGATTACGGTAAGCCATTCTTCCTGTATGTATCAGAGAAACGAGGCTTCGCTAATGCCGTGTTAACTCAGCAACAGGGACCAGGCAAGCAGCCTGTTGCTTACTTTAGCTGCAGGCTAGACAACATTGAGAGTGGTATGCCGCCATGTTATCGTGGATTAGCAGCAGCAGCCTTTGCGTATCAAAAGGCGTCAACCATTACAATGGGCCATCCTACTATATTGTACACTACACATGCGTTACACGCCCTGCTTACCAGTCCGACATTTGTGATAACTCATGCGCGGAAGACGGGTTACGACGTAATTCTCTCTTCACCAGAATTGACTATTCAAAGATGCCAGACAGTTAATCCAGCTGATAGAATGATGACCCCATTGGATGGTGAACCGCACGATTGTCAGCAAGTTTCAGCCACATACTCTAAAGCGCGTCAAGACCTTGAAAATCAACCTTTGCCACATTCGGATGTAACCTTTTTTGTTGACGGCTCGTGCTTTAGAGGCCTAGACGGGAACTTGGCGGGTTACGCCATAGTAGCGCCCAGTAATGATTTGACTAGCTTTGTTACTGTTCAGTCTATGGCTGTTTCTCAACCATGTTCCGCACAATTGGCTGAGTTAAAAGCGCTCGCCGCAGCTTGTAAGCTAGCTGCAGGGAAATCTTGTACTATTTTCACGGATTCTCAGTATGCTTATGGTGTGTGTCATTACTTCGGCCCTACATGGGCCCAGAGAGGGTTATTGAGAGCAGATGGCTCTCCTGTGACGCATGGAATGGCCATAACTGATTTGTTACATGCTATTACTCTGCCAGCTAAACTAGCCATCGTCAAATGTTTAGCGCATAAAACAGATGGCTCTTTTGTTACCAGTGGAAACACTACAGCAGATGAGGCAGCAAAATCAGCAGCTTTAGGACATACCAACATTATGCTTGTGACCGACTCTGAAGGCGATGACTACCCAGAAACGGACTTAACCTCCTTAGCAGCAGCGCAAAACTCGGCCTCAGTGTATGAGATATCTAAGTGGATAAAAAGGGGGGCGGTTAAGAATGCACGGACAAGCGTATGGCGGGGTCCTCAGGGACATTTTGTGGCTCCTCTCTCAGTTCTCACATCGTTGATTAATGATGCGCATGGCTTGAGCCATTGCGCAAGGGGGGAAGTGATCAAACGGATTCAAAGAGCATGGTGGTCTCCGTATTTAGCTCAGATGGTTGATCACAGGTTAGCACATTGTGAAATATGCGCAGAATACAACAACAGGAAAAGTTTTACTGCCCCAATAGGTCACATACCAGAGCCAGACGGACCATTCAGGCATCTGATCATTGACTTCATGGATATGGCTGAGGTGAAGGAGAAGAAAAGGTATGTTTTGGTGGTGGAGGATAGGTTTAGTAGATGGGTGGAGGCGCACTCCAACAGCTAAAGCAGATGCAGATTCAGTGGCTAAATTTTTGTGTCGTGAGGTGATTCCAAGGTTTGGTATTCCTGATAAGATCAGCTCAGACAGCGGTACTCACTTTGTGAACAATGTGATTCGAAGAGTGTTCCAGTATTTAAGAATACGACACAGATTGGGCTGTGTCTATCACCCACAGTCGCAGGGAATGGTGGAAAGGGCCAATGGAACATTAAAAGCGAAGCTGGCAAAAATTTGTGAAGCTGGAAAAATGAATTGGGTGCAAGCTTTGCCATTAGCACTGATGAGCATGAGAATGCAAACTAACCGAATGACGCATCTAACCCCGCATGAAATGCTTACAGGACGACCTATGCCTGTGCCTTATCTACGAGGGCCCTATAAGGGCCCTTCGCTGGAGCAGCTTGAAAGTGAGCTTGGCAATTATGTGAAGCACTTGACTGAAATACACCGAGCTATATTCCAACAGGTGAAAGGTGCTACGGAGGGAAGGACGAGCGAAATTGACGAGGAGCTGAGGACTGTGAAACCAGGAGACTGGGTGTATGTCAAGGTCTTCAAGAGAAGATGGAATGAGCCCAGACGAGTTGTACCACTAAAAGTTGTCTTAGCTACTCCAACAGCCGTAAAGGTCGAAGGTAAGACTGCTTGGTTTCATCTAAATTACTGTTGCAGAGCACCAGATCCAGGGGCTGGAGCGAGACGTGAAAGAGCGCAGGAGCAGGATCCACTGATAAGGGAATTCGAGACGCGAAGGCGTGATCCAGCTGTTCCCCGCCTCACAACCCCCTTCGGTACAAGCGCCCCACCCGCAGAGCCAGGAGTATCAACCGTGGGAGAGTCCAGCAGAACAAGAAGAAGAAGACCCAAGGGAAGGGCCTTCACAACACAATGTGGGAGATACAGGACCTGCCTATAGAACTAGAGCCCGTGCACGGCGAGAACACTGAAAGAGAAGGGAGAGAGAGGAACGATGAGCAAGAAATAAATGAAGAGGAGGGAAACGGTGATCGAATCAACAGAACGGACTGGGGCTTATTGGTACTTGTAATAATAGCACTGCTGTGTATAGGACTATGGACATACACACTTATGCGAGTCTTTGGTGATGATGAACAAATGAATGATGAAACTAGGGGAATATATTATATTGAGCAATCACCAACAACACTGCCCAGAGTACGCAGAGACACTGCACAGTCAATGAGCCTTATGAGTAGATTAGATCAGGAGTTGTGGACAAACAACTTGTTTTACCAATGGCTAAGTTACACAGCACACGAAGCAGGAAACACCTCGTGCATAGTGTGCCATGACAGGACATCGCGAGCTCCCAGGGTTTTTCCAACGAGAGGACCAGAAGGTTGTAACAGCACCAAGCACAACCTACGCCACCTATGCCCATTCGTCTGTCTTATGCATTCTATCTCATGTGCTTACGGCCCAACCAGGTTGAAGAAGTTGAATAGCACCTGTGAGTATGAGGAGATCGGGACTGAGGGACATCCGCCCATCAGAGTGAGTGAGCGTCAGGGACAGAGATACCCATTCTGTGTATGTTCAAACGGATCACAGGTGTTCGTCGGCAACATTTCTAAAGACTGTGACATGACGGCAGATACAAAAGGATTGAAGATTAACGTGTGGAGACAGTGGAAAAAGGACTATATTGATCTGAACCAGCCTGACCTATCTAATGGCTGATGTATTCTGGTATTGTGGATATAGTGTTGCTAGGCAGACCCTGCCACCCGGATGGGGAGGATGCTGTGCAACAGTGGTGCTGACAGGAAAACTAACTGTGCTGCAAGAAAAGAAGATTAATGCATCAGGTCGACGAATTAAGCTCGACCTGGGACGATTTGACAGGAGCAGTGGGGTTTATGTGGATTGGAGAGGGGTTCCGGTGGGAGTCCCTGATGAACATGCTGCCATTGGTCGACCAGGAGCAGGAGCACTGACCTTTTTCTTGCCATGGGCACAGATTGGTAAAAACGTGAGATGGATTAACTACATTTGGTACAATCAACAAAGGTTCATGAACTACACAATACAAGCATTGGATTTGATTCAAGAACAACTACATGCAACATCTACCATGGCCTTACAGAACAGGCTTATCCTGGACACCATGAGAGCCCCGGAAGAAGGAGTGTGTACCATGTTTGGAGACCAATGTTGTACTTACATTCCAATGCACACTGGTCCAGAGGGTTACCTGAGTAAAATATTGAGGCAGATGAAAGATCTTAGAGATGAGCACATAGAAAACACATATAAACCAACAAATGATTGGCTGGCATGGTTGTTCTCCTCAAATTGGAGAGCCGTCATACTTAGGATAGGAACAGTTGTGGGTGTGGTTTTGGTGATACTTGCAGTTCTGTTGTGTTGTGTAGTTCCACTACTCATGCTCCATGATTACACAGATGACGACACATTGTTTGGCCAATATGTTCAGATGACACATGAGATTGAGTCTCCGCCTAAACCCAGCAATGGCAGTGATGAATTGGACTTAATAAAGATGATTGCATAATGGAGGGGATTGGAGGCATATATGGAGGTATTTATGGGGTAGGTTGTTGAAAAACGATTTGGGGAGTGGGAGCCAAATGTAGGATTACTAGAGTACCCTTTTATAGACAGACGACATCGGTGAGGGAGATTTACGCAGACAGGATATACATCACAGAGATACAAACATTCGTGATACACTCCGAGGCAGACAGCGCAGTTACCTATTGTGGGAGAACATGCACATTATAGTGTAGAACGGTTACTTAATCTAGCTGACAGGAGGAAGAGAAGGTTCGAATATGGATAGGCGTTCCTCTTAGAAAGAGAATAGAGGTCATTACAGTCAAGTTAGGAGAAGATGTATTGTGGACCAATGTTCCTAGATGAATGATGGAGCTGCTGAGATCCTTGCCGTTCCAATCATCGGGCGGGGGCTAAGTGATGTGCTAGTAACCTCTCCTTAGCCCCCAATGGCCCCTCTACGTGGCACAAAGTCACATGGGCAGAAGAACAACAGGGGACATCATGAAAGGATGTGGGATGTGTTATGTTGGCGTGTCATATTATATTGTGTTTTAAGTCACTAATGTTTATGCATGCAACACTATTATCATTTACGTGTGTTTTGAAATACTACTGATGAAAAAGCGTAATCAGCTTCTTATATGCATCTATCCGTATGCCGAGTGTCAAATGTGCCGGGATCACTGGAGAAGTCTTATAATGACTACTGAATGATTGAATGTTACTCATTTATGCATCTTAATGACAACTGCTGATTTATGGTTAAAGGGAATAATGATTCAGGCTTATTGGTCGTGTGGGAACGAGTGGTAGACATTACTGAATGTGTTATAAACATAGAGTTAGTTGATACTTAATGTTTGCACACTTGAAGCTCTCTGCAGGTACAGTGGCTGGGTAGGTAAGGTGATGAGATCTCGAGAGTGACTGAGGACAGAGTGACTGAGGTTCCAATCTGGCTCATGGTACAGATCCCAATAATGCCCTACTGAAGAATCAAGAGAAGACAGACCAGCAACACAAAAGCCGCACCAGAGTCAGAGGTGTTGGGCAACGGGAAAGCTGCTACCCAAAAAACAGGGGGCCGCCGGTGCCCAGACAAGAAGGCCAGTTAGCCAAAGACGGGTAAGGTCTCACTGGGTGGGACAACCTAAGGCAGGCACGGTCGTGCTGCTGGTCACCGGGCGTGAAACGGAAACAACGGAGATTGCGTGTAACCAGGGGAATACCTGGTGAGTAGGGTTGGGATCCAGGTAGGTATGAAATTGACTGGCAAATGTGAGAGAACGGGTGAGGTGGGCGATAGCAAGACTGAGAAGAACTACATGCAGTGGTACCTGCACAGAGCTTGGAGTACTTATTACATTCCTTAACGAGTATATAATTCAAATGCAATTGTTTACTAGCACCATGATAGTAGTGAAACACTGAAAACGAATCATACGAGTATATAATCCTTGTGCTGATTTATGTACGTATATAAGGCATGTATGCTTAGCTGTCTGAACAAGTTGAGTGTGTTGTGACTTGAGTCACAAAAGGGGGGAATGTGGGAGATAATTTTGTAAATGAGGATATATGTATGCGGTGTGTGATTGATGTAGTGTGAAATAATCGGGGGACAGCAGGAGTGAGTTCTCAGGTAAGGTTTATTCGTTAGGTCGTTTGAGCTTAAGAACAATATAAGGTTTAACACGGCATGTTGGCCTGTCACGGGCCTTGCACACAGGCTGCAAGGGCTTTGAAGAACAAATAGTTGTATGAATGATGTCAGTCTGGCAGGCCTTCTCTGCGGTACCAGGCTTTCCAAACTTGGACCAATCAATGGCAGAGATGCACCCTAGATTATTATGGTCAATCTTCGCTCCGCTGGTACCTAGAGCGGCAGTGATCTCATCATGAAGTAAACGCAGCTGGCGTGCTGGATGGCAATGGTGGTACCAGGCGAAATATCTAGAGTACATATGTAGAAGACAGTGGATAAATCAGAAAAGCCGTGAAGTGTAGAGTGTAATAAAAGAAAGGGTGTTGGCCCCTGAAGGACTGAGAACTTACCCATGCTGTCTCCTGAAGAAGAATGAGGTGTTGGCAAGAGTGAGGCCGAAGACAATCCCACTGGTGGGGGCGGAAACGCCCAATTTGTTAATATAATGATGTAGGGAAGTTTTAATTATAATGGTATTTGAAAAGTTGTAAATTCAAAGATAATGGTGTAAAAAAGAGTCTAAAAGGTCTAAAAAAGAAAGATGGGTGGGATTGTCTAGGCAAAGAACCAGTGACGTGTTGCATTGGGAAGATAAGGGAAATGTATATAAAGGCTGTAGTTGGAGTTCCCCGAAGAGAGGTTGTTGGGACATTCATGCACGAGCATCTCAATTCTTGTGTCAGCGCTGATTACAAAATAAAATCTCTTATCTGCATTCATCTAGTCTGCTTGATTGGCTTATTTAGTTTTGAGGCCTTACTAACTATGAGTCTCACTTAGACTGAGCTGTCGGGTCAGTGTGGAGCTGGAGTCAGATTTTAGTAGTGAGTACACTAGAATTTTTATTCCACAGTAGCTACAACCTGTATTCTCTAATAAGTTAAAGTCATAAAGTTTCTTCCTCATGTCATCTCAAAGGTTTCCTCCATGTAACTGTTTCCTTTCGGTTACTCATGATTGATTTAAATCTACAATTGCAAAGTATTTCATTAAATTAAAGTTTCTGACTCTGTTCACGTTCATTACATTAAAGTATCTATAATTATGTTATGAACCTGTTTACCCAAATAAGTAGCTAAAAAAATTTAACAACCATGAAACCAGGACAACAGAGAAACTAGTTTCACCAAGAAAAGATAACATGGGACATGCCAAAGAAATGAACAAGTGGGCCAGAAATAAAACCAGATTAGTGACCAAAAAACACATTTCCTCTTGAATCCGTTCATTTATCAGCATCTACATACTATATTCTGATTGTACACATGGATATATCGCCAACATACTGCATAATCTATTGAAAGACATACTGCAAAGAAATATACATTTTTAAGTGCTTATATATTTTTTTCACATTTTGTACTGTTACAACCTGGACCTGAAATGAACTTAACTGGGATTACACAGTATATCATGATTATATATATAATACTGTATATTAAATCATGTTTGTTGACTTATTTTGCCACCTATTGGGATAATAGAGATAAGATTGTGTTTTTCCCCCTGAATGTTTTCATTCAATTACTTTCAGAAATGATCATGATTTATAACAAAATTAATTTTTGTGGGCCATATTAGCCAATATCAAGCTATGAACATGGACTTCGAGCAGTGACAGACTGTAAAATTACATCCAAATTCTAACAGCAACATACTGTTTTTCCAAACAGTACGATACAGTAACATACTTGTAAAATCTTAAGCAGGTTACCATAGAATTTAACAGTAATATACAGTATTTTCTTTTTGTGGTATAGACCAGTCAAACACATGCACTGTAAAAAGTAATTGTTGAATCTACTCAAGAAAAAACTTGTAAATTTAACTGACTTTAGAAAATTTGTTGATTTAAATTGATTAGACTGTGTAGTGTGAACTAAACTTAAGAGTACTTAAGAGTATTTATTTATTTATTTATAGGTTCTGGGTCTTTTTCCGCTTTGTGCTATAAAATAACCTGGAAACCAGTAAGATTTAAGCTTATTGCCAATCAGCTGCTGCTACATCACAATCCACCATATTTGTATGAACAGAGCTTGATATATTTACTGGCCTTTGGTTAAGTTTCAGCATAGGATGAAACAATTACTATTACAATTATTATTACTATCACAATTAGAATTACTCTTCTAATTTCTTAAACACGCTTTTGTCTCATGCATGCGCAATGTGACAGAACACAGGTGTTTGGAGAAGACATTGACGAAGAAGAACTCAAAGAACAGCACGTTTTAGGGATGTAGTAGAATGACTAGGTATGCTCACAATGATCTGTTTATAAACATCAGTGTCTCTTACAACTTAAATACAATTTTATTTGCTAGTTGTGTGGAAAGAGGAAAAGACATAAAAAGGCACACTGAAGTAGTTTTATGTCAAATGCGACCAGTGCTACGTTGCAAAAATCGACTTTTACTGAACACTTGTTTTATTACATTTCTAAGCTATTTGAATCGGTTGTAAGTTCATGGTTTATCATTAATGATATGTAAAAACCTGTGCGGCCTTTATGAACATTCTTTCTAGAACGTTTGATCCGCACGTGTGGTTCACATGGAAATGAACAACATGATGCCTGAATTAAGATAGCTTAATTAACAAGCATGTACCATATTTTGTGTTTTTTATTTAGTGTATGCTTATTTTGGGGACTTAAATTCATGCAGTGGAAGTGTAGGTTTTGCTTGTTTTCGTGTGAAAAGTGGGCTCAGCTGTTGAAACACTACAGGATAAAACATGGAAGCTACACTAGAAGTACTCCAATTCCATGTCTCTACACAGATTGTCTGTGCTCATTCAAATCATTTAATGCAATAAGTGTACACTTAACAAAACATCATTCACATCAGGCACATGGTAGCCTATCCAGTCCATGTGATAACATCCCTTTGATATTTCACTGCCCACTTTGCAGTTTTGAGGCACCCTGCACAGAGTCTATTTTTTTTCTCATTTGCGGCAGCATCTCAAAAATCATAGAACTGTGCAATTTTGAGAGCAATATCTACTCTACATTTAATTCCCATAAATGTAGAGAGCATGGAGCATTTGATCAGAGGCAGTTAAAATCTGACGTTCTCTTGTATGTTGCTACACACAGTGTAGATAATGTGCAACAAGAATAGCCCTTGAGCGCTGATCCTGTAGATGAACTTTTGGAGATAAATGATATAGAGATTGAAAACTTTGATGAATTGCGTCCTCAGTTGGAGCCTCACTCTTTCTCAAATTATAGCCTCACTCTCTCAAAATGCAGGTGATTTTGCATGTTTCTGACTTGGCTGCACAGGAAATAATTCAACATATAAATCAAATTTTACTTCTTTCATCTTGACAATGACCAAAGATGGTGAGCCTCTTTCCACAATAAGCAGAGGAGCATCATATTTTCAGAGTGAATTTCTGATTGCCATGCCAGTTGAATACAAGCTTGATTCAGAGTCAGTCTCTTATGTGCCAAGTTCTGCAAATGTTGCAGAATATGCTAAACTGGGCTGACATTCTATATAGGGTTCTTTGCAATGATCGATTAGTTAATGAATTTAAGACTTACAGAGATGGCACTCAAGATTCAAGATTCAAGAAGCTTTATTGTCATTTCAACCACATATAGCTGACGCAGTACATAGTGAAATGAAATAACGCTTTCACCAGGACCTGGTGCTACAGAAACATACAACATAAAGATCAAACACAAAAAAAACACAGAGCTAGGACAGAAGTTTGTCTTAGCCACATAAAGTGCACAGTGTGCAGCTAGGTGCAAACAGATCGAAGACAAGACAGTGCAAAAATAATAAATACAAACAAAAGGCAACACAAAAACACAGGACACTTAGTGCCGAAAAGAAAGAAAAGAACATGTGTAATGGAATATAAGTGAAATAAAATAAGATAAAAAGAAATGATGTAAAAAATATTGTGCAAAATAAATTCAACAGCAGCAGTTGAGGTAGTGCAAATAGAAATAAACATAAGTATAACTATAGCAGCGTATGACAGGTAGTGGTAGTGCCACAAGTAATGAACAATTTAAATTATGTGTGTGTGTGTGTGTGTGTGAGTGTATCCATCCAGGTGAGAGAGAGAGAGTGTGTGTGTGTGTGTATGTGTGTGAGAGAGACAGAGAGTTTTGTACAGTTCAGTCTTGAGTGTGTGTGTGTGTTTATGTGTGTGTGTGAGAGAGAGTTGTTCTACAGTTCAGTCCTGGGTGTTGAGGAGGCTGATGGCTTGAGGAAAGAAACTGTTCAACAGTCTGGTTGTGAGGGCCCGAATGCTCCGGTACCTCTTTCCAGATGGCAGGAGGGTGAAGAGTGTGTGTGAGGGGTGTGTGGGGTCATCCACAATGCAGTTAGCTTTGCAGATGCAGCGTGTGGTGTAAATGTCCGTGATAGAGGGGAGAGAGATTCCGATGATCTTCTCAGCTGTCCTTACTATCCGCTGAAGGGTCTTGCGATCCGAGACGGTGCAGTTCCCAAACCAGGCAGTGATGCAGCTGCTCAGGACGCTCTCGATGGTCCCTCTGTAGAACACAGTCAGGATGAGGGGAGGGAGATGGGCTTTCCTCAGCCTCCTCAGGAAGTAGAGGCGCTGCTGGGCTTTCTTGGTGATGGAGCTGGTGTTGAGTGACCAGGTGAAGTTCTCTGCCAGATGAACACCAAGGAATTTGGTGCTCTTGACGATCTCCACCGAGGATCCATCGATGAACAGCGAAGAATGGTCACTCTGTGCTCTCCTGAAGTCAACCACCATCTCTTTAGTCTTGTCAACGTTCAGGGAGAGGTTATTGGCTCTGCACCAGGCTGTTAGATGTTGCACCTCCTCTCTGTAAGCTGACTCATTGCTCTTCCTGATGAGACCCACCACAGTTGTGTCATCGGCGAACTTGATAGTGTGGTTGGATCTGTGCATTGCTGCACAGTCGTGAGTCAGCAGAGTGAACAGCAGTGGACTGAGCACACAGACCTGAGGAGCTCCAGTGCTCAGTGTGGTGGTGCTGGAGATTCTGTTCCTGATCCGGACAGACTGAGGTCTCCCAGTCAGGAAATCCAGGATCCAGTTGCAGAGAGAGGTGTTCAGGCCCAGCAGGCTCAGCTTCTCAATCAGCCACTGAGGGATGATTGTGTTGAATGCTGAACTGAAATCTATGAACAGCATTCGAACGTAGGAGTCTTTACAGTCCAGGTGTGTGAGGGCAAGATGGAGGGTTGTGGTGATGGTGTCATCCGTGGAGCGGTTAGGACGATACGCAAACTGCAAGGGGTCCAGTGAGGGTGGAAGCTGTGACTTGATGTGCCTCAGGACGAACCTCTCGAAGCATTTCATCACAATTGGTGTGAGTGCGACGGGTTGATAGTCATTGAGGCAGGAAACCGTAGACTTCTTAGGCACAGGGACGATGGTCATTGTCTTGAGGCACATTGGGATGATGGAGCTGCTCAGCAAGATGTTGAAGATGTCAGTGAAGACATATGCCAGCTGCTCCTCACACTCCCTCAGCACTCTGCCAGGAATGTTGTCTGGTCCAGCAGACTTCCGTGGGTTAACTCTGCATAGAGTTCTCTTCATATCAGCTGTGGTGAGACAGAGCACCTGGTCGTTTGGAGGAGGGATGGTCTTCCTCGCTGTTGTGTTTTTCTGTGCCTCAAACCGAGCGTAGAAGTCGTTCAGCGCATCTGGAAGGGAGTCGTTACTGTCACAGGCAGGTGGTGATGTTCTGTAGTTGGTGATCGCCTGGATGCCCTGCCACATGTGCCGGGAGTCTCCGCTGTTCTGGAAGTGGCCATGGATTCTCTCAGTATCAAGAAAATGACTTTTTCAACACTGAGACCTTCAGGATTGTCCTAGGTCTTTATTTTGATGAATTTGAGCTTGCCAATCCCCTTGGCACTTCTCAAAAGAAACATAAAATATTTGCTCTCTATTGGGTTCTAGCCAACCTTTCCTCAAAAGATCTTTCATCACTTCAGTCAATTCAGCTAGCATTTTTATGCAGAGCTAGTGCAATTTAACATCATGGTTACAAAGACATCTTGCACCCACTTGTTAGGGACCTTGAAACTCTTGAAAAGCATGGTGTATATATTGAACAGTTAGGAGACTGTTTGAAAGGAAGTTTGCTTTTTGTTTCATCTGATAATCTGGGTGCACATTCTTTTGCAGGACTACAGGAGAGTTTCAGTGTTGAGCACCCATGTCGGTTCTGCTTTGCAAAGAGGAGTGAAATCCAGGAGAAGGAGGTCTGGTCGGGAACATGGTGTGAAAGGTGGCTGTGTGTTAAGTGAAAGGTTGGAACATTTTCACACAGTTGGTGGTTTTCCACCTGACATAATGCACAACCTTATGGAGGGTGTCATCCCTATTGAAATGTCCTTGTGCATTAATGATTTGGTATCAAGGAAATTAATATCTCTTGAATCCCTGACTCAAGCTATCAAGCAGTTACCTTACAAATTCTCAGACAAAGTTTATCAGCCTCAGATCATCCCAGGCACATTTGCCTCATAAGGTACCACTGGGGGTAATGCCCATGAGAATTGGGCATTTATTAGACTTCTGCCCCTCATGGTGGCCCTTGATATCCTGTCCTGACAGCATCATCTGTGAGCATTGATGGAATCAAGTATAATCCAGATATGGTTGTATCTGTTGGTACTTTTCCAGGCCTGTCTGATTTCAGACAGTTTTTTCAAAATTCTTGTCATCAACAGTGCTGTTCTGTTTGTGTGTAAAGATCTGACATGTTGGTACATTCAGCACCTGCGTTCTTTTGAACTTTGCTGTCATGTGCTATCACTGACAATCACCAAACTCTCAGAACTCTTATAAACTTCGGGGAAGGACCTGTGTTACACTCAAACATTATATCATATGCTGAATGAATGATAATTCAGGCTTAAAGAGACTTGAAATTATTGAAAAATTATTTACTCTCATTCTTACTTGGAAGACAAAAAGGCTTATTTTTGAAATGATTTCTGATTGCTGATGTCTGACTACTATGTAAGAAGATAGCAAGCATTGCTTCTCAAACTTCAGGAGGACACAAAAGCATCATATAATTTCATTCAACTTCAAGTGTTTGAATAGTATCAATGGGTTTATTAAGAAACAAACTGAAATGTAATTCATTTTCTTTAAATGGTCATATCCTGCATGCACTCCTGAGAGAGCAGCAGTTAAATGCTATTCTATGTGAAGGGTTGATCCAGTGAAATGGATTATATATTGAAGTTGATTTCTCAGCAAACCAATTTATTTGCCTTAAATGCTTGGACTGTATGGCAGATGTCACATTAAATTATTAATTATTTTGTGTACTTTTTAAAGTACATTTAAACAAGGATGAGTGAAACTTTTCAAATCATTTTTTTCAAAGGATGGGTTTAGAATTATGCAATTGGACAACTGTTTTTCGGTTGAAGCTATTACTTTAATTTAAGAAAACCAACCCAATTCTTTAACCTTTGTAGAGAGAATAAATATGGAGACAAGGACTGTACTCTGAGTTATAGTTTGTGAAAATGACATCAGAAAAATCATACTTCCTGCGAAACCACAGACAGTTGACTCCCTGATGGAGCAACTTGAAGAAAAGCTTCAGTATGAAGATCCAGAATTCAGCAATTCCCTTGTGAATCTTACCTACATTGCTGACTTGCCAGATAAGCCCACATGGAACTGTGATGACAACAACCCCTAACACAGCTGACACTGAAGTCCTGTCTGTGGCTTCTGATGATCATTCATCTCATAGTCTATGGACTGCATGGCCAGAATATTTTGAGATCCCTACTTTTCCTGTTGACGTTGAATACAGATTACATCAGGGAAATCTACAATACATGCGAGATAAAACATATCTACAAGTGTCAGGAGAGCTCATCTAAGGGGCGGAATAGGTGGTATGATAGCCTCAGATGGAAAATGGGTAACTACCACTCAAAACTGCATCAAGCTGGATGTTTGGAGAGATCCATAAATGGTTGGAAAAGAAGGGGACAGCAGCCTCAGAGAAACATCACAAGAGGTTTGAAATCAACTTTCTACCGAACTTCCCTGATGGTGAAGATGAAGCCAGCATGGAGTCTAAAAGGAAGGAGATGGTGGAAGACATGAAGAAACGTCATGTTAATTCTGCACTAGCCCAGAACATGAATTCTACATTTGCCTTGTGTAGAAAGGAACTGATAGAGAAGGAACCTGCAGTGAAGAATACAGTGGAAAGGTGGCCAGCCCTTTTCACACAGAGTCAGGTGAATAAATATTCTTGGTTTTATGGATCAGTAAAGAAATAGTTCACCCAAAATTAAAACTGTCATTTACTCAGATAGTTTCAAACCTGTATAAATGTTTTAGTTCTGCTGAACACAAAAGAACGTATTTGTAAGAATTTCAGTAACCAAACAGATCTCATCCCCCATTTACTTCCATAGTATTTATTTTTCCTATTATGGTAGTAAATGGGGGATGAGATCTGTTTGGTTACTGACATTCTCACAAACATCTTCCTTTGCGTTCGGCTGGACAAAGACATTTATACAGGTTTGGAAAAACCAGAGGGCAAGTGAATGATGACAGAATTTTATCCAAACTTAAGAAGATTTTGCACCAGATTAAAAATGATGTAAGCTCCTCACACACATCACAATTTTTTTTTATATTAAAACAACTGTTGCTTTTGCTGTTGTTCTTTGCTTTGTGTTGTGTTAGTGCCATGAGCGCTATTAAATAATAATTTTCATAACTTTGCAGAAATCCAACATCAACGTGAGACGAACAGCCGTTCTCTATGGATTACCATTCCTTCTTGGAGAGGACCCCACCGATTTTTACAAGACCTGTTTTGTAAGTAGTTTCGGCAGGCAAACTGCTCTTTAAACAGTTTTGAGATCTAAACAGTACGGAAACTGAAACACAGAAGGGGTAGAGCAGGGGTAGGTCCTAGAGAGCCGCAATCCTGCAGAGTTCAGCTCCAACCCTAATCAAACACATCTGAACAAGCTAATCAAGGTTTTCAGGATTACTAAGGCTACAGGCAAGCAAATCTTTTTTTCAGGGTTGGAGCTGAAATCTGCAGGACTGCTCTCTAGGACCGAACTTGCCTACACCTGGGGTAGAGAAAAGAAAGTAAAGATAAATTAAGAAAAAAAGACAGTAAGAAGACATTTTATAATACATAAAGAAAAGAAAGAAAAACAATAGTAAGAAGGACAATAAACAGGAGGTTGGAAATTTAGACAGGTAGGAAGAATAAAGGACAGATGCAACAGAGATGAAGTCAGTAAAAGAGGTAAGAAAGTACAGTAAAATAAATATAAAATACAGAAAGGAGATTAGATTGAAAGAAAGAAAAATTTTTAAAAAATTCAGTCAATTCTCCTCCATAATTATGTATTTTGATAACTTTTCAAATATCAAATTGTGAGTTTTAGAATAGGTTTTAATTTATATAGCTGGCCTTCCGTTTGATTTATTGTCTTTTCATGCAGTGGTTTGAATGTCTGTATTCGTTCCTGCATCCACTGCTGTGTCCTGATTGAAAAGGCCTGTACATTTAGACATATTGTAGTGTTATTAATTTTGTTTCACATTTTACTGTGAGTATATGCTCTTAAAAGATGTTTTGTGTCTTACTTTGACCTTATTTTTGCTATATGCCCTGTTTTTAGGACTGTGATGACAATGAAGAAATGTCCGAAATTGCAATTGGAATTTTGATTGGTGATTCCCGAGCACTCTGCAACTGCAACACTACCCTACTCCCTGCATCTTGATGCCAAAACAACAGCTATTATTTTGGAAGGTACCATGGTTGTGGATGATGTGGAAAATCTTCCACAAGCAATGTGTCTGCTCTTTGGACTGATTTATGATCTAAACTTAGAGTATCCTGCAGCTCTGAAGAGCACATTTGATTTCATACAGAGAGTGATTTTGTCTCTTGGCCACAAGTCACTCAAACCTAAAATCCAATCACTAAAAAATCGACTGATGCAGTAATAGTAAAATCATTGCTATGCACTGGCCTGCACAGAGTCCCAGAAGAGTTGAAGCTGTTATAGCTGCAAAGGGTGGACCGACGTCATATTGAACCCTATGGATTAGGAATGGGATGTCACTTAAGTTCATATGCGAGTCAAGGCAGATGAGCGAATACTTTTGGCAATATAGTGTACCTTTGTTTTTTTTATTTTTAACAGTAATTTAATAACAAACATTTATTTGGCAATAACCTTTTTGGAAAGACAACCGTCTACCGTTTGTGTGCATATGTTTTTCTGGGTTGCTACAATATAATTTCATTTACAAAAACACTTTTAAAGAGAAAAAAGTGATTGGCATCATCGACAATGCCGTCAACCCCAGAGGGTTAAATCGCTCAACCTGTCCGTCTGACTGAGGTCAGAAAGGTGTTGTGCGGGTTTTGTCAATGTCTAGCAACTCACACATGCTCTGGAAGACCTCCGATTCAAAATTGGTGCCTTGGTCACTATGGAGTGTAAGTGGTGCCCCATAACGGCAGACCCATGTACATGTGCGACACCAAAGTAAAACATCTTCTCGCATTTGGTACCAACAATATCTGGTCTGCAACCGAGACAGTGTTCGCTCCACACCGAAATGTCCACCCACTGGCTTCTTGTGCATCTGGCGCATTACATCTTCCCAGAAAACTCGCGGCAGGATTATCTGGGGACAAAACTCAGGGCCCTCATTCAGGTACAGTCTTTGCCAGTAGGCTTCAGTAGGCTTTTGTTGCTGGGCCATAGGGGGACTCATTCTCCCAGGAAGGTCATTCATTGCCTTCCTCCATCCACCTCTTGATGGTAGCAATTTCCGGATCGGCTGTCTAAGCAGAACGCAGTTTGTCGGTAGTCCACCCAGAGAATGGAAGGGTACTGGCAGTAATGGCAGGTTGTACTACCCCCACTGGACAAGACTCCGGGGTAATGGCTGCTGGTTCATCATGTATAGGTTTGCCATCAAGGTCACACTGGACCGCTTGGTGACAGAGCTGAGGGCTACTCAAGGTGGGATTCTTAAGGTTACATGGGCAAGTTGAATGGCATGGCCTCTGGGAAAGCACATCAGTGTTTTCGTGACAGTGCCCCGGGCAATGAACAACTTTGAAGTCATACTACCCAAGCTTCTCGAGCCATCTGGCCAAATGTCCCTCTGGTTCTCTCATCCTCAGGAGCCACTGTAAGCTACTATGGCCTGTGCGTACAGTGAAGGATCTGCCCAGCAGGTACTGATGAAAATGTGCTGTGAACTCCACCACAGCTAAAAGTTCTCTACACGTGGTGCAGTAATTCTGTTCAGCTGGCGTCAGACTCCGACTCCCATATGCTAGTACATGTTCTTCCCCTTGCTGTAATTGAGAAAGCACAGCTCTGATTCCGAAATTGCTAGCATCTGTGTCCAGAACAAGATCACCACTGTCCATAGGGTAGCCAAGGATGGGGGTGGTAGTGAGCAGCTTCTTTCTTACTCATCAAATGCCTGTTGGCTCTCAGGGGTCCAGTGAAATTGGGCATGTTTCCTCAACAGGTTGTGAAGGGGCTTTGCAACTGCAGCAAAATCTTTGACAAACCGCCTGTAGTAGGATGCGAGACCCACAAACTGTCGAACTTCGTGAACAATCACGGGCTGTGGCCATTCTCAAATTTTCTGCACTTTCTCTGGGTCGGCGGCTATACCATGCTCTGAGACGACGTGGCCAAGGTAGACCACCTGGCAGCAGAAGAGACAACATTTGGCGGGTTTCAGCTTCAGGTTCGCTTGCCGCAGCCTTTTGAACACCTGTGCCAGCCACTGGAGCATTTCCTTTACATTCCTGCCCAGGACGATGATGTTGTCTAGGTATACCAGGCAGATTTCCCACTGCCTTCCAGCCAAGACACGGTCCATTAATCGCTGGAACGTCGCCGGAGCATTGCAAAGGCCAAACGGCATGATGTTCCACTCAAACAGTTCCTTCCTGCTGTAGAACGCAGCTGCCTGTCTCACCTGTGGGGTCAACTCCACTTGCCAGTACCCGGAAGCAAGGTCCAATGTGCTAAACCATTTTGCCGTGGACCGTGTGTCTAGTGTGTCTTGGATTCTTGGGATCAGATAGGCGTTGTCGGAAAAAAAATATATATATATATATACCCAGCTTTGAATTATATACCTAGCTTTAAAAGTAGCTTAAGTAATAATGCACTCAATGCTCTAAGCTCTGACTTAGCAATATTCTGCCTAAGAGTAGTGTGTATCTATCAAGAATTATTTAGCCATTGATTAAGTAGTTAACTTTGATTAATAATAGCTATAATAATCAGATATAGCCTCATAGTCTTTATAATAATCATGCAGAATTATTAATGGCAGCATGCTAGTGTAATAACCACACTGGGACTGAAGAAACAGAAAAGAGGAGAGATTTATTGAAACATTAGGAGTTACAACTCAGTCAGCCAGCCTATCCAATGGGATCAGTGGGACCGGGGGGTCAGTTGTAGAAGACGGAATCTCGGGATCCTGAGGAGAAGTTGGAGAGTAATCAGTGGGAGAAGTTGGGGGCGAATAGTCAGGAGAAGACTGAGGAATATCATGAACACTGTAAGGCATAGGCACAAATTCAGGAGAAAGTTGGGGAATGTCAGGAGAATTAGGAGATGAGGAAGTGTCAGAGGAAGAAGTCTCAACAGGGAAATCCTCAGTCTGGACGCCTTGAGAGGTGGTGCGTGTCCAATGCCAGTAGAAGGTCTGAGTAGACTGATCACAGGTTGTGGGGTGAAATTGGGTGCTCTGATCAAGACAGACGGACGATATGGTGAGCGAGGTAAGGAGACTCAGGAATAGAGGATTCAGATAGGTGCTCCAGGAAACCAGTAAGTTCAATGGCCAGACAGGATAGCTGATACTGGCGATAGCGTCGCAGAGCGCCCCTGACTGAGAGCTGACTGAGCTAGGAAAAATAATGGGAAATGGGAAGAGATGAGTGAAGATGAGTGAAGTGCATATTGCGTGACTATGTAGTCAGCAAAAGAGAGCGTGTACTAAGGCAAAAGGAACACAGTGTGGGAAGTAGGCCAGGTCACTGTGACATGACAGTGATAGGCGGGTAGAGGAGACAATAGCATTGGAATACTAGCAACCAACAGTGATGAAAAGAGAAAAGGATATGAGGCAGCTTAATGGCACAGCTTATTTTAAAATTAGTAAATAAAACTTAGATCAAGTAGGTAGAGGGAAAAGTCATCAGGACATAGAGGAAGAGAGCAAGGTACTTACACATTGTTGTGGAGGGCAACGCGCGAGGTCAGGATGAGCCGAGGAAGCACCTTTAAGAGGTGACGGTCAAATGAAGTCAATAAGGAAGTGGCGCCTATAAGTAAGCGCCAATTTTTTCTAAAAAATTGTTGACTTAGCCTAAAAATAAGGGGAACTGGAGAGGAGGAAAATTAACGTCATCAAGGGGAGGATGGTATCAATTTAGGGGCGGTATCGGGACAAATGCGAAAATTATGGGGACTGGGAAACGTATGTAAACTAAGGAAGGAGGGACTAAAGTAGCCATACACTGAAAATAATGGGAAATTGCTGGAAATATTTAAATTAGAGAAAAGGAGGCGCCCCGGGGCGCCTGGGGTATAAGTAGAGGGGACCTTTTCGGGGTTGGAGAGACCAGCTGCTCTCTTCAGATATGCATGTTGTTGACTGCATGGCTGAATAAAGAAACCCGCTTCTTCTCATCTGTTGACTGAGATCTCTTTTATTTCGGCTAAGTTTTATAGATTGTGGAGGTCATTGGGAAAGCTAAGAGAAATAGATACAAATAAAAATTCCACCCTGTGATATGTCCACTCGGAGGGGGCTCTGAGTTCCGACAGCGTCTTTTACAGTGCGCTCGTTTAGTGCCCTGTAGTCTACACATAGTCGGTATGTTTGATCTTTCTTTCGTACCATTACAATGGGTGAAGCCCAGCAGCTATTACTTTGGGAGGCTAAACCAGCATCTAGACTCTGTTGGATCTGCTCATCTTCACATTCCGGTTTTTCAAATGCCATTTGACGCAGTTGCTGTTTCACAGGCGAACCAGGCTGGATTTTAATGTCATGTTGGTACATGCCATCTTCAGTGTATAGTGCAATGAAAAGACTACTGAGGGCTCAGTAACAATGAGGAAATCTCCAGAACTAAGGACTGAGTTTTAGGCTTTGCAGGATATAAGAATTAGACTCACATGCTTTGTCACTTCTGTTGTGATGGAGTATATCTGTGTAATTTAACACTGCATTGTTTTGTCTCTTCATTTTATATGCCATGTATACTTTCATTTGTTTGTATTAAAGCTTTACACAGGAAACCTGCTCTCCACATAACATTATCTCTACAGATGGTATAACCACTACAGACCAGTCACTAGAACTGCCTTATTTATCAGTGCATCATTTGTTTTCTGCTCTTGTGCACAGTGTTCAGTGGGAGAAAGTTCAATTCAATTCAGTTTTCTTTATTTAATCCCCTGATATGACAGAAAGTATATCATGTGAATTGATAGATTTTTTAAATCCAATACAGTTTAAATGTTGAGATTTATGGCTGTTTTCAACAATTGTTTCCTTTTTGTTTTTACTTTTTGGTTTATTAAAAAATAACTAAAGTTACTAATGAATAAATTATTGCTTTTCATTTAGTAATGTTATTGTTTTTATATAAAAAATACAAAAACAATAATATGCACAAAAACAAACTGTGCAGCATTTCAGATAGAAATACATTGGGAATTATAAATCCATCACACACTACCCAGTGCTGTAAATGAAATGTAAATATTAGATCTAATATAAAACAATGTGTGGATGTCTAGAAAAAAATGAACCATGTCAAGTGTATATACATGTATACATATGAATATATAAAGGGATGTAATTTCTTTACAGTTTATATGATTTATTGTAACAAATGTTTATTTATCTATTCAGACAGTCATTATGCATGTAAACACAACTGCATGTTACTTTGCTGCATGTGAGCCAAGGCAATGTCCTTTTACAAAACACTGAGTCATGATTGAGTATGATTGTATAAACAGATGAAATGGATGAAAAAGAAAACTCTCAGTGGAATTTGCTTTCCGTTTGTTTTATGATCATATTTGACCTGATTATAATACTAGTACTCGTGCTTTATTGACAACATATTTTCATCAGCCAACATTTTTTAGGCTGCAGTTGGAGGACACTAAGCAGCTTCTTATATTGTTTATGGGGTAGAGAGGGTTTGTATGTACTTATACATGATTATACATACATAGCTATAACTGATGTTAGTAGGTCATTTATATTATTCATTACTTTATTTTAATATTAAATTAAATGTTTCTTTGCAACAGTGAATGTAGATATAAATCTGTCATTTATATAAGAGAGCTCTGAACTGACAAAACAATGTTACTTATCCACCCTGTTATAACAGCTGTTATTAATATCAATAAGTCCATATTAACATGACATACTAATTTCCATTTGAATGTTTTTAAGTGATTCATATTGTATTTGTATATTCATGTGTAAACAAGATACAGACCAATACATCTGAAATGTATTTATGTGTTTAAACAGTTTAATAAGAGAAGCTCTGAGGAAGCATACTACAGAATATATGAGCACTTGTGTGGAAATGAATTGTGTGTAATAGAGAAAATGTATTCAGTCATGGCTGTTGTGTACATTCACATTGTATTATCTGACTGCAAATGAGTGAGAAAAGAACAAAAATAACTGTGATTATTCAGCTATAGTGGAATAATGTTGTATTGTGTTGGTGACTCAGTTCACCAGTGTTGTGATGATCTGTATAAAGTTATGCTCCAACAGCATCACTTCCTGGGTGTGTCCTTCTAGAGACGTGTAAAGTTCAGCACATACAGCACTATTATACAGAATCCTCACAGAGCTGTGTTCAGAAATGGCTCAACTATACAACTTACTGTACATAGTGAGATACATACCACTGATTCTCACTCTAGTTACAGGTAATTTTCCATCAATTCATCAATTTACTATTGGAATTACCTAAATTCATGATCTATAGAATTAATGTAATTTAATGTCTTACATTATTTTTGGGGTATGTTGGGTATTACACAAAAATATTTTTAGAATGTTTTGATATCTGTATTATATCTTTATCAATATTCTCCTGTATAACAGGCAGTTTCGCAGATAAAATTTGGCCGAAAGATGAAGATGCCAATATTGTCATGAAGGAAACAAACACTGTTACTCTGAACTGTTCATATCAATCAAGCAGTGATGACATTCGGCTTTACTGGTACAGACAATATCCTAACAGCGCACCACAGTTTTTACTGTATATAGGAGCAAGGTCAAGAGATTATGATGATTACAACCCCTCTGGCTCTCGATTCAATGCAGAAACATCCCCAGACTCTACTGAACTCACTATCAAAGATCTGCAGATCTCAGATTCTGCACTCTATCACTGTGCTCTTCTAGTAGTAGCACAGTGATACAGAGTCAATGAGAGACTGTACAAAAAACTATGAAATAATTCATTTGAAGTTTAACGTTTAATATCAAAGATACTTCCTTTAGCAACTTATCAGTTAACCACAGACACAAAAGACATTTGTGGAAACATATGCAGCTGAAGAAAGAGAAAATAATAAAGAGGCACTGGGTCACGTGTTGCTGGTGTGTACTGTTTTATATTCATTGTACTTTGCTGGCCAGTTTTTCCACATGATTCATTTAAATTATATATAAATTATATTCATTTACATGTATAAAAACAAACTAAGATTTGTTGTCAACAATTCACAACATTCAGAAGTGTCTAAATCAAGAGGTGTAGTATAATCTAGTGAAGAAAAATATTTTCTAAGTTAAAATAACATTGTCAGTGGCTCAGTGTGATGCAGTAATTACAACTAAAACATTACATCTAATAAACCCTGGCATCACTCTGCCCCCTGGTGAGACATATTCTGATCAACAGTGTCAGCTGCAGGAAGTGTGGAGCTCCACAGGCTATGACAGTAAACTCCTTCAGCTTTATCTTTCAGCAGATTACCATCTCTATCATGCTGATCTTTAATCTTTTACTGTTAATACTTCTTTTAGGTATGTTCATCTTAATATTAGTTCTTATGACCAAGTTGGGACATGAAGTGTGAGAAATAGCACAGGTTTATATATATAGGAGGTAGAACAGAACATGTATGTGATGCCCCAGAGTTAACAGGAATGAGTCACAACACAGCAGTGAGTTAAGGTGATATATTGTGATGTAGTGATATGTACAGCACAGTGAACTGGGAAGACTTCAGGGTGGACCAAGACCAAAAATAACAAAACAGAAACAAACTATGATTAGCTATCTGACCTAAACAAAAAAGAAAAAAGAAAGAAATGAACATCTCCAACAAAAATGGCAGTCATAGCCCTCGTGCCAGTGAATACATACAATGTCTCAATATTTACATGTACAAAGAAAGATTATATACACAAGGCAGCAACGATTAACAAGAAGCAGATCAAACTTGTAGTCAAGGCAGGCAAAGGTCAAAATCAGAACAGTAAAACACAACACTGAATCTCTACACACACGCAAGCACAACACACCAAGTGAGCATTGAAGTTGGGGTTACTGGCTTCCATCCCAGCCTTGGCAGAAGTGTTAACTGCTGGAGCTGAAGCAGTAAGGAGGGCTAGAGTACAGAGGGGACCAACCTGAAGGACTAAACACATATAAGACAGAATATACAACACAACCTCACAGGATGTAACACTTCATATTAGTTCCAAGATGTTTTCATATTTCATTTACTTCATTTCTCTTTTTAGCACAGGGAGCACATCAATTCAAATGACTGAGCATCTTATATGCATTTTGGTGAGAGGCTTCATGTGGATTAGAGCTGACCTATTGACCTATTTAGAAGATGGGACATTTAACCAACAGAACATAATTCCCAGGCTGTGACACGGATATGTTAATATGACGAATTACAATTTGCATTAATATGTGTATCATTACATAAATAAAGTCCACAAAGGATTCATTCATTAATCTTCAGTAAACACCTGACCAGGATCAAGGTGATGGTGATAGGGTCACTGTCACTATATTTAGTAAAAATCAGCCTTAAAAGATGTAAACAACATTCAATAAATTCTATTTGTCATTGCTTGTTTCGATCAATATGATACCAGAACTGACATGTGACAGAGCTGACATGACTATGAGTAAGTAAAAGTGGGTGGAGCTAGATGTGGTAAGATACAGTTTAGAAAGTTTCACAGAGATCCTGCCATTTATACCTACTGCAAGAGAGACACAACAGTCATGTTACTCTTCTTTATTTTCATAGTTGTTAAAAACATTGGTAAGTCATTTATATTCTACACAAACTTTAGGTGAATGCTGGAAATTTGACCTGATACCTAAACATAATTCAGCTTAAAGAAATTAACACCCTTAAGTAATGAAAGTAGAAATTTTTATGTTGTTGTAATGTTTTACAGCAGGTGCTGTTGACAGCAGCATTACACCAGACCAAACCATCATATCTTCAAGTGAAGGCAGCAACATCACACTGACCTGCACATATGATGACTCAGCTTTATCTCTCCACTGGTATCGACAAAAACCTCAATCAGAACCAGAGTTTCTGCTGCTGACTTCTAAATACTCAGATGGTGTCACTAAAGCTGCACACGACCCACGACTATCCACCAAAGTTCTTTAAACGGAGAACAAAGTAGATCTGGAGATCTTTCCTGCTGCAGTATCAGACTCTGCACTGTACTACTGCACCATGGAGCCCACAGTGACACAAAACTCAAACAGACTGTACAAAAAGTCAAGCTGCATGTTTTTTCTCAGCAGGGGGAGATGTTTACCTGTTTCATTCAAATACACTTTTCTGTCTTAGTTCTGAGACTTTGATGTTAATTTGCTTTGAATATCAAAAATAATTCAAAAATAAATGTTAATCTTTAATCAAAAAGAATGATTTCTGCTGAAATGATTTCTGTGATCAGACAAGAGCTGACAGCAAGCTCAATAAATCACAAGGCCGTGTTAAACAGAAAAGACTCCTCGAATAATAAAAATGTCCTCTAGTTTGATTTCCCAGTGTGCTTTTGACATTGACTGAAATACTTCAGCACTTAATTGCTGTGGGTATTGGGAATGTGTCTATTTCCCTTTGAGACACTGCATCTGTGGAACCCTGCATCTGTGCACCTGGAAAAAGTCTCTTTAGGAATTTCTAAGTGAGATTTTTGTTTTTACCCCATGAAACAGATGCTACAATGCTACTCTGTGAACAGCAAAGTGTTGTTGATTAATTTCTGTGGACGATTCGGCAAGCCTCAGGCTGTACCTGGATCCGTCAGGTAAACTAATGTTTTCATAGTGGCTTTATTAAGCAGATGGCTATATTAATTATATTAAAAAACAAATGAGTCAAATCACAAAGTAAAATAGACAATGAAAGAAAAGAGGCTGGTTATTTAATCACCTCAGTGAAATACCCTCCAAACTGTCTTATTTATGGCAGGTATATATTTAGCTATTTATAATAGCTATATATATAATAGCTATATATATAATATATATAGTTATTTATAATAGCTATATTTATATTTATTTATAATAGCTATAAATATATGTCCAATTTATAATAGGTTGATTGTTTTTATTATTAAAAATGACATGCTGTCAGTATTTGTTTACTATGTGCTTAGGACAGGTTCCTCATTCAAGGTTGACTAGAACTCATTCATTAGTGTACTGCTTTTTTCTACTGTTTTACACAGTGTTCAGTCTGGGAAAGATAAAAAAATAGACTAGTAAATAAAAATTTTATTAAAGTATTTTGGTTTCACATAGTATCTTAATCTAGCCATGGGGGTCACAGTCCAGTGACTTCTGTGCCGGTCCCAAGCCCGGATAAATAGAGAGGGTTGCGTCAGGAAGGACATCCGGCGTAAAACATTGCCAAATTTAACCATGCGAATCGTCAGTACTCTGAATTTCATACCGGATCGGTTGAGGCCCGGGTTAACAACGACCGCCATTGGCGCCGTTGACCTACAGGGCGCTGGTGGAAATTGGGCTACTGTTGGTCGAAGAAGTAGAGGAGGGAGGAGAGTGTGTAGACAGAGAGAGAAGAGGAAAGGTAAGAGTGAAGGACTGAGAATAGGAGCTCTGAATGTTGGTACTATGACAGGGAAAGGTAGAGAGCTGGCTGATATGATGGAGAGAAGGAAGGTGGATATACTGTGTGTACAGGAGAGCAGGTGGAAGGGTAGCAAGGCTCGTAGTATAGGAGCAGGACTCAAGCTGTTTTATTATGGTGTGGATAGTAAGAGAAATGGGATAGGTGTGGTCCTGAAGGAGGAGTTTGTGAGGAATGTTCTGGAGGTGAAGAGAGTGTCAGACAGGGTGATGAGTCTGAAGTTAGAGGTTGAAGGGGTGATGTTGAATGTTGTTAGTGGTTATGTCCCACAGGTAGGTTGTGAGTTAGAGGAGAAAGAGAGATTCTGGAGTGAATTAGATGAGGTGATAGAAACTCTTCCCACGGGTGAGAGAGTGGTGATAGGAGCAGATTTTAATGGACATGTTGGTGAGGGGAACACAGGTGATGAGGGGGTGATGGGCAAGTTTGCAGTTAAGGAAAGGAACCTTGAAGGACAGATGGTAGTGGAATTTGCTAAGAGGATGGACATGGCTGTGGTTGACACTTATTTTCAGAAGAAGGAGGAGCATAGAGTGACTTACAAGAGTGGAGGTAGGAGCACACAGGTAGACTACATCCTATGTAGAAGAGGCAATCTGAAAGAGATTAGTGACTGTAAAGTGGTAGTGGGAGAGAGTGTAGCCAGACAGCATAGGATGGTGGTGTGTGGGATAAATTTGATGGTCTGTAAGAAGAAGTCAAAGATAGAGATAGAGAAGAAAACCAAGTGGTGGAAGCTGAAAAAAGGAGGAATGTTGTGAGGAATTTAGACAGAAGTTGAGGCAGGCTCTGGGTGGTCAAGTAGTGCTGCCAGATGACTGGGAAACTACAGCAGAAGTGATCAGGGGGACAGGAAGAAAGGTGCTGGGTGTGTCATCTGGAAGGAGGAAAGAAGATAAGGAGACTTGGTGGTAGAATGAGGAAGTTCAGGATAGTATTCAGAGGAAAAGGTTAGCCAAGAAGAAGTGGGACATGGACAGGACTGCAGAGAATAGACAGGAATACAAGGAGTTACAGCGCAGAGTGAAGAGGGAGGTGTCTAAGGCCAAGCAGAAGGAGTATGACGAGTTGTACAGTAGGTTAGACACTAGAGATGGAGAGAAGGACTTGTACAGGTTAGCTAGGCAGAGGGATCGAGATGGGAAGGATGTGCAGCAAGTTAGAGATATTAAGGATAGAGATGGAAAGGTGCTCAAAAGTGAGAAGAATATACGGAGGAGATGGAAGGAGTACTTTGAAGAGCTGGTGAATGAGGAAAATGAGAGGGAAAAAAGAGTAGAAAAGGTGAACTCTGTGGAACAGAAAGTAGATAAGATTAGAAAGGATGAAGTCAGGAAGGCTTTGAAGAGGATGAAAAGTGGGAAGGCAGTTGGTCCTGACGACATCCTGGTGGAGGTCTAGAAGTGTCTAGGAGAGGCAGCGGTGGAATTTTTATCTAGTTTGTTTAACAGGGTTTTAGAGAGTGAGAAGATGCCTGAGGAATGGAGAAGAAGTGTATTAGTGCCGATCTTTAAGAATAAGGGTGACGTGCAGAGTTGCAGTGACTATAGGGGGATAAAGTTGATGAGCCATACAATGAAGCTATGGGAAAGAGTAGTGGAAGCTAGGTTAAGGAAGGTAGTGGAAATATGTGAGCAGCAGTATGGCTTCATGCCCAGAAAGAGCACAACAGATGCAATTTTTGCTCTGAGAATGTTGATGGAGAAGTATAGGGATGGTCAGAGAGAGTTGCACTGTGTGTTTGTAGACTTGGAGAAAGCGTATGACAGGGTGCCAAGAGAAGAGCTGTGGTACTGTATGAGGAAGTCAGGAGTAGCAGAGAAGTATGTCAGAGTGGTGCAGGACATGTATGAGAGGAGCAGGACAGTGGTGAGGTGTGCTGTAGGTCAGACAGAGGAGTTCAAAGTGGGACTGCATCAGGGATCGGCTCTGAGCCCCTTCCTGTTTTCTATGGTGATGGACCAGTTGTCAGAGGAGGTCAGACAGGAGTCTCCTTGGACAATGATGTTTGCAGATGACATTGTGATCTGTAGTGAGAGCAGGGAGCAGGTGGAGGTAAACCTGGAGAGGTGGAGGTTTGCGCTGGAGAGAAGAGGAATGAAAGTCAGTGGTAGTAAGACTGAGTGTGTGAATGACAGGGAGGGAAGTGGAACCGTAAGATTACAGGGTGAAGAGGTGAAGAAGGTACAGGAGTTTAAGTACTTGAGGTCAACAGTCCAGACTAATGGAGAGTGTGGGAAAGAGGTAAAGAAGCGAGAGCAGGCAGGTTGGAATGGGTGGAGAAAGGTGTTGGGAGTTCTGTGTGATAGAAAAATATCACAGCAAGAATCAAGGGGAAGGTGTACAAGACAGTGGTGAGACCGGCCATGGTGTATGTTTTAGAGGCAGTGTCACTGAGGAAGAGACAGGAGTCAGAGCTGGAGGTAGCAGAGCTGAAGATATTGAGGTTCTCTTTGGGAATTACAAGGTTGGACAGGATTAGGAATGAGTACATTAGAGGGACAGCTCATGTTGGACGTTTGGGGGACAAGGTTAGGGAGGCCAGATTAAGATGGTTTGGACATGTCCAGAGGAGGGAGAGGGACTATATTGGTAGGAGAATGTTGGACATGGAGCTGCCAGGAAGGAGGCAAAGAGGAAGACCAAAGAGGAGGTATATGGATGTAATAAAGGAGGATATGAAGCTAGTGGGAGCAAGTGTTGAGGATGTAGAAGATAGGGATAGGTGGAGAGAGATGATTCGCTGTGGAGACCCCTGAAGGGAAAAGCCGAAAGAAGAAGAAGAGGTTTCAAATATTATCTTGTGATTAATAATCAAGTATTTAAGTAAATTTAAAGTAATTTTGTGTTTTTTTATTTCCCTGTTACGACAGGATGTACAAGACTTTCTTAATGGCCAATTCAGTGGAGTTGTTCAGTTTTACAGCTACTATCAACATCTGTTTTCTTGTGAGAAAAAAAAAAAACATGGAAATGACAAATTCAGCAGTATTTGAAAGAGATATATATGGGGGCTATGAAGACATAGGTATTTGTATAGATATTTCTTCCATATTCCAAAATCAGTGTCACACAGTGCAATCCCAAAAACCACCTACTAAAGAAAGGAGAGAGAGAGAGAGAGAGAGAGAGAGAGAGAGAGACAGAGAGAGAGAGACCCCAAAACAAGTGTTGTAACTTTTAATGTCAAAATATAACAGAAAAATTGAGTAAATGGTATGAGCGAATCCACTGCTTCTCAGGACCACATTGTTTTATTAATACAAAAACATCTCTACAGATTTATATAAACAGTATACAGTATAGAACAGTTATCATGAATATACATAAATACAAGTAGGTGGAGCTAGAGGTGGAGATGTACATCAAATAGTAACACTGACATTCATTTCTAAAGCTAGAGGTTTGAACTAAACACTCAGGAAAACAATGTTGTTCCTCTTCGTGGTGTTTTTCACTCTTGCTGATGTTGGTAAGTCATATACACTGCACACAAAATATTATTTTTTCTAATTAAGAAGACACAATTTTTCATGTGAAATGTGTCATTTATGATTAAAATATCACAATATTGTTGTAATGTTTTTATAGCAGAGGCTGCTGACAATAACATTAAACCAGATCAAACCAATGTATTTTCAATGGAAGGCAGCAACATCTCACTGTCCTGCACATATACTGGATCAGTTTACAGTCTCCACTGGTATCGACAAAAACCTGGATCAAGACCTGAGTTTCTGCTGCTGATTCTTGAAGCCAGTGAAACTGTCACTGAGGCTCAACCACCTCATCCAGGATTGTCCATAAAACTTAAAAAAGAGCAAGATAAAACGAATAAGAAAGTGGATCTGATCATCTCCTCTGCTGCTGTATCAGACTCTGCTCTATACTACTGTGCTCTGAGGCCCACAGTGACAGGAAATCCAGCTGCACTGTACAAAAACATTCACACAGTTTTGTTATATTAAAAGCAGCTCTTCCAATGCTTTAGAGAAAGTTACATGTCCTTTTGGGGGATTCTATCTTTTTCTCTATTGGTCAAGGTCATAGTAGATACAGAGTCTGTCCCAGACATGAGGTGGGAAAACACCCTGAATGGGATGTCAGTCCTTTGCACTCCACAAACCCTTTCACACACTCATTCACACAGAAGTGCAATTTCTCCTTGCACATTTTCCTACTGTCATGTTTCTTTGGAAGTGATGCAAAACTGCACACAAACTGACACTAACCTAAACTCCTGTTAAAATCCTTCTGCTTAAAGTATTTTCTTGCAGTATGGTGTAATTTTTATAATAAAGAAAGATTTCTACCCTCATGGTACAATTCCATATTGACTGGTAACAAGTGCACTAAAGACAAGGCTCAGGTCAATCCTCATAGCAGAATTCCACAATGCCAGTGGACTCATGATCCTCTCTGTTCTGTCTGGAGTAATTACACTGCAGATGAAGGGCATTTTATTGTCTAAGTGTCGTAACTTCACATATATAATAGTCAAACTAATCAGTTATAGCCCAATGTTCAACATGTTCAACCTCAACAGAAGGAGATCATCTTCAAAACTAAGGATTATCGTATTATCAGCAAACCATAATAAATTGTGTGTGTGTGTGTGTGTGTTTAATCCCCTGATAGGAAAGGAAGTATGTCATGTGAACATAAAGTATTTCTCAATGGCCAGTTCAGTTTAGTTGTTGAGATTTACAGCTGTTTTCAACATCTGTTCCCTTTTAGTTTTCTATTATTATTTCTTTTTGTATTTTACATTAAATAACGTAACATGGTGTTGTAAATACAATTTAAATGTAAGTTCTAATATATAATTACTAATCCACAGTATGAATATATATGTATGGCTGTATGAACTGTTTGCAGGTTTTTATTTTGTCCAAGTTAAGGTTTTTCTCTTCAGTGAACACAAGATGGCGCAGTCACTTATCTTATTGTGGGTTAAGTTCTAGAGACACTACAACACAACCTGCTCACATTCTCTGAGATGATGGAAGCTACTTTTCACAATAAAACCTTTGTGACATAGAGTATACTTGTTCTTCTATCATACATACTGCTGATATAATATCCTAACCCCTGCCCTGGTTACTCTTAGTGCCTAAACTAATTTCAGAGATACCATTCTGATTAAACAACACAACTGTCCACTTAACACTAAACTGTCATAAGAATAAATACTCATCTAATGTCATTTCTGTGACAAACAAAAGCACCTGCTGTGTCAGAAACACTGAAAACTGGAAACTTATCTGTAAATCTGCCTTTACTCTCCTTTCTCTTCTTCTGATGGTATTGTGAGATTAAACCTTAATTATCAAGTAAAAAGAATATTCCTTATTCTCAATTAAACCTTATTTTCTTCCACTTAGTGTTTCTAACATTAATCTGCCTGCTGGTGTTTATACAATAATTCTCTAATTTAGAGACATCACTAACATATATAATTGAAATACTGACAATGTAATTATTAGATTAGATTTTTACTAGATTAAATTGATCATTTTTACATGAATACATTAATTTCCTCCTTTCAGTATGAGTTTACTTAAATGTCCTCTGGACAGGTTCCCCATATGAGGCTGAATGTAAAGCCAGGATGTTTCAGTAAGAATCAACAATCTGACAACAACATTGGTGACACTGTCATGTGATGCTGTGGGGTGGAGCAATTTTGAAGCTTTATGGTGTTAACATATTAGATTACAGAAAGATCTCCACTATTTTCACTGAGCTAAGACCAGTCATCATGTTCACTGTTATATTCATGTATCTGTGGCTTTCACTAGGTGAGTTAACATTGACTTTTTGTTATTGCAGAAATATTAACTATATTATATTAAATATTAGTCTGTGTGGTGATGCAGTGTGAAAATGTAGTGTGGGTCTGACTTAAGTATTTCCTGTTGATTATTTATACATTATATTCTCTTCTCTATGACAGGTGACTCCATGGCAGATTCAATAGAGCCAGATTTCCCTCATAAAGCTGTAGATGAAGGTGATGATGTTACTCTGTCCTGCAGCTACAAAAAAAGTAGTGCATCAGACTACCTGCAGTGGTACAGACAATATCCAAAATCTACACCTGAGTTCCTTCTTCAGATTGTTCAAAGAGAAACTACAACTTCCAACACTCAACTAAGAATATCTGCTGAATTTGATGATAAACAAGTGTATCTGAACATCTCCTCTGCTGCTGTATCAGACTCTGCTCTATACTACTGTGCTCTGAGGCCCACAGTGACAGGAAATCCAGCTGAACTGTACAAAAACTTTCACACAGTTTTGCTACATGCCCTGTTGGGGAAGTCTCTCTTTCTTTCTCAAGATTTATAAAGAGTTTATATTATTATAATATTTGATTATTAGTAGACAGTTCATTCATTCATTCATTCATTCATTCATTCATTCTTCTTCTATTCTTCTATAACTCTTCTATTTTGGTCAGGAAACCAGAAGTTACATTAGACAGAAAGTTAAACAGAAAGGTACTCAGAGGGTCCAATTGGGACCAGTTCTGAACTTCAGTGAAGCAGCTGAGGCTCTGTACAAGTTCAGGAGTTGAATAAAGAAATGTTCTGAAAATTATTATTGCCATAATTTGTGAAAAAACAAACAATCAAACAAAACCATGGCTTCTTTTTCCCAGCAGGCTTTTTTATGTGCAAATTGGGATATAGTTTTATGATTGAGTAAAAAATAAATAAATAACTAAGTTCAAACAGAAAAGACCTTGGTGTGTTAAAGTCTCTTTCCTTTCACCACAAGATGGTGGAGGCTGTTATCTTATTGTTGGACAAGTACTAGGATTCTGCTTACATCCCCCAGAGATGCTGACATTATGATTATGAATACTTTACACAATTATAAAGACTACAGCTATTCTTCAGCCTTACATAGATAATACTTTTATATATAAAAAAGTCTAGAACCAATCAGAATGTTTTGATAATCTCTGCTTGTACAATCAAGCTAATTAGTGTCATTTTCAACACATCATCAAGCCTTGAAAGGAGTTTGCTTGAATCCAGAAAGGAAACTGAACTTGTAGTAGGGCTATACATGCAATTTCTGTAAAAATGAAATGTACATGTTCACTTGCAATGGGATGTTTGTCATGAGATAATATAAATACTACACTCTTTATTTGCACACAGTTTCATGCTTAAATGAAAAATAATGATATAAAAATCCATCAATACAGATGATATTGATAAAAAATGATAGATTAGAGAAAGAAAAGAGGCTGGTTTGTTCCTCACCACAGTAAAATACTCCTCAACTGTTTGTAATCCTATTTAATAAACAGGTCATTAGGTCTACACACACCTAAATTTCCATTTCCCATCCTGCATTGTACCAGACTCCACTTCCCACAATGCACACTCACTTCCACATTCATTAGTTCATTTATTTTATTGAAGTATTTTTCATGCTATCAGTTTGTGTTTGTTTACCATGTGCTCAGGAAAATTTATCCATGTGGTGCTGAATGTAAAGCCAGAAAGCTTCAGTAAGAATCAACAATCTGTCAGTAACATTAGTGACACTGTCATGTGATGCTGGGGGGTGGAGCTTCATGAATGTTTATAATGTTAATATATCAGACTGCAGAAATTTTATTTTCATTTATAAGCTCATCCATCATGTTCACTGTTATATTCGTGTGTCTGTGGCTTTCACTCGGTGAGTTAACATTGATTTTTGTAGATTCAGAAATTGTTTTTAATTAGATTTAATTAGTCTTATTAGTTATGTAGTATATCTGCGTAATTTAACACTGCAATGTGTGTACTTTCATTCGTTTGTGTTAAAGCTTGACACAGGAAACCTGCTCTCCACATAGCAATATCTCTACAGATGGTATAACCACTACAGAACAATTCTGGGGTTTTTAGCAGTGACTATAACTGCCTTATTTATTAGTGCATCATTTGTTTTCTGCTCTTGTGCACAGTATTCACAGTAAAATAAAGTCAATTCAGTTGAAGTTGAACAATGGACACTGCTACAAACAAGGAGACCACTCGTGTGCGGTGCTGCGTGTGCCGCTGTCAAACCTTTATGTCCTTTTATTTAGGAATAAATATTTTACAATGATAAAATAGCATGTCTGATGCAATGGTTTATGAAGTAACAGTGTTTTTGTTCTGTGTTGTACTGGTTACTCAGTTCACTGTCACTGATATTGTTAAGTAATAATCTGTAAAAAGTTATACTACAACTGCATCACTTCCTGGGTGTGGCCTTCTAGAGACGTGTAAAGTTCAGCACATACAGCACTATTATACAGAATCCTCACAGAGCTGTGTTCAGAAATGGATCAACTATACAACTTACTGTACATAGTGAGATACATACCACTGATTCTCACTCTAGTTACAGGTAATTTTCAATCAGTTATTAATTATTACAGTGATATTTAATCAGTTAAATAATTGCATTAATTAATAAGCATGTTTGTATTAATCTAGTAATTTCTTGATTTCTTAAGTCAATATTGGAATTACTTCACTGAATCAAAAATACTTCACTGACATGTTTCTTTATATTTTTGTCACACCAGGTAGCTTTGCAGATAAAATTTGGCCAACAGATGCAAACATTGTCAGGAAAGAAGCACAGACTGTTATTCTGAAATGTTCATATGAGGCAAGCAGTGATCGTATTGATCTTTACTGGTACAAACAATATCCTAACAGCGCACCACAGTTTTTACTGTATAAAGGCGCAAGGTCAAGTGAAGGTGTTGATAGCACTCCTGATGATCATCGACTAGAGTCGAAAACAAGCAGAGACTCTACTGAACTTACTATCAGAGGTCTAAAGCTCTCAGATTCTGCACTCTATCATTGTGCTCTTAGAGTAGCAGCACAGTGATACAGAGTCACTGAAAGGCTTTACAAAAACATCAACATGGTATATTAAGTTTCTAAAACCACAGAAGATGAAAGAGACTCACTTTACCAACTTATCAGTTAACCACAGATACAAACAACATTTGTGAAAACATTTGCAGCTGGAGCTAATAGCCTGAAAAGAAAATGAGGGATTAACACAACTATACTTTAATTCATAAATCTACATCTACATTCATTTATTAAATGTTTATTCTGCATGTTCATTTGAACAGATGTGAGTTTGATCATACAGATATAAAAAAATAATAAAAAATGTGACAAGGTTTGATTGCACATAAGGGTAATGTCTATAATCTTAAACATAATTATTTGATGGAGGGATGATGACTCTAGCCTTTTGAGCTTGTCCTCTGTTTTCTTATTTGTACTGTGATGTAAACGTTCCAACTTAAGGTGGACTGCTGACACTAAATTTCCCCTAAGTCTGAATGAGTGTGTGAATGTGTCTGTGCATTTTGTCCTGCATTAGACTGCTGTATCATCCAGGGTGTATTCCTGCATCATCCCTAGTGTTGCTGGGAGAAGCTCCAGATTCACCTGCCCAGGACAAAGCATGAATGAATGAATGAAGGTGTGTATATATAATGTATATAGACAGTTGTGGAAGTGTGACCAGGATAAAGTAGTTACTAAAAATAAACTCTGATTGAATGACCATTCATTAGGTTGCAGCTGCAGCTTATGGATCTGGGGCTTGGTTTTACTGTAGTTTTAGCATACTAAGATTTGCTAATTGTCTAGTAGATGAGAAAGAGTTGCTGTGTGAGGTAAAGCAGAGTTGTCATGAATATGAATAAATATGATGTTTATTTCAAAAAATAAACACAAACTAACTAAACACTCAGGATAACAATGTTATTATGCCCACTTGGTTTTCTTCACTATTGCTGATATTGCTAAGTCCTTTAGTTTGCAAGTTACAAACCAAAAAAACAAGTATTTTAAAAAGTTGCTTAATAATAAATTGTTGTCAATAAATTCAAATAAATTGGTGTATTTATATTAAAGGCTGTTGACAACAATTCATCCACCCAGAATACACTGTTTAATGTAATCACAATCATCTTTAAGTAACCAAACATAACTATAAAATAAATACATATCAGTTTCTGATTGCCAGTGAAATGTAGTTAGAGTGAGAATGTTCTTTTAGCTGATTGTTTATAACAGACATGTTCTTGAACATTAATGCGGAAAGGCTCAGGTGCACAGTTTATTCTCCTCTTGATCAATAGATGAAGAAAATTGTTGGAGGAAAAGTTTCTGTTCCTCTGCAGCTCTTTTTCTCTATAGACAATATTCTGTTTGTGAGACCTGTATGATTGTAATTAACACCAGTGCAATCATAGCTCCAGTTTTGTTCTTTGGTCACTACACTTAATTAACCCTACTGAATAAAATCAGATGGAAAAATATTTGAAGTGAACTGGAACAGCGATTTAGTCCAGGAACTCTATGGAACTCTGTATGGGAAGGCTATACAAAGAAATGCAAAAAATACTAAATATATACATTATATAATATTAATTATAGTTCAGAAGTTTGTTTATTAATGTCATTAATAAATAAATTACCTTCAATTACCTTAAAAATGAAAAAGAAGAGCAAAAAGATGGTTTAGTGAGTTATCTTATTGTGGGTCAGGTGCTAGGACTCTGCTCACACTTGTAGATGAAGGTGATGATGTTAATCTGATAAAATCGGTCCGTAGGATGAAGATGATAATATTGTCAGTAAGGAAACAGACACTTTCTTATGAGTCAAGCAGTCATTGTGTTTGGCTTTAATTGTACAAACAATATCCTAACATTTTATTTCGGGGGCCCCTCTGTGCCACCAATATGACTAATTATAACTAATTATTGTCATTTTGTATAATAATCATTGTCCATTGACAGATATCAAAAAAAAGACGATGTCATTTCATGTACTCTTGGGGGCCCCTGGTGGCTACGGGGCCCTAAGCAGCCGCTTAGTTCGCTTATGCCTTGGGCATAACCACTTCCTGACTCAGTATCTGACAGTCAATATTACTAATGTAATGTTGTATAATATTTAGGAATGATCATAAAATTATCAAAACTTCTGCAGATTTCTGCAGGACTTGAAGAGCTGGACACTGGGTGAGATCGCCTGTGCTGCGGGTCTGTCAGTGTGTGTGTGTGTGTGTGTGTGTGTCTAAATAGTGCCCTTTGCACTTACCCATTTGTTTTGGGTTTTCTGTTTGTTAATGTATTAGTTATCACAGTATGCATTTGGGGCTGCTATTTTATTTTATTTCATTTTTAAATGGACGGGTTTTAAGCTGTAGCTGGGCTGGAAATCTTAGGTCCAATCCGGAAATCACTGGTTACTATGGTTACCGCGTCCTGCGGTCTTCACTGGTGTCCTCAACCGTTTAATAGCAAAGTAAAATAGAAATTAGGCTAGAGTATTTCACACCTCACAAGGAATAGTCAATTTTATTACAGTCTGCCTTGAAAATGCATGTGTAAGGATGTCTGCCACCAAATCGATTTCTTCTCCTCTGTCAGTCATTGTGAGTTAAAATAATTTTATTTAGTTTGTGTGGTTCTCTGCCTCTGACTACTCCAGTTGTCCAATCAAAGGACGGGAAATTGCTGACGTAATCGTATGCCTGCTAGATGGCGCCAATGACGCCAACTCGAAATCTGATTGGTTAATGTAACGATTTTAATTGCCACTTATAATAAGCTACGGGCGCCTGCACTATTCATTCTGAAGGCCTTAAGACAGATTTCTTTCACTCTGGCAACACATGATGTCAGCCACTGGCTGAAATATGATTAGATAAATATTCTTATCATTACTGGAAGCAGCGCAACCAAGAGCAAAGCTAGGAAATGTTGAGAATAGACTACTGGGAATAATTTAATACACACGCATGGAAAAATATATTAAAATGCAAATCAGTGATTCAGATCACTGCTGTTTAGGCCAGCAGAGAAGGCCTTGCTGGCACTGATGGCCCACCACTGGTTTAGATACTTCAGAAACTATTTTGGATTGGAATATTCCAGATGTAGATGCAGACACCACTGATTACAAACATTTCATTTCTGTACCACTTATCTGATCTATTCTCAGGTCAAAGGGAGCCTGTGCCTATCTCAGGCATCATCGGGCATCAAGGCAGGATACACCCTGGACACAGTGCCAATTCATCGCAGGGTGCACACACACACTCATTTACACACTACAGAACTCCAATCAGCCTAGAAGCATGTCTTTGGGAGGAAACTGTAGCACCCGCAGGAAACCCACCAAGCAACGTGCAAACTCTACACACACACACACACACAGTGAGCAGGAGCAAGACTTGAACCCAGGGCACATGGAGATGGACACGTGGAGGTGTGAGGTGAACGTGCTAACCACTAAGCCGCCTGATTGCAAACATATAATGTGTAATTAATTTAAAACTTGTTTAATTTTTATATTATGGCTTAACAGTTGTATAATTATCATTAGAATAATTACATTTGTTTAATTATATTGTTGCTATTATCTGTATATTACAAATAGTTCCTGCTTTGGGTTTGCTTAAAATATATATAGGTCCTTTAACTAAAGCTGAATGTAAATCCTGGATTTATCTGTAAGAATCAACAATCTGTCAGCAACATTGGTGACACTGTCATGTGATGCTGTGGGTGGAGCTTCATAAAATGAACATATTAGAGTACAGAAAGAATATTTCCGTTCAGCTAAGACCATTCATGGTATAAAAAAAGCTAATAAACTATGGTGCACAAAATCACAGAAAATAATGAACTGCTGAAGTGCGTCTGATGTAAAGTTTTGTTATTTATTTTATATGGTGTTTATTTTAAATCCTAAACTTTTACACATGCACCCACCAACTGGCCTGCACTTCACCTAGCATTATCCTGTCATCATGCATTATCAGTGTCATCAGATTTTATAAACACTACAGTTGACTAGAACTGGATCATTCATTACTGCATTGGTTTGTTTTTGTATTCAGTGTGAGAACATTTGAAGAAAAGACTAAGAATCATTTCATAAAAGTATGTTGGTTTAAAATATTATGTTGAGATTCATAACCAAGCATCTAAGTAAATTTATCTAAAGGCAGTTGTGTGTGTTTAATCCCCTGATAGGACAGAAAGTATATCATGTGAATATAAAGCATTTCTCAGTGGCCAATTTAGTTTAGTTGTTGAGTTTTACAACCATTTTCAACATCTGTTTCCTTTTAGTTTTCCCTTATTATTTATTTTTTCTGCTGTGTATTAAGTAACGTAAAGAAAATATAAAAAACAAAGATACAGTGACAAACCCAGCAGTATTTAAGAGAGAAATGGATGACACCCCAAACTGTAAATACAATTTAAATATAAGGTCTAATAAAAATTAAAAATCCAATATATGTGTGGCTGTATGACCTTTTTGCAGGGCTTTATTTATTAGTGTGTTAAGGTTTTTCTCTTCAGTGAACACAAGGTGGCGCAGTCACTTATCTTATTGTGGGTCTAGATCTAGAGCACCACACAACCTGCTCACATTCTCTGAGATGATGGAAGCTACTTTTCACAGGAAAACCTTTGTGACATAGAGTTTACTTGTTCTTCTATCATACATACTGCTGATATAATATCCTAACCCCTGCCCTGGTTACTCTTAGTGCCTAAGATCATTTCAGAGATACCACTCTGATTAAACAACACAACAAACAAACTTTATTTATACAACAAAACTTTATTTCCTGCTTTCAGTATATGTTTACTTAAATGTCCTCTGGACAGGTTTCCCATATGAGGCTGAATGTAAAGCCAGGATGTTTCAGTAAGAATCAACAATCTGACAACAACATTGGTGACACTGTCATGTGATGCTGTGGGGTGGAGCAATTTTGAAGCTTTATGGTGTTAACATATTAGATTACAGAAAGATCTCCACTATTTTCACTGAGCTAAGACCAGTCATCATGTTCACTGTTATATTCATGTATCTGTGCCTTTCACTAGGTGAGTTAACATTGACTTTTTGTTATTGCAGAAATATTAACTATATTATATTAAATATTAGTCTGTGTGGTGATGCAGTGTGAAAATGCAGAGTGTGGGTCTGACTTAAGTATTTCCTGTTGATTGTTTAAAGTTTAAGAACAATATGTTCTCTTCTCTATGACAGGTGACTCCATGGCAGATTCAATAGAGCCAGATTTCCCTCATAAAGCTGTAGATGAAGGTGATGATGTTGTTCTGTCCTGCAAATACAAACCAAGCTTTACTACAGGAAACTTCCTGCACTGGTACAAGCAATATCCAAAATCTAAACCTGAGTTCCTTCTTATTGTTGACCAAAAAGGAGATCTAATTTCCAACACTGACCCAAGAATGTCTGCTAAAGTTGATGATAAAACTAAACAAGTGGATCTGATCATCTCCTCTGCTGCTGTATCAGACTCTGCTCTATACTACTGTGCTCTGAGGGCCACAGTGACAGGAAATCCAGCTGCACTGTACAAAAACCTTCACACAGTTTTGTTATATTGAAAGCAGTTCTGCTGATGATGTTGAGCTGCTACTTACATGCTATTTTTGGCGAATTCTGTCTCTTTTGCAATTTATAAAGGGTTCATAAATATATTATAGTTTGACAAATGTTGGATTATTAGGAGATAGCTAATTGTTTTTTTTTAAGCTTCATTAACCACTTTATCCTGTTCAGAGATCTATAGCTTTTCTTGGCAACACTGGAAATGAGGGAAACCTGAGCTCAATCTCGAACTGGGGACCATGGAACTGTGAGGCAGCAATACTATCTGATGTCTTTGTCTGACAGTTCATCAGTGCCTGAAAAGTAAAGATTAGTTAAATATTTTGCATTCATTAATGGTATAATATTTGGTTTAGAGAGGGATTATTAATATAACTTTTAAAAGTAGCTTTTCCTTATTTTGGTATTCAATCTTCTTGGGTATTTCTTTAGATGCTCTGATGAGTCTACATGCAGAAAGAAGAAGAAGAGGCTTAAAGCCATGTAAAAGCAGCAATCCACAGGTTAAAAAATACATGACTGTTGGCATCACAGTGATGACAGTTTTTATGGTGCATCACATAGGATCTTATCTGAGCCAGAAAATCCCAGAAGTGTCTTAATTTCATGTAGAGATAGGAGAGCAGACCCCTCTCTCCCATCCTCATCATTACATTCAGGGAAATATTGATAGCATCATGTGAAACTATTCAGCTGTTTAATATTAAACTGCACTCCGTGTCAGAGCAGAAGACTCTATGGAAGATAATGAAAACCACTAGAAAGATGATTAGGGTCTATCTATCCACCATTGAGGATCCTTACAAGAAAATATATACAACTTTGTGGATGTTGCCTCCGAGCCTCTTCCAGACACTTTACTCAGATAGTCAGGTATACATCTTTATACACTGATGATACTATTCCATATTCCTTGATAACCTGGAAATAAAAAGTAAAAGCTTGGTTCAATCATCGCAGCAGAATTTTACAATATACAATATACCAACACTATATCATGGAAGGCAGCACTGAATCTTTTGAGTTTGTTGCAGTGAACAACAGCAAGTTCACCACCACTGCCTTGAAGAGGCAAAAACTAACACATAATGTATTACAGTATTACAGAGAAAAAATCCTTTATAAATAACTGCTTTTTTCTACTGTTTTACACAGTGTTCAGTGTGGGAAAGATAAAAAAACAACAACTAAGAATTATTTCTTAATTGTATTTTGGTTTCAAATATTATCTTGTGATTAATAATCAAGTATTTAAGTAAATTTAAGGTAATTTTGTGTCTTTACTTCCCTGTTAGGACAAGATGTAGGACAGGACTTTCTTAATGGCCAATTCAGTGGAGTTGAGTTTTATAGCTGCTTTCAAACATGAAAATGAAAAATTCAGCAGTATTTAAAGAGAAATATATGGGGGTTATGAAGACATACTTTTGTGTGAATATTTCTTCTGTACTCTCAAATAAACCTTATTCTTTTAATGGTTCTAACAATAAGCCACCTTCTGCTGCACAAATGACACACAGAGGAAGGTAAATAAACAAAACAGATTTCTACACGCAAAACCAATAAATACCACTGCTAAGTAGATTTAATCCAGTAAAACTGTCTTAGATAGAATTTCACAGAACAATGACGCAATAGAACAATCTATAAAATTACAAATGGAAAGTAACACTATGCAAAAGACACTGTGATAACCGTGTGACCCAGTGATGGGTTTAGTTTACACACCAACAAAACCAGTGTCACACAGTGCAGTCACAAACACCAACTACTAAAGAAAGGACTTCATTACATATTATAACAATTCCTGAATGTCCATCCATTAAAAGATTCTTATTTTATTTATTAGAGAGAGAGAGAGAGAGAGAGAGAGAGAGAGAGAGAGAGACCCAAAAACAAGTGATGTAACTAACAATGTCAAAATATCACAGGAGTAAATGAGTAAATGGTACGAGTGAATCCATGGCTTAGGACCACATTGTTTATTAATACAAAAACATTTCTATAGATTTATATGAACAGTATACAGTATAGTACAGTTATCATGAATATGCATAAATACAAGTAGGTGGAGCTAGAGGTGGAGATGTACATCAAATAGTAACACTGACATTCATTTCTAAAGCTAGAGGTTTGAACTAAACACTCAGGAAAACAATGTTGTTCCTCTTCGTGGTGTTTTTCACTCTTGCTGATGTTGGTAAGTCATATACACTGCACACAAAATATTATTCTTACTAATTAAGAAGACACAATTTTCCATGTGAAATGTGTCATTTATGATTAAAATATCACAGTATTGTTGTAATGTTTTTATAGCAGAGGCTGCTGACAATAACATTAAACCAGATCAAACCAATGTATTTTCAATGGAAGGCAGCAACATCTCACTGTCCTGCACATATACTGGATCAGTTAACAGTCTCCACTGGTATCGACAAAAACCTGGATCAAGACCCGAGTTTCTGCTGCTAATTAGTGAAAGCACTGAAACTGTCACTGAGGCTCAACCACCTCATCCACGATTGTCCATAAAACTTAAAAAAGAGCAAGATAAAACGAATAAGCAAGTGGATCTGATCATCTCCTCTGCTGCTGTATCAGACTCTGCACTATACTACTGTGCTCTGGAGCCCACAGTGACAGGAAATCCAGCTGCACTGTACAAAAACTTTCACACAGTTTTGTTATATTGAAAGCAGCTCTTCCAATGCTTTGGAGAAAGTTACATGCCCTTTTGGGGAATTCTATCTTTTTCTCTATTGGTCAGGGTCATAGTAGATACAGAGTCTGTCCCAGACATGAGGTGGGAAAACACCCTGAATGGGATGTCAGTCCTTTGCACTCCACAAACCCTTTCACACACTCATTCACACTAAAGTGCAATTTCTCCTAGCATATTTTCCTACTGTCATGTTTTTTTGGAACTGACACTAACCTAAACTCCTGCTAAAATCCTTCCCAAGAAAAGTATTTTCTTGCAGTATGGAGTAATTTTTATAATAAAGAAAGATTTCTACCCTCATGGTACAATTCCATATTGACTGATAACAAGTGCACTAAAGACAAGGCTCAGGTCAATCCTCATAGCAGAATTCCACAATGCCAGTGGACTCATGATCCTCTCTGTTCTGTCTGGAGTAATTACACTGCAGATGAAGGGCATTTTATTGTCTATGTGTCGTAACTTCACATATATAATAGTCAAACTAATCAGTTATAGCCCAATGTTCAACAAGTTCAACCTCAACAGAAGGAGATCATCTTCAAAACTAAGGATTATCTTATTATCAGCAAACCATAATAAGATGTGTGTGTGTGTGTGTGTGTGTGTGTGTTTAATCCCCTGATAGGAAAGGAAGTATGTCATGTGAACATAAAATATTTCTCAATGGCCAGTTCAGTTTAGTTGTTGAGATTTACAACTGTTTTCAACATCATTCAACGTTTCCTTTTAGTTTTCTATTATTATTTCTTTTTGTGCTTTACATTAAATAACGTAACCTGGTGTTGTAAATACAATTTAAATGTAAGTTCTAATATATAATTACTAATCCACAGTATGAATATATATGTATGGCTGTATGAACTGTTTGCAGGTTTTTATTTTGTCCAAGTTAAGGTTTTTCTCTTCAGTGAACACAAGATGGTGCAGTCACTTATCTTATTGTGGGTTAAGTTCTAGAGACACTACCACACAACCTGCTCACATTCTCTGAGATGATGGAAGCTACTTTTCACAGGAAAACCTTTGTGACATAGAGTTTACTTGTTCTTCTATCATACATACTGCTGATATAATATCCTAACCCCTGCCCTGGTTACTCTTAGTGCCTAAGATAATTTCAGAGATACCATTCTGAATAAACAACACAACTGTCCACTTAACACTAAACTGTCATAAGAATAAATAATCATCTAATGTCATTTCTGTGACAAGCAAAAGCACCTGCTGTGTCAGAAACACTGAAAACTGGAAACTTATCTGTAAATCTGCCTTTACTCTTCTTTCTCTTCTTCTGATGGTATTGTGAGTTTAAACCTTAATTATCAAGTAAAAAAAGTATTCGTTATTCTCAATTAAACCTTATTCTCTTCTACTTAGTGTTTCTAACATTAATCTGCCTGCTGGTGTTTATACAATAATTCTCTAATTTAGAGACATCACTAACATATATAATTAAAATACTGACAATGTAATTATTAGATTAGATTTTTACTAGATTAAATTGATAATTTTTACATGAATACATTAATTTCCTCCTTTGTATGTGTTTACTTAAATGTGCTCTGGACAGGTTTCCCATATGAGGCTGAATGTAAAGCCAGGATGTTTCAGTAAGAATCAACAATCTGACAACAACATTGGTGACACTGTCATGTGATGCTGTGGGGTGGAGCAATTTTGAAGCTTTATGGTGTTAACATATTAGATTACAGAAAGATCTCCACTATTTTCACTGAGCTAAGACCAGTCATCATGTTCACTGTTATATTCATGTATCTGTGGCTTTCACTAGGTGAGTTAACATTGACTTTTTGTTATTGCAGAAATATTAACTATATTATATTAAATATTAGTCTGTGTGGTGATGCAGTGTGAAAATGCAGAGTGTGGGTCTGACTTAAGTATTTCCTGTTGATTATTTAAAGTTTATGTTCTCTTCTCTATAACAGGTGACTCCATGGCAGATTCAATAGAGCCAGATTTCCCTCATAAAGCTGTAGATGAAGGTGATGATGTTACTCTGTCCTGCAGCTACAAAAAAAGTGGTGCAACAGACAACCTGTACTGGTACAGACAATATCCAAAATCTAAACCTGAGTTCCTTCTTTATATTGTTCAAAGTGGAACTTATAATTCTGATCCTCCCCCAAGAATGTCTGTTAAAGTTGATGATAATCAAGTGTATCTGAACATCTCCTCTGCTGCTGTATCAGACTCTGCTCTATACTACTGTGCTCTGAGGCCCACAGTGACAGGAAATCCAGCTGCACTGTACAAAAACCTTCACACAGTTTTGCTACATGCCCTTTTGGGGAAGTCTCTCTTTCTTTCTCAAGATTTATAAAGAGTTTATATTATTATAATATTTGATTATTAGTAGACAGCTCATTCATTCATTCATTCATTCATTCATTCATTCATTCATTCATTCATTCATTCATTCTTCTTCTATTCTTCTATAACTATTCTATTTTGGCCAGGAAACCAGAAGTTACATTAGACAGAAAGTTAAACAGAAAGGTACTCAGAGGGTCCAATTGGGACCATTTCTGAACTTCAGTGAAGCAGCTGAGGCTCTGTACAAGTTCAGGAGTTGAATAAAGAAATGTTCTGAAAATTATTATTGTCATAATTTGTGAAAAAAACAAACAATCAAACAAAACCATGGCTTCTTTTTCCCAGCAGGCTTTTTTATGTGCAAATTGGGATATAGTTTTATGATTGAGTAAAAAATAAATAAATAACTAAATTCAAACAGAAAAGACCTTGGTGTGTTAAAGTCTCTTTCCTTTCACAACAAGATGGTGGAGGCTGTTATCTTATTGTTGGACAAGTACTAGGATTCTGCTTACATCCCCCAGAGATGCTGACATTATGATTATGAATACTTTACACAATTATAAAGACTACAGCTATTCTTCAGCCTTACATAGATAATACTTATATATATAAAAAAAGTCTAGAACCAATCAGAATGTTTTAATAATCTCTGCTTGTACAATCAAGCTAATTAGTGTCATTTTCAACACATCATCAAGCCTTGAAAGGAGTTTGCTTGAATCCAGAAAGGAAACTGAACTTGTAGTAGGGCTATACATGCAATTTCTGTAAAAATGAAATGTACATGTTCACTTGCAATGGGATGTTTGTCATGAGATAATATAAATACTACACTTTTTATTTGTACACAGTTTCATGCTTAAATGAAAAATAATGATATAAAAATCCATCAATACAGATGCTATTGATAAAAAATGATAGATTAGAGAAAGAAAAGAGGCTGGTTTGTTCCTCACCACAGTAAAATACTCCTCAACTGTTTGTAATCCTATTTAATAAACAGGTCATTAGGTCTACACACACCTAAATTTCCATTTCCCATCCTGCATTGTACCAGACTCCACTTCCCACAATGCACACTCACTTCCACATTCATTAGTTCATTTATTTTATTGAAGTATTTTTCATGCTATCAGTTTGTGTTTGTTTACCATGTGCTCAGGAAAATTTATCCATGTGGTGCTGAATGTAAAGCCAGAAAGCTTCAGTAAGAATCAACAATCTGTCAGTAACATTAGTGACACTGTCATGTGATGCTGGGGGGTGGAGCTTCATGAATGTTTATAATGTTAATATATCAGACTGCAGAAATTTTATTTTCATGTATAAGCTCATCCATCATGTTCACTGTTATATTCGTGTGTCTGTGGCTTTCACTCGGTGAGTTAACATTGATTTTTGTAGATTCAGAAATTGTTTTTAATTAGATTTAATTAGTCTTATTAGTTATGTAGTATATCTGCGTAATTTAACACTGCAATGTGTGTACTTTCATTCGTTTGTGTTAAAGCTTGACACAGGAAACCTGCTCTCCACATAGCAATATCTCTACAGATGGTATAACCACTACAGAACAATTCTGGGGTTTTTTTAGCAGTGACTATAACTGCCTTATTTATTAGTGCATCATTTGTTTTCTGCTCTTGTGCACAGTATTCACAGTAAAATAAAGTCAATTCAGTTGAAGTTGAACAATGGATACTGCTACAAACAAGGAGACCACTCGCGTGCGGTGCTGCGTGTGCCGCTGTCAAACCTTTATATCCTTTTATTTAGGAATAAATATTTTACAATGATAAAATAGCATGTCTGATGCAATGGTTTGTGAAGTAACAGTGTTTTTGTTCTGTGTTGTACTGGTTACTCAGTTCACTCTCACTGATATTGTTAAGTAATAATCTGTAAAAAGTTATACTACAACTGCATCACTTCCTGGGTGTGTCCTTCTAGAGACGTGTAAAGTTCAGCACATACAGCACTATTATACAGAATCCTCACAGAGCTGTGTTCAGAAATGGATCAACTATACAACTTACTGTACATAGTGAGATACATACCACTGATTCTCACTCTAGTTACAGGTAATTTTCAATCAGTTATTAATTATTACAGTGATATTTAATCAGTTAAATAACTGCATTAATTAATAAGCATGTTTGTATTAATCTAGTAATTTCTTGATTCCTTAAGTCAATATTGGAATTACAAAAAATACTTCACTGACATGTTTCTTTATATTTTTGTCACACCAGGTAGCTTTGCAAATAAAATTGAGCCAACAGATGCAAACATTGTCAGGAAAGAAACAGAGACTGTTATTCTGAAATGTTCATATGAGGCAAGCAGTGAATATATTGGGCTTCACTGGTACAAACAATATCCTAACAGCGCACCACAGTTTTTACTGTATAAAGGTGCAAGGTCATATGCAGGTGTTGATAGCACTCCTGATGATCGTCGACTAGAGTCGAAAACAAGCAGAGACTCTACTGAACTTACTATCAGAGGTCTAAAGCTCTCAGATTCTGCACTCTATCATTGTGCTCTAAGAGTTGGAGCACAGTGATACAGAGTCACTGAAAGGCTTTACAAAAACATCAACATGGTATATTAAGTTTCTAAAACCACAGAAGACGAAAGAGACTCACTTTACCAACTTATCAGTTAACCACAGACACAAACAACATTTGTGAAAACATTTGCAGCTGGAGCTAATAGCCTAAAAAGAAACATGAGGGATTAACACAACTATACTTTAATTCATGAATCTACATCTACATTCATTTATTAAATCTTTCATTTGTTCATGTGTTTATTCTGCATGTTCATTTAAACAGATGTGAGTTTGATCATACAGATAAAAACAATAATAATAAAACATTAGTGACAAGTTTTGATTGCACATAAGGGTAATATCTATAAACTTAAACATAATTATTTGATGGAGGGATGATGACTCTAGCCTTTTGAGCTTGTCCTCTGTTTTCTTATTTGTACTGTGATGTAAACGTTCCAACTTAAGGTGGACTGCTGACACTAAATTTCCCCTAAGTCTGAATGAGTATGTGAATGTGTCTGTGCATTTTGTCCTGCATTAGACTGCTGTATCATCCAGGGTGTATTCCTGCATCATCCCTAGTGTTGCTGGGAGAAGCTCCAGATTCACCTGCCCAGGACAAAGCATGAATGAATGAATGAAGGTGTGTATATATAATGTATATAGACAGTTGTGGAAGTGTGACCAGGATAAAGTAGGTACTAAAAATAAACTCTGATTAAATGACCATTCATTAGGTTGCAGCTGCAGCTTATGGATCTGGGGCTTGGTTTTACTGTAGTTTTAGCATACTAAGATTTGCTAATTGTCTAGTAGATGAGAAAGAGTTGCTGTGTGAGGTAAAGCAGAGTTGTCATGAATATGAATAAATTTGATGTTTATTTCAAAAAATAAACACAAACTAACTAAACACTCAGGATAACAATGTTATTATGCCCACTTGGTTTTCTTCACTATTGCTGATATTGCTAAGTCCTTTAGTTTGCAAGTTACAAACCAAAAGAACAAGTATTTTAATTAAGTTGCTTAATAATAAATTGTTGTCAATAAATTCAAATAAATTGGTGTATTTATATTAAAGGCTGTTGACAACAATTCATCCACCCAGAATACACTGTTTAATGTAATCACAATCATCTTTAAGTAACCAAACATAACTATAAAATAAATACATATCAGTTTCTGATTGCCAGTGAAATGTAGTTAGAGTGAGAATGTTCTTTTAGCTGATTGTTTATAACAGACGTGTTCTTGAACATTAATGAGGAAAGGCTCAGGTGCACAGTTTATTCTCCTCTTGATCAATAGATGAAGAAAATTGTTGGAGGAAAAGTTTCTGTTCCTCTGCAGCTCTTTTTCTCTATAGACAATATTCTGTTTGTGAGACCTGTATGATTGTAATTAACACCAGTGCAATCATAGCTCCAGTTTTGTTCTTTGGTCACTACACTTAATTAACCCTACTGAATAAAATCAGATGGAAAAATATTTGAAGTGAACTGGAACAGCGATTTAGTCCAGGAACTCTATGGAACTCTGTATGGGAAGGCTATACAAAGAAATGCAAAAAATACTAAATATATACATTATATTATATTAATTATAGTTCAGAAGTTTATTTATTAATGTCATTAATAAATAAATTACCTTCAATTACCTTAAAAACGAAAAAGAAGAGCAAAAAGATGGTTTAGTGAGTTATCTTATTGTGGGTCAGGTGCTAGGACTCTGTTCACACTTGTAGATGAAGGTGATGATGTTAATCTGATAAAATCGGTCCGTAGGATGAAGATGATAACATTGTCAGTAAGGAAACAGACACTTTCTTATGAGTGAAGCAGTCATTGTGTTTGGCTTTAATGGTACAAACAATATCCTAACATTTTATTTCGGGGGCCCCTCTGTGCCACCAATATGACTAATTATAACTAATTATTGTCATTTTGTATAATAACCATTGTCCATTGACAGATATCAAAAAAAAGACGATGTCATTTCATGTACTCTTGGGGGCCCCTGGTGGCTACGGGGCCCTAAGCAGCCGCTTAGTTCGCTTATGCCTTGGGCATAACCACTTCCTGACTCAGTATCTGACAGTCAATATTACTAATGTAATGTTGTATAATATTTAGGAATGATCATAAAATTATCAAAACTTCCGCGGATTTCTGCAGGACTTGAAGAGCTGGACACTGGGTGAGATCGCCTGTGCTGCGGGTCTGTCAGTGTGTGTGTGTGTGTGTGTGTGTCTAAATAGTGCCCTTTGCACTTACCGATTTGTTTTGGGTTTTCTGTTTGTTAATGTATTAGTTATCACAGTATGCATTTGGGGCTGCTATTTTATTTTATTTCATTTTTAAATGGACGGGTTTTAAGCTGTAGCTGGGCTGGAAATCTTAGGTCCAATCCGGAAATCACTGGTTACTATGGTTACCGCGTCCTGCGGGGAGAAAGAGCTCCTTTTGACAACACTTAGCCCCTCACGGTAGGACGATCTTTATCCGTTAATGTCACACTGATTTTACAATAAATATACAATAAATATACAATATAATATAACATAATATACAATACAATGTAATATTTACCCCAGTAGTAGGACACCTTTAAGAACCCTGGCTACTGTTTAAAACTTAAACATCTTGTGATTGGGCAGCTTGCTAGCTAGTGTAAATAATAAATTATAGATTAATGTTATCTACTGAGAGAGCTTGTCTGTTTGTTGTAATTATTACACAATTGTTTGGGTCAGTTGATGTAAATATAATATTTAGTTAGCCTGCTAGCAAACTTGCCTACTGGTGCTAATGCTAAACTCCTGAACCAAGCTGATGAGCTCGGCTAACGAGAATTTATTTCCACATTATAATATTTACCCCATCAAACAGATCACTTTTCCCAACCCTGAGTACTGGTTTCACACTAAATCAGGATTAGACTAGTGATTATCCAGTTAGCGCCCCAAAGGACTTGGTTACAGATGTATGTTATCTAGCTAGCGAACCTCGCTAATCATTTCATTTACACAATATCATATAGAGTGTAAAGCTTGCTGAACTCGGGTGAAGGTTTTAATAATTATTCCGTATAATATTTAGATAGATTTCGGATGATGGACTGGGACAGGAGGTTTTTGAGATTTTAATCAGTCACCATGTACGGTGAATTACCCCAAGCTAATGCTAATGCTAGATACTGCTAACTAATGCTAATATTTGTCTGTTTATTCTCAGCTTAACTAGTTTACAAACTCACAGGTTCATTAACGTTTCGGCGTTAAAAAAGAAATTTTTGTATTTTTACGTCTCCCTTTTTTTAAAATATCAAAATCCTTTATTTCTGGGTGTGGGTGAAAAAAACACTGGTTTATCTACACTGTTAGCAAGCCTGGATAATTAACTTGGTAGCATCATTAAGATAAATATCGTAACGAGTAATGCAAACCTTTTAACCCGTAAACAAACCTTTCCTTTATTTTACTCAAGCTGTTTTTACTGTAAGGAACGTGACAGAATGTTAGATGTGTTATTATGAAACTGCGATGAGAAGAAGCACTTATGATGGGGCGGCAGGAGGAAATGTACAGTACATCATCTTTTTTGGAGAACAGGACATGTTTAGGCTTACATCCTGCTTCGTGTTAAGGTGTAAATTAAGTAGCCATCTAGAACACCATAAGTGAATTACAGAGAGTTTTTTGTTTTTTACGTTTTAACAGGATTCAGTTGGCGTACAGCTGGCCTCCGTGGCTCCGATTCGGTTCCTGAGGACTCCTTCTCATCGGGACTCCATCAAAGCAGAGCTCTCTGGGTCCTATGTAAGCTTCTGAATGCCTGTGTAACATGACAGCTGTTTAAATCTGAAAGACTTTGATAATAGAGAACTCCATTAGGACTCCATTATGTAAAGTTAATTTCTTTTTGTAACTTTTCTGCTCTCTGCAGGCCTACCACTACAACCTCGTGGACGTGTTTTACGAGCTGCTTCTCTGCGGATACTTCACGAAGGGCTTAACGCCTCAGCCAGTAAGCCTCTTATCGGGAGATTTAAAAGCGATGCTTGAATGTAGTTTGAGAACAGGATCTATTTTATTTCATTTTGTTTTCCCATATTTTAAACCCTGGCATTAACGGAGCTTGTCGTCTCCCTTTCCTAAAGCTTCAGGGAGGACTCTCGGAGCGCCTGCTTGCGCTCATCAAGTGGGATGTAGACGTTCGGGAGCCTGGAGCAAAGATCTACTTCACAGTGCTTATTGTAAGTGTTCAAATATCTTCTGATGCCACGTTACACAAATGGTCAGCATTGTATCTCTAAGACAGTGACATTACACTGGATTTGTGTTTGTGTAATTTGTTGATAGGATCAGCTTACAGGCCTTTTTGTGGTACTGTTCTCTCAGCCCCTGGAGCTCTACACCGACCCGCCAGCTTTAGCCAGCACGGTTAGGCATCTCCTCGGGCAGCATGTCGAGAAGAAGATGGTGAAGACTTTGGAGAGGCTCTTGGCAATGTCCTTCCCTTACTTCTACACCTTCCCAGTACCCCCCAACACAACACACACACACAAACACACAATTTATTGCACAAGTTCCCATTCCATACTTTGTTACAGTTCATATTTTGTCCCTACATTGCTCAAGCGCTCCACAGATGAGTATAAATTGATTTTGTAACATTTCAATTGTCACATTTTAAAATATCTCTCTTCTTTTTCCCCTTGACAGGTCTGCACAACGATCCCAGGACTTTAGGACCAGAATTGCACAGTCAGTTGTAGCCTGTGTAGCATTTTATCATTCTCACTAGAAATAATTGCTTTCTCGTTACATTTCCAGGTTTAGTGTTAATGAATTTTCTGTGTTTGTCTTTCATCTAATATCATTTCAACCAATATTAACCCTCCTCTCATCATCCTCCTATCCTAACTCTAATAAAGTATTTCATTTGCACCTATTATAGCCTCGGTCAGATCATTTCTATACATCAAGAAATGTGTATATATATAAAATGTTGATTTTCAACTCAACTCCAATACATGACATTAGGTTTAAACTTTAATTCATGATAAAGGCACATGGTTACTTTTTGTTTATTCAGTACACTGTTACTCTGAAATGTTCATATAAGTGAAGCAGAGATAACATTCTGCTTTACTGGTACAAACAATATCCTATAATTATATATCCTGTAATTTATTTTCCATTCATACATTTATTTATTCTTTCATGTGTTTATTATACCTGTGTGTATAAATCTATGTTACTTTACCAAATGTGAACTAAGATCCAGAACAAATTGTGAGCACTCCAGACCATAATTCCATTGTATAGTTACAAGAAGTTAAAATGGATGAATAAGGAAAGTGTTAGTCAAATTTGCTTTCCTTTTATTGATCATAATGAAATTCATCAAGATTGAGTGAAAATGAAATGAAAATGGAAATTGTGTATTAACATTTGTATTTTCAGTTAAATGGATGTACAATGTCTGCCAAATTTTAAATGGATCAGCAAAAATCCATTCACAGTTGCATTTCCCAGGTCTTAAGTGTTACGACCCTGACCTGTGGAAACAGCACTTACTCTTCCCTGCACCACCTTCCATTCACAAACCTGTGCTCCACCTCAGTCCTGCCTCCACATATGGCTTTCATGGAAGAGGTGAGAGGAAGAAGCCCTTTCTCTCCAAAAAAACATGGCAGCATCTTAACAAATTTGGGAACAATATTTTTTTGGACTGATGGTTAATCATTATTCATAGTTTCATGTTTGGTTGAAGGTCAAACAGAGTTTATCACAACAAACACCTCATACCAAGTGTCATGTTGGTGGAGGGGTGAGGATTCGGTTGTTTTACAGCCACAGGCTCTAGAAAACTTTTAATCATTTGGACATTGATGATCTCCACTTTATATTAGAATATTCTTGAGACAAATGTAAGACTGTCCATGAGCTTATGTTGTGCTGAAACTGGGTCATATTAAAGGACAATAATCACAAGCACACCAGCAAATTTGTCTCTTTAAGGATGCTGAATCTGAGGACTTGTTTTTGTCTAGGTTAATGTCAGAAATACAGATAAAAAAGAAAAAGACGGGTTATTCTTGTGTTCTGATATGCTGAAATGCTGTAATGATTCCAAATGAATCTGTGAATTGAAACTGTGAACTATTCCCAGCGTGGTGAGCAATACTTTTGTTTAAAATATATTGATGGTTCTTGATGTAAATAATGTATATGTCTATTTAAATTCAGCTCCTGCAGATGGAAGTACATGACATGAAAATACTCTAGAACTGAACCTGATTGGACCTGGACACAACAGAACCATGTGGAGTGTTAAAGTAGCCATGAACATTAAACCTGAACAAAGCTTCAGCACAGATACATGGTGTGTGGAGTGCAGTCCGACTGAAACACTTGAATTACTGCAGAATCTTGAGCTTAATACAAGATGCTTATGTATTTGTGCACATGCTCTCAAACACCACCTTGTTAGGGGTTTTATATTGTTATAATTTGGTGTTTTGTTTAGACTTTAAGGGTGTACTATAAATCTGCTGAAGAATTTAATTTCACAATAAGAATTGTTTGTAATTGCAACAATATATTTTGTAGATTAGAAAAGGTTTAAGTTCATAGAAATAGGAAATACAGGAACTAAATATATGAATCTTTTGCTCATTAAATTCTTTTAGAACATGTGTGTGTATTTTACATAATGTGGCAAATCCTGCACTCTGATTGGTTAAAACAGAGGGAAGCTACAGTTGAGGCTTTGTACACAAGAAATGCTTAGATGCTTCACTGAAGACAGAGTAGAAGGAAACTTGACATTTACTGTAACATAAAAAGGAAACTTTCAGAAGAACAGAGGAAATTAAAACATGATGGTTTTCTGTATGTTTCTGTTTTTTACCATGTTCATAGGTAAGCTTATATTTTATATATCCCCATATATCATGTTTAAATGTTTTATAACTAGTAAAGAAATGTTTCCATGTGTGAGTGTTTTAGATTGTAAGCATGTACTGTATGTATACTGTATAATATAAAATGATAATATTCTGAAATAAATGTCCTCTTCAGGTGAAAGCACACAGGACAGCATTACTCCAACATCTTCTGCTGTCTATGGTAAAGAGGAGCAAGCAGTTACACTCTCCTGTGATTATAAATACACTGTTTCTATGAACAATCTACAGTGGTATGGACAATATTCCAATGCAGCACCAGAATTCCTCGTTCTGTTGACGGAATCGGGAGGGAATCAGACAGGTGATACTCCTCATCCTCATTTGTCTGCTAAAGTTCATAAGAGTCTGAAGCGTGTGGATTTGGAGATCTCGCCTGCTTCAGTATCAGACTCTGCACTGTACTACTGCGCCTTGCAGCCCACAGTGACAGGAAAGTCAACTTCACTGTCCAAAAACCTACAGAGACCTCAAACATGAAAGTGTTAAAGAATCACAATAAGAAGAAAAGACTGGAAGCTATGCATAACATCAGCATTCTGATTATTGATCCAATAGAAATGTATGTATATAACCATATATGAATACTTTATTTGAATTGAATAGACAAAACATTCTAAGTGAATCCAAATACAGATAGAAAAGTTAGGTGTGTGTTTGAAGAAGCCACATGTTCACTCCCTCTGCAGTATTAAGTGCAGTTCTCATAAACAATAGTGGCAGGTTTGATGGTTTATTTACTTAATGACAGTGTAAAGATCACATGCTGGAATTTGATTATGTTCTCGGAATAAAATGTGGATATTGTACAACTCTTTTGACAAGCAGCTGACTTGATTTATTTTTATTTATTTGTTTCTTTGTTTGTTTTACTGAGCATGATATTTAATGTGTTCATCATGTGTGTCTTTGCAGGGTCTTTAATATATTTTTGAGAATTACAGGATACCTGAAAGTATGTATAACTAAGAATAAGAACTGTGGAAAATTAAAACACAGTTTCCATCACACAATCAGGAAATAAATAAGCTCTACTGAAATAGTGCTCCATAATCAATTCTTGAGGTAGATGAGCTACAACAGCTAAAGACCACATCGGGGTTCATTCCTGTTCACCAAGAACAGAAATCTAAGACTACAGTAACAACCCTGTAAATGACATAAATCATACTAAAATATTTTTTAAAATCCATAGCAACCACATGGGACTCCATTACAGCTTCCTAGTATCACCCTAGCAACAGTACAGTTTCCAGCAAAGAAGCTACAATCCTGTAAACTTGACCTATACTGAAACCTCCACCTGACACTAAAGCAAGCTTGTTCTACAAGAATTGATTTTGAACTTCATGTCCACGGAGATTAATGACATATTTGGCCCAATGGCAAGAGCTGCTTACTTGGTTCACACTTAGTGTCTGGATTCCAAAATGGTTCGAATCCCACAGGAGCCCTCGCTTTATTGTTAACTTGACTTTGTGTAACCGAGTTCCTTTTACTCGGACCCCAGTCCATATGAGCAAGAAGATCATACAGTTACAGAGTACAGTGAACCTTCATTGGCGCACAGCAAGCTGACAGGGACAACCTGGCTCGTTGGTCTAGGGGTATGATTCTTGCTTCGGGTGCGAGAGTTCCCGGGTTCAAATCCCGGACGAGCTCTGGTTTTAAATGGAATAGAGTGGTTGGGATAAAACTAATGGAAACTTGCACTGCCGGCTTGGTTGTTGCTTGGAAGCTTGTTTCTCCAGAGGTCCAAGGAGGTTCAAATCCCGCTGTAATTACCTCTGAAAATTAAAGCTCCAACCCGGAGCCTAACTCTGGAATATAGGGAGCGGGATGGAGAATGTCACACTTTGTGGAGACATGAACCTCTGAAATATTAATATAATAGAGTACAGAAAGACCTCAGAATATTGTCATTTTACTAACACCATTCATCATGTTCACTGTTATATTCATGTGTCTGTGGCTTTCATTAGGTAAGTTAACATTGATCTTTTCAGAAAGGAGATAATAAATTAATGATTAATTAGCCTGTGTGATGTTAAGAAAAAATAGAATATGAGTTATATAACTCAAAACTAAAAAATTATTATGTTCTCTTCTCTATAACAGGTGACTCCATGGCAGATTTATTAGAACCACTTTTCACTCATAAAGTTGTAGATGAAGGTGATGATGTTACTCTGTCCTGCAGCAACAAAGACAGTGGTTCAGTAAACAGCCTACAATGGTACAAACAACATCCAAAATCTAAACCTGAGTTCCTTTTTTTCATCACTCCATGTGGAGGTAAATCCCTATGCCACCACGTCTGTCTGCTAAAGTTGATGATAAAACTAAACAAGCGGATCTGATCATCTCCTCTGCTGCTTTTAATGTTTGATAATATACAATTAGAAGGTAATTTATTCATAATCACACTCTCTGGTATCACCCAGATGAGGATGGGTTCACATTTGAGTCTTCCTCATATCGTCTCACAGAGTTTTTTCTTGCCGCTGTTGCCTCAGAGTTGCTCATTAGGGGTAAAGTTAATTTTCAACTTTGTAATTTCTATTCTGAATTTCTGTATTTCTGTAAAGCTGCTTTGAGACAATGTCCATTGTTAAAAGTGATGTACAAATAAAAATGAAGTGAACTGAATTGAACTGAATTTAATTACCTTTTGGTTATAGACACAGCAAATTTACTTATGAGAGATTTTGTTTAAATCTGGATCAGTTTCCTATGATTTTCCACAGCAAATTATCATAATTATTTATAAATTTACAAATAATTTAAAAACCACACAAACAGATAAAGGCTTATAGTATTGTATAGATGATGAATCTTGAAATACAACACCAGCCATAATGACTCTAGATTTCTGTCACTGACACTGTGTGAAGTGATCTGTCCAAAATAACACTAAAACTGCATCACTTCCTGGGTGTGTCCTTCTAGAGACGTGTAAAGTTCAGCACATACAGCACTATTATACAGAATCCTCACAGAGCTGTGTTCAGAAACGGATCAACTATACAACTTACTGTACATAGTGAGATACATACCACTGATTCTCACTCTAGTTACAGGTCATTCATTTTCATCAGTTTATCAATAGTTTTAACTATCACAATCATATTTAATCAGTTAATTAATTACATTAATTAATAACCATGTTTTTTTGGCGACGCTACCCATGCACTTGGAGGGTTGTGGGGCTGTGGTCAAGGGAGGCCTGCCAGGTCTGGAAAGAGAGGCACTCTGGCAGGCGGTCGCAATGGTTGTACCACGCATGCTTCCATTACCAGACGTGATTCCAGATCCAAACCCAGGAAAGGTTTGAAAGGCTTAGGCTCTTGTTGACAAGGTTTGCATCCCAATCTGTTGCAATCAATTCAATTCAATTCAATTTTATTTGTATAGCGCTTTTAACAAAGAGCATTGTCTCAAAGCAGCTTTACATGAGAAACCACATCAGAAAACAACAAACATATGTACAGACCAACAGACAAACAGTCCTAGATGTTATCCCAAGTGAGCAAGCCTGAGGTGACTGAGGTGACTGTGGCAAGGAAAAACTCCCTTAGATGGTATCAGGAAGAAACCTTGAGAGGAACCAGACTCAAAAGGGAACCCATCCTCATTTGGGTGACAATTGTGTGATGCAGATACAGCATGTGTATAGTGTTATGTGAATCAATAAGGAGGTTGTTGTCCATGGCGCTGCTTGAATATCCCAATCCTCACAAGCAGAACCCGGCTGGAGCTGGTCCATCTCCGGATGCCACTGGAGCCGGCACAGTCTCTGTATGCCTCGGGATGGGTAGAAGAAAGGAAACAATGGAACAGCATTAGCGTAGCTGCTGTTCATAATATTAGCAGTACTAGCTGAATGTGCATTTAATCAGATGTACTGGAGTGCAAGGTTATGGGAAGTGTTAGATGTATGCCTGGCTAAAGAGATAAGTCTTTAGTCTACATTTAAACTGGGAGACTGTGTCTGAGCCCCGAACACAGTCAGGAAGACTATTCCAGAGTTTTGGAACTAAATACGAAAACGCTCTACCTCCTTTTGTGGACTTTGATATTCTGGGAACTACTAGAAGTCCAGAATTTTGTGATCTTAAAGAGCGTGGTGGATTGTAATGTGTTAGAAGACTGGATAGATAGGTGGGAGCTAAACCATTTAGAGCCTCGTATGTGAGTAGAGCTAGTTTATAGTCAATTCTAAACTTAACAGGTAGCCAGTGCAGGGATGATAATATTGGGGTTATATGATCATATTTTCTTGATCTGTTAAGAACTCTGGCGGCTGCATTCTGGACTAACTGTAGCTTGTTTATTGAAGATGCATCACAACCACCTAGTAATGCATTACAGTAGTCCAGTCTGGAGGTCATGAATGCATGAACTAGCTTTTCTGCATCAGATACAGATAAAATGTTCCTAAGATTGGCAATATTTCTAAAATGGAAGAAGGCTGTTTTTGTGATATTGTAAATATGGTTTTCAAAGGATAAGTTGCTGTCTAATATTACACCCAGGTCTTTCACTGTTGAGCTAGTAGTAACAGTGCATCCTTCTAGGTGCAAGCTGAATTGTGAGAGCTTCTGTGTACTAGTTTTTGGGCCAATAAGTAATATCTCCGTTTTGTCAGAATTTAATAATAGGAAATTATCGGTCATCCGATCTCTAATATCTTTAACACACTCAGTTAATCTAGACCAATTACATATTTCATCTGGTTTTGATGAGATATATAAAGGTGCACGATCTGTGCCGCTGTCTTCGGGACTGTGCACTGCATTGATCTGCATGGATCTCCAGTGGCGACCCGTCAGCCTTACAGCATCTGTGTCCAACCAACATGGAAATACAGCCCACGGTTGCGAAACACCTAGACCCAGGGTTAGCTTTTCTCGATCCCCTCTAGCACTCCGAAGCATTCCGTACGCAAGAGTTGTGGAAAAGACGAGGTTAAAGGGCACACAAGCGACAAGGATGGGATTCGAACCCACGCGTGCAAAGCACAATGGATTAGCAGTCCATCGCCTTAACCTCTCGGCCACCTCGTCAGGCGCAGGTGTGGCACCCACGACCAAATGTCGACAGAGACCGCAACAATTCCGTAGAGGAGCGCCATAACTCAATGCGTTTAAACAAGCCTGTTCCCAAAGCAACTGGAGCCCATCCCACATGCATTAGCAGTCTGTTTCCTTAACCTCTTGGCATCCTAGGTCACCCACATGACCTTACACCTCAGTGCACCTGGCACTTGCACTCCATTGCCCAAACCTCTTGGCCACCACTTCTTATGTCGATTTTTTATTCTTGGTTGAATTGTTGTTTTGTTGGTAGCTCGTAACCATGGTAAGGGCACGACTGATGCGGCTCACACACACGGAAACCGTGTTTTGCGTACCGTTCTGTGGTTGTTTGGACTTGCTGTTTGAAAAAGCGAGGTGTGAAACGAAGCAGCCAGCGTTGACACCAGTTGCCGAAACCTGGGAGCTATTTCAGCACCTGGGTCTGGGGGCTCCGGTACCATGTGAGCTCGTGTTTTTTTTTTTTGCAGCCAGCTAACGGCAACTCTTAAGCACATTTGCAGAAGGCACAGGAGCCACAACCCCTGTAAAGCCTTTGGGGTGCCAGAGCCCACAACCGCTGCCTTGAAAAGGCTCAGCTGGCAGCCGTGGGATTTGAACCCACGCCTCCGAAGAGACTGGAGCCTAAATCCAGCACCTTAGACCACTCGGCCATGCTACCCGAGGGCTCAGTACTTATAGACCTCTGTGGAGAGCACACTGACATACTGTCTGGGTGTGTGGTACACAGGCTGCACAGATGAGGACAGACAAACTGTGCAGAGGGTGAAAAACAGCTCAAAAAATCATCGGCTGCCCTCTACCCTCCCTGGATGACATGTCCAGGTCCTGCTGCCTCAGCAAAATCAAGGCCATCACAGGAGACTCCTCACATCCTGCTCATCACTTGTTTGACCTGTTGCCATCTGGGAGGCGCTTCAGGTCAACAAAGTCTCACACCACCAGACTTACAAACAGCTTCTTACCCTGGGCCATTCGGACTGCAAACAATCACTGAACACACACACACACATTCTACCTAATAAAATGTGCAATTCCACTGTGCACTTTAATCTGTCTGTGAATTGAGTACAAGTTATAACTTAATATTGGCTTTGCACAAATTAGATTTCAAGCAAATATATAATTGGGAACATTTTGTTGCAGCTTTATGAATGTTCTGCTTATATTACAGTAGCCCTTTAAAAAAGGGTACAAGTATGCATATGTATGAAAGGAGAGTCCATAACCTGAGGTACTGAGATATTGAGAAGGGTTCAGTAAATTAATTCTATTTTTACATATGTTTCTTTATTGACATGCACAGCCAATTATTACAACATTATTACAACAATACTAATTCTAACAAAGTCCTGAATATGTACAGTATGGCTATATTTGTGGACACCTAACCATCACACCAGTATGTGGGCATTCTCCAAACTGCTGCACAATTGTATAGGATGTTTTTATATTCTTACAAAAACATGTTCCAGCTCAATGAAGATGTTTATTACAAGTTTGGTGTGGAAATAAATGAGTTACCTGCACACAGCCCTGAACTTAAACCCACTCAACACTTTTGGGATGAATTAGAATTCTGACTGCACCCCAAGCCACACATGCCTGATGTTTTAGGGCTGTATGGACACATGGACATACAGTATCTCACAAAAGTGAGTACACCCCTCACAGTTTTGTAAATATTTTATTATATCTTTTCATGTGACAACACTGAAGAAACGACACTCTGCTCCGATGTAAAGTAGTGAGTGTACAGCCTGTATAACAGTGTAAATTTGCTGTCCCCTCAAAATAACTCAACACACAGCCATTAATGTCTAAACCGTTGGCAACAAAAGTGAATACACCCCTAAGTGGAAATGTCCAAATTGGGCCCAAAGTGTCAATATTTTGTGTGGCCACCATTATTTTCCAGCTTTGCCTTAACCCTCTTGGGCATGGAGTTCACCAGAGCTACAGGTTGCCATATATTTACAAAAATGTGAGGGGTGTACTCACTTTTGTGAGATACTGTATATTGCCACTTACTGAACAATCATCTAATTTTTAATATTATTAGTGTATATTTTGCAACAAGTTTGAAGTAATATCTAAATAATGCTAGTCTAAGTAGATTGGGTGAGCAAATGGCTGTGTGTGTGTGTGTGTGTGTGTGTGTGTGTGAAAGAGAGAGAGAGAGAGAGAGAGAGAGAGAGAGAGAGAGAGAAAGAGAAACAATTATTTTTTTCAATTATATTTCTGCACATATATAAATTTGGTAAGTTAAAAAACAATTTTTTTGGTGTTAAGGTTTTTCTCTTCAGTGAACACAAGATGGCGCAGTCACTTATCGTATTGTGGGTTAAGTTCTAGAGACACTACCACACAACCTGCTCACATTCTCTGAGACATAGAGTATACTTGTTCTTCTATCATACATACTGCTGATATAATATCCTAACCCCTGCCCTGGTTACTCTTAGTGCCTAAGCTAATTTCAGAGATATCATTCTGATTAAACAACACAACTGTCCACTTAACACTAAACTGTCATAAGAATAAATTCTCATCTAATGTCATTTCATTGGCACCTGCTGTGTCAGAAACATTAAAAACTAGAAACTTATATGTGAATGTGCCTTTATTCTTCTTTCTCTTCTTCTGATGCTATTGTGAGTACAGGAAAGTTTTATTTTTCAGATTTAACTGTTAGAGCTGAGAAATAAGGGATTAATTCAACCTTAATTACCAAGGGAAACTACTAATTTCTTCCTCATTCTTAAATAAAACATATTCTCTTCCACTTAGTGTTTCTAACATTAATCTGCCTGCTGGTGTTTACACAAACTTTCTCTAAATTAGAGACATCACTAACATATGTAAAATAACATAAATACATTAATTTCCTGCTTTCAGTATGTGTTTACTTAAATGTCCTCTGGACAGGTTCCCCATATGAGGCTGAATGTAAAGCCAGGATGTTTCAGTAAGAATCAACAATCTGACAACAACATTGGTGACACTGTCATGTGATGCTGTGGGGTGGAGCAATTTTGAAGCTTTATGGTGTTAACATATTAGATTACAGAAAGATCTCCACTATTTTCACTGAGCTAAGACCAGTCATCATGTTCACTGTTATATTCATGTATCTGTGGCTTTCACTAGGTGAGTTAACATTGACTTTTTGTTATTGCAGAAATATTAACTATATTATATTAAATATTAGTCTGTGTGGTGATGCAGTGTGAAAATGCAGAGTGTGGGTCTGACTTAAGTATTTCCTGTTGATTATTTAAAGGTTAAAAACATTATGTTCTCTTCTCTATGACAGGTGACTCCATGGCAGATTCAATAGAGCCAGATTTCCCTCATAAAGCTGTAGATGAAGGTGATGATGTTACTCTGTCCTGCACCCACAGTGACAGGAAATCCAGCTGCACTGTACAAAAACTTTCACACAGTTTTTGTTATATTGAAAGCAGTTCTGCTGATGATGTTGAGCTGCTATTTACATGCTATTTTTGGCAAATTCTGTCTCTCTTGCAATTTATAAAGGGTTCATAAATATGTTATAGTTTGACAAATGTTGGATTATTAGGAGATAGCTAATTGTTTTTTAAGCTTCATTAACCACTTGATCCTGTTCAGAGATCTATAGCTTTTCTTGGCAACACTGGAAATGAGGGAAACCTGAGCTCAATCTCGAACTGGGGACCATGGAACTGTGAGGCAGCAATACTATCTGATGTCTTTGTCTGACAGTTCATCAGTGCCTGAAAAGTAAAGATTAGTTAAATATTTTGCATTCATTAATGGTATAATATTTGGTTTAGAGAGGGATTATTAATATAACTTTTAAAAGTAGCTTTTCCTTATTTTGGTATTCAATCTTCTTGGGGATTTCTTTAGATGCTCTGATGAGTCTACATGCAGAAAGAAGAAGAAGAGGCTTAAAGCCATGTAAAAGCAACAATCCACAGGTTAAAAAATACATGACTGTTGGCATCACAGTGATGACAGTTTTTATGGTGCATCACATAGGATCTTATCTGAGCCAGAAAATCCCAGAAGTGTCTCAATTTCATGTAGAGATAGGAGAGCAGACCCCTCTCTCCCATCCTCATCATTACATTCAGGGAAATATTGATAGCATCATGTGAAACTATTCAGCTGTTTAATATTAAACTGCACTCAGTGTCAGAGCAGAAGACTCTATGGAAGATAATGAAAACCACTAGAAAGATGATTAGGGTCTATCTATCCACCATTGAGGATCCTTACCAGAAAATATATACAACTTTGTGGATGTTGCCTCTGAGCCTCTTCCAGACACTTTACTCAGATAGTCAGGTATACATCTTTATACACTGATGATACTATTCCATATTCCTTGATAACCTGGAAATAAAAAGTAAAAGCTTGGTTCAATCATCACAGCAGAATTTTACAATATACAATATACCAGTATAGGCCGTGCATTTCAGACCTAGTCATTTGTATTGATGTGCTCTGTGTAGAAAAAAAGAGTAATGTAATTAACAAATGAATCAAATAGGAAAACGTTTTCATTATTTTCATTGTCTGTACCACTTATCCAATCTATCCTCAGGGAGCCTGTACCTAACTCAGGAATCAAGGCAGGATACACCCTGGATGGAGTGCCAGCCAATCGCAGGGCACACACACAACGGGCAATTTAGAGACTCCAATCAGCCTAGATAATAATAACTTTAGCTAGCTTAGTAAATGACAGTGTAAAGTTTACATGCCTGAAATACCCAAAAATGTTACACCATTCCATTTGATGAACAGTTATTTCTGTGTTTATTGAACTTGAGATCTGATGTGTTTAACATATGTTTCTGTGCAGGTTTACTTTGGTCTTGAGTCTTGAATAATAAGAATGTCTCCTAGTTTGATTTCCCAGTGTGTTTTTGACATTGATTGAAATACTTCAGCACTTAATTGCTGTGGGTTTTGGGAATATGTCTGTTACCCTCTGAGACCCTGCATCTGTGGAACCTGTAAAAGAAAGCAAGTCTGTTTAGGAAACTTCTAAGTGAGATTTTTGTTTCAGGCCCCAAGACACAAATGAGCCTAATTATATTTGATAATAAATCTGTACTACTGTTAATAATTAGGGGTGAATCAATACTACACTGTGAACTCACAAGCAATGCCCCAATGTATATATATTAAATTTACAAAAACATAACATTTAATTATTATTTAATGTTCATAGAATAGATTGATTGTTTTCATTAATAAAAATGATATGCTGTCAGTATTTGTTTACTATGTGCTTAGGACAGGTTCCTCATTCAAGGTTGACTAGAACTCTCATTATTACAGTGCTTTTTTCTATTGTGTTGCACAGTGTTCAGTTTGGGCAAAATAAATAAATAATTTCATGAAGGTTTTTCGGTTTCAAATATTATCTTGTGATTAATAATCAAATATTTAAGTAAATTTAAGGTAATTGTGTAATTGTGTGTTTACTCCCCTGATAGGACAGGATGTAGGACAGGATGTAGGACAGGACCATGAACATATATCACCAAAACTATGTGTAAATGTTTTTATCTTTTATATAATCTTGCAGAGGCTGTTTGCCTACAGTGTAAAAGTTGAATAAAGAGACAAACATGGCGGTAAAAACAGTAAAGCTGCTTACAGACTTGGAAACCTTGCTATTGAGGCAGAGCACAAACTACAAGGATTAATCACTGACCCTTTCATTCTACACAATTCTACACATCTGACCACTTAAGACTAAACTGTAATAAAAATAAATACTCATCTAATGTCATTTCTGTGACAAACAAAAGCACCTGCTGTGTCAGAAACACTGAACTCATCTGAAACTCTGCCTTTATTGTTCTTTCACTTCTGATGCTATCTTGAGTACAGAAACATTTTATTTTTTCTATTTAACTCCCTGTAACATTGTGTGTTTGTTAGGACTGAGCATTAAGGGGTTAATTAAAGTAAAAAAAAAATACTTCTTCCTTATTCACAAGTATAGTGGTTCTAACAATAAGCTCCCTTCTGCTGCACACATGACACACAGAGGAAGGAAAACAGACAAAACCAATTTCAACAAAAAAACCAATAAATACCACTGCAACATTTAATTCATTAAAACTATCTTAGATAGAATTTTACAGAATGATCAAGAAATGGAAAATGTAGGAACAAGCAAACTTTCACACAGTTTTGTTATATTGAAAGCAGCTTTGAGATTCTTTAGAGAAAGTTCAAGTTGTGGTTTTGTGGGATTCTCTCTTTCTCTCTTGTGGTGATTGTCATGTTTTTTGGAGGTGATGCAAAACTGCACACAAACTGACAGTGACCTGAACTCATCATCAAACTGGGGATCCTGAAGCTGTGATGCAGCAACACTACCTGCTGTGTCACTGTGCTATCACACTGTTAAAATCCTTCTGCTTAAAGTGTTTTCTTGTAGTGTGGTGTTGTGTCATTTTTATAATAAAGAAAGATTTCTACCCTCATGGTTCAATTCCATATTGACTGATAACAAGTGCACTAAAGACAAGGCTCAGGTCAATCCTCATAGCAGAATTCCACAATGCCAGTGGACTCATGATCCTCTCTGTTCTGTCTGGAGTAATTACACTGCAGATGAAGGGCATTTTATTGTCTAAGTGTCGTAACTTCACATATATAATAGTCAAACTAATCAGTAAACCAATTCCTTGTATTTTTAAACAAGTAACTAGAACCGTCTTATTCTTTAGTGCATTGTTGTCTTCTGCTCTTTTGCAGTGTTCAGTGTGAGAAAGTGTGAAGAAGAGAAATGTTTCATAAAAGAATGTTAGTTTAAAATATAATGTTGTGATTCATGATCAAGCATAAGAAAATTTATCTAAAGGGAATTCTGTGTGTTGTGAATACAATTAAATTCTAAGGTCAAATATAAAAATATTAATCCAGAGCATACATGTGTGACTATATGACCTGTTTGCAGGGTTTTATTTATTTATTAGTGTGTTATGTTTTTTCTCTTCAGTGAACACAAGATGGCGCAGTCACTTATCTTATTGTGCCTCAACAACTAGAGCACCACACAACCTGCTCACATTATTTGATATGATGAAAGCTACTTTTCACAGTAAAACCTTTGTGACATTCTTCAATCATACAAAAATCAACAAAAGTACCTGCTGTGTGAGAAACACTGAAAACTGGAAACTTATCCGTAAATCTGCCTTTACTCTTCTTTCTCTTCTTCTCTTGATATCATAAGTACAGGAAAGTTTTATTTTTTTTAGATTTAACTGTTAGAGTTGAGCATTAAGGGAATACATTAATTTCCTACTTTCAGTATGTGTTTACTTAAATGTCCTCTGGACAGGTTTCCCATATGAGGCTGAATGTAAAGCCAGGATGTTTCAGTAAGAATCAACAATCTGACAACAACATTGGTGACACTGTCATGTGATGCTGTGGGGTGGAGCAATTTTGAAGCTTTATGGTGTTAACATATTAGATTACAGAAAGATCTCCACTATTTTCATTGAGCTAAGACCAGTCATCATGTTCACTGTTATATTCATGTATCTGTGGCTTTCACTAGGTGAGTTAACATTGACTTTTTGTTATTACAGAAATATTAACTATATTATATTAAATATTAGTCTGTGTGGTGATGCAGTGTGAAAATGTAGAGTGTGGGTCTGACTTAAGTATTTCCTGTTGATTATTTAAAGATTAAAAACATTATGTTCTCTTCTCTATGACAGGTGACTCCATGGCAGATTCAATAAAGCCACTTCTCCCTCATAAAGCTGTAGATGAAGGTGATGATGTTACTCTGTCCTGCACATATAAAAAAAGTGGTGTAACAGACTACCTGCACTGGTACAGACAATATCCAAAATCTAAACCTGAGTTCCTTCTTAATGTTGACCAAAAAGGAAATCTAATTTCCAACACTGACCCAAGAATGACTGCTAACGTTAAAGATGAACAAGTGGATCTGATCATCTCCTCTGCTGCTGTATCAGACTCTGCTCTATACTACTGTGCTCTGGCGCCCACAGTGACAGGAAATCCAGCTGCACTGTACAAAAACCTTCACACAGTTTTGTTATATGGAAATCTATTATCTACTGATCATTTTGAATTTACATGCCATGTTTGGAGGAATTCTGTCTCTAATGTGATTCATAAAGAGTATATTTATAAATCACATTAGATTTTTGACACATGTATTATTAGGAGACAGTATGTTCATTCAGACACAAATCTATCACTTGTGAGCCTCAGTGATTAATCTCTGCTCCTCTGCTGGTCTGATCATGGAGACAGTCTTGGATGCACATTACAGAGTATTGTGACTAGCTCTGTACCAAGCTGTTTCTCGTGTTTCTTTGTCTGATTGCTGTTGTGGTTTTGATCTCATTTTGTTTCATTGGTTTTCTGAGTCAGTCTAGTGTTTTTCGGATTAGTTTGCATCGCAGTTCGTCTTTACGGTTCTCTGACCTTTCTGCCGGTCCCTGATTACATTTACCTTGCCTGTCGTTTTGCATTATATTAATAAAGTGCACATGGATCCTACTCACCCGGTGTCTGGAGGTTTGTTACAGCCATGCAGCCCACAGAGACACAAAACTCAAACAGACTGTACAAAAGTCAAGCTTGATTTATTTCTCAGCAGGGGGAGATGTTTATCTGTTTCATTCAAATACAGGTTTCTTTCTTAATTCTCAAACTTCGTTGTTTATTTCCTTTAAATATCAACAATGATCCTCTTACATATGTTGTTAATACTTATTGGTTGAACAATCAGAGAAGAAATCTTTTAAAAATAAATGTTAATCTTTAATCAAAAATAATTATTTCTGCTAAGGTTCATGCTGTTATTCTCCTGATGCAATAAAAATGTAAAACAAAGTTAAATATCAATGTCTTTAAATAGTTTAAATTGCTGGGTTTTAATGTAACACTAGTGACCTAAAGACTTCACTCTTCATTATTTGGCAGCTTATAAAATAGCACTTGATCCAGCACTGATATTAAGGGAAACACTTGAATTACCACAGATACTTAAAAGAGCATTGAGCTTAATACAAGATGCTTATAAATTGTATTGTATTTTATATTATTATAATTTTATGGGGAATTTTTAAAATTGTATCAGTCACTGCAGTGCCTCTGGTGTTTTGTTTAGACTCTAAGGGTGTACTATAAATGTGCTGAAGAATTTAATTTCACAATAAGAATTGTTTGATTAAAAAAGATTATTGAAGTAATGCATTACTTCAAGCCAAGTATATGCAAATGTAATTAAGTAACAATACAGTAACACTTCATTAGTAATTATTAATGTGATATAATCAATTCTAATGTATAGAAAGTATAGAAAGCCTTACAGTGTTGTAATTGCAACAATATATTTTGTAGATTAGAAATTGTTTACTTTATAGAAATAGGAAGTATATTAAGTAAATATAAAGAAATCTTTTAACCATTATATTCTTTTAGAACATGTGTGTGTATTTTACATAATGTGGCACATCTTGCACTCTGATTGGTTAAAACAGAGGGAAGCTACAGTTGAGGCTTTGTACACAAGAAATGCTTAGATGCGTCACTGAAGACAGAGTAGAAGGAAACTTGACATTTACAATAACATAAAAAGGAAACTTAAAGACGAATTGAGGAAATTAAAGCATGATGGTTTTCTCTACAGTTCTATCTTGAATTGAATTTACTCTCCTTTTCCCTTTCCCAACTTATCAGCTAACAACAGACAAAATACAGTGGTGGTAACATATGCAACTGAAAAGAAAAATGAATACACAACTAAACACTGCAGTAAATTTGTACATTTTCAAGTATATTTTGTCTGATGCTAACAGAACATTTAGTGTCAGTTGTTGATATAGAATTAAAATAGAATTGACCTTTTCTGTCCAGTTCTCCTGATGATTCATTGTAACCAGTTTACTCTCATTCTTTCCTTCCTTTCTTCATGCTTATATTGTTTATAATGTAGATGTGGGCTCGTGTATAATTTGCAACGTGTGATAATTATAGAAATAATTAAAGATGATTAAAAATCAATGAATTCATTATCACAAGAAAAGATTCAATAAAACATGTGAATTAATGGTCTTTTCAGAATAGTGCATTTTTCTGTTGATGGAATATATTAAATACTGTTATATGTTATATACTGCAGACAAAAGAAATAAAATGAAAAGAAAAAAAATGTAATCCCAATTATAGTAGTAGTTCTCCTAGACATCAGAGACACATTTCAAATACACAACACTGGCAATTATTTCTAAAGCTAGAGACCTGAACTAAACACTCAGGATAACAATGTTACTCCTCTTCTTGCTTTTCTTTACTGTTGCTGCCCAAACACACTGTACAAAAAGCACTACACATGACTGGAGCAGAGCCATGCTTTTCTCACAAGATGGAGCTATTTACATGTTTACATTCACTTCTGAAATGCCTGACTGTGAGGACAGTTAGAAGCTGAAGCTCAAGTTAAGCAGCTGAAGCTTTACAAATTCAGGAGTTCAGGAGAGTAATGTTATGTAATGTTCTGGAAAGTAGTATTTGTTGTTATACTTTGTGAATGAAAATGACTTCTCGTTGTGGTTGTTGTGTGTAGCACAGCTTCAACCATAGCCTTTTCTGGTAGTTTGCAATTTGCACTTGCATCTGCCTTTTGTGAAATTAATTAAATAAATGTCCTGCTTGAACTTGAATACAATGTGGAAATATTCTCCACAAACAGCGACGCTTCAGTAAGAATCAACAATCTGTCAGTAACATTGGTGTCATGTGATGCTGTGGGGTGGAGCTTCATGAATATTTATGATGTTGACATATCAGAGTACATAAAGACCTCAGAATATTTACATTCAGCTAAAACTGTTCATCATGTTCACTGTTATTTTTATGTGTCTGTGGCTTTCACTAGGTGAGTAAATTGCCTTGTTTATTGCATAAATATTAAAAGTTGAATTAATGGTTAAATAGTCTGTGTGGTGATGTGAAACAGCAGAATGTGAGATTTATGTAACACTGGCTTGATCCACACATAGGTTACTGACATTATGTTCTTTCCTCTATGACAGGTGACTCCATGGCAGATTCAATAAATCAACTTTCAACTCATAATATTGTACATGAAGGTGAAAATGTTACTCTGTCTTGCAAATACAAATTCAGCGGTGTTTCAGGAAACTACCTGTACTGGTACAGACAATATCCAACATCTAACCCTGAGTTCCTTCTTTATATTGATACAAGTGGGTATAAAAGTGACCCAATCCCACCACGTCTGAACGCTCATGTTGATAAAAACATACAACGAGTGGATCTGATCATCTCCTCTGCTGCTGTATTAGACTCTGCTCTATACTACTGTGCTTTGGTGCCCACAGTGACAGGAAATCCAGCTGAACTGTACAAAAATTTTCACACAGTTTAACTACACTGAAGGCAAACATACTACTGTTTTTTCTTCTGTCGGCTGATCCTGTTAGGGTTTGCCACAGTGGATCATTGATCTGTATATTTTTATTTGATGTAAGTTTTACAGTGGATGCCCTTCTTGATGCAACCCTCTGTGGAAAATATTTTTCTGATACTATAACACTATTTAATACTACTCAATTAATACTTTACTATTATCTGTCTCCAGCTCCACATTGACCTGACAGCTCAGTCAAGCAAGGCTCTAACTAAAAAACGCCAAGCTGCCCAGACTGGATGAATGCAGATACAAGGTTTATTTGCAATCAGCGCTGGTTACAAGAATTGAGCTGCTCACGAATGAACATCCCAACAACCTCCGAAATAATCATCACAAAACATAACCTTTTTATTCTTTTCTCTTATCTTTTCATAATATTCAAACCAAACCTTCTTTGCTGAGAAAGTCACTCCTATTTACTTCCTGAAATATCAGGTTCTTTTTTGGACACCATTATCTCTTACTTTTTAACTCTTTCACAATTCATTATAATCGGACTTCCGAGGTCAGTTATGAAAAATAGTGGACATCTGTGCACTTATCAATAGGGCTTTTCCAGCTTGTTTTCATCAAACAGTTCATTTTGACCTCTGAGGACAGCATGGGTAAGTTTCAGGGCCACTGCTCTGTCTTTGATTGCTTAGTTTTAATTCATTGCAAACAATGTTTTCTTTCACTTCTACACCTGCTGTAGTTTTAATCACAGTTTCCCTCCAATTATTCCTAGCTCTATCTCCTGCTACCCTTGACTTCCTACGACGTGCTGCGCTTCTGCTCAGGACCTTGGGTACAGCTCCAACCAAGATTGAAACTCCGTCCAAGTTTCATCTACTGTCAACAAAGTTTGCCAGATAGACATTACTCCTACTGCTACTGATTCTACACAGGCCATACAATCTCGCACCCAAACCTCGTAGTGTTAAATCCTTCATTGTTAAAACTGTAAATAGAGGTGCCCAATAAATGCTGTGTCTCCAGATTTAAACTCACACTCAGTAAAACTCTTCTTACTGGTTCCTCAATTCCCTTTTATTAGTCTTCTTTAAACTAAAAATCTAAATAAAACCTCCAAAATTCAAAAGACCATCCTGTAAATGTAGCACAGACACACCACCTCAGACATTTCTCTCACACGCTTAACTTATTGTATGTTATGAACAATAATTAAATAATTTTGGTCTTTTATTTCTTACTATCAGCACCTTCAAAGTAGAATAGATATTTACTTCTCATCCTAAACTGTGAACACACAGGTATATAAAGAGATTGTTTTGGATTTTTAGCAACTATGTCAATTTTGAGTACCAATATTTTATTACTTACCTTTGAAGAAAGGCTATATAAATTTAAAGATTAATTAATGATGGTAATTGTGAAAAAGCAATGACATGAAATTATTATTTAGATATAATTACACTAATCAGCTTTCCTATACTTACCTATTGGGCAAATGTATGTGTAAAGAGAGATTTTGTACGAATCTGGTTCTGTTGTTCTATGATCATTATTATAAAAAGTTTGCATTTACTTTTCATACAAATATCTTGATGTAGTGGCCAATGAGCCTATTTATCACATTTACAGATTAACAGCAAAATATCATAATTGTTTATAGTTTTCAAATAATGTAAACACCACAAAAACAAGTAAAGGCTTATAGTATTGTATAGATGATAAATCTTAAAATACAACACAGCTACATTAATGACTCTAGTTTTCTGTCACTGAAACTGTGTGAAGTGATGATCTGTACAAAGTTATACTACAACAGCATCACTTCCTGGGTGTGGCCTTCTAGAGACGTGTAAAGTTCAGCACATACAGCACTATTATACAGAATCCTCACAGAGCTGTGTTCAGAAATGGATCAACTATACAACTTACTGTACATAGTGAGATACATACCACTGATTCTCACTCTAGTTACAGGTCATTTATTTATCTGTTTATTCATTTTTGATGATATTATGATATTTAGTCAGCTTTGTTAATGGTTTGCTCAACCTATTGCTGGCTATATATCGTCATATTGTGTAACTTGAGTGTGTATCTTGTTTTGTTTGTTTGTAATTGAAGAATTAAAAATATAATAATAATAATAATAATAATAATAATAATAATAATAATAATAATAATTGCTTTTCTCTATAAACAACAGTTTGTTGATTTGGGAAAAATATTGTTGTTTTAAAAGATACTGTATTTCCCTAGTTTACTCAGTTACATTAGATAGAAAGTTTTTCAGAAAAGTCCACAGAGCCAATTCTGAATTTAATGAAAGCAGCTGAGGCTCTGAAAAGAAGTTCAGAAATTACTATTTGTTGTTCTAATTTGTGAATTTAATGAAAAAAGACTTGTTCGTTAAAGTTTTTCTCTTTTCTCCAGAAGATGGCGTAGTGAGTTATCTTATTGTGGCCCAAATACAAGGACCCTGCTCACATCCCCAAGAATGTAGACTTCTGTGATTATAAATACTTCTTTGCAAAATAATATCGACTCTATCTGTTGTTTAATCCTACATACACAGTACTAGGCCTATAGGTACAGTAGGCCTATATGTACAATTTCATTACAAATGTGTGACCTACACTGATCAGGCATAACATTATGACCACCTGCTTAATATTGTGTTGGTCCTCCTTTTTCTGCCAGAAAAGCCCATCATGCACTGTGTATTCTGACACCTTTCTATCAGAATCAGTATTAACTTCTTCAGCAGCTTGGATTGGATCACACGGGCCAGCCTTCGCTCCCCACGTGCATCAATAAGTCTTGGCCGTCCATGACACTGTCGCCGGTTTACCACTCTTCCTTGCTTGGACCACTTTTGATAGATACTGACCACTGCAGACCGGGAACACCCCACAAGAGCTGCAGTTTTGGAGATGCTCTAATCCAGTCGTCCAGCCATCACAATTTGGCCTTACGCTTGCCCATTTATCCTGCTTCTAACACATTAACTTGTTCAAAATGTTCACTTGGGGCCTAATATATCCAACCCACTAACAGGTGCCATGATGAGGAGATCATCAGTGTCATTCTCTTCACCTGGTCACTGGTCATAATGTTATGCCTGATTGGTGTAAATTAATATTATATTTTTATTATTATTATTATATCACATTACAGCTGCATTGAATAAAATGGGATCTGGACAGATTCTCTTATCATAGGATAAGGTAAATACTCCACCCTTTCTTTATAAACACAGTTTCATGTTTAAATGACCAATCAGCAGATATGAGATGAAGTCAACTAGTTTTACAAAGTGGTTTTATTAAGCAATGAGTTAAATGACAATAAAGAATAATAGATAAGAGAAAGAAAAGAGGCTGGTTTGTTCCACACCTCATGAAATACCACCTTATGAAATGTAATCATATTCAATAAACATGCTTTATCACAACAATCAAGTACCCTAATATCCAAACACCACTTATAAAATATATACATATATTTAAAAAACAAAAATATTTACTCATTTTAATTATTACAACATTTTTATAAAGTAGAATTTTTTCCTGCTGTCAGTTTTTGTTTGTTTACAATGTAAAGAGTTTCAGCACAGTTTCCCAAACAAGGCTTAATGTAAAGCCAGGATGTTTCACTGTCATCAACACTGGAGACACTGTCATGTGATGCTGGGGGGTGGAGCTTCCTGAACATTTATCATGGTAATATATTAGAGTACAGAAAGAGCTTTTTCATTCAGCTAAAACCAGTCATCATGTTCACTGTTATATTCATGTGTCTGTGGCTTTCACTAGGTGAGTTAACACCTTTTGTTAGTTTAGATATTATGTATTGTTTATTAATTGTCTGGTGTTATAGAAAGCATGATTTCTGTGTGTAATTCTGGCTTGATTGTGTAAAACTTTATGTTCTCTTCTCTATGACAGGTGACTCCATGGCAGATTCAATAAAGCCACTTTCCACTCAGAATGTTGTAGATGAAGGTGATGATGTTACTCTGTCCTGTGAATATGTAACAAGTGCTACAGGATTCTACCTGCACTGGTACAGACAATATCCAAAATCTAAACCTGAGTTCCTTCTTTATATTTACAAAACTGGAGATCTAAGTGAAAACCGTCCCCCAAGAATGAATGCTACACTTAAAGATAAGAAAGTGGATCTGATCATCTCCTCTGCTGCTGTATCAGACTCTGCACTATATTACTGTGCTCTGGCGCCCACAGTGACAGGAAATCCAGCTGCACTGTACAAAAACATTCACACTGTTTTGTTATACTCAAGGCAGTTCTGCTGGTGACAATCCTTTACTCCTAAGTGAAATTTGTAATTAAATTAGAAGTGCATTAAAGACAAGGCAAGGCTCCACATTTATCACCTTGAACTGTATATATCATCTAACACCAATCACACAGACCAGCAACGAGGTAATGAGAAAAACCTCCAGAACTAAGGAATGAGTTTTAGGCTCCACAGGAAATAAGAATTAGACCTCACATGCTTTGTCACTTCTGCTGTGATGGAGTATATCTAAAATTTAACACTGCAATGTGTGTGATTTAAAGTTTTGTTGCTTCATTTTATGTGTGTACTTTAATCTGTTTGTGTTAAAGCATTACACAGGAAACCTGCTCTCCACATAGCATTATCTCTACAGATGGTATAACCACTACAGAACAATTCCTGGTATTTTTACACAAGTGACTAGAACTGCCTTATTTATTAGTGCATCATTAGTTTTCTGATCTTTGCACAGTGTTTGCACAACTTAGCTCTAAGATATCTCTCCGATTTACTCACCACTTACAATCCTGCTCGGTCACTTAGATCCCAAGATGGTCATCTTTTGTGAATACCATGGTCTCGCCTGTAACGCAGGGGAGACAGAGCCTTCGCAGTAGCTGGTCCTAAGCTGTGGAACAGCCTGCCATCACCCATTAGAACTGCTTCCATGTTAGCTGAATTCAAATCTATGTTAAAAACGCATCTCTTTTCTTCTGCTTTTAATTGTTTGTAATGTGTATGTGTTTTCCTGCTTTCATCCTTTTTATTTTAATTTTTTTCCCTTTCTTTTTGTTCAGCACTTTGGCAAACTAAGGTTGAATTTAAATGTGCTTTAGAAATAAAATTGAATTGAAAATTTAATTGAATTGGTGTATATTTCTTAAGAGTTCAAATGCAGTAAATACTTTAAAATATTAAAGTTTAAAATAATAAAGTTGTTCATCGAGCCACTAGCTTTGTTTGTTTATTGATTTAATGTTTTCAACTATCTAACTGACCGTGTTTGTGCTTTCTTGGGAAATGTCCATCATGTTCGGACACATGCTTTTATGGTCATGTGACCTGTATATATTTGCATACATAATAGTGGTAGGGCGGGGTATTCAAATAAATGAGCGTGTTTCTTTTTTAGGTGTACATGTTCATGTTATTGTTTTCTATTGAAATTAAATTACACATCAAAAGGACTGAATGCCCTGATACTTACATCTGACTATAAAAAATTGATGAATTACTATATAGTTTTTTTTCAATGGGAGAACGTATATTACATTAAGGGCCCTGCTCAGTTGACCATGTGGCTTAAACCCCATTCTGTCATTCAACAAACCAGCAACCCTTAACCACTTGAACCACCACTGCTGAAGGATTCCTTTCAACATACAACAACAGACTTCTGTACAGGATCATAATGAAAGAAAGCAATGTCAGAAGTGGGATTCGAACCCATCTAATCAGATTGACAGGTCCTCTGTTGAAGTGCAGGATTCTGTGTAGGTTTTGTAGAACCACAGAAACTAAACTACACTATTCCAATAATCAACTGTTTTATTTGTTAATACTGATAAATAAAGTGTTGTAGTCATTCTAGATGACATTCAGATATTAGATGTTAGGAGAAATTGGACTGTTAATCTTTAGTTAGTCAATCACCTGGTCAATAAACATTAATCACCAGCATGAAATGGAATTTCCACCTGTTTTATTGTGTCCATGTTCAGTATTTTATTTCATTGTCAGATTACACTCCATAGTCATAGTTAATGGTTCATATGTAAATAGACACACTTTGTAGATTTGGATTTTAATTTAAAGTGTAGTACTTCATCAGTATTTCTGTTTAATCTAGCCTACTAGAGGCAATATATTACTAGAAAAGTTAAACTAAAACCAGTTGTACACAAATATTACCAGAGTGGAAAGAGTGAACATAGTCTGTAGTTTGTTCACAAAAATACTTGACAGATTTATTTCTTTTATTTATATTCTTCTTTATAATGGGCAGTTTAGCAGATTAAATTGGGCTGACTGATGAAGATGCCAACATTTTCAGAAAAGGAACAGACTCTGTTATTCTAAAATGTTCATACGAGTCAAGCAGTGATTACACTGAGCTTTACTCTTCTTTTCCTTTTACCAACTTAAGAGTCATGCTTTTCTCACAAGATGGAGATATTTACACTTTTACATTCACTTCATCATCATCCTTTCACATTAACCATCATTTAACCATCAAATGTAGTAACAGTGTATTTTAATGGACACAATATTAGAGGTTAACTAATGTTGTATTGTTTGTAGAATAAAGCCCAAACTGCACTTCACTAACAACTCCTCATACAGCTAGTTTGTTGTGTAACTGGTTATTATTGCATGGACCCAGTGGACACTGTGGATCAGAAACCCAGTAAACGCTCTGTTCTGGACATTCTTGTACCATTAAAGTTAGAATATTAATGCTACATTTGATTTATTTGGTTTATTCTAGATGGAATCTGAAAAATACATACAAACAACATGACTATGTCAAATGGATTAGTTTTAAATGTTATGTTTGCTTACTTTAGAAACTAGTTTGGAGTTAAATGGAATATTGGTTCCAGATGTAGATTCAGACACCACTAATTTAATGTGTAATTAAATAACTTTAATTACTTTATTTACTGTAAGTAAATCCTGGATTTATCTGTAAGAATCAACAATCTGTCAGTAACATTGGTGACACTGTCATATGATGTTGTGGGTGGAGCTTCATGAATCTTTATGAAATTAACATATTAGAGTACAGAAAGAATATTTCCATTCAGCTAAGACCATTCATGGTAAAAAATAAAAAAAAATAATAAAAAAAAACATAAAAAAAGAGGAATAACTAATAAACTAATTTGCAGAAATAGACAAAAGAAAGTTGATCAGCAACAGTGGAATAGTTCTGTGTTGTATTAGTGACTCAGTTCACTGTCACTGATACTGTGAAGTGATGATCTGTGTAAAATTATGCTCCAACAGCATCACTTCCTGGGTGTGTCCTTCTAGAGACGTGTAAAGTTCAGCACATACAGCACTATTATACAGAATCCTCACAGAGCTGTGTTCAGAAATGGATCAACTATACAACTTACTGTACATAGTGAGATACATACCACTGATTCTCACTCTAGTTACAGGTCATTCATTTTCATCTGTTATAATAATTATTACAATGATATTTAATCAGTTAATAAATTATATTGATTAATTACCATATTTATATTAATCTAGTAATTTTTTTATTTTTTATTATATGATTTGCAAAAAATACTTCACTGATATATTTTTTATGTTCTTCTTACACCAGGCAGTTTTGCAGATAAAATTGGACCAACGGATGAAGATGCCAACATTGTCAGGAAAGAAACAGAGACTGTTACTCTGAAATGTTCATATGAGGCAAGCAGTGAATACATTTGGCTTTACTGGTACAAACAATATCCTAACAGCGCACCACAGTTTTTACTGTATAAAGGCGCAAGGTCAAGATCTGACCAGAGCACTCCTGATGATCGTCGATTAGAGTCGAAAACCAGCAGAGACTCTACTGAACTTACTATCAGAGGTCTAAAGCTCTCAGATTCTGCACTCTATCTTTGTGCTCTTAGAGTAGAAGCACAGTGATACAGAGTCACTGAAAGGCTTTACAAAAACATAACAATGGAATATCTAAATTTCTAAAGCCACAGAAGCCCCTTTACCAACATATCAGTTAACCACAGACAAACAACATTTGTGGTAACACATGCAGCTGGTGGGGAAAAAATGAAAAGAGATTAAAATAACACCTACACAAGAATCATAGTATATTCACAAACATCATGCTATTTTAATGACAATAACAGAATCGTTTTATCAGATGTTACTGGGGCATAGTATGGGCAATTAAAAAATGTACATTTTCCTTTGCTTTAAACTATACTCTTAAATACCTCATGTTAAGTGTGTATTTGTTTGTTTGCTGCATGTTTACTGCTATATTATGTCTACTATTAGTCTCATTGTCATATTCTGTTCATCTTTATTATGGCACTATCATGTCTCGTCTATTTTTGTCTATTTTACATGCTGCTGCTGTAACAAGTTCCCTTTAGGAGATTAATAAAGTGTCATATTATCATGACCTAACACTGTGCCTGACTGTGTGCCCTGACCATGTCACTGTGTCTGGAACCATCACTATACCCTGACCGGACACTGAGCCTGGATCTGTCACTGGATTTTAGACCTCTAGCTTTCTTAGGTTTTGCATGTAGAGAGTCTCAAAAACACACAAAGAATGTACTTAGATTTAATGTTTGATTGATAAATGAAAAGGTGGCTGGTTTAATGTGATGAATACTCACTGGATGTGAACATTTCCCGGCTCAGAGGTACACTCCACTGGACTGGACAAGGCTGGATTTTCAGACACTGAAACATGTAAATGACCCTGTAACTACTGTCAGGCTGTTTATAGTTAAGAAATCATGAACATATTTAATAAATGAAGTGATCGATAATCATAAACAATTGAATTTTCATTAGGTCCATTTCATTAGGTGGTCATGGGTTTGAAAGTTCAGAGGCTGGCTCAATCTGAACTTTCACACCCATGACTACTGGCATGGCTAGCACCTTCATCTACCAGTTTGACTACAGGAACACATTTCCACTGTAATTATCTATGACATTATTACAGTCTATAATGGGGGACTCTTCTAAAGTTAATTAAAATGGAAAGAAGGCTAAACTTAACCTTTAAGATTATCTCTAATGTTAGCTCACCATGTTAATTAGATGATGTTTATTCAGTTGCTTCTGCTAACATTATGTATAATAGGATATCATATTTTCTTATGCTATTGCAGTTTTCAAGAGTAATGTCCTGTTAGCTTTTCATGCTAATTATAACTGAAACCATTGTTTAGCTAAGGTTAGATAGTTACCATGAGGAGACAATTATACTAGCTGAGATGATAATGCTGACTAGTGAGAGCAGGTTAATGTTGGTCTACCAAAACGTTAAAACTTAGAAATTTCGTAAATGTAACATTATCTTATATTCTTGTTTTCAAATGTTCTTAAAACTTTGATGCCTTTAAAGCCATTAAAAAATTGTGCTTTTTACAAGCAACCAAAAAGTTTCTATATAAGACAGTTAGCATTTTCCAGTTATTTTTGCTAGCTAGCTTGTATTCCTCAAGGCATATATTGCAACTGTTATTTAATATCTCATTTGTAACGGTAAATGTTATGTATTCATTTATTTCAGGATTTGTTTGTTCTCTGATATAACTGTGAGAATATAGCTTGCAAGCTAACATTAGCTATGTCTGTTTATAACAGTAGCTTGCAGAATCAAATGCTGCACTCATACAATAATTTGAAATGATCAAACTTGTTACCTATACAGCCTGAATACAAGTATAGCTTTTCTATTCCAATTTCTGAGTTAATGATCATTTATTAGGACAGTAAGCAGCTGTTGATATTATTTATAAGGTATAGTTGGTGTGATCATGCAATGTGTCTCATAGCAAACAAAAACCTAGTAAATCCTAGCAAACCTATTAACAAAAACCTGCATTATGACCAAAGCCTCTGATGCTAATTAATGAAGCTAGTGAACATGTAACACCAGCCATACAACATCATCCATGATTGTTCATTAAGTTTGACAAAAGTGGATCTGTTCATCTCCTCTGCAGCAGTGACAGACTCTAAACTGTACTACTCTGGTGCACACAGTGACAGGAAACCCAACTAGACTGTAGACAATGTACTACACATGATTCATTCATTCTGTGGAAATGCTTTCTTTATATTATGTTGGTAGATGCAGCTCAGGCTCTTTTGGTGAAAGCAGGAAAAAGAGCTGAGAGAGAAGAGGGACAGAGTGATAGCAAAGCTAACAGAGAAAAAGATTCTCCTTTCCATTTTCTTACTCATTAATGTGTTAGTCCTGTGCATTTTGTATAGTACATGACCAACAAAACCTACATACTGTTCTAATGAACTGATGTTAAACAAAATAGCCTCACAGCTCTACATTTAATGAGTGTATACACCGACCAGGCATAACATTATGACCAGTGACATAACACTGATGATCTCCTCATCATGGCACCTGTTAGTGGGTGGGATATATTAGGCAGCAAGTGAACATTTTGTCCTTAAAGTTGATGTGTTAGAAGCAGGAAAAATGGACATGTGTAAGGATTTGAGTGAGTTTGAGAAGGGCCAGATTTTGATGGTTAGATGACTGGATCAGAGCGTCTCCAAAACTGCAGCTCTTGTGGGGTGTTCCCGGTCTGCAGTGGTCAGTATCTATCAAAAGTGGTCCAGGGAAGGAACAGTGGTTGGAGCGAAGGCTGGCCCATGTGGTCCAATCTGATAAACAAGCTACAGTTGCTCAAATTGCTGAAGAAGTTAATGTGAGTTCTGATAGAAAGGTGTCAGAATACACAGTGAATGACGGGTCAGGGCCGTTTTAGCAGGAAAAGGGGGACCAACATGATATTAGGCAGGTGGTCATAATGTTATGCCTGATTGGTGGAACATTCTGCTCATTCAGCCACTCAGAATAAACTGTTTAATGAAGTCACACAGGACATCTTTAAGTAGCAAAACATAACTATTAGATAAATACAAAATGAATTTTTTATGAGTTTCTGGTTGTCAGTGAAATGTGGTTATAGTGAGAATGTTCTTTTAACTGAGAAAAGTTTGTGTCTCCAATCCACTTACTGTCGTGTTTTTAGAAGGTGATAGGAAACTGGATAACCTGGAGAAAACACACACAGGACTTAAGAAACTAACTTGTGCTAGTGGCTCCTTTCTTCACAAGAAGGCGAAGTCAGTTAGTTTATCATGGGCTAAGTACAATACTAGTACTAGTTCCTACTCACATACCCCAGAGATGTAGATTTATTTGATTATGAATAACACAATGATATAGGCTATACCCTTTCTTCAATCATACACACATAGTACTTTCAGATATCATGCATTGCATAAAAATAGATTGTATATGATTTGTAATTTTATTGCAGTCTTAAGCAGCTAAAGAAAGCTTTCCATTATGTGTGACAGAATGAATAGAAAATGATGATATGGACACCCATAATTTTATATCATACACCAATAATCAATTCCAATCCTTCTTTTCTCTTGAGTGAACAAAGTTATCTTGTCCACCATGTAATCCTTTGGACACAGTGGTTTAAAGAGATATTTTGAGTTTAAAGTGAAATAAAAATATTTGTAAAAATATGCTTCAAGTGTCCTGTATTGATCATTTATTTTTCATATAAAACCTCAGATGGAGTGGTGAGTGAGCCTGTCGGTCACATTAGGTGTTTTCAGGGTAAAATAATGAATAAAGCCTGCTACTGCTTTCAGGTCAGCTGTGTTGAGCAAAGCTATCACTGCACTCAGAATACATGCTGCTCTTTAATCTTATTCTGTTAATACTTCTACTAGGTATGTTCGTTTTAATAGAATAATTACATTTTTTAATATTTCATTCAGTTTGTACATTTTTCTTTTCTCTTTTTTCCACAGGGAGCACATCAATGTAAATGACTGAGCATCTTATAGCAGAAGAGCATGTCTTGGAAGATAATTATGTCATTCTGTCCTCCAGTTTCACTGCTACTGCAGGTGATTATATACCAGAGTTTCGTGTCTCCATCTATGTATTTGATTCTGGAAAGCAGTCAAAGCTGAGAGATTGTGATTTTTTTTTTGACATTGATATTTTTTAAATAAATAACGTACTTGTAAACATATTCTGTATTTTAATTTTGTTATTCAGTGTAAAGAATGTAAATTCTCACTTTTATGCCGATGTATGCCAGGCAGCTGTGGAATTGTGTAAATAATACCTTACTTTGGATAAAATTAAAGGAAAGTTGAATGAAAGAAAACTTCAGTTTACCAATGCATGAGTTATGGTGTAGTATATGTACTACATGTGTAGCTTCTGAGAAAATCCATCAGATATTACTGTGAATAAACTCTGGAAAACACTCAAACATTATGAAAAAGATTGTGCTTGATAAAGACCCATATTAACAAATCTAGTAGTAAATGCAGTCAGTCTGCCTAAAGATGTCTAAAACCTGGTTAGTTATGCTGCATTTCTTCAGTAAAGATTTTATCCTGATCAGGGTCACGGTGGCTCCAGAATCTATCATGGACACACTAGGCACAAGGAGGAAACACACCATATCACAGGAGTGGAAAAAGTACTGAGAATCAAGCACATGGACACTAATACACATCATGAAGCCTTGTACATTGTTACTCTTTGTGTACGCCTATTTTTTATGCTGGCTACTGGAACCAGTGCTAGTCTATAGCATTAATGATGAAAAGAAACTTGTAATCAGTTATTTGTTAGCTGAATTTATACATATTGTAAGACTTTTTCAAATTTAGATGGTGTTCATACCTTCTGAGACAAATGGGACTCATTTAGTCAAGTATTTGTTTACTCCAGCATAGTGAAACATTTTATTTAGGGAGTGCTTTATCAAGGGGAGGCTCATAGCATTAATTACATTGTGTAGCATGTAGCACTACAGAATAACTTAAATTAATTTAAATATATGGTTGAATGCAGTTATTAAATACAGACACAACATGAGATTAATAAAGGGTGTCTTATTCTAGTGAACTGCTTAAAATTATCATTAAATTCAGCAAAAATCAGCCTTAACAGATTTAAACATGACGTAAAATATATTATGACCATTCATTGCTTGTTTCAGTCAATTAACTTAAACAATGGATTTATTACATATGATACCAGAACTGACATGACTATGAGTAAGTAAAAGTGGGTGGAGCTAGATGTGGTAAGATACAGTTTAGAAAGTTTCACAGAGATCCTGCCATTTATACCTACTGCAAGAGAGACACAACAGTCATGTTACTCTTCTTTATTTTCATAGTTGTTAAAAACATTGGTAAGTCGTTTATTACACACTTTATACACAAACTTTAGGTGAATGCTGGAAATAAACTGATACTTAATCTGATACCTAAACATGATTAATTAACTTACACAATGAAAATAGAAATGTTTATGTTGTTGTAATGTTTTATAGCAGGTGCTGTTGACAGCAGCATTACACCAGAACAAACCATCATATCTTCAAGTGAAGGCAGCAACATCACACTGACCTGCACATATGATGACTCAGCTCTCTATCTCCACTGGTATCGACAAAAACCTCAATCAGGACCCGAATATCTCCTGCTGATTCATAAATCCTCAGATGGTGTCACTAAATCTGAACATGACCCACGACTATCCACCAAAGTTCATAAAAAGGACAAGAAAGTAGATCTGGAGATCTTTCCTGCTGCAGTATCAGACTCTGCACTGTACTACTGCGCCATGGAGCCCACAGTGACACAAAACTCAAACAGACTGTACAAAAAGTCAAGCTGCATTTGTTTCTCAGCAGGGGGAGATGTTTACCTGTTTCATTCAAATACACTTTTCTTTCTTAATTCTCAGACTTTTTACGTTCGTTTGCTTGAATATCAACAATGATCGTCTTGGATATGTTGCTAATGCTTATTGGTTGAATAACCAGAGAAGAATAGATCCGTTAAAAATAAATGTTAATATTTAATAAAAAAATATATATTTTTGCTAATGCTCATGGTGTTATTTTGTTATTCTCCTGATGTAATAAAATATAACACAAGGTTTAATAACAATATGTATTTAAGTATTTTAAGGTGCTGATTTTTAATGTAACACGAGTGAACTGAAGACTTCACTCTTCATTATTTGGCAGATTATAAAATAGCACTTGAAATCACAAGTTGTGGTTGAAATGGAAATGGTTGCTCCACTCCAGACTCTCACTGTGCTGCCACATGTTCACTCAGTCTCCACAGCACTAAGGGCAGTTCTCATAGTCAGTGGTGGCAGCTTTATTAATATTAATTCTAAAATATGAATTCTTTGATGAACAGTTATTTCTGTGTTTATTGTGCTTGAGATCTGACGTGTTCAACATATGTTCCTGTGCAGGTTTACTTTGGTCTTGAGTCTTGAATAATAAGAATGTCCACTAGTTTGATTTCCCAGTGTGTTTTTGACATTGATTGAAATACTTCAGCACTTAATTGCTGTGGGTTTTGGGAATATGTCTGTTACCCTCTGAGACCCTGCATCTGCAGAACTTGTAAAAAAAAAAACCTGTCTGTTTAGGAAACTCAGTCAGATTTTTGTTTCAGGCCCCAAGTCACAGATGATCCTAATTATATTTGATAATAAATCTGTACTACTGTTAATAATTAGGGGTGAATCAATACTTTTCTGTGAACTGCAAAGTGCAGCTGCTGTGCCTGGATCCATCAGCTAAACTAATTTTTTCACAGTGGCTTTATTAAGCAGATGTCTATATCAATTACATTAAAATCAAAGTCAGATCAGAGTCAAATGACATTCTTAATGGCCAATTCAGTGGAGTTGAGTTTTATAGCTGCTTTCAAACATGAAAATGAAAAATTCAGCAGTATTTAAAGAGAAATATATGGGGGTTATGAAGACATACTTTTGTGTGAATATTTCTTCTGTATTCTCAAATAAACCTTATTCTTTTAATGGTTCTAACAATAAGCCACCTTCTGCTGTACAAATGACACACAGAGGAAGGTAAATACACAAAACAGATTTCTACACACAAAACCAATAAATACCACTGCTAAGTACATTTAATCCAGTAAAACTGTCTTAGATAGAATTTCACAGAACAATTAGGCAATAGAACAATCTGTAAAATTACTAATGGAAAGTAGCACTATGCAAAACACTGTGATAACCGTGTGACCCAGTGATGGGTTTAGTTTACACACCACCAAAACCAGTGTCACACAGTGCAGTCACAAACACCAACTACTAAAGAAAGGACTTTACTGAATGTCCATCTCATTTTATTAATGAGAGAGAGAGAGAGAGAGAGAGAGAGAGAGGCAGAGAGAGGGAGAGAGAGAGAGAGAGAGAGATCCAAAAACAAGTGATGTAACTAACAATGTCAAAATATCACAGGAAAATTGAGTAAATGGTACGAGTGAATCCATGGCTTAGGACCTTAATACAAAAACATTTTTACAGATTTATATAAACAGTATACAGTATAGAACAGTTATCATGAATATACATAAATACAAGTAGGTGGAGCTAGAGGTGGAGATGTACATCAAATAGTAACACTGACATTCATTTCTAAAGCTAGAGGTTTGAACTAAACACTCAGGAAAACAATGTTGTTCCTCTTCGTGGTGTTTTTCACTCTTGCTGATGTTGGTAAGTCATATACACTGCACACAAAATATTATTTTTTCTAAATAAGAAGACACAAATTTTCATGTGAAATGTGTCATTTATGATTAAAATAATCAAAATATTGTTGTAATGTTTTTATAGCAGAGGCTGCTGACAATAACATTAAACCAGAACAAACCAATGTATTTTCAATGGAAGGCAGCAACATCTCACTGTCCTGCACATATACTGGATCAGTTGACAGACTCCACTGGTATCGACAAAAACCTGGATCAAGACCCGAGTTTCTGCTGCTGATTGATGAAAGCAGTGAATATGTCACTGAGGCTCAACCACCTCATCCACGATTGTCCATAAAACTTAACAAAGAGCAAGATAAAACGAGTAAGAAAGTGGATCTGATCATCTCCTCTGCTGCTGTATCAGACTCTGCTCTATACTACTGTGCTCTGCAGCCCACAGTGACAGGAAATCCAGCTGCACTGTACAAAAACTCTGACACAGTTTTGTTATACTGAAAGAAGTTCTCCCAATGCTTTAGAGAAAGTTACATGCCCTTTTGGGGGATTCTGTCATGGTCATGGTTGATATGGTATGAACTTTGTTCACATGAGGTAGGAAAACACCCTTTGGAGAGCTCCATATACAAACCATATACTTACCCTTTCACACACTCATTCATACAAAAGCATTATTTCTCCTAGAAAAATGTCCTACTGTCATGTTTTTGGAGATGATGTAAAACTGCACACAAACTGACAGTAACCTGAACTCCTGCTTTCAGTATGTGTTTACTTAAATGTGCTCTGGACAGGTTCCCCATATGAGGCTGAATGTAAAGCCAGGATGTTTCAGTAAGAATCAACAATCTGACAACAACATTGGTGACACTGTCATGTGATGCTGTGGGGTGGAGCAATTTTGAAGCTTTATGGTGTTAACATATTAGATTACAGAAAGATCTCCACTATTTTCACTGAGCTAAGACCAGTCATCATGTTCACTGTTATATTCATGTATCTGTGGATTTCACTAGGTGAGTTAACATTGACTTTTTATTATTACAGAAATATTAACTATATTATATTAAATATTAGTCTGTGTGGTGATGCAGTGTGAAAATGCAGAGTGTGGGTCTGACTTAAGTATTTCCTGTTGATTATTTCAAGGTTAAATGCTTTATGTTCTCTTCTCTATGACAGGTGACTCCATGGCAGATTCAATAGAACCACGTTTCACTCCTGAAGCTGTAGATGAAGGTGATGATGTTACTCTGTCCTGCACACACAAACCCAGCACAAGTTCAGCAAACAACTACCTCCACTGGTACAGGCAATATTCAAAATCTAAACCTGAGTTCCTTCTGTATATTCACCAAAGAGGAACACCAATCAGTCCCAACAATCCATCAAGAATGTCTGTTAAAGTTGATGATAAACAAGTGGATCTGATCATCTCCTCTGCTGCTGTATCAGACTCTGCTCTATACTACTGTGCTCTGAGGGCCACAGTGACAGGAAATCCAGCTGAACTGTACAAAAACACTGACACAGTTTTGTTATATTGAAAGTAGATCTACTAATAATTTTGCATTACCATAGCATTTTGAGAAATTACTCCTCTGCTGGTCTGAGGTATGGGGGTGCAAATCACCTAGGATCTTTTCTGGGCCAGAAAATCCCAAAAGCGATTCAATTTCCTGCAGAGACAGAACAACAGACATCTCCCTCAGTCTCTGAGTCCCAGAGTCTCAGAGCACAAGTACCTACAGCAGAACAAAAAAACACTAGAAACATCAGGGTCTCTCTGACGTTTAAGATAAATATTGTAATGAGTAATGCAAACCTTTTAACCGGTAAACAAACCTTTCCTTTATTTTACTCAAGCTGTTTTTACTGTAAGGAACGTGACAGAATGTTAGATGTGTTATTATGAAACTGCGATGAGAAGAAGCACTTATGATGGGGCGGCGGGAGGAAATGTACAGTACATCATCTTTTTTGGAGAACAGGACATGTTTAGGCTTACATCCTGCTTCGTGTTAAGGTGTAAATTAAGTAGCCATCTAGAACACCATAAGTGAATTACAGAGATTTTTTTTGTTTTCTTTACGTTTTAACAAGATGCGGTTGGCGTACAGCTGGCCTCCGTGGCTCCGATTCGGTTCCTTGAAAGATTCGTTCATTTTGAATGAATCCGTTAATATGACTCGGGAGAGATTAATTTTTTATTGACCGCGCATGCGCAAGATCCTATCTGGTTCTGTGCGGGGAAACTTGCTCGTCACGTGACAGCCTCATAGACTTCGGCTCTGCAGTCAGTAACGTCTTCGGGTCTGGTTCGTTCGTTCGTTCATCACGTGACCACTTCCTGACTCAGTATCTGACAGTCAATATTACTAATGTAATGTTGAATGATATTTAGGAATGATCATAAAATTATCAAAACTTCCGCGGATTTCTGCAGCACTTGAAGAGCTGGACACTGGGTGAGATCGCCTGTGCTGCGGGTCTGTCAGTGTGTGTGTGTGTGTGTGTCTAAATAGTGCCCTTTGCACTTACCCATTTGTTTTGGGTTTTCTGTTTGTTAATGTATTAGTTATCACAGTATGCATTTGGGGCTGCTATTTTATTTTATTTTATTTTATTTCTAAATGGACGGGTTTTAAGCTGTAGCTGGGCTGGAAATCTTAGGTCCAATCCGGAAATCACTGGTTACTATGGTTACCGCGTCCTGCGGTCTTCACTGGTGTCCTCAACCGTTTAATAGCAAAGTAAAATAGAAATTAGGCTAGAGTATTTCACACCTCACAAGGAATAGTCAATTTTATTACAGTCTGCCTTGAAAATGCATGTGTAAGGATGTCTGCCACCAAATCGATTTCTTCTCCTCTGTCAGTCATTGTGAGTTAAAATAATTTTATTTAGTTTGTGTGGTTCTCTGCCTCTGACTACTCCAGTTGTCCAATCAATGGACGGGAAATTGCTGACGTAATCGTATGCCTGCTAGATGGCGCCAATGACGCCAACTCGAAATCTGATTGGTTAATGTAACAATTTTAATTGCCACTTATAATAAGCTACGGGCGCCTGCACTATTCATTCTGAAGGCCTTAAGACAGATTTCTTTCACTCTGGCAACACATGATGTCAGCCACTGGCTGAAATATGATTAGATAAATATTCTTATCATTACTGGAAGCAGCGCAACCAAGAGCAAAGCTAGGAAATGTAGAGAATAGACTATTGGGAATAATTTAATACACACGCATGGAAAAATATATTAAAATGCAAATCAGTGATTCAGATCACTGCTGTTTAGGCCAGCAGAGAAGGCCTTGCTGGCACTGATGGCCCACCACTGGTTTAGATACTTCAGAAACTATTTTGGATTGGAATATTCCAGATGTAGATGCAGACACCACTGATTACTTTTTAACATTTCATTTCTGTACCACTTATCTGATCTATTCTCAGGTCAAAGGGAGCCTGTGCCTATCTCAGGCATCATCGGGCATCAAGGCAGGATACACCCTGGACAGAGTGCCAATTCATCGCAGGGTGCACACACACACTCATTTACACACTACAGAACTCCAATCAGCCTAGAAGCATGTCTTTGGGAGGAAACTGTAGCACCCGCAGGAAACCCACCAAGCAACATGCAAACTCTACACACACACACACACACACACACACACAGTGAGCAGGAGCAAGACTTGAACCCAGGACACATGGAGATGGACGCGTGGAAGTGTGAGGCGAACATGCTAACCACTAAGCTGCCTGATTGTAAACATATAATGTGTAATTAATTTAAAACTTGTTTAATTTTTATATTATGGCTTAACAATTGTATAATTATCATTAGAATAATTACATTTGTTTAATTATATTGTTGCTATTATCTGTATATTACAAATAGTTCCTGCTTTGGGTTTGCTTAAAATATATATAGGTCCTTTAACTAAAGTTGAATGTAAATCCTGGATTTATCTGTAAGAATCAACAATCTGTCAGCAACATTGGTGACACTGTCATGTGATGCTGTGGGTGGAGCTTCATAAAATGAACATATTAGAGTACAGAAAGAATATTTCTATTCAGCTAAGACCATTCATGGTATAAAAAAAACTAATAATCTAAGGTGCACAAAATCACAGAAAATAATGAACTGCTGAAGTGCGTCTGATGTAAAGTTTTGTTATTTATTTTATATGGTGTTTATTTTAAATCCTAAACTTTTACACATGCACTCACCAACTGGCCTGCACTTCACCTAGCATTATCCTGTCATCATCATCATCATCATCATCATCAGTGTCATGAGATTTTATAAACACTACAGTTGACTAGAACTGGATCATTCATTACTGCATTGGTTTGTTTTTGTATTCAGTGTGAGAACATTTGAAGAAAAGACTAAGAATCATTTCATAAAAGTATGTTGGTTTAAAATATTATGTTGAGATTCATAACCAAGCATCTAAGTAAATTTATCTAAAGGCAGTTGTGTGTGTTTAATCCCCTGATAGGACAGAAAGTATATCATGTGAATATAAAGCATTTCTCAGTGGCCAATTTAGTTTAGTTGTTGAGTTTTACAACCGTGTTCAACATCTGTTTTCTTTTAGTTTTCCCTTATTATTTATTTTTTCTGCTTTGTATTAAGTAATGTAAAGAAAATATAAAAAACAAAGATACAGTGACAAACCCAGCAGTATTTAAGAGAGAAATGGATGACACCCCAAACTGTAAATACAACTTAAATATAAGGTCTAATAAAAATTAAAAATCCAATATGTGTGGCTGTATGACCTTTTTGCAGGGCTTTATTTATTAGTGTGTTAAGGTTTTTCTCTTCAGTGAACACAAGATGGCGCAGTCACTTATCTTATTGTGGGTCTAGATCTAGAGCACCACACAACCTGCTCACATTCTCTGAGATGATGGAAGCTACTTTTCACAGGAAAACCTTTGTGACATAGAGTATACTTGTTCTTCTATCATACATACTGCTGATATAATATCCTAACCCCTGCCCTGGTTACTCTTAGATGCTGTGGGGTGGAGCAATTTTGAAGCTTTATGGTGTTAACATATTAGATTACAGAAAGATCTCCACTATTTTCACTGAGCTAAGACCAGTCATCATGTTCACTGTTATATTCATGTATCTGTGGCTTTCACTAGGTGAGTTAACATTGACTTTTTGTTATTACAGAAATATTAACTATATTATATTAAATATTAGTCTGTGTGGTGATGCAGTGTGAAAATGCAGAGTGTGGGTCTGACTTAAGTATTTCCTGTTGATTATTTAAAGGTTAAAAACATTATGATCTCTTCTCTATGACAGGTGACTCCATGGCAGATTCAATAGAGCCACGTTTCACTCCTGAAGCTGTAGATGAAGGTGACAATGTTACTCTGTCCTGCAAATACAAAACAAGCTTTCCTACAGGAAACTTCCTGTACTGGTACAAGCAATATCCAAAATCTAAACCCGAGTTCCTTCTTAATGTTGACCAAAAAGGAGATCTAATTTCCAACACTGACCCAAGAAAGTCTGCTAAAGTTGATGATGAACAAGTGGATCTGATCATCTCCTCTGCTGCTGTATCAGACTCTGCTCTATACTACTGTGCTGTGCAGCCCACAGTGACAGGAAATCCAGCTGCACTGTACAAAAACTGTACACTGTTTATCTTGAATGCAGTAAATCCATATGTATAATACTGAAACTGTATATTGTGGCCATTAATAACAACAATTTAAACCTCATCAGAATGAGATAATCCCCAAAACAAAGGAATATGGTTCAGGAATTAGACCTTCTGTTGCTTCTGTTAAGATGAATAATTAATTGCTGCAGTGCGTCTGATGTAAAGTTTTGTTGCTTTATTATATATGGTGTGTAGTTTGATTTGTTTGTTTGGAAGCGTAATCTTTTACAGATGAAACCACTGACTGGCCTGAGCTTCACCTGACATCTTGTCAGTCTTATTATACTGTATTTTGTAAACATTTTTTCAAACAATTAAGTAGAACTGTCTCATTTATTAGTACATTGTTTTTTCTACACTTTTGCACAGTGCTCAGTGTGAGAGAATTTGAAGAAAAGACTAATTTAATAAAATTATGTTGGTTTCAAATTATGATTCATGATCAGGCTTCTAAGTAAATGTATCTAAAGGGAATTGTGGCTAATTCAGTGGAGTTGATGCTCCACATCTGTTTTCTTCCATTAATAATGTTGTTTTTTGTGGAAAAGAAAATGCAAAATGACAAATCTAGAGGTATTTGAGAGATAAATATATGGGGGTTATGAAGATATCTCAAAGTATCTTAATATATAAAATTATTAATCCAGAGCATATGTAAGTGGCTGTCTGGAAAAACATGCCAGATGTTGCTGTGGCTTCTGTTTCTACTGTATTTTGACACCTCCATGTACATATTTCAACAAAACTATGTCTAAATGTTTTTATTTTCTATAGAATCATGCCTAGGCTGTTTGCCTGCAGAGTAAAAGTTGAATAAAGAGACAAACATGGCAGTAAAAACAGCAAAGCTGCTTATGGACTTGTAAACCTTGCTATCTGAGGCAGAGCACAAACTACAAGAAAAAATCACTGACTCTTTTACACTACACAATTGTACACATCTGACCACTTAAGACTAAACTGTAATAAGAATAAATACTCATCTAACGTCATTTCTGTGACAAACAAAAGCACCTGCTGTTTCAGAAACACTGAACTCATCTGAAACTCTGTCTTTATTGTTCTTTCACTTCTGATGCTATCTTGAGTACAGGAACATTTTATATTTTCTATTTAACTCCCTGTAACCTTGTGTGGTTGTTAGGGCTGAGCATTATGGGGTTAATTAAAGTTTGTAAAAATATTTCTTCCTTATTCTCAAATAAACCTTATTTTCTTACTTAGTGGTTCTGACAATATGCTGCCTTCTGCTGCACACATGACCCACAGAGGAAGACAAACAAACACAACAAATTTATACACACAAAACCAATAAATACCACTGCAACATACATTTAATCCAGTAAAACTGTCTTAGATAGAATTTCACAGAACAATGAGGCAGTGGAACTGAGAAATGGTATTAGTGAATCCAAGGATTCTTAGAACCACATTTTATTATTAATGCAAAAACATTTCTACAGATTTATATAAACAGTATACAGTATAGAACAGTTATCATGAATATACATAAATACAAGTAGGTGGAGCTAGAGGTGGAGATGTACATCAAATAGTAACACTGACATTCATTTCTAAAGCTAGAGGTTTGAACTAAACACTCAGGAAAACAATGTTGTTCCTCTTCGTGGTGTTTTTCACTCTTGCTGATGTTGGTAAGTCATATACACTGCACACAAAATATTATTTTTACTAATTAAGAAGACACAATTTTCAATGTGAAATGTGTCATTTATGATTAAAATATCACAATATTGTTGTAATGTTTTTATAGCAGAGGCTGCTGACAATAACATTAAACCAGATCAGAAAGAGCTCCTTCTGACAACACTCGGCCCCTCACAATAGGATGATCTTTATCCTTTAATGTCACACTGATTTTACAATAAATATACAATATAATATAACATAATATACAATACAATGTAATATTTACCCCAGTAGTAGGACACCTTTAAGAACCCTGGCTACTGTTTAAAACTTAAACATGCTAAGTCTTGTGATTGGGCAGCTTGCTAGCTAGTGTAAATAATAAATTATAGATTAATGTTATCTACTGAGAGAGCTTGTCTGTTTGTTGTAATTATTACACAATTGTTTGGGTCAGTTGATGTAAATATAATATTTAGTTAGCCTGCTAGCAAACTTGCCTACTGGTGCTAATGCTAAACTCCTGAACCAAGCTGATGAGCTCGGCTAACGAGAATTTATTTCCACATTATAATATTTACCCCATCAAACAGGTCACTTTTCCCAACCCTGAGTACTGGTTTCACACTAAATCATGATTAGACTAGTGATTATCCAGTTAGCGCCCCAAAGGACTTGGTTACAGATGTATGTTATCTAGCTAGCGAACCTCGCTAATCATTTCATTTACACAATATCATGTAGAGTGTAAAGCTTGCTGAACTCGGGTGAAGGTTTTAATAATTATTCCGTATAATATTTAGATAGATTTCGGATGATGGACTGGGACAGGAGGTTTTTGAGACTTTAATCGGTCACCATGTACGGTGAATTTACACAAGCTAATGCTAACTAATGCTAATATTTGTCTGTTTATTCTCAGCTTAACTAGCTTACAAACTCACAGGTTTATTAACGTTTCGGCGTTAAAAAGGAAATTTTTGATTTTTTACTTCTCCCTTTTTAAAAAAACAAAACAAAAAAACAATCAAAATCCTCTATTTCTGGGTGTGGGTGAAAAAAACACTGGTTTATCTACACTGTTAGCAAGCCTGGATAATTAACTTGGTAGCATCATTAAGATAAATATCGTAATGAGTAATGCAAACCTTTTAACCGGTAAACAAACCTTTCCTTTATTTTACTCAAGCTGTTTTTACTGTAAGGAACGTGACAGAATGTTAGATGTGTTATTATGAAACTGCGATGAGAAGAAGCACTTATGATGGGGCGGCGGGAGGAAATGTACAGTACATCATCTTTTTTGGAGAACAGGACATGTTTAGGCTTACATCCTGCTTCGTGTTAAGGTGTAAATTAAGTAGCCATCTAGAACACCATAAGTGAATTACAGAGATTTTTTTGTTTTTTACGTTTTAACAGGATGCAGTTGGCGTACAGCTGGCCTCCGTGGCTCCGATTCGGTTCCTGAGGACTCCTTCTCATCGGGACTCCATCAAAGCAGAGCTCTCCGGGTCCTGTGTAAGCTTATGAATGCCTGTGTAACATGACAGCTGTTTAAATCTGAAAGACTTTGATAATAGAGAACTCCATTAGGACTCCATTATGTAAAGTTAATTTCTTTTTGTAACTTTTCTGCTCTCTGCAGGCCTACCACTACAACCTCGTGGACGTGTTTTACGAGCTGCTTCTCTGCGGATACTTCACGAAGGGCTTAACGCCTCAGCCAGTAAGCGTCTTATAGGGAGATTTAAAAGCGATGCTTGAATGTAGTTTGAGAACAGGATTTATTTTATTTCATTCTGTTTTCCCATATTTTAAACCCTGACATTAACGGAGCTTGTCGTCTCCCTTTCCTAAAGCTTCAGGGAGGACTCTCGGAGCGCCTGCTTGCTCTCATCAAGTGGGATGTAGACGTTCGGGAGCCTGGAGCAAAGATCTACTTCACAGTGCTTATTGTAAGTGTTCAAATATCTTCTGATGCCACGATACACAAATGGTCAGCATTGTATCTCTAAGACAGTGACATTACACTGGATTTGTGTTTGTGTCATTTGTTGATAGGATCAGCTTACAGGCCTTTTTGTGGTACTGTTCTCTCAGCCCCTGGAGCTCTACACCGACCCGCCAGCTTTAGCCAGCACGGTTAGGCATCTCCTCGGGCAGCATGTCGAGAAGAAGATGGTGAAGACTTTGGAGAGGCTCTTGGCAATGTCCTTCCCTTACTTCTACACCTTCCCAGTACCCACCAACACAACACACACACACAAACACACAATTTATTGCACAAGTTCCCATTCCATACTTTGTTACAGTTCATATTTTGTCCCTACATTGCTCAAGCGCTCCACAGATGAGTATAAATTGATTTTGTAACATTTCAATTGTCACATTTTAAAATATCTCTCTTCTTTTTCCCCTTGACAGGTCTGCACAACGATCCCAGGACTTTAGGACCAGAATTGCACAGTCAGTTGTAGCCTGTGTAGCATTTTATCATTCTCACTAGAAATAATTGCTTTCTCGTTACATTTCCTGGTTTAGTGTTAATGAATTTTCTGTGTTTGTCTTTCATCTAATATCATTTCATCCAATATTAACCCTCCTCTCATCATCCTCCTATCCTAACTCTAATAAAGTATTTCATTTGCATCTATTACAGCCTCGGTCAGATCATTTCTATACATCAAGATATGTGTATATATATAAAATGTTGATTTTCAACTCAACTCCAATACATGACATTAGGTTTAAACTTTAATTCATGATAAAGGCACATGGTTACTTTTTGTTTATTCAGTACACTGTTACTCTGAAATGTTCATATAAGTGAAGCAGAGATAACATTCTGCTTTATTGGTACAAACAATATCCTATAATTATATATCCTGTAATTTATTTTCCATTTATACATTTATTTATTCTTTCATGTGTTTATTATACCTGTGTGTATAAATGTATGTTACTTTACCAAATGTGAACTAAGATCCAGAACAAAATGTGAGCACTCCAGACCATAATTCCATTGTATAGTTACAAGAAGTTAAAATGGATGAATAAGGAAAGTGTTAGTCAAATTTGCTTTCCTTTTATTGATCATAATGAAATTCATCAAGATTGAGTGAAAATGAAATGAAAATGGAAATTTTGTATTAACATTTGTATTTTCAGTTAGATGGATGTACAATGTCTGCCAAATTTTAAATGGATCAGCAAAAATCCATTCACAGTTGCATTTCCCAGGACTTAAGTGTTACGACCCTGACCTGTGGAAACAGCACTTACTCTTCACTTAAGTACTTAAGAAGCCCTTTCTCTACAAAAAAACAAGGCAGCATCTTAACAAATTTGGGAACAATATTTTTTTGGACTGATGGTTAATCATTATTCATAGTTTCATGTTTGGTGAAGGTCAAACAGAGTTTATCACAACAAACACCTCATACCAAGTGTCATGTTGGTGGAGGGGTGAGGATTTGGTTGTATTGCAGCCACAGGCTCTAGAAAACTTTTAATCATTTGGACATTGATGATCTCCACTTTATATTAGAATATTCTTGAGACAAATGTAAGACTATCTGTCCATGAGCTTATGTTGGGCTGAAACTGGGTCATATTAAAGGACAATAATCACAAGCACACCAGCAAATTTGTCTCTTTAAGGATGCTGAATCTGAGGACTTGTTTTTGTCTAGGTTAATGTCAGAAATACAGATAAAAAAGAAAAAGACGGGTTATTCTTGTGTTCTGATATGCTGAAATGCTGTAATGATTCCAAATGAATCTGTGAATTGAAACTGTGAACTATTCCCAGCGTGGTGAGCAATACTTTTGTTTTAAATATATTGATGGTTCTTGAGGTAAATAATGTATATGTCTATTTAAATTCAGCTCCTGCAGATGGCAGTACATGACATGAAAATACTCTAGAACTGAACCTGATTGGACCTGGACACAACAGAACCATGTGGAGTGTTAAAGTAGCCATGAACATTAAACCTGAACAAAGCTTCAGCACAGATACATGGTGTGTGGAGTGCAGTCCGACTGAAACACTTGAATTACTGCAGAATCTTGAGCTTAATACAAGATGCTTATGTATTTGTGCACATGCTCTCAAACACCACCTTGTTAGCGGTTTTATATTGTTATAATTTGGTGTTTTGTTTAGACTTTAAGGGTGTACTATAAATCTGCTGAAGAATTTAATTTCACAATAAGAATTGTTTGTAATTGCAACAATATATTTTGTAGATTAGAAAAGGTTTAAGTTCATAGAAATAGGAAATACAGGAAGTAAATATATGAATCTTTTGCTCATTAAATTCTTTTAGAACATGTGTGTGTATTTTACATAATGTGGCACATCCTGCACTCTGATTGGTTAAAACAGAGGGAATCTACAGTTGAGGCTTTGTACACAAGAAATGCTTAGATGCTTCACTGAAGACAGAGTAGAAGGAAACTTGACATTTACAATAACATAAAAAGGAAACTTTCAGAAGAACAGAGGAAATTAAAACATGATGGTTTTCTGTATGTTTCTGTTTTTTACCATGTTCATAGGTAAGCTTATATTTTATTTATCCCCATATATCATGTTTAAATGTTTTATAACTAGTAAAGAAATGTTTCCATGTGTGAGTGTTTTAGATTGTAAGCATGTACTGTATGTATACTGTATAATATAAAATGATAATATTCTGAAATAAATGTCCTCTTCAGGTGAGAGCACACAGGACAGCATTACTCCAACATCTTCTGCTGTCTATGGTAAAGAGGAGCAAGCAGTTACACTCTCCTGTGATTATAAATACACTGTTTCTATGAACAATCTACAGTGGTATCAACAATATTCCAATGCAGCACCAGAATTCCTCGTTCTATTGACGGAATCGGGAGGGAATCAGACAGGTGATACTCCTCATCCTCATTTGCCTGCTAAAGTTCATAAGAGTCTGAAGCGTGTGGATTTGGAGATCTCGCCTGCTTCAGTATCAGACTCTGCACTGTACTACTGCGCCTTACAGCCCACAGTGACAGGAAAGTCAACTTCACTGTCCAAAAACCTACAGAGACCTCAAACATGAAAGTGTTAAAGAATCACAATAAGAAGAAAAGACTGGAAGCTATGCATAACATCAGCATTCTGATTATTGATCCAATAGAAATGTATGTATATAACCATATATGAATACTTTATTTGAAGTGAATAGACAAAACATTCTAAGTGAATCCAAATACAGATAGAAAAGTTAGGTGTGTGTTTGAAGAAGCCACATGTTCACTCCCTCTGCAGTATTAAGTGCAGTTCTCATAAACAATAGTGGCAGGTTTGATGGTTTATTTACTTAATGACAGTGTAAAGATCACATGCTGGAATTTGATTCTGTTCTAGGATTAAAAATGTGCATATTGTAAACTCTTTTGACAAGCAGCTGATCTGATTTATTTTTATTTTATGTTTGTTTGTTTGTTTATTTTACTGAGCATGCTATTTAATGTGTTCATCATGTGTGTCTTTGCAGGGTGTTTAATATATTTTTGAGAATTACAGGATACCTGAAAGTATGTATAACTAAGAATAAGAACTGTGGAAAATAAAAACACAGTTTCCATCACACAATCAGGAAATAAATAAGCTCTACTGAAATAGTGCTCCATAATCAATTCTTGAGGTAGATGAGCTACAACAGCTAAAGACCACATCGGGTTTCATTCCTGTTCACCAAGAACAGAAATCTAAGACTACAGTAACAACCCTGTAAATGACATAATTTGGCCCAATGGCAAGAGCTGCTTACTTGGTTCACACTTAGCGTCTGGATTCCAAAAAGGTTTGAATCCCACAGGAGCCTCGCTTTATTGTTAACTTGACTTTGTGTAACCGAGTTCCTTTTACTCGGACCCCAGTCCATATGAACAAGAAGGTCATACAGTTACAGAGTGCAGTGAACCTTCATTGGCGCACATCAAGGTAATGGGGATGACCTGGCTCGTTGGTCTAGGGGTATGATTCTCGCTTAGGGTGCGAGAGGTCCCGGGTTCAAATCCCGGACGAGCCCTGGTTTTAAATGGAATAGAGTGGTTGGGATAAAACTAACGGAAACTTGCACTGCTGGCTTGGTTCTCCCTTGGAAGCTTGTTTCTCCAGAGGTCCAAGAAGGTTCAAATCCCGCTGTAATTACCTCTGAAAATTAAAGCTCCAACCTGGAGCCTATCTCTGGAATACAGGGAGCGGGATGGAGAATGTCACACTTTGTGGAGACATGAACCTCTGAAATATTAATATAATAGAGTACAGAAAGACCTCAGAATATTGTCATTTTACTAACACCATTCATCATGTTCACTGTTATATTCATGTGTCTGTGGCTTTCATTAGGTAAGTTAACATTGATCTTTTCAGAAAGGAGGGTAAAAGGTAAAACCCTATGCCACCACGTCTGTCTGCTTGATGATAAAACTAAACAAGTGGATCTGATCATCTCCTCTTCTGCTTTTAATGTTTGATAATATACAATTAGAAGGTAATTAATTCATAATCACACTCTCTGGTATCACCCAGATGAGGATGGGTTCACATTTGAGTCTTCCTCATATCGTCTCACAGAGTTTTTTCTTGCTGCTGTTGCCTCAGAGTTGCTCATTAGGGGTAAAGTTAATTTTCAACTTTGTAATTTCTATTCTGAATTTCTGTATTTCTGTAAAGCTGCATTGAGACAGTGTCTATTGTTAAAAGTGATATGAATGAAAATGAAGTGAACTGAATTTAATTACCTTTTGGGAACAGACACAGCAAATTTACTTATGAGAGACTGGATCCAGTTTCCTATGATTTTCCACAGCAAATTATCATAATTATTTATAAATGTACAAATAATTAAAAAAACACACAAACAGATAAAGGCTTATAGTATGGTATAGATGATGAATCTTAAAATACAACACAGCCATAGTAATGACTCTACACTACAGCAGCATCACTTCCTGGGTGTGTCCTTCTAGAGACGTGTAAAGTTCAGAACATACAGCACTATTATACAGAATCCTCACAGAGCTGTGTTCAGAAATGGATCAACTATACAACTTACTGTACATAGTGAGATACATACCACTGATTCTCACTCTAGTTACAGGTCATTTTCAATCAGTTATTAATTATTACAGTGATATTTAATCAGTTAAATAATTGCATTAATTAATAAGCATGTTTGTATTAATCTAGTAATTTCTTGATTTCTTAAGTCAATATTGGAATTACAAAAAATACTTCACTGACATGTTTCTTTATATTTTTGTCACACCAGGTAGCTTTGCAGATAAAATTGAGCCAACAGATGCAAACATTGTCAGGAAAGAAGCAGAGACTGTTATTCTGAAATGTTCATATGAGTCAAGCAGTGATCGTATTTATCTTTACTGGTACAAACAATATCCTAACAGCGCACCACAGTATTTACTGTATAAAGGTGCAAGGTCAAATGCAGGTGCTGGGAGCACTCCTGATGATCATCGACTAGAGTCGAAAACAAGCAGAGACTCTACTGAACTTACTATCAGAGGTCTAAAGCTCTCAGATTCTGCACTCTATCATTGTGCTCTAAGAGACGTAGCACAGTGATACAGAGTCACTGAAAGTCTTTACAATACATCAACATGGTATATTAAGATTCTAAAACCACAGAAGACGAAAGAGACTCACTTTACCAACTTATCAGTTAACCACAGATACAAACAACATTTGTGAAAACATTTGCAGCTGGAGCTAATAGCCTAAAAAGAAAATGAGGGATTAACACAACTATACTTTAATTCATGAATCTACATCTACATTCATTTATTAAATCTTTCATTTGTTCATGTGTTTATTCTGCATGTTCATTTGAACAGATGTGAGTTTGATCATTCAGATAAATATAATAATATAAAAAAAATTAGTGACAAGATTTGATTGCACATAAGGGTAATGTCTATAATCTTAAACATAATTATTTGATGGAGGGATGATGACTCTAGCCTTTTGAGCTTGTCCTCTGTTTTCTTATTTGTACTGTGATTTAAACGTTCCAACTTAAGGTGGACTGCTGACACTAAATTTCCCCTAAGTCTGAATGAGTGTGTGAATGTGTCTGTGCATTTTGTCCTGCATTAGACTGCTGTATCATCCAGGGTGTATTCCTGAATCATCCCTAGTGTTGCTGGGAGAAGCTCCAGATTCACCTGCCCAGGACAAAGCATGAATGAATGAATGAAGGTGTGTATATATAATGTATATAGACAGTTGTGGAAGTGTGACCAGGATAAAGTAGGTACTAAAAATAAACTCTGATTAAATGACCATTCATTAGGTTGCAGCTGCAGCTTATGGATCTGGGGCTTGGTTTTACTGTAGTTTTAGCAAACTAAGATTTGCTAATTGTCTAGTAGATGAGAAAGAGTTGCTGTGTGAGGTAAAGCAGAGTTGTCATGAATATGAATAAATAAGATGTTTATTTCAAAAAATAAACAAACAAACTATGTAACGTCTGGGACCCCCGCCCTATGCGGGGCTCGACTCCAGACGCCCGTGGTGTGTGCGCGCACGCCAGCACACGGTGTAATGAGACCCATGCGCAGGATTCAGCGAAGCACTGCTTATTACATTTAAGACGCGACATAGGGAAACAAACGTAACAAGACATGGCGTGGTTAACTAAACAAAAAAACAAAACCTAGACCTTAGCTTGGACATGGAACCTAGCAAACAAAACCCCAACAGAAACCACGGTACAGATAACAATCATGGACAAGGACACAAACGCAAGGATCCCTATTTATAGGGGTGGACATTAGGGCTAATGGGATACAGGTGACACAATCAGGATAGGAACAATAGGAAGGGCGTAACAAGACACACAAAGAAGCAGGCTTCCAAGGTTCACCTGCCAGCGCCCTCTCTGGGCCTGGCAGGGAACTGTCCAGCTGTTCCTGACAAACTAACTAAACACTCAGGATAACAATGTTATTATGCCCACTTGGTTTTCTTCACTATTGCTGATATTGCTAAGTCCTTTAGTTTGCAAGTTACAAACCAAAAGAATAAGTATTTTAAAAAGTTGCTTAATAATAAATTGTTGTCAATAAATTCAAATAAATTGGTGTATTTATATTAAAGGCTGTTGACAACAATTCATCCACCCAGAATACACTGTTTAATGTAATCACAATCATCTTTAAGTAACCAAACATAACTATAAAATAAATACATATCAGTTTCTGATTGCCAGTGAAATGTAGTTAGAGTGAGAATGTTCTTTTAGCTGATTGTTTATAACAGACGTGTTCTTGAACATTAATGAGGAAAGGCTCAGGTGCACAGTTTATTCTCCTCTTGATCAATAGATGAAGAAAATTGTTGGAGGAAAAGTTTCTGTTCCTCTGCAGCTCTTTTTCTCTATAGACAATATTCTGTTTGTGAGACCTGTATGATTGTAATTAACACCAGTGCAATCATAGCTCCAGTTTTGTTCTTTGGTCACTACACTTAATTAACCCTACTGAATAAAATCAGATGGAAAAATATTTGAAGTGAACTGGAACAGCGATTTAGTCCAGGAACTCTATGGAACTCTGTATGGGAAGGCTATACAAAGAAATGCAAAAAGTAATATATACATTATATAATATTAATTATAGTTCAGCAGTTTATTTATTAATGTCATTAATAAATAAATTACCTTCAATTACCTTAAAAACCAAGTCTTTCTTATTTCTCCACAAGATGGTGTAGTGAGTTATCTTATTGTGGGTCAGGTGCTAGGACTCTGCTCACATCCTCCAAAGATGTAGACTCTGTTATAAATACTTCTTTGCAGAATAATATGAACTCTAATAAACATGCTTTATCACAACAAACAAATAAATGCCACAAGTCAAGACACTACTTATAAAATATAAAAACTAAAATATTTACTAATTTTAATTGTCAGTAAATTTTTATAAAATTGAATAAATACAATAATAGAATAATTTATTTGTTTACTATGTAAACAGTTTCAGTAGAGTTTCCCAAACAAGGCAGAATGTTTCAGTAAAGATCAACAATCTGTCAGTAACACTGGAGACACTGTCATGTGATGCTGGGGGGTGGAGCTTCGTGAACGTTTATCATGTTAATATTTCAGAGTACAAAAAGAGTTCAGACGCTTTTACCTTTCATTCAGCTAAAATCATTCATCATGTTCACTGTTATATTCATGTGTCTGTGGCTTTCACTAGGTGAGTTAACATTGACCTTTTGTTAGTTTATATATTATGTGTTGTTTATTAACTGTGTGCTGTTAGAAATCATGATTTCTGTATGTAATTCTGGCTTGATTGTGTAAAGGTTAAATACATTACATTTTCTTCTCCATGACAGGTGACTCCATGGCAGATTCAATAAAGCCACTTTTCCCTCATAAAGTTGTAGATGAAGGTGATGATGTTACTCTGTCCTGCAGCTACAAAGACTTCAGTGATACTGTACAGACTCTGCAGTGGTACAGACAATATCCAAAATCTAAACCTGAGATCCTTCTTTATATTTATCAAAATGGAGATCTAATTCTCAACACTCCCCCAAGAATGTCTGCTAAAGTTCATGATGATAAACAAGTGGATCTGATCATCTCCTCTGCTGCTGTATCAGACTCTGCTCTATACTACTGTACTTTATGATTACACTTTACACTTTATCTGTTGTAAATACAACTTGCACATACCTCTATATGCACACTCTGACATAGCCTTATTTATTGTTGTACATATTTACATATTTATCTGCAATTGTTCATTTGCACAATTTCTACTATTTGCACTTCTGGTAGATGCTAAACAGCATTTCGTCACTATGTACCTGTACTTTGCAATGACAAAGTTTTATCTATCTATCTATCTATCTATCTATCTATCTATCTATCTATCTATCTATCTATCTATCTATCTATCTATCTATCTATCTATCTATCTATCTATCTATCTATTTATCTATCTATCTATCTATCTATCTGCAGATGTTAAAGGACGCCAGCCTTCTAAGGAAGTCCTGGCGGCTCTGTCCTCTCCTGCACAGAGTGTCTGTGTTGGCAGTCCAGTCCATTTGATCATCCAGCTGTACTCCAAGGTATCTGTAGGTCTTGACAAACTCCACACAGTCACCGTTGATGGTCACAGGCTCCGGTTGAGGCCTGGGCCTCCTGAAGTCCACCACCATCTCCATGGTCTTTGTTGTGTTGAGGTGCAGATGGTTACAGTCGCACCATGCAACGAAGTCCTGTATCAGTTTTCTGTCCTCCTCCTCCTCATAGCAAGGTTGGGGATTTTTCAGGGTGGATCTGGGGTTTGGTTCCACAAGGTTTAAAGCTGTAGTTTTTTTTCATTCTAGGCTGTGCTAATGGTGTAGTAGATGAGTGAAATATTACATTGCACTATATAAAAAATATGAATAAATATGAGTGGGCAGAGCTACATTTGGAGACATCTGAGACAGAAAATCAAATATTATTATGGTTAATGTAACTGTGTGAAGTGAAATATTGGAGCTGAAATTAATGAATGGATATGAGATTAAAGTGCAGACTTTCAGTTTACTCTCACTTTACTAAACACACTCTAAGTGAAAACCAATGCACTAGAGATGTGCAATGAGAATGAATTTCTGCATGAGTGATTGATTTAGGCAATGTTACTTTATTAAATATGAATATTAAAAAAGAGACACACGTTTTTTCTGTCTCTTGTCAGTGGTAATTTCTACCATAGGTCTGTTCAAACTGGTTCAACATTTAAAAAGGAATATTGTTTGATTTAGAGAGTTGTCATGCTGTAGCTCACACAGTTCACCTGCTGTACAGAGCAGCATCCCTGCTGGATCTCAAAATCATTACCAAAAAATTCATTTTATGCTTTTTTGACTCCTTTATTTCTTCATTAATTAAAAAGTTGTAAATTGTTATATAAAGATAATCAAACATGCATAATGCAGTAATACACAGATTAATGCAGCCCAGTTTGAATCACAGCTGCACTGCATCACAATGTTATAGCAGATACTGAACCCAACCCAGTGAAGTTTCTGGAATGTAAATCATTCTGACAAAATATAATTAGATGGCTACTTTTGTCAACTATAAACAACAGTTTGTTGATTTGGGAAAAATATTGTTGTTTTGAAATATTCTGTAGTTCCCTAGTTTACTCAGTTACATTAGATAGAAAGTTTTCTAGAAAAGTCCACGGAAATTCTGAACTTAATTAAAGCAGAAGTTGATTAAAGTTCAGGAGTTGAATAAAGTTATTTTCTGCAAATTATTATTTGTTGTTATGATTTGTGAATAAAAATAGACTTGTTTGTTAATGTCTTTCTCTTTTCTCCAGAAGATGGTGTAGTGAGTTATCTTATTGTGGGCCAAATACTAGAACCCTGCTCACATGCCCAAATATGTAGACTTCTGTGATTATACATAATTGTTGGCAAAATAATATAGACTCTATCTGTTGTTCAATCCTACATACATAGTGCTAGACCTATATGTAGAATTTACATACAATTTCATTAAAAATGTTTGACTTATATTTGTAATATTTTTGTCTCCACCAAGGACAAGCACATTACAGCTGCATTGAATAAAATGGGCTCTGGACAGATTCTCTTGTCATAGGATAAGAAACTTTACCCTTTCTTTATAAACACAGTTTCATGTTTAAATGACCAATCAGCAGATATGAGATCAAGTCAACTAGTTTTACACAGCGGTTTTATTAAGCAATGAGTTAAATGACAATAAAGAATAATAGATAACAGAAAGAAAAGAGCCTGGTTTGTTCCTCACATAATAAAATACCACCTCATGAAAATGTAATTCTATTTAATAAACATGCTTTCAAATACCTTATTGTCCAGACACCACTTATAAAATATAAAAAATAATAAAATAAAATATTTACTCGTTTTAATTATTAGTATTATTTTTTCCTGCTGTCAGTTTTTGTTTGTTTACTATGTAAAGAGTTTCAGCACAGTTTCCCAAACAAGGCTTAATGTAAAGCCAGGATGTTTCACTGTCATCAACACTGGAGACACTGTCATGTGATGCTGGGGGGTGGAGCTTCCTGAACATTTATCATGGTAATATATTAGAGTACAGAAAGAGCTTTTTCATTCAGCTAAAACCAGTCATCATGTTCACTGTTATATTCATGTGTCTGTGGCTTTCACTAGGTGAGTTAACACCTTTTGTTAGTTTAGATATTATGTATTGTTTATTAATTGTCTGGTGTTATAGAAAGCATGATTTCTGTGTGTAATTCTGGCTTGATTGTGTTAAACTTTATGTTCTCTTCTCTATGACAGGTGACTCCATGGCAGATTCAATAAAGCCACTTTTCACTCAGAATGTTGTAGATGAAGGTGATGATGTTTCTCTGTCCTGTGAATATGAAACAAGTGATACAGGATTCTACCTGCACTGGTACAGACAATATCCAAAATCTAAACCTGAGTTCCTTCTTTATATTCACCAATATGGAGATCTAAGTGCTAACATTCCCCCAAGAATGAATGCTACACTTAAAGATAAGAAAGTGGATCTGATCATCTCCTCTGCTGCTGTATCAGACTCTGTACTATATTACTGTGCTCTGGCGCCCACAGTGACAGGAAATCCAGCTGCACTGTACAAAAACATTGACACTGTTTTCTTTCTCTCTCAAAATGTATATTTTTAATTTAGTTTATATTACTGGTAAATGTTGTATTATTTAGAGACAGCTCCTTTCTTGATGGGATGCCAGTCTTTCACAGTGCATCATGCACACACATTCACACTCTCCTTCACTCTTAGGAGCAATTTCTAATTAAATTAGAAGTGCACTAAAGACAAGCTATGGCTCCAGATATATAACATTGAACTATATATAGCATCTAGGATAATTCACTCAGACCAGTGATGAGGTAATGAGGAAATCTCCAGAACTAAGGAATGAGTTTGAGGCTTTGCAGGATATAAGAATTAGACCTCTCATGCTTTGTTGCTTCTGTTGGGATGGAGTATATCTGTGTAATTTAACACTGCAGTGTTTTGTCGATTCATTTCATATGTTGTGTGTACTTTAATCTGTTTGTGTTAAAGCATTACACAGGAAACCTGCACTTCACATAGAATTATCTCTTCAGATGGTATAACCACTACAGACCAATTCCTGGTATTTTTACACAAGTGACTAGAACTGCCTTTATTTATTAGTCCATCGTTTTTTTTTCTCTTGTGCACAGTGTCCAGTTTGAGTTCAGTTCAATTCAATTCAGTTTTAACTCTGAACACTGTTACAAACCCAGAGACCACAGATTATTAGGTATGCTCTTGTCATGTAATGGACTGCAAGCAAAGACTCTAGCAAAAGTTTGGAAAAAGAAGAAAGTGTGAAGCAAAGACAGAATTATCTCTTAAATCTTCTGAATGGTTTAAAATATCCTGCTGTGATTTATAATCAGGCGTTTAAGCGAATTCATCTAAAGGGAATTTTGTGTGTTTAATCCCCTGATAGGACAGAAAGTATATCATGTGAATTGATAGATTTCTGAAACAACCAATACAGTTTAGTTATTGAGGTTTATCACTGTTTTCAACAACTCTTTAAAACAATAACATGCCCAAATACAAACTCAGCAACATTTCAGATAGAAATACATTGGGAATTATAAATCCATCACACTACCCAGTGCTGTAAATGCAATTTAAATATATGATCTAATATAAAATTATTAACAGAGAAGATCTGGATGACGTGGATGACCAGAAAAAAATGAACCATGTCAAGCATGTCATATAAACATACATACATATATGAATATGTCTAGGGATGTAGTTTCTTTACAGTTTATACGATTCATTGTAACAAATGTTTATTCATCTATTCAGACAGTCATTATACATGTACACACAACTGCATGTTACTTTGCTGCATTTAAGCTAAGACAATGTCCTGATAATATTTGACCTGATTATAATACTAGTACTCATGCTTTACTGACAACATATTTTCATCCGCTAACATTTTTAAGCTGCAGTTGCAGGACAGTAAGCAGCTGCTTATATTGTTTATGAGGTAGAGAGGGTTTGTATGCACTTATCATGTATGTATACATGATTACACCTACATAACTATAACTGCTGTTGGTAGTGTCAGGAATCACTGGGACAGTTCCACTGGAGAGGTGCTGACAGGTGGATCAGCAGAGCCTGCTTTTCTGTTTGTTTTCCCTTGCACTTTGTGCCACACCCTTCCTATTGTTTCGTCTTCCCACCTTGTCACTCTCAAATGTTACTTATCCACCCTGTTATACCAGCTGTTATTAATATCAATAAATCTATATTAACATGACGTACTAATTTCCATTTGAATGTTTTGAAGTGATTTATATTGTATGTGTATATTCATGTGTAAACAAGATTCAGACAAATTCATCTGAAATGCATTTAAATACAAATAGTTTAATAAGAGAAGCTCTGAAGAAGCAAACTACAGAATATATGAGCAAAGAATTGTGTTTAATAGAGAAAATGTATTCAGTCATAGCTTTATTAACTGCTGTTTATATTCTTATTGTATTATCTGACTGCAAATGAAAGAGAAAAGAACAATAATTCCCGACTGTGGTTATTCAGCTATACTGGAATAATGTTGTATTGTGTTGGTGATAGTTCACTGATACTGTGTGAAGTGGTGATCTGTATACAGTTACAGCACAACAGTGTCACTTCCTGGGTGTGTCCTTCTAGAGACGTGTAAAGTTCAGCACATACAGCACTATTATACAGAATCCTCACAGAGCTGTGTTCAGAAATGGATCAACTATACAACTTACTGTACATAGTGAGATACATACCACTGATTCTCACTCTAGTTACAGGTAATTTTCATCAGTTTATCAATTAATTAATGGAATTAACTAATATTCATAGAATTAATTCATTTATTTTTAATGTCAGTGTTTTTGGTGTTACACAAAAACATTTTTTGAATGTTTTGATATTTGTATTATATCTTTATTAATAATTTTTCAATATAACAGGCAGTTTTGCTGATAAAATTTGGCCGAAGGACAAAGATATCAACGTTGTGGGGAAGGAAACAGACACTGTTACTCTGAGATGTTCATATGAATCAAGCAGTGATAGCATTCTGCTTTACTGGTACAGACAATATCCTAACAGCGCACCACAGTTTTTACTGCTTAAAGGTGCAAAGTCAGCAAGTTCAGCTCAGCACAACCCCTCTGGCTCTCGATTCAATACAGAAACATCCCCAGACTCTACTGAACTCACTATCAAACATCTGCAGATCTCAGATTCTGCACTCTATCACTGTGCTCTTACAGTAGTAGCACAGTGATACAGAGTCACTGAGAGACTGTACAAAAACCTATATAATAATTCATTTGAAGTTCAACGTTTAATATCAAAGATACTTCCTTTAGCAACTTATCAGTTAACCACAGACACAAAAGACATTTGTGGAAACATATGCAGCTGAAGAAAGAGAATAAAATAAAGAGGCACTGTGTCACTTGTTGCTGGTGTGTACTGTTTAAAATTTAATTCATTGTACTTTGCTGCAGTTTTTCCCCATGATTAATTTGAATGAATTTTCATTCATGTATATGTACAAACACAAATTAGGATTTGTCATGTATTCTAAGAGGCACAAGATTGTACAACTTGTTTGGGGATTCACAACATTCAGAAGTGTCTAATTTAAGAGGTGTAGTATAATCTAGGGAAGGAGAATAATATTTTCAAAGGTGTCCCAAAGTAACATTGTCAACCTTGCAGAAAATATCCCAATGGCATTTTCCCCATTGTTCTCTTAAAGGTTTTGTGGAGGACAGGGGAGTCAGGGAATCAAACCTGAGGTAAATTTTATGCAATGTGCTTGATGATGATGATACTTATGTATTTTGATTAAAAAAAGCACTTGTCTGGTGCCTCCATTGTCTTGGACTTCCAAATGTCATCAAAATGCAGACAAAAGCCATAAATATCATTAAAATAAGTTCAGGTGCTCTAACTGGCAGACTGTTACAGATTTGCAGTTGCAGGTCACCATGTCAACATGACAGATGAAGAATATCAATATTGTATTTATACTACACACTTATACTGATCAATGCGTACTGTATCAGTGGCCGAGCAGAAGATACTGAATCAGAAGCAGTAGGTCCTGATAAAGTCATTGAAAAGTAGGGAACAGGTGTGCAGTGGTGGGGCGGTAGGGTGCATACAACGTTAACAAAAACACATGGGAACATAATTAAACCCTGCCAGACCACCCTCTGGTGTCCTGACAGGGAAATGTCCAGCAGTCCATGACAGTAAATGCAGTCAGTCTGCCTAAAGATGTCTAAAACCTGGTTAGTTATGCTGCATTTCTCATTCTATAAATGTAACACTTTGATCAGTTTAATTATGTCTGTGATGGACCTGTACTGCCAGAGAGAAGAGCTTACACACTGTACAGATGGCAGTAGATAAAGTTTTAAAATGTTTTACTGACCTAAACAGAAGACGGGAAATTTTGCCAACAAACATAATTCCCAGGCTACAACACAAACATGTTAATTATGACTAATTATGTATTTACATGTGTATCATTACATAACTGAATTCCACAATGGGTTCATTCATTAATCTTCCTAATCAGAGTCACTGTGGCTCCAGAATCTATCATGGACACACTAGGCATAAGGAGGGAATACACCAGTGGTGGGCCGTCAGTGCCAGCAAGGCCTTCTCTGCTGGCCTAAACAGCAGTGATCTGAATCACTGACTTGCATTTTAATATATTTAATATATTTTTCCATGAAAGTGTACTAAATTATTCCCAATTGTCTATTCTCTACATTTCATAGCTTTTCTCTTGGTTGCGCTGCTTCCAGTAGTGTATATTTATGATGAGAGTATTTATCCAATCATATTTCAGTCACTGGCTGACATCATGTGTTGCCAGGGTGAAAGAAATCTGCCTTAAGGCCTTCAGAATCAATAGTGCAGGCGCCCATAGCTTAAAATAAATGGCAATGGAATTGTTAAATTAACCAATCAGATTTCGAGTTGGTGTCACTGGGGCCATCTATCAGGCATACAATTACGTCAGCAATTTCCCGTCCTTTAATTGGATAATCAGAGAATATATACTTTGCTATTTAAAGGTTGATTAGTATCTATTGCCGTGGCGTCATAATGATGGTATAGAGGTGGATTAATTCAGGAAGGACACCAGTGAAGGCCTAGGTGTGAAATGCACAGCCCACCACTGGAATATACCATATCACAGGTGTGGAAAAAGTACTGAGATTGTACATGTACATGAAGCTTTGCACATTGTCACTATTTGTGTAAGTATTTTCATCTCTACTGAAACCAGTGCTACTTAATGAAAAGAAATTAATTTGTATTTAGTTAATGTTGATTGTTTGCATGAAATGAACCAAGGTCCTGCCACTTAATATTGGCTTCCTTTCATTCCTTTCTGTTCTTTGGGCACATCCCCAAGAACACTGCTTGTTGATGTCTCCTTTCCAACAAAATGGAGTTAGTGAAATTATTACAATAGTCATCAACTGAAAAGTTTAGCATGAGCCCATAGAACAGGAAGATGTACATTTGCAGGGTACAATGAAATTGCATCAGTGTACAAGTTCCCTGTCCAGGGCAATCTGGCTCATTGGTCTAGAGTTATGATTCTCACTTTGGGTGTGAGAGATCCCAGATGAGCCCTTCCTATATTGTTAAAATGTTACATGGAATAGCCTGAGTGGGACAAAACTAACGGAAACTTGGAGTGCCGGCTGCTTGGTTCTCATTTGGAAGCTTGTTTATCGAGAGGTCCCAGGAGGTGCAAATCCCATGGTGTATTTCACCAAATAACCTCTGAAAATCAAAGCTCCAACCGTGAGCCTATCCCAGGAATGCTGGGAGTAGGGTGGGTCCTTGGATTGAAGCCTCTTATAGGACACCATGCATGAACCGGGGGGCCTTTCGCGTGTTAGGCGAACGTGATAACCACTACACTACAGAAACTACAAAGAAGCTATTCGGGCTCTCATCTTCAAAATAAATCAATTAAACCAAAAAAGAAAACAAAAAAAAGACAATATCAAGACTTTTGTTCGCCAGTGCAAATGAGCAGAAAACGTGAAAACAGTCACGCTACAGAAACTATGTGGGAGTGGGGCCGGATCTCAGTTTCAGCTTGTTCCCAAGGCACGGGTGCTACAGAGCGCAAAACTCGAGTCTTATTCGACACAAAGCACAAGCCCCTGACCACCAAAAGATGTTTCTGCCCGGTTTCGAACCGGGGACCTTTCGCGTGTGAGGCGAACGTGATAACCACTACACTACAGAAACAGAAGCAAAGGAAAGTGTTTCCTTTCGGCGGGGGAACCGCAAAGTAAGTAAATAAATAACTATTCGATCAACGCAAAGGCTTAAGCGTTCCTTCAACCGAGTAATGAGTGCGCGGCCTCAGGCGTTGGTGGTATAGTGGTGAGCATAGCTGCCTTCCAAGCAGTTGACCCGGGTTCGATTCCCGGCCAACGCACTACTTTTAAGCCGCATGTTGGAGCGTGGCAAATGTATGAGGGCCGCCCTTGAAAAGGCAAACGGAACAGGAAAGTCCGCCAGCTGCATTTAGCAGACTTTGGCAAGAGTGTGACGAAGGCTTCTCTGCTTGTGAGAGGTCTTTCCACAAGTGATTTCCACTTGTGTTCTAAGTGGATGCTTGCTGCCTGAGGCCAAAAAAAAAACAGCCCTACTTGTTGCTCGACTCGAAAAAGCAAACACTTGTTCATGCACTAAAGCCCATTTGAAGCTAGGCACCACATAGTGGAGAAACTGCTCTAGTCACCTTCAGGGTCCTGATTAGGACAAGTGGGCTCTTACTGGAGCAAAGCTCAAGGCTTGTTTCTGCCCGGTCTTGAAAGTCAAAACGGAACGGCAATGTTTCTGCCCGGTTTCGAACAGGGGGCCTTTCGCGTGTTAGGCAAACGTGATAACCACTACACTACAGAAAATATAAAGAAGCAGCTCGGGCTCTCATCTTCAAAATAAATCAATTATTACAGCTGGCATTATTGATATTAGAGAAATACGCTGACCAGCTGCTGTTCAGAGCAGTTCTGTATCTAAGCAGGTGTTCAGTGTAATCTATAGAGTGTACAGATTTGCTGGGTTTCCTTTATAATTGCTAAAATGGTCACTCTGACATCTCTTGGTGGGGACATGTTTTTTAAAATGGCAAGGTTAAAGCTAGGTAGAACCTAGGGAAAGTTTTGTAGACTCAAGAATATAAATAGCATAAATAGAGGAAAAGAAAGATATGTTTCTTGATGAACACAAGATGGCGAACTTGGTTATCTTATGGTCTGACAAGTACAAGAGCACCTTCTGTAATATAGGCTCTGCCTGTTCTTCTATCATTCATACTGCACAAATATTTAACCCTTGCCATTGTTAATCTCAGGAGCTAAACTAATTTCAGACATATAAAACAACTGTTCACTTTAGACTAAAGTGTTTTTTTCTGATTCAACATTAAAGTCCATGGAGAAAAAAGGGGGATTTGTTCATCTCCTCTGCAACTGTATCAGACTCTGCACTATGCTACTCTGCTCTAACCCTAACCCACAGTGACAGGAAATCCAGCTGCACTGTACAAAAATTTTGACAGTTCTGTTATATTGAAAGTTTTACTGAATTGAAGATACATGTTTTAAGGTTTTTCTTCTTGATAAATAACCTGAACAGGCTGTGCTGGTTCAGCACCATCAATGTTTTGGATAGCAGAGGAGCACATGGCTGCGGTGTGGAGTGAGTGAAGCATGGCAAAGCTGTTGGAGACCGAAGAAGACATCCCTAAGCCATTGCACTCGTCACTGCTCCACCGTACCTGGACCCCTTTCAGCCCCTTTCAGCCATCAACCAAGGCTGTGTAACCATGTTTTCCCTATTTTGCTCCTTTTTCTATTTTCACTGAATTTTGTACTCAAAGATTCTTTTTTTCCCTATGTGCACCAAATAAATACACTGTGAATTTTAACCTTCGCTGTCTCATGTATGTCTGTTAAGCCCTCACTGCCTGAGTAGTGTGGGAGATAATTTTGTAAATGAGGATATATGTATGCGGTGTGTGTTTGATGTAGTGTGAAATAATCGGGGGACAGCAGGAGTGAGTTCTCAGGTAAGGTTTACTCGTTAGGTCGTTTGAGCTTAAGAACAATATAAGGTTTAACACGGCATGTTGGCCTGTCACGGGCCTTGCACACAGGCTGCAAGGGCTTTGAAGAACAAATAGTTGTATGAATGATGTCAGTCTGGCAGGCCTTCTCTGCGGTACCAGGCTTTCCAAACTTGGACCAATCAATGGCAGAGATGCACCCTAGATTATTATGGTCAATCTTCGCTCCGCTGGTACCTGAAGCGGCAGTGATCTCATCATGAAGTAAACGCAGCGCGTGCTGGATGGCAATGGTGGTACCAGGCGAAATATCTAGAGTACATACGTAGAAGACAGTGGATAAATCAGAAAAGCCGTGAAGTGTAGAGTGTAATAAAAGAAAGGGTGTTGGCCCCTGAAGGACTGAGAACTTACCCATGCTGTCTCCTGAAGAAGAATGAGGTGTTGGCAAGAGTGAGGCCGAAGACAATCCCACTGGTGGGGGCGGAAACGCCCAATTTGTTAATATAATGATGTAGGGAAGTTTTAATTATAATGGTATTTGAAAAGTTGTAAATTCAAAGATAATGGTGTAAAAAAGAGTCTAAAAGGTCTAAAAAAGAAAGATGGGTGGGATTGTCTAGGCAAAGAACCAGTGACGTGTTGCATTGGGAAGATAAGGGAAATGTATATAAAGGCTGTAGTTGGAGTTCCCCGAAGAGAGGTTGTTGGGACGTTCATGCGTGAGCATCTCAATTCTTGTGTCAGCGCTGATTACAAAATAAAATCTCTTATCTGCATTCATCTAGTCTGCTTGATTGGCTTATTTAGTTTTGAGGCCTTACTAACTATGAGTCTCACTTAGACTGAGCTGTCGGGTCAGTGTGGAGCTGGAGTCAGATTTTAGTAGTGAGTACAGTAGAATTTTTATTCCACAGTAGCTACAACCTGTATTCTCTAATAAGTTAAAGTCATAAAGTTTCTTCCTCATGTCATCTCAAAGGTTTCCTCCATGTAACTGTTTCCTTTCGGTTACTCATGATTGATTTAAATCTACAATTGCAAAGTATTTCATTAAATTAAAGTTTCTGACTCTGTTCACGTTCATTACATTAAAGTATCTATAATTATGTTATGAACCTGTTTACCCAAATAAGTAGCTAAAAAAATTTAACAACCATGAAACCAGGACAACAGAGAAACTAGTTTCACCAAGAAAAGATAACATGGGACATGCCAAAGAAATGAACAAGTGGGCCAGAAATAAAACCAAACCAAAAAACACATTTCCTCTTGAATCCGTTCATTTATCAGCATCTACATACTATATTCTGATTGTACACATGGATATATCGCCAACATACTGCATAATCTATTGAAAGACATACTGCAAAGAAATATACATTTTTAAGTGCTTATATATTTTTTTCACATTTTGTACTGTTACAACCTGGACCTGAAATGAACTTAACTGGGATTACACAGTATATCATGATTATATATATAATACTGTATATTAAATCATGTTTGTTGACTTATTTTGCCACCTATTGGGATAATAGAGATAAGATAGTGTTTTTCCCCCTGAATGTTTTCATTCAATTACTTTCAGAAATGATCATGATTTATAACAAAATTCATTTTTGTGGGCCATATTAGCCAATATCAAGCTATGAACATGGACTTCGAGCAGTGACAGACTGTAAAATTACATCCAAATTCTAACAGCAACATACTGTTTTTCCAAACAGTACGATACAGTAACATACTTGTAAAATCTTAAGCAGGTTACCATAGAATTTAACAGTAATATACAGTATTTTCTTTTTGTGGTATAGACCAGTCAAACACATGCACTGTAAAAAGTAATTGTTGAATCTACTCAAGAAAAACTTGTAAATTTAACTGACTTTAGAAAATTTGTTGATTTAAATTGATTAGACTGTGTAGTGTGAACTAAACTTAAGAGTACTTAAGAGTATTTATTTATTTATTTATAGGTTCTGGGTCTTTTTCCCCTTTGCGCTATAAAATAACCTGGAAACCAGTAAGATTTAAGCTTATTGCCAATCAGCTGCTGCTACATCACAATCCACCATATTTGTATGAACAGAGCTTGATATATTTACTGGCCTTTGGTTAAGTTTCAGCATAGGACGAAACAATTACTATTACAATTATTATTACTATCACAATTAGAATTACTCTTCTAATTTCTTAAACACGCTTTTGTCTCATGCATGCGCAATGTGACAGAACACAGGTGTTTGGAGAATTGACGAAGAAGAACTCAAAGAACAGCACGTTTTAGGGATGTAGTAGAATGACTAGGTATGCTCACAATGATCTGTTTATAAACATCAGTGTCTCTTACAACTTAAATACAATTTTATTTGCTAGTTGTGTGGAAAGAGGAAAAGACATAAAAAGGCACACTGAAGTAGTTTTATGTCAAATGCGACCAGTGCTACGTTGCAAAAATCAACTTTTACTGAACACTTGTTTTATTACATTTCTAAGCTATTTTAATCGGTTGTAAGTTCATGGTTTATCATTAATGATATGTAAAAACCTGTGCGGCCTTTATGAACATTCTTTCTAGAACGTTTGATCCGCACGTGTGGTTCACATGGAAATGAACAACATGATGCCTGAATTAAGATAGCTTAATTAACAAGCATGTACCATATTTTGTGTTTTTTATTTAGTGTATGCTTATTTTGGGGACTTAAATTCATGCAGTGGAAGTGTAGGTTTTGCTTGTTTTCGTGTGAAAAGTGGGCTCAGCTGTTGAAACACTACAGAATAAAACATGGAAGCTACACTAGAAGTACTCCAATTCCATGTCTCTACACAGATTGTCTGTGCTCATTCAAATCATTTAATGCAATAAGTGTACACTTAACAAAACATCATTCACATCAGGCACATGGTAGCCTATCCAGTCCATGTGATAACATCCCTTTGATATTTCACTGCCCACTTTGCAGTTTTGAGGAGCCCTGCACAGAGTCTATTTTTTTTCTCATTTGCGGCAGCATCTCAAAAATCATAGAACTGTGCAGTTTCCCTACAACTATTGCAATTTTGAGAGCAATATCTACTCTACATTTAATTCCCATAAATGTAGAGAGCATGGAGCATTTGATCAGAGGCAGTTAAAATCTGACGTTCTCTTGTATGTTGCTACACACAGTGTAGATAATGTGCAACAAGAACAGCCCTTGAGCGCTGATCCTGTAGATGAACTTTTGGAGATAAATGATATAGAGATTGAAAACTTTGATGAATTGCGTCCTCAGTTGGAGCCTCACTCTTTCTCAAATTATAGCCTCACTCTCTCAAAATGCAGGTGATTTTGCATGTTTCTGACTTGGCTGCACAGGAAATAATTCAACATATAAATCAAATTTTACTTCTTTCATCTTGACAATGACCAAAGATGGTGAGCCTCTTTCCACAATAAGCAGAGGAGCATCATATTTTCAGAGTGAATTTCTGATTGCCATGCCAGTTGAATACAAGCTTGATTCAGAGTCAGTCTCTTATGTGCCAGTTCTGCAAATGTTGCAGAAAATGCTAAACTGGGCTGACATTCTATATAGGGTTCTTTGCAATGATCGATTAGTTAATGAATTTAAGACTTACAGAGATGGCACTCAAGATTCAAGATTCAAGAAGCTTTATTGTCATTTCAACCACATATAGCTGACGCAGTACATAGTGAAATGAAATAACGTTTCACCAGGACCTGGTGCTACAGAAACATACAACATAAAGATCAAACACAAAAAAAAACACAGAGCTAGGACAGAAGTTTGTCTTAGCCACATAAAGTGCACAGTGTGCAGCTAGGTGCAAACAGATCGAAGACAAGACAGTGCAAAAATAATAAATACAAACAAAAGGCAACACAAAAACACAGGACACTTAGTGCCGAAAAGAAAGAAAAGAACATGTGTAATGGAATATAAATGAAATAAAATAAGATCAAAAGAAATGATGTAAAAAATATTGTGCAAAAAAAATTCAACAGCAGCAGTTGAGGTAGTGTAAATAGAAATAAACATAAGTATAACTATAGCAGCGTATGACAGGTAGTGGTAGTGCCACAAGTAATGAACAATTTAAATTATGTGTGTGTGTATGTGTGTGTGTGAGTGTATCCATCCAGGTGAGAGAGAGAGAGAGAGAGAGTGTGTGTGTGTGTGTATGTGTGTGAGAGAGACAGAGAGTTTTGTACAGTTCAGTCTTGAGTGTGTGTGTGTGTTTATGTGTGTGTGAGAGAGAGTTGTTCTACAGTTCAGTCCTGGGTGTTGAGGAGGCTGATGGCTTGAGGAAAGAAACTGTTCAACAGTCTGGTTGTGAGGGCCCGAATGCTCCGGTACCTCTTTCCAGATGGCAGGAGGGTGAAGAGTGTGTGTGAGGGGTGTGTGGGGTCAGCCACAATGCTGTTAGCTTTGCAGATGCAGCGTGTGGTGTAAATGTCCGTGATAGAGGGGAGAGAGATTCCGATGATCTTCTCAGCTGTCCTTACTATCCGCTGAAGGGCCTTGCGATCCGAGACGGTGCAGTTCCCAAACCAGGCAGTGATGCAGCTGCTCAGGACGCTCTCGATGGTCCCTCTGTAGAACACAGTCAGGATGAGGGGAGGGAGATGGGCTTTCCTCAGCCTCCTCAGGAAGTAGAGGCGCTGCTGGGCTTTCTTGGTGATGGAGCTGGTGTTGAGTGACCAGGTGAAGTTCTCTGCCAGATGAACACCAAGGAATTTGGTGCTGTTGACGATCTCCACCGAGGATCCATCGATGAACAGCGAAGAATGGTCACTCTGTGCTCTCCTGAAGTCAACCACCATCTCTTTAGTCTTGTCAACGTTCAGGGAGAGGTTATTGGCTCTGCACCAGGCTGTTAGATGTTGCACCTCCTCTCTGTAAGCTGACTCATTGCTCTTACTGATGAGACCCACCACAGTTGTGTCATCGGCGAACTTGACAGTGTGGTTGGATCTGTGCATTGCTGCACAGTCGTGAGTCAGCAGAGTGAACAGCAGTGGACTGAGCACACAGACCTGAGGAGCTCCAGTGCTCAGTGTGGTGGTGCTGGAGATTCTGTTCCTGATCCTGACAGACTGAGGTCTCCCAGTCAGGAAATCCAGGATCCAGTTGCAGAGAGAGGTGTTCAGGCCCAGCAGGCTCAGCTTCTCAATCAGCCACTGAGGGATGATTGTGTTGAATGCTGAACTGAAATCTATGAACAGCATTCGAACGTAGGAGTCTTTACAGTCCAGGTGTGTGAGGGCAAGATGGAGGGTTGTGGTGATGGTGTCATCCGTGGATTAGTGAGGGTGGAAGCTGTGACTTCCACTGTGATGTGCCTCAGGACGAGCCTCTCGAAGCATTTCATCACAATTGGTGTGAGTGCGACGGGTTGATAGTCATTGAGGCAGGAAACCGTAGACTTCTTAGGCACAGGGACGATGGTCATTGTCTTGAGGCACATTGGGATGATGGAGCTGCTCAGCAAGATGTTGAATATGTCAGTGAAGACATATGCCAGCTGCTCCTCACACTCCCTCAGCACTCTGCCAGGAATGTTGTCTGGTCCAGCAGACTTCCGTGGGTTAACTCTGCATAGAGTTCTCTTCACATCAGCTGTGGTGAGACAGAGCACCTGGACGTTTGGAGGAGGGATGGTCATCCTCGCTGTTGTGTTGTTCTGTGCCTCAAACCGAGCGTAGAAGTCGTTCAGTGCATCTGGAAGGGAGTCGTCACTGTCACAGGCAGGTGGTGATGTTCTGTAGTTGGTGATCGCCTGGATGCCCTGCCACATGTGCCGGGAGTCTCCGCTGTTCTGGAAGTGGCCATGGATTCTCTCAGTATCAAGAAAATGACTTTTTCAACACTGAGACCTTCAGGATTGTCCTAGGTCTTTATTTTGATGAATTTGAGCTTGCCAATCCCCTTGGCACTTCTCAAAAGAAACATAAAATATTTGCTCTCTATTGGGTTCTAGCCAACCTTTCCTCAAAAGATCTTTCATCACTTCAGACAATTCAGCTAGCATTTTTATGCAGAGCTAGTGCAATTTAACATCATGGTTACAAAGACATCTTGCACCCACTTGTTAGGGACCTTGAAACTCTTGAAAAGCATGGTGTATATATTGAACAGTTAGGAGACTGTTTGAAAGGAAGTTTGCTTTTTGTTTCATCTGATAATCTAGGTGCACATTCTTTTGCAGGACTACAGGAGAGTTTCAGTGTTGAGCACCCATGTCGGTTCTGCTTTGCAAAGAGGAGTGAAATCCAGGAGAAGGAGGTCTGGTCGGGAACATGGTGTGAAAGGTGGCTGTGTGTTAAGTGAAAGGTTGGAACATTTTCACACAGTTGGTGGTTTTCCACCTGACATAATGCACAACCTTATGGAGGGTGTCATCCCTATTGAAATGTCCTTGTGCATTAATGATTTGGTATCAAGGAAATTAATATCTCTTGAATCCCTGACTCAAGCTATCAAGCAGTTACCTTACAAATTCTCAGACAAAGTTTATCAGCCTCAGATCATCCCAGGCACATTTGCCTCATAAGGTACCACTGGGGGTAATGCCCATGAGAATTGGGCATTTATTAGACTTCTGCCCCTCATGGTGGCCCTTGATATCCTGTCCTCACAGCATCATCTGTGAGCATTGATGGAATCAAGTATAATCCAGATATGGTTGTATCTGTTGGTACTTTTCCAGGCCTGTCTGATTTCAGACAGTTTTTTCAAAATTCTTGTCATCAACAGTGCTGTTCTGTTTGTGTGTAAAGATCTGACATGTTGGTACATTCAGCACCTGCGTTCTTTTGAACTTTGCTGTCATGTGCTATCACTGACAATCACCAAACTCTCAGAACTCTTATAAACTTCGGGGAAGGACCTGTGTTACACTCCAACATTATATCATATGCTGAATGAATGATAATTCAGGCTTAAAGAGACTTGAAATTATTGAAAAATTATTTACTCTCATTCCTACTTGGAAGACAAAAAGGCTTATTTTTGAAATGATTTCTGATTGCTGATGTCTGACTACTATGTAAGAAGATAGCAAGCATTGCTTCTCAAACTTCAGGAGGACACAAAAGCATCATATAATTTCATTCAACTTCAAGTGTTTGAATAGTATCAATGGGTTTATTAAGAAACAAACTGAAATGTAATTCATTTTCTTTAAATGGTCATATCCTGCATGCACTCCTGAGAGAGCAGCAGTTAAATGCTATTCTATGTGAAGGGTTGATCCAGTGAAATGGATTATATATTGAAGTTGATTTCTCAGCAAACCAATTTATTTGCCTTAAATGCTTGGACTGTATGGCAGATGTCACATTAAATTATTAATTATTTTGTGTACTTTTTAAAGTACATTTAAACAAGGATGAGTGAAACTTTTCAAATCATTTTTTTCAAAGGATGGGTTTAGAATTATGCAATTGGACAACTGTTTTTCGGTTGAAGCTATTACTTTAATTTAAGAAAACCAACCCAATTCTTTAACCTTTGTAGAGAGAATAAATATGGAGACAAGGACTGTACTCTGAGTTATAGTTTGTGAAAATGACATCAGAAAAATCATACTTCCTGCGAAACCACAGACAGTTGACTCCCTGATGGAGCAACTTGAAGAAAAGCTTCAGTATGAAGATCCAGAATTCAGCAATTCCCTTGTGAATCTTACCTACATTGCTGACTTGCCAGATAAGCCCACATGGAACAGTGATGACAACAACCCCTAACACAGCTGACACTGAAGTCCTGTCTGTGGCTTCTGATGATCATTCATCTCATAGTCTATGGACTGCATGGCCAGAATATTTTGAGATCCCTACTTTTCCTGTTGACGTTGAATACAGATTACATCAGGGAAATCTACAATACATGCGAGATAAAACATATCTACAAGTGTCAGGAGAGCTCATCTAAGGGGCGGAATAGGTGGTATGATAGCCTCAGATGGAAAATGGGTAACTACCACTCAAAACTGCATCAAGCTGGATGTTTGGAGATATCCATAAATGGTTGGAAAAGAAGGGGACAGCAGCCTCAGAGAAACATCACAAGTCCCAAGAGGTTTGAAATCAACTTTCTACCGAACTTCCCTGATGGTGAAGATGAAGCCAGCATGGAGTCTAAAAGGAAGGAGATGGTGGAAGACATGAAGAAACGTCATGTTAATTCTGCACTAGCCCAGAACATGAATTCTACATTTGCCTTGTGTAGAAAGGAACTGATAGAGAAGGAACCTGCAGTGAAGAATACAGTGGAAAGGTGGCCAGCCCTTTTCACACAGAGTCAGGTGAATAAATATTCTTGGTTTTATGGATCATTAAAGAAATAGTTCACCCAAAATTAAAACTGTCATTTACTCAGATAGTTTCAAACCTGTATAAATGTTTTAGTTCTGCTGAACACAAAAGAACGTATTTGTAAGAATTTCAGTAACCAAACAGATCTCATCCCCCATTTACTTCCATAGTATTTATTTTTCCTATTATGGTAGTAAATGGGGGATGAGATCTGTTTGGTTACTGACATTCTCACAAACATCTTCCTTTGCGTTCGGCTGGACAAAGACATTTATACAGGTTTGGAAAAACCAGAGGGCAAGTGAATGATGACAGAATTTTATCCAAACTTAAGAAGATTTTGCACCAGATTAAAAATGATGTAAGCTCCTCACACACATCACAATTTTTTTTTATATTAAAACAACTGTTGCTTTTGCTGTTGTTCTTTGCTTTGTGTTGTGTTAGTGCCATGAGCGCTATTAAATAATAATTTTCATAACTTTGCAGAAATCCAACATCAACGTGAGACGAACAGCCGTTCTCTATGGATTACCATTCCTTCTTGGAGAGGACCCCACCGATTTTTACAAGACCTGTTTTGTAAGTAGTTTCGACAGGCAAACTGCTCTTTAAACAGTTTTGAGATCTAAACAGTACGGAAACTGAAACACAGAAGGGGTAGAGCAGGGGTAGGTCCTAGAGAGCCGCAATCCTGCAGAGTTCAGCTCCAACCCTAATCAAACACATCTGAACAAGCTAATCAAGGTTTTCAGGATTACTAAGGCTACAGGCAAGCAAATCTTTTTTTCAGGGTTGGAGCTGAAATCTGCAGGACTGCTCTCTAGGACCGAACTTGCCTACACCTGGGGTAGAGAAAAGAAAGTAAAGATAAATTAAGAAAAAAAGACAGTAAGAAGACATTTTATAATACATAAAGAAAAGAAAGAAAAACAATAGTAAGAAGGACAATAAACAGGAGGTTGGAAATTTAGACAGGTAGGAAGAATAAAGGACAGATGCAACAGAGATGAAGTCAGTAAAAGAGGTAAAAAAGTACAGTAAAATAAATATAAAATACAGAAAGGAGATTAGATTGAAAGAAAGAAAATTTTTTAAAAAATTCAGTCAATTCTCCTCCATAATTATGTATTTTGATAACTTTTCAAATATCAAATTGTGAGTTTTAGAATAGGTTTTAATTTATATAGCTGGCCTTCCGTTTGATTTATTGTCTTTTCATGCAGTGGTTTGAATGTCTGTATTCGTTCCTGCATCCACTGCTGTGTCCTGATTGAAAAGGCCTGTACATTTAGACATATTGTAGTGTTATTAATTTTGTTTCACATTTTACTGTGAGTATATGCTCTTAAAAGATGTTTTGTGTCTTACTTTGACCTTATTTTTGCTATATGCCCTGTTTTTAGGACTGTGATGACAATGAAGAAATGTCCGAAATTGCAATTGGAATTTTGACTGGTGATTCCCGAGCACTCTGCAACTGCAACACTACCCTACTCCCTGCATCTTGATGCCAAAACAACAGCTATCATTTTGGAAGGTACCATGGTTGTGGATGATGTGGAAAATCTTCCACAAGCAATGTGTCTGCTCTTTGGACTGATTTATGATCTAAACTTAGAGTATCCTGCAGCTCTGAAGAGCACATTTGATTTCATACAGAGAGTGATTTTGTCTCTTGGCCACAAGTCACTCAAACCTAAAATCCAATCACTAAAAAATCGCCTGATGCAGTAATAGTAAAATCATTGCTATGATGTGATTTTTCCCCCATGGTAAACCATTCCTGAGTTGAGCTAGAGTAAATAGAGCTGTCTTTAAGAGAACTCTAAAGGAAATTTTTCAGTACTACATTGATAGTTCAGTGATTTCCAATTGTTGAAAAAGAAAAATATCTATAAGGATGTTTTGAACAATGTCAAGTTTACCTAATGTTAAATTGGTCTTAGAATAGTTTTATTAGAAGACAATTTTAAAGAGAACTGAATTAGGAAAGCTGTACTAAACTTACAGACAATGTTCAGTGTTTGCAAGCTCTGCTTTTGACCACTTTGTAAAGAATTTTATTGTCCTTTATTTTATGAGTGCAGTATGTGCTTTTATTGTCTAAAATGTTTTAACTATGTGAGATATTAAACAATATAAAAACAAAAGGGAATGCTGTTATATCAGCACCCTGAGATCTGGTCGGAGGTAATCACAGCCGATATGTGTTTTGAGCAGAGTTGTGGTAAAAAATCTTGGTTTTAAATGTTTGATTTTATATTGGAAAATTTATGGGAAGTAGCTAAGTAGAGTTTGGTCACATTATACCATTATACTCCCAAAGCAACTGCACTGTAAAAAATACAACGTTGACTCAACTTAAAATTTTAAGGCAACTTGCTGCACAGCATTTTTGAGTTAACTCAACTTTTAACCCAAGTAGTTGACTTACTCAATTTACTAAGTAAGGTCACAGGTCTCCTAACTAATATTCTTTTGTTAAGTTGATAGAGTTTTGATAGTTTAAAAGGTTTAGTAATTTAATAAATGTGAACTTATGTTTTTTGACATCCCTGATTTAAAAAATGTATTTGGATTTACTGAAGCAGGTACTTTGTTTTTAATTAACATTTAACATAAGGTTATGAAAAAAGCTATAACTGCATGCTTGAAAATTTGAAAATTTCAGCTCAGTGGCTAGCTAAGACCTGAAGCAACAGATTTGATCAGATTCACCAGCTTTAGCATGATTAACTGTATACATTAAAAAATGCTGGGTTATTTTTTCTACCCAAATGCTGGGTTGCCTCTGTTGGGTCATTTTTCTGGGTTATTTACAGAGAATTGGGTACTTTTTGTGTAACCCAGCCGCTGGGTTTGGGTTGGGTTAGCTAGTGACTGCTGACACATCACAGACAAGACCGCCCCTCCCCCAAAGTTCAGCGGTGTATTCAACAGCTGTGTCAACTTCGTGTCTTCTCTTTTGGGCTCCAACACCGCTGACGGTTCATCTCCCTCATGCATTTAAGCGAAAATAACGCTAAATACAAGGTCTGTATACACATTTTCTCCCACTTAAGTCACATATGACAGAAAAAATTATCATTGTGTTTGTAACATTTATTACTGTTACCGTGTTAACGTTACACTCGAACTTTCAGCCTGGTCTGAGCTATATAGCTTGATAGTTTAGCTGACTCTAGCTGACAATAGCTATTAACGTTACCCTCTCCCCATTTACTCCGTGATCAAAATTCTCCCGCATTTCTCCCGAGCTATGACAATATTATTATAACTATTATTATTATTATTATTATAACTAGCTTCCATGATTTTAATGTTGACAAGATGTCTTTGTGTTCTGTGTCGTTTTGTCTTTCAGATCAGGCAATAGATGAAGAAAGCTTTCTGCTTTTAGATGAGGGGACCATCAACTGCATAATCCCAAAAATTGGCCCAAGGCTAAAGTTCATGAAATACTTCAGAGAATTTGTAAGTAGTTACGGTCACTGCAGATGGAAAGGGCTTAATTTTCCCCACTTTTTGCACTATTATTTTAGCAGATCATTTTTTAAACATTCCCAAGGCATATGTTTGCTTTTGGTGTAAAAGGCAAATTCCTGGGGATGTCAGGAGTATCTTTAAACATTTACAAGCAGTACACCATATAAACAGTTCATCAACATATTTCCAATGTAGTGAAAATGGTTGTGGCAGAACTTTTTCTTACATCAGGTCTTACAGAAGACACCTAGTGAGCAGCATGAAAACCAAGTTGAACAGATTCTTGATGAGCCTCTCGAACAGCTGGCCCAGCCTGATGATGAACTTAATGCCGAAGAGGAGTTAGGACAGGAAGTTGAGGATGAATGGGATGAACTACAGCAAGAGGACATTATCGAATGGGTGACCCTTTTTTTTTTTAGCTAATCTGAAGTCTAGATCTGCCCAGACATTTTCTAACTTAAACTTTGTGGTACAACAGACCTCTAGTTTAATCTTCGATATTGTGAGCAGACTACAATTGCAGACTATGTCGTTATTTAGTCAGTTTGGTCTTGATCAAAGCCCAAAAGTAGAAGAGCTCATGCTCTTGCAGCTGAGCCTTTCAGAGAACTGGAAACAGACTATAAACAGATGCAGTATTTTGCTAAATCAGGAAACTTTATTCAGCCAGTTGAGGAGTTTTTGCCTGGGGTTTCCTATGTACAGCAATGGGATTCCACCACTGGCACTGTCCGACAAGTTGCAGTTCCTGATTCCTATCAGCGTATTCCACTACAGTGCCTTCTTGTCAAGCTACTTGAAATTCCTGGTATTTTGAAGGCCATGATAGAATGGCAGCAGAGAGAGGGTGATGCACTTCAGGATGTCTTTGATGGGGAGTTTTGTAAAACGTATCCACTATTCTTGAGGTTTCAGTTCTGCTACTGCTGTATAGTGATGACTGTGAAACTGTCAATCCTCTTGGATCGAAGACTGGGATTCACAAGTTAGGATTTATATATTTCATCATGAAGAGCTTGCCACCAGACCTGCTATCAAGTTTACGGTCACACTTCCTTCTAGCAGTTTTCAAATCAGATAATGCAATTCAACCTATGGTCTTGATGCAGTGCTGTGCCCTATTGTTGAAGAGATCAGGTGTCTTGAGAGGGATGGCATCACTGTTGATACCCCCGAATTTCATGGTGTTGTTAAGTTCACAGTTGTCCAGGTAGTGGGAGACAATCTGGGCTTGAATGCCATTCTTGGCTAAACTGAAAGCTTCCAGGTATGGGGGTGCAAATCACCTAGGATCTTTTCTGGGCCAGAAAATCCCAAAAGCGATTCAATTTCCTGCAGAGACAGAACAACAGACATCTCCCTCAGTCTCTGAGTCCCAGAGTCTCAGAGCACAAGTACCTACAGCAGAACAAAAAAAACACTAGAAACATCAGGGTCTCTCTGACGTTTAAGATAAATATCGTAATGAGTAATGCAAACCTTTTAACCGGTAAACAAACCTTTCCTTTATTTTACTCAAGCTGTTTTTACTGTAAGGAACGTGACAGAATGTTAGATGTGTTATTATGAAACTGTGATGAGAAGAAGCACTTATGATGGGGCGGCAGGAGGAAATGTACAGTACATCATCTTTTTTGGAGAATAGGACATGTTTAGACTTACATCCTGCTTCGTGTTAAGGTGTAAATTAAGTAGCCATCTAGAACACCGTAAGTGAATTACAGAGATTTTTTTGTTTTTTACGTTTTAACAGGATGCAGTTGGCGTACAGCTGGCCTCCGTGGCTCCGATTCGGTTCCTGAGGACTCCTTCTCATCGGGACTCCATCAAAGCAGAGCTCTCCGGGTCCTGTGTAAGCTTATGAATGCCTGTGTAACATGACAGCTGTTTAAATCTGAAAGACTTTGATAATAGAGAACTCCATTAGGACTCCATTATGTAAAGTTAATTTCTTTTTGTAACTTTTCTGCTCTCTGCAGGCCTACCACTACAACCTCGTGGACGTGTTTTACGAGCTGCTTCTCTGCGGATACTTCACGAAGGGCTTAACGCCTCAGCCAGTAAGCGTCTTATCGGGAGATTTAAAAGCGATGCTTGAATGTAGTTTGAGAACAGGATCTATTTTATTTCATTTTGTTTTCCCATATTTTAAACCCTGGAATTAACAGAGCTTGTCGTCTCCCTTTCCTAAAGTTTCAGGGAGGACTCTCGGAGCGCCTGCTGGCGCTCATCAAGTGGGATGTAGACGTTCGGGAGCCTGGAGCAAAGATCTACTTCACAGTGCTTATTGTAAGTGTTCAAATATCTTCTGATGCCACGATACACAAATGGTCAGCATTGTATCTCTAAGACAGTGACATTACACTGGATTTGTGTTTGTGTAATTTGTTGATAGGATCAGCTTACAGGCCTTTTTGTGGTACTGTTCTCTCAGCCCCTGGAGCTCTACACCGACCCGCCAGCTTTAGCCAGCACGGTTAGGCATCTCCTCGGGCAGCATGTCGAGAAGAAGATGGTGAAGACTTTGGAGAGGCTCTTGGCAATGTCCTTCCCTTACTTCTACACCTTCCCAGTACCCACCAACACAACACACACACACAAACACACAATTTATTGCACAAGTTCCCATTCCATACTTTGTTACAGTTCATATTTTGTCCCTACATTGCTCAAGCGCTCCACAGATGAGTATAAATTGATTTTGTAACATTTCAATTGTCACATTTTAAAATATCTCTCTTCTTTTTCCCCTTGACAGGTCTGCACAACGATCCCAGGACTTTAGGACCAGAATTGCACAGTCAGTTGTAGCCTGTGTAGCATTTTATCATTCTCACTAGAAATAATTGCTTTCTCGTTACATTTCCAGGTTTAGTGTTAATGAATTTTCTGTGTTTGTCTTTCATCTAATATCATTTCATCCAATATTAACCCTCCTCTCATCATCCTCCTATCCTAACTCTAATAAAGTATTTCATTTGCATCTATTACAGCCTCGGTCAGATCATTTCTATACATCAAGATATGTGTATATATATAAAATGTTGATTTTCAACTCAACTCTAATACATGACATTAGGTTTAAACTTTAATTCATGATAAAGGCACATGGTTACTTTTTGTTTATTCAGTACACTGTTACTCTGAAATGTTCATATAAGTGAAGCAGAGATAACATTCTGCTTTATTGGTACAAACAATATCCTATAATTATATATCCTGTAATTTATTTTCCATTCATACATTTATTTATTCTTTCATGTGTTTATTATACCTGTGTGTATAAATGTATGTTACTTTACCAAATGTGAACTAAGATCCAGAACAAAATGTGAGCACTCCAGACCATAATTCCATTGTATAGTTACAAGAAGTTAAAATGGATGAATAAGGAAAGTGTTAGTCAAATTTGCTTTCCTTTTATTGATCATAATGAAATTCATCAAGATTGAGTGAAAATGAAATGAAAATGGAAATTTTGTATTAACATTTGTATTTTCAGTTAGATGGATGTACAATGTCTGCCAAATTTTAAATGGATCAGCAAAAATCCATTCACAGTTGCATTTCCCAGGTCTTAAGTGTTACGACCCTGACCTGTGGAAACAGTACTTACTCTTCACTTAAGCACATAAGAAGCCCTTTCTCTACAAAAAAACAAGGCAGCATCTTAACAAATTTGGGAACAATATTTTTTTGGACTGATGGTTAATCATTATTCATAGTTTCATGTTTGGTGAAGGTCAAACAGAGTTTATCACAACTCATACCAAGTGTCATGTTGGTGGAGGGGTGAGGATTTGGTTGTATTGCAGCCACAGGCTCTAGAAAACTTTTAATCATTTGGACATTGATGATCTCCACTTTATATTAGAATATTCTTGAGACAAATGTAAGACTATCTGTCCATGAGCTTATGTTGGGCTGAAACTGGGTCATATTAAAGGACAATAATCACAAGCACACCAGCAAATTTGTCTCTTTAAGGATGCTGAATCTGAGGACTTGTTTTTGTCTAGGTTAATGTCAGAAATACAGATAAAAAAGAAAAAGACGGGTTATTCTTGTGTTCTGATATGCTGAAATGCTGTAATGATTCCAAATGAATCTGTGAATTGAAACTGTGAACTATTCCCAGCGTGGTGAGCAATACTTTTGTTTTAAAATATATTGATGGTTCTTGATGTAAACAATGTATATGTCTATTTAAATTCAGCTCCTGCAGATGGCAGTACATGACATGAAAATACTCTAGAACTGAACCTGATTGGACCTGGACACAACAGAACCATGTGGAGTGTTAAAGTAGCCATGAACATTAAACCTGAACAAAGCTTCAGCACAGATACATGGTGTGTGGAGTGCAGTCCGACTGAAACACTTGAATTACTGCAGAATCTTGAGCTTAATACAAGATGCTTATGTATTTGTGCACATGCTCTCAAACACCACCTTGTTAGCGGTTTTATATTGTTATAATTTGGTGTTTTGTTTAGACTTTAAGGGTGTACTATAAATCTGCTGAAGAATTTAATTTCACAATAAGAATTGTTTGTAATTGCAACAATATATTTTGTAGATTAGAAAAGGTTTAAGTTCATAGAAATAGGAAATACAGGAACTAAATATATGAATCTTTTGCTCATTAAATTCTTTTAGAACATGTGTGTGTATTTTACATAATGTGGCACATCCTGCACTCTGATTGGTTAAAACAGAGGGAAGCTACAGTTGAGGCTTTGTACACAAGAAATGCTTAGATGCTTCACTGAAGACAGAGTAGAAGGAAACTTGACATTTACAATAACATAAAAAGGAAACTTTCAGAAGAACAGAGGAAATTAAAACATGATGGTTTTCTGTATGTTTCTGTTTTTTACCATGTTCATAGGTAAGCTTATATTTTATATATCCCCATATATCATGTTTAAATGTTTTATAACTAGTAAAGAAATGTTTCCATGTGTGAGTGTTTTAGATTGTAAGCATGTACTGTATGTATACTGTATAATATAAAATGATAATATTCTGAAATAAATGTCCTCTTCAGGTGAGAGCACACAGGACAGCATTACTCCAACATCTTCTGCTGTCTATGGTAAAGAGGAGCAAGCAGTTACACTCTCCTGTGATTATAAATACACTGTTTCTATGAACAATCTACAGTGGTATCGACAATATTCCAATGCAGCACCAGAATTCCTCGTTCTGTTGACGGAATCGGGAGGGAATCAGACAGGTGATACTCCTCATCCTCATTTGTCTGCTAAAGTTCATAAGAGTCTGAAGCGTGTGGATTTGGAGATCTCGCCTGCTTCAGTATCAGACTCTGCACTGTACTACTGCGCCTTGCAGCCCACAGTGACAGGAAAGTCAACTTCACTGTCCAAAAACCTACAGAGACCTCAAACATGAAAGTGTTAAAGAATCACAATAAGAAGAAAAGACTGGAAGCTATGCATAACATCAGCATTCTGATTATTGATCCAATAGAAATGTATGTATATAACCATATATGAATACTTTATTTGAAGTGAATAGACAAAACATTCTAAGTGAATCCAAATACAGATAGAAAAGTTAGGTGTGTGTTTGAAGAAGCCACATGTTCACTCCCTCTGCAGTATTAAGTGCAGTTCTCATAAACAATAGTGGCAGGTTTGATGGTTTATTTACTTAATGACAGTGTAAAGATCACATGCTGGAATTTGATTCTGTTCTATGAATAAAAATGTGGATATTGTACAACTCTTTTGACAAGCAGCTGATCTGATTTATTTTTATTTTATGTTTGTTTGTTTGTTTATTTTACTGAGCATGCTATTTAATGTGTTCATCATGTGTGTCTTTGCAGGGTGTTTAATATATTTTTGAGAATTACAGGATACCTGAAAGTATGTATAACTAAGAATAAGAATTGTGGAAAATAAAAACACAGTTTCCATCACACAATCAGGAAATAAATAAGCTCTACTGAAATAGTGCCCCATAATCAATTCTTGAGGTAGATGAGCTACAACAGCTAAAGACCACATCGGGTTTCATTCCTGTTCACCAAGAACAGAAATCTAAGACTACAGTAACAACCCTGTAAATGACATAATTTGGCCCAATGGCAAGAGCTGCTTACTTGGTTCACACTTAGCGTCTGGATTCCAAAAAGGTTTGAATCCCACAGGAGCCTCGCTTTATTGTTAACTTGACTTTGTGTAACCGAGTTCCTTTTACTCGGACCCCAGTCCATATGAACAAGAAGGTCATACAGTTACAGAGTGCAGTGAACCTTCATTGGCGCACATCAAGGTAATGGGGATGACCTGGCTCGTTGGTCTAGGGGTATGATTCTCGCTTAGGGTGCGAGAGGTCCCGGGTTCAAATCCCGGACGAGCCCTGGTTTTAAATGGAATAGAGTGGTTGGGATAAAACTAATGGAAACTTGCACTGCTGGCTTGGTTCTCGCTTGGAAGCTTGTTTCTCCAGAGGTCCAAGGAGGTTCAAATCCCACTGTAATTACCTCTGAAAATTAAAGCTCCAACCTGGAGCCTATCTCTGGAATACAGGGAGCGGGATGGAGAGTGTCACACTTTGTGGAGACATGAACCTCTGAAATATTAATATATTAGAGTACAGAAAGACCTCAGAATATTGTCATTTTACTAACACCATTCATCATGTTCACTGTTATATTCATGTGTCTGTGGCTTTCATTAGGTAAGTTATCATTGATCTTTTCAGAAAGGAGGGTAAAAGGTAAAACCCTATGCCACCACGTCTGTCTGCTAAAGTTGATGATAAAACTAAACAAGTGGATCTGATCATCTCCTCTGCTGCTTTTAATGTTTGATAATATACAATTAGAAGGTAATTTATTCATAATCACACTCTCTGGTATCACCCAGATGAGGATGGGTTCACATTTGAGTCTTCCTCATATCGTCTCACAGAGTTTTTTCTTGCCGCTGTTGCCTCAGAGTTGCTCATTAGGGGTAAAGTTAATTTTCAACTTTGTAATTTCTATTCTGAATTTCTGTATTTCTGTAAAGCTGCATTGAGACAGTGTCTATTGTTAAAAGTGATATGAATGAAAATGAAGTGAACAGAATTTAATTACCTTTTGGGAACAGACACAGCAAATTTACTTATGAGAGATTGGATCCAGTTTACTCATGGATCCAGTTTCCTATGATTTTTATCATAGGAAATTATCATAATTATTTATAAATGTACAAATAATTAAAAAAACACACAAACAGATAAAGGCTTATAGTATGGTATAGATGATGAATCTTAAAATACAACACAGCCATAGTAATGACTCTACACTACAACTGCATCACTTCCTGGGTGTGTCCTTCTAGAGACGTGTAAAGTTCAGCACATACAGCACTATTATACAGAATCCTCACAGAGCTGTGTTCAGAAATGGATCAACTATACAACTTACTGTACATAGTGAGATACATACCACTGATTCTCACTCTAGTTACAGGTAATTTTCAATCAGTTATTAATTATTACAATGATATTTAATCAGTTAAATAATTGCATTAATTAATAAGCATGTTTGTATTAATCTAGTAATTTCTTGATTCCTTAAGTCAATATTGGAATTACAAAAAATACTTCACTGACATGTTTCTTTATATTTTTGTCACACCAGGTAGCTTTGCAGATAAAATTGAGCCAACAGATGCAAACATTGTCAGGAAAGAAGCAGAGACTGTTATTCTGAAATGTTCATATGAGGCAAGCAGTGAATACATTTTGCTTTACTGGTACAAACAATATCCTAACAGCGCACCACAGTTTTTACTGTATAAAGGCGCAAGGTCAAATGCAGGTGCTGGGAGCACTCCTGATGATCGTCGACTAGAGTCGAAAACAAGCAGAGACTCTAATGAACTTACTATCAGAGGTCTAAAGCTCTCAGATTCTGCACTCTATCATTGTGCTCTTAGAGACGTAGCACAGTGATACAGAGTCACTGAAAGGCTTTACAAAAACATCAACACGGTATATTAAGTTTCTAAAACCACAGAAGATGAAAGAGACTCACTTTACCAACTTATCAGTTAACCACAGATACAAACAACATTTGTGAAAACATTTGCAGCTGGAGCTAATAGCCTGAAAAGAAAATGAGGGATTAACACAACTATAAATAAAAAAATCTACATCTACATTCATTTATTAAATGTTTATTCTGCATGTTCATTTGAACAGATGTGAGTTTGATCATACAGATAAAAAAAAAAATAATAAAAAATTATTGACAAGATTTGATTGCACATAAGGGTAATGTCTATAATCTTAAACATAATTATTTGATGGAGGGATGATGACTCTAGCCTTTTGAGCTTGTCCTCTGTTTTCTTATTTGTACTGTGATTTAAACGTTCCAACTTAAGGTGGACTGCTGACACTAAATTTCCCCTAAGTCTGAATGAGTGTGTGAATGTGTCTGTGCATTTTGTCCTGCATTAGACTGCTGTATCTTCCAGGGTGTATTCCTGCATCATCCCTAGTGTTGCTGGGAGAAGCTCCAGATTCACCTGCCCAGGACAAAGCATGAATGAATGAATGAAGGTGTGTATATATAATGTATATAGACAGTTGTGGAAGTGTGACCAGGATAAAGTAGGTACTAAAAATAAACTCTGATTGAATGACCATTCATTAGGTTGCAGCTGCAGCTTATGGATCTGGTGCTTGGTTTTACTGTAGTTTTAGCATACTAAGATTTGCTAATTGTCTAGTAGATGAGAAAGAGTTGCTGTGTGAGGTAAAGCAGAGTTGTCATGAATATGAATAAATATGATGTTTATTTCAAAAGATAAACACAAACTAACTAAACACTCAGGATAACAATGTTATTATGCCCACTTGGTTTTCTTCACTATTGCTGATATTGCTAAGTCCTTTAGTTCGCAAGTTACAAACCAAAAGAACAAGTATTTTAATTAAGTTGCTTATTAATAAATTGTTGTCAAAAAATTCTAATAAATTGGTGTATTTATATTAAAGGCTGTTGACAACAATTCATCCACCCAGAATACACTGTTTAATGTAATCACAATCATCTTTAAGTAACCAAACATAACTATAAAATAAATACATATCAGTTTCTGATTGCCAGTGAAATGTAGTTAGAGTGAGAATGTTCTTTTAGCTGATTGTTTATAACAGACGTGTTCTTGAACATTAATGAGGAAAGGCTCAGGTGCACAGTTTATTCTCCTCTTGATCAATAGATGAAGAAAATTGTTGGAGGAAAAGTTTCTGTTCCTCTGCAGCTCTTTTTCTCTATAGACAATATTCTGTTTGTGAGACCTGTATGATTGTAATTAACACCAGTGCAATCATAGCTCCAGTTTTGTTCTTTGGTCACTACACTTAATTAACCCTACTGAATAAAATCAGATGGAAAAATATTTGAAGTGAACTGGAACAGCGATTTAGTCCAGGAACTCTATGGAACTCTGTATGGGAAGGCTAGAAATGCAAAAAATACTAAATATATACATTATATAATATTAATTATAGTTCAGAAGTTTATTTATTAATGTCATTAAAAAAAAAATTACCTTCAATTACCTTAAAAACCAAGTCTTTCTTATTTCTCCACAAGATGGTGTAGTGAGTTATCTTATTGTGGGTCAGGTGCTAGGACTCTGCTCACATCCTCCAAAGATGTAGACTCTGTTATAAATACTTCTTTGCAGAATAATATGAACTCTAATAAACATGCTTTATCACAACAAACAAATAAATGCCACAAGTCAAGACACTACTTATAAAATATAAAAACTAAAATATTTACTAATTTTAATTGTCAGTAAATTTTTATAAAATTGAATAAATACAATAATAGAATAATTTCTTTGTTTACTATGTAAACAGTTTCAGTAGAGTTTCCCAAACAAGGCAGAATGTTTCAGTAAAGATCAACAATCTGTCAGTAACACTGGAGACACTGTCATGTGATGCTGGGGGGTGGAGCTTCGTGAACATTTATCATGTTAATATTTCAGAGTACAAAAAGAGTTCAGAAGCTTTTAGCTTTCATTCAGATAAAATCATTCATCATGTTCACTGTTATATTCATGTGTCTGTGGCTTTCACTAGGTGAGTTAACATTGACCTTTTGTTAGTTTATATATTATGTGTTGTTTATTAATTGTGTGCTGTTAGAAATCATGATTTCTGTATGTAATTCTGGCTTGATTGTGTAAAGGTTAAATACATTACATTTTCTTCTCCATGACAGGTGACTCCATGGCAGATTCAATAAAGCCACTTTTCCCTCATAAAGTTGTAGATGAAGGTGATGATGTTACTCTGTCCTGCAGCTACAAAGACTTCAGAGGTATTGTACAGAATCTGCAGTGGTACAGGCAATATCCAAAATCTAAACCTGAGTTCCTTCTTTATATTTATCAAAATGGAGATCTAAGTCCCAACACTCCCCCAAGAATGTCTGCTAAAGTTCATGATGATAAGAAAGTGGATCTGAACATCTCCTCTGCTGCTGTATCAGACTCTGCTCTATACTACTGTGCTCTGAGGGCCACAGTGACAGGAAATCCAGCTGCACTGTACAAAAACTTTCACACAGTTTTGTTATATTGAAAGCAGTTCTACTGATAATTTCGACTTCACACGCCATATTTGGGGGAAATCTCTCTCTATTGTGATTTATAAAGAGTTTATATTTTGACACATGTTGGATTATTACTAGCGATCCTCAGTAATCAGTCTGTGCTCTGTTGCTGGTCTTGGATTTTAATTTTTTTTTATTTTGTATTACTATACTATATGATCACTTTCAAGTTGATAATCTTTACTAGTTTTTGGTTTACATGGTTCGTAGGCATGAATTGTAAACTGATCAATCTGTCTGAATATTATAAACACCTTTTCTGAAGCACAAATCTGCCTGAAAGCACAGCGAAAATATATCTTCAAGTATGCTGATGACAATACAGTGTTGAGTCTCATCAGCAAAATATTGAGTTTACATACAGAGAGAAGGTGGAGAAGTGTGAGGACAAGTGTAGAAGGATAAATCCATAGGGTGAACTCTTAATTTCCTGCAGACATGTACGAGAGAAAACATAAAAAAAGGAATAAATGGCATCCTGTGCAGCTGTACCAGTGTTTAATATGAAAAGAGTATTCTGTCTCAGAGCACAAGACACTACAACAGATAGAGAAAACCACTGGAAACATCATCAGGGTCTCTCTTACTTTAGTCAAGGATCATTACCAGAAAGTGTACATTAATTAAGCCGTCAGTTTTCTGAACATCACTTCCCCCTTCTACCAGATTCTTTCCTCACCTGCCATCTTCAGAAGGAATGAGAACATCTGGACAGAACATCTGCCAAACTCTTTAACAGCTTCTTCTCCCAGACAGTCAGGCTCAGTAACTGAACTAATATCAATAAAACAATATCTAATCAGCTTGACACAAGTGCAGGATTCCGTATAGGTTTAGTCAGACCACAGAAACTAAAATACTCTATACCAATACCCAACAGTTTTATGTGTTAATACTGATAAATCAAGTGTTGTAGTAATTCTAGATCATATTCAGATATTATCTGTTAGGAGAAATTGTACAGCTAATCTTTGTTACTCAATTAACTGGTTAATAAACATTAATTACCAGCTGTTTTTAATTGAACATCACTGGCTAAGGAACCATTTAGGACAAAATGATCCCAAAACCTTTTATTTGTGTCCATACTGGAAAATAATAATAAAAATAGCTAAATAAACATTCACCTAATTATTCTTAAACTATTCAACTAATAATAATAATGTCAAAAACAGTCCACTAAAGATATGGGAAACTTCTAACCCATCTATATTAACTTGTTTATAAATTAATTTTGGAGTTTGTAAACACTAAACAATTATTCTCATGTATATACCTGCAGGTTTTTTATTCTGGACAATGTTGTCTTGTAAGTATTCAGTATATAGACAGCTATATAAGTTTAAAATAATGTCGACACTGAATCAATTTCAGACCTAAAGTTTTGAGCTCTATGTGTAACTAGGTTTCATTTATTTTAGTACTCAAATAGGTCAGAAAGTCAAATTGAAATCAAGATTTATTTATTGTTATTAGTGAGCCAAGATTTCATCCTGAACAGCATCACTTCCTGGGTGTGGCCTTCTAGAGACGTGTAAAGTTCAGCACATACAGCACTATTATACAGAATCCTCACAGAGCTGTGTTCAGAAATGGCTCAACTATACAACTTACTGTACATAGTGAGATACATACCACTGATTCTCACTCTAGTTACAGGTCATTCATTTTCATCAGATAATTAATTTTATTAACAAAAATAATTTTCTGCATTGATTTTAGCTGATGTTTTAGGTATGTTTACAGAAATGATTTGAATATTTATTTTTGTTTGTATTTATTTATATATTGTTGTTTACAGCAAGCATTGTTGCAGATAAAATTGGGCCGAAAGATAATAACGCCAAAACTGAGGGGAAAGAAAGAGACTCTGTTACTCTGAGATGTTCATATACGTCAAGCAGCAGATATGTTTATCTTCATTGGTACAAACAATATCCTAACAGCGCACCACAGTTTTTACTGTTTAAAGGTGCAAAGTCAGCAAGTTCAGAGTATAATCCCACTGGCTCTCGATTAGAGTCAAAAACAACCCCAGACTCTACTGAACTTACAATTAAAGATCTACAGATCTCAGATTCTGCACTCTATCATTGTGCTCTACAAGAAGGAACACAGTGATACAGAGTCACTGAAAGGCTTTACAAAAACTTATTGTTTATAAAAAACACAGAAAATGAAAGACACTTCCTTTACCTACTTATCAGTTAACCACAGACACAAATAACAAATTCTAATAACAGATGTGACTAAAATAAAAGAAAATGAAAGAAAATAAAAGAGAGATGAGCAACTACACATTATTCACAGTAAATTCTACAATTTTAAGGGTAAAAAAATAAAATAAATTAATGACACTACCAGAAATGTTAAAGCTAGGTGCCACTGAAGCATACATTGTGTAATTAAGTTAATTCATTAATTCTTTTTTGCTCAGCTTCCCCAATGATACACTACATTAATTAAATAAGTCATTGACTGATTGATTGATTCATTGTTATATTTATTATGCATATATATACAAATGTCATTTAGTTAGATTTGGCAGTGGCTATGAACAGATGTCAGTTTGATTAAAATAAGGAAACTGTTAGTAAAATCACCTTTTTCTTGTTTTATGATTTATGTTTATGGCTTGTACACAACTCTGATGAATATACATATAGAATCTTAAACATAATTACGTGATCAGGGATAGCTCTAGCCTTTTGAGCTGGATGTTTCTTTTTCTTATTCATGATATAAACTTTCAAAGCTGCCTGTAGATCCTTGGATAAATTACTCATGAGCTTTATGGCCTAGGGTTAGAATATAATTCAGATACACTACAACCCTGATCAGGATAAAGCCATTAATGAAGATGAATAATAAATAAATGAATTTTTGTCTGCAGGACAATAAGCAGTTACTTATATTTTAAGGTAGAGTGGATTTAAACATTATTATATAACAAGTAGGTCTCAAGGTTGATGTGGGTTTTGGTTTAAAGCTGTAGTTTTATCAAAAGTCAAAAACTTGAACTGACAAAAGATAATCTGCATACCTAATAGATTTAAGAGGAAGTAATTCACTTAGGGAACAAAAGCTGTGATAAATATGAATAGATATGAGTGGGTGGAGCTAAATGTGGAGACATTAAAGACAGAACATTAATATTTCTTTCTAAAGTTCCAGGCGAGAAGGAAACACACAAGTAACAATCTTTTCTTCACTACTGCTGATAATGGTATGTCATGTTCATTACACATGAAGCTCAGTGTTCATGTGCATATTGGCATTTATGAGTAAAATATTATAGCAGAGGCTTCTTGATTATCTCCACTGGTATCGACAAAAACCTCAATCAGAACCAGAGTTTTTGCTGCTGATTATTGTGTCTACAAATGATGTAACCAACGCTAAGCAACATGACCCAGGACTATCCATCAAAGTTCATAAAAAGGACAAGAAAGTAGATCTGGAGATCTTTCCTGCTGCAGTATCAGACTCTGCACTGTACTACTGCACCATGGAGCCCACAGTGACACAAAACTCAAACAGACTGTACAAAAAGTCAAGCTGCATGTTTTTCCTCAGGAGTTGGAGCCGGTTTAATTCCATATAATTTTCTTTTTTAGTTCCTAGACTCTCCTAGATATTTATTTGGCTGCAAATATCAACACTCATCTTCTTACCTATGTTGGCAATGCTTACTGATTGAACAATCAATAAAAAAAACTGTATGATTTCTCTCATGTAGATGTAACACAAAATTCAACAACCTTAAAATGAATTTAAATGATTAATTCTTAATTAATCAATATGGCTTTCATTATCACACATGAAAGTCCCATACAGCTTACTGACAAACAGTAAACATCAATGTGCTCTATACTGGTATTAATTCCTCACTATATGCTCTTACCTCAGCTCTGAAAATAACCTGAATTTCATTCAAAATAGCTACAAATGACACAGAAATAGGTTTAAAAAGAAATTATGCATAACACATAAAAACTTAAAAATGTGTCTTTCTTATCAGTACAGTTTAATTTACAAGATGAATCTACATCCAGATGAAATGTAGGTATTAGTTAAAAAAACATAATATACACTAGATAGGATGTGTAAATTGTAGTGAAGCATCACACCATTTGTGTACTATTTATTTTAACTAATGTGAATATGGGAAATACCCCAATTATTCCAGACTATACTGATTATAAAAGATAAAAAGAATAAAGCCCAAGGATGAAAATATTATTGTACACAACACTGAGACTATCACAGGACCTGAGCAGTAGTAGTAGCTGGTAAGCTGGTAAGCTTTCTCTGGCAGTTGTATGCTTTTTCTGTAACTGTTGTTCCTTAGGGTTCTGTTTGTTCTGCATGTTATTTCAGATCATTACAGAGCCAAGAGCTGACTTTAGCAAGCCAGCAACTAACAAGCTAGCAATCTCACAAAAACACAAGGCCTTGTTGAATAGAATTCTTCAAGCAGCACTATGAAGCACTAATCTTAACTACAACAGTCTTATGGATTAAAAAACAGAAAGTGGACTGTGAAGGATCATATCGTTGGTCAGACGCCTCTTACCTTGAGACTGATGGTAGAACTATTGATTCTGATCGAACTGCTTCATTTGTGAATTAAATGATTGGACTAGGAGAATGAAGAAGGATTTGCAGACTCGCTGATGTCATTTGTTCAGATCGTCACAAATGACATCAGTAACTTATAAAGAGTCACTGAGAACATCAGTAAATGAATTTAAGAAATCTTTTTGGTGAACGGGATCAAAAGGTCCCACAATTCTTTTTCTTATAATAAAGGATTTAACAATACACATACATTTTAAAACATTTCATTTTTAATAACATTTTTTTGCCTTTTATTCTGCTAAATAAACTACTACATAGAAGCAGAAACTGCAGTAAAATAAAGCAAACCAAAACCTGATTCAGAATTACACTAGGCTAGGCTATGCTAAGCTAGGCTAAGCCAGTTTAGGCTAGGCTAGGCTAGGTTAGGCTAGGCAAACAAACATGCTTCAAACAGAAGCTAGGCAATTACAAGGTAGAGCAAAGGAGCTTAACTCGGGAAGCTAATTCCTGTGTCACTACTCACATAACACTAAACAGGTGAACCAACTGAACAGGGGAAATGAACATAGAACCAAAATAGAGTTCAACACTAATGTTCAGTGCTGCCCTCTGGTGGTCTAGAAAGGAAATATTCCAGATATCCATCATACTACTCATAGGCTGTATTTTAAGTTGGTGTGCTATTATTATTTTTTAAACCATTGTAGTAAAGCAATAAAGAAGCAGGTTTGCTTGTAGCCTTTTCTACATTCAGACACATGAAAAGATAATTCATTATTTAAAATTGTTTTCTTTTTTAGATTTTTTTACACGTTTAGATTTTTTTAATTATCTGCCTTGAAATTGACCCAATTCAATTTTTAACCATCATCATTTTGCCTGCAGCCAATTTACATATCTTAGATATCTCTTTAAAAAGGAGCACCCACAATACAGATTGCTCTTGACAAGCAAAACAAAGCAAAACAGACAATTATGATATAAAAGCAGAAGATTCTTCACCTTTAGGAAAAGTTTGACTCTCTGACAAATGACAGAAATGATCTCTGACTAGACGACATTAAGTAACAGGGTTGTGAACTTTCTTTCACATTGTGTGGTGTTATTTGATAACTTAGTTGGAAAGTACAGAGTCATGTGCCACATTGATATTGAAGGGTAGTGACCCAAAACATGAGCAGTGTAACTGTTGAAGGATTGAAAGCCAGCAGACCTGATTAACATAGACCCAGTAGTTAAAAGTAACACAGCCACATTTAAGACTAAAACACGGAAAAATAATGAATGTTATGTTGTGTTCAAAGGAGCAGAGCCCTGGACCCGAGTCACCCAGCGCACATACTAATACTACAGTGGGATCGGAAGAGAAATGAATGGAGAAAGATACAAAATGGGTTGAGATGAAATTACTGGTGTTTATTATTAGTGTGTTCTTCTATGTTCAATAAAGAGGATCAGATTAAATGATAAAAGTAATCCAGTGTCATCCATCATGTGCAGCTTCATATGGCAAATTATATAAATAATGTGAAATGTATGTGAATTATTCCCACATGAATTTATAAAAGTCACAGCATAGTTAAAGTTAGCTCTTTATTAGTTTGTGATTAGTACATGCCTTAACTCATGCATTAGTTCAGATTTAAGCAAGTGTTAATTCAGGTTTTTTTTTTTCCTCATTGTCTTTACCTCTAATCCGATCTATCATCAGGTCACAGGGAGCCTGTGCCTATCTCAGGCATAAAGGCAGGATACACCCTGGACAGAGTGCCAACCCATCACAGGGCACACACACTACTTCCAATTTAGAGACTCCAATCAGCCTAGAAGTATGTCTTTAAACTATGGGAGGAAACCCTCCAAGCACGGAGAGATGGATATGCAAACTCCACACACAGTGAGTGGGAGCGAGACGTGAACCCAGGATACTGGCGGTGTGAGGGGAACAAGCTAACCACTAAGCCATTAAGCTTAGTTCACGATTATGTATGTACTGTTACTGTAAATTATTACAATAAAAATAAAATGGATTAAACATGACAACTACACACAATCACACTCAATTCTGAAGTCATGATTTATCATGTTACATAATTTTGCAGAATGTGGCACAAATGGCACCAAATGACAGCAGCAACAACAGAAGCTTTTTTAAAATTGTGATTTAATGTTTGTATAATAATTATTTCAATAATTACATGATTAAACTTTATTATAGTGATTATTGCAGTTCATTATCAGTTCCTGCTTTTAGTTTAGCTTTTTGTGTTTGTTTAAAATAGATTTAGGACATGTTCCCCATGTGAGACTGAATGTAAAGCCAGAATGCTTCAGTAAGAATCAAGAATCTTTCAGTAACATTAGTGACACTGTCATGTGAGTGATGCTGTGGGGTGGAGCTTCATGAATCCTGATGATGTTAACATATCAGTGTACAGAAAGAATAGTTTCCTTCAGCTAAGATCATTCATCATGTTCACTGTTATATTCATGTGTCTGTGGCTTTCACTGGGTGAGTAAACATTTTTCTTATTGCAAAAATAATATGTTCTGAATCAAGGATGAACACATGTGTTTTTAAACAGTAGTAAATTGTGAGTATAATTTATGTAATACCTTATTATTAAATTATTTAGAAAAAAAAACAATATGTTGTCTTCTCTATAACAGGTGACTCCATGGCAGATCCAATAGAGCCACTTTTTACTCATAAAGTTGTAGATGAAGGTGATGATGTTACTCTGTCCTGCAGCTACAAAGGCTTCAGTGATACCATATATAATGTGCAGTGGTACAGGCAATATATGAACTCTAAACCTGAGTTCCTTCTTTATGTTACTCCAAGTGGAGATCTAAGTTCCCCCATCCCCCATGGAATGTCTGCTAAAGTTCATGAAGATAAACAAGTGGATCTGAACATCTCCTCTGCTGCTGTATCAGACTCTGCTCTATACTACTGTGCTCTGACGCCCACAGTGACAGGAAATCCAGCTGCACTGTACAAAAACTTTTTTGTTATGTCGAAAGCAGTTATGCCAATAAGAAATTTACATGGGGAAAATTTACATGGCTTTTTGGGGAAAACTTTCCCTTTTGTTCTCATTATTTATAATAAGTTTATATTATTGACACATTTCATTCATTCATTCATTCATTCATTCATTCATTCATTCATTCATTCATTCATCTGTAACTATTTTATTTAATCTTGTCTAGGAGCAAAGTGGATATTGGCAAAGCATTCAAAACTCTACACAGCAACCTGAGTTTAAAATCAATAAGAATTTACAATGTTTTTAAAATAAAATACACTTTTATTCATAGAGCCATCATGCTATAGCTCACACAGCATCTCTTTGCTGGATCATAAAACAATAGTAAGTTAATTCATTTTTAAATGACTAACACTATTTTTTATTAAATTATTATTATTATTATTATTATTATTATTATTTTCTACAATGTTATTCAAACAATCAAAACTTATATAATAAAGCAGCTGAGGCTCTGTACACGTTCAGAAGTTGAATAAAGTTCTGCAAATTGTTATTATTCTCCTTCCTCCACAAGATGGCGTAATCTTATTGTTGGCCATGTTTTAAGCCTCTTGTCACATCCTTCAGAGCTGACTTCTTGGATTATAAGTACAATAATATATAATATATATAAGTATAATAATATATGCTATACATAATCTTCCGTTCTTTTATATATAAGCATTGCATGATTTGTGATCTTACTGCAGTCTAGAAACAATCTTTGGAGAATCAGTAAAAACCATTAAAAGAATCACTTGTCATTGGTTTGCCTTAATTAAGAAAGAAAACTGAAATTGCAGAACGCCTATACACACAATTTCTATTCTATATTCCTTGATAACCTGGAAATAAAAAGTAAAAGCTTGGTTCAATCATCACAGCAGAATTTTACAATATACAATATACCAACACTATATCATGGAAGGCAGCACTGAATCTTTTGAGTTTGTTGCAGTGAACAACAGCAAGTTCACCACCACTGCCTTGAAGAGGCAAAAACTAACACATAATGTATTACAGTGTTACAGAGAAAAAATCCTTTATAAATATATGAAGTGCAAAGTTTAAATACTGTTTCTGATGACTCAAGCCTCTTTTTGTCTGTGAACATTTCTTTGTGTCTTAAGGTTTTTCTCCTTGATGAACACAAAGATGGTGAACTCAGTTATCTTATGATGGGCCGAATACTAGAGCAGCATATAAACCTGAACATTCTTTTCACATACTTTTCACAATAAACCCTCTGTGATATAGGCTCTACCTCTACTTCTATCATACATACTGCACAAATATTATCTTAACCCCTGCCATGGTTCATCTCAGTAGTAGATAATTTCAGATATACCAGCTCACATAAAACAACTGTCCACTTTAGACTAAACTGTGTTTAAAATCTCTAGTGCACTTGTACTAATGCTGTATTTTTCATATGTAACTACCTTTAACCTTCTGTTGTTGTGGGGTGGAGCTTCATGAACCTTTATGATGTTAACATTAGCAAGACATTTTACAAAAAAATTGTTTTCATTCAAACAATAAATTCAATAAATCCTGGATTCAAAGGTAAGAATCAACAATCAGCCCTGTCATGTGATACTGCAGGGTGGAGCTTCAAGAAGCTTTATGAAGATCCAGAGAGCAAAAGGAAAACAAACTTGGTACTTCTTTGGATGTCTTTGGATCTTGATTATAGCTGTTAATAAGCACTTGAGTAATTCTCAGTCTTGAAGAGTAAGCTTACAAGTATCAGCTTTCTAAAGATACCCTGGTTATATACCCTGGTTTGGGGATGCACTCCCTTCACATAATGCAGGGCTGTTGAGAAAGGATTAAAACTGTTTTGTTAAAGACCAAGAAAATAAAATGTTCAAATTCAGGTTGCAAAGTTTGTCGAAAGAGTTATAGGAAGAGTTAATCAATAAAAGATAAACAAGCAATCAAATGGCTTCCTTTTAACTGAAATGTGGCAGTGCATCTTCAAACATTTTACCTCTGTGATTTATCATACCCTGTGATCTATGATCCCATAGACAGACTCTACAAATTGTTGCCCACTTTCTGTTCATAATTCTAAATAAATCAGCAGGAACTGAGAAGTATCAACTATATAAATAAATGTAGTTTTAAAGGTAATCATAACTGAATAAACAATAAGAAAAGTAAATAGCCTGGTATTTAAACAAATCCACTTTGTGACTTTATTTGACTCAACTACCATATAGATCAGATAATGAAGTGCGACAGAAATTCTGTGCCTCTCCTTGGTTTCACACGGATTACATAATCCGTGATTTTCGATATGACTTGCATCATTTAAAAGTAGACCCTTTAAGCTTTCTATAGATATATTTCTCATGTCTGTGTGTGCAGAATTCACGGAGTTTCAGTTCATTTTAGTGACACGTTTCAAAAATATTTTCGCGGAGACTGAGACGGCTGAAAGTGCACCCTGTTTATTTTCTTTATTTTACAAAAGCACAATGTTTTGTGGATATTGTGAGTGTACATGAATAAAAGTAGACCCTTACAGATTCAAATGATGTACTACACTTATGTGTATGATCAAAAATGACGGAGCATTTTAAGTTCTTTTCACGGTTACCAGAAAAAATGCAAGTGTTCCCACCGGCGGGCTTGCCGACTCCTAAGGGTTAAACAGCAAACAGATTATTTTTGGGTTAGATTTGTATCATTTTCATAGGAAATCCTTGGACAGTTTAATGTTTTTTGTATTTCTTTAAATATTTTATTATTTTCCTATTTATTTCTTATTTTTCTATACTACTTGCTATGCTATTCATTGTATTATATTTCAGTGCACTGTTGTTGAGAAGAGCACCCACAGTTTTGTTGTACTCCTTATGTGCAAAGACAATAAAATTTATTCTATTCTATTCTATTCTATTCTATTCTATTCTATTCTATTCTATTCTATTCAATATCAGCAAGCACGGCTTTGGTTGGAGCACAATTTCATTTCATTGTCTGTACCGCTTATCCGATCTATACTCGGGTCACGGGGAGCCTGTGTCTATCTCAGGCGTCATTGGGCATCAAGGCTGGATACACGCTGGACGGAGTGTTGGAGCACGATGTTATAGTTAATTAGAGGTTATAGGTTTTTATCAGAAATAAACAGAAATCAAGCCGATAGATAGTCGTGCAGTGTGAAAACAATGGTGACCCAACAACTTTGAAAATCTTGCAGTGTGAACTCAGCATTAAGGCCTCGCTCTCAACCGCACACTCCTGAAAGTGTGGGTGAAGGAACAACCTTCTGCTGTTGTCGACCAAAAAGTTCAGCTGGCAGCGGTGGGATTCGAACCCACGCCCCCGAAGAGACTGGAGCCTTAATCCAGCGCCTTGGACCGCTCGGCCACGCTACCCATGCCCTTGGAAAGTTGGGGGGCTTTGGTCAAGGGAGGCCTGCCAGGTCGGGAAAGCGAGGCACTCTGGCAGGCGGTAGCAATGGTTGTACCACGCACGCTTCCATTACCAGACGTGATTCAAGATCCAAACCCAGGAAAGGTTTTGCAAAGTGGATTGACAGCCTTAGGCTCTTGTTGACAAGGTTTGCTGAAATGAACTTGCATCCCAGTCTGTTGCAAGAAAGGTGCACGATCCGGGCCGCTGTCTTCGGGACTGAGCACTGCATTGATCTGCATGGATCTCCACTGGCGACCTGTCAGCCTAACAGCATCTGTGTCCAACCAACATGGAAATACAGCCCACGGCTGCAAAACACCTAGACCCAGGACTAGCTTTTCTCACTCCCCTCTAGCATAGTCTGGCAGACCAGGTACAAAGCATTCTGTATGCAAAGAGGCGGTTGAAGGTCACACAAACGACAAGGATGGGATTCGAACCCACGCGTGCAGAGCACAATGGATTAGCAGTCCATCGCCTTAACCTCTCGGCCACCTCGTCAGGTATAGGTAAGGCACCCAAGGCCGAATGTCCACAGAGATGGCGACAATTCCGTAGTGGAGCGCCATAACCCAACGCGTTTAAACAAGCCTGTTCCCAAAGCAACTGGAGCCCATCCCACGTGGATTAGCAGTCTGTCTCCTTAACCTCTTGGCGTCCTAGGTCACCCACATGACCTTACACCTCAGTGCACCTGGCACTTGCACTCCATTGCCCAAACCTCTTGGCCACCACTTCTTATGTCGATTTTTTATTCTTGGTTGAATTGTTGTTTTGTTGGTAGCTCGTAACCATGGTAAGGGCACAACTGATGCAGCTCACACACAAAAACCGTGTTTTGCGTACCGTTCTGTGGTTGTTTGGACTTGCTGTTTGAAAAAGCAAGGTGTGAAACGGAGCAGCGTCTCAAAGCCAGGTGTTGACACCAGTTGCCAAAACCTGGGAGCTATTTCAGCACCCAGGTCTGGGGTCTCCGGTACAGTGCGAGCGTGCTCGGTTTTTTTTTTGCATCTAGGCAGCCTGCTAACGTCAACTCTTAAGCACATTTGCAGAAGGCACAGGAGCCACAACCACTGTAAAGCTTTGGGGTGCCAGAGCCCACAACCACTGCCTTGAAAAGACTCAGCTGACAGCGGCGGGATTTGAACCCCTGCCTCCAAAGAGACTAGAGCCTAAACCCAGGGCCTTAGACCACATGGCCACGCTACCCGAGGGCTCAAACTTTATAGACCTCTGTGGAGAGCACACTGACATACTGTCTGGGTGTGTGGTACGCAGACTGCACAGATGAGGACAAACTGTGCAGAGGGTGAAAAACAGCTCAAAAAATCATCGGCTGCCCTCTGCCCTCCCTGGATGACATGTCCAGGTCCCGCTGCCTCAGCAAAATCAAGGCCATCACAGGAGACTCCTCACATCCTGCTCATCACTTGTTTGACCTGTTGCCATCTGGGGGGCGCTTCAGGTCAACAAAGTCTCACACCACCAGACTTACAAACAGCTTCTTCCCCTGGGCCATTCGGACTGCAAACAATCACTGAACACACACACACACATTCTACCTAATAAAATGTGCAATTCCACTGTGCACTTTAATCTGTCTGTGAATTGAGTACAAGTTATACCTTAATATTGGCTTTGCACAAATTAGATTTCAAGCAAATATATAATTGGGAACATTTTGTTGCAGCTTTATGAATGTTCTGCTTATATTGCAGTAGCCCTTTAAAAAAGGGTACAAGTATGCATATGTATGAAAGGAGAGTCCATAACCTGAGGTACTGAGATATTGAGAAGGGTTCAGTATTTATATTAACATATTTTTACATGTTTCTTTATTGACATGCACAACCAATTATTACTACATTATTACAACAATACTAATTCTAACAAATTCCTGAATATGTACAATATGGCTATATTTGTGGACACCTAACCATCACACCAGTATGTGGGCATTCTCCAAACTGCTGCACAATTGTAGGATGTCTTTATATTCTTACAAAAACATGTTCCAGCTCAATGAAGATGTTTATTACAAGTTTGGTGTGGAATAAATTGAGTTACCTGCACACAGCCCTGAACTCAAACCCACTCAACATTTTTGGGATGAATTAGAATTCTGACTGCACCCCAAGCCACACATGCCTGATGTTTTAGGGCTGTATGGACACATGGACATACAGTATCTCACAAAAGTGAGTACACCCCTCACATTTTTGTAAATATTTTATTATATCTTTTCATGTGACAACACTGAAGAAACGACACTCTGCTCCAATGTAAAGTAGTGAGTGTACAGCCTGTATAACAGTGTAAATTTGCTGTCCCCTCAAAATAACTCAACACACAGCCATTAATGTCTAAACCGTTGGCAACAAAAGTGAATACACCCCTAAGTGGAAATGTCCAAATTGGGCCCAAAGTGTCAATATTTTGTGTGGCCACCATTATTTACCAGCACTGCCTTAACCCTCTTGGGCATGGAGTTCACCAGAGCTACAGGTTGCCATATATTTACAAAAATGTGAGGGGTGTACTCACTTTTGTGAGATACTGTATATTGCCACTTACTGAACAATCATCTAATTTTTAATATTATTAGTGTATATTTTGCAACAAGTTTGAAGTAATATCTAAATAATGCTAGTCTAAGTAGATTGATTGATAATGTTAAATTGCCCCTAGGTGTGAATGGGTGAGCAAATGGCTGTGTGTGTGTGTGTTTGTGTGTGTGTGTGTGTGTGTGAAAGAGAGAGAGAGAGAGAGAGAGAGAGAAAGAGAAACAATTATTTTTTGTGTTATTTATTATTTATGTTATATTTCTGCACATATATAAATTTGGTAAGTTAAAAAACAATTTTTTTTGGTGTTAAGGTTTTTCTCTTCAGTGAACACAAGATGGCGCAGTCACTTATCTTAATGCTGGTCTAGAACTAGAGCGCCACACAACCTGCTCACATTCTCTGAGATGATGGAAGCTACTTTTCACAGTAAAACCTTTGTGACATAGAGTATACTTGTTCTTCTATCATACATACTGCTGATATAATATCCTAACCCCTGCCCTGGTTACTCTTAGTGCCTAAGCTAATTTCAGAGATATCATTCTGATTAAACAACACAACTGTCCACTTAACACTAAACTGTCATAAGAATAAATAATCATCTAATGTCATTTCTTTGGCACCTGCTGTGTCAGAAACATTAAAAACTAGAAACTTATATGTGAATGTGCCTTTATTCTTCTTTCTCTTCTTCTGATGCTAGTGTGAGTACAGGAAAGTTTTGTTTTTCAGATTTAACTGTTAGAGCTGAGAAATAAGGGATTAATTCAATCTTAATTACCAAGGGAAACTACTAATTTCTTCCTCATTCTAAAATAAATCATATTCTCTTCCACTTAGTGTTTCTAACATTAATCTGCCTGCTGGTGTTTACACAAACTTTCTCTAATTTAGAGATATCACTAACATATGTAAAATAAGGTAAATAAACAAAACAGATTTCTACACAAAAAAAACAATAAATACCCCTGCTAAGTACATTTAATCCAGTAAAACTGTCTTAAATAGAATTTCACAGAACAATGAGGCAATAGAACAATCTGTAAAATTACAAATGGAAAGTAACACTATGCCAAAGACACTGTGATAACCGTGTGACCCAGTGATGGGTTTAGTTTACACACCAACAAAACCAGTGTCACACAGTGCAGTCACAAACACCAACTACTAAAGAAAGGACTTTATTACATATTATAACAATTCCTGAATGTCCATCCATTAAAAGATTCTTATTTTATTAATGAGAGAGAGAGAGACCCAAAAACAAGTGATGTAACTAACAATGTCAAAATATCACAGGAAAATTGAATAAATGGTACGAGTGAATCCATGGCTTAGGACCACATTGTTTATTAATACAAAAACATTTCTACAGATTTATATAAACAGTATACAGTATAGAACAGTTATCATGAATATGCATAAATACAAGTAGGCGCAGCTAGAGGTGGAGATGTACATCAAATAGTAACACTGACATTCATTTCTAAAGCTAGAGGTTTGAACTAAACACTCATGAAAACAATGTTGTTCCTCTTCGTGGTGTTTTTCACTCTTGCTGATGTTGGTAAGTCATATACACTGCACACAAAATATTATTTTTTTCTAATTAAGAAGACACAATTTTCCATGTGAAATGTGTCATTTATGATTAAAATATAACAATATTGTTGTAATGTTTTTATAGCAGAGGCTGCTGACAATAACATTAAACCAGATCAAACCAATGTATTTTCAATGGAAGGCAGCAACATCTCACTGCCCTGCACATATACTGGATCAGTTAACAGACTCCACTGGTATCGACAAAAACCTGGATCAAGACCTGAGTTTCTGCTGCTGATTGATGAAAGCAGTGAATATGTCACTGAGGCTCAACCACCTCATCCACGATTGTCCATAAAACTTAAAAAAGAGCAAGATAAAACGAATAAGAAAGTGGATCTGATCATCTCCTCTGCTGCTGTATCAGACTCTGCTCTATACTACTGTGCTCTGGAGCCCACAGTGACAGGAAATCCAGCTGCACTGTACAAAAACTTTCACACAGTTTTGTTATATTGAAAGCAGCTCTTCCAATGCTTTAGAGAAAGTTACATGCCCTTTTGGGGATTCTATCTTTTTCTCTATTGGTCAGGGTCATAGTAGACACAGAGTCTGTCCCAGACATGAGGTGGGAAAACACCCTGAATGGGATGTCAGTCCTTTGCACTCCACAAACCCTTTCACACACTCATTCACACAAAAGTGCAATTTCTCCTAGCAAATTTTCCTGCTGTCATGTTTTTTTGGAAGTGATGCAAAACTGCCCACAAACTGACACTAACCTAAACTCCTGTTAAAATCCTTCTGCTTAAAGTATTTTCTTGCAGTATGGAGTAATTTTTATAATAACGAAAGAATTCTACCCTCATGGTACAATTCCATATTGACTGATAACAAGTGCACTAAAGACAAGGCTCAGGTCAATCCTCATAGCAGAATTCCACAATGCCAGTGGACTCATGATCCTCTCTGTTCTGTCTGGAGTAATTACACTGCAGATGAAGGGCATTTTATTGTCTAAGTGTCTTAACTTCACATATATAATAGTCAAACTAATCAGTTAAAGTCCAATGTTCAACAAGTTCAACCTCAACAGAAGGAGATCATCTTCAAAACTAAGGATTATCTTATTATCAGCAAACCAATTCCTTGTATTTTCAAACAAGTAACTAGAACCGTCTTATTCATTAGTGCATTGTTGTCTTCTGCTCTTTTGCAGTGTTCAGTGTGAGAAAGAATCATTATGTTGTGATTCATGAACAAGCGTCTGAGTAAATTTATCTAAAGGGAATTGTGTGTGTGTGTGTGTGTGTTTAATCCCCTGATAGGAAAGGAAGTATGTCATGTGAACATAAAGTATTTCTCAATGGCCAGTTCAGTTTAGTTGTTGAGATTTACAACTGTTTTCAACATCTGTTTCCTTTTAGTTTTCTGTTATTATTTCTTTTTGTGCTTTACATTAAATAACGTAACCTGGTGTTGTAAATACAATTTAATTGTAAGTTCTAATATATAATTACTAATCCACAGTATGAATATATACACTATATTGCCAAAAGTATTCACTCACCCATCCAAATAATCAGAATCAGGTGTTCCAATCACTTCCATGGCCACAGGTGTATAAAAGCAAGCACCTAGGCATGCAGACTGTTTTTACAAACATTTGTGAAAGAATGGGTCGCTCTCAGGAGCTCAGTGAATTCTAGCGTGGAACTGTGATAGGATGCCACCTGTGCAACAAATCCAGTCGTGAAATTTCCTCGCTCCTAAATATTCCACAGTCAACTGTCAGCTGTATTATAAGAACGTGGAAGTGTTTGGGAATGACAGCAACTCAGCCACGAAGTGGTAGGCCACGTAAACTGACGGAGCGGGGTCAGCGGATGCTGAGGCGCATAGTGCGAAGAGGTCGCCAACTTTCTGCAGAGTCAATCGCTACAGACCTCCAAACTTCTTGTGGCCTTCAGATTAGCTCAAGAACAGTGCGCAGAGAGCTTCATGGAATGGGTTTCCATGGCCGAGCAGCTGCATCCAAGCCATACATCACCAAGTGCAATGCAAAGCGTCGGATGCAGTGGTGTAAAGCACGCCGCCACTGGACTCTAGAGCAGTGGAGACGCGTTCTCTGGAATGACGAATCGCGCTTCTCCATCTGGCAATCTGATGGACGAGTCTGGGTTTGGCGGTTGCCAGGAGAACGGTACTTGTCTGACTGCATTGTGCCAAGTGTAAAGTTTGGTGGAGGGGGGATTATGGTGTGGGGTTGTTTTTCAGGAGCTGGGCTTGGCCCCTTAGTTCCAGTGAAAGGAACTCTGAATGCTTCAGCATACCAAGACATTTTGGACAATTCCATGCACCCAACTTTGTGGGAACAGTTTGGAGCTGGCCCCTTCCTCTTCCAACATGACTGTGCATCAGTGACCAAAGCAAGGTCCATAAAGACATGGATGACAGAGTCTGGTGTGGATGAACTTGACTGGCCTGCACAGAGTCCTGACCTCAACCCGATAGAACACCTTTGGGATGAATTAGAGCGGAGACTGAGAGCCAGGCCTTCTCGTCCAACATCAGTGTGTGACCTCACAAATGCGCTTCTGGAAGAATGATCAAAAATTCCCATAAACACACTCCTAAACCTTGTGGACAGCCTTCCCAGAAGAGTTGAAGCTGTTATAGCTGCACAGGGTGGACCGACGTCATATTGAACCCTATGGATTAGGGATGGGATGTCACTTAAGTTCATATGCGAGTCAAGGCAGGTGAGCGAATACTTTTGGCAATATAGTGTACCTTTGTTTTTTTATTTTTAACAGTAATTTAATTTGGCATTTAATTTAAGTAATTTAATTTAAATTGTTATTTGGCAATAACCTTTTTGGAAAGACAACCGTCTACCGTTTGTGTGCATATGTTTTTTCTGGGTTGCTACAATATAATTTCATTTACAAAAACACTTTCAAAGAGAAAAAAGTGACTGGCATCGTCGACAATGCCGTCAACCCCAGAGGGTTAAATCGCTCAAGTTCATATGCGAGTCAAGGCAGGTGAGCGAATACTTTTGGCAATATAGTGTATGTATGGCTGTATGAACTGTTTGCAGGTTTTTATTTTGTCCAAGTTAAAGTTTTTCTCTTCAGTGAACACAAGATGGCGCAGTCACTTATCTTATTGTGGGTTAAGTTCTAGAGACACTACCACACAACCTGCTCACATTCTCTGAGATGATGGAAGCTACTTTTCACAGTAAAACCTTTGTGACATAGAGTATACTTGTTCTTCTATCATACATACTGCTGATATAATATCCTAACCCCTGTCCTGGTTACTCTTAGTGCCTAAGATAATTTCAGAGATATCATTATGATTAAACAACACAACTGTCCACTTAACACTAAACTGTCATAAGAATAAATACTCATCTAATGTCATTTCTGTGACAAGCAAAATTACCTGCTGTGTCAGAAACACTGAAAACTGGAAATCTGCCTTTACTCTTCTTTCTCTTCTTCTAATGCTATTGTGAGTTTAAACCTTAATTATCAAGTAAAAATTATTCCTTATTCTCAATTAAATCTTATTCTCTTCTACTTAGTGTTTTTAACATTAATCTGCCTGCTGGTGTTTATACAATAATTCTCTAATTTAGAGACATCACTAACATATACAATTAAAATACTGACAATGTAATTATTAGATTAGATTTTTACTAGATTAAATTGATAATTTTTACATAAATACATTAATTTCCTGCTTTCAGTATGTGTTTACTTAAATGTCCTCTGGACAGGTTTCCCATATGAGGCTGAATGTAAAGCCAGGATGTTTCAGTAAGAATCAACAATCTGACAACAACATTGGTGACACTGTCATGTGATGCTGTGGGGTGGAGCAATTTTGAAGCTTTATGGTGTTAAGATATTAGATTACAGAAAGATCTCTACTATTTTCACTGAGCTAAGACCAGTCATCATGTTCACTGTTATATTCATGTATCTGTGGCTTTCACTAGGTGAGTTAACATTGACTTTTTGTTATTACAGAAATATTAACTATATTATATTAAATATTAGTCTGTGTGGTGATGCAGTGTGAAAATGCAGAGTGTGAGTCTGACTTAAGTATTTCCTGTTGATTATTTAAAGGTTAAAAACATTATGTTCTCTTCTCTATGACAGGTGACTCCATGGCAGATTCAATAGAGCCAGATTTCCCTCATAAAGCTGTAGATGAAGGTAATGATGTTACTCTGTCCTGCAGCTACAAAAAAAGTGGTGCAACAGACAACCTGTACTGGTACAGACAATATCCAAAATCTAAACCTGAGTTCCTTCTTTATATTGTTCAAAGTGGAACTTATAATTCTGATCCTCCCCCAAGAATGTCTGTTAAAGTTGATGATAAACAAGTGTATCTGAACATCTCCTCTGCTGCTGTATCAGACTCTGCTCTATACTACTGTGCTCTGGAGCCCACAGTGACAGGAAATCCAGCTGAACTGTACAAAAACCTTCACACAGTTTTGTTATATTGAAAGAAGTTTTGCCAATGCTTTAGAGAAAGTTACATGCCCTTTTGGGGGATTTTTTCTTTTCTCGTTACATTTCCAGGTTTAGTGTTAATGAATTATCTGTGTATGTCTTTCACCTAATATCATTTCAACCAATATTAACCCTCCTCTCATCATCCTCCTATCCTAACTCTAATAAAGTATTTCATTTGCATCTATTACAGCCTCGGTCAGATCATTTCTATACATCAAGATATGTGTATATATATAAAATGTTGATTTTCAACTCAACTCCAATACATGACATTAATTTCTCACTTATTTACAAATCCCTTTTTAAAGAGTATCAGAAACTTTGAGTCATTCACTACAGTGTGAAATGAAAATGTCAAAATAACAAAATACAGATAGCCTTCAAGACCCAACCTGTCAGGATCATAGTCTGAAATTCTAACTGTAAAGGATCAAACACCATTTTACACATATTAGTGGATTTGTTTACTTGGAATAGCATAATATGCTATAGACATGCTAAGTCTTGTGATTGGGCAGCTTGCTAGCTAGTGTAAATAATAAATTATAGATTAATGTTATCTACTGAGAGAACTTGTCTGTTTGTTGTAATTATTACACAATTGTTTGGGTCAGTTGATGTAAATATAATGTTTAGTTAGCCTGCTAGCAAACTTGCCTACTGGTGCTAATGCTAAACTCCTGAACCAAGCTGATGAGCTCGGCTAACGAGAATTTATTTCCACATTATAATATTTACCCCATCAAACAGATCACTTTTCCCAACCCTGAGTACTGGTTTCACACTAAATCATGATTAGACTAGTGTTTATCCAGTTAGCGCCCCAAAGGACTTGGTTACAGATGTATGTTATCTAGCTAGCGAACCTAGCTAATCATTTCATTTACACAATATCATATAGAGTGTAAAGCTTGCTGAACTCGGGTGAAGGTTTTAATAATTATTCCGTATAATATTTAGATAGATTTCGGATGATGGACTGGGACAGGAGGTTTTTGAGACTTTAATCAGTCACCATGTACGGTGAATTTACACAAACTAATGCTAGATAATGCTAACTAATGCTAATATTTGTCTGTTTATTCTCAGCTTAACTAGTTTACAAACTCACAGGTTCATTAACGTTTCGGCGTTAAAAAGGAAATTTTTGTTTTTTTACTTCTCCCTTTAAAAAAAAAAAAAATCAAAATCCTCTATTTCTGGGTGTGGGTGAAAAAAACACTGGTTTATCTACACTGTTAGCAAGCCTGGATAATTAACTTGGTAGCATCATTAAGATAAATCGTAATGAGTAATGCAAACCTTTTAACCAGTAAACAAACCTTTCCTTTATTTTACTCAAGCTGTTTTTACTGTAAGGAACGTGACAGAATGTTAGATGTGTTATTATGAAACTGCGATGAGAAGAAGCACTTATGATGGGGCGGCAGGAGGAAATGTACAGTACATCATCTTTTTTGGAGAACAGGACATGTTTAGGCTTACATCCTGCTTCGTGTTAAGGTGTAAATTAAGTAGCCATCTAGAACACCATAAGTAAATTACAGAGATTTTTTTGTTTTTTACGTTTTAACAGGATGCAGTTGGCGTACAGCTGGCCTCCGTGGCTCCGATTCGGTTCCTGAGGACTCCTTCTCATCGGGACTCCATCAAAGCAGAGCTCTCCGGGTCCTATGTAATCTTATGAATGCCTGTGTAACATGACAGCTGTTTAAATCTGAAAGACTTTGATAATAGAGAACTCCATTAGGACTCCATTATGTAAAGTTAATTTCTTTTTGTAACTTTTCTGCTCTCTGCAGGCCTACTAGTACAACCTCGTGGACGTGTTTTACGAGCTGCTTCTCTGCGGATACTTCACGAAGGGCTTAACGCCTCAGCCAGTAAGCGTCTTATCGGGAGATTTAAAAGCGATGCTTGAATGTAGTTTGAGAACAGGATCTATTTTATTTCATTTTGTTTTCCCATATTTTAAACCCTGGCATTAACGGAGCTTGTCACTGGTCACTATGGTTACCGTGTCCTGCGGGGAGAAAGAGCTCCTTCTGACAACACTCAGCCCCTCACCTCAACGTGGTGAATTTACAAAGATGGGTAAATTGTCACCTTGAAGGGATACTCTTGGATAGCAAAGATGCTCAAATAGTCTTTGGCTTTCAAGGGGTGACTGATTTGTGTTAAGTCTGCTATGAACAAATTCCACACACTCTGCACCAACAAGGACTGTCTTCACAATATATTGCCCTGATCATTATACCACATCTACCAGCAGGGACTGTTTTCATTGTAACAAATAATTCCCACACCAGTAGACCACCTAGACCAGTTAACACTCTTTTCATTGGGACCAAGTAGAGTGCGTGTTAGAGAATTTTACTGCGGATCAGAAGGCCCCCTGGATGAATCTGCGTACCCCTGCCTGACTCCGCTGATTCAGGTATCCTTAACTGGTTAACAGTTTACAACATTAAAAGTCGTCTGGAAATGACCAAGCCTACAAATGATGTCATGTGTAGATAATCCCATGGCAGTAGGAAACTGCAGATTGATTTTTAATCTATGAATCCTTGGTCCAATATTAAAATGACATCGATTTAGAACACACCTGTTGTCAGATGATTGCATTTACCTGTGGGGGTATAGCTCAGTGGTAGAGCATTTGACTGCAGATCAAGAGGTCCCTGGTTCAAATCTGGGTACTCCCTGCTGGCTTGCTTTGCAGTACCTTTAACCCTCTGGGGTTTGAGGCCTTTTTGAAGACCTGCAGTGAATCTGGGCTCTTCTTAAATTTGTGTAAATTTCAAATCTTTACCAATGTAGTATCTAATACATTTCAACTTATTTACATAGAGCACAAACTGGGCTTTCATAATATGGCTGATGTAAGTATGTTAGATTCATGTGTGACTTTTAAGCTTATGTCAAATTATACATACACGAAAGTAGAATTTTGAACTCTACCAGAAAAACAGTGAAAATGGAGAATAAACAAACCTTGCAGATTGTTTTGAACACAGGACTGAGTTCATGAAAGTCTTGGGTGTGGGCCCATAGAAAAACAGCTAAATTATAACACTCAGAAAGACCTTTTATTTGGGGTAAAGTGACTGATGTGCCTAACGTTTTTCAACAGAGCCTCTGTTTCACTGAATAATCAATGACTATTCATGAATATGTAAGACCTATTGACACCTGGCTCAGGTGACACCAGGTTTCCCCAGGACTCCTATTGATGTCTCAGCTGTTCGCACCTATACATTCAGATTCCTCCTACAAAAACAGGGTACACTGAGGCCAGGTTTTGTTGAGAGAAACAAAAAATAAAGCATGGTTCTGAAATTTTCATTGAAATGCAATTCTTTTAGAACATTTGAATAGAGTCGTTTACATAAATCTTGCATGTGATTGGAGCACTAAGTATGGGGGCGGGGCTCCGGTGAGTGTTTGAGAAGAGAATTTGACATACACTATATTGCCAAAAGTATTCGCTCACCCATCCAAATAATCAGAATCAGGTGTTCCAATCACTTCAATGGTCACAGGTGTATAAAATCAAGCACCTTGGCATGCAGACTGTTTTTACAAACATTTGTGAAAGAATGGGTCACTCTCAGGAGCTCAGTGAATTCCAGTGTGGAACTGTGATAGGATGTCACCTGTGCAACAAATCCAGTCGTGAAATTTCCTCGCTCCTAAATATGCCACAGTCAACTGTCAGCAGTATTATAAGAACGTGGAAGTGTTTGGGAACGACAGCAACTCAGCCACGAAGTGGTAGGCCACGTAAACTGACGGAGCGGGGTCAGCGGATGCTGAGGCGCATAGTGCGAAGAGGTCGCCAACTTTCTGCAGAGTCAATCGCTACAGACCTCCAAACTTCATGTGGCCTTCAGATTAGCTCAAGAACAGTGCGCAGAGAGCTTCATGGAATGGGTTTCCATGGCCGAGCAGCTGCATCCAAGCCATACATCACCAAGTGCAATGCAAAGCGTCGGATGCAGTGGTGTAAAGCACGCCGCCACTGGACTCTAGAGCAGTGGAGACGCGTTCTCTGGAGTGACGAATCGCGCTTCTCCATCTGGCAATCTGATGGACGAGTCTGGGTTTGGCGGTCGCCAGGAGAACGGTACTTGTCTGACTGCATTGTGCCAAGTGTAAAGTTTGGTGGAGGGGGGATTATGGTGTGGGGTTGTTTTTCAGGAGCTGGGCTTGGCCCCTTAGTTCCAGTGAAAGGAACTCTGAATGCTTCAGCATACCAAGACATTTTGGACAATTCCATGCTCCCAACTTTGTGGGAACAGTTTGGAGCTGGCCCCTTCCATTTCCAACATGACTGTGCACCAGTGCACAAAGCAAGGTCCATAAAGACTTGGATGACAGAGTCTGGTGTGGATGAACTTGACTGGCCTGCACAGAGTCCCAGAAGAGTTGAAGCTGTTATAGCTGCAAAGGGTGGACCGACGTCATACTGAACCCTATGGATTAGGAATGGGATGTCACTTAAGTTCATATGCGAGTCAAGGCAGGTGAGCGAATACTTTTGGCAATATAGTGTACCTTTGTTTTTTTTATTTTTAACAGTAATTTAATAACAAACATTTATTTGGCAATAACCTTTTTGGAAAGACAACCGTCTACCGTTTGTGTGCATATGTTTTTCTGGGTTGCTACAATATAATTTCATTTACAAAAACACTTTCAAAGAGAAAAAAGTGATTGGCATCGTCGACAATGCCGTCAACCCCAGAGGGTTAAATCGCTCAACCTGTCCGTCTGACTGAGGTCAGAAAGGTGTTGTGGGGGTTTTGTCAATGTCTAGCAACTCACAAATGCTCTGGAAGACCTCCGATTCAAAATTGGTGCCTTGGTCACTATGGAGTGTAAGTGGTGCCCCATAACGGCAGACCCATGTACATGTGCGACACCAAAGTAAAACATCTTCTCGCATTTGGTACCAACAATATCTGGTCCGCAACCGAGACAGTGTTCGCTCCACACCGAAATGTCCACCCACTGGCTTCTTGTGCATCTGGCGCATTACATCTTCCCAGAAAACTCGCGGCAGGATTATCTGGGGACAAAACTCAGGGCCTCATTCAGGTACAGTCTTTGCCAGTAGGTTTCAGTAGGCTTTTGTTGCTGGGCCATAGGGGGACTCATTCTCCCAGGAAGGTCATTCATTGCCTTCCTCCATCCACCTCTTGATGGTAGCAATTTCCGGATTGGCTGTCTAAGCAGAACGCAGTTTGTCGGTAGTCCACCCAGAGAATGGAAGGGTACTGGCAGTAATGGCAGGTTGTACTACCCCCACTGGACAAGACTCCGGGGTAATGGCTGCAGGTTCATCATGTATAGGTTTGCCATCAAGGTCACACTGGACCGCTTGGTGACAGAGCTGAGGGCTACTCAAGGTGGGATTCTTAAGGTTACATGGGCAAGTTGAATGGCATGGCCTCTGGGAAAGCACATCAGCGTTTTCGTGACAGTGCCCAGAGTGATGAACAACTTTGAAGTCATACTACCCAAGCTTCTCGAGCCATCTGGCCAAATGTCCCTCTGGTTCTCTCATCCTCAGGAGCCACTGTAAGCTACTATGGTCTGTGCGTACAGTGAAGGATCTGCCCAGCAGGTACTGATGAAAATGTGCTGTGAACTCCACCACAGCTAAAAGTTATCTACACGTGGTGCAGTAATTCTGTTCAGCTGGCGTCAGACTCCGACTCCCATATGCTAGTACATGTTCTTCCCCTTGCTGTAATTGAGAAAGCACAGCTCTGATTCCGAAATTGCTAGCATCTGTGTCCAGAACAAGATCACCACTGTCCATAGGGTAGCCGAGGATGGGGGTGGTAGTGAGCAGCTTCTTTCTTACTCATCAAATGCCTGTTGGCTCTCAGGGGTCCAGTGAAATCGGGCATGTTTCCTCAACAGGTTGTGAAGGGGCTTTGCAACTGCAGCAAAATCTTTGACAAACCGCCTGTAGTAGGATGCGAGACCCACAAACTGTCGAACTTCGTGAACAATCACGGGCTGTGGCCATTCTCAAACTTTCTGCACTTTCTCTGGGTCGGCGGCTATACCATGCTCTGAGACGACGTGGCCAAGGTAGACCACCTGGCAGCAGAAGAGACAACATTTGGCGGGTTTCAGCTTCAGGTTCGCTTGGCACAGCCTTTTGAACACCTGTGCCAGCCACTGGAGCATTTCCTTTACATTCCTGCCCAGGACGATGATGTTGTCTAGGTATACCAGGCAGATTTCCCACTGCCTTCCAGCCAAGACACGGTCCATTAATTGCTGGAACGTCGCCGGAGCATTGCAAAGGCCAAACGGCATGATGTTCCACTCAAACAGTTCCTTCCTGCTGTAGAACGCAGCTGCCTGTCTCACCTGTGGGGTCAACTCCACTTGCCAGTACCTGGAAGCAAGGTCCAATGTGCTAAACCATTTTGCCGTGGACCGTGTGTCTAGTGTGTCTTGGATTCTTGGGATCAGATAGGCGTTGTCGGAAAAAAAAAAATATATATATATACCCAGCTTTGAATTATATACCTAGCTTTAAAAGTACACTATATTGCCAAAAGTATTCGCTCACCTGCCTTGACTCGCATATGAACTTAAGTGACATCCCATCCCTAATCCATAGGGTTCAATATGACGTCAGTCCACCCTTTGCAGCTATAACAGCTTCAACTCTTCTGGGAAGGCTGTCCACAAGGTTTAGGAGTGTGTTTATGGGAATTTTTGACCATTCTTCCAGAAGCGCATTTGTGAGGTCACACACTGATGTTGGACGAGAAGGCCTGGCTCTCAGTCTCTGCTCTAATTCATCCCAAAGGTGTTCTGTCGGGTTGAGGGCAGGACTCTGTGCAGGCCAGTCAAGTTCATCCACACCAGACTCTGTCATCCATATCTTTATGGACCTTGCTTTGTGCACTGATGCACAGTCATGTTGGAAGAGGAAGGGGCCAGCTCCAAACTGTTCCCACAAAGTTGGGAGCATGGAATTGTCCAAAATGTCTTGGTATGCTGAAGCATTCAGAGTTCCTTTCACTGGAACTAAGGGGCCAAGCCCAGCTCCTGAAAAACAACCCCACACCATAATCCCCCCTCCACCAAACTTTACACTTGGCACAATGCAGTCAGACAAGTACCGTTCTCCTGGCAACCGCCAAACCCAGACTCGTCCATCAGATTGCCAGATGGAGAAGCGCGATTCGTCATTCCAGAGAACGCGTCTCCACTGCTCTAGAGTCCAGTGGCGGCGTGCTTTACACCACTGCATCCGACGCTTTGCATTGCACTTGGTGATGTATGGCTTGGATGCAGCTGCTCGGCCATGGAAACCCATTCCATGAAGCTCTCTGCGCACTGTTCTTGAGCTAATCTGAAGGCCACAAGAAGTTTGGAGGTCTGTAGCGATTGACTCTGCAGAAAGTTGGCGACCTCTTCGCACTATGCGCCTCAGCATCCGCTGACCCCGCTCCGTCAGTTTACGTGGCCTACCACTTCGTGGCTGAGTTGCTGTCGTTCCCAAACACTTCCACGTTCTTATAATACAGCTGACAGTTGACTGTGGAATATTTAGGAGCGAGGAAATTTCACGACTGGATTTGTTGCACAGGTGGCATCCTATCACAGTTCCACGCTAGAATTCACTGAGCTCCTGAGAGCGACCCATTCTTTCACAAATGTTTGTAAAAACAGTCTGCATGCCTAGGTGCTTGCTTTTATACACCTGTGGCCATGGAAGTGATTGGAACACCTGATTCTGATTATTTGGATGGGTGAGTGAATACTTTTGGCAATATAGTGTAGCTTAAGTAATAATGCACTCAATGCTCTAAGCTCTGACTTAGCAATATTCTGCCTAAGAGTAGTGTGTTTCTATCAAGAATTATTTAGCCATTGATTAAGTAGTTAACTTTGATTAATAATAGCTATAATAATCAGATATAGCCTCATAGTCTTTATAATAATCATGCAGAATTATTAATGGCAGCATGCTAGCGTAATAACCACACTGGGACTGAAGAAACAGAAAAGAGGAGAGATTTATTGAAACATTAGGAGTTACAACTCAGTCAGCCAGCCTATCCAATGGGATCAGTGGGACCGGGGGGTCAGTTGTAGAAGACGGTATCCTGAGGAGAAGTTGGAGAGTAATCAGTGGGAGAAGTTGGGGGCGAATAGTCAGGAGAAGACTGAGGAATATCATGAACACTGTAAGGTATAGGCACAAATTCAGGAGAAAGTTGGGGAATGTCAGGAGAATTAGGAGATGAGGAAGTGTCAGAGGAAGAAGTCTCAACAGGGAAATCCTCAGTCTGGACGCCTTGAGAGGTGGTGCGTGTCCAATGCCAGTAGAAGGTCTGAGTAGACTGATCACAGGTTGTGGGGTGAAATTGGATGCTCTGATCAAGACAGACAGACGATATGGTGAGCAAGGTAAGGAGACTCAGGAATAGAGGATTCAGATAGGTGCTCCAGGAAACCAGTAAGTTCAATGGCCAGACAGGATAGCTGATACTGGCGATAGCGTCGCAGAGCGCCCCTGGGACTTCTCCGGAAGATAGCGCGGCGGGCTGACTGAGCTAGGAAAAATAATGGGAAATGGGAAGAGATGAGTGAAGATGAGTGAAGTGCATATTGCGTGACTATGTAGTCAGCAAAAGAGAGCGTGTACTAAGGCAAAAGGAACACAGTGTGGGAAGTAGGCCAGGTCACTGTGACATGACAGTGATAGGCGGGTAGAGGAGACAATAGCATTGGAATACTAGCAACCAACAGTGATGAAAAGAGAAAAGGATATGAGGCAGCTTAATGGCACAGCTTATTTTAAAATTAGTAAATAAAACTTAGATCAAGTAGGTAGAGGGAAAAGTCAGGAAGAGGAAGAGAGCAAGGTACTTACACATTGTTGTGGAGGGCAACGGGCGAGGTCAGGATGAGCCGAGGAAGCACCTTTAAGAGGTGACGGTCAAATGAAGTCAATAAGGAAGTGGCGCCTATAAGTAAGCGCCAATTTTTTCTAAAAAATTGTTGACTTAGCCTAAAAATAAGGGGAACTGGAGAGGAGGAAAATTAACGTCATCGAGGGGAGGATGGTATCAATTTAGGGGCGGTATCGGGACAAATGCGAAAATAATGGGGACTGGGAAACGTATGTAAACTAAGGAAGGAGGGACTAAAGTAGCCATACACTGAATATAATGGGAAATTGCTGGAAATATTTAAATTAGAGAAAAGGAGGCGCCCCGGGGCGCCTGGGGTATAAGTAGAGGGGACCTTTTCGGGGTTGGAGAGACCAGCTGCTCTCTTCAGATATGCATGTTGTTGACTGCATGGCTGAATAAAGAAACCCGCTTCTTCTCATCTGTTGACTGAGATCTCTTTTATTTCGGCTAAGTTTTATAGATTGTGGAGGTCATTGGGAAAATTATAAATCCATCACACACTACCCAGTGCTGTAAATGAAATGTAAATATTAGAGCTAATATAAAACAATGTGTGGATGTCTAGAAAAAACTGAACCATGTCAAGTGTATATACATGTATACATATGAATATATAAAGGGATGTAGTTTCTTTACAGTTTATATGATTTATTGTAACAAATGTTTATTTATCTATTTAGACAGTCATTATGCATGTACACACAACTGCATGTTACTTCGCTGCATGTGAGCTAAGGCAATGTCCTTTTACAAAACACGGAGTCATGATTGAGTATGATTGTATAAATAGATGAAATGGATGAAAAAGAAAACTCTCAGTGGAATTTGCTTTCCGTTTGTTTTATGATCATATTTGACCTGATTATAATACTAGTACTCGTGCTTTATTGACAACATATTTTCATCAGCCAACATTTTTTAGGCTGCAGTTGGAGGACACTAAGCAGCTTCTTATATTGTTTATGGGGTAGAGAGGGTTTGTATGTACTTATACATGATTATACATACATAGCTATAACTGATGTTAGTAGGTCATTTATATTATTCATTACTTTATTTTCATATTAAATAAAATGTTTCTTTGCAACAGTGAATGTAGATATAAATCTGTCATTTATATAAGAGAGCTCTGAACTGACAAAACAATGCTACTTATCCACCCTGTTATAACAGCTGTTATTAATATCAATAAGTCCATAATAACATGACATACTAATTTCCATTTGAATGTTTTTAAGTGATTCATATTGTATTTGTATATTCATATGTAAACAAGATACAGACCAATACATCTGAAATGTATTTATGTGTTTAAACACTTTAATAAGAGAAGCTCTGAGGAAGCATACTACAGAATATATGAGCACAAGGAATTGTGTGTAATAGAGAAAATGTATTCAGTCATGGCTGTTGTGTACATTCACATTGTATTATCTAACTGCAAATGAGTGAGAAAAGAACAAAAATAACTGTGATTATTCAGCTATAGTGGAATAATGTTGTATTGTGTTGGTGACTCAGTTCACCAGTGTTGTGATGATCTGTATAAAGTTATGCTCCAACAGCATCACTTCCTGGGTGTGTCCTTCTAGAGACGTGTAAAGTTCAGCACATACAGCACTATTATACAGAATCCTCACAGAGCTGTGTTCAGAAATGGATCAACTATACAACTTACTGTACATAGTGAGATACATACCACTGATTCTCACTCTAGTTACAGGTAATTTTCATCAATTCATCAATTTACTATTGGAATTAACTAAATTCATGTAAAATTAATGTAATTTAATGTCTTACATTATTTTTGGGGGTATGCTGGGTATTACACAAAAATATTTTTAGAATGTTTTGATATCTGTATTATATCTTTATCAATATTCTCCTGTATAACAGGCAGTTTCGCAGATAAAATTTGGTCGAAAGATGAAGATGCCAACATTGTCATGAAGGAAACAGACACTGTTACTCTGAGATGTTCATATCAATCAAGCAGTGATTATGTTTGGCTTTACTGGTACAGACAATATCCTAACAGCGCACCACAGTTTTTACTGTATAAAGGCGCAACGTCAGCAGATGATGAGGAGCACAACCCCTCTGGCTCTCGATTCAATTCAGTAACATCCCCAGACTCTACTGAACTTACTATCAAAGATCTGCAGATCTCAGATTCTGCACTCTATCACTGTGCTCTTCTAGTAGCAGCACAGTGATACAGAGTCACTGAGAGACTGTACAAAAACCTATATAATAATTCATTTGAAGTTTAACGTTTAATATCAAAGATACTTCCTTTACCAACTTATCAGTTAACCACAGACACAAAAGTCATTTGTGGTAACATATGCAGCTGAAGAAAGAAAATAAAGTAAAGAGGCACTGTGTCACTTGTTGCTGGTGTGTACTGTTTTATATTCATTGTACTTTGCTGGCCAGTTTTTCCCATGATTCATTTAAATTATATATAAATTATATTCATTTACATGTATAAAAACAAACTAAGATTTGTTGTCAACAATTCACAACATTCAGAAGTGTCTAAATCAAGAGGTGTAGTATAATCTAGTGAAGAAAAATATTTTCTAAGTTAAAATAACATTGTCAGTCGCTCAGTGTGATGCAGTAATTACAACTAAAACATTACATCTAATAAACCCTGGCATCACTCTGCCCCCTGGTGACACATATTCTGATCAACAGTGTCAGCTGCAGGAAGTGTGGAGCTCCACAGGCTATCACAGTAAACTCCTTCAGCTTTATCTTTCAGCAGATTACCATCTCTATCATGCTGATCTTTAATCTTTTACTGTTAATGCTTCTTCTAGGTATGTTCATCTTAATATTAGTTCTTATGACCAAGTTGGGACATGAAGTGTGAGAAATAGCACAGGGTTATATATATAGGAGGTAGAACAGAATATGTATGTGATGCCCCAGAGTTAACAGGAATGAGTCACAACACAGCAGTGAGTTAAGGTGATATATTGTGATGTAGTGATATGTACAGCACAGTGAACTGAGAAGACTTCAGGGTGGACCAAGGCCAAAAATAACAAAACAGAAACAAACTGAGATTAGCTATCTAACCTAAACAAAAAAAAAAAGAAAGAAAAGAACATCTCCAACAAAAATGGCAGTCATAGCCCTCGTGCCAGTGAATACATACAATGTCTCAATATTTACATGTGCAAAGAAAGATTATATACACAAGGCAGCAACGATTAACAAGAAGCAGATCAAACTTGTAGTCAAGGCAGGCAAAGGTCAAAATCAGAACAGTAAAACACAACACTGAATCTCAACACACACACAAGCACAACACACCAAGTGAGCATTGAAGTTGGGGTTACTGGCTTCCATCCCAGCCTTGGCAGAAGTGTTAACTGCTGGAGCTGAAGCAGTAAGGAGGGCTAGAGTACAGAGGGGACCAACCTGAAGGACTAAACACATATAAGACAGAATATACAACACAACCTCACAGGATGTAACACTTCATATTAGTTCCAAGGTGTTTTCATATTTCATTTACTTATTAAAAAAATCTTTTCTCTTTTTAGCACAGGGAGCACATCAATTCAAATGACTGAGCATCTTATATGCATTTTGGTGAGAGGCTTCATGTGGATTAGAGCTGACCTATTGACCTATTTAGAAGATGGGACATTTAACCAACAGAACATAATTCCCAGGCTGTGACACAGATATGTTAATATGATGAATTACAATTTGCATTAATATGTGTATCATTGCATAACTAAAGTCCACAAAGGATTCATTCATTAATCTTCAGTAAACACCTGACCAGGATCAAGGTGACGGTGATAGGGTCACTGTCACTATATTTAGTAAAAATCAGCCTTAAACAACATTCAATAAATTCTATTATGAAAATTCATTGCTTATTTCGAACAATATGATACCAGAACTGACATGTGACAGAGCTGACATGACTATGAGTAAGTAAAAGTGGGTGGAGCTAGATGTGGTAAGATACAGTTTAGAAAGTTTCACAGAGATCCTGCCATTTATACCTACTGCAAGAGAGACACAACAGTCATGTTACTCTTCTTTATTTTCATAGTTGTTAAAAACATTGGTAAGTCATTTATATTATACACAAACTTTAGGTGAATGCTGGAAATTTGACCTGATACCTAAACATAATTCAGCTTAAAGAAATTAACACCCTTAAGCAATGAAAGTAGAAATGTTTATGTTGTTGTAATGTTTTACAGCAGGTGCTGTTGACAGCAGCATTACACCAGAACAAACCATCATATCTTCAAGTGAAGGCAGCAACATCACACTGACCTGCACATATGATGACTCAGCTTACTATCTCCACTGGTATCGACAAAAACCTCAATCAGAACCAGAGTTTCTGCTGCTGACTTCTAAATACTCAGATAGTGTCACTAAATCTGCACACGACCCACGACTATCCACCAAAGTTCTTAAAACGGACAATAAAGTAGATCTGGAGATCTTTCCTGCTGCAGTATCAGACTCTGCACTGTACTACTGCACCATGGAGCCCACAGTGACACAAAACTCAAACAGACTGTACAAAAAGTCAAGCTGCATGTTTTTCCTCAGCAGGGGGAGATGTTTACCTGTTTCATTTATGTACAGTACTTTCTTAATTCCCAGACTTCAATGTTTATTTGTTTTGAATTTCAACAATGATCCTCTTACACATGTTGGAAATATTTATTGGTTGAATAATCAGAAAACAAACTCAAACTTCACAATCAAATTCAAATTCATGCTATTATTTTCCTGATATAATAATAAGAAGGTAACAAAAATTCAATAACAAGACATATTTAAATAAGTTAAGATGCTAATTTTACTGTAACACTTCACTCTTCGTTATTTAGCAGTTTATAAAATAGCACTTGATCCAGCACTGATATTAGCCAGTCAGCTTTCTCAGGCAGCTGTGTGCTCCTTCTGTCTGTTAGTGTTGGTGTTGCATGTTATTTGTGATCAGTCAAGAGCTGACAGCACAAGTTAGCAAGTTCATTAAAACACAAGGCCTTGTTGAACAGAAAAGACTTCTCTGCTCTAAACCCTTTGAGCTGGCAGAAAGATATTCAGTCAAAATATCTCACTAAATCACAAGTTGTGGTTGAAATGGAAATGGTTGCTCCACTCCAGACTCTCACTGTGCTGCCACATGTTCACTCAGTCTCCACAGCACTAAGTGCAGTTCTCATAGCCAGTGGTGGCAGCTTTTAGCCCACTGACTTTAGCTAGCTTAATAAATGACAGTGTAAAGTTCACATGCCAGAAATACCCCAAAATATCATTTTGTTTTGTTCCCCAAAATGATGATCCATTCAGTATTTTTGCTAGCTAGCTTGTATTCCTCAAGGCATATATTGCCACTGCCATTTGTAATCTGTCATATGTAAAGGTGGAAGTTGTGTATTAAGTTATTTCAGGAGTTAGCAAGCTAACATTAGCTATGAATGTTTATAAGAGTAGCTTGCAGAGTGAAATGCTGCACTCATAGAATAGTTCAGAATTATCAGCTAACATAACACAAAACCTCTTGATACTTATACAGCCTGAATACAAATACAGCTATTGGGAATATGTCTGTTACCCTCTGAGACCCTGCATCTGCAGAACCTGTAAAAGAAAGCAAGTCTGTTTAGGAAACTTCTAAGAGAAATTTTTGTTTTGTTTTCCAAGACAGGATCCTTTCAGTCATTTTTGTTAGCTTATATGTCTCAAGGCATATATTACCACTGCTATTTGTAACCTGTCATACGTGACAGTAAATGTTATGTATTAAGTTATTTCAGGAGTTGTTTGTTCTCTGACATAACTGTGAGAATAACTAGCTAGTAAGCTAACACTTGCTCATTTCATCAGTTAATCAACTGTATTAATTTACAATGATATTTAATCTGTTAATTAATTGCATTGATTAATAATCATGTTTGTATTAATCTAGTAATTTTTTTATATATCTTAAGTCAATATTTGATTTACAAAAAATTACTCATGTCTTTCTTTATGTTTTTTTTTTTTTTTTCACACCAGGCAGTTTTGCTGATAAAATTGGACCGACTAATGAAGATGCTGGCATTGTCAGGAAAGAAACAGAGACAGTTACTCTGAAATGTTCATATGAGACAAGCAGTGAAGTCATCTATCTTTACTGGTACAAACAATATCCTAACAGCGCACCACAGTTTTTACTGTATAAAGGCGGAAGGTCAAGATCTGACCAGAGCACTCCTGATGAACATCGATTAGAGACAGAAACAAGCAGAGACTCTACTGAACTCACTATCAGAGGTCTAAAGCTCTCAGATTCTGCACTCTATCATTGTGCTCTTGTAGTAGTAGCACAGTGATACAGAGTCACTGAAAGGCTTTACAAAAACAGTAAAATGGTACATATGAAGTTTCAATAACCACAAGATCAGAGAGACTCAACTTTTTGGTTAGCCACAGAAACAAACATCTTTTGTAATAACATTTGCAACTGGAGAAAATAGCTGAGAAAAAATGAAAAATGAGGGATTAACACAGCAACTACTCAATGAACATAATAAAGTTACAAATTTTAGGTGCCACCTGTTGCTGTGGTGCATACAAAGTGTAATTAAATAAGGAAACAACCCACAGTTCACTCTAATTTTCAATGGTTCTAGTTGGAATCCTGTGTTGGACTGGTGTCCCATCCAGGGTATATTCCTGCTTCATGACTAGTGTTGCTGGGAGAAGCTCCAGATCCACTGCAACCCTGACCAGGATAAAGCAGTTACTGAAAATGAATGAATGAATGAATGAATGAATGAATAAATGAATGTAGGTGTATTTGGACAGGTGTGGATGTGTGACCAGGATAAAGCAGTCAGGGAAAATAAATTCTGAGTGAATGATCATTTATTAGGCTGCAGCTACAGGACACTAAGCACCTGCTTATTTTATTTATAAGAGTTGAGATGCCCACAGTGACAGGAAACCCAACTACACTTTAGAAAATATACTACACATGATTAATCAATTCTGTGGAAATGCTTTCTTTATATTTTGATGGTAGATAATCTAGCCATGGGGTCACAGTCCAGTGACTTCTGTGCCAGTCCCAAGCCTGGATAAATAGAGAGGGTTGCATTAGGAAGGACAACTGGCGTAAAACCGAATTTAATCATACGAATTGTCAGTGAATTTCATACCGGATTGGTTGAGACCCGGGTTAACAACGACCAACCGCCATTGACCTACAGGGAAATTGAAAATTGGGCTACTGTTGGTCGAAGAAGTAGAGGAGGGAGGAGAGTGCGTATACAGAGAGAGAAGAGGAAAGGTAAGAGTGTAGGACTGAGAATAGGAACTCTGAATGTTGGTACTATGACAGGGAAAGGTAGAGAGCTGGCTGATATGATGGAGAGAAGGAAGGTGGATATACTGTGTGTACAGGAGACCAGGTGGAAGGATAGCAAGGCTCGCAGTATAGAAGCACCATTCTGTTATGGTGTGGATAGTAAGAGAAATGGGGTAGGTGTGGTCCTGAAGGACAAGTTTGTGAGGAATGTTCTGGAGGTGAAGAGAGTGTCAGACAGGGTGATGAGTCTGAAGTTAGAGGTTGAAGGGGTGATGTTGAATGTTGTTAGTGGTTATGTCCCACAGGTAGGTTGTGAGTTAGAGGAGAAAGAGAGATTCTGGAGTGAATTAGATAGAGAGTATTCCCACAGGTGAGAGAGTGGTGATAGGAGCAGATTTTAATGGACATGTTGGTGAGGGGAACACAGGTAATGAGGAGGTGATGGGCAAGTTTGAATTTTGGAATTTTTATCTAGTTTGTTTAACAGGGTTTTAGAGAGTGAGAAGATGCCTGAGGAATGGAGAAGAAGTGTATTAGTGATGATCCTTAAGAATAAGGGTGACGTGCAGAGTTGCAGCAACTATAGGGGGATAAAGTTGATGAGCAATACAATGAAGCTATGGGAAAGAGTAGTGGAAGCTAGGTTAAGGAAGGTAGTGGAAATTTGTGAGCAGCAGTATGGCTTCATGCCCAAAAAGATGCAATTTTTACTCTGAGAATGTTGATGGAGAAGTATAGGGATGGTCAGAGAGAGTTGCACTGTGTGTTTGTAGACTTGGAGAAAGCGTATGACAGGGTGCCAAGAGAAGAGCTGTGGTACTGTATGAGGAAGTCAGGAGTAGCAGAGAAGTATGTCAGAGTGGTGCAGGACATGTATGAGAGGAGCAGGACAGTGGTGAGGTGTGCTGTAGGTCAGACAGAGGAGTTCAAAGTGGAGGTGGGACTGCATCAGGGATCGGCTCTGAGCCCCTTCCTGTTTGCTATGGTGATGGACCAGTTGTCAGAGGACGTCAGACAGGAGTCTGTAGTGAGAGCAGGGTGGAGAAAAACCTGGAGAGGTGGAGGTTTGCGCTGGAGAGAAAAAACAAACAAACATGGAAATGACAAATTCAGCAATATGTGAAAGAGAAATATATGGGGGCTATGAAGACATAGGTATTTGTATAAATATTTCTTCCATATTCCAAAATTAGTGTCACACAGTGCAATCCCAAAAACCACCTACTAAAGAAAGGACTTATTTCATATTATTACAATTCCTCTATGTTTCTCCATTCAAATATTCTTATTTTTGTAATGTGTGTGTGTGTGTGTGTGTGTGTGTGTGAGAGAGAGAGAGAGAGAGAGAGAGAGAGAGAGAGAGAGACGAAAAAACAAGTGTTGTAACTTTTAAAGTCAAAATATCACAGAAAAGATGAGTAAATGGTATGAGTGAATCCACTGTTTCTCAGAACCACATTGTTTTATTAATACAAAAATATTTCTACAAGCTTTATATAAACAGTATTCAGAACAGCAGATCTGTCATGAATATACATAAATACAAGTAGGTGGAGCTAGAGGTGGAGATGTACATCAAATAGTAACACTGACATTCATTTCTAAAGCTAGAGGTTTGAACTAAACACTCAGGAAAACAATGTTGTTCCTCTTCGTGGTGTTTTTCACTCTTGCTGATGTTGGTAAGTCATATACACTGCACACAAAATATTATTTTTTCTAAATAAGAAGACAAAATTTTTCATGTGAAATGTGTCATTTATGATTAAAATAATCACAATATTGTTGTTGTTTTTATAGCAGAGGCTGCTGACAATAACATTAAACCAGATCAAACCAATGTATTTTCAATGGAAGGCAGCAACATCTCACTGTCCTGCACATATACTGGATCAGTTGACAGACTCCACTGGTATCAACAAAAACCTGGATCAAGACCTGAGTTTCTGCTGCTGATTTATGAAAGCACTGAAACTGTCACTGAGGCTCAACCACCTCATCCACGATTGCCCACAGTGACAGGAAATCCAGCTGCACTGTACAAAAACCTTCACACAGTTTTGTTATATTAAAAGCAGCTCTTCCAATGCTTTAGAGAAAGTTACATGCCCTTTTGGGGGATTCTATCTTTCTCTCTATTGGTCAGGGTCATAGTAGATACAGAGTCTGTCCCAGACATGAGGTGGAAAAACACCCTGAATGGGATGTCAGTCCTTTGCACTCCACAAACCCTTTCACACACTCATTCACACAGAAGTGCAATTTCTCCTAGCAAATCTTCCTACTGTCATGTTTTTTTGGAAGTGATGCAAAAGTGCATACAAACTGACACTAACCTAAACTCCTGTTAAAATCCTTCTGCTTAAAGTATTTTCTTGCAGTATGGAGTAATTTTTATAATAAAGAAAGATTTCTACCCTCATGGTACAATTCCATATTGACTGATAACAAGTGCACTAAAGACAAGGCTCAGGTCAATCCTCATAGCAGAATTCCACAATGCCAGTGGACTCATGATCCTCTCTGTTCTGTCTGGAGTAATTACACTGCAGATGAAGGGCATTTTATTGTCTAAGTGTCGTAACTACACATATATAATAGTCAAACTAATCAGTTATAGCCCAATGTTCAACAAGTTCAACCTCAACAGAAGGAGATCAACTTCAAAACTAAGGATTATCTTATTATCAGCAAACCAATTCCTTGTATTTTCAAACAAGTAACTAGAACCGTCTTATTTATTAGTGCATTGTTGTCTTCTGATCTTTTGCAGTGTTCAGTGTGAGAAAGAATCATTATGTTGTGATTCATGATCAAGCATCTGAGTAAATTTATCTAAAGGGAATTGTTTGTGTGTGTGTGTGTGTGTGTGTTTAATCCCCTGATAGGAAAGGAAGTATGTCATGTGAACATAAAGTATTTCTCAATGGCCAGTTCAGTTTAGTTGTTGAGATATACAACTCTTTTCAACATCTGTTTCCTTTTAGTTTTCTATTATTATTATTTCTTTTTGTGCTTTACATTAAATAACGTAACCTGGTGTTGTAAATACAATTTAAATGTAAGTTCTAATATATAATTACTAATCCACAGTATGAATATATATGTATGGCTGTATGAACTGTTTGCAGGTTTTTATTTTGTCCAAGTTAAGGTTTTTCTCTTCAGTGAGCACAAGATGGCGCAGTCACTTATCTTATTGTGGGTTAAGTTCTAGAGACACTACCACACAACCTGCTCACATTCTCTGAGATGATGGAAGCTACTTTTCACAGTAAAACCTTTGTGACATAGAGTATACTTGTTCTTCTATCATACATACTGCTGATATAATATCCTAACCCCTGCCCTGGTTACTCTTAGTGCCTAAGATAATTTCAGAGATACCATTCTGATTAAACAACACAACTGTCCACTTAACACTAAACTGTCATAAGAATAAATAATCATCTAATGTCATTTCTCTGACAAGCAAAAGCACCTTCTGTGTCAGAAACACTGAAAACTGGAAACTTATCTGTAAATCTGCCTTTACTCTTCTTTCTCTTCTTCTGATGCTATTGTGAGTTTAAACCTTAATTATCAAGTAAAAAAATTATTCCTTTTTCTCAATTAAACCTTATTCTCTTCCACTTAGTGTTTCTAACATTAATCTGCCTGCTGGTGTTTATACAATAATTCTCTAATTTAGAGACATCACTAACATATATAATTAAAATACTGACAATGTAATTATTAGATTAGATTTTTACTAGATTAAATTGATCATTTTTACATAAATACATTAATTTCCTGCTTTCATAGTGAACTATGCAGTTCACTTCCTGCATAGTTTTATGATTGAGTAAAAAATAAATAAATAAGTAAGTTCAAACAGAAAAGACCTTGGTGTGTTAAAGTCTCTTTCCTTTCACCACAAGATGTTGGAGGCTGTTATCTTATTGTTGGACAAGTACTAGGATTCTGCTTACATCCCCCAGAGATGCTGACATTATGATTATGAATACTTTACACAATTATAAAGACTACAGCTATTCTTCAGCCTTACATAGATAATACTTTTATATATAAAAAAGTCTAGAACCAATCAGAATGTTTTAATAATCTCTGCTTGTACAATCAAGCTAATTAGTGTCATTTTCAACACATCATCAAGCCTTGAAAGGAGTTTGCTTGAATCCAGAAAGGAAACTGAACTTGTAGTAGGGCTATACATGCAATTTCTGTAAAAATGAAATGTACATGTTCACTTGCAATGGGATGTTTGTCATGAGATAATATAAATACTACACTCTTTATTTGTACACAGTTTCATGCTTAAATGAAAAATAATGATATAAAAATCCAACAATACAGATGATATTGATAAAAAATGATAGATTAGAGAAAGAAAAGAGGCTGGTTTGTTCCTCACCACAGTAAAATACTCCTCAACTGTTTGTAATCCTATTTAATAAACAGGTCATTAGGTCTACACACACCTAAATTTCCATTTCCCATCCTGCATTGTACCAGACTCCACTTCCCACAATGCACACTCACTTCCACATTCATTAGTTCATTTATTTTATTTAAGTATTTTTCATGCTATCAGTTTGTGTTTGTTTACCATGTGCTCAGGAAAATTTATCCATGTGGTGCTGAATGTAAAGCCAGAAAGCTTCAGTAAGAATCAACAATCTGTCAGTAACATTAGTGACACTGTCATGTGATGCTGGGGGGTGGAGCTTCATGAATGTTTATAATGTTAATATATCAGACTGCAGAAATTTTAATTTCATTTATAAGCTCATCCATCATGTTCACTGTTATATTCATGTGTCTGTGGCTTTCACTCTGTGAGTTAACATTGATTTTTGTAGATTCAGAAATTGTTTTTAATTAGATTTAATTAGTCTTATTAGTTATGTAGTATATCTGCGTAATTTAACACTGCAATGTGTGTACTTTCATTCGTTTGTGTTAAAGCTTGACACAGGAAACCTGCTCTCCACATAGCAATATCTCTACAGATGGTATAACCACTACAGAACAATTCTGGGGTTTTTAGCAGTGACTATAACAGCCTTATTTATTAGTGCATCATTTGTTTTCTGCTCTTGTGCACAGTATTCACAGTAAAATAAAGTCAATTCAGTTTAAGTTGAACAATGGATACTGCTACAAACAAGGAGACCACTCGCGTGTGGTGCTGCGTGTGCCGCTGTCAAACCTTTATATCCTTTTATTTAGGAATAAATATTTTACAATGATAAAATAGCATGTCTGATGCAATGGTTTGTGAAGTAACAGTGTTTTTGTTCTGTGTTGTACTGGTTACTCAGTTCACTCTCACTGATATTGTTAAGTAATAATCTGTAAAAAGCTATACTACAACTGCATCACTTCCTGGGTGTGTCCTTCTAGAGACGTGTAAAGTTCAGCACATACAGCACTATTATACAGAATCCTCACAGAGCTGTGTTCAGAAATGGATCAACTATACAACTTACTCTACATAGTGAGATACATACCACTGATTCTCACTCTAGTTACAGGTCATTTTCAATCAGTTATTAATTATTACAATGATATTTAATCAGTTAAATAATTGCATTAATTAATAAGCATGTTTGTATTAATCTAGTAATTTCTTGATTCCTTAAGTCAATATTGGAATTACAAAAAATACTTCACTGACATGTTTCTTTATATTTTTGTCACACCAGGTAGCTTTGCAGATAAAATTTGGCCAACAGATGCAAACATTGTCAGGAAAGAAGCAGAGACTGTTACTCTGAAATGTTCATATGAGGCAAGCAGTGATCGTATTGATCTTTACTGGTACAAACAATATCCTAACAGCGCACCACAGTTTTTACTGTATAAAGGCGCAAGGTCATATGCAGGTGATGATAGCACTCCTGATGATCGTCGACTAGAGTCGAAAACAAGCAGAGACTCTACTGAACTTACTATCAGAGGTCTAAAGCTCTCAGATTCTGCACTCTATCATTGTGCTCTAAGAGTAGCAGCACAGTGATACAGAGTCACTGAAAGGCTTTACAAAAACATCAACATGGTATATTAAGTTTCTAAAACCACAGAAGATGAAAGAGACTCACTTTACCAACTTATCAGTTAACCACAGAGACAAACAACATTTGTGAAAACATTTGCAGCTGGAGCTAATAGCCTGAAAAGAAAATGAGGGATTAACACAACTATACTTTAATTCATAAATCTACATCTACATTCATTTATTAAATGTTTATTCTGCATGTTCATTTGAACAGATGTGAGTTTGATCATACAGATATAAAAAAATAATAAAAAATTAGTGACAAGGTTTGATTGCACATAAGGGTAATGTCTATAATCTTAAACATAATTATTTGATGGAGGGATGATGACTCTAGCCTTTTGAGCTTGTCCTCTGTTTTCTTATTTGTACTGTGATTTAAACGTTCCAACTTAAGGTGGACTGCTGACACTAAATTTCCCCTAAGTCTGAATGAGTGTGTGAATGTGTCTGTGCATTTTGTCCTGCATTAGACTGCTGTATCATCCAGGGTGTATTCCTGCATCATCCCTAGTGTTGCTGGGAGAAGCTCCAGATTCACCTGCCCAGGACAAAGCATGAATGAATGAATGAAGGTGTGTATATATAATGTATATAGACAGTTGTGGAAGTGTGACCAGGATAAAGTACTAAAAATAAACTCTGATTGAATGACCATTCATTAGGTTGCAGCTGCAGCTTATGGATCTGGGGCTTGGTTTTACTGTAGTTTTAGCATACTAAGATTTGTTAATTGTTTAGTAGATGAGAAAGAGTTGCTGTGTGAGGTAAAGCAGAGTTGTCATGAATATGAATAAATACGATGTTTATTTCAAAAGATAAACACAAACTAACTAAACACTCAGGATAACAATGTTATTATGCCCACTTGGTTTTCTTCACTATTGCTGATATTGCTAAGTCCTTTAGTTTGCAAGTTACAAACCAAAAAAACAAGTATTTTAAAAAGTTGCTTAATAATAAATTGTTGTCAATAAATTCAAATAAATTGGTGTATTTATATTAAAGGCTGTTGACAACAATTCATGCACCCAGAATACACTGTTTAATGTAATCACAATCATCTTTAAGTAACCAAACATAACTATAAAATAAATACATATCAGTTTCTGATTGCCAGTGAAATGTAGTTAGAGTGAGAATGTTCTTTTAGCTGATTGTTTATAACAGACGTGTTCTTGAACATTAATGAGGAAAGGCTCAGGTGCACAGTTTATTCTCCTCTTGATCAATAGATGAAGAAAATTGTTGGAGGAAAAGTTTCTGTTCCTCTGCAGCTCTTTTTCTCTATAGACAATATTCTGATTGTGAGACCTGTATGATTGTAATTAACACCAGTGCAATCATAGCTCCAGTTTTGTTCTTTGGTCACTACACTTAATTAACCCTACTGAATAAAATCAGATGGAAAAATATTTGAAGTGAACTGGAACAGCGATTTAGTCCAGGAACTCTATGGAACTCTGTATGGGAAGGCTATACAAAGAAATGCAAAAAATACTAAATATATACTTTATATTATATTAATTATAGTTCAGAAGTTTATTTATTAATGTCATTAATAAATAAATTACCTTCAATTACCTTAAAAACGAAAAAGAAGAGCAAAAAGATGGTTTAGTGAGTTATCTTATTGTGGGTCAGGTGCTAGGACTCTGTTCACACTTGTAGATGAAGGTGATGATGTTAATCTGATAAAATCGGTCCGTAGGATGAAGATGATAACATTGTCAGTAAGGAAACAGACACTTTCTTATGAGTCAAGCAGTCATTGTGTTTGGCTTTAATTGTACAAACAATATCCTAACATTTTATTTCGGGGGCCCCTCTGTACCACCAATATCACTAATTATAACTAATTATTGTCATTTTGTATAATAATCATTGTCCATTGACAGATATCAAAAAAAAAATAGATGTCATTTCATGTACTCTTGGGGGCCCCCTGGTGGCTACGGGGCCCTAAGCAGCCGCTTAGTTCGCTTATGCCTTGGGCATAACCACTTCCTGACTCAGTATCTGACAGTCAATATTACTAATGTAATGTTGTATAATATTTAGGAATGATCATAAAATTATCAAAACTTCCGCGGATTTCTGCAGGACTTGAAGAGCTGGACACTGGGTGAGATCGCCTGTGCTGCGGGTCTGTCAGTGTGTGTGTGTGTGTGTGTCTAAATAGTGCTTTTTGCACTTACCGATTTGTTTTGGGTTTTCTGTTTGTTAATGTATTAGTTATCACAGTATGCATTTGGGGCTGCTATTTTATTTTATTTCATTTTTAAATGGACGGGTTTTAAGCTGTAGCTGGGCTGGAAATCTTAGGTCCAATCCGGAAATCACTGGTTACTATGGTTACCGCGTCCTGCGGGGAGAAAGAGCTCCTTTTGACAACACTCAGCCCCTCACGGTAGGACGATCTTCATCCTTTAATGTCACACTGATTTTACAATAAATATACAATAAATATACAATATAATATAACATAATATACAATACAATGTAATATTTACCCCAGTAGTAGGACACCTTTAAGAACCCTGGCTACTGTTTAAAACTTAAACATCTTGTGATTGGGCAGCTTGCTAGCTAGTGTAAATAATAAATTATAGATTAATGTTATCTACTGAGAGAGCTTGTCTGTTTGTTGTAATTATTACACAATTGTTTGGGTCAGTTGATGTAAATATAATATTTAGTTAGCCTGCTAGCAAACTTGCCTACTGGTGCTAATGCTAAACTCCTGAACCAAGCTGATGAGCTCGGCTAACGAGAATTTATTTCCACATTATAATATTTACCCCATCAAACAGATCACTTTTCCCAACCCTGAGTACTGGTTTCACACTAAATCATGATTAGACTAGTGATTATCCAGTTAGCGCCCCAAAGGACATGGTTACAGATGTATGTTATCTAGCTAGCGAACCTCGCTAATCATTTCATTTACACAATATCATATAGAGTGTAAAGCTTGCTGAACTCGGGTGAAGGTTTTAATAATTATTCCGTATAATATTTAGATAGATTTCGGATGATGGACTGGGACAGGAGGTTTTTGAGATTTTAATCAGTCACCATGTACGGTGAATTACCCCAAGCTAATGCTAATGCTAGATACTGCTAACTAATGCTAATATTTGTCTGTTTATTCTCAGCTTAACTAGTTTACAAACTCACAGGTTCATTAACGTTTCGGCGTTAAAAAAGAAATTTTTGTATTTTTACGTCTCCCTTTTTTTAAAATATCAAAATCCTTTATTTCTGGGTGTGGGTGAAAAAAACACTGGTTTATCTACACTGTTAGCAAGCCTGGATAATTAACTTGGTAGCATCATTAAGATAAATATCGTAATGAGTAATGCAAACCTTTTAACCGGTAAACAAACCTTTCCTTTATTTTACTCAAGCTGTTTTTACTGTAAGGAACGTGACAGAATGTTAGATGTGTTATTATGAAACTGCGATGAGAAGAAGCACTTATGATGGGGCGGCAGGAGGAAATGTACAGTACATCATCTTTTTTGGAGAACAGGACATGTTTAGGCTTACATCCTGCTTCGTGTTAAGGTGTAAATTAAGTAGCCATCTAGAACACCATAAGTGAATTACAGAGAGTTTTTTGTTTTTTACGTTTTAACAGGATTCAGTTGGCGTACAGCTGGCCTCCGTGGCTCCGATTCGGTTCCTGAGGACTCCTTCTCATCGGGACTCCATCAAAGCAGAGCTCTCTGGGTCCTATGTAAGCTTCTGAATGCCTGTGTAACATGACAGCTGTTTAAATCTGAAAGACTTTGATAATAGAGAACTCCATTAGGACTCCATTATGTAAAGTTAATTTCTTTTTGTAACTTTTCTGCTCTCTGCAGGCCTACCACTACAACCTCGTGGACGTGTTTTACGAGCTGCTTCTCTGCGGATACTTCACGAAGGGCTTAACGCCTCAGCCAGTAAGCCTCTTATCGGGAGATTTAAAAGCGATGCTTGAATGTAGTTTGAGAACAGGATCTATTTTATTTCATTTTGTTTTCCCATATTTTAAACCCTGGCATTAACGGAGCTTGTCGTCTCCCTTTCCTAAAGCTTCAGGGAGGACTCTCGGAGCGCCTGCTTGCGCTCATCAAGTGGGATGTAGACGTTCGGGAGCCTGGAGCAAAGATCTACTTCACAGTGCTTATTGTAAGTGTTCAAATATCTTCTGATGCCACGTTACACAAATGGTCAGCATTGTGTCTCTAAGACAGTGACATTACACTGGATTTGTGTTTGTGTCATTTGTTGATAGGATCAGCTTACAGGCCTTTTTGTGGTACTGTTCTCTCAGCCCCTGGAGCTCTACACCGACCCGCCAGCTTTAGCCAGCACGGTTAGGCATCTCCTCGGGCAGCATGTCGAGAAGAAGATGGTGAAGACTTTGGAGAGGCTCTTGGCAATGTCCTTCCCTTACTTCTACACCTTCCCAGTACCCACCAACACAACACACACACACAAACACACAATTTATTGCACAAGTTCCCATTCCATACTTTGTTACAGTTCATATTTTGTCCCTACATTGCTCAAGCGCTCCACAGATGAGTATAAATTGATTTTGTAACATTTCAATTGTCACATTTTAAAATATCTCTCTTCTTTTTCCCCTTGACAGGTCTGCACAACGATCCCAGGACTTTAGGACCAGAATTGCACAGTCAGTTGTAGCCTGTGTAGCATTTTATCATTCTCACTAGAAATAATTGCTTTCTCGTTACATTTCCAGGTTTAGTGTTAATGAATTTTCTGTGTTTGTCTTTCATCTAATATCATTTCAACCAATATTAACCCTCCTCTCATCATCCTCCTATCCTAACTCTAATAAAGTATTTCATTTGCACCTATTATAGCCTCGGTCAGATCATTTCTATACATCAAGAAATGTGTATATATATAAAATGTTGATTTTCAACTCAACTCCAATACATGACATTAGGTTTAAACTTTAATTCATGATAAAGGCACATGGTTACTTTTTGTTTATTCAGTACACTGTTACTCTGAAATGTTCATATAAGTGAAGCAGAGATAACATTCTGCTTTACTGGTACAAACAATATCCTATAATTATATATCCTGTAATTTATTTTCCATTCATACATTTATTTATTCTTTCATGTGTTTATTATACCTGTGTGTATAAATCTATGTTACTTTACCAAATGTGAACTAAGATCCAGAACAAAATGTGAGCACTCCAGACCATAATTCCATTGTATAGTTACAAGAAGTTAAAATGGATGAATAAGGAAAGTGTTAGTCAAATTTGCTTTCCTTTTATTGATCATAATGAAATTCATCAAGATTGAGTGAAAATGAAATGAAAATGGAAATTGTGTATTAACATTTGTATTTTCAGTTAAATGGATGTACAATGTCTGCCAAATTTTAAATGGATCAGCAAAAATCCATTCACAGTTGCATTTCCCAGGTCTTAAGTGTTACGACCCTGACCTGTGGAAACAGCACTTACTCTTCCCTGCACCACCTTCCATTCACAAACCTGTGCTCCACCTCAGTCCTGCCTCCACATATGGCTTTCATGGAAGAGGTGAGAGGAAGAAGCCCTTTCTCTCCAAAAAAACATGGCAGCATCTTAACAAATTTGGGAACAATATTTTTTTGGACTGATGGTTAATCATTATTCATAGTTTCATGTTTGGTTGAAGGTCAAACAGAGTTTATCACAACAAACACCTCATACCAAGTGTCATGTTGGTGGAGGGGTGAGGATTCGGTTGTTTTGCAGCCACAGGCTCTAGAAAACTTTTAATCATTTGGACATTGATGATCTCCACTTTATATTAGAATATTCTTGAGACAAATGTAAGACTGTCCATGAGCTTATGTTGTGCTGAAACTGGGTCATATTAAAGGACAATAATCACAAGCACACCAGCAAATTTGTCTCTTTAAGGATGCTGAATCTGAGGACTTGTTTTTGTCTAGGTTAATGTCAGAAATACAGATAAAAAAGAAAAAGACGGGTTATTCTTGTGTTCTGATATGCTGAAATGCTGTAATGATTCCAAATGAATCTGTGAATTGAAACTGTGAACTATTCCCAGCGTGGTGAGCAATACTTTTGTTTAAAATATATTGATGGTTCTTGATGTAAATAATGTATATGTCTATTTAAATTCAGCTCCTGCAGATGGAAGTACATGACATGAAAATACTCTAGAACTGAACCTGATTGGACCTGGACACAACAGAACCATGTGGAGTGTTAAAGTAGCCATGAACATTAAACCTGAACAAAGCTTCAGCACAGATACATGGTGTGTGGAGTGCAGTCCGACTGAAACACTTGAATTACTGCAGAATCTTGAGCTTAATACAAGATGCTTATGTATTTGTGCACATGCTCTCAAACACCACCTTGTTAGGGGTTTTATATTGTTATAATTTGGTGTTTTGTTTAGACTTTAAGGGTGTACTATAAATCTGCTGAAGAATTTAATTTCACAATAAGAATTGTTTGTAATTGCAACAATATATTTTGTAGATTAGAAAAGGTTTAAGTTCATAGAAATAGGAAATACAGGAACTAAATATATGAATCTTTTGCTCATTAAATTCTTTTAGAACATGTGTGTGTATTTTACATAATGTGGCAAATCCTGCACTCTGATTGGTTAAAACAGAGGGAAGCTACAGTTGAGGCTTTGTACACAAGAAATGCTTAGATGCTTCACTGAAGACAGAGTAGAAGGAAACTTGACATTTACTGTAACATAAAAAGGAAACTTTCAGAAGAACAGAGGAAATTAAAACATGATGGTTTTCTGTATGTTTCTGTTTTTTACCATGTTCATAGGTAAGCTTATATTTTATTTATCCCCATATATCATGTTTAAATGTTTTATAACTAGTAAAGAAATGTTTCCATGTGTGAGTGTTTTAGATTGTAAGCATGTACTGTATGTATACTGTATAATATAAAATGATAATATTCTGAAATAAATGTCCTCTTCAGGTGAAAGCACACAGGACAGCATTACTCCAACATCTTCTGCTGTCTATGGTAAAGAGGAGCAAGCAGTTACACTCTCCTGTGATTATAAATACACTGTTTCTATGAACAATCTACAGTGGTATGGACAATATTCCAATGCAGCACCAGAATTCCTCGTTCTGTTGACGGAATCGGGAGGGAATCAGACAGGTGATACTCCTCATCCTCATTTGTCTGCTAAAGTTCATAAGAGTCTGAAGCGTGTGGATTTGGAGATCTCGCCTGCTTCAGTATCAGACTCTGCACTGTACTACTGCGCCTTGCAGCCCACAGTGACAGGAAAGTCAACTTCACTGTCCAAAAACCTACAGAGACCTCAAACATGAAAGTGTTAAAGAATCACAATAAGAAGAAAAGACTGGAAGCTATGCATAACATCAGCATTCTGATTATTGATCCAATAGAAATGTATGTAAATAACCATATATGAATACTTTATTTGAATTGAATAGACAAAACATTCTAAGTGAATCCAAATACAGATAGAAAAGTTAGGTGTGTGTTTGAAGAAGCCACATGTTCACTCCCTCTGCAGTATTAAGTGCAGTTCTCATAAACAATAGTGGCAGGTTTGATGGTTTATTTACTTAATGACAGTGTAAAGATCACATGCTGGAATTTGATTATGTTCTCGGAATAAAATGTGGATATTGTACAACTCTTTTGACAAGCAGCTGACTTGATTTATTTTTATTTATTTGTTTGTTTGTTTGTTTTACTGAGCATGATATTTAATGTGTTCATCATGTGTGTCTTTGCAGGGTCTTTAATATATTTTTGAGAATTACAGGATACCTGAAAGTATGTATAACTAAGAATAAGAACTGTGGAAAATTAAAACACAGTTTCCATCACACAATCAGGAAATAAATAAGCTCTACTGAAATAGTGCTCCATAATCAATTCTTGAGGTAGATGAGCTACAACAGCTAAAGACCACATCGGGGTTCATTCCTGTTCACCAAGAACAGAAATCTAAGACTACAGTAACAACCCTGTAAATGACATAAATCATACTAAAATATTTTTTAAAATCCATAGCAACCACATGGGACTCCATTACAGCTTCCTAGTATCACCCTAGCAACAGTACAGTTTCCAGCAAAGAAGCTACAATCCTGTAAACTTGACCTATACTGAAACCTCCACCTGACACTAAAGCAAGCTTGTTCTACAAGAATTGATTTTGAACTTCATGTCCACGGAGATTAATGACATATTTGGCCCAATGGCAAGAGCTGCTTACTTGGTTCACACTTAGTGTCTGGATTCCAAAATGGTTCGAATCCCACAGGAGCCCTCGCTTTATTGTTAACTTGACTTTGTGTAACCGAGTTCCTTTTACTCGGACCCCAGTCCATATGAGCAAGAAGATCATACAGTTACAGAGTACAGTGAACCTTCATTGGCGCACAGCAAGCTGACAGGGACAACCTGGCTCGTTGGTCTAGGGGTATGATTCTTGCTTCGGGTGCGAGAGTTCCCGGGTTCAAATCCCCGACGAGCTCTGGTTTTAAATGGAATAGAGTGGTTGGGATAAAACTAATGGAAACTTGCACTGCCGGCTTGGTTGTTGCTTGGAAGCTTGTTTCTCCAGAGGTCCAAGGAGGTTCAAATCCCGCTGTAATTACCTCTGAAAATTAAAGCTCCAACCCGGAGCCTAACTCTGGAATATAGGGAGCGGGATGGAGAATGTCACACTTTGTGGAGACATGAACCTCTGAAATATTAATATAATAGAGTACAGAAAGACCTCAGAATATTGTCATTTTACTAACACCATTCATCATGTTCACTGTTATATTCATGTGTCTGTGGCTTTCATTAGGTAAGTTAACATTGATCTTTTCAGAAAGGAGATAATAAATTAATGATTAATTAGCCTGTGTGATGTTAAGAAAAAATAGAATATGAGTTATATAACTCAAAACTAAAAAATTATTATGTTCTCTTCTCTATAACAGGTGACTCCATGGCAGATTTATTAGAACCACTTTTCACTCATAAAGTTGTAGATGAAGGTGATGATGTTACTCTGTCCTGCAGCAACAAAGACAGTGGTTCAGTAAACAGCCTACAATGGTACAAACAACATCCAAAATCTAAACCTGAGTTCCTTTTTTTCATCACTCCATGTGGAGGTAAATCCCTATGCCACCACGTCTGTCTGCTAAAGTTGATGATAAAACTAAACAAGTGGATCTGATCATCTCCTCTGCTGCTTTTAATGTTTGATAATATACAATTAGAAGGTAATTTATTCATAATCACACTCTCTGGTATCACCCAGATGAGGATGGGTTCACATTTGAGTCTTCCTCATATCGTCTCACAGAGTTTTTTCTTGCCGCTGTTGCCTCAGAGTTGCTCATTAGGGGTAAAGTTAATTTTCAACTTTGTAATTTCTATTCTGAATTTCTGTATTTCTGTAAAGCTGCTTTGAGACAATGTCCATTGTTAAAAGTGATGTACAAATAAAAATGAAGTGAACTGAATTGAACTGAATTTAATTACCTTTTGGTTATAGACACAGCAAATTTACTTATGAGAGATTTTGTTTAAATCTGGATCAGTTTCCTATGATTTTCCACAGCAAATTATCATAATTATTTATAAATTTACAAATAATTTAAAAACCACACAAACAGATAAAGGCTTATAGTATTGTATAGATGATGAATCTTGAAATACAACACCAGCCATAATGACTCTAGATTTCTGTCACTGACACTGTGTGAAGTGATCTGTACAAAATAACACTAAAACTGCATCACTTCCTGGGTGTGTCCTTCTAGAGACGTGTAAAGTTCAGCACATACAGCACTATTATACAGAATCCTCACAGAGCTGTGTTCAGAAACGGATCAACTATACAACTTACTGTACATAGTGAGATACATACCACTGATTCTCACTCTAGTTACAGGTCATTCATTTTCATCAGTTTATCAATAGTTTTAACTATCACAATCATATTTAATCAGTTAATTAATTACATTAATTAATAACCATGTTTTTTTGGCGACGCTACCCATGCACTTGGAGGGTTGTGGGGCTGTGGTCAAGGGAGGCCTGCCAGGTCTGGAAAGAGAGGCACTCTGGCAGGCGGTCGCAATGGTTGTACCACGCATGCTTCCATTACCAGACGTGATTCCAGATCCAAACCCAGGAAAGGTTTGAAAGGCTTAGGCTCTTGTTGACAAGGTTTGCATCCCAGTCTGTTGCAATCAATTCAATTCAATTCAATTTTATTTGTATAGCGCTTTTAACAAAGAGCATTGTCTCAAAGCAGCTTTACATGAGAAACCACATCAGAAAACAACAAACATATGTACAGACAAACAGACAAACAGTCCTAGATGTTATCCCAAGTGAGCAAGCCTGAGGTGACTGAGGTGACTGTGGCAAGGAAAAACTCCCTTAGATGGTATCAGGAAGAAACCTTGAGAGGAACCAGACTCAAAAGGGAACCCATCCTCATTTGGGTGACAATTGTGTGATGTAGATACAGCATGTGTATAGTGTTATGTGAATCAATAAGGAGGTTGTTGTCCATGGCGCTGCTTGAATATCCCAATCCTCACAAGCAGAACCCGGCTGGAGCTGGTCCATCTCCGGATGCCACTGGAGCCGGCACAGTCTCTGTATGCCTCGGGATGGGTAGAAGAAAGGAAACAATGGAACAGCATTAGCGTAGCTGCTGTTCATAATATTAGCAGTACTAGCTGAATGTGCATTTAATCAGATGTACTGGAGTGCAAGGTTATGGGAAGTGTTAGATGTATGCCTGGCTAAAGAGATAAGTCTTTAGTCTACATTTAAACTGGGAGACTGTGTCTGAGCCCCGAACACAGTCAGGAAGACTATTCCAGAGTTTTGGAACTAAATACGAAAACGCTCTACCTCCTTTTGTGGACTTTGATATTCTGGGAACTACTAGAAGTCCAGAATTTTGTGATCTTAAAGAGCGTGGTGGATTGTAATGTGTTAGAAGACTGGATAGATAGGTGGGAGCTAAACCATTTAGAGCCTCGTATGTGAGTAGAGCTAGTTTATAGTCAATTCTAAACTTAACAGGTAGCCAGTGCAGGGATGATAATATTGGGGTTATATGATCATATTTTCTTGATCTGTTAAGAACTCTGGCGGCTGCATTCTGGACTAACTGTAGCTTGTTTATTGAAGATGCATCACAACCACCTAGTAATGTATTACAGTAGTCCAGTCTGGAGGTCATGAAGGCATGAACTAGCTTTTCTGCATCAGATACAGATAAAATGTTCCTAAGATTGGCAATATTTCTAAAATGGAAGAAGGCTGTTTTTGTGATATTGTAAATATGGTTTTCAAAGGATAAGTTGCTGTCTAATATTACACCCAGGTCTTTCACTGTTGAGCTAGTAGTAACAGTGCATCCTTCTAGGTGCATGCTGAATTGTGAGAGCTTCTGTGTACTAGTTTTTGGGCCAATAAGTAATATCTCCGTTTTGTCAGAATTTAATAATAGGAAATTATCGGTCATCCGATCTCTAATATCTTTAACACACTCAGTTAATCTAGACCAATTACATATTTCATCTGGTTTTGATGAGATATATAAAGGTGCATGATCTGTGCCGCTGTCTTCGGGACTGTGCACTGCATTGATCTGCATGGATCTCCAGTGGCGACCCGTCAGCCTTACAGCATCTGTGTCCAACCAACATGGAAATACAGCCCACGGTTGCGAAACACCTAGACCCAGGGTTAGCTTTTCTCGATCCCCTCTAGCACTCCGAAGCATTCCGTACGCAAGAGTTGTGGAAAAGACGAGGTTAAAGGGCACACAAGCGACAAGGATGGGATTCGAACCCACGCGTGCAAAGCACAATGGATTAGCAGTCCATCGCCTTAACCTCTCGGCCACCTCGTCAGGCGCAGGTGTGGCACCCACGACCAAATGTCGACAGAGACCGCAACAATTCCGTAGAGGAGCGCCATAACTCAATGCGTTTAAACAAGCCTGTTCCCAAAGCAACTGGAGCCCATCCCACATGCATTAGCAGTCTGTTTCCTTAACCTCTTGGCATCCTAGGTCACCCACATGACCTTACACCTCAGTGCACCTGGCACTTGCACTCCATTGCCCAAACCTCTTGGCCACCACTTCTTATGTCGATTTTTTATTCTTGGTTGAATTGTTGTTTTGTTGGTAGCTCGTAACCATGGTAAGGGCACGACTGATGCGGCTCACACACACGGAAACCGTGTTTTGCGTACCGTTCTGTGGTTGTTTGGACTTGCTGTTTGAAAAAGCGAGGTGTGAAACGAAGCAGCCAGCGTTGACACCAGTTGCCGAAACCTGGGAGCTATTTCAGCACCTGGGTCTGGGGGCTCCAGTACCATGTGAGCTCGTGTTTTTTTTTTTTGCAGCCAGCTAACGGCAACTCTTAAGCACATTTGCAGAAGGCACAGGAGCCACAACCCCTGTAAAGCCTTTGGGGTGCCAGAGCCCACAACCGCTGCCTTGAAAAGGCTCAGCTGGCAGCGGTGGGATTTGAACCCACGCCTCCGAAGAGACTGGAGCCTAAATCCAGCGCCTTAGACCACTCGGCCATGCTACCCGAGGGCTCAGTACTTATAGACCTCTGTGGAGAGCACACTGACATACTGTCTGGGTGTGTGGTACACAGGCTGCACAGATGAGGACAGACAAACTGTGCAGAGGGTGAAAAACAGCTCAAAAAATCATCGGCTGCCCTCTGCCCTCCCTGGATGACATGTCCAGGTCCTGCTGCCTCAGCAAAATCAAGGCCATCACAGGAGACTCCTCACATCCTGCTCATCACTTGTTTGACCTGTTGCCATCTGGGAGGCGCTTCAGGTCAACAAAGTCTCACACCACCAGACTTACAAACAGCTTCTTACCCTGGGCCATTCGGACTGCAAACAATCACTGAACACACACACACACATTCTACCTAATAAAATGTGCAATTCCACTGTGCACTTTAATCTGTCTGTGAATTGAGTACAAGTTATAACTTAATATTGGCTTTGCACAAATTAGATTTCAAGCAAATATATAATTGGGAACATTTTGTTGCAGCTTTATGAATGTTCTGCTTATATTACAGTAGCCCTTTAAAAAAGGGTACAAGTATGCATATGTATGAAAGGAGAGTCCATAACCTGAGGTACTGAGATATTGAGAAGGGTTCAGTATTTATATTAACATATTTTTACATATGTTTCTTTATTGACATGCACAGCCAATTATTACAACATTATTACAACAATACTAATTCTAACAAGGTCCTGAATATGTACAATATGGCTATATTTGTGGACACCTAACCATCACACCAGTATGTGGGCATTCTCCAAACTGCTGCACAATTGTATAGGATGTTTTTATATTCTTACAAAAACATGTTCCAGCTCAATGAAGATGTTTATTACAAGTTTGGTGTGGAAATAAATGAGTTACCTGCACACAGCCCTGAACTTAAACCCACTCAACACTTTTGGGATGAATTAGAATTCTGACTGCACCCCAAGCCACACATGCCTGATGTTTTAGGGCTGTATGGACACATGGACATACAGTATCTCACAAAAGTGAGTACACCCCTCACAGTTTTGTAAATATTTTATTATATCTTTTCATGTGACAACACTGAAGAAACGACACTCTGCTCCAATGTAAAGTAGTGAGTGTACAGCCTGTATAACAGTGTAAATTTGCTGTCCCCTCAAAATAACTCAACACACAGCCATTAATGTCTAAACCGTTGGCAACAAAAGTGAATACACCCCTAAGTGGAAATGTCCAAATTGGGCCCAAAGTGTCAATATTTTGTGTGGCCACCATTATTTTCCAGCTTTGCCTTAACCCTCTTGGGCATGGAGTTCACCAGAGCTACAGGTTGCCATATATTTACAAAAATGTGAGGGGTGTACTCACTTTTGTGAGATACTGTATATTGCCACTTACTGAACAATCATCTAATTTTTAATATTATTAGTGTATATTTTGCAACAAGTTTGAAGTAATATCTAAATAATGCTAGTCTAAGTAGATTGGGTGAGCAAATGGCTGTGTGTGTGTGTGTGTGTGTGTGTGTGAAAGAGAGAGAGAGAGAGAGAGAGAGAGAGAGAGAGAGAGAGAAAGAGAAACAATTATTTTTTTCAATTATATTTCTGCACATATATAAATTTGGTAAGTTAAAAAACAATTTTTTTGGTGTTAAGGTTTTTCTCTTCAGTGAACACAAGATGGCGCAGTCACTTATCGTATTGTGGGTTAAGTTCTAGAGACACTACCACACAACCTGCTCACATTCTCTGAGACATAGAGTATACTTGTTCTTCTATCATACATACTGCTGATATAATATCCTAACCCCTGCCCTGGTTACTCTTAGTGCCTAAGCTAATTTCAGAGATATCATTCTGATTAAACAACACAACTGTCCACTTAACACTAAACTGTCATAAGAATAAATTCTCATCTAATGTCATTTCATTGGCACCTGCTGTGTCAGAAATATTAAAAACTAGAAACTTATATGTGAATGTGCCTTTATTCTTCTTTCTCTTCTTCTGATGCTATTGTGAGTACAGGAAAGTTTTATTTTTCAGATTTAACTGTTAGAGCTGAGAAATAAGGGATTAATTCAACCTTAATTACCAAGGGAAAATACTCATTTCTTCCTCATTCTTAAATAAAACATATTCTCTTCCACTTAGTGTTTCTAACATTAATCTGCCTGCTGGTGTTTACACAAACTTTCTCTAAATTAGAGACATCACTAACATATGTAAAATAACATAAATACATTAATTTCCTGCTTTCAGTATGTGTTTACTTAAATGTCCTCTGGACAGGTTCCCCATATGAGGCTGAATGTAAAGCCAGGATGTTTCAGTAAGAATCAACAATCTGACAACAACATTGGTGACACTGTCATGTGATGCTGTGGGGTGGAGCAATTTTGAAGCTTTATGGTGTTAACATATTAGATTACAGAAAGATCTCCACTATTTTCACTGAGCTAAGACCAGTCATCATGTTCACTGTTATATTCATGTATCTGTGGCTTTCACTAGGTGAGTTAACATTGACTTTTTGTTATTGCAGAAATATTAACTATATTATATTAAATATTAGTCTGTGTGGTGATGCAGTGTGAAAATGCAGAGTGTGGGTCTGACTTAAGTATTTCCTGTTGATTATTTAAAGGTTAAAAACATTATGTTCTCTTCTCTATGACAGGTGACTCCATGGCAGATTCAATAGAGCCAGATTTCCCTCATAAAGCTGTAGATGAAGGTGATGATGTTACTCTGTCCTGCACCCACAGTGACAGGAAATCCAGCTGCACTGTACAAAAACTTTCACACAGTTTTGTTATATTGAAAGCAGTTCTGCTGATGATGTTGAGCTGCTATTTACATGCTATTTTTGGCAAATTCTGTCTCTCTTGCAATTTATAAAGGGTTCATAAATATGTTATAGTTTGACAAATGTTGGATTATTAGGAGATAGCTAATTGTTTTTTAAGCTTCATTAACCACTTGATCCTGTTCAGAGATCTATAGCTTTTCTTGGCAACACTGGAAATGAGGGAAACCTGAGCTCAATCTCGAACTGGGGACCATGGAACTGTGAGGCAGCAATACTATCTGATGTCTTTGTCTGACAGTTCATCAGTGCCTGAAAAGTAAAAATTAGTTAAATATTTTGCATTCATTAATGGTATAATATTTGGTTTAGAGATGGATTATTAATATAACTTTTAAAAGTAGCTTTTCCTTATTTTGGTATTCAATCTTCTTGGTGATTTCTTTAGATGCTCTGATGAGTCTACATGCAGAAAGAAGAAGAAGAGGCTTAAAGCCATGTAAAAGCAACAATCCACAGGTTAAAAAATACATGACTGTTGGCATCACAGTGATGACAGTTTTTATGGTGCATCACATAAGATCTTATCTGAGCCAGAAAATCCCAGAAGTGTCTCAATTTCATGTAGAGATAGGAGAGCAGACCCCTCTCTCCCATCCTCATCATTACATTCAGGGAAATATTGATAGCATCATGTGAAACTATTCAGCTGTTTAATATTAAACTGCACTCAGTGTCAGAGCAGAAGACTCTATGGAAGATAATGAAAACCACTAGAAAGATGATTAGGGTCTATCTATCCACCATTGAGGATCCTTACCAGAAAATATATACAACTTTGTGGATGTTGCCTCTGAGCCTCTTCCAGACACTTTACTCAGATAGTCAGGTATACATCTTTATACACTGATGATACTATTCCATATTCCTTGATAACCTGGAAATAAAAAGTAAAAGCTTGGTTCAATCATCACAGCAGAATTTTACAATATACAATATACCAGTATAGGCCGTGCATTTCAGACCTAGTCATTTGTATTGATGTGCTCTGTGTAGAAAAAAAGAGTAATGTAATTAACAAATGAATCAAATAGGAAAACGTTTTCATTATTTTCATTGTCTGTACCACTTATCCAATCTATCCTCAGGGAGCCTGTACCTAACTCAGGAATCAAGGCAGGATACACCCTGGATGGAGTGCCAGCCAATCGCAGGGCACACACACAACGGGCAATTTAGAGACTCCAATCAGCCTAGATAATAATAACTTTAGCTAGCTTAGTAAATGACAGTGTAAAGTTTACATGCCTGAAATACCCAAAAATGTTACACCATTCCATTTGATGAACAGTTATTTCTGTGTTTATTGAACTTGAGATCTGATGTGTTTAACATATGTTTCTGTGCAGGTTTACTTTGGTCTTGAGTCTTGAATAATAAGAATGTCTCCTAGTTTGATGACCCAGTGTGTTTTTGACATTGATTGAAATACTTCAGCACTTAATTGCTGTGGGTTTTGGGAATATGTCTGTTACCCTCTGAGACCCTGCATCTGTGGAACCTGTAAAAGAAAGCAAGTCTGTTTAGGAAACTTCTAAGTGAGATTTTTGTTTCAGGCCCCAAGACACAAATGAGCCTAATTATATTTGATAATAAATCTGTACTACTGTTAATAATTAGGGGTGAATCAATACTACACTGTGAACTCACAAACAATGCCCCAATGTATATATATTAAATTTACAAAAACATAACATTTAATTATTATTTAATGTTCATAGAATAGATTGATTGTTTTCATTAATAAAAATGATATGCTGTCAGTATTTGTTTACTATGTGCTTAGGACAGGTTCCTCATTCAAGGTTGACTAGAACTCTCATTATTACAGTGCTTTTTTCTATTGTGTTGCACAGTGTTCAGTTTGGGCAAAATAAATAAATAATTTCATGAAGGTTTTTCGGTTTCAAATATTATCTTGTGATTAATAATCAAATATTTAAGTAAATTTAAGGTAATTGTGTAATTGTGTGTTTACTCCCCTGATAGGACAGGATGTAGGACAGGATGTAGGACAGGACCATGAACATATATCACCAAAACTATGTGTAAATGTTTTTATCTTTTATATAATCTTGCAGAGGCTGTTTGCCTACAGTGTAAAAGTTGAATAAAGAGACAAACATGGCGGTAAAAACAGTAAAGCTGCTTACAGACTTGGAAACCTTGCTATTGAGGCAGAGCACAAACTACAAGGATTAATCACTGACCCTTTCATTCTACACAATTCTACACATCTGACCACTTAAGACTAAACTCTAATAAAAATAAATACTCATCTAATGTCATTTCTGTCACAAACAAAAGCACCTGCTGTATCAGAAACACTGAACTCATCTGAAACTCTGCCTTTATTGTTCTTTCACTTCTGATGCTATCTTGAGTACAGAAACATTTTATTTTTTCTATTTAACTCCCTGTAACATTGTGTGTTTGTTAGGACTGAGCATTATGGGGTTAATTAAAGTAAAAAAAAAAAAAACGTCTTCCTTATTCTCAAGTATAGTGGTTCTAACAATAAGCTCCCTTCTGCTGCACACATGACACACAGAGGAAGGAAAACAGACAAAACCAATTTCAACACAAAACCAATAAATACCACTGCAACATTTAATTCATTAAAACTATCTTAGATAGAATTTTACAGAATGATCAAGAAATGGAAAATGTAGGAACAAGCAAACTTTCACACAGTTTTGTTATATTGAAAGCAGCTTTACCAATGCTTTAGAGAAAGTTCCATGTCCTTTTGGGGGATTCTCTCTTTCTCTCTTCTGGTGATTGTCATGTTTTTTGGAGGTGATGCAAAACTGCACACAAACTGACAGTGACCTGAACACATCATCAAACTGGGGATCCTGAAGCTGTGATGCAGCAACACTACCTGCTGTGTCACTGTGCTATCACACTGTTAAAATCCTTCTGCTTAAAGTGTTTTCTTGTAGTGTGGTGTTGTGTCATTGTTATAATAAAGAAAGATTTCTACCCTCATGGTACAATTCCATATTGACTGATAACAAGTGCACTAAAGACAAGGCTCAGGTCAATCCTCATAGCAGAATTCCACAATGCCAGTGGACTCATGATCCTCTCTGTTCTGTCTGGAGTAATTACACTGCAGATGAAGGGCATTTTATTGTCTAAGTGTAGTAACTCCACATATATAATAGTCAAACTAATCAGTAAACCAATTCCTTGTATTTTTAAACAAGTAACTAGAACCGTCTTATTCTTTAGTGCATTGTTGTCTTCTGCTCTTTTGCAGTGTTCAGTGTGAGAAAGTGTGAAGAAGAGAAATGTTTCATAAAAGAATGTTAGTTTAAAATATAATGTTGTGATTCATGATCAAGCATAAGAAAATTTATCTAAAGGGAATTCTGTGTGTTGTGAATACAATTAAATTCTAAGGTCAAATATAAAAATATTAATCCAGAGCATACATGTGTGACTATATGACCTGTTTGCAGGGTTTTATTTATTTATTAGTGTGTTATGTTTTTTCTCTTCAGTGAACACAAGATGGCGCAGTCACTTATTTTATTGTGCCTCAACAACTAGAGCACCACACAACCTGCTCACATTATTTGAGACGATGAAAGCTACTTTTCACAGTAAAACCTCTGTGACATTCTTCAATCATACAAAAATCAACAAAAGTACCTGCTGTGTGAGAAACACTGAAAACTGGAAACTTATCTGTAAATCTGCCTTTACTCTTCTTTCTCTTCTTCTCTTGATATCATAAGTACAGGAAAGTTTTATTTTTTTTAGATTTAACTGTTAGAGCTGAGCATTAAGGGAATACATTATTTTCCTGCTTTCAGTATGTGTTTACTTAAATGTGCTCTGGACAGGTTTCCCATATGAGGCTGAATGTAAAGCCAGGATGTTTCAGTAAGAATCAACAATCTGACAACAACATTGGTGACACTGTCATGTGATGCTGTGGGGTGGAGCAATTTTGAAGCTTTATGGTGTTAACATATTAGATTACAGAAAGATCTCCACTATTTTCACTGAGCTAAGACCAGTCATCATGTTCACTGTTATATTCATGTATCTGTGGCTTTCACTAGGTGAGTTAACATTGACTTTTTGTTATTACAGAAATATTAACTATATTATATTAAATATTAGTCTGTGTGGTGATGCAGTGTGAAAATGCAGAGTGTGGGTCTAACTTAAGTATTTCCTGTTGATTATTTAAAGGTTAAAAACATTATGTTCTCTTCTCTATGACAGGTGACTCCATGGCAGATTCAATAAAGCCACTTCTCCCTCATAAAGCTGTAGATGAAGGTGACAATGTTACTCTGTCCTGCACATACAAAAAAAGTGGTCCATCAGACTACCTGTACTGGTACAGACAATATCCAAAATCTAAACCTGAGTTCCTTCTTAATGTTGACCAGAAAGGAAATCTAATTTCCAACACTGACCCAAGAATGACTGCTAACGTTAAAGATGAACAAGTGGATCTGATCATCTCCTCTGCTGCTGTATCAGACTCTGCTCTATACTACTGTGCTCTGGCGCCCACAGTGACAGGAAATCCAGCTGCACTGTACAAAAACCTTCACACAGTTTTGTTATATGGAAATCTATTATCTACTGATCATTTTGAATTTACATGCCATGTTTGGAGGAATTCTGTCTCTAATGTGATTTATAAAGAGTATATTTATAAATCACATTAGATTTTTGACACATGTATTATTAGGAGACAGTATTTTCAGACACAAATCTATCAGTTGTGAGCCTCAGTGATTAATCTCTGCTCCTCTGCTGGTCTGATCATGGAGACAGTCTTGGATGCACATTACAGAGTATTGTGACTAGCTCTGTACCAAGCTGTTTCTCGTGTTTCTTTGTCTGATTCCTATTGTGGTTTTGATCTCATTTTGTTTCATCGGTTTTCTGAGTCAGTCCTTATGTTTTTCGGATTAGTTTGCATCGCGGTTCGTCTTTACGGTTCTCTGACCTTTCTTGCCTGTCGTTTTGCATTATATTAATAAACTGCACATGGATCCTACTCACCCGGTGTCTGGAGGTTTGTTACAGCCATGCAGCCCACAGAGACACAAAACTCAAACAGACTGTACAAAAGTCAAGCTTGATTTTTTACTCAGCAGGGGGAGATGTTTATCTGTTTCATTCAAATACACGTTTCTTTCTTAATTCTCAAACTTCACTGTTTATTTGCTTTAAATATCAACAATGATCCTCTTACATATGTTGTTAATACTTATTGGTTGAACAATCAGAGAAGAAATCCTTTAAAAATAAATGTTAATCTTTAATCAAAAATAATTATTTCTGCTAAGGTTCATGCTGTTATTTTCCTGATGCAATAAAAATGTAAAACAAAGTTAAATATCAAAGTCTTTAAATAATTTAAATTGCTGAGTTTTAATGTAACACTAGTGAACTAAAGACTTCACTCTTCATTATTTGGCAGCTTATAAAATAGCACTTGATCCAGCACTGATATTAAGTGAAACACTTGAATGACCACAGATACTTAAAAGAGCATTGAGCTTAATACAAGACGCTTATAAATTGTATTAGGGGTTTTATATTATTATAATTTTATGGGGGATTTTTAAAATTGTATCAGTCACTGCAGTGCCTCTGGTGTTTTGTTTAGACTCTAAGGGTGTACTATAAATGTGCTGAAGAATTTAATTTCACAATAAGAATTGTTTGATTAAAAAAGATTATTGAAGTAATGCATTACTTCAAGCCAAGTATATGCAAGTGTAATTAAGTAACAATACAGTAACACTTCATTAGTAATTATTAATGTGATATAATCAATTCTAATGAAATTAAATTAGTAATTATTATGTCCTTAGTAATAGATTGTCCTGTGTTCCACTTTACTATACTGTTCCAGATCATCATTAACTCTTGATTAACACCACAGGAATTATTAATATGCCGTCATTATGCAAAATCTTCTTCTTTTTAGACAAATCCTCTAATAAATACATTTGATGAATGCATATTTATTGTCCACATAATAAAGTGACAAGCAAAGCAACATTCATAAGTGGTTAATAACATTTGGAGTTTATACAAAGCTACATGATAATATTGTCTTTTGAGTTTACTCTGCTAAGAAAAGTCATATTTTTAACTTGCATTATTTGAGATATAACCACAATACAATAAAGAGTATAGGAAGCCTTACAGGGTTGTATATATTTTGTAGATTAGAAAATGTTTACTTTATAGAAATAGGAAGTGTAGTAAATAAATCATGTGTCATGTGTCACATTGATATTGAAGGGTAGTGACCCGAAACATGAGCAGTGTAACTGTTGAAGGATTTAAAGCCAGCAGACCTGATTAACATAGACCCAGTAGTTAAAACAAACACAGCCACATTTAAGACTAAAACACGGAAAAATAATGAATGTTATGTTGTGTTCAGAGTAGCAGAGCCCTGGACCCGAGTCACCCAGCGCACATACTAATACTACAGTGGGATTGGAAGAGAAATGAATGGAGAAAGATACAAAATGGGTTGAGATGAAATTACTGGTGTTTATTATTAGAGTGTAATCCAGTGTCATTCAGAGATGTTTGCGTGTGCGGCTGCACAAGGCAAATTATGTAAATGAACAAACATGTATGTAAGGTGGTTTATTATTCACACATTAATTCATAAGACTCACAGCATAGTTAAGATTAGCTCTTTATTAGTTGGTGATTAGTACATGCCTTAACTCATGATTAGTTCAGATTTAAGTAAGTAATAATTCAGGTATTAGTTCATGATTATTCATGTACTGTTACTGTAAAGTGTTACCATATAAATAAAATGGATTGAACATGACAACTAAAATCATTCACACAAAATTTAGAAATCTTGATTCATCATGATACAAAAATATTTTTCTGACACTACAGTCATCAAGAATCATACAGACTATAAGGCAGAATGTGGCACAAATGGCTCCAAATGACAGCAGCAACAACAGAAGCTTTTTAAATTGTGATTTAATGTTTGTATAATAATTATTTCAATAATTCCATGATTAAACTTTATTATAGTGATTATTACCTTTTATTATCAGTTCCTGCTTTTAGTTTTGCTTTTCCTGTTTGTTTAAAATAGATTTAGGACATGTTCCCCATGTGAGACTGAATGTAAAGCCAGAATGCTTCAGTAAGAATCAAGAATCTTTCAGTAACATTAGTGACACTGTCATGTGAGTGATGCTGTGGGGTGGAGCTTCATGAATCCTGATGATGTTAACATATCAGTGTACAGAAAGAATAGTTTCCTTCAGCTAAGATCATTCATCATGTTCACTGTTATATTCATGTGTCTGTGGCTTTCACTGGGTGAGTAAACATTTTTATTATTGCAAAAATAATATGTTCTGAATCAAGGATGAACACATACACAAAAAACATGATGTGTTTTTAAAAAGTAGTAAATTGTGAGTATGATTTATGTAATACCTTATTAATAAATTATTTAGAAAAAATACAATATGTTCTCTTTATGACAGGTGACTCCATGGCAGATCCAATAGAGCCACTTTTCACTCATAAAGTTGTAGATGAAGGTGATGATGTTACTCTGTCCTGCAGCTGCAAAGACTTCAGTGGTAACATATATAATGTGCAGTGGTACAGGCAATATATGAACTCTAAACCTGAGTTCCTTCTTTATGTTACTCCAAGTGGAGATCTAAGTTCCCCCATCCCCGATGGAATGTCTGCTAAAGTTCATGATGATAAACAAGTGGATCTGATCATCTCCTCTGCTGCTGTATCAGACTCTGCTCTATACTACTGTGCTCTGACGCCCACAGTGACAGGAAATCCAGCTGCACTGTACAAAAACTTTTTTGTTATGTTGAAAGCAGTTATGCCAATAAGAAATTTACATGGGGAAAATTTACATGGCTTTTTGGGGAAAACTTTCCCTTTTGTTCTCATTATTTATAATAAGTTTATATTATTGACACATTTCATTCATTCATTCATTCATTCATTCATTCATTCATTCATTCATTCATCTGTAACTATTTTATTTAATCTTGTCTAGGAGCAAAGTGGATATTGGCAAAGCATTCAAAACTCTACACAGCAACCTGAGTTTAAAATCAATAAGAATTTACAATGCTTTTAAAATAAAATACACTTTTATTTATAGAGCCATCATGCTATAGCTCACACAGCATCACTTTGCTGGATCATAAAACAATAGTAAGTTAATTCATTTTTAAATGACTAACACTATTTTTTATTAAAGTATTATATCATTTTTAAATTATTATTATTATTATTATTATTATTATTATTATTATTATTTTCTACAATGTTATTCAAACAATGAAAACTTATATAATAAAGCAGCTGAGGCTCTGTACACGTTCAGAAGTTGAATAAAGTTCTGCAAATTGTTATTATTCTCCTTCCTCCACAAGATGGCGTAATCTTATTGTTGGCCATGTTTTAAGCCTCTTGTCACATCCTTCAGAGCTGACTTCTTGGATTATAAGTACAATAATATATAATATATATAAGTATAATAATATATGCTATACATAATCTTCCGTTCTTTTATATATAAGCATTGCATGATTTGTGATCTTACTGCAGTCTAGAAACAATCTTTGGAGAATCAGTAAAAACCATCAAAAGAATCCCTTGTCATTGGTTTGCCTTAATTAAGAAAGAAAACTGAAATTGCAGAACGCCTATACACACAATTTCTATTCTATATTCCTTGATAACCTGGAAATAAAAAGTAAAAGCTTGGTTCAATCATCACAGCAGAATTTTACAATATACAATATACCAACACTATATCATGGAAGGCAGCACTGAATCTTTTGAGTTTGTTGCAGTGAACAACAGCAAGTTCACCACCACTGCCTTGAAGAGGCAAAAACTAACACATAATGTATTACAGTGTTACAGAGAAAAAATCCTTTATAAATAGATGAAGTGCAAAGTTTAAATACTCTTTTTGATGACTCAAGCCTCTTTTTGTCTGTGATCATTTCTTTGTGTCTTAAGGTTTTTCTCCTTGATGAACACAAAGATGGTGAACTCAGTTATCTTATGATGGGCCGAATACTAGAGCACCATATAAACCTGCACATTCTTTTCACATACTTTTCACAATAAACCCTCTGTGATATAGGCTCTACCTCTACTTCTATCAAACATACTGCACAAATATTATCTTAACCCCTGCCATGGTTCATCTCAGTAGTAGATAATTTCAGATATACCAGCTCACATAAAACAACTGTCCACTTTAGACTAAACTGTGTTTTTAAATCTCTAGTGCAGTTGTACTAATGTTGTATTTTTCATATGTAACTACCTTTAACCTTGTGTTGTTAGAGTCTTCCAGTCCACCTCACTCCTGAATGTAAAGCCACACTGCTGACACTGTCATGTGATGCTGTGGGGTGGAGCTTCATGAACCTTTATGATGTTAACATTTGCAAGAAATTTGACAAAAAAAACTATTTTCATTCAAAAAATAAATTCAATAAATCCTGGATTCAAATGTAAGAATCAACAATCAGCCCTGTCATGTGATACTGCAGGGTGGAGCTTCAAGAAGCTTTATGAAGATCCAGAGAGCAAAAGGAAAACAAACTTGGTACTTCTTTGGATGTCTTTGGATCTTGATTATAGCTGTTAATAAGCACTTGAGTAATTCTCAGTCTTGAACAGTAAGCTTACAAGTATCAGCTTTCTAAAGATACCCTGGTTATATACCCTGGTTTGGGGATGCACTCCCTTCACATAATGCAGGGCTGTTCCCGCCGGTGGGCTTGCCGACTCCTAAGGGTTAAACAGCAAACAGATTATTTTTGGGTTAGATTTGTATTATTTTCATAGGAAATCCTTGGACAGTTTAATGTTTTTTTGTATTTCTTTAAATATTTCATAATTTTCCTATTTATTTCTTATTTTTCTATACTACTTGCTATGCTCTTCATTGTATTATATTTCAGTGCACTGTTGTTGAGAAGAGCACCCACAGTTTTGTTGTACTCCTTATGTGCAAAGACAATAAAATTTATTCTATTCTATTCTATTCTATTCTATTCTATTCTATTCTATTCTATTCTATTCTATTCTATTCTATTCTATTCTATTCTACATCAGAAGCATGGCTTTGGTTGAAGCACAATTTCATTTCATTGTCTGTACTGCTTATCTGATCTATACTCAGGTCACGGGGAGCCTGTGCCTATCTCAGGCGTCATTGGGCATCAAGGCTGGATACACGCTGGACGGAGTGTTGGAGCACGATGTTATAGTTACTTAGAGGTTATAGGTTTTTATCAGAAATAAACAGAAATAAAGCTGATAGATAGTCGTGCAGTGTGAAAACAATGGTGACCCAAAAACTTTGAAAATCTTGCAGTGTGAACTCAGCATTAAGGCCTCACGCTCAACCGCACCCCCTGAAGGTGGGGGTGAAGGAACAACCTTCTGCTGTTGTCGACCCAAAAGTTCACCTGGCAGCGGTGGGATTCGGACCCACGCCCCCGAAGAGACTGGAGCCTTAATCCAGCGCCTTGGACCACTCGGCCATGCTACCCATGCCCTTGGCGAGTTGGGGGGCTGTGGTCAAGGGAGGCCTGCCAGGTCGGGAAAGAGAGGCACTCTGGCAGGCGGACGCAATGCCACGCATGCTTCCATTACCAGACGTGATTCAAGATTCAAACCAAGGAAAGGTTTTGCAAAGTGGATTGACAGCCTTAGGCTCTTGTTGACAAGGTTTGCTGATATGAACTTGCATCCCAGTCTGTTGCAATCAAGGTGCACGATCCGGGCCGCTGTCTTCGGGACTGCGCACTGCATTGATCTGCATGGATCTCCAGTGGCGACCTGTCAGCCTTACAGCATCTGTGTCCAACCAACATGGAAATATAGCCCATGGCTGCAAAACACCTAGACCCAGGACTAGCTTTACTCGCTCCCCTCTAGCATGGTCTCGCAGACCAGGTACAAAGCATTCTGTATGCAAAGAGGAGGTTAAAGGGCACACAAGCGATGAGGATGGGATTCGAACCCATGCGTGCAGAGCACAATGGATTAGCAGTCCATCGCCTTAACCTCTCGGCCACCTCATCAGGTACAGGTACAGCACCCACGGCCGAATGTCCACAGAGATGGCGACAAATCCGTAGTGGAGCGCCATAACCCAACACGTTTAAACAAGCCTGTTCCCAAAGCAACTGGAGCCCATCCCACATGGATTAGCAGTCTGTCTCCTTAACCTCTTGGCGTCCTAGGTCACCCACATGACCTTACACCTCAGTGCACCTGGCACTTGCACTCCATTGCCCAAACCTCTTGGCCACCACTTCTTATGTCGATTTTTTATTCTTGGTTGAATTGTTGTTTTGTTGGTAGCTCGTAACCATGGTAAAGGCACGACTGATGCGGCTCACACACGGAAACCGTGTTTTGCGTACCGTTCTGTGGTTGTTTGGACTTGCTGTTTGAAAAAGCAAGGTGTGAAACAGAGCAGCGTTCAAAGCCAGGTGTTGACACCAGTTGCCAAAACCTGGGAGCTATTTCAGCACCCGGGTCTGGGGGCTCCGGGACGGTGTGAGCGTGCTCGGTTTTTTTTTTGCATCTAGGCAGCCTGCTAACGTCAACTCTTAAGCACACTTGCAGAAGGCACAGGAGCCACAACCACTGTAAAGCCTTTGTGGTGCCAGAGCCCACAACCACTGCCTTGAAAAGACTCAGCTAGCAGCAGGATTTAAACCCCTGCCTCCAAAGAGACTGGAGTCTAAATCCAGCGCCTTAGACCACATGGCCACGCTACCTGAGGGCTCAAACTTTATAGACCTCTGTGGAGAGCACACTGACATACTGTCTGGGTGTGTGGTACGCAGGCTGCACAGATGAGGACAGACAAACTGTGCAGAGGGTGAAAAACAGCTCAAAAAATCATGGGCTGCCCTCTGCCCTCCCTGGATGACATGTCCAGGTCCCGCTGCCTCAGCAAAATCAAGGCCATCACAGGAGACTCCTCACATCCTGCTCATCACTTGTTTGACCTGTTGCCATCTGGGGGGCGCTTCAGGTCAACAAAGTCTCACACCACCAGACTTACAAACAGCTTCTTCCCCTGGGCCATTCGGACTGCAAACAATCACTGAACACACACACACATTCTACCTAATAAAATGTGCAATTCCACTGTGCACTTTAATCTGTCTGTGAATTGAGTACAAGTTATAACTGAATATTGGCTTTGCACAAATTAGATTTCAAGCAAATATATAATTGGGAACATTTTGTTGCAGCTTTATGAATGTTCTACTTATATTGCAGTAGCCCTTTAAAAAAGGGTACAAGTATGCATATGTATGAAAGGAGAGTCCATAACCTGAGGTACTGAGATATTGAGAAGGGTTGAGTAAATTAATTCTATTCTATTTTTACATATATTTCTTTATTGACATGCACAACCAATTATTAGAACATTATTACAATGGGCATGGAGTTCACCAGAGCTACAGGTTGCCATATATTTACAAAAATGTGAGGGGTGTACTCACTTTTGTGAGATACTGTATATTGCCACTTACTGAACAATCATCTAATTTTTAATATTATTAGTGTATATTTTGCAACAAGTTTGAAGTAATATCTAAATAAAGCTAGTCTAAGTAGATTGATTGATAATGTTAAATTGCCCCTAGGTGTGAATGGGTGAGCAAATGGCTGTGTGTGTGTGTGTGTGTGTGTGTTTGTGTGTGTGTGTGTGTGTGTGTGAAAGAGAGAGAGAGAGAGAGAGAGAGAGAGATAAACAATTATTATTTTTTTCAATTATATTTCTGCACATATTTGGTAAGTTCAAAAACAATTTTTTTGGTGTTAAGGTTTTTCTCTTCAGTGAACACAAGATGGCGCAGTCACTTATCTTAATGTTGGTCTAGAACTAGAGCATCACACAACCTGCTCACATTCTCTGAGACATAGAGTATACTTGTTCTTCTATCATACATACTGCTGATATAATATCCTAACCCCTGCCCTGGTTACTCTTAGTGCCTAAGCTAATTTCAGAGATATCATTCTGATTAAACAACACAACTGTCCACTTAACACTAAACTGTCATAAGAATGAATTCTCATCTAATGTCATTTCTTTGGCACCTGCTGTGTCAGAAACATTAAAAACTAGAAACTTATATGTGAATGTGCCTTTATTCTTCTTTCTCTTCTTCTGATGCTATTGTGAGTACAGGAAAGTTTTATTTTTCAGATTTAACTGTTAGAGCTGAGAAATAAGGGATTAATTCAACCTTAATTACCAAGGGAAACTACTAATTTCTTCCTCATTCTTAAATAAATCATATTCTCTTCCACTTAGTGTTTCTAACATTTATCTGCTGCTGGTGTTTACACAAACTTTCTCTAATTTAGAGATATCACTAACATATGTAAAATAACATGAATAGATTAATTTCCTCCTTTCAGTATGTGTTTACTTAAATGTCCTCTGGACAGGTTCCCCAGATGAGGCTGAATGTAAAGCCAGGATGTTTCAGTAAGAATCAACAATCTGACAACAACATTGGTGACACTGTCATGTGATGCTGTGGGGTGGAGCACTTTTGAAGCTTTATGGTGTTAACATATTAGATTACAGAAAGATCTCCACTATTTTCACTGAGCTAAGACCAGTCATCATGTTCACTGTTATATTCATGTATCTGTGGCTTTCACTAGGTGAGTTAACATTGACTTTTTGTTATTGCAGAAATATTAACTATATTATATTAAATATTAGTCTGTGTGGTGATGCAGTGTGAAAATGCAGAGTGTGGGTCTGACTTAAGTATTTCCTGTTGATTATTTAAAGTTTAAAAACATTATGTTCTCTTCTCTATGACAGGTGACTCCATGGCAAATTCAATAGAGCCAGATTTCCCTCATAAAGCTGTAGATGAAGGTGATGATGTTACTCTGTCCTGCAGCTACAAACCAAGCACAAGTTCAATAAACAACTACCTCCACTGGTACAGGCAATATTCAAAATCTACACCTGAGTTCCTTCTTATTGTTGACCAAAAAGGAGATCTAATTTCCAACACTGACCCAAGAATGTCTGCTGAAGTTGATGATAAAACTAAACAAGTGGATCTGATCATCTCCTCTGCTGCTGTATCAGACTCTGCTCTATACTTCTGTGCTCTGACGCCCACAGTGACAGGAAATCCAGCTGCACTGTACAAAAACCTTCACACAGTTTTGTTATATTGAAGGTAGATAAACTGCTTAAACTCAATAATTTACATTCCTTTAAATCAGGAACTCTGCTAGTTTTTGACTCTCACAATTTTCAAATGAAATAAACTCACACAGCAGAATAAAATCATGAACAGGATATTATTGTACATCTCTCCACTATAGATAGTCTTTTTGGAGTCCTAATTTACTAAAAAAAAAATCAAATGTACATTAAATAATTGCTTAAATTGACTGTTGTTAGTTTTTAAATGCATTATCATAGTAAATATTTTACAGTAATTCATTACATACAACAGTCTGCCATAAGATCAGCAAACTTCCATGTATTTATTTTATTTTGCTCTCTTTTGGTCATCATCATGAGGAGACTCTTGCAGAAGACTGAACAGGAGTTGTTTGTTCTCTGATATAACTGAGGATAGCTAGCTAGCAAGCTAACATTAGCTATGTCTGTTTATAACAGTAGCTTGCAGAGTCAAATGCTGCACTCATACAGTAGTTCAGAATTATCAGCTAACAAAAACACAAAACCTCTTGTTACCTATACAGCCTGAATACAAGTATAGCTTTTCTATTCCAATTTCTACTCGAAATAAAATAGAAAAAACTTGGAAATGTATTTAGTTTAAAAAGTTAGTATCAAAGGTTATAGTATTGTCAGATATTGTGTCATTTTTTGTTAGATTCCTGAGACACAGCCCTGACCTCTAACTCCAAAAGATATGTTTAAGAGGTGAAGTCAGATGCATTGGGTTGATCAGCAACAGTGGAATAGTTCTGTGTTGTATTAGTGACTCAGTTCACTGTCACTGATACTGTGAAGTGATGATCTGTGTAAAATTATGCTCCAACAGCATCACTTCCTGGGTGTGTCCTTCTAGAGACGTGTAAAGTTCAGCACATACAGCACTATTATACAGAATCCTCACAGAGCTGTGTTCAGAAATGGATCAACTATACAACTTACTGTACATAGTGAGATACATACCACTGATTCTCACTCTAGTTACAGGTCATTTATTTTTATCAATTTATTAACAGACCTCATTATTACAATAATATTTAATCAATTAATTCAGTGCATTAATTAATGACCATGTTTTCTATTATTCATCTAGTCATTTCTTGATTTTTTAAGTCAATATTTGGTTTAAAAAACTATTCCACTAACATATTTTTTATATTCTTTTCACACCAGGCAGTTTTGCAAATAAAATTGGACCAACAGATGAAGATGCCAACATTGTCAGGAAAGAAACAGAGACTGTTACTCTGAAATGTTCATATGAGACAAGCAGTGAAGACATTTATCTTTACTGGTACAAACAATATCCTAACAGCGCACCACAGTTTTTACTGTATAAAGGCGCGAGGTCAAGATCTGACCAGAGCACTCCTGATGATCATCGATTAGAGGCAGAAACCAGCAGAGACTCTACTGAACTCACTATCAGAGGTCTAAAGCTCTCAGATTCTGCACTCTATCTTTGTGCTCTGCAGCACAGTGACACAGAGTCAGTGAGAGGCTGTACAAAAACAGTAAAATGGTACATATAAAGTTTCTTAAACCACAGAAGATGAAAGAGACTCAATTTAACAACTTGTTGGTAAACCTCAGCTACAAACAACATTTGTGAAAACATGCAGCTGGAGGAAACAGCAAACAAAGAATACTGAGCAATTAACACAACTTCACAACCAGTAACCTGAAAATTAAATTTACAAATCTACATCTGCCAGGCGATATTTAACATATTTAATTTATAAAATATGTTCAGGAAAAAGGTACTGAAGCATCCAGGTCCTCAAACCAGACTGTGTAACAATTTCTTACCTCAAGCCATCAGACTCCTCAATACCCAGAGACTGGACTGACACACAAACACACACACACACACACAAACACACACACACATACACACACACACACACACACACACAAACACACACACACACACAAACACACAAACACAAATGCACATACACACACACACACACACACACACAAAATTCTTCAAATGAGAGACAAAAATTCTTTGTGCAATTGTAACCTTTATTATCTCTAATATAAAGGTACGACAAAACTACAAAAACACACACAAAAGATCATGAAGTTGCATGTTCACCTCAAAAGCATATTTGAGTTATTATAAATCCAAGTATGAAAGATTGAGAACAGAGAATATAACTGCCAACACCGCTAAAAATGTGGAAGATAATTAGTGCGCTGTCTATTAGCTTGATGCTAACATATAATGGGAATTGCCATAGACAAGTTAACGGAAATTAGCATTGGCATCACGACCAAATAACATGTAAAAACATGAGAGTGTAAATCAACTATTTACCTTTACAAACTCAACAATGAACTCAGGATGTTGTCATACTTTCAGGCATATGTTTTTCCTCTTTAAAATAACTTTACAACTCTGTAGTTGTGTACTGCTGCCAGTTTATTGTGTCTGTAACTCTTCAATGTTCACATATATCACTCAGATTCCTAACTGCTCACACTATTTCACACAACAGAAAATGTCTGAGAACAGAAAATATCAAGAAATAGCAACACTTCCAATAATTCACAGTAAATACAATTATCTGGCTTCAAAGTGCTGTTTATAACACATAGAGGGCAAGTGTTTCAATGCAAAGGAGTGTGGAGAGAGAGAGAGAGAGAGAGAGAGAGAGAGAATAGATTCTTACAACAACCAGAAAGAAAAGAGATGTGAGTTGTGGTTGATTCAGTAAATTTATCAGGATAATCATATTTTCATAAACATTCTGTGTAGCATAAAAACGAGTTGACTTTAAACTGGGCATTTTCTCTCAGCAGTGTATGACAAGCAGACTCTGGATGCTAGTTTAATGTTAGACTTAATATGATCATAACTCAGTGGTTTTCATATCAGAGGACAGATGAGGTGGACAGTTATGATGCATGGAAAGATGTGATTGAATGGATAGATTGAGAACAATGAAAAATCTTCTTTGTATATATATATATATTTATGTTTGTGAGACTGTGTGAGAATCTTGCATCCTGTGTACCAAGAACATAATGTATCTATTGTGTTATCAATTTCCCATCCTTTTGGATTACAGCAGTAACGAATTACAGATGTTTATTCCTACCCTAGTGTAATACAGAGTTGGAGACATAAAAATGATTTACCTTAGGTATTTGTGCTGCACAGAAAATAAGCACAAGGAATGTAAATATTTTAATTTATTCATTAACTAAGGGTGGTGGTTTATGCATGAAAGACAATTATTAAAGTAATCATCAACATCTTCATATAAGTACATATTAATTTTACTGCTGTCTATCTGCACCTGATATTACACAATAATGCTGTAACACACACAGTTCATAAAAGCTTTCTGCTTTTTCTATTCTAAACCCCTGAGGTTTGGTGGATGTGTCTCTGACAGACGTCCTGTTAAACAAGTCATTTATTTTACATTTTCAGGTACAGCAGTCAGTTTAAAATAAAAGTTTCTTTAAAAGAGGAAATTGAGTCTCAAATTATTTACATTTTATTCACACACAAAACATTAATGTTGAACATTTTTGATTTTATAAAATGATTTTCTCAAGTCTTGGTGATCGGCCCCTATTAAACAATAAAGAAAGTAAGACATCTTCTTATATACACAGTTCAGTAGCCTACTATTCTTTTTGGCCGAATTTATCATTATAATCAACTTCATTATTTCCTGGATTTTGTATCACCATAGTCTCTAAATGTATGTAAATGCAGGAAATGGGATTCAAATCAAAAACATGTACCCCCATTTTGTGCCCCCCCTCCTTCTCAAATCCAAGTTACACCCTTGATGCAAAAACATTTCTACAGATTTATATAAACAGTAAACAGAACAGTACAGTTATCATGAATATACATAAATACAAGTAGGTGGAGCTAGAGGTAGAGATGTACATCAAATAGTAACACTGACATTCATTTCTAAAGCTAGAGGTTTGAACTAAACACTCAGGAAAACAATGTTGTTCCTCTTCGTGGTGTTTTTCACTCTTGCTGATGTTGGTAAGTCATATACACTGCACACAAAATATTATTTTTACTAATTAATTTTTTCCATGTGAAATGTGTCATTTATGATTAAAATAGCACAATATTGTTGTAATGTTTTTATAGCAGAGGCTGCTGACAATAACATTAAACCAGATCAAACCAATGTATTTTCAATGGAAGGCAGCAACATCTCACTGTCCTGCACATATACTGGATCAGTTCAGTCTCCAATGGTATCGACAAAAACCTGGATCAAGACCTCAGTTTCTGCTGCTAACTGATGAAAGTGGTAGTTATGTCACTGAAGCTCAACCACCTCATCCACGATTGTCGATAAAACCAGATAAAACGAGTATGAAAGTGGATCTGATCATCTCCTCTGCTGCTGTATCAGACTCTGCTCTATACTACTGTGCTCTGCAGCCCACAGTGACAGGAAATCCAGCTGCACTGTACAAAAACCTTCACACAGTTTTGTTATATTGAAAGAAGTTTTGCCAATGCTTTAGAGAAAGTTACATGTCCTTTTGGGGGATTCTCTCTTTCTCTCTACTGATCAGGGTCATGGTTGATGTGGAGTTTGTCCCACACATGAGGTAGGAAACACCCTGAATGGGATGTCAGTCCTTTGCAGAGCTCCATACACAAACCCTTTCACATACTTATTTACACATAGTGAATTTATTAGTAAATTTATTACTGTCATGTTTTTTGGAGGTGATGCAAAACTGCATACAAACTGACAGTAATCTGAACACATCATCAAACTGGGGATCCTGAAGCTGTGATGCAGCAACACTACCTGCTGTGTCACTGTGCTATCACACTGTTAAAATCCTTCTGCTTAAAGTGTTTTCTTGTAGTGTGGTGTTGTGTCATTGTTATTATATAGAAAGATTTCTACCCTCATGGTACAATTCCATATTGACTGATAACAAGTGCACTAAAGACAAGGCTCAGGTCAATCCTCATAGCAGAATTCCACAATGCCAGTGGACTCATGATCCTCTCTGTTCTGACTGGAGTAATTACACTGCAGATGTCATGTAAATGAAATTTAAATATAAGGTATATTTATATATTTATCTATAATTTTATATTATATATTAAATTATTAATCCAGAGCATATGTGTGGCTGTCCTGGAAAACATGACAGATATCACTTTGGCTGAATTCTGGGGTTTATTTTAAGTTTTATGTATTTTGACACCTCAACTTTAACAAGCCATAAACATATTTCACCAAGCAATGTTTAAATCTTTTATTTACTTTATAATCCTGCATAGGCTGTTGTCACTGAACCTTTCATTCTACAAAATTGTAATTGCATGTGATAAGTTTATTGGTGTAATAGGGGTGTGTTCACTACATGCTCACTCACAGATAATGTTCACACACAACACTATCTTTTACCTGCTGAAGTGTGTTTCACCCTTAAATCCCTTTTTTTTCATGAAAATGTGTGTGTGTGTGTGTGACAGAGAGAGAGAGAGAGAGAGAGAGAGAGAGAGAGAGATTTTAAATTGCTAAATTAAAAAACTATTTATTAATGTGTTGTGTTTTTCTCTTCAGTGAACACAAGATGGCGCAGTCACTTATCTTATTGTGGGTCTAGAACTAGAGCACCACACAACCTGCTCACATTCTCTGAGATGATGGAAGCTACTTTTCACAGTAAACCTTTGTGACATAGAGTATACTTGTTCTTCTATCATACATACTGCTGATATAATATCCTAACCCCTGCCCTGGTTACTCTTAGTGCCTAAGCTAATTTCAGAGAAGAAATACTAAACTGTTATAAGTTTATAACTGTATAATACAGTAAAAAGTTTTATTTTTCATATTTAACTATTGCAGCTGAGTATTAACTTAAGCTTAATTAAGCCTTAATAATCAACAATCAGTCATGTGATGCTGTGGGGTGGAGCAATTTTAAAGCTTTATGGTGTTAACATATTAATCTAGCCATGGGGGTCACAGTCCAGTGACTTCTGTGCCGGTCCCAGATAAATAAAGAGGGTTGCATCAGGAAGGGCATCCGGCGTAAAACATTGCCAAATTTAATGATGAGAATCGTCAGATGTAATAAATGAGGATATGAAGCTAGTGGGTGCAATTGTTGAGGATGCAGCAGATAGGGATAGGTGGACAGAGATGATTCGCTGTGGCCAACCCTGAAGGGAAAGTTTCTAATCTTTACAAGTTTTTGGTTTACACGGTTCTTGGGTATGAATTGTAAACTGATCAATCTGTCTGAATATCATAAAAACTTTGCTGAAGCACAAATCTTCTTTAAAACACAGCATGGATCATATCTTCAAGTATGCTGATGACAATACAGTGTTGAGTCTCATCAGCAAAATACTGAGTTTACATACAGAGAGAAGGTGGAGGAGTGCGAGGACAAGTGTAGAAGCATTAATCTATAGGCAGAATTCTTAATTTCCTGCAGATATATATGAGAGAAAACATAAAAAAGAAATAAAAAGCATCCTGTGCAGCTGTACCATTGTTTAATATGAAAAGAGTATTCTGTCTCAGAGCACAAGACACTACAACTGATGAAACAGATGAGGTGAAAAACACAAAAAACTTCATCACTCTTACTTCAATCAAGGATCCTTACCAGAAAGTGTACAATAAATACAGTTTAAAATAATAAAGTTTGTGCATCGAGCCACTAGCTTTGTTTGTTTATTGAGTTAATGTTTTCAACTATCTAACTGAGTATTAAACTTTTACTCACCGTGTTTGTGCTTTCTTGGGAAATGTCCGTCATGTTCGGACACGTGCTTTTACGGTCATGTGACCTGAATATATTTGCATACATAATGGTGGTTGGGCGGGGTATTCAAATAAATGAGCTTGTTTCATGTTTGTGTTATTATTTTATATTGAAATGTCTCAAAAAGACTTTTTATGTCCTGACACTTACATCAACCCTTAACTATTTGAACCACCACAGCTGACAGAGTCCTTTCAACATACAACAGACTTCTGTACAGGATCACAACACAAAGGAAAGAAACCAGTGTCAGAAGTGGGATTTGAACCCACACCTTCAGGACCTGAGTGCAGGGCCTTAGACCACTCAGCCATCCTGAAACACTAAAAGTGAACAAATTATCAATTTTAGGAACTGAACTAATATTAATTAAACACTATCTAATCAGCTTGATAGGTCCTCTGTTGAAGTGCAGGATTCTGTATAGGTTTTGTAGAACCACAGAAACTAAACAGTTTAGATTAGGCTGACTGACTGATGAAGATGCCAACATTGTCAGAAAAGGAACAGACTCTGTTATTCTACACTGAAAAAAAAAACATACTTTGGATCAACTTAAAAAAATTGCTCCAATTTTTTACAGCTAATTTTTTTACTTTTTCTCAAAGCACATTCATAACTTAATTTTTTTTTTTTTTTGATTACGTGTTAATCAATTTTTCAAATTTTCCCCAACACAAAATATTTGCATCTACACAAGTCAAAAACTGTTTTTTCTACTTTGGAACAACTGTATTATTTCAATTTATAAAAACCTAAAATTGATCATTACATCCAAATGTAGTTTACACAAAAACCAATTGCAATTTTGTTTTTAAGTTATGTTATTAATTTTTCTTAAGTGTGATTCCATACAAATTAAAATTTATAACTGTAGCTAAATCAATATCTTGTCCTGACTTAAATCCAAAAATGTAGCTACAAATAAGTTTGTGTAAACAACTCAAATGTGAACATGAATACAACCCAAAAAAAATGTACTAATACATTAAAATAGTTTTTTTTTTACTTCAGATGAAACTAATAATTTCCTCTGAGGCAAATTTATTAACAAAATAACACTAAATAGACAGTTAAGTTCTCCTCCAAAGATACATTTATTATGTATTTTAAAAATATACATTACCTTTTCTTTGTATTGTTCTATGAAATTAAAATCGGAAAAACAATGATTTAATAGAAAAACAAAATAACATAACTATAACATGAATAAAACAAAGTAAACTAAACACAAAATGCATTTTAAATCCAGAAACATAATAAAGTGTAGTGCACAACAAAAACACTTAAAGAAGAAAAATAAAAAGTGCATCATGTCAATTATGGTCTTTGGATTCTGTCGGTGATGACATTTTGATACACGAGTCCGTCCATTCCGAGTCTTGCAAGTGCATGGACAGTTCAAATAGATGCATGGATAGGAATGGTGACGTCCATCATGTCTGTGTTCAAGCTTATACTGTTTAAGAAGCTCAGATCTTCACAAAACTGAGGTACCACAGTCTTTGCATTTCCACATTCACAGGAAGACTAGGAAAGAAAGAAAAAAAAGACCTGCTTTACCAATTAGCACTCAAAACAAATCACAAAAGGCACCACTGTAAACTGCATCAATTATATTTGTTTCAGTCCTCAATAAAATTACATTTTGCTGAAAAAAACTCTAAGGACGGGCACTGTAGAAAGGACAAGTATATATTTAATTTTAGTATTTAACTCTTGTCAAAAGCTATTAAACAGGAAAAAGCCCATGGCTGTCTCATTTTATTGGCTAGTTAACGAAAAGAAATTTAATCTGCAACCATTTTGATAATCAATCGTATCAGTCACTTCCAGATAAACTGTAAAACAAATGTAAATGTAAATTTGCTAATGTTTGCTTCATTTTTTTAAGGTTCTTAAAGCTTTCGAAGTGTTGGACAAGCAATATTTTCGGCGAGAAACTGTAGGAAAATTGCTCTGGAATTTTTATAGCGACCGTGTGAAAAAAACACAGACTTGGTAGATTAAACAACATTATAACATTAACATTACACATTCTGTGCAAGTGAACCGGATGCCATGTCTGTGTGAGTCGTACAAGTTAGCATCTCCAGCTGGCCTTCAGCATGCAGTTCCACTGCTAATAGCATGCACTCCTATAAAATTTGCGTGTTTTGTAGTTAGATAAGATTAACATTAATTATTAGATCGTTAACCAACCGTTGATGATTCAACCATTGGCATTTAAATTTAATTAATATAAGCAGGGAACTCGGTGAAATAGTGACTTAGACTTAGAAAGTCAGCCGTTTTTGAAAATAGTTTTGAGCTAGCTAGCTAATGTTAGCAAACACACCTGCCAAATACATTCTACGAAGTAGTTGTTCCTAACCCACAGCATACATGCATGATTTGTGTTAACATACAAGACACAATTACTTCAACAGTGATATACATTTGTCTTCTTACCTTGTGTTAATGACCTTTCTTTTGCAGTACACAAAGTTCCCTTTTCCAAGCGAGAGAAAACTGTAATGGCGGCCAGAAGATTCTGGTTCAGACTGATCTGGTGCGACGTCATGAGGTCACGTGACAAAGGCGACCCTTTAGTTTGAAGTAGAAATGGGCTTTGAGGAAACGGATTACACTTAATTTTAACCAAGGGAGGTGGCGTTTGCTTTTAAGCAAAGTAAAAATAACAGTTTCAGATAAGAAATCAAAATTTTCTATCAGACTAATGAAGAAACATACTTTAGATGAATGACACAGTAGTTTTACTTTTTGCAGTGTACGAGTCAAGCAAATAAACACAAAATCACACAAAAAGTTGATCAGCAACAGTGGAATAGTTCTGTGTTGGATTGTCACTGATACTGTGAAGTGATGATCTGTGTAAAATTATGCTCCAACAGCATCACTTCCTGGGTGTGGCCTTCTAGAGACGTGTAAAGTTCAGCACATACAGCACTATTATACAGAATCCTCACAGAGCTGTGTTCAGAAATGGATCAACTATACAACTTACTGTACATAGTGAGATACATACCACTGATTCTCACTCTAGTTACAGGTAATAATTTTTCATCTGTTATAATAATTATTACAATGATATTTAAACAGTTAATAAATTATATTGAATAATTACCATATTTGTATTAATCTAGTCATTTTTTTTATTTTTTATTATATGATTTGCATAAAATACTTCACTGATATATTTTTTATGTTCTTCTTACACCAGGCAGTTTTGCAGATAAAATTGGACCAAAGGATGAAGATGCCAACATTGTCAGGAAAGAAACAGAGACTGTTACTCTGAAATGTTCATATGAGACAAGCAGTGAAGACATTTATATTCACTGGTACAAACAATATCCTAACAGCGCACCACAGTTTTTACTGTATAAAGGAGCAAGGTCAAGATCTGACCAGAGCACTCCTGATGATCATCGATTAGAGTCGAAAACCAGCAGAGACTCTACTGAACTTACTATCAGAGGTCTAAAGCTCTCAGATTCTGCACTCTATCACTGTCCTCTTGTAGTAGTAGCACTGTAATACAGAGTTACTGAAAGGCTTTACAAAAACTGTAAATGGCATATATGACGTTTATAAAACCACGAGATCAAAGAGACTCACTTTATCAACTTTTTGGTAAACCACAGAAACAAACAACTTTTGTAATAACATTTACAGCTGGAGAAAATAGCTGAGAAAAAAAGAATGATGAGGGATTAACACAGCAACTACACAATATTCATGGTAAACTCACAAATATACATGTTTCAGATGCTAGATGTTGCTGGTCTATACATTGTGTAATTAAATTAATAAACAACCCTCAACCCAGTGTAGTCCATTGTAATTTGTATTCCTGCTTCATGACTAGTGTTGCTGGGAGACGCTCCAGATCCACTGCAACCCTGACCAGGATAAAGCAGTTACTGAAGATGAATGAATGAATGTAGGTGTATATAGACAGTTGTGGACATGTGACCAGGATAGAGCAGTTAATAAAAATAAATTCTGAGTTAATGATCATTTATTAGGACAGTAAGCAGCTGTTTATATTATTTATAAGGTATAGTTGGTGTGATCATGCAATGTGTCTCATAGCAAACAAAAACCTAGTAAATCCTAGCAAACCTATTAACAAAAACCTGCATAATGACCAAAGCCTCTGATGCTAATTAATGAAGCTAGTGAACATGTAACACCAGCCATACAACATCATCCATGATTGTTCATTAAGAGGGACAGAGTGATAGCAAAGCTAACAGAGAAAAAGATTCTCCTTTCCATTTTCTTACTCATTAATGTGTTAGTCCTGTGCATTATGTATAGTACATGACCAACAAAAACTACAGTAATGTTATAACATACTTTTCTAATGAACTGATTTTAAACAAAATAGCTTCACAGCTCTACATTTATTGAGTGTATACACTGATCAGGCATAACATTATGACCAGTGACATAACACTGATGATCTCCTCATCATGGCACCTGTTAGTGGGTGGGATATATTAGGCAGTAAGTGAACATTTTGTCCTTTTAGTGACACTGTCATGCTGTGGGGTGGAGCTTCATGAACCGTCATGATGTTGAAATAGAGTAAATAAAGAATATTTTCATTCAGTTAAAACCAGTCATCATGTTCACTGCTATATTCATGTGTCTGTGGTTTTCAGTAGGTGAGTTAACACTGACATTTTGTTATTTCAGAAATATTTTGAATTTGTGATTAATTAGTCTGTGTAGAGTTAAAGCCTGATTTATGTAATTCTGACTTTATCAAGTAAAGTTTTATGAATTAATGTCCTTTTCTCTATGACAGGTGACTCCATGGAAGATTCAGTAGAGGCATTTTTCACCCAAAAGTTTGTAGATGAAGGTGACAATGTTACTCTGTCCTGCAGATACAAAACAATTGGTACAACAAACTACCTGCACTGGTACAGGCAATATCCAACATCTAACCCTGAGTTCATTCTTAATATTCTTCAAAGTGGAGAGCTAATTTCCAACACTGACCCTAGAATGTCTGCTAAAATCGATGATAAAAAAGTGTATCTGATCATCTCCTCTGCTGCTGTATCAGACTCTGCACTATACTACTGTGCTCTGCAGCCCACAGTGACAGGAAATCCAGCTGCACTGTACAAAAACTTTCACACAGTTTAACTACACTGAAGGCAAATATACTACTGTTTTTTCCTCTTTAAGCTGATCCCATTAGGGTTGGTTTAGCTGATCCCAGTGGCTGGGTTGGTTCCGTACTAAGGCCGCAGTGAGAGAATGCAAGATCCTAGATGTTGGACTCTCTCTGTGTATCTTACATATCCACATCAATTAACTGATATATGCAATTGATTTGATTTGCATGTTTATTGTTTGACTATATACACTTGTAGATGTTAATTTATTTATAATCACACTCTCTGGTGTCACCCAGAGGAGGATGGGGGAGTTTTTTCTTGCCCCTGTTGCCTCAGACTCACTTACTCATTAGGGTTAAAGTTAAATTTCAACTTTGTAATTTCTATTCTGAATTTCTGTATTTCTGTAAAGCTGCTTTGAGACAATGTCCATTGTTAAAAGGGATATGAATAAAAATGAAGTGAACTGAGTTGAAGTGAATTTAATTCCTTTTGGAAATAGACACAGCAAATTTACTCGTGAGGGAGTTTGTTTAAATCTGGATCCAGTTTCCAATGATGATCACTATGGAAATTTTCCATTCATTTTTCATATAAAAGCTTGATGTAGTGACCAGTGAGCTTATTCATCACATATGCAGTTCCACAGCAAAAAATCATATTTATTTAAAAATGTACAAATAATTTAAACACCACACAAACAGGTAAAGGCTTATAGTATTGTATAGATGATAAATCTTGAAATACAACACCAGCCAAATTAATGACTTTACTGTAATAGTTCTGTGTTGTATTAGTGACTCAGTTCACTGTCACTGATACTGTGAAGTGATGATCTGTGTAAAATTATGCTCCAACAGCATCACTTCCTGGGTGTGTCCTTCTAGAGACGTGTAAAGTTCAGCACATACAGCACTATTATACAGAATCCTCACAGAGCTGTGTTCAGAAATGGATCAACTATACAACTTACTGTACATAGTGAGATACATACCACTGATTCTCACTCTAGCTACAGGTCATTTATTTTCATTAGTTAATTCACTGTATTAAGTAATAATTACATTTTTAGAGTATATAGTAATTTTCTCATTTTCAGGTCAATATCTGGTTTTAAAAAATGCTTTACAGTTTAATTTCTTAATGTTCTTATCAACAGGCATTTTTGGAGATAAAATTGAGCCAACAAATGAAGATACCATCGTTGGGAAGGAAACAGAGACTGTTAGTCTGAAATGTTCATATGAGACAAGCAGTGAAAATATTCGGCTTTACTGGTACAAACAATATCCTAACAGAGCACCACAGTTTTTACTGTATAAAGGCGCAAGGTCAAACAGTTATGCGAGCACTCCCACTGACACTCGATTAGAGACACAAACAAGCAGAGACTCTACTGAACTTACTATCAGAGGACTAAAGCTCTCAGATTCTGCACTCTATCATTGTGCTCTAAGAGTTGGAACACAGTGATACAGAGTCACTGAAAGGCTTTACAAAAACGTATAAACCAGTATAAATGAAGATTCTAAAACCACATCAAAGGTCCTTCCTTTACCAACCTGTTATCAGATAACCACAGACACAAACAATGTTTGTGGTAATTCTGTGGTATAACTGAATAAATAAAAAAGTAAGCAAGCAAGCAAACTAATAAATAAAAATAAAATGTGTTTAAAAACCACATAAGCCGCACATTCATCACATTAAAGTCACAAATCTACATTGTTATGAACAAACAGTATTTTATAGACACAGATCCATTGTTTTGGATGTTTGGGTGCATATGACATGAAATTAAGTTTATTGATCTTTTCTTGCCAGTTTTGTCCATGATTCACTGTAATTAATAGTCATATAAAACAAACAAACAAACAAACAAACAAATAAATAAATAAATAAATAAAATGGTACATTCATTTTGGTACATTGGTACAATGGTACATTCATGTGGGATTATGGATGTCTCTGACATTTGAGTTAACTCTATTCTGTTCCCACTAGAACTGTGACATTCAGGATTTCCTGAACAGATTCTTATCAGCCAGTATTTGTTATGTCGCAGCTGCAGGACACTAAGCACCTGTTTATGATGTTTAGAAGGTAAAGTATGTTTATATGTGATTATATATGTTTATGTAGTTTTATTAATGTCAGAGACACGCTGATAGAAATTAGGCTACACATCTAATATGTTTAAGATAAAATAACTTACTTTTGAGGAAATACTTGACACAATTATGTACATTTGTCAATTTCCAACAAACAGTACCACTAATTGACCGCTTATAGCCAGCAGTGAATAAAGTCTTATGGTTTAACAGAAGTCAGACAATAGTATGATGTTAAGGGTGACTTTATGAAACAGCTGAAAGGACAGTGTTCTGTACTGATACATTGTGGCTCTGGTGTAGTGGGATATCTGTATTGCTCTGGTAACTGCATCCATTCAAAGGTGAAACTATGTTATTGCTCAGTACATGTTGAATTGTATTCATCAAGAAAAACTATTTTCCATTATGTGCGAAAGAATGAATAGAAAATGATGATATGGACACCCATAATTTTATATCATACACCTATAATCAATTCCAGTCCTTCTTTTCTCCTGAGTGAACAAAGTTATCTTGTCCACCATGTAATCCTTTGGACACAGTGGTTTAAAGTGATATTTTGAGTTTAAAATGAAATAAAAATATTTGTAAAAATATGCTTCAAGTGTCCTGTATTGATCATTTATTTTTCATATAAAACCTCAGATGGAGTGGTGAGTGAGCCTGTTGGTCACATTAGGTGTTTTCAGGGTAAAATAATGAACAAAGCCTGCTACTGCTTTCAGGTCAGCTGTGTTGAGCAAAGCTATCACCCCACTCAAAATACCAGTGACTGCCTTGTCACACTCAGTGGACTTGGGGCCGTCAAATTTATAAATGATAAAACCCACCCCATTTTTCTTTGTGTTTAGAAAATGCTTAAGACTGGTTGTGTGGTGCAGTAATTACAGTTAATAAACCCTGGTGTCCCTCTGCCCCCTGGTGACACATATTCTGATCAACAGTGTCAGCTGCAGGAAGTGTGGAGCTCCACAGGCTATGACAGTAAACTCCTTCAGCTTTATCTTTCAGCAGATTACCATCTCTATCATGCTGCTCTTTAATCATATTCTGTTAATACTTCTTCTAGGTATGTTCGTTTTAATAGAATAATTACATTTTTTAATATTTCATTCAGTTTGTACATTTTTCTTTTCTCTTTTTTCCACAGGGAACACATCAATGTAAATGACTGAGCATCTTATAGCAGAAGAGCATGTCTTGGAAGATAATTATGTCATTCTGTCCTCCAATTTCACTGCTACTGCAGGTGATTATATACCAGAGTTTTGTGTCTCCATCTATGTATTTGATTCTGGAAAGCAGTCTGTCAAAGCTGAGAGATTTTTTTTTGACATTGATATTTTTTAAATAAATAACGTACTTGTAAACATATTCTGTATTTTAATTTTGTTATTCAGTGTAAAGAATGTAAACTCACTTTTATGCCGATGTATGCCAGGCAGCTGTGGAATTGTGTAAATAATACCTTACTTTGGATAAAATTAAATGAAAGTTGAATAAAGAAAACTGCAGTTTACCAATGCATGAGTTATGGTGTAGTATATGTACTACATGTGTAGCTTCTGAGAAAATCCATCAGATATTACTGTGAATAAACTCTGGAAAACACTCAAACATTATGAAAAAGATTGTGCTTGATAAAGACCCATATTAACAAATCTAGCAGTAAATGCAGTCAGTCTGCCTAAAGATGTCTAAAACCTGGTTATTTATGCTGCATTTCTTCAGTAAAGACTTTATCCTGATCAGGGTCACGGTGGCTCCAGAATCTATCATGGACACACTAGGCACAAGGAGGAAATACACCATATCACAGGAGTGGAAAAAGTACTGAGAATCAAGCACATGGACACTAACACACATCATGAAGCCTTGTACATTGTGACTCTTTGTGTACGCCTATTTTTTATGCTGGCTACTGGAACCAGTGCTAGTCTATAGCATTAATGATGAAAAGAAACTTTTTTCAGTTATTTGTTAGCTGAATTTGTACATATTGTAAGACTTTTTCAAATTTAGATGGTGTTCATACCTTCTGAGACAAATGGGACTCATTTAGTCAAGTATTTGTTTACTCCAGCATAGTGAAACATTTTATTTAGGGAGTACTTTATCAAGGGGAGGCTCATAGCATTAATTACATTGTGTAGCATGTAGCACTACAGAATAACTTAAATTAATTTAAATATATGGTTGAATGCAGTTATTAAATACAGACACAATATGCAATTAATAAAGGGTGTCTTATTCTAGTGAACTGCTTAATATTATCATTAAATTTAGCAAAAATCAGCCTTAACAGATTTAAACATGACATAAAATATATTATGAACATTCATTGCTTGTTTCAGTCAATTAACTTAAACAATAGATTTATCACATATGATACCAGAACTGACATGACTATGAGTAAGTAAAAGTGGGTGGAGCTAGATGTGGTAAGATACAGTTTAGAAAGTTTCACGGAGATCCTGCCATTTATACCTACTGCAAGAGAGACACAACAGTCATGTTACTCTTCTTTATTTTCATAGTTGTTAAAAACATCGGTAAGTCATTTATATTATACACAAACTTTAGATGAATGCTGGAAATGAGCTGATACCTAAACATGATTAATTAACTTACAAAATGAAAGTAGAAATGTTTATGTTGTTGTAATGTTTTACAGCAGGTGCTGTTGACAGCAGCATTACACCAGAACAAACCATCATATCTTCAAGTGAAGGCAGCAACATCACACTGACCTGCACATATGATGATTCAGCTAGAAATCTCCACTGGTATCGACAAAAACCTCAAACAGAACCAGAGTTTCTGCTGCTGATTCAGAAATCCACAGACATTGTCAATAAAGCTGAACATCATGACCCACGACTATCCATCAAACTTCGTAAAAATAAAAAGAAAGTAGATCTGGAGATCTTTCCTGCTGCAGTATCAGACTCTGCACTGTACTACTGCACCATGGAGCCCACAGTGACACAAAACTCAAACAGACTGTACAAAAAGTCAAGCTGCATGTTTTTTCTCAGCAGGGGGAGATGTTTACCTGTTTCATTTATGTACAGGTTTCTTTCTTATTTCTCAGATGTTGATGTATATTTGCTTTGAATATCAACAATGATCCTCTTGCATATGTTGGTAATGCTTACTGGTTGAATAATTCTTGAAAAAGAAATCCTTTAATAATAAATGTTAATCTTTAAAGAATTAAAGATTATAATTCTTTCTATATATTATAAAATAATTATTTTTGCTAAGGTTCAAGCTGTTATTCTCCTGATGTAATAATAACTTTAGCTAGCTTATTAAATGACAGTGTAAAGTTCACATGCCAGAAAATGTTATACTATTCCATTTGATGAACAGTTATTTCTGTGTTTATTGAACTTGAGATCTGACGTGTTTAACATATGTTTCTGTGCAGGTTTACTTTGGTCTTGAGTCTTGAATAATAAGAATGTCCCCTAGTTTGATTTCCCAGTGTGTTTTTGACATTGATTGAATACTTCAGCACTTAATTGCTGTGGGTTTTGGGAATATGTCTGTTACCCTTTGAGACCCTGCATCTGCAGAACCTGTAAAAGAAAGCAAGATTGTTTAGGAAACTTCTAAGTGAGATTTTTCTTTCACGCCCCAAGACACAAATGAGCCTAATTATATTTGATAATAAATCTGTACTACTGATAATAATTAGGGGTGAATCAATACACTGTGAACTCACAAACAATGCCCCAATGTATATATATTAAATTTACAACAACATAAGATTTAATGATGATTTAATGTTTATAGAATAGATTGATTGTTTTCATTAATAAAAATGACATGCTGTCAGTATTTGTTTACTATGTGCTTAGGACAGGTTCCTCATTCAAGGTTGACTAGAACTCTCATTATTACAGTGATTTTTTCTATTGTTTTGCACAGTTTGGGCAAAATAAATAAATAATTTCATAAAGGTTTTTTGGTTTCAAATGTTATCTTGTGATTAATAATCAAGTATTTAAGTAAATTTAAGGTCATTTTGTGTGTTTACTCCCCTGATAGGACAGGATGTAGGACAGGATGTAGGACAGGACTTTTTTAATGGCTAACTGATTTGAGTTGAGTTTTACTGCTTTTAACATCCTTGTGGAAAAAATTAAAAACATGAAAATGATAAGTTCAGCAGTATTTCAGAGAGAAATATATGAAGACATCACAACTATCAAAATACATAAAATTATTAATCCAGGCCATATGTAAGTGCCAGTCTAGGAGAACATGACAGATGTTGCTGTGACTGAATTCTGAATTCTGCTTTTTCTGTTTCTAATGTATTTTGACACTGCAACTTTAACAACCATGAACATATATCACCAAAACTATGTGTAAATGTTTTTATCTTTTATATAATCTTGCAGAGGCTGTTTGCCTACAGTGTAAAAGTTGAATAAAGAGACAAACATGGCGGTAAAAACAGTAAAGCTGCTTACAGACTTGGAAACCTTGCTATCTGAGGCAGAGCACAAACTACAAGAATTAATCACTGACCCTTTCATTCTACACAATTCTACACATCTGACCACTTAAGACTAAACTCTAATAAAAATAAATACTCATCTAATGTCATTTCTGTGACAATCAAAAGCACCTGCTGTGTCAGAAACACTGAACTCATCTGAAACTCTGCCTTTATTGTTCTTTCACTTCTGATGCTATCTTGAGTACAGAAACATTTTATTTTTTCTATTTAACTCCCTGTAACATTGTGTGTTTGTTAGGACTGAGCATTAAGGGGTTAATTAAAGTAAAAACAAATACTTCTTCCTTATTCTCAAGTATAGTGGTTCTAACAATAAGCTCCCTTCTGCTGCACACATGACACACAGAGGAAGGAAAACAGACAAAACCAATTTCAACACAAAACCAATAAATACCACTGCAACATTTAATTCATTAAAACTATCTTAGATAGAATTTTACAGAATGATCAAGAAATGGAAAATGTAGGAACAAGCAAACTTTCACACAGTTTTGTTATATTGAAAGCAGCTTTACCAATGCTTTAGAGAAAGTTCCATGCCCTTTTGGGGGATTCTCTCTTTCTCTCTTCTGGTGATTGTCATGTTTTTTGGAGGTGATTCAAAACTGCACACAAACTGACAGTGACCTGAACTCATCATCAAACTGGGGATCCTGAAGCTGTGATGCAGCAACACTACCTGCTGTGTCACTGTGCTATCACACTGTTAAAATCCTTCTGCTTAAAGTGTTTTCTTGTAGTGTGGTGTTGTGTCATTGTTAATAAAGAAAGATTTCTACCCTCATGGTACAATTCCATATTGACTGATAACAAGTGCACTAAAGACAAGGCTCAGGTCAATCCTCATAGCAGAATTCCACAATGCCAGTGGACTCATGATCCTCTCTGTTCTGTCTGGAGTAATTACACTGCAGATGAAGGGCATTTTATTGTCTAAGTGTCGTAACTTCACATATATAATAGTCAAACTAATCAGTAAACCAATTCCTTGTATTTTTAAACAAGTAACTAGAACCGTCTTATTCTTTAGTGCATTGTTGTCTTCTGCTCTTTTGCAGTGTTCAGTGTGAGAAAGTGTGAAGAAGAGAAATGTTTCATAAAAGAATGTTAGTTTAAAATATAATGTTGTGATTCATGATCAAGCATAAGAAAATTTATCTAAAGGGAATTCTGTGTGTTGTGAATACAATTAAATTCTAAGGTCAAATATAAAAATATTAATCCAGAGCATACATGTGTGACTATATGACCTGTTTGCAGGGTTTTATTTATTTATTAGTGTTATGTTTTTTCTCTTCAGTGAACACAAGATGGCGCAGTCACTTATCTTATTGTGCCTCAACAACTAGAGCACCACACAACCTGCTCACATTATTTGAGATGATGAAAGCTACTTTTCACAGTAAAACCTTTGTGACGTTCTTCAATCATACAAAAATCAACAAAAGTACCTGCTGTGTGAGAAACACTGAAAACTGGAATCTTATCTGTAAATCTGCCTTTACTCTTCTTTCTCTTCTTCTCTTGATATCATAAGTACAGGAAAGTTTTATTTTTTAAGATTTAACTGTTAGAGTTGAGCATTAAGGGAATACATTAATTTCCTGCTTTCAGTATGTGTTTACTTAAATGTGCTCTGGACAGGTTTCCCATATGAGGCTGAATGTAAAGCCAGGATGTTTCAGTAAGAATCAACAATCTGACAACAACATTGGTGACACTGTCATGTGATGCTGTGGGGTGGAGCAATTTTGAAGCTTTATGGTGTTAACATATTAGATTACAGAAAGATCTCCACTATTTTCACTGAGCTAAGACCAGTCATCATGTTCACTGTTATATTCATGTATCTGTGGCTTTCACTAGGTGAGTTAACATTGACTTTTTGTTATTGCAGAAATATTAACTATATTATATTAAATATTAGTCTGTGTGGTGATGCAGTGTGAAAATGCAGAGTGTGGGTCTGACTTAAGTATTTCCTGATGATTATTTAAAGGTTAAAAACATTATGATCTCTTCTCTATGACAGGTGACTCCATGGCAGATTCAATAAAGCCACTTCTCCCTCATAAATCTGTAGATGAAGGTGACAATGTTACTCTGTCCTGCACATATAAAAAAAGTGGTGGAACAGACTACCTGTACTGGTACAGACAATATCCAAAATCTAAACCTGAGTTCCTTCTTAATGTTGACCAAAAAGGAAATCTAATTTCCAACACTGACCCAAGAATGACTGCTAACGTTAAAGATGAACAAGTGGATCTGATCATCTCCTCTGCTGCTGTATCAGACTCTGCTCTATACTACTGTGCTCTGAGACCCACAGTGACAGGAAATCCAGCTGCACTGTACAAAAACTTTCACACAGTTTTGTTATATGGAAATCTATTATCTACTGATCATTTTGAATTTACATGCCATGTTTGGAGGAATTCTGTCTCTAATGTGATTTATAAAGAGTATATTTATAAATCACATTAGATTTTTAACACATGTATTATTAGGAGACAGTATTTTCAGACACAAATCTATCACTTGTGAGCCTCAGTGATTAATCTCTGCTCCTCTGCTGGTCTGATCATGGAGACAGTCTTGGATGCACATTACAGAGTATTGTGACTAGCTCTGTACCAAGCTGTTTCTCGTGTTTCTCTGTCTGATTGCTGTTGTGGTTTTGATCTCATTTTGTTTCATCGGTTTTCTGAGTCAGTCTAGTGTTTTTCGGATTAGTTTGCATCGTGGTTCGTCTTTACGGTTCTCTGACCTTTCTTGCCTGTCGTTTTGCATTATATTAATAAACTGCACATGGATCCTACTCACCCGGTGTCTGGAGGTTTGTTACAGCCATGCAGCCCACAGAGACACAAAACTCAAACAGACTGTACAAAAGTCAAGCTTGATTTTTTTCTCAGCAGGGGGAGATGTTTATCTGTTTCATTCAAATACAGGTTTCTTTCTTAATTCTCAAAATTCGCTGTTTATTTGCTTTAAATATCAACAATGATCCTCTTACATATGTTGTTTATACTTATTGGATGAACAATCAGAGAAGAAATCCTTTAAAAATAAATGTTAATCTTTAATCAAAAATAATTATTTCTGCTAAGGTTCATGCTGTTATTCTCCTGATGCAATAAAAATGTAAAACAAAGTTAAATATCAATGTCTTTAAATAATTTAAATTGCTGAGTTTTAATGTAACACTAGTGAACTAAAGACTTCACCCTTCATTATTTGGCAGCTTATAAAATAGCACTTGATCCAGCACTGATATTAAGTGAAACACTTGAATGACCACAGATACTTAAAAGAGCATTGAGCTTAATACAAGACGCTTATAAATTGTATTAGGGATTTTATATTATTATAATTTTATGGGGGATTTTTAAAATTGTATCAGTCACTGCAGTGCCTGTGGAAGAATTGTTTGATTAAAAAAAGATTATTGAAGTAATGCATTACTTCAAGCCAAGTATATGCAAGTGTAATTAAGTAACAATACAGTAACACTTCATTAGTAATTATTAATGTGATATAATCAGTTCTAATGTATAGAAAGTATATAAAGCCTTACAGTGTTGTAATTGCAACAATATATTTTGTAGATTAGAAAATGTTTACTTTATAGAAATAGGAAGTGTAGTACGTAAATATACAAATCTTTTAACCATTAAATTCTTTTAGAACATGTGTGTGTATTTTACATAATGTGGCACATCCTGCACTCTGATTGGTTAAAACAGAGGGAAGCTACAGTTGAGGCTTTGTACACAAGAAATGCTTAGATGCTTCACTGAAGACAGAGTAGAAGGAAACTTGACATTTACAGTAACATAAAAAGGAAACTTTCAGAAAAACAGAGGAAATTAAAGCATGATGGTTTTCTCTACAGTTCTATCTTGAATTGAATTTACTCTCCTTTTCCCTTTCCCAACTTATCAGCTAACAACAGACAAAATACTGTGGTGGTAACATATGCAACTGAAAAGAAAAATGAATACTCAACTAAACACTGCAGTAAATTTGTACATTTTCAAGTATATTTTGTCTGATGCTAATAGAACATTTAGTGTCAGTTGTTGATATAGAATTAAAATAGAATTGACCTTTTCTGTCCAGTTGTCCTGATGATTCATTGTAACCAGTTTACTCTCATTCTTTCCTTCCTTTCTTCATGCTTATATTGTTTATAATGTAGATGTGGGCTCGTGTATAATTTGCAGTGTGTGATAATTATAGAAATAATTAAAGATGATTAAAAATCAATGAATTCATTATCACAAGAAAAGATTCAATAAAACATGTGAATTAATGGTCTTTTCAGAATAGTGCATTTTACTGTTGATGGAATATATTAAATACTGTTATATGTTATATACTGCAGACAAAAGAAATAAAATGAAAAGAAAAAAAATGTAATCCCAATTATAGTAGTAGTTCTCCTAGACATCAGAGACACATTTCAAATACACAACACTGGCAATTATTTCTAAAGCTAGAGACCTGAACTAAACACTCAGGATAACAATGTTACTCCTCTTCTTGCTTTTCTTTACTGTTGCTGCCCAACCACACTGTACAAAAAGCACTACACATGACTGGAGCAGAGCCATGCTTTTCTCACAAGATGGAGCTATTTACATGTTTACATTCACTTCTGAAATGTCTGACTGTGAGGACAGTTAGAAGCTGAAGCAAGCTCAAGTTAAACAGCTGAAGCTTTACAAATTCAGGAGTTCAGGAGAGTAATGTTATGTAATGTTCTGGAAATTAGTATCTGTTGTTATACTTTGTGAATGAAAATGACTTCTTGTTGTGGTTGTTGTGTGTAGCACAGCTTCAACCATAGCCTTTTCTGGTAGTTTGCAATTTTCACTTGCATCTGCCTTTTGTGAAATTAATTAAATAAATGTCCTGCTTGAACTTGAATACAATGTGGAAATATTCTCCACAAACAGCAATGCTTCAGTAAGAATCAACAATCTGTCAGTAACATTGGTGTCATGTGATGCTGTGGGGTGGAGCTTCATGAACATTTATGATCATATCAGAGTACATAAAGACCTCAGAATATTTACATTCAGCTAAAACCGTTCATCATGTTTACTTTTATATTCGTGTCTCTGTGGCTTTCACTAGGTGAGTAAATTGCCTTGTTTATTGCATAAATATTAAAAGTTGAATTAATGGTTAAATAGTCTGTGTGGTGATGTGAAAAAGCAGAATGTGAGATTTATGTAACACTGGCTTGATCCACACATAGGTTACTGACATTATGTTCTTTCCTCTATGACAGGTGACTCCATGGCAGATTCAATAAAGCCAGTTTCAACTCATAATGTTGTACATGAAGGTGAAAATGTTACTCTGTCTTGCGAATACAAATTTAGCAGTATTTCAGGAAACTACCTGCACTGGTACAGACAATATCCAACATCTAACCCTGAGTTCCTTCTTTATATTGATACAAGTGGGTATAAAAGTGACCCAATCCCACCACGTCTGAACGCTCATGTTGATAAAAACATACAACGAGTGGATCTGATCATCTCCTCTGCTGCTGTATCAGACTCTGCTCTATACTACTGTGCTCTGAGGTCCACAGTGACAGGAAATCCAGCTGCACTGTACAAAAACTTTCACACAGTTTAACTACACTGAAGGCAAACATAATACTGTTTTTTCTTCTGTCGGCTGATCCTGTTAGGGTTTGCCACAGTGGATCATTGATCTGCATATTTTGATTTGATGTAAGTTTTACAGTGGATGCCCTTCTTGATGCAACCCTCTGTGGAAAATATTTTTATCCGATACTATAACGCTCTATTTAATTCTACTCAATTAATACTTTGCTATTATCTGACTCCAACTCCACATTGACCCGACAGCTCAGTTCAGCAAGTCTCTAACTAAAGAAACCAAACTGCACAGACTGGATGAAAGCAGAGACAAGGTTTTATTTACAATCAGCGCTGGTTACAAGAATTGAGCTGTTCACGCATGAACATCCCAACAACCTCCGAAATAATCATCACAAAACATAGTCTTTTTATTCTTTTCTCTTATCTTTTCATAATATTCAAACCAAACCCTCTTTGCTGAGAAAGTCACTCCTATTTACTTCCTGAAATATCAGGTTCTTTTTGGACACCATTATCTCTTACTTTTTAACTCTTTCACATTCCATTATAATCGGACTTCCGAGGTCAGTTATAAAAATAGTGGACATCTGTGCACTTATCAATAGGGCTTTTCCAGCTTGTTTTCATCAAACAGTTCATTTTGACCTCCGAGGACAGCATGGGTAAGTTTCAGGGCCACTGCTCTGTCTTTGATTGCTTAGTTTTAATTCATTGCAAACAATGTTTTCTTTCACTTCTACACCTGCTGTAGTTTTAATCACAGTTTCCCTCCAATTATTCCTAGCTCTATCTCCTGCTACCCTTGGCTTCCTACGACGTGCTGCGCTTCTGCTCAGGACCTTGGGTACAGCTCCAACCCCAGCCATACCAAGACTTAAACTCCATCCAAGTTTCATCTACTGTCAACAAAGTTTGCCAGATAGACATTACTCCTACTGCTACTGATTCTACACAGGCCATACAATCTCGCACCCAAACCTCGTAGTGTTAAACCCTTCATTGTTAAAACTGTAAATAGAGGTGCCCAATAAATGCTGTGTCTCCAGATTTAAACTCACACTCAGTAAAACTCTTCTTACTGGTTCCTCAATTCCCTTTTATTCGTCTACTTTAAACTAAAAATCTAAATAAAACCTCCAAAATTCAAAAGACCATCCTGTAAATGTAGCACAGACACACCACCTCAGACATTTCTCTCACACGCTTAACTTATTGTATGTTATGAACAATAATTAAATAATTTTGGTCTTTTATTTCTTACTATCAGCACCTTCAAAGTAGAATAGATATTTACTTCTCATCCTAAACTGTGAACACACAGGTATATAAAGGGATTGTTTTGGATTTTTAGCAACTATGTCAATTTTGAGTACCAATATTTTATTACTTACCTTTGAAGAAAGGCTATATAAATTTAAAGATTAATTAATGATAGTAATTGTGGAAAAGCAATGACATGAAATTATTATTTAGATATAATTACACTAATCAGCTTTCCTATACTTACCTATTGGGCAAATGTATGTGTAAAGAGAGATTTTGTACGAATCTGGTTCTGTTGTTCTATGATCATTATTATAAAACGTTTGCATTTATTTTTCATACAAATATCTTGATGTAGTGGCCAATGAGCCTATTTATCACATTTACAGATTAACAGTAAAATATCATAATTGTTTATAGTTTTCAATTAATGTAAACACCACAAAAACAAGTAAAGGCTTATAGTATTGTATAGATGATAAATCTTAAAATACAACACAGCTACATTAATGACTCTAGTTTTCTATCACTGAAACTGTGTGAAGTGATGATCTGTACAAAGCTACACTACAACAGCATCACTTCCTGGGTGTGTCCTTCTAGAGACGTGTAAAGTTCAGCACATACAGCACTATTATACAGAATCCTCACAGAGCTGTGTTCAGAAATGGATCAACTATACAACTTACTGTACATAGTGAGATACATACCACTGATTCTCACTCTAGTTACAGGTCATTTATTTATCTGTTTATTCATTTTTGATGATATTATGATATTTAATCAGCTTTGTTAATGGTTTGCTCAACCTATTGCTGGTTATATATCGTCATATTGTGTAAGTTGAGTATGTACCTTGTTTTGTTTGTTTGTAATTGAAGAATTAAAAATATAATAATAATAATAATAATAATAATAATAATAATAATAATAATAATAATAATTGCTTTTCTCTCTAAACAACAGTTTGTTGATTTGTGAAAAATATTGTTGTTTTAAAAGATACTGTATTTCCCTAGTTTACTCAGTTACATTAGATAGACAGTTTTTCAGAAAAGTCCACAGAGCCAGTTCTGAATTTAATGAAAGCAGCTGAGGCTCTGTACAGAAGTTCAGAAATGACTATTTGTTGTTCTAATTTGTGAATTTCAAGAAAAAAGACTTGTTTGTTAAAGTTTTTCTCTTTTCTCCAGAAGATGGCGTAGTGAGTTATCTTATTGTGGGCCAAATACAAGGACCCTGCTCACATCCCCAAGAATGTAGACTTCTGTGATTATAAATACTTCTTTGCAAAATAATATCGACTCTATCTGTTGTTTAATCCTACATACACAGTACTAGGCCTATAGGTACAGTAGGCCTATACGTACAATTTTATTACAAATGTGTGAACTACACTGATCAGGCATAACATTATGACCAGCTGCATAATATTGTGTTGGTCCTCCGTTTTCTGCCAAAAAAGCCCATCATGCACTGTGTATTCTGACACCTTTCTATCAGAATCAGTATTAACCTCTTCAGCAACTTGAGTAACAGTAGCTCATCTGTTGGATCAGATCACACGGGCCAGCCTTCGCTCCCCACGTGCATCAATAAGCCTTGGCCGCCCATGACACTGTCGCCAGTTTATCACTGTTCCTTGCTTGGACCACTTTTGATAGATACTGACCACTGCAGACCGGGAACACCCCACAAGAGCTGCAGTTTTGGAGATAGACAGTTTTGCTCTAATGCAATCGTCCAGCCATCAAAATTTGACCTCACGCTTGCCCATTTTTCCTGCTTCTAACACATTAACTTGTTCAAAATGTTCACTTGGGGCCTAATATATCCAACCCACTAACAGGTGCCATGATGAGGAGATCATCAGTGTCATTCTCTTCACCTGTCACTGGTCATAAAGTTATGCCTGATTGGTGTAAATTAATATTATATTTTTATTATTATTATATTTTACAGCTGCACTGAATAAAATGGGATCTGGACAGATTCTCTTATCATAGGATAAGGTAAATACTCCACCCTTTCTTTATAAACACAGTTTCATGTTTAAATGACCAATCAGCAGATATGAGATCAAGTCAACTAGTTTTACAAAGTGGTTTTATTAAGCAATGAGTTAAATGGCAATAAAGAATAATAGATAACAGAAAGAAAAGAGGCTGGTTTGTTCCACACCTCATGAAATACCACCTTATGAAATGTAATCATATTCAATAAACATGCTTTATCACAACAATCAAGTACCCTAAAATTCAAACACCACTTATAAAATATATATATATATATATTTAAAAAACAAAAATATTTACTCATTTTAATTATTGCAACATTTTTATGAAGTAGAATTTTTTCCTGCTGTCAGTTTTTGTTTGTTTATTATGTAAACAGCTTCAGCACAGTTTCCCAAACAAGGCTTAATGTAAAGCCAGGATGTTTCACTGTCATCAACACTGGAGACACTGTCATGTGATGCTGGGGGGTGGAGCTTCCTGAACATTTATCATGTTAATATATTAGAGTACAGAAAGAGCTTTTTCATTCAGCTAAAACCAGTCATCATGTTCACTGTTATATTCATGTGTCTGTGGCTTTCACTAGGTGAGTTAACACCTTTTGTTAGTTTAGATATTATGTATTGTTTATTAATTGTCTGGTGTTATAGAAAGCATGATTTCTGTGTGTAATTCTGGCTTGATTGTGTAAAACTTTATGTTCTCTTCTCTATGACAGGTGACTCCATGGCAGATTCAATAAAGCCACTTTCCACTCAGAATGTTGTAGATGAAGGTGATGATGTTACTCTGTCCTGTGAATATGTAACAAGTGCTACAGACTTCTCCCTGCAGTGGTACAGGCAATATCCAAAATCTAAACCTGAGTTCCTTCTTTATATTTACAAAACTGGAGATCTAAGTGAAAACCGTCCCCCAAGAATGAATGCTACACTTAAAGATAAGAAAGTGGATCTGATCATCTCCTCTGCTGCTGTATCAGACTCTGCACTATATTACTGTGCTCTGGTGCCCACAGTGACAGGAAATCCAGCTGCACTGTACAAAAACCTTCACACTGTTTTGTTATACTCAAGGCAGTTCTGCTGGTGACATTCCTTTACTCCTAAGTGAAATTTATAATTAAATTAGAAGTGCATTAAAGACAAGGCATGGCTCCACATTTATCACCTTGAACTGTATATATCATCTAACACCAATCACACAGACCAGCAACAAGGTAATGAGAAAAACCTCCAGAACTAAGGAATGAGTTTTAGGCTTCACAGGAAATAAGAATTAGACCTCACATGCTTTGTCGCTTCTGCTGTGATGGAGTATATCTGAAATTTAACACTGCAATGTGTGTGATTTAAAGTTTTGTTGCTTCATTTTATGTGTGTACTTTAATCTGTTTGTGTTAAAGCATTACACAGGAAACCTGCTCTCCACATAGCATTATCTCTACAGATGGTATAACCACTACAGAACAATTCCTGGTATTTTTACACAAGTGACTAGAACTGCCTCATTTATTAGTGCATCATTAGTTTTCTGATCTTTTGCACAGTGTTCAGTGTGAGAAACATCAATTCAATTCAATCTGAACTCTGAACACTGTTCCAAACACAGAGACCACAGATTATCAGATATGCTCTTGTCATGTAATGGAGTGCAAGCAGAGACTCTGGTAAAAAGTGTGGAGTAAAGACAGAATTATCTTTTAAATGTTTTGAATGGTTTAAAGTAATATAAATTCTCAAAATAGACCTACACAAAGCAGAAAGAAAGAATAATAACATCAATAACATCAAATCCCCCAAACTGTTATTGTACAATAAAATAAAACTGAATTCTTAAAAAAGTTTTTCGTGTGCTAATGAGACGCAGAAAGTCACGTGACACTTCCGCATGTCCTAATTAGCATATCACAACAATGACGGATTCTTATAGAAGAAAAAAGTCAGTGAAAAAGAGTCTTTGTTACATGACAGTTGTCTTCAAGCTACTTTGTTTCTGCTCACTCCCAATTTAAACTCACATGACACTGCATAATTGTTCATTTACTGAAAGCTTAATGCAGGCTAATTTATTCCAAATCAGAGTAACTGGTATGCATTGCATGCTCTGGTGTCTGCAAACACGGGTAGCTGCAAACGAGACCATATCACACCAATGTTACGCTCCCTGCACTGGCTGCCAGTCTGATATCGAATTGATTACAAAATTCTGTTATTTGTCTATAAAGCTCTTAACAACTTAGCTCCAAGATATCTCTCCGATTTACTCACCACTTACAATCCTGCTCGGTCACTTAGATCCCAAGATGGTCATCTTTTGTGAATACCATGGTCTCGCCTGTAACGCAGGGGAGACAGAGCCTTCGCAGTAGCTGGTCCTAAGCTGTGGAACAGCCTGCCATCACCCATTAGAACTGCTTCCACGTTAGCTGAATTCAAATCGATGTTAAAAACGCATCTCTTTTCTTCTGCTTTTAATTGTTTGTAATGTGTATGTGTTTTCCTGCTTTCATCCTTTTTATTTTTGTACAGCACTTTGGCAAACTAAGGTTGAATTGAAATGTGCTTTAGAAATAAAATTGAATTGAAAATTGAATTAAATTGATGTATACAGATGTCGGCGCTTTGGTATTTAAATGCATGTGTTGTACTTCACAGAATGTCCACCAGGTGGCACATGGTACACCTCTGGCCTGAGCACATTATACAGTATAATCACTCAAAGTTTGCTATGTAGTCTTCATACTCTTGTTAAATACGCTTGTAATTTATCACGTTACATTAAAAAGTGTCCAGTAAATTTGTTAACTGCACATGTAATGTAGTGATTGTGAGAAAACATCCACAATACATTCTGAAAGACATAAACACAGTTTCTAAAGTATATATTTTAATACTTTAATACATATATAATAATATTTACATTTTAAATGAATATGTATAAATTTACCCGTGACTGTGTGAGTGTAAAGCTGCGAAGTATTTTATGTGCTTTGTAAATACTTAATTGCGCTGGTGTTGTCCTGCCATTTGCACATAACTTGTTTTTGTTCAACTTTAAAGATGCCTGTGCAAAGATAAAAATTAAAATGGAAAACCTCTTCAGATTAAAGTCATTATAATGCAAAATTTAACTGGTAGTTATTCCAGAAAAAAAGTCAAACTAAATATAATTGTGACAAAGTAGTAATATTTCACGAACAACGTTAACACTATGAGAATAACGTAAAAATCACGAGATTCGTAGCAATAAGGGATTAAATTCGCGATATTTTGAGAATAATGTCATTATTTACATTAACATGTTTAGAGTGATGAATAATATATTAGGCCTATTTGTGTATAGTGAAATTAAGGTATTAATAAAACGACTTATGCATATGCATAAAAGTGCATAAAAATGAAACTTGACTCATTGCATGCACATCCATCTGTTTTAATAATAAGGTAGGTATAACTTATCTGCTTTCAACATTACTCCAAACACGTTGATGTATATGGCCTTATAAATAAAACATTACAACTTAATCCCTACAGTATATTGCATGAGTTTAATACTGTTGCATGAAGTCAAACACATTAAATGACGTGCTTGGAAACGGAATTTCTCTCAGAAGCAGATTAAAACAAGCAACAAAGAAAGTAAACGTGTGGAATTCATATTTAACATTTTCAGCTGTGAGTTTTCAATGTCATAACTTCATGGTTAAAAAGTTTAAAAAGTTAGTATGAAAGGTTAAAGTATTGTAAGTTATTGTGTCTTTTGAGACACAGCCCTGACCTCTAACTCCAAAAGATATGTTTAAGAGGTGAAGTCAGATGCACTGATTCTCACTCTAGTTACAGGTAATTCATTTTAATCAGTTTACCAAAAGTTTTAATTCTTACAATCATATTTAATGAGTTAATTAGTTGCATTAATTAATAACCATGTTTTTTATTATTCATCCAGTCATTTCTTTATTTCTTAAGTCAATATTAATAAAACGTATAAACCAGTATAAATGAAGATTCTAAAACCACATCAAAGATCCTTCCTTTACCAACCTGTTATCAGAAAACCACAGACACAAACAATGTTTGTGGTAATTCTGTGGCATAAATCAATAAATAAAAAAGTAGTAAAGTATATATATATATAGTTACTTAAATGGTTTGAGGAAATCGATGGCCTTAAATAGTTTGAGTTGACAGAACACAAACTGATAAAGTTAGTCTTGATTAATTTGAGTTCAGTCAACTCAAACCATTTAAGGCAATCGGTTTCCTCAAACCAAAAAAAAGCAGCCCAAAAAGCAGCATCAGAGCACTGACCCAGGATTTTGAAGACATCACCATGTCATCTTCAAGGACAATCAAGACATACAAACAAAAAAAACAAAGAGGCAAAACAAAATTAATACCAGTGGATCCCATTAGAATGAACTAAACCTTATAATTACAACATAACAAGCCTCTGCAAATAGTGCAGATCATGTTCATGACTTTGGAGTATGAGCTTTACATATGACAATGATATAAACATACAGAAAACAATGCACATCAAATTTAGATATTATATTTAGATAATGTGTTTAATGTGTGTGTTGAACCATGTTAATATTTTAGTAAAGTCTAAATCAAAGTAATTTTTGAAGCTTGAAAATCATAGCTCCAGTTTTGTTCTTTGGTCACTACACTTAATTAACCCTACTGAATAAAATCAGATGGAAAAATATTTGAAGTGAACTGGAACAGCGATTTAGTCCAGGAACTCTATGGAACTCTGTATGGGAAGGCTATACAAAGAAATGCAAAAAAATACTAAATATATACATTATATAATATTAATTATAGTTCAGAAGTTTATTTATTAATGTTATTAATAAATAAATTACCTTCAATTACCTTATAAACGAAAAAGAAGAGCAAAAAGATGGTTTAGTGAGTTATCTTATTGTGGGTCAGGTGCTAGGACTCTGCTCACACTTGTAGATGAAGGTGATGATGTTAATCTGATAAAATCGGTCCGTAGGATGAAGATGATAACATTGTCAGTAAGGAAACAGACACTTTCTTATGAGTCAAGCAGTCATTATGTTTGGCTTTAATTGTACAAACAATATCCTAACATTTTATTTCGGGGGCCCCTCTGTGCCACCAATATCACTAATTATAACTAATTATTGTCATTTTGTATAATAATCATTGTCCATTGACAGATATCAAAAAAAAGACGATGTCATTTCATGTACTCTTGGGGGCCCCCTGGTGGCTACGGGGCCCTAAGCAGCCGCTTAGTTCGCTTATGCCTTGGGCATAACCACTTCCTGACTCAGTATCTGACAGTCAATATTACTAATGTAATGTTGTATAATATTTAGGAATGATCATAAAATTATCAAAACTTCTGCAGATTTCTGCAATATAAATAAAATATTTTATTTTATTTCATTTTTAAATGGACGGGTTTTAAGCTGTAGCTGGGCTGGAAATCTTAGGTCCAATCCGGAAATCACTGGTTACTATGGTTACCGCGTCCTGCGGGGAGAAAGAGCTCCTTCTGACAACACTCAGCCCCTCACGGTAGGACGATCTTTATCCTTTAATGTCACACTGATTTTACAATAAATATACAATAAACAATAAATATACAATATAATATAACATAATATACAATACAATGTAATATTTACCCCAGTAGTAGGACACTTTTAAGAACCCTGTGTTACTTCCTCTGCTCTGATAACTCACAGCGGCAGGGTAGCAGTTCGTTAGTTCAGTGTTCGAAAAAACGGATGAGACGGACAAAGTTAGCCGATGCATGCCATTTAACTTCCCTCAGAATTTACTCCCGGATGGAATAACTTACATGAACTCTAAAATAAATAGCAAATAAGCTTTTATTTCTCTGCTTTCCAAACTAGATGAACCGCGAGCGCGCACACACTTCTGAGCACATTGTTCCGCACTACTCAATGAAGGTGTTCTTTCCAACACCATCGTAATCCAGGGTAGGCCTTTCCATCGCTCTCCGACAAACTCACTTATTCTTAGAATGGATTAAAAAATGGGGAATTCACGAAGATGGGTAAATTGTGACCATGAAGGGATGCTGATGGTCAGCAAATATGCTCAAATAGGGTTTGGTTTTCAAGAGACGATTGATTTGTGCCATTGATGGCCAAGAACATATTCCAAACACCTCCACCATCTACATGGACTGTCTCCACATTTAAAAAATTCCCTTGATCATTATACCAGCTCTGCTTGCAGGGACTCACTAAATAAAAGTATTAACAATGACAACAATGTAATCCAGGGTAAGACCTACCTTCGTCCTCCGACACCCTAACTTATCCGTGGAATAGATTACACAACGTGGTGAGTTTACAAAGATGGGTAAATTGTGGCCTTGAAGGGATGCTCTTGGATAGCAAAGATGCTCAAATAGGCTTTGGCTTTCAAGGGGTGATTGATTTGTGTTGCGGATCAGAAGGCCCCCTGGACTAATCCGCGTACCCCAGCCTGACTCCACTGATTCAGGTATCCTTAACTGGTTAACAGTTTACAACATTAAAAGTCGTCTGGAAATGACCAAGCCTACAAACACTATCATGTGTAGATAATCCCATGGCAGTAGGAAACTGCGGATTGACTTTTAATCTATGAATCCTTGGTCCAATATTAAAATGACATCCATTTAGAACACACCTGTTGTCAGTTGCTAGCCCTTACCTGTGGGGGTATAGCTCAGTGGTAGAGCATTTGACTGCAGATCAAGAGGTCCCTGGTTCAAATCCTGGTGCCCCCTGCTGGGCTTGCTTTGCAGTACCTTTAACCCTCTGGGGTCTGAGGCCTTTTTGAAGACCTGCAGTGAATCGGGGCTCTTCTTAAATTTTTGTGAATTTCAAAGCTTTACCAATGTAGTAGCTAATACATTTCAACTTATTTACATAGAGCACAAACTGGGCTTTCATAATATGGCGGATGTAAGTATGTTAGATTCATGTGTGACTTTTAAGCTTATGTCAAATTACATATACACAAAAATAGAATTTTGAACTCTAGCAGAAAAAACAGTGAAAATGGAGAATAAACAAACCTTGCAGATTGTTTTGAACACAGGACTGAGTTCATGAAAGTCTTGGGTGTGGGCCCATAGAAAAATAGCTAAATTATAACACTCAGAAAGACCTTTTATTTGGGGTAAAGTGACTGATGTGCCTAACTTTTTTCAACAGAGCCTCTGTTTCACTGAATAATCAATGACTATTTATGAATATGTAAGACCTATTGACACCTGGCTCAGGTGACACCAGGTTTCCCCAGGACTCCTATTGATATCTCAGCTGTTCGCACCTATACATTCAGATTCCTCCTACAAAAACAGGGTACACTGAGGCCAGGTTTTGTTGAGAGAAACAAAAAATAAAGCATGGTTTCTGAAATTTTCATTGAAATGCAATTCTTTTAGAACATTTGCTAAAAGGCATATTCACAACCACATTGAAGCCATTCACAGACAACTATGTTGGTTTTCTGGGATACTATTATATTATTTGTTTTAAATTTTGTCTGCTTAGCAAAAGTTTCCACTGTTTATGACAGAAATAAAGCTGTTCATATCGTGCTATTTTTTTGGGGTGATCTGAGTATATGATGACTGGAATACAGCTGCTCACATCGGCATGCGCTTTCACTTTTATTTAGCGTTTATTTAGTGAGTATATATTTGTGCTATGTTGTTTTTCTGTGGTACTATTATTGATTTTACATTTCGTCTGCTTAGCAAAAGTTGCCACGGTTTATGACTGAAATAAAGCTGTTCACATCGGTGCACACTTTCTGACTTTCTGACAGCTTTATTTCAGTCATTATATACTCAGATCACAAAGAGTGGAAGATTTTTTTTGGTTTGTTTCTTCATTCAAGCCCTTTTTTTCTGTTAGACACGGGCACGCATTAGCACATCACTCCCCACAAACAACACAGCAATTAGCATTTACTTCCATCTGAATAGAGTCGTTTACATAAATCCGGCATGTGAATGGAGCGCTAAGTGCGGGGGCGGGGCTCCGGTGAGTGTGGAGACGAGAATTTGACATACCTTTGCTTTTTATTTTTAACATTAATTTAATAACAAACATTTGGCAATAACCTTTTTGGAAAGACAACCGTCTACCGTTTGTGTGCATGTTTTTTTCTGGGTTGCTACAATATAATTTCATTTACAAAAACACTTTCAAAGAGAAAAAAAGTGATTGGCATCGTTGACAATGCCGTCAACCCCAGAGGGTTAAATCGCTCAACCTGTCCATCTGACTGAGGTCAGAAAGGTGTTGTGCAGGTTTTGTCAATGTCTAGCAACTCAAACATGCTCTGGAAGACCTCCGATTCAAAATTGGTGCCTTGGTCACTATGGAGTGTAAGTGGTGCCCCATAACGGCAGACCGATGTGCATGTGCGACACCAAAGTGAAACATCTATCTCGCATTTGGTACCAACAATATCTGGTCCGCAACCGAGACAGTGTTCGCTCCACACCGAAATGTCCACCCACTGGCTCCTCGTGCATCTGGCGCATTACATCTTCCCAGAAAACTCGTGGCAGGATTATCTGGGGACAAAACTCAGGGCCCTCATTCAGGTACAGTCTTTGCCACTGGCTTCAGTAGGCTTTTGTTGCTGGGCCATAGGGGGACACATTCTCCCTGGAAGGTCGCCCAGGGCGATGAACAACTTTGAAGTCATACTACCCAAGCTTCTCGAGCCATCTGGCCAATTGTCCCTCTGGTTCTCTCATCCTCAGGAGCCAGTGTAAGCTACTATGGTCTGTGTGTACAGTGAAGGATCTGCCCAGCATGTACTGATGAAAATGTGCTGTGAACTCCACCACAGCTAAAAGTTCTCTACATGTGGTGTAGTAATTCTGCTCAGTTGGCGTCAGACTCCAACTCCCATATGCTAGTACACGTTCTTCCCCTTGCTGTAATTGAGAAAGCACAGCTCTGATTCCGAAATTGCTAGCATCTGTGTCCAGAACAAGATCACCACTGTCCATAGGGTAGCCAAGGATTGGGGTGGTAGTGAGCAGCTTCTTTAACTCATCAAATGCCTGTTGGCTCTCAGGGGTCCAGTGAAATCGGGCATGTTTCCTCAACAGGTTGTGAAGGGGCTTTGCAACTGCAGCAAAATCTTTGACAAACCGCCTGTAGGAGGATGCGAGACCCACAAATTGTCGAACTTCGGGAACACTCACGGGCTGTGGCCATTCTCAAATTTTCTGCACCTTCTCTGGGTCGGCGGCTATACCATGCTCTGAGATGACGTGGCCAAGGTAGACTACCTGGCAGCAGAAGAGACAACATTTGGCGGGTTTCAGCTTCAGGTTCGCTTGGCACAGCCTTTTGAACACCTGTGCCAGCCGCTGGAGCATTTCCTTTACATTCCTGCCCAGGACGATGATGTCGTCTAGGTATACCAGGCAGATTTCCCACTGCCTTCCAGCAAAGACACGGTCCATTAATCGCTGGAACGTCACCGGAGCATTGCAAAGGCCAAACGGCATGATGTTCCACTCAAACAGCTCCTTCCTGCTGTAGAACGCAGCTGCCTGTCTCACCTGTGGGGTCAACTCCACTTGCCAGTACCCGGAAGCAAGATCCAATATGCTAAACCATTTTGCCATGGACAGTGTGTCTAGTGTGTCTTGGATTCTTGGGATCAGATAGACGTCTTTTACAGTGCGCTCGTTTAGTGCCCTGTAGTCTACACATAGTCGGTACGTTTGATCTTTCTTTCGTACCATTACAATGGGTGAAGCCCAGCGGCTATTACTTTGGGAGGCTAAACCAGCATCTAGACTCTGTTGGATCTGCTCATCGGCACTTTGCTGTTTTCAAATGCCATTCGATGCAGTTGCTGTTTCACAGGCGAACCAGGCTGGATTTTAATGTCATGTTGGTACATGCCATCTTCAGTGTATAATGCAATAAAAAGACTACTGATGGCTCAGTAACAATGAGGAAATCTCCAGAACTAAGGACTGAGTTTTAGGCTTTGCAGGATATAAGAATTAGACTCACATGCTTTGTCACTTCTGTTGTGATGGAGTATATCTGTGTAATTTAACACTGCATTGTTTTGTCACTTCATTTTATATGCCGTGTATACTTTCATTTGTTTGTATTAAAGCTTTACACAGGAAACCTGCTCTCCACATAACATTATCTCTACAGATGGTATAACCACAACAGACCAGTCACTAGAACTGCCTTATTTTTCAGTGCATCATTTGTTTTCTGCTCTTGTGCACAGTGTTCAGTGGGAGAAAGTTCAATTCAATTCAGTTTTCTTTATTTAATCCCCTGATATGACAGAAAGTATATCATGTGAATTGATAGATTTTTTAAAATCCGATACAGTTTAAATGTTGAGATTTATGGCTGTTTTCAACAATTGTTTCCTTTTTGTTTTTACTTTTTGGTTTATTAATAAATAACTAAAGTTACTAATGAATAAATTATTGCTTTTCATTTAGTAATGTTATTGTTATTATATAAAAAATACAAAAACTATTATATGCACAAATACAAACTCTGCAGCATTTCAGATAGAAATACATTGGGAATTATAAATCCATCACACACTACCCAGTGCTGTAAATGAAATGTAAATATTAGATCTAATATAAAACAATGTGTGGATGTCTAGAAAAAAATGAACCATGTCAAGTGTATAAACATGTATACATATGAATATATAAAGGGATGTAGTTTCTTTACAGTTTATATGATTTATTGTAACAAATGTTTATTTATCTATTCAGACAGTCATTATGCATGTAAACACAACTGCATGTTACTTTGCTGCATGTGAGCTAAGACAATGTCCTTTTACAAAACACTGAGTCATGATTGAGTATGATTGTATAAATAGATGAAATGGATGAAAAAGAAAACTCTCAGTGGAATTTGCTTTCCGTTTGTTTTATGATCATATTTGACCTGATTATAATACTAGTACTCGTGCTTTATTGACAACATATTTTCATCAGCCAACATTTTTTAGGCTGCAGTTGGAGGACACTAAGCAGCTTCTTATATTGTTTATGGGGTAGAGAGGGTTTGTATGTACTTATACATGATTATACATACATAGCTATAACTGATGTTAGTAGGTCATTTATATTATTCATTACTTTATTTTCATATTAAATTAAATGTTTCTTTGCAACAGTGAATGTAGATATAAATCTGTCATTTGTATAAGAGAGCTCTGAAATGACAAAACAATGTTACTTATCCACCCTGTTATAACAGCTGTTATTAATATCAATAAGTCCATATTAACATGACATACTAATTTCCATTTGAATGTTTTTAAGTGATTCATATCGTATGTGTATATTCATGTTTAAACAAGATACAGACCAATACATCTGAAATGTATTTATGTGTTTAAACAGTTTAATAAGAGAAGCTCTGAGGAAGCATACTACAGAATATATGAGCACTTGTGTGGAAATGAATTGTGTGTAATAGAGAAAATGTATTCAGTCATGGCTGTTGTGTACATTCACATTGTATTATCTGACTGCAAATGAGGGAGAAAAGATCAAAAATAACTGTGATTATTCAGCTATAGTGGAATAATGTTGTATTGTGTTGGTGTCTCAGTTCACCAGTGTTGTGTTGATCTGTATAAAGTTATGCTCCAACTGCATCACTTCCTGGGTGTGTCCTTCTAGAGACGTGTAAAGTTCAGCACATACAGCACTATTATACAGAATCCTCACAGAGCTGTGTTCAGAAATGGCTCAACTATACAACTTACTGTACATAGTGAGATACATACCACTGATTCTCACTCTAGTTACAGGTAATTTTCATCAATTCATCAATTTACTATTGGAATTAACCAAATTCATGATCTATAGAATTAATGTAATTTAATGTTTTACATTATTTTTGGGGTATGTTGGGTATTACACAAAAATATTTTTAAAATGTTTTGATATCTGTATTATATCTTTATTAATATTCTCCTGTATAACAGGCAGTTTCGCAGATAAAATTTGGCCGAAAGATGAAGATGCCAATATTGTCATGAAGGAAACAGACAGTGTTACTCTGACATGTTCATATGAATCAAGCAGTAATAGCATTCGGCTTTACTGGTACAGACAATATCCCAACAGCGCACCACAGTTTTTACTGCTTAAAGGAGCGAGGTCAAGAGCTTCTGATGATTACAACCCCTCTGGCTCTCGATTCAATGCAGAAACTTCCCGAGACTCTACTGAACTTACTATCAAACATCTGCAGATCTCAGATTCTGCACTCTATTACTGTGCTCTTAGAGTAGTAGCACAGTGATACAGAGTCACTGAGAGACTGTACAAAAACCTATGAAATAATTCATTTGAAGTTAATATCAAAGATACTTCCTTTACCAACTTATCAGTTAACCACAGACACAAAAGACATTTGTGATAACATATGCAGCTAAAGAAAGAGAATAAAATAAAGAGACACTGTGTCACGTGTTGCTGGTGTGTACTGTTTTATATTCATTGTACTTTGCTGGCCAGTTTTTCCCATGATTCATTTAAATTATATATAAATTATATTCATTTACATGTATAAAAACTAACTAAGATTTGTCGTCAACAATTCACAACATTCAGAAGTGTCTAAATCAAGAGGTGTAGTATAATCTAGTGAAGAAAAATATTTTCTAAGTTAAAATAACATTGTCAATCACTCAGTGTGATGCAGTAATTACAACTAAAACATTACATCTAATAAACCCTGGCATCACTCTGCCCCCTGGTGAGACATATTCTGATCAACAGTGTCAGCTGCAGGAAGTGTGGAGCTCCACAGGCTATGACAGTAAACTCCTTCAGCTTTATCTTTCAGCAGATTACCATCTCTATCATGCTGATCTTTAATCTTTTACTGTTAATGCTTCTTCTAGGTATGTTCATCTTAATATTAGTTCTTATGACCAAGTTGGGACATGAAGTGTGAGAAATAGCACAAGGTTATATATATAGGAGGTAGAACAGAACATGTATGTGATGCCCCAGAGTTAACAGGAATGAGTCACAACACAGACCAAAAGACCAAAAATAACAAAACAGAAACAAACTGAGATTAGCTATCTAACCTAAACAAAAAGAAAAAAGAAAGAAATGAACATCTCCAACAAAAATGGCAGTCATAGCCCTCGTGCCAGTGAATACATACAATGTCTCAATATGTGCAAAGAAAGATTATATACACAAGGCAGCAACGATTAACAAGAAGCAGATCAAACTTGTAGTCAAGGCAGGCAAAGGTCAAAATCAGAACAGTAAAACACATCACTGAATCTCAACACACACACAAGCACAACACACCAAGTGAGCATTGAAGTTGGGGTTACTGGCTTCCATCCCAGCCTTGGCAGAAGTGTTAACTGCTGGAGCTGAAGCAGTAAGGAGGGCTAGAGTACAGAGGGGACCAACCTGAAGGACTAAACACATATAAGACAGAATATACAACACAACCTCACAGGATGTAACACTTCATATTAGTTCCAAGATGTTTTCATATTTCATTTACTTATTAAAAAAATCTTTTCTCTTTTTAGCACAGGGAGCACATCAATTCAAATGACTGAGCATCTTATATGCATTTTGGTGAGAGGCTTCATGTGGATTAGAGGTGACCTATTGACCTATTTAGAAGATGGGACATTTAACCAACAGAACATAATTCCCAGGCTGTGACACAGATATGTTAATATGACGAATTACAATTTGCATTAATATGTGTATCATTACATAACTAAAATCCACAAAGAGTTCATTCATTAATCTTCAGTAAACACCTGACCAGGATCAAGGTGATGGTGATAGGGTCACTGTCACTATATTTAGTAAAAATCAGCCTTAAAAGATGTAAACAACATTCAATAAATTCTATTTGTCATTGCTTATTTCGATCAATATGATACCAGAACTGACATGACTATGAGTAAGTAAAAGTGGGTGGAGCTAGATGTGGTAAGATACAGTTTAGAAAGTTTCACAGAGATCCTGCCATTTATACCTACTGCAAGAGAGACACAACAGTCATGTTACTCTTCTTTATTTTCATAGTTGTTAAAAACATTGGTAAGTCATTTATATTCTACACAAACTTTAGGTGAATGCTGGAAATTTGACCTGATACCTAAACATAATTCAGCTTAAAGAAATTAACACCCTTAAGTAATGAAAGTAGAAATTTTTATGTTGTTGTAATGTTTTACAGCAGGTGCTGTTGACAGCAGCATTACACCAGACCAAACCATCATATATTCAAGTGAAGGCAGCAACATCACACTGACCTGCACATATGATGACTCAGCTTTATCTCTCCACTGGTATCGACAAAAACCTCAATCAGAACCAGAGTTTCTGCTGCTGACTTCTAAATACTCAGATGGTGTCACTAAAGCTGCACACAACCCACGACTATCCACCAAAGTTCTTTAAACAGAGAACAAAGTAGATCTGGAGATCTTTCCTGCTGCAGTATCAGACTCTGCACTGTACTACTGCACCATGGAGCCCACAGTGACACAAAACTCAAACAGACTGTACAAAAAGTCAAGCTGCATGTTTTTCTCAGCAGGCGGAGATGTTTACCTGTTTTATTCAAATACACTTTTCTGTCTTAGTTCTGAGACTTTGATGTTAATTTGCTTTTAATATCAAAAATAATTCAAAAATAAATGTTAATCTTTAATCAAAAAGAATGATTTCTGCTGAAATGATTTCTGTGATCAGACAAGAGCTGACAGCAAGCTCAATAAATCACAAGGCCGTGTTGAACAGAAAAGACTCCTCGAATAATAAAAATGTCCTCTAGTTTGATTTCCCAGTGTGCTTTTGACATTGACTGAAATACTTCAGCACTTAATTGCTGTGGGTATTGGGAATGTGTCTATTTCCCTTTGAGACACTGCATCTGTGGAACCCTGCATCTGTGCACCTGGAAAAAGTCTCTTTAGGAATTTCTAAGTGAGATTTTTGTTTTTACCCCATGAAACAGATGCTACAATGCTACTCTGTGAACAGCAAAGTGTTGTTGATGAATTTCTGTGGACGATTCGGCAAGCCTCAGGCTGTACCTGGATCCGTCAGGTAAGCTAATGTTTTCATAGTGGCTTTATTAAGCAGATGGCTATATTAATTATATTAAAAAACAAATGAGTCAAATCACAAAGTAAAATAGACAATGAAAGAAAAGAGGCTGGTTATTTAATCACCTCAGTGAAATACCCTCCAAACTGTCTTATTTATGGCAGGTATATATTTAGCTATTTATAATAGCTATATATATAATAGCTATATATATAATATATATAGTTATTTATAATAGCTATATTTATATTTATTTATAATAGCTATAAATATATGTCCAATTTATAATAGGTTGATTGTTTTTATTATTAAAAATGACATGCTGTCAGTATTTGTTTACTATGTGCTTAGGACAGGTTCCTCATTCAAGGTTGACTAGAACTCATTCATTAGTGTACTGCTTTTTTCTACTGTTTTACACAGTGTTCAGTCTGGGAAAGATAAAAAAATAGACTAGTTAATAAAAATTTCATTAAAGTATTTTGGTTTCACATAGTATCTTAATCTAGCCATGGGGGTCACAGTCCAGTGACTTCTGTGCCGGTCCCAAGCCCGGATAAATAGAGAGGGTTGCGTCAGGAAGGACATCCGGCGTAAAACATTGCCAAATTTAACCATGCGAATCGTCAGTACTCTGAATTTCATACCGGATCGGTTGAGGCCCGGGTTAACAACGACCGCCATTGGCGCCGTTGACCTACAGGGCGCTGGTGGAAATTGGGCTACTGTTGGTCGAAGAAGTAGAGGAGGGAGGAGAGTGTGTAGACAGAGAGAGAAGAGGAAAGGTAAGAGTGTAGGACTGAGAATAGGAACTCTGAATGTTGGTACTATGACAGGGAAAGGTAGAGAGCTGGCTGATATGATGGAGAGAAGGAAGGTGGATATACTGTGTGTTCAGGAGAGCAGGTGGAAGGGTAGCAAGGCTCGTAGTATAGGAGCAGGACTCAAGCTGTTTTATTATGGTGTGGATAGTAAGAGAAATGGGGTAGGTGTGGTCCTGAAGGAGGAGTTTGTGAGGAATGTTCTGGAGGTGAAGAGAGTGTCAGACAGGGTGATGAGTCTGAAGTTAGAGGTTGAAGGGGTGATGTTGAATGTTGTTAGTGGTTATGTCCCACAGGTAGGTTGTGAGTTAGAGGCGAAAGAGAGATTCTGGAGTGAATTAGATGAGGTGATAGAAACTCTTCCCACGGGTGAGAGAGTGGTGATAGGAGCAGATTTTAATGGACATGTTGGTGAGGGGAACACGGGTGATGAGGAGGTGATGGGCAAGTTTGCAGTTAAGGAAAGGAACCTTGAAGGACAGATGGTAGTGGACTTTGCTAAGAGGATGGACATAGCTGTGGTTGACACTTATTTTCAGAAGAAGGAGGAGCATAGAGTGACTTACAAGAGTGGAGGTAGGAGCACACAGGTAGACTACATCCTATGTAGAAGAGGCAATCTGAAAGAGATTAGTGACTGTAAAGTGGTAGTGGGAGAGAGTGTAGCCAGACAGCATAGGATGGTGGTGTGTGGGATAAATTTGATGGTCTGTAAGAAGAGGTCAAAGATAGAGATAGAGAAGAAAACCAAGTGGTGGAAGCTGAAAAAAGGAGGAATGTTGTGAGGAATTTAGACAGAAGTTGAGGCAGGCTCTGGGTGGTCAAGTAGTGCTGCCAGATGACTGGGAAACTACAGCAGAAGTGATCAGGGGGACAGGAAGAAAGGTGCTGGGTGTGTCATCTGGAAGGAGGAAAGAAGATAAGGAGACTTGGTGGTAGAATGAGGAAGTTCAGGATAGTATTCAGAGGAAAAGGTTAGCCAAGAAGAAGTGGGACATGGACAGGACTGCAGAGAATAGACAGGAATACAAGGAGTTACAGCGCAGAGGGAAGAGGGAGGTGCCTAAGGCCAAGCAGAAGGCGTATGATGAGTTGTACACTAGGTTAGACACTAGAAACGGAGAGAAGGACTTGTACAGGTTAGCTAGGCAGAGGGATCGAGATGGGAAGGATGTGCAGCAAGTTAGAGATATTAAGGATAGAGATGGAAAGGTGCTCAAAAGTGAGAAGAATATACGGAGGAGATGGAAGGAGTACTTTGAAGAGCTGGTGAATGAGGAAAATGAGAGGGAAAAAAGAGTAGAAAAGGTAAACTCTGTGGAACAGAAAGTAGATAAGATTAGAAAGGATGAAGTCAGGAAGGCTTTGAAGAGGATGAAAAGTGGGAAGGCAGTTGGTCCTGACGACATCCTGGTGGAGGTCTAGAAGTGTCTAGGAGAGGCAGCGGTGGAATTTTTATCTAGTTTGTTTAACAGGGTTTTAGAGAGTGAGAAGATGTCTGAGGAATGGAGAAGAAGTGTATTAGTGCTGATCTTTAAGAATAAGGGTGATGTGCAGAGTTGCAGTGACTATAGGGGGATAAAGTTGATGAGCCATACAATGAAGCTATGGGAAAGAGTAGTGGAAGCTAGGTTAAGGAAGGTAGTGGAAATATGTGAGCAGCAGTATGGCTTTATGCCCAGAAAGAGCACAACAGATGCAATTTTTGCTCTGAGAATGTTGATGGAGAAGTATAGGGATGGTCAGAGAGAGTTGCACTGTGTGTAGACTTGGAGAAAGCGTATGACAGGGTGCCAAGAGAAGAGCTGTGGTACTGTATGAGGAAGTCAGGAGTAGCAGAGAAGTATGTCAGAGTGGTGCAGGACATGTATGAGAGGAGCAGGACAGTGGTGAGGTGTGCTGTAGGTCAGACAGAGGAGTTCAGAGTGGGACTGCATCAGGGATCGGCTCTGAGCCCCTTCCTGTTTGCTATGGTGATGGACCAGTTGTCAGAGGAGGTCAGACAGGAGTCTCCTTGGACAATGATGTTTGCAGATGACATTGTGATCTGTAGTGAGAGCAGGGAGCAGGTGGAGGTAAACCTGGAGAGGTGGAGGTTTGCGCTGGAGAGAAGAGGAATGAAAGTCAGTCGTAGTAAGACTGAGTACATGTGTGTGAATGACAGGGAGGGAAGTGGAACCGTAAGATTACAGGGTGAAGAGGTGAAGAAGGTACAGGAGTTTAAGTACTTGAGGTCAACAGTCCAGACTAATGGAGAGTGTGGGAAAGAGGTAAAGAAGCGAGAGCAGGCAGGTTGGAATGGGTGGAGAAAGGTGTTGGGAGTTCTGTGTAATAGAAAAATATCACACCAAGAATCAAGGGGAAGGTGTACAAGACAGTGGTGAGACCGGCCATGGTTTATGTTTTAGAGGCAGTGTCACTGAGGAAGAGACAGGAGTCAGAGCTGGAGGTAGCAGAGCTGAAGATATTGAGGTTCTCTTTGGGAATTACAAGGTTGGACAGGATTAGGAATGAGTACATTAGAGGGACAGCTCATGTTGGACGTTTGGGGGACAAGGTTAGGGAGGCCAGATTAAGATGGTTTGGACATGTCCAGAGGAGGGAGAGGGACTATATTGGTAGGAGAATGTTGGACATGGAGCTGCCAGGCAGGAGGCAAAGAGGAAGACCAAAGAGGAGGTATATGGATGTAATAAAGGAGGATATGAAGCTAGTGGGTGCAAGTGTTGAGGATGTAGAAGATAGGGATAGGTGGAGAGAGATGATTCACTGTGGAGACCCCTGAAGGGAAAAGCAGAAAGAAGAAGAAGAAGAGGTTTCAAATATTATCTTGTGATTAATAATCAAGTATTTAAGTAAATCTAAAGTAATTTTGTGTTTTTTTTATTTCCCTGTTACGACAGGATGTACAAGACTTTCTTAATGGCCAATTCAGTGGAGTTGTTCAGTTTTACAGCTACTATCAACATCTGTTTTCTTGTGAGAAAAAAAAAAACATGGAAATGACAAATTCAGCAGTATTTGAAAGAGAAATATATGGGGGCTATGAAGACATAGGTATTTGTATAGATATTTCTTCCATATTCCAAAATCAGTGTCACACAGTGCAATCCCAAAACCACCTACTAAAGATAGGAGAGAGAGAGAGAGAGAGAGAGACAGAGAGAGAGAGAGAGACCCCAAAACAAGTGTTGTAACTTTTAATGTCAAAATATCACAGAAAAATTGAGTAAATGGTATGAGCGAATCCACTGCTTCTCAGGACCACATTGTTTTATTAATACAAAAACATCTCTACAGATTTATATAAACAGTATACAGTATAGAACAGTTATCATGAATATGCATAAATACAAGTAGGTGGAGCTAGAGGTGGAGATGTACATCAAATAGTAACACTGACATTCATTTCTAAAGCTAGAGGTTTGAACTAAACACTCAGGAAAACAATGTTGTTCCTCTTCGTGGTGTTTTTCACTCTTGCTGATGTTGGTAAGTCATATACACTGCACACAAAATATTATTTTTTCTAATTAAGAAGACACAATTTTCCATGTGAAATGTGTCATTTATGATTAAAATATCACAATATTGTTGTAATGTTTTTATAGCAGAGGCTGCTGACAATAACATTAAACCAGATCAAACCAATGTATTTTCAATGGAAGGCAGCAACATCTCACTGTCCTGCACATATACTGGATCAGTTAACAGTCTCCACTGGTATCGACAAAAACCTGGATCAAGACCTGAGTTTCTGCTGCTAATTGATGAAAGCGGTAAACATGTCACTGAGGCTCAACCACCTCATCCACGATTGTCCATAAAACAAAATATAACGAGTAAGAATGTGGATCTGATCATCTCCTCTGCTGCTGTATCAGACTCTGCTCTATACTACTGTGCTCTGGTGCCCACAGAACCACAGGCCACAAAAACTTTCACACAGTTTTGTTATATATAAAGAAGTTTTGCCAATGCTTTAGAGAAAGTTACATGCCCTTTTGGGGGATTCTCTCTTTCTCTCTACTGATCAGGGTCATGGTTGATATGGAGTCTGTCCCACACGTGAGGTAGAAAACACCCTGAATGGGATGTCAGTCCTTTGCAGAGCTCCATACACAAACCCTTTCACATACTTATTTACACATAGTGAATTTATTAGTAAATTTACTACTCTCATGTTTTTTGGAGGTGATGCAAAACTGCACACAAACTGACAGTAACCTGAACACATCATCAAACTGGGGATCCTGAAGCTGTGATGCAGCAACACTACCTGCTGTGTCACTGTGCTATCACACTGTTAAAATCCTTCTGCTTAAAGTGTTTTCTTGTAGTGTGGTGTTGTGTCATTGTTATTATAAAGAAAGATTTCTACCCTCATGGTACAATTCCATATTGACTGATAACAAGTGCACTAAAGACAAGGCTCAGGTCAATCCTCATAGCAGAATTCCATAATGCCAGTGGACTCATGATCCTCTCTGTTCTGTCTGGAGTAATTACACTGCAGATGTCTTGTAAATGAAGTTTAAATATAAGGTATATTTATATATTTATCTATAATTTTATATTATATATTAAATTATTAATCCAGAGCATATGTGTGGCTGTCCTGGAAAACATGACAGATATCAATTGGCTGAATTCTGGGGTTTATTTTAAGTATTATGTATTTTGACAGCCCAACTTTAACAAGCCATAAACATATTTCACCAAGCAATGTTTAAATCTTTTATTTCCTTTATAATCTTGCATAGGCTGTTGTCACTGAACCTTTCATACTACAGAATTGTAATTGCATGTGATAAGTTTATTGGTGTAATAGGGGTGTGTTCACTACATGCTCACTCACAGATAATGTTCACACACTACACTATCTTTTACCTGCTGAAGTGTGTCTCTCCCTTAAATCCCTTTTTTTCATGAAAATGTGTGTGTGTGTGTGTGTGTGACAGAGAGAGAGAGAGAGAGAGAGAGAGAGAGATTTTAAATTGCTAAATTAAAAAACTATTTATTAATGTGTTGTGTTTTTCTCTTCAGTGAACACAAGATGGCGCAGTCACTTATCTTATTGTGGGTTAAGTACTAGAGACACTACCACACAACCTGCTCACATTCTCTGAGATGATGGAAGCTACTTTTCACAGTGAAACCTTTGTGACATAGAGTTTACTTGTTCTTCTATCATACATACTGCTGATATAATATCCTAACCCCTGCCCTGGTTACTCTTAGTGCCTAAGATAATTTCAGAGAAGAAATACTAAACTGTTATAAGTTTATAACTGTATAATACAGTAAAAAAGTTTTATTTTTCATATTTAACTATTGCAGCTGAGTATTAACTTGAGCTTAATTAAGCCTTAATAATCAACAATCAGTCATGTGATGCTGTGGGGTGGAGCAATTTTAAAGCTTTATGGTGTTAACATATTAATCTAGCCATGGGGGTCACAGTCCAGTGACTTCTGTGCTGGTCCCGGATAAATAAAGTGGGTTGCATCAGGAAGGGCATCCGGCGTAAAACATTGCCAAATTTAATCATGAGAATCGTCAGATGTAATAAATGAGGATATGAAGCTAGTGGGTGCAATTGTTGAGAATGCAGCAGATAGGGATAGGTGGACAGAGATGATTCGCTGTGGAGACCCCTGAAGGGAAAGTTTCTATTCTTTACAAGTTTTTGGTTTCCACAGTTCTTAGGTATGAATTGTAAACTGTTTGAAATGTCTGAATATCATAAAAACTTTGCTGAAGCACAAATCTTCTTTAAAACACAGCATGAATCATATCTTCAAGTATGCTGATGACAATACAGTGTTGAGTCTCATCAGCAAAATATTGAGTTTACATACAGAGAGGAGGTGGAGGAGTGCGAGGACAAGTGTAGAAGCATTAATCCATAGGGGAACTCTTAATTTCCTGCAGACATATATGAGAGAAAACATAAAAAAGAAATAAAAAGCATCCTGTGCAGCTGTACCATTGTTTAATATGAAAAGAGTATTCTGTCTCAGAGCACAAGACACTACAACAGATGAAACAGATGAGGTGAAAAACACAAAAAACTTCATCACCGGCTCTTTTACTTCAATCAAGGATCCTTACCAGAAAGTGTACAATAAATACAGTTTAAAATCATAAAGTTTGTGCATCGAGCCACTAGCTTTGTTGTTTATTGATTTAATGTTTTCAACTATCTAACTGAGTATTAAACTTTTACTCACCGTGTTTGTGCTTTCTTGGGAAATGTCCGTCATGTTCGGACACGTGCTTTTACGGTCATGTGACCTGAATATATTTGCATACATAATGGTGGTTGGGCGGGGTATTCAAATAAATGAGCTTGTTTCATGTTTGTGTTATTGTTTTATATTGAAATGTCTCAAAAAGACTTTTTATGTCCTGACACTTACATCAACCCTTAACTATTTGAACCACCACAGCTGACAGAGTCCTTTCAACATACAACAGACTTCTGTACAGGATCACAACACAAAGGAAAGAAACCAGTGTCAGAAGTGGGATTTAAACCCACACCTTCAGGAGCTGAATGCAGGGCCTTAGACCACTCAGCCATCCTGAAACACTAAAAGTGAACAAATTATCAATTTTAGGAACTGAACTAATATTAATTAAACAATATCCAATCAGCTTGATAGGTCCTCTGTTGAAGTGCAGGATTCTGTATAGGTTTTGTAGAACCACAGAAACTAAACAGTTTAGATTAGGCTGACTGACTGATGAAGATGCCAACATTGTCAGAAAAGGAACAGACTCTGTTATTCTACACTGAAAAAAAAAACATACTTTGGATCAACTTAAAAAAATTGCTCCAATTTTTTACAGCTAATTTTTTTACTTTTTCTCAAAGCACATTCATAACTTTATTTTTTTTTTTTTGATTACGTGTTAATCAATTTTTCAAATTTTCCCCAACACAAAATATTTGCATCTACACAAGTCAAAAACTGTTTTTTCTACTTTGGAACAACTTTATTATTTCACTTTATAAAAACCTAAAATTGATCATTACATCCAAATGTAGTTTACACAAAAACCAATTGCAATTTTGTTTTTAAGTTATGTTATTAATTTTTCTTAAGTGTGATTCCATACAAATAAAAATTTATAACTGTAGCTAAATCAATATCTTGTCCTGACTTAAATCCAAAAATGTAGCTACAAATAAGTTTGTGTAAACAACTCAAATGTGAACATGAATACAACCCAAAAAAAATGTACTAATACATTAAAATATTTTTTTTTTACTTCAGATGAAACTAATAATTTCCTCTGAGGCAAATTTATTAACAAAATAACACTAAATAGACAGTTAAGTTCTCCTCCAAAGATACATTTATTATGTATTTTAAAAATATACATTACCTTTTCTTTGTATTGTTCTATGAAATTAAAATCGGAAAAACAATGATTTAATAGAAAAACAAAATAACATAACTATAACATGAATAAAACAAAGTAAACTAAACACAAAATGCATTTTAAATCCAGAAACATAATAAAGTGTAGTGCACAACAAAAACACTTAAAGAAGAAAAATAAAAAGTGCATCATGTCAATTATGGTCTTTGGATTCTGTCGGTGATGACATTTTGATACACGAGTCAGTCCATTCTGAGTCTTGCAAGTGCATGGACAGTTCAAATAGATGCATGGATAGGAATGGTGACGTCCATCATGTCTGTGTTCAAGCTTATACTGTTTAAGAAGCTCAGATCTTCACAAAACTGAGGTACCACAGTCTTTGCATTTCCACATTCACAGGAAGACTAGGAAAGAAAGAAAAAAAAGACCTGCTTTACCAATTAGCACTCAAAACAAATCACAAAAGGCACCACTGTAAACTGCATCGATTATATTTGTTTCAGTCCTCAATAAAATTACATTTTGCTGAAAAAAACTCTAAGGACGGGCACTGTAGAAAGGACAAGTATATATTTAATTTTAGTATTTAACTCTTGTCAAAAGCTATTAAACAGGAAAAAGCCCATGGCTGTCTCATTTTATTGGCTAGTTAACGAAAAGAAATTTAATCTGCAACCATTTTGATAATCAATCGTATCAGTCACTTCCAGATAAACTGTAAAACAAATGTAAATGTAAATTTGCTAATGTTTGCTTCATTTTTTTAAGGTTCTTAAAGCTTTCGAAGTGTTGGACAAGCAATATTTTCGGCGAGAAACTGTAGGAAAATTGCTCTGGAATTTTTATAGCGACCATGTGAAAAAAACACAGACTTGGTAGATTAAACAACATTATAACATTAACATTACACATTCTGTGCAAGTGAACCGGATGCCATGTCTGTGTGAGTCGTACAAGTTAGCATCTCCAGCTGGCCTTCAGCATGCAGTTCCACTGCTAATAGCATGCACTCCTATAAAATTTGCGTGTTTTGTAGTTAGATAAGATTAACATTAATTATTAGATCGTTAACCAACCGTTGATGATTCAACCATTGGCATTTAAATTTAATTAATATAAGCAGGGAACTCGGTGAAATAGTGACTTAGACTTAGAAAGTCAGCCGTTTTTGAAAACAGTTTTGAGCTAGCTAGCTAACGTTAGCAAACACACCTGCCAAATACATTCTACGAAGTAGTTGTTCCTAACCCACAGCATACATGCATGATTTGTGTTAACATACAAGACACAATTACTTCAACAGTGATATACATTTGTCTTCTTACCTTGTGTTAATGACCTTTCTTTTGCAGTACACAAAGTTCCCTTTTCCAAGCGAGAGAAAACTGTAATGGCGCCCAGAAGATTCTGGTTCAGACTGATCTGGTGCGACGTCATGAGGTCACGTGACAAGGGCGACCCTTTAGTTTGAAGTAGAAATGGGCTTTGAGGAAACAGATTACACTTAATTTTAACCAAGGGAGGTGGCGTTTGCTTTTAAGCAAAGTAAAAATAACAGTTTCAGATAAGAAATCAAAATTTTCTATCAGACTAATGAAGAAACATACTTTAGATGAATGACACAGTAGTTTTACTTTTTGCAGTGTAAAATGTTCATACGAGTCAAGCAAATAAACACAAAATCACACAAAAAGTTGATCAGCAACAGTGGAATAGTTCTGTGTTGGATTGTCACTGATACTGTGAAGTGATGATCTGTGTAAAATTATGCTCCAACAGCATCACTTCCTGGGTGTGGCCTTCTAGAGACGTGTAAAGTTCAGCACATACAGCACTATTATACAGAATCCTCACAGAGCTGTGTTCAGAAATGGATCAACTATACAACTTACTGTACATAGTGAGATACATACCACTGATTCTCACTCTAGTTACAGGTAATTCATTTTCATTAGTTAATTCACTGTATTAAGTAATAATTACATTTTTAGAGTATATAGTAATTTTCTCATTTTCAGGTCAATATTTGGTTTTAAAAAATGCTTTACGGTTTAATTTCTTAATGTTCTTATCAACAGGCATTTTTGCTGATAAAATTGAGCCAACAAATGAAGATACCATTGTTGGGAAGGAAACAGAATCTCTGACTCTGAAATGTTCATATGAGTCAAGCAGTGAATATATTTATCTTTACTGGTACAAACAATATCCTAACAGCGCACCACAGTTTTTACTGTATAAAGGCGCAAGGTCAAACAGTTATGCGAGCACTCCCACTGACACTCGATTAGAGTCACAAACAAGCAGAGACTCTACTGAACTTACTATCAGAGGACTAAAGCTCTCAGATTCTGCACTCTATCATTGTGCTCTAAGAGTTGGAACACAGTGATACAGAGTCACTGAAAGGCTTTACAAAAACGTATAAACCAGTATAAATGAAGATTCTAAAACCACATCAAAGATCCTTCCTTTACCAACCTGTTATCAGATAACCACAGACACAAACAATGTTTGTGGTAATTCTGTGGAATAACTGAATAAATAAAAAAGTAAGCAAGCAAGCAAACTAATAAATAAAAATAAAATGTGTTTAAAAACCACATAAGCCGCACATTCATCACATTAAAGTCACAAATCTACATTGTTATGAACAAACAGTATTTTATAGACACAGATCCATTGTTTTGGATGTTTGGGTGCATATGACATGAAATTAAATTTATTGATCTTTTCTTGCCAGTTTTGTCCATGATTCACTGTAATTAATAGTCATTTGAAATCATCAAACAAACAAACAAATAAATAAATAAATAAAATGGTAGATTCATTTATTCCTTCAGTCTTGTGTGTTTTATGTTTGTACAGATCACTGTTACTTTGTTGGATGTGAGCTAGAGCAATGACCTTTTACAAACCCCTCAGAACAGATGTGAGTTTGATTGTAGAACAATGAGATTCATTGTACAGATACAGTTGTACAAATGAAATGGATAAATAAAGAAAGTCCTATAGAGAATAGAACGTTCAGTAGAAAGTTCATTGTCACATTAACTGCATGTACATTTGATTAATAAAGTTTAATGTGTCTTTTACTGTATATATACTAAAACATGACTGTGGGATTATGGATGTCTCTGACATTTGAGTTAACTCTATTCTGTTCCCACTAGAACTGTGACATTCAGGATTTCCTGAACAGATTCTTATCAGCCAGTATTTGTTATGTTGCAGCTGCAGGACACTAAGCACCTGTTTATGATGTTTAGAAGGTAAAGTGGGTTTATATGTGATTATATAATATGTTTATGTAGTTTTATTAATGTCAGAGACACACTGATAGAAATTAGGCTACACATCTAAAATGTTTAAGATAAAATAACTTACTTTTGAGGAAATACTTGACACAGTTATGTACATTTGTCAATTTCCAACAAACAGTACCACTAATTGACCGCTTATAGCCAGCAATGAATAAAGTCTTATGGTTTAACAGAAGTCAGACAATAGTATGATGTTAAGGGTGACTTTATGAAACAGCTGAAAGGACAGTGTTCTGTACTGATACATTGTGGCTCTGGTGTAGTGGAATGCCTGTATTGAGTCACATTAGGTGTTTTCAGGGTAAAATAATGAACAAAGCCTGCTACTGCTTTCAGGTCAGCTGTGGTGAGCAAAGCTATCACCGCACTCAAAATACCAGTGACTGCCTTGTCACACTCAGTGGACTTGGGGCCGTCAAATTTATAAATGATAAAACCCACCCCATTTTTCTTTGTGTTTAGAAAATGCTTAAGACTGGTTGTGTGGTGCAGTAATTACAGTTAATAAACCCTGGTGTCCCTCTGCCCCCTGGTGACACATATTCTGATCAACAGTGTCAGCTGCAGGAAGTGTGGAGCTCCACAGGCTATGACAGTAAACTCCTTCAGCTTTATCTTTCAGCAGATTACCATCTCTATCGTGCTGATCTTTAATCTTATTCTGTTAATACTTCTACTAGGTATGTTCGTTTTAATAGAATAATTACATTTTTTAATATTTCATTCAGTTTGTACATTTTTCTTTTCTCTTTTTTCCACAGGGAACACATCAATGTAAATGACTGAGCATCTTATAGCAGAAGAGCATGTCTTGGAAGATAATTATGTCATTCTGTCCTCCAATTTCACTGCTACTGCAGGTGATTATATACCAGAGTTTTGTGTCTCCATGTATTTGATTCTGGAAAGCAGTCTGTCAAAGCTGAGAGATTGTGATTTTTTTTGACATTGATATTTTTCAAATAAATAATGTACTTGTAAACATATTCTGTATTTTAATTTTGTTATTCAGTGTAAAGAATGTAAACTCACTTTTATGCTGATGTATGCCAGGCAGCTGTGGAATTGTGTAAATAATACCTTACTTTGGATAAAATTAAATGAAAGTTGAATGAAAGAAAACTGCAGTTTACCAATGCATGAGTTATGGTGTAGTATATGTACTACATGTGTAGCTTCTGAGAAAATCCATCAGATATTACTGTGAATAAACTCTGGAAAACACTCAAACATTATGAAAAAGATTGTGCTTGATAAAGACCCATATTAACAAATATAGCAGTAAATGCAGTCAGTCTGCCTAAAGATGTCTAAAACCTGGTTATTTATGCTGCATTTCTTCAGTAAAGACTTTATCCTGATCAGGGTCACGGTGGCTCCAGAATCTATCATGGACACACTAGGCACAAGGAGGAAACACACCATATCACAGGAGTGGAAAAAGTACTGAGAATCAAGCACATGGACACTAACACACATCATGAAGCCTTGTACATTGTGACTCTTTGTGTACGCCTATTTTTTATGCTGGCTACTGGAACCAGTGCTAGTCTATAGCATTAATGATGAAAAGAAACTTTTTTCAGTTATTTGTTAGCTGAATTTGTACATATTGTAAGACTTTTTCAAATTTAGATGGTGTTCATACCTTCTGAGACAAATGGGACTCATTTAGTCAAGTATTTGTTTACTCCAGCATAGTGAAACATTTTATTTAGGGAGTGCTTTATCAAGGGGAGGCTCATAGCATTAATTACATTGTGTAGCATGTAGCACTACAGAATAACTTAAATTAATTTAAATATATGGTTGAATGCAGTTATTAAACTACAGACACAATATGCAATTAATAAAGGGTCTCTTATTCTATTGAACTGCTTAATATTATCATTAAATTTAGCAAAAAGCAGCCTTAACAGATTTAAACATGACATAAAATATATTATGAACATTCATTGCTTGTTTCAGTCAATTAACTTAAACAATGGATTTATTACATATGATACCAGAACTAACATGACTATGAGTAAGGAAAAGTGGGTGGAGCTAGATGTGGTAAGATACAGTTTAGAAAGTTTCACAGAGATCCTGCCATTTATACCTACTGCAAGAGAGACACAACAGTCATGTTACTCTTCTTTATTTTCATAGTTGTTAAAAACATTGGTAAGTCATTTATATTATACACAAACTTTAGGTGAATGCTGGAAATGAACTGATACTTAACCATGATTAATTAACTTACAAAATGAAAGTAGGAATGTTTATGTTGTTGTAATGTTTTACAGCAGGTGCTGTTGACAGCAGCATTACACCAGACCAAACCATCATATCTTCAAGTGAAGGCAGCAACATCACACTGACCTGCACATATGATGACTCAGCTAGAAATCTCCACTGGTATCGACAAAAACCTCAATCAGAACCAGAGTTTCTGCTGCTGATTCAGAAATCCACAGACATTGTCAATAAAGCTGAACATCATGACCCATGACTATCCATCAAACTTCGTAAAAATAAAAAGAAAGTAGATCTGGAGATCTTTCCTGCTGCAGTATCAGACTCTGCACTGTACTACTGCACCATGGAGCCCACAGTGACACAAAACTCAAACAGACTGTACAAAAAGTCAAGCTGCATGTTTTTTCTCAGCAGGGGGAGATGTTTACCTGTTTCATTTATGTACAGGTTTCTTTCTTATTTCTCAGATGTTGATGTATATTTGCTTTGAATATCAACAATGATCCTCTTGCATATGTTGGTAATGCTTACTGGTTGAATAATTCTTGAAAAAGAAATCCTTTAATAATAAATGTTAATCTTTAAAGAATTATAAAAGATTATAATTCTTTCTATATATTATAAAATAATTATTTTTGCTAAGGTTCAAGCTGTTATTCTCCTGATGTAATAATAACTTTAGCTAGCTTATTAAATGACAGTGTAAAGTTCACATGCCAGAAAATGTTATACTATTCCATTTGATGAACAGTTATTTCTGTGTTTATTGTGCTTGAGATCTGACGTGTTTAACATATGTTTCTGTGCAGGTTTACTTTGGTCTTGAGTCTTGAATAATAAGAATGTCCACTAGTTTGATTTCCCAGTGTGTTTTTGACATTGATTGAAATACTTCAGCACTTAATTGCTGTAGGTTTTGGGAATATGTCTGTTACCCTTTGAGACCCTGCATCTGTGGAACCTGTAAAAGAAAGCAAGTCTGTTTAGGAAACTTCTAAGTGAGATTTTTCTTTCACGCCCCAAAACACAAATGAGCCTAATTATATTTGATAATAAATACCTATTGGGCAAATGTATGTGTAAAAAGAGATTTTGTACGAATCTGGTTCTGTTGTTCTATGATCATTATTATAAAAAGTTTGCATTTATTTTTCATACAAATATCTTGATGTAGTGGCCAATGAGCCTATTTATCACATTTACAGATTAACAGCAAAATATCATAATTGTTTATAGTTTTGAAATAATGTAAACACCACAGAAACAAGTAAAGGCTTATAGTATTGTATAGATGATAAATCTTAAAATACAACACCAGCCATATTAATGACTCTAGTTTTCTGTCACTGAAACTGTGTGAAGTGATGATCTGTACAAAGTTACACTACTACAGCATCACTTCCTGGGTGTGGCCTTCTAGAGACGTGTAAAGTTCAGCACATACAGCACTATTATACAGAATCCTCACAGAGCTGTGTTCAGAAATGGATCAACTATACAACTTACTGTACATAGTGAGATACATACCACTGATTCTCACTCTAGTTACAGGTCATTTATTTTTATCTGTTTATTCATTTTTGATGATATTATGATATTTAATCAGCTTTGTTAATGGTTTGTTCAACCTATTGCTGGCTATATATCGTCATATTGTGTAACTTGAGTATGTACCTTGTTTTGTTTGTTTGTAATTGAAGCAAGAATTATTATTATTATTATTATTATTATTATTATTATTATTATTATTATTATTATTATTATTATTATTATTATTATTATTAATAATAATAACAATAACAATAATAATAATAATAATAATAATAATAATAATAATAATAATAATAATAATAATAATAATAATAATAATAATTGCTTTTCTCTATAAACAACAGTTTGTTGATTTGGGAAAAATATTGTTGTTTTAAAAGATACTGTATTTCCCTAGTTTACTCAGTGACATTAGATAGAAAGTTTTTCAGAAAAGTCCACAGAGCCAATTCTGAATTTAATGAAAGCAGCTGAGGCTCTGTACAGAAGTTCAGAAATGACTATTTGTTGTTCTAATTTGTGAATTTAAAGAAAAAAGACTTGTTTGTTAAAGTTTTTCTCTTTTCTCCAGAAGATGGCGTAGTGAGTTATCTTATTGTGGCCCAAATACAAGGACCCTGCTCACATCCCCAAGAATGTAGACTTCTGTGATTATAAATACTTCTTTGCAAAATAATATCGACTCTATCTGTTGTTTAATCCTACATACACAGTACTAGGCCTATAGGTACAGTAGGCCTATACGTACAATTTCATTACAAATGTGTGACCTACACTGATCAGGTATAACATTATAACCACCTGCTTAATATTGTGTTGGTCCTCCTTTTTCTGCCAAAAAGCCCATCATGCACTGTGTATTCTGACACCTTTCTATCAGAATCAGTATTAACTTCTTCAGCAACTTGAGTAACAGTAGCTCATCTGTTGGATCAGATCACACGGGCCAGCCTTCACTCCCCACGCGCATCAATAAGCCTTGGCTTATTTATATAATTAGCCAATAAGCCTTGGTTTACCACTCTTCCTTGCTTGGACCACTTTTGATAGATACTGACCACTGCAGACCGGGAACACACCACAAGAGCTGCAGTTTTGGAAATGCTCTAATCCAGTCATCCAGCCATCAAAATTTGGCCTCATGCTTGCCCATTTTTCCTGCTTCTAACACATTAACTTGTTCAAAATGTTCACTTGGGGCCTAATATATCCAACCCACTAACAGGTGCCATGATGAGGAGATCATCAGTGTCATTCTCTTCACCTGTCACTGGTCATAATGTTATGCCTGATTGGTGTAAATTAGTATTATATTTTTATTATTATTATATCATATTACAGCTGCATTGAATAAAATGGGATCTGGACAGATTCTCTTATCATAGGATAAGGTAAATACTCCACCCTTTCTTTATAAACACAGTTTCATGTTTAAATGACCAATCAGCAGATATGAGATGAAGTCAACTAGTTTTACACAGCGGTTTTATTAAGCAATGAGTTAAATGGCAATAAAGAAAAATAGAAATAATGGAAAAGAGGCTGGTTTATTCCACACCTCATGAAATACCATCTTATGAAATGTAATTCTATTCAATAAACATGCTTTATCACAACAATCAAGTACCCTAATATCCAAACACCACTTATAAATTATATATATATTTAAAAAACAAAAATATTTACTCATTTTAATTATTACAACATTTTTCATTTTTAAAAGTGGAATTTTTTCCTGCTGTCAGTTTTTGTTTGTTTATTATGTAAACAGTTTCAGCACAGTTTCCCAAACGAGGCTTAATGTAAAGCCAGGATGTTTCACTGTCATCAACACTGGAGACACTGTCATGTGATGCTGGGGGGTGGAGCTTCCTGAACATTTATCATGTTAATATATTAGAGTACAGAAAGAGCTTTTTCATTCAGCTAAAACCAGTCATCATGTTCACTGTTATATTCATGTGTCTGTGGCTTTCACTAGGTGAGTTAACACCTTTTGTTAGTTTAGATATTATGTATTGTTTATTAATTGTCTGGTGTTATAGAAAGCATGATTTCTGTGTGTAATTCTGGCTTGATTGTGGTAAACTTTATGTTCTCTTCTCTATGACAGGTGACTCCATGGCAGATTCAGTAAAGCCCCTTTTCAGTCAGAAAGTTGTAGATGAAGGTGATGATGTTACTCTGTCCTGTGAATATGAAACAAGTGCTACAGACTTCTCCCTGCACTGGTACAGACAATATCCAAAATCTAGACCTGAGTTCCTTCTTTATATTTACCAAACTGGAGCTCTAAGTGATAACCGTCCCCCAAGAATGTCTGTTAAAGTTAAAGATAAGAAAGTGGATCTGATCATCTCCTCTGCTGCTGTATCAGATTCTGCACTCTATCACTGTGCTCTTACAGTAGCAGCACAGTGATACAGAGTCACTGAGAGACTGTACAAAAACCTATGAAATAATTCATTTGAAGTTCAACGTTTAATATCAAAGATACTTCCTTTAGCAACTTATCAGTTAACCACAGACACAAAAGACATTTGTGGTAACATATGCAGCTGAAGAAAGAGAATAAAATAAAGAGGCACTGTGTGTTTAATTTAAGAGGTGTAGTATAATCTAGGGAAGGAGAATAATATTTTCAAAGGTGTCCCAAAGTAACATTGTCAACCTTGCAGAAAATATGTGTATCATCATCATCATGTGCTTGATGATGATGATACTTTTGTATTTTTATTAAAAAAAGCACTTGTCTGGTGCCTCCATTGTCTTGGACTTCCAAATGTCATCAAAATGCAGACAAAAGCCATAAATATCATTAAAATAAGTTCAGGTGCTCTAACTGGCAGACTGTTACAGATTTGCAGTTGCAGGTCACCATGTCAACATGACAGATGAAGAATATCAATATTGTATTTATCCTACACACTTATACTGATCAATGCGTACTGTATCAGTGGCCGAGCAGAAGATACTGAATCAGAAGCAGTAGGTACTGATAAAGTCATTGAAAAGTAAGGAACAGGTGTGCAGCGGTGGGGCGGTAGGGTGCATACAACGTTAACAAAACCACATGGGAACATAATTAAACCCTGCCAGACCGCCCTCTGGTGTCCTGACAGGGAAATGTCCAGCAGTCCATGACAGTAAATGCAGTCAGTCTGCCTAAAGATGTCTAAAACCTGGTTAGTTATGCTGCATTTCTCATTCTATAAATGTCACACTTTGTTCAGTTTAATTATGTCTGTGATGGACCTGTATTGCCAGAGAGAAGAGCTTACACACTCTGTACAGATGGCAGTAGATAAAGTTTAAAAATGTTTTACTGACCTAAACAGAAGATGGGAAATTTTGCCAACAAACATAATTCCCAGGCTACAACACAAACATGTTAATATGACTAATTACAATATGTATTTACATGTGTATCATTACATAACTGAATTCCACAATGGGTTCATTCATTAATCTTCCTAATCAGGGTCACTGTGGCTCCAGAATCTATCATGGACACACTAGGCATAAGGAGGAAATACACCAGTGGTGGGCTCTCAGGGCCAGCAAGGCCTTCTCTGCTTGTGTAAACAGCAGTGATCTGAATTACTGACTTGCATTTTAATATATTTAATATATTTTCTATGAATGTGTATTAAATTATTCCCAATAGTCTATTCTCTACATTTCATAGCTTTTCTCTTGGTTATGCTGCTTCCAGTAGTGTATATTTATGATAAGAGTATTTATCCAATCATATTTCAGCCAGTGGCTGACATCATGTGTTGCCAGGGTGAAAGAAATCTGCCTTAAGGCCTTCAGAATGAATAGTGCAGGCGCCCTTAGCTTAAAATAAATAGCAATGAAATGGTTAAATTAACCAATCAGATTTCGAGTTGGCGTCACTGGGGCCATCTAGCAGGCATACGATTACATCAGCAATTTCCCGTTCTTTGGATAATCAGATGCAGCAAACCACCAAACTAAATAATATATATGAGATATATATATATATATATATATATATATATATATATATATATATATATATATATAATATAATAATAATAATATATAGATAGATAGATAGATAGATAGATAGATAGATAGATAGATAGATAGATAGATAGAGAGATAGATAGATAGATAGATAGATAGATAGATAGATAGATATTAACTCACAATGGCTGACAGAAGAATAAATTGATTTGGTCGCAGACATTCTTACAAATGCATTTTCATGGCGGACTGTAATAAAATGGACTATTCCTTGTGAGGTGTAAAATACTGTAGTATAATTTCTTTTTTACTTTGCTATTTAACGGTTGATTAGTATCTATTGTCGTGGCGTCATAATGATGGTATAGACGTGGATTAATTCAGGACACCAGTGAAGCCCTAGGTGTGAAATTCACAGCCCGCCACTGGAATACACCATATCACAGGTGTGGAAAAAGTACTGAGAATGTACATGTACATGAAGCTTTGCACATTGTCACTATTTTTGTAAGTATTTTCATCTCTACTGAAACCAGTGCTACTTAATGAAAAGAAACTTGTATTTGTATTTAGTTAATGTTGACTATTTTCATGAAATGAACTAAGGTCCTGCCACTTAATATTGGCTTCCTTTCATTCCTTTCTGTTCTTTGGGCACATCCCCAAGAACACTGCTTGTTGATGTCTCCTTTCCAACAGAATGGAGTTAGTGAAATTATTACAATAGTCGTCAACTGAAAAGTGAAGAGCCCTTCCGATATTGTTAACATGTTACATGGAATAGACTGAGTGGGACAAAACTAATGGAAACTTGGAGTGCCGGCTGCTTGGTTCTCATTTGGAAGCTTGTTTATTGAGAGGTCCAAGGAGGTGCAAATCCCATGGTGTATTTCACCAAATAACCTCTGAAAATCAAAGCTCCAACCTTGAGCCTATCCCATGAATGCTGGGAGTAGGGTGGGTCCTTGGATTGAAGCCTCTTACAGGACACCATGCTAAAACACTCATTCACACCTAGGGGCAATCTAGATAAATCAGCTATTGTCTTGTGGCCATGGAGAGAACATCCAAAACTCCACATAGTGAGTAATCTGTGGCTCAGAATCAAAGCAGGGATGCTGAAGCTATGTCAAGGTGCTACTTATCTACTTGACTAACTAGCTGCTGTAGCTCACTAGTGTGTATTATTTTACGCAAATTTTAACAAAATATAGATGATTCAGAACTTAGCCAACTGCTTGCTATCGGGTTGTAGACGTAATCTGGTGACTTCACATGACTTCATGTCACAGCTAAACAGCACAGCAGGACCTTCATCAAACTGGACAAAAGAGACATGCTTTTACTTGACCAAAGTCTGCAGTGAATTGTCGTATTGTATGCCTCTAAAATGTGCACATAATAAAAAATACCAGCATAAATGTATGCCAAAAATGATTCACTGTAAAAAAAATGATTAGAACATGTAGCAGGTAAGCAAAGGTTCACTAGTGATAGAGATTAAAGAGCACATTAATGCTAGTCTGTTTATGACAGAGGATGTAAGACTTGTTCAAATTTAGATGGTGTTCATACCTTCAGAAACAAATGGGACCCATTTTGTCAAGTATTTGTTTACACCAGCATAGTGAATCATTTTATATGGGTGTGTTAGGGAGGCTCATTCAGGGTAGATACTGACGTCTGGCTTTAGACACAAACAGATAACTATGGAATTAATGACACTGTGTAGCATGTAGCATTACAGAATAATTAAAATTAATCTGAATATATGATTGAATGCAGTTACTATACTACAGAAACAATATGGAAACAATTAGTAAAGAGATTCTCATTCTAGTGAACTACTTAATATTATCACTAAATCTATCAAAATTTAGCCTTAACAGACTTAAACAAGCAATAAAATATATTATGAACATTCACTGCTTGTTGTTTAAACAATGGATTTAGCACATATAATGCCAGAACTGACAAAATATTATTACTGAGTAAAAGTGGGTGGAGCTAGATGTGGTAAGATACAGTTTAGAAAGTTTCACAGAGATCCTGCCATTTATACCTACTGCAAGAGAGACACAACAGTCATGTTACTCTTCTTTATTTTCATAGTTGTTAAAAACATCGGTAAGTCATTTATATTATACACAAACTTTAGATGAATGCTGGAAATGAGCTGATACCTAAACATGATTAATTAACTTACACAATGAAAGTAGAAATGTTTATGTTGTTGTAATGTTTTACAGCAGGTGCTGTTGACAGCAGCATTACACCAGAACAAACCATCATATCTTCAAGTGAAGGCAGCAACATCACACTGACCTGCACATATGATGACTCAGCTTTATCTCTCCACTGGTATCGACAAAAACCTCAATCAGAACCAGAATATCTCCTGCAGATTCATAAATCCACAGATGGTGTCACTAAAGCTGAACATGACCCAAGACTATCCACCAAACTTCGTAAAAAGGACAAGAAAGTAGATCTGGAGATCTTTCCTGCTGCAGTATCAGACTCTGCACTGTACTACTGCACCATGGAGCCCACAGTGACACAAAACTCAAACAGACTGTACAAAAAGTCAAGCTGCATGTTTTTTTTCTCAGCAGGGGGAGATGTTTATCTGTTTCATTCAAATACACTTTTCTTTCTTAATTCTCAGACTCTGATGTTGATTTGCTTTGAATTTCAACAATGATCCTCTTACATATGTTGGTAATGCTTATTGGTTGAACAATCAGAGAAGAAATCCTTTAAAAATAAATGTTCATCTTTAATCAAAAAAATGAATTTGTTATTCCCCTGATGTAATAAAAATGTAACACAAAGTTCAATAACAATATGTATTTAAATAATTTAGGATGCTGATTTTTCATTTAACACTGAACTAAATACTTCACTCTTCATTATTTGGCAGATTATAAAATAGCACTTGAAATCACAAGTTCTAGTTGAAATGGAAATGGTTGCTCCACTCCAGACTCTCACTGTGCTGCCACATGTTCACTCAGTCTCCACAGCACTAAGTGCAGTTCTCATAGCCAGTGGTGGCAGCTTTTAGCCCACTGACTTTAGCTAGCTTAGTAAATGACAGTGTAAAGTTCACATGTTAGAAATACCACAAAATGCTATACTATTCCAGGTATAATGATAATAAATGCTAATTCTTTGATGAGCAGTTATTTCTTTGTTTATTGTGCTTGAGATCTGACGTGTTCAACATATGTTTCTGTGCAGGTTTACTTTGGTCTTGAGTCTTGAATAATAAGAATGTCCACAAGTTTGATTTCCCAGTGTGTTTTTGACATTGATTGAAATACTTCAGCACTTAATTGCTGTGGGATTTGGGAATATGTCTGTTACCCTCTGAGACCCTGCATCTGCCGAACCTGTAAAAGAAAGCAAGATTGTTTAGGAAACTTCTAAGTGAGATTTTTGTTTCAGGCCCCAAGTCACAGATGATCCTAATTATATTTGATAATAAATCTGTACTACTGTTAATAATTAGGGGTGAATCAATACTAATCTGTAAACTGCAAAGTGTTTTTGATGATGCCTAATGTTTTCACAGTGGCTTTATTAAGCAGATGGCTTTATCAATTATATTAAAATCAAATGGGTCATGACGAAGTAAAATAGACAAAGACAGAAAAGAGGCTGGTTCGTTCATCACCTCAGTGAAATACCCTCCAAACTGTCCTATTTATAATCGCAACAAACAAATAAGCACACAAACAATGCCCTAATGTGTGTATATTATTTTTTTCAACCACAATATATAGTAATTTAATGATGATTTAATGTTTATAGAATAGATTGATTGTTTTCATTATTAAAAATGATATGCTGTCAGTATTTGTTTACTGTGTGCTTAGGACAGGTTCCTCATTCAAGGTTGACTAGAACTCATTCATTAGTGCACTGATTTTTTCTACTGTTTTGTCATAGAATCATTTCATAAAAGTATTTTGGTTTCAAATATTATCTTGTGATTAATAATCAAGTATTTAAGTAAATTTAAGGTCATATTGTGTGTTTACTTCCCTGATAGGACACAATGTAGGACTTTCTTTATGACCAATTCACTAGAGTTGAGTTTTATGACTGCTTTCAACATCCTTGTGGGAAAAAAACACGAACAGAGAAATATATGGGGGTTATGAAGACATCACAACTATCTTAATATATTAAATTATTAAACCACAGCATATGTAAGTGGAAATCTAGGAGAACATGACATATGTTGCTGTGGCAATCTCCATTAAAATATTCTTATTTTATTAATGAGAGAAAGAGAGAGAGAGAGAGAGAGAGAGAGAGAGAGATCCAAACTCATAATGTCAAAATGTTGAGTATAGAACAGTTATCATGAATATGCATAAATACAAGTAGGTGGAGCTAGAGGTGGAGATGTACATCAAATAGTAACACTGACATTCATTTCTAAAGCTAGAGGTTTGAACTAAACACTCAGGAAAACAATGTTGTTCCTCTTCGTGGTGTTTTTCACTCTTGCTGATGTTGGTAAGTCATATACACTGCACACAAAATATTATTTTTTCTAATTAAGAAGACACAATTTTCCATGTGAAATGTGTCATTTATGATTAAAATATCACAATATTGTTGTAATGTTTTTATAGCAGAGGCTGCTGACAATAACATTAAACCAGATCAAACCAATGTATTTTCAATGGAAGGCAGCAACATCTCACAGTCCTGCACATATACTGGATCAGTTAACAGTCTCCACTGGTATCGACAAAAACCTGGATCAAGACCTGAGTTTCTGCTGCTAACTGATGAAAGTGGTAGTTATGTCACTGAGGCTCAACCACCTCATCCACGATTATCCATAAAACCAGATAAAACAAGTAAGAAAGTGGATCTGATCATCTCCTCTGCTGCTGTATCAGACTCTGCTCTATACTACTGTGCTCTGCAGCCCACAGTGACAGGAAATCCAGCTGCACTGTACAAAAACTTTCACACAGTTTTGTTATATTGAAAGAAGTTTTGCCAGTGCTTTAGAGAAAGTTACATGTCCTTTTGGGGGGATTCTCTCTTTCTCTCTACTGATCAGGGTCATGGTTGATACGGAGTTTGTCCCACACATGAGGTAGGAAACACCCTGAATGGGATGTCAGTCCTTTGCAGAGCTCCATACACAAACCCTTTCACATACTTATTTACACATAGTGAATTTATTAGTAAATTTACTACTGTCATGTATTTTGGAGGTGATGCAAGACTGCACACAAACTGACAGTCACCTGAACTCATCATCAAACTGGGGGCCCTGAAGCTGTGATGCAGCAACACTACCTGCTGTGTCACTGTGCTATCACACTGTTAAAATCCTTCTGCTTAAAGTGTGTTCTTGTAGTGTGGTGTTGTGTCATTGTTATAATAAAGAACAATTACTTATTTTAAGTATTATGTATTTTGACAGCCCAACTTTAACAAGCCATAAATATATTTCACCAAGCAATGTTTAAATCTTTTATTTACTTTATAATCCTGCATAGTCTGTTGTCACTGAACCTTTCATACTACACAATTGTAATTGCATGTGATAAGTTTATTGGTGTAATAGGGGTGTGTTCACTACATGCTCACTCACAGATAATGTTCACACACTACACTATCTTTTACCTGCTGATGTGTGTCTGACCTTTAAATCCCTTTTTTTCATGAAAATGTGTGTGTGTGTGTGTGTGTATGTGAGAGAGAGAGAGAGAGAGAGAGAGAGAGAGAGAAATTTTAAATTGCTAAATTATAAAACTATTTATTAGTGTGTTAAGGTTTTTCTCTTCAGTGAACACAAGATGGCGCAGTCACTTATCTTATTGTGGGTCTAGAACTAGAGCACCACACAACCTGCTCACATTCTCTGAGATGATGGAAGCTACTTTTCACAGTAAACAATTGTGACATAGAGTTTACTTGTTATTCTACTAAATAGTTTATTTATATTCTTCTTTATAATGGGCAGTTTAGCAGATTAAATTGGGCTGACCGATGAAGATGCCAACATTGTCAGAAAAGAAACAGACTCTGTTATTCTAAAATGTTCATACGAGTCAAGCAGTGATTACACTGAGCTTTACTCTTCTTTTCCTTTTACCAACTTAAGAGCCATGCTTTTCTCACAAGATGGAGATATTTACACTTTTACATTCACTTCATCATCAACCTGTAACATTAACCATCATTTAACCAAACAGCTAGTTTGTTGTGTAACTGGTTATTATTGCATGGAACCAGTGGACACTGTGGATCAGAAACCCAGTAAATGCTCTGTTCTGGACATTCTTGTACCATTAAAGTTAGAATATTAATGCTATATTTGATTTATTTGGATTATTTTAGAGGGAATCTGAAAAATACAACATCACTTCCTGGGTGTGGCCTTCTAGAGACGTGTAAAGTTCAGCACATACAGCACTATTATACAGAATCCTCACAGAGCTGTCTTCAGAAATGGATCAACTATACAACTTACTGTACATAGTGAGATACATACCACTGATTCTCACTCTAGTTACAGGTCATTTATTTTTCATCTGTTATAATAATTATTACAATGACATTTAATCTGTTTATAAATTATATTGATTAATTACCATTTGTATTAATCTTGTCATTTTTTTATTTTTTATTATATGATTTGCAAAAAATACTTCACTGATATATTTCTTTATGTTCTTCTTACACCAGGCAGTTTTGCAGATAAAATTGGACCAAAGGATGAAGATGCCAACATTGTCAGGAAAGAAACAGAGACTGTTACTCTGAAATGACTGATGGCTACATTGGCTAGATGGCTAAATTATTGTATTAAAACTATTTAATACACTAACATAAAAATGTGTATTTTTTTCCAAATTACATTTGTATCGCTCGATCCTCTCTCACTGCCTGAAATGGCTTTCTTGAAAATAACTTTATCAGACCTCTTAAAAGTCGACATGCCAATTCGAATCAATTATAATACTAAGACTTGTCTCCTGAAACCTTTTTTTTTTAAATGAATGTATTGACAGACTGAAACACCAACTGGTGTAATGATGTAACTTATGAAGAGTCACTGAGAACATCAGTAAATGAATTTAAGCGAATCTTTTTGGCGAACAGAATCAAAAGTTCCCACAATTCCTCTTCTTATAATAAAGGATTTATCAATACACAGACATTTTAAAACATTTCATTTGAATAACTTTGTATTTGTCTTTTATTCTGCTGAATAAACTACTACATAGACACAGAAACTGCAGTAAAATAAAGCAAACCAAAACCTGATTCGGAAATAAACTAGGCTAGGCTATGCTAAGCTAGTTTAGGCTAGGCTACGCTAGGTTAGGCTAGGCAAACAAACGTGTGTCAAACAGAAGCTAGGCAATTACAAGGTAGAGCAAAGGAGCTTAACTCGGGTAGCTAATTCCTGTGTCACTACTCACATAACACTAAACAGGTGAACCAACTGAACAGGGGAAATGAACATAGAACCAAAATAGAGTTCAACTCTAATGTTCAGTGCTGCCCTCTGGTGGTCTAGCAAGGAAATATCCATGATATATATGTGTGTGTGTGTGTGTGAAATGTATGTGAGGTGGTATTATTCCCACATGAATTTATAAAACTCACAGCATAGTTAAGGTTAGCTCTTTATTAGTTTGAGATTAGTACATGCATTAGTTCAGAATCAACATGTACTGGAGTACAAGGTTATGGGATGATTGATTTTTGGGACGGTGATTTTTTTAAGCAGAATAATGATATTAATAAGAAATCAAATGAGATTGATTAAAAAATAATAGACACAAGAAAGAAAAGAGGCTGGTTTGTTCCTCACCTCAGTGAAATACTCCACAAAATGTTTGTAATCCTATTTAACAAACAGGCTTCAAAATAAACAAAAAAAACCCTAAATGTCCCAAAGTAGATGCACTATTTATAATCCACACAACAAAGTATTTTCTAATTCAATTATTGATTAATGTTATGAAATGGAATAAATATTTCTCCTTATTAAAAATCTTTCATTCTGTTATTGTTTGTTTACTGCATGTTCAGGACAGGTTCCAAATGACTGTAAAGCCAGGATGTTTCAATAAGTATCAACACTAACATCACTGACACTGTCATGTGATGCTTTGGGGTGGAGCTTCATGAACCTTTATGATGTTAACATATCAGAGTAAAGAAAGAATATTTTCATTCAGCTAAGGCCAGTCATCATGTTCACTGTTATATTCATGTATCTGTGGCTTTCACTGGGTGAGTAAACATTTTTATTATTGCAAAATACAATATTCTTAGATATGAATGAACACATGTTTTTTAAAAAGTAGCAAATTGTGAGTATGTCACCTTCAGGGTCCTGATTAGGACAAGTGGGCTCTTACTGGAGCAAAGCTCAAGGCTTGTTTCTGCCCGGTCTCGAAAGTCTAAACGGAACAGCAATGTCCACCAGTTGCATTTGACAGGCTTTGGCCAGAGTTCTTTGGTGAGAGCTCTTTCCGATTTCCAATTGCGGTGTAAGTGATGGCTTGCGGCCTGCAGCAAAAGCCCCTAAGCCCTGCTTGATTTGAAGTATACACTTGTTCATTTTCTATGCACTAAAGTGCATTTCAAACTAGGCATCACATTGTGGAGAAACTGCTCCAGTCGCCTTCAGGGTGCCGATTAGGACGAGTGGACGCATACTGAAGCAAAGCTCAAAAGCCTTGGGTTGTTTCTGCCCGGTTTCGAACCGGGGGCCTTTCGCGTGTTAGGCGAACGTGATAACCACTACACTACAGAAACTACAAAGAAGCTGTTCAGGCTCTCATCTTCAAAATAAATCAATTAAACCAAAATAGAAAACAAAAAAAAGACAATATCAAGACTTTTGTTCGCCAGCGCAAATGAGCAGAAAACGTGAAAACAGTCACGCTACAGAAACTATGTGGGAGTGGGGCCGGATCTCAGTTTCTGCTTGTTCCCAAGGCACGGGTGCTACAGAGCGCAATACTCGAGTCTTATTCGACGCAAAGCACAAGCCCCCGACCACCAAAAGATGTTTCTGCCCGGTTTTGAACCGGGGGCCTATCGCGTGTGAGGCGAACGTGATAACCACTACACTACAGAAACAGAAGCGAAGGAAAGCGTTTCCTTTCGGCGGGGGAACCGCAAAGTAAGTAAATAAATAAATAATCGATCAACGCAAAGGCTTAAGCGTTCCTTCAACCGAGTAATGAGTATGCAACCTCAGGCGTTGGTGGTATAGTGGTGAGCATAGCTGCCTTCCAAGCAGTTGACCCGGGTTCGATTCCCGGCCAACGCACGACCTTTAAGCCGCATGTTGGAGCGTGGCAAATGTACGAGGGCAGCCCTTGAAAAGGCAAACGGAACAGGACAGTCCGCCAGTCCGACAGGCTTTGGCAAGAGTGTGACGAAGGCTTCTCTGCTTGTGAGAGGTCTTTCCACAAGTGATTTCCACTTGTGTTCTAAGTGGTTGCTTGCTGCCTGAGGCCAAAAAAAAAACAGCCCTACTTGTTGCTCGACTCGAACAAGCAAACACTTGTTCATGCACTAAAGCCCATTTGAAGCTAGGCACCACATAGTGGAGAAACTGCTCTAGTCTTGTCCTGATTAGGACAAGTGGGCTCTTACTCAAGGCTTGTTTCTGCCCGGTCTCGAAAGTCAAAACGGAACGGCAAAGTCCACCAGTTGCATTTGACAGGCTTTGGCCAGAGTTCTTTGGTGAGAGCTCTTTCCGATTTCCAATTGCGGTGTAAGTGATGGCTTGCGGCCTGCAGCAAAAGCCCCTACGCGCTGCTTGATTTGAAGTAGACACTTGTTCATTTTCTAAGCACTAAAGCGCATTTCAAACTAGGCATCACATTGTGGAGAAACTGCTCCAGTCACCTTCAGGGTGCCGATTAGGACGAGTGGACGCATACTGAAGCAAAGCTCAAAAGCCTTGGGTTGTTTCTGCCCGGTTTTGAACCGGGGGCCTTCCGCGTGTTAGGCAAACGTGATAACCACTACACTACAGAAAATATACAGAAGCAGCTCGGGCTCTCATCTTCAAAATAAATCAATTATTACAGCTGGCATTATTGATATTAGAGAAATACGCTGACCAGCTGCTGTTCAGAGCAGTTCTGTATCTAAGCAGGTGCTCAGTGTAATCTATAGAGTGTACAGATTTGCTGGGTTTCCTTTATAATTGCTAAAATGGTCACTCTGACATCTCTTGGTGGGGACATGTTTTTTAAAATGGCAAGGTTATAGCTAGGTAGAACCTAGGGAAAGTTTAGTAGACTCAAGAATATAAAAAGCATAAATCCAGCTGCACTGTACAAAAATTTTGACAGTTCTGTTATATTGAAAGTTTTACTGAATTGAAGATACATGTTTTAAGGTTTTTCTTCTTGATAAAAAACCTGAACAGACTGTGCTGGTTCAGCACCATCAATGTTTTGGATAGCAGAGGAGCACATGGCTGCGGTGTGGAGCGAGTGAAGCATGGCAAAGCTGTTGGAGACCGAAGAAATGAAATGAAAATGCCTTTATTTGTCACATATACATTACAGCACAGTGAAATTCTTTCTTCGCATATCCCATCCTTGGAGGCTGGAGCAGAGAGGGCCTTGCTCAAGGGCCCAACAGTGGCAACTTGGCAGTGCTGGTGCTTGAACCCCTGATCTTAACCACCTGAGCCACCACTGCCCCTAAAGGATCATGTCAGAAGTGGGATTCGAACCCACGCCTCCATTCGGAGACCAGAATCCTCCTTACATCAGGGGGAAGGTTTGAACCTTGAGTCTGGCGCCTTAGACCGCTCGGCCATCCTGACACTTAGGGAAGACATCCCTAAGCCATTGCACTCGTCACTGCTCCACCGTACCTGGACCCCTTTCAGCCCCTTTCAGCCATCAACCATGGCTGTGTAACCATGTTTTCCCTATTTTGCTCCTTTTTCTATTTTCACTGAATTTTGTACTCAAAGATTCTTTTTTTCCCTATGTGCACCAAATAAATACACTGTGAATTTTAACCTTCACTGTCTCATGTATGTCTGTTAAGCCCTCACTGCCTGAGTAGCTACAACCTGTATTCTCTAATGAGTTAAAGTCATAAAGTTTCTTCCTCATGTCATCTCAAAGGTTTCCTCCATGTAACTGTTTCCTTTCAGTTACTCATGATTGATTTAAATCTACAATTGCAAAGTATTTCATTAAATTAAAGTTTCTGACTCTGTTCACGTTCATTACATTAAAGTATCTATAATTATGTAATGAACCTGTTTACCCAAATAAGTAGCTAAAAAAATTTAACAACCATGAAACCAGGACAACAGAGAAACTAGTTTCACCAAGAAAAGATAACATGGGACATGCCAAAGAAATGAACAAGTGGGCCAGAAATAAAACCAGATTAGTGACCAAAAAACACATTTCCTCTTGAATCCGTTCATTTATCAGCATCTACATACTATATTCTGATTGTACACATGGATATATCGCCAACATACTGCATAATCTATTGAAAGACATACTGCAAAGAAATATACATTTTTAAGTGCTTATATATTTTTTTCACATTTTGTACTGTTACAACCTGGACCTGAAATGAACTTAACTGGGATTACACAGTATATCATGATTATATATATAATACTGTATATTAAATCATGTTTGTTGACTTATTTTGCCACCTATTGGGATAATAGAGATAAGATAGTGTTTTTCCCCCTGAATGTTTTCATTCAATTACTTTCAGAAATGATCATGATTTATAACAAAATTAATTTTTGTGGGCCATATTAGCCAATATCAAGCTATGAACATGGACTTCGAGCAGTGACAGACTGTAAAATTACATCCAAATTCTAACAGCAACATACTGTTTTTCCAAACAGTACGATACAGTAACATACTTGTAAAATCTTAAGCAGGTTACCATAGAATTTAACAGTAATATACAGTATTTTCTTTTTGTGGTATAGACCAGTCAAACACATGCACTGTAAAAAGTAATTGTTGAATCTACTCAAGAAAAACTTGTAAATTTAACTGACTTTAGAAAATTTGTTGATTTAAATTGATTAGACTGTGTAGTGTGAACTAAACTTAAGAGTACTTAAGAGTATTTATTTATTTATTTATAGGTTCTGGGTCTTTTTCCCCTTTGCGCTATAAAATAACCTGGAAACCAGTAAGATTTAAGCTTATTGCCAATCAGCTGCTGCTACATCACAATCCACCATATTTGTATGAACAGAGCTTGATATATTTACTGGCCTTTGGTTAAGTTTCAGCATAGGACGAAACAATTACTATTACAATTATTATTACTATCACAATTAGAATTACTCTTCTAATTTCTTAAACACGCTTTTGTCTCATGCATGCGCAATTTGACAGAACACAGGTGTTTGGAGAAGACATTGACGAAGAAGAACTCAAAGAACAGCACGTTTTAGGGATGTAGTAGAATGACTAGGTATGCTCACAATGATCTGTTTATAAACATCAGTGTCTCTTACAACTTAAATACAATTTTATTTGCTAGTTGTGTGGAAAGAGGAAAAGACATAAAAAGGCACACTGAAGGAGTTTTATGTCAAATGCGACCAGTGCTACGTTGCAAAAATCGACTTTTACTGAACACTTGTTTTATTACATTTCTAAGCTATTTTAATCGGTTGTAAGTTCATGGTTTATCATTAATGATATGTAAAAACCTGTGCGGCCTTTATGAACATTCTTTCTAGAACGTTTGATCCGCACGTGTGGTTCACATGGAAATGAACAACATGATGCCTGAATTAAGATAGCTTAATTAACAAGCATGTACCATATTTTGTGTTTTTTATTTAGTGTATGCTTATTTTGGGGACTTAAATTCATGCAGTGGAAGTGTAGGTTTTGCTTGTTTTCGTGTGAAAAGTGGGCTCAGCTGTTGAAACACTACAGAATAAAACATGGAAGCTACACTAGAAGTACTCCAATTCCATGTCTCTACACAGATTGTCTGTGCTCATTCAAATCATTTAATGCAATAAGTGTACACTTAACAAAACATCATTCACATCAGGCACATGGTAGCCTATCCAGTCCATGTGATAACATCCCTTTGATATTTCACTGCCCACTTTGCAGTTTTGAGGCGCCCTGCACAGAGTCTATTTTTTTTCTCATTTGCGGCAGCATCTCAAAAATCATAGAACTGTGCAGTTTCCCTACAACAATTGCAATTTTGAGAGCAATATCTACTCTACATTTAATTCCCATAAATGTAGAGAGCATGGAGCATTTGATCAGAGGCAGTTAAAATCTGACGTTCTCTTGTATGTTGCTACACACAGTGTAGATAATGTGCAACAAGAATAGCCCTTGAGCGCTGATCCTGTAGATGAACTTTTGGAGATAAATGATATAGAGATTGAAAACTTTGATGAATTGCGTCCTCAGTTGGAGCCTCACTCTTTCTCAAATTATAGCCTCACTCTCTCAAAATGCAGGTGATTTTGCATGTTTCTGATTTGGCTGCACAGGAAATAATTCAACATATAAATCAAATTTTACTTCTTTCATCTTGACAATGACCAAAGATGGTGAGCCTCTTTCCACAATAAGCAGAGGAGCATCATATTTTCAGAGTGAATTTCTGATTGCCATGCCAGTTGAATACAAGCTTGATTCAGAGTCAGTCTCTTATGTGCCAGTTCTGCAAATGTTGCAGAAAATGCTAAACTGGGCTGACATTCTATATAGGGTTCTTTGCAATGATCGATTAGTTAATGAATTTAAGACTTACAGAGATGGCACTCAAGATTCAAGATTCAAGAAGCTTTATTGTCATTTCAACCACATATAGCTGACGCAGTACATAGTGAAATGAAATAACGTTTCACCAGGACCTGGTGCTACAGAAACATACAACATAAAGATCAAACACAAAAAAAACACAGAGCTAGGACAGAAGTTTGTCTTAGCCACATAAAGTGCACAGTGTGCAGCTAGGTGCAAACAGATCGAAGACAAGACAGTGCAAAAATAATAAATACAAACAAAAGGCAACACAAAAACACAGGACACTTAGTGCCGAAAAGAAAGAAAAGAACATGTGTAATGGAATATAAGTGAAATAAAATAAGATAAAAAGAAATGATGTAAAAAATATTGTGCAAAAAAAATTCAACAGCAGCAGTTGAGGTAGTGCAAATAGAAATAAACATAAGTATAACTATAGCAGCGTATGACAGGTAGTGGTAGTGCCACAAGTAATGAACAATTTAAATTATGTGTGTGTGTATGTGTGTGTGTGAGTGTATCCATCCAGGTGAGAGAGAGAGAGAGAGAGAGAGAGTGTGTGTGTGTGTGTATGTGTGTGAGACAGACAGAGAGTTTTGTACAGTTCAGTCTTGAGTGTGTGTGTGTGTTTATGTGTGTGTGTGAGAGAGAGTTGTTCTACAGTTCAGTCCTGGGTGTTGAGGAGGCTGATGGCTTGAGGAAAGAAACTGTTCAACAGTCTGGTTGTGAGGGCCCGAATGCTCCGGTACCTCTTTCCAGATGGCAGGAGGGTGAAGAGTGTGTGTGAGGGGTGTGTGGGGTCATCCACAATGCAGTTAGCTTTGCAGATGCAGCGTGTGGTGTAAATGTCCGTGATAGAGGGGAGAGAGATTCCGATGATCTTCTCAGCTGTCCTTACTATCCGCTGAAGGGTCTTGCGATCCGAGACGGTGCAGTTCCCAAACCAGGCAGTGATGCAGCTGCTCAGGACGCTCTCGATGGTCCCTCTGTAGAACACAGTCAGGATGAGGGGAGGGAGATGGGCTTTCCTCAGCCTCCTCAGGAAGTAGAGGCGCTGCTGGGCTTTCTTGGTGATGGAGCTGGTGTTGAGTGACCAGGTGAAGTTCTCTGCCAGATGAACACCAAGGAATTTGGTGCTCTTGACGATCTCCACCGAGGATCCATCGATGAACAGCGAAGAATGGTCACTCTGTGCTCTCCTGAAGTCAACCACCATCTCTTTAGTCTTGTCAACGTTCAGGGAGAGGTTATTGGCTCTGCACCAGGCTGTTAGATGTTGCACCTCCTCTCTGTAAGCTGACTCATTGCTCTTACTGATGAGACCCACCACAGTTGTGTCATCGGCGAACTTGACAGTGTGGTTGGATCTGTGCATTGCTGCACAGTCGTGAGTCAGCAGAGTGAACAGCAGTGGACTGAGCACACAGACCTGAGGAGCTCCAGTGCTCAGTGTGGTGGTGCTGGAGATGCTGTTCCTGATCCGGACAGACTGAGGTCTCCCAGTCAGGAAATCCAGGATCCAGTTGCAGAGAGAGGTGTTCAGGCCCAGCAGGCTCAGCTTCTCAATCAGCCACTGAGGGATGATTGTGTTGAATGCTGAACTGAAATCTATGAACAGCATTCGAACGTAGGAGTCTTTACAGTCCAGGTGTGTGAGGGCAAGATGGAGGGTTGTGGTGATGGTGTCATCCGTGGAGCGGTTAGGACGATACGCAAACTGCAAGGGGTCCAGTGAGGGTGGTAGCTGTGACTTGATGTGCCTCAGGACGAGCCTCTCGAAGCATTTCATCACAATTGGTGTGAGTGCAACGGGATGATAGTCATTGAGGCAGGAAACCGTAGACTTCTTAGGCACAGGGACGATGGTCGTTGTCTTGAGGCACATTGGGATGATGGAGCTGCTCAGCAAGATGTTGAAGATGTCAGTGAAGACATATGCCAGCTGCTCCTCACACTCCCTCAGCACTCTGCCAGGAATGTTGTCTGGTCCAGCAGACTTCCGTGGGTTAACTCTGCATAGAGTTCTCTTCACATCAGCTGTGGTGAGACAGAGCACCTGGTCGTTTGGAGGAGGGATGGTCTTCCTCACTGTTGTGTTGTTCTGTGCCTCAAACCGTGCGTAGAAGTCGTTCAGCGCATCTGGAAGGGAGTTGTCACTGTCACAGGCAGGTGGTGATGTTCTGTAGTTGGTGATCACCTGGATGCCCTGCCACATGTGCCGGGAGTCTCCGCTGTTCTGGAAGTGGCCATGGATTCTCTCAGTATCAATAAAATGACTTTTTCAACACTGAGACCTTCAGGATTGTCCTAGGTCTTTATTTTGATGAATTTGAGCTTGCCAATCCCCTTGGCACTTCTCAAAAGAAACATAAAATATTTGCTCTCTATTGGGTTCTAGCCAACCTTTCCTCAAAAGATCTTTCATCACTTCAGTCAACTCAGCTAGCATTTTTATGCAGAGCTAGTGCAATTTAACATCATGGTTACAAAGACATCTTGCACCCACTTGTTAGGGACCTTGAAACTCTTGAAAAGCATGGTGTATATATTGAACAGTTAGGAGACTGTTTGAAAGGAAGTTTGCTTTTTGTTTCATCTGATAATCTGGGTGCACATTCTTTTGCAGGACTACAGGAGAGTTTCAGTGTTGAGCACCCATGTCGGTTCTGCTTTGCAAAGAGGAGTGAAATCCAGGAGAAGGAGGTCTGGTCGGGAACATGGTGTGAAAGGTGGCTGTGTGTTAAGTGAAAGGTTGGAACATTTTCACACAGTTGGTGGTTTTCCACCTGACATAATGCACAACCTTATGGAGGGTGTCATCCCTATTGAAATGTCCTTGTGCATTAATGATTTGGTATCAAGGAAATTAATATCTCTTGAATCCCTGACTCAAGCTATCAAGCAGTTACCTTACAAATTCTCAGACAAAGTTTATCAGCCTCAGATCATCCCAGGCACATTTGCCTCATAAGGTACCACTGGGGGTAATGCCCATGAGAATTGGGCATTTATTAGACTTCTGCCCCTCATGGTGGCCCTTGATATCCTGTCCTCACAGCATCATCTGTGAGCATTGATGGAATCAAGTATAATCCAGATATGGTTGTATCTGTTGGTACTTTTCCAGGCCTGTCTGATTTCAGACAGTTTTTTCAAAATTCTTGTCATCAACAGTGCTGTTCTGTTTGTGTGTAAAGATCTGACATGTTGGTACATTCAGCACCTGCGTTCTTTTGAACTTTGCTGTCATGTGCTATCACTGACAATCACCAAACTCTCAGAACTCTTATAAACTTCGGGGAAGGACCTGTGTTACACTCCAACATTATATCATATGCTGAATGAATGATAATTCAGGCTTAAAGAGACTTGAAATTATTGAAAAATTATTTACTCTCATTCTTACTTGGAAGACAAAAAGGCTTATTTTTGAAATGATTTCTGATTGCTGATGTCTGACTACTATGTAAGAAGATAGCAAGCATTGCTTCTCAAACTTCAGGAGGACACAAAAGCATCATATAATTTCATTCAACTTCGTGTTTGAATAGTATCAATGGGTTTATTAAGAAACAAACTGAAATGTAATTCATTTTCTTTAAATGGTCATATCCTGCATGCACTCCTGAGAGAGCAGCAGTTAAATGCTATTCTATGTGAAGGGTTGATCCAGTGAAATGGATTATATATTGAAGTTGATTTCTCAACAAACCAATTTATTTGCCTTAAATGCTTGGACTGTATGGCAGATGTCACATTAAATTATTAATTATTTTGTGTACTTTTTAAAGTACATTTAAACAAGGATGAGTGAAACTTTTCAAATCATTTTTTTCAAAGGATGGGTTTAGAATTATGCAATTGGACAACTGTTTTTCTGTTGAAGCTATTACTTTAATTTAAGAAAACCAACCCAATTCTTTAACCTTTGTAGAGAGAATAAATATGGAGACAAGGACTGTACTCTGAGTTATAGTTTGTGAAAATGACATCAGAAAAATCATACTTCCTGCGAAACCACAGACAGTTGACTCCCTGATGGAGCAACTTGAAAAGCTTCAGTATGAAGATCCAGAATTCAGCAATTCCCTTGTGAATCTTACCTACATTGCTGACTTGCCAGATAAGCCCACATGGAACTGTGATGACAACAACCCCTAACACAGCTGACACTGAAGTCCTGTCTGTGGCTTCTGATGATCATTCATCTCATAGTCTATGGACTGCATGGCCAGAATATTTTGAGATCCCTACTTTTCCTGTTGACGTTGAATACAGATTACATCAGGGAAATCTACAATACATGCGAGATAAAACATATCTACAAGTGTCAGGAGAGCTCATCTAAGGGGCGGAATAGGTGGTATGATAGCCTCAGATGGAAAATGGGTAACTACCACTCAAAACTGCATCAAGCTGGATGTTTGGAGATATCCATAAATGGTTGGAAAAGAAGGGGACAGCAGCCTCAGAGAAACATCACAAGTCCCAAGAGGTTTGAAATCAACTTTCTACCGAACTTCCCTGATGGTGAAGATGAAGCCAGCATGGAGTCTAAAAGGAAGGAGATGGTGGAAGACATGAAGAAACGTCATGTTAATTCTGCACTAGCCCAGAACATGAATTCTACATTTGCCTTGTGTAGAAAGGAACTGATAGAGAAGGAACCTGCAGTGAAGAATACAGTGGAAAGGTGGCCAGCCCTTTTCACACAGAGTCAGGTGAATAAATATTCTTGGTTTTATGGATCATTAAAGAAATAGTTCACCCAAAATTAAAACTGTCATTTACTCAGATAGTTTCAAACCTGTATAAATGTTTTAGTTCTGCTGAACACAAAAGAACGTATTTGTAAGAATTTCAGTAACCAAACAGATCTCATCCCCCATTTACTTCCATAGTATTTATTTTTCCTATTATGGTAGTAAATGGGGGATGAGATCTGTTTGGTTACTGACATTCTCACAAACATCTTCCTTTGCGTTCGGCTGGACAAAGACATTTATACAGGTTTGGAAAAACCAGAGGGCAAGTGAATGATGACAGAATTTTATCCAAACTTAAGAAGATTTTGCACCAGATTAAAAATGATGTAAGCTCCTCACACACATCACAATTTTTTTTTATATTAAAACAACTGTTGCTTTTGCTGTTGTTCTTTGCTTTGTGTTGTGTTAGTGCCATGAGCGCTATTAAATAATAATTTTCATAACTTTGCAGAAATCCAACATCAACGTGAGACGAACAGCCGTTCTCTATGGATTACCATTCCTTCTTGGAGAGGACCCCACCGATTTTTACAAGACCTGTTTTGTAAGTAGTTTCGACAGGCAAACTGCTCTTTAAACAGTTTTGAGATCTAAACAGTACGGAAACTGAAACACAGAAGGGGTAGAGCAGGGGTAGGTCCTAGAGAGCCGCAATCCTGCAGAGTTCAGCTCCAACCCTAATCAAACACATCTGAACAAGCTAATCAAGGTTTTCAGGATTACTAAGGCTACAGGCAAGCAAATCTTTTTTTCAGGGTTGGAGCTGAAATCTGCAGGACTGCTCTCTAGGACCGAACTTGCCTACACCTGGGGTAGAGAAAAGAAAGTAAAGATAAATTAAGAAAAAAAGACAGTAAGAAGACATTTTATAATACATAAAGAAAAGAAAGAAAAACAATAGTAAGAAGGACAATAAACAGGAGGTTGGAAATTTAGACAGGTAGGAAGAATAAAGGACAGATGCAACAGAGATGAAGTCAGTAAAAGAGGTAAAAAAGTACAGTAAAATAAATATAAAATACAGAAAGGAGATTAGATTGAAAGAAAGAAAATTTTTTAAAAAATTCAGTCAATTCTCCTCCATAATTATGTATTTTGATAACTTTTCAAATATCAAATTGTGAGTTTTAGAATAGGTTTTAATTTATATAGCTGGCCTTCCGTTTGATTTATTGTCTTTTCATGCAGTGGTTTGAATGTCTGTATTCGTTCCTGCATCCACTGCTGTGTCCTGATTGAAAAGGCCTGTACATTTAGACATATTGTAGTGTTATTAATTTTGTTTCACATTTTACTGTGAGTATATGCTCTTAAAAGATGTTTTGTGTCTTACTTTGACCTTATTTTTGCTATATGCCCTGTTTTTAGGACTGTGATGACAATGAAGAAATGTCCGAAATTGCAATTGGAATTTTGATTGGTGATTCCCGAGCACTCTGCAACTGCAACACTACCCTACTCCCTGCATCTTGATGCCAAAACAACAGCTATTATTTTGGAAGGTACCATGGTTGTGGATGATGTGGAAAATCTTCCACAAGCAATGTGTCTGCTCTTTGGACTGATTTATGATCTAAACTTAGAGTATCCTTCAGCTCTGAAGAGCACATTTGATTTCATACAGAGAGTGATTTTGTCTCTTGGCCACAAGTCACTCAAACCTAAAATCCAATCACTAAAAAATCGACTGATGCAGTAATAGTAAAATCATTGCTATGCACTGGCCTGCACAGAGTCCCAGAAGAGTTGAAGCTGTTATAGCTGCAAAGGGTGGACCGACGTCATATTGAACCCTATGGATTAGGAATGGGATGTCACTTAAGTTCATATGCGAGTCAAGGCAGATGAGCGAATACTTTTGGCAATATAGTGTACCTTTGTTTTTTTTATTTTTAACAGTAATTTAATAACAAACATTTATTTGGCAATAACCTTTTTGGAAAGACAACCGTCTACCGTTTGTGTGCATATGTTTTTCTGGGTTGCTACAATATAATTTCATTTACAAAAACACTTTCAAAGAGAAAAAAGTGATTGGCATCATCGACAATGCCGTCAACCCCAGAGGGTTAAATCGCTCAACCTGTCCGTCTGACTGAGGTCAGAAAGGTGTTGTGCGGGTTTTGTCAATGTCTAGCAACTCACACATGCTCTGGAAGACCTCCGATTCAAAATTGGTGCCTTGGTCACTATGGAGTGTAAGTGGTGCCCCATAACGGCAGACCCATGTACATGTGCAACACCAAAGTAAAACATCTTCTCGCATTTGGTACCAACAATATCTGGTCCGCAACCGAGACAGTGTTCGCTCCACACCCACTGTGACACCCAATGTCCACCCACTGGCTTCTTGTGCATCTGGCGCATTACATCTTCCCAGAAAACTCGCGGCAGGATTATCTGGGGACAAAACTCAGGGCCCTCATTCAGGTACAGTCTTTGCCAGTAGGCTTCAGTAGGCTTTTGTTGCTGGGCCATAGGGGGACTCATTCTCCCAGGAAGGTCATTCATTGCCTTCCTCCATCCACCTCTTGATGGTAGCAATTTCCGGATCGGCTGTCTAAGCAGAACGCAGTTTGTCGGTAGTCCACCCAGAGAATGGAAGGGTACTGGCAGTAATGGCAGGTTGTACTACCCCCACTGGACAAGACTCCGGGGTAATGGCTGCTGGTTCATCATGTATAGGTTTGCCATCAAGGTCACACTGGACCGCTTGGTGACAGAGCTGAGGGCTACTCAAGGTGGGATTCTTAAGGTTACATGGGCAAGTTGAATGGCATGGCCTCTGGGAAAGCACATCAGTGTTTTCGTGACAGTGCCCCGGGCGATGAACAACTTTGAAGTCATACTACCCAAGCTTCTCGAGCCATCTGGCCAAATGTCCCTCTGGTTCTCTCATCCTCAGGAGCCACTGTAAGCTACTATGGTCTGTGCGTACAGTGAAGGATCTGCCCAGCAGGTACTGATGAAAATGTGCTGTGAACTCCACCACAGCTAAAAGTTCTCTACACGTGGTGCAGTAATTCTGTTCAGCTGGCGTCAGACTCCGACTCCCATATGCTAGTACATGTTCTTCCCCTTGCTGTAATTGAGAAAGCACAGCTCTGATTCCGAAATTGCTAGCATCTGTGTCCAGAACAAGATCACCACTGTCCATAGGGTAGCCGAGGATGGGGGTGGTAGTGAGCAGCTCCTTTCTTACTCATCAAATGCCTGTTGGCTCTCAGGGGTCCAGTGAAATTGGGCATGTTTCCTCAACAGGTTGTGAAGGGGCTTTGCAACTGCAGCAAAATCTTTGACAAACCGCCTGTAGTAGGATGAGAGACCCACAAACTGTCGAACTTCGTGAACAATCACGGGCTGTGGCCATTCTCAAATTTTCTGCACTTTCTCTGGGTCGGCGGCTATACCATGCTCTGAGACGACGTGGCCAAGGTAGACCACCTGGCAGCAGAAGAGACAACATTTGGCGGGTTTCAGCTTCAGGTTCGCTTGCCGCAGCCTTTTGAACACCTGTGCCAGCCACTGGAGCATTTCCTTTACATTCCTGCCCAGGACGATGATGTTGTCTAGGTATACCAGGCAGATTTCCCACTGCCTTCCAGCCAAGACACGGTCCATTAATCGCTGGAACGTCGCCGGAGCATTGCAAAGGCCAAACGGCATGATGTTCCACTCAAACAGTTCCTTCCTGCTGTAGAACGCAGCTGCCTGTCTCACCTGTGGGGTCAACTCCACTTGCCAGTACCCGGAAGCAAGGTCCAATGTGCTAAACCATTTTGCCGTGGACCGTGTGTCTAGTGTGTCTTGGATTCTTGGGATCAGATAGGCGTTGTCGGAAAAAAAAATATATATATACCCAGCTTTGAATTATATACCTAGCTTTAAAAGTAGCTTAAGTAATAATGCACTCAATGCTCTAAGCTCTGACTTAGCAATATTCTGCCTAAGAGTAGTGTGTATCTATCAAGAATTATTTAGCCATTGATTAAGTATTTAACTTTGATTAATAATAGCTATAATAATCAGATATAGCCTCATAGTCTTTATAATAATCATGCAGAATTATTAATGGCAGCATGCTAGTGTAATAACCACACTGGGACTGAAGAAACAGAAAAGAGGAGAGATTTATTGAAACATTAGGAGTTACAACTCAGTCAGCCAGCCTATCCAATGGGATCAGTGGGACCGGGGGGTCAGTTGTAGAAGATGGAATCTCGGGATCCTGAGGAGAAGTTGGAGAGTAATCAGTGGGAGAAGTTGGGGGCGAATAGTCAGGAGAAGACTGAGGAATATCATGAACACTGTAAGGCATAGGCACAAATTCAGGAGAAAGTTGGGGAATGTCAGGAGAATTAGGAGATGAGGAAGTGTCAGAGGAAGAAGTCTCAACAGGGAAATCCTCAGTCTGGACGCCTTGAGAGGTGGTGCATGTCCAATGCCAGTAGAAGGTCTGAGTAGACTGATCACAGGTTGTGGGGTGAAATTGGGTGCTCTGATCAAGACAGACGGACGATATGGTGAGCGAGGTAAGGAGACTCAGGAATAGAGGATTCAGATAGGTGCTCCAGGAAACCAGTAAGTTCAATGGCCAGACAGGATAGCTGATACTGGCGATAGCGTCGCAGAGCGCCCCTGGGACTTCTCCGGAAGATAGCGCGGCGGGCTGACTGAGCTAGGAAAAATAATGGGAAATGGGAAGAGATGAGTGAAGATGAGTGAAGTGCATATTGCGTGACTATGTAGTCAGCAAAAGAGAGCGTGTACTAAGGCAAAAGGAACACAGTGTGGGAAGTAGGCCAGGTCACTGTGACATGACAGTGATAGGCGGGTAGAGGAGACAATAGCTTTGGAATACTAGCAACCAACAGTGATGAAAAGAGAAAAGGATATGAGGCAGCTTAATGGCACAGCTTATTTTAAAATTAGTAAATAAAACTTAGATCAAGTAGGTAGAGGGAAAAGTCATCAGGACATAGAGGAAGAGAGCAAGGTACTTACACATTGTTGTGGAGGGCAACGCGCGAGGTCAGGATGAGCCGAGGAAGCACCTTTAAGAGGTGACGGTCAAATGAAGTCAATAAGGAAGTGGTGCCTATAAGTAAGCGCCATTTTTTTCTAAAAAATTGTTGACTTAGCCTAAAAATAAGGGGAACTGGAGAGGAGGAAAATTAACGTCATCGAGGGGAGGATGGTATCAATTTAGGGGCGGTATCGGGACAAATGCGAAAATAATGGGGACTGGGAAACGTATGTAAACTAAGGAAGGAGGGACTAAAGTAGCCATACACTGAATATAATGGGAAATTGCTGGAAATATTTAAATTAGAGAAAAGGAGGCGCCCCGGGGCGCCTGGGGTATAAGTAGAGGGGACCTTTTCGGGGTTGGAGAGACCAGCTGCTCTCTTCAGATATGCATGTTGTTGACTGCATGGCTGAATAAAGAAACCCGCTTCTTCTCATCTGTTGACTGAGATCTCTTTTATTTCGGCTAAGTTTTATAGATTGTGGAGGTCATTGGGAAAGCTAAGAGAAATAGATACAAACAAAAATTCCACCCTGTGATATGTCCACTCGGAGGGGGCTCTGAGTTCCGACAGCGTCTTTTACAGCGCGCTCGTTTAGTGCCCTGTAGTCTACACATAGTCAGTATGTTTGATCTTTCTTTCGTACCATTACAATGGGTGAAGCCCAGCAGCTATTACTTTGGGAGGCTAAACCAGCATCTAGACTCTGTTGGATCTGCTCATCTTCACATTCCGGTTTTTCAAATGCCATTTGACGCAGTTGCTGTTTCACAGGCGAACCAGGCTGGATTTTAATGTCATGTTGGTACATGCCATCTTCAGTGTATATTGCAATGAAAAGACTACTGATGGCTCAGTAACAATGAGGAAATCTCCAGAACTATGGACTGAGTTTTAGGCTTTGCAGGATATAAGAATTAGACTCACATGCTTTGTCACTTCTGTTGTGATGGAGTATATCTGTGTAATTTAACACTGCATTGTTTTGTCACTTCATTTTATATGCCATGTATACTTTCATTTGTTTGTATTAAAGCTTTACACAGGAAACCTGCTCTCCACATAACATTATCTCTACAGATGGTATAACCACAACAGACCAGTCACTAGAACTGCCTTATTTATCAGTGCATCATTTGTTTTCTGCTCTTGTGCACAGTGTTCAGTGGGAGAAAGTTCAATTCAATTCAGTTTTCTTTATTTAATCCCCTGATATGACAGAAAGTACATCATGTGAATTGATAGATTTTTTAAATCCAATACAGTTTAAATGTTGAGATTTATGGCTGTTTTCAACAATTGTTTCCTTTTTGTTTTTACTTTTTGGTTTATTAAAAAATAACTAAAATTACTAATGAATAAATTATTGCTTTTCATTTAGTAATGTTATTGTTTTTATATAAAAAATACAAAAACATTAATACGCACAAAAACAAACTCTGCAGCATTTCAGATAGAAATACATTGGGAATTATAAATCCATCACACACTACTGTAAATATTAGATCTAATATAAAATGATTAATACAGAACATCTGTGTGGATGTCTAGAAAAAACTGAACCATGTCAAGTGTATATACATTTATGCATATGAATATATAAAGGGATGTAGTTTCTTTACAGTTTATATGATTTATTGTAACAAATGTTTATTTATCTATTCAGACAGTCATTATGCATGTAAACACAACTGCATGTTACTTTGCTGCATGTGAGCTAAGGCAATGTCCTTTTACAAATCACTGAGTCATGATTGAGTATGATTGTATAAATAGATGAAATGGATGAAAAAGAAAACTCTCAGTGGAATTTGCTTTCTGTTTGTTTTATGATCATATTTGACCTGATTATAATACTAGTACTCGTGCTTTATTGACAACATATTTTCATCAGCCAACATTTTTTAGGCTGCAGTTGGAGGACACTAAGCAGCTTCTTATATTGTTTATGGGGTAGAGAGGGTTTGTATGTACTTATACATGATTATACATACATAGCTATAACTGATGTTAGTAGGTCATTTATATTATTCATTACTTTATTTTCATATTAAATTAAATGTTTCTTTGCAACAGTGAATGTAGATATGAATCTGTCATTTATATAAGAGAGCTCTGAACTGACAAAACAATGCTACTTATCCACCCTGTTATAACAGCTGTTATTAATATCAATAAGTCCATATTAACATGACATACTAATTTCCATTTGAATGTTTTTAAGTGATTCATATCGTATTTGTATATTCATGTGTAAACAAGATACAGACCAATACATCTGAAATGTATTTATGTGTTTAAACAGTTTAATAAGAGAAGCTCTGAGGAAGCATACTACAGAATATATGAGCACAAGGAATTGTGTGTAATAGAGAAAATGTATTCAGTCATGGCTGTTGTGTACATTCACATTGTATTATCTGACTGCAAATGAGTGAGAAAAGAACAAAAATAACTGTGATTATTCAGCTATAGTGGAATAATGTTGTATTGTGTTGATGTCTCAGTTCATCAGTGTCATGATGATCTGTATAAAGTTATGCTCCAACAGCATCACTTCCTGGGTGTGTCCTTCTAGAGACATGTAAAGTTCAGCACATACAGCACTATTATACAGAATCCTCACAGAGCTGTGTTCAGAAATGGATCAACTATACAACTTACTGTACATAGTGAGATACATACCACTGATTCTCACTCTAGTTACAGGTAATTTTCATCAATTTACTATTGGAATTAACTAAATTCATGATCTATAGAATTAATGTAATTTAATGTTTTACATTATTTTTGGGGTATGTTGGGTATTACACAAAAATATTTTTAGAATGTTTTGATATCTGTATTATATCTTTATTAATATTCTCCTGTATAACAGGCAGTTTTGCAGATAAAATTTGGCCGAAAGATGAAGATGCCAACATTGTAATGAAGGAAACAGACACTGTTACTCTGAACTGTTCATATCAATCAAGCAGTGATAGCATTCGGCTTTACTGGTACAGACAATATCCTAACAGCGCACCACAGTTTTTACTGCTTAAAGGAGCAAGGTCAAGAGATTATGAAGAGTACAACCCCTCTGGCTCTCAATTCAATGCAGAAACATCCCGAGACTCTACTGAACTTACTATCAAAGATCTGCAGATCTCAGATTCTGCACTCTATTACTGTGCTCTTAGAGTAGTAGCACAGTGATACAGAGTCACTGAGAGACTGTACAAAAACCTATGAAATAATTCATTTGAAGTTAATATCAAAGATACTTCCTTTACCAACTTATCAGTTAACCACAGACACAAAAGACATTTGTGGTAACATATGCAGCTGAAGAAACAGAAAATAATAAAGAGGCACTGTATCACTTGTTGCTGGTGTGTACTGTTTTATATTCATTGTACTTTGCTGGCCAGTTTTTCCCATGATTCATTTAAATTATATATATATTATATTCATTACATGTATATATTACATGTATATATCACATATATATATTACATATATATATATATATATTACATGTATATATTACATGTATAAAAACAAACTAAGATTTGTCGTCAACAATTCACATCATTCAGAAGTGTCTAAATCAAGAGGTGTAGTATAATCTAGTGAAGAAGAATATTTTCTAAGTTATCATAAAATAACATTGTCAATCGCTCAGTGTGATGCAGTAATTACAACTAAAACATTACATCTAAAATAAACCCTGGCATCACTCTGCCCCCTGGTGAGACATATTCTGATCAACAGTGTCAGCTGCAGGAAGTGTGGAGCTCCACAGGCTATGACAGTAAACTCCTTCAGCTTTATCTTTCAGCAGATTACCATCTCTATCATGCTGATCTTTAATCTTTTACTGTTAATGCTTCTTCTAGGTATGTTCACCTTAATATTAGTTCTTATGACCAAGTTGGGACATGAAGTGTGAGAAATAGCACAGGGTTATATATATAGGAGGTAGAACAGAACATGTATGTGATGCCCCAGAGTTAACAGGAATGAGTCACAACACAGACCAAAAGACCAAAAATAACAAAACAGAAACAAACTGAGATTAGCTATCTGACCTAAACAAAAAAAAAGAAAAAAGAAATGAACATCTCCAACAAAAATGACAGTCATAGCCCTCGTGCCAGTGAATACATACAATGTCTCAATATTTACATGTGCAAAGAAAGATTATATACACAAGGCAGCAACGATTAACAAGAAGCAGATCAAACTTGTATTCAAGGCAGGCAAAGGTCAAAATCAGAACAGTAAAACACAACACTGAATCTCTACACACACGCAAGCACAACACACCAAGTGAGCATTGAAGTTGGGGTTACTGGCTTCCATCCCAGCCTTGGCAGAAGTGTTAACTGCTGGAGCTGAAGCAGTAAGGAGGGCTAGAGTACAGAGGGGACCAACCTGAAGGACTAAACACATATAAGACAGAATATACAACACAACCTCACCGGATGTAACACTTCATATTAGTTCCAAGATGTTTTCATATTTCATTTACTTATTAAAAAAAATCTTTTCTCTTTTTAGCACAGGGAGCACATCAATTCAAATGACTGAGTATCTTATATGCATTTTGGTGAGAGGCTTCATGTGGATTAGACCTGACCTATTGACCTATTTAGAAGATGGGACATTTAGTCTACAGAACATAATTCCCAGGCTGTGACACAGATATGTTAATATGATGAATTACAATTTGCATTAATATGTGTATCATTAGATAACTAAATTCCACAAAGGGTTAATTCATTAATCTTCAGTAAACACCTGACCAGGATCAAGGTGATGGTGATAGGGTCACTGTCACTATATTTAGTAAAAATCAGCCTTAAAAGATGTAAACAACATTCAATAAATTCTATTTGTCATTGCTTGTTTCGATCAATATGATACCAGAACTGACATGACTATGAGTAAGTAAAAGTGGGTGGAGCTAGATGTGGTAAGATACAGTTTAGAAAGTTTCACAGAGATCCTGCCATTTATACCTACTGCAAGAGAGACACAACAGTCATGTTAGTCTTCTTTATTTTCATAGTTGTTAAAAACATTGGTAAGTCATTTATATTATACACAAACTTTAGATGAATGCCGGAAATTTGACCTGATACCTAAACATAATTCAGTTTAAAGAAATGAACACCCTTAAGTAATGAAAGTAGAAATGTTTATGTTGTTGTAATGTTTTATAGCAGGTGCTGTTGACAGCAGCATTACACCAGAACAAACCATCATATCTTCAAGTGAAGGCAGCAACATCACACTGACCTGCACATATGATGATTCAGCTAACTCTCTCCACTGGTATCGACAAAAACCTCAATCAGAACCAGAGTTTCTTCTGCTGACTTCTAAATACTCAGATGGTGTCACTAAAGCTGCACACGACCCACGAATATCCACCAAAGTTCTTAAAACGGAGAACAAAGTAGATCTGGAGATCTTTCCTGCTGCAGTATCAGACTCTGCACTGTACTACTGCACCATGGAGCCCACAGTGACACAAAACTCAAACAGACTGTACAAAAAGTCAAGCTGCATGTTTTTCCTCAGCAGGGGGAGATGTTTACCTGTTTCATTCAAATACACTTTTCTGTCTTAGTTCTAATTCAAAAATAAATGTTAATCTTTAATCAAAAAGAATTATTTCTGCTAAGGTTCATGCTGTTATTCCCCTGATGTAATAATAAGAAGGTAACCCAAAGTTAAATAACAATACATATTTAAATAATTTAAGATACTGAGTTTTAATGTAACACTAGTGACCTGAAGACTTCACTCTTCATTATTTAGCAGTTTATAAAATAGCACTTGATCCAGCACTGATATTAGCCAGTCAGCTTTCTCAGGCAGCTGTGTGCTCCTTCTGTCTGTTAGTGTTGGTGTTACATGTTATTTGTGATCAGTCAAGAGCTGACAGCAAGCTCAATAAATCACAAGGCCTTGCTGAACAGATAAGACTTCTCGAATAATAAGAATGTCCCCTAGTGTGATTTCCCAGTGTGCTTTTGACATTGATTAAAATACTTCAGCACTTAATTGCTGTGGGTATTGGGAATGTGTCTATTACCCTTTGAGACACTGCATCTGCAGAAACTGTATAAAGTCTGTTTAGGAAATTTATTTTTTAGTTTAGTGAGATTTTTGTTTTTACCCCATGAAACAGATGATCCTAATTATATCTGATAATAAATCTGCACTACTGTTAATAATAAGGGGTTCACCAATGCTGCTCTGTGAACAGAAAAGTGTTGCTGATGAATTTCTGTGGACGATTCGGCAAGCCTCAGGCTGTACCTGGATCCGTCAGGTAAACTAATGTTTTCATAGTGGCTTTATTAAGCAGATGGCTATATTAATTATATTAAAAAAAACAATTGAGTCAAATCACAAAGAAAAATCCATGTATCACCTCAGTGATACTGTCTTATTTATGGCAGGTATATATTTAGCTATTTACTGTCCAATTTATAATAGGTTGATTGTTTTTATTATTGAAAATGACATGCTGTCAGTATTTGTTTACTATGTGCTTAGGACAGGTTCCTCATTCAAGGTTGACTAGAACTCATTCATTAGTGTACTGCTTTTTTCTACTGTTTTACATAGTGTTCAGTTTGGGAAAGATAAAAAAAGACTAAGAAAAATTGTATTATAGTATTTTGGTTTCAAATATTATCTTGATCTAGCCATGGGGTCAAAGTCCAGTGACTTATGTGCTAGTCCCAAGCCCGGATGAATAGAGAGGGTTGCATCAGGAAGGGCATGTAAGAGTGTAGGACTGAGAATAGGAGCTCTGAATGTTGGTACTATGACAGGGAAAGGTAGAGAGCTGGCTGATATGATGGAGAGAAGGAAGGTGGATATACTGTGTGTACAGGAGACCAGGTGGAAGGGTAGCAAGGCTCGTAGTATAGGAGCAGGATTCAAGCTGTTTTATTATGGTGTGGATAGTAAGAGAAATGGGGTAGGTGTGGTCCTGAAGGAGTTTGTGAGGAATGTTCTGGAGGTGAAGAGAGTGTCAGACAGGGTGAGAGAGTGGTTAGCAAGTTAGAGTTATTAAGGACAGAGATGGAAAGGTGCTCGCAAGTGAGGAGAGTGTACAAAGGAGATGGAAGGAGTACTTTGAAGAGCTTTGAATAAGGAAAATGAGAGGGAAAATAGAGTAGAAAAGGTGAACTCTGTGGAACAGAAAGTAGATAAGATTAGAAAAGATGAAGTCAGGAAGGCTTTGAAATGGATGAAAAGTGGGAAGGCAGTTGGTCCTGACGACATCCCGGTGGAGGTCTGGAAGTGTCTAGGAGAGGCAGCAGTGGAATTTTTATCTAGTTTGTTTAACAGGGTTTTAGAGAGTGAGAAGATGCTTGAGGAATGGGGAAGAAGTGTATTAGTGCCGATCTTTAAGAATAAGAGTGATGTGCAGAGTTGCAGCGACTATAGGGGGATAAAGTTGATGAGCCATACAATGAAGCTATGGGAAAGAGTAGTGGAAGCTAGGTTAAGGAAGGTAGTGGAAATATGTGAGCAGCAGTATGGCTTCATGCCCAGAAAGAGCACAACAGATGCAATTTTTGCTCTGAGAATGTTGATGGAGAAGTATAGGGATGGTCAGACAGAGTTGCCCTGTGTGTTTGTAGACTTGGAGAAAGCGTATGACAGGGTGCCAAGAGAAGAGCTGTGGTACTGTATGAGGAAGTCAGGAGTAGCAGAGAAGTATGTCAGAGTGGTGCAGGACATGTATGAGAGGAGCAGGACAGTGGTGAGGTGTGCTGTAGGTCAGACAGAGGAGTTCAAAGTGGGACTGCATCAGGGATCGGCTCTGAGCCCCTTCCTGTTTGCTATGGTGATGGACCAGTTGTCAAAGGAGGTCAGACAGGAGTCTCCTTGGACAATGATGTTTGCAGATGACACTGTGATCTGTAGTGAGAGCAGGGAGCAGGTGGAGGAAAACCTGGAGAGGTGGAGGTTTGCGCTGGAGAGAAGAGGAATGAAAGTCAGTCATAGTAAGACTGAGTACATGTGTGTGAATGACAGGGAGGGAAGTGGAACAGTAAGATTACAGGGTGAAGACGTGAAGAAGGTACAGGAGTTTAAACACTTGGGGTCAACAGTCCAGAGTAATGGAGAGTGTGGGAAAGAGGTAAAGAAGCGAGAGCAGGCAGGTTGGAATGGGTGGAGAAAGGTGTTGAGAGTTCTGTGTAATAGAAAAATATCACAGCAAGAATCAAGGGGAAGATGTACAGGACATTGGTGAGACCGGCCATGGTGTATGTTTTGGAGACAGTGTCACTGAGGAAGAGACAGGAGTCAGAGCTGGAGGTAGCAGAGCTGAAGATGTTGAGGTTCTCTTTGGGAGTGACACGGTTGGACAGGATCAGGAACGAGTACATCAGAGGGACAGCTCATGTTGAACATTTGGGGGACAAAGTTAGGGAGGCCAGATTAAGATGGTTTGGACATGTCCAGAGGAGGGACAGTGAGTATATTGGTAGGAGAATGTTGGACATGGAGCTGTCAGGAAGGAGGCAAAGAGGAAGACCAAAGAGGAGGTATATGGATGTAATAAATGAGTATATGAAGCTAGTGGGTGTAAGTGTTGAGGATGCAGAAGATAGGGATAGGTGGAGAGAGATGATTTGCTGTGGAGACCCCTGAAGGGAAAAGCTGAAAGAAGAAGAAGAATGAGGGATTAACACAACTACACTTTAATTCACAAATCTACATGTTTTAGTTGCTACTGGTGCATGCAATGTGTAATTAAATTAATAAACAACCAATAACACACTGTAATCAATTTTTATTTGTTTATTAATTTATTAACTCTTTCATTTGTACATGTGTTTATTATGCATGTAGGTATAGGTTCATACAAACAGATGTGAGTTTGATCATACATATAAAAAATGTTTATGTTTCATGACAAGATTTGACTGCACACAGCTTTGATATATAAGGGTCATGTCTATAATCTAAACCATAGTTATGTGATCAAGGGTTTATGAGCAATTTTTTTTTATTAGAATTGTCATTTAAACTTTCAAACATATATTTAGGTGGACTGGTGACACAAGTCTGAATGAGTGTGTGAATGTGTCTTTGCTTAGTGTCCTGTGTTGGACTGGTGTCCCATCCAGGGTGTATTCCTGCTTTATGACTAGTGTTGCTGGGAGAAGCTCCAGATCCACTGCAACCCTGACCAGGATAAAGCAGTTACTGAAGATGAATGAATGTAGGTGTATATAGACAGTTGTGGAAGTGTGACCAGGATAAAGCAGTTACTGAAGATGAATGAATGTAGGTGTATATAGACAGTTGTGGAAGTGTGACCAGGATAAAGCAGTTACTGAAGATGAATGAATGTAGGTGTATATAGACAGTTGTGGAAGTGTGACCAGGATAAAGCAGTTACTGAAGATGAATGAATGTAGGTGTATATAGACAGTTGTGGAAGTGTGACCAGGATAAAGCAGTTACTGAAGATGAATGAATGTAGGTGTATATAGACAGTTGTGGAAGTGTGACCAGGATAAAGCAGTTACTGAAGATGAATGAATGTAGGTGTATATAGACAGTTGTGGAAGTGTGACCAGGATAAAGCAGTTACTGAAGATGAATGAATGTAGGTGTATATAGACAGTTGTGGACATGTGACCAGGATAAAGCAGTTACTGAAGATGAATGAATGTAGGTGTATATAGACAGTTGTGGAAGTGTGACCAGGATAAAGCAGTTACTGAAGATGAATGAATGTAGGTGTATATAGACAGTTGTGGACATGTGACCAGGATAAAGCAGTTACTGAAGATGAATGAATGTAGGTGAATATAGACAGTTGTGGAAGTGTGACCAGGATAAAGCAGTTACTGAAGATGAATGAATGTAGGTGTATATAGACAGTTGTGGAAGTGTGACCAGGATAAAGCAGTTACTGAAGATGAATGAATGTAGGTGTATATAGACAGTTGTGGACATGTGACCAGGATAAAGCAGTTACTGAAGATGAATGAATGTAGGTGAATATAGACAGTTGTGGAAGTGTGACCAGGATAAAGCAGTTACTGAAGATGAATGAATGTAGGTGTATATAGACAGTTGTGGACATGTGACCAGGATAAAGCAGTTACTGAAGATGAATGAATGTAGGTGTATATAGACAGTTGTGGACATGTGACCAGGATAAAGTAGTTACTGAAGATGAATGAATGTAGGTGTATATAGACAGTTGTGGAAGTGTGACCAGGATAAAGCAGTTACTGAAGATGAATGAATGTAGATGTATATAGACAGTTGTGGAAGTGTGACCAGGATAAAGCAGTTACTGAAGATGAATGAATGTCGGTGTATATAGACAGTTGTGGAAGTGTGACCAGGATAAAGCAGTTACTGAAGATGAATGAATGTAGGTGTATATAGACAGTTGTGGACATGTGACCAGGATAAAGCAGTTACTGAAGATGAATGAATGTAGGTGAATATAGACAGCTGTGGACATGTGACCAGGATAAAGCAGTTACTGAAGATGAATGAGTGTAGGTGTATATAGACAGTTGTGGACATGTGACCAGGATAAAGCAGTTACTGAAGATGAATGAGTGTAGGTGTATATAGACAGTTGTGGACATGTGACCAGGATAAAGCAGTTACTGAAGATGAATGAATGTAGGTGTATATAGACAGTTGTGGAAGTGTGACCAGGATAAAGCAGTTACTGAAGATGAATGAATGTAGGTGAATATAGACAGTTGTGGACATGTGACCAGGATAAAGCAGTTACTGAAGATGAATGAATGTAGGTGTATATAGACAGTTGTGGACATGTGACCAGGATAAAGCAGTTACTGAAGATGAATGAGTGTAGGTGTATATAGACAGTTGTGGACATGTGACCAGGATAAAGCAGTTACTGAAGATGAATGAGTGTAGGTGTATATAGACAGTTGTGGACATGTGACCAGGATAAAGCAGTTACTGAAGATGAATGAATGTAGGTGTATATAGACAGTTGTGGAAGTGTGACCAGGATAAAGCAGTTACTGAAGATGAATGAATGTAGGTGAATATAGACAGTTGTGGACATGTGACCAGGATAAAGCAGTTACTGAAGATGAATGAATGTAGGTGTATATAGACAGTTGTGGAAGTGTGACCAGGATAAAGCAGTTACTGAAGATGAATGAATGTAGGTGTATATGGACAGTTGTGGAAGTATGACCAGGATAAAGCAGTTACTGAAGATGAATGAATGTAGGTGTATATAGACAGTTGTGGAAGTGTGACCAGGATAAAGCAGTTACTGAAGATGAATGAATGTAGGTGTATATAGACAGTTGTGGAAGTGTGACCAGGATAAAGCAGTTACTGAAGATGAATGAATGTAGGTGTATATAGACAGTTGTGGAAGTGTGACCAGGATAAAGCAGTTACTGAAGATGAATGAATGTAGGTGTATATAGACAGTTGTGGACATGTGACCAGGATAAAGCAGTTACTGAAGATGAATGAATGTAGGTGAATATAGACAGTTGTGGACATGTGACCAGGATAAAGCAGTTACTGAAGATGAATGAATGTAGGTGAATATAGACAGTTGTGGAAGTATGACCAGGATAAAGCAGTTACTGAAGATGAATGAATGTAGGTGTATATAGACAGTTGTGGAAGTGTGACCAGGATAAAGCAGTTACTGAAGATGAATGAATGTAGGTGTATATAGACAGTTGTGGACATGTGACCAGGATAAAGCAGTTACTGAAGATGAATGAATGTAGGTGTATATAGACAGTTGTGGAAGTGTGACCAGGATAAAGCAGTTACTGAAGATGAATGAATGTAGGTGTATATAGACAGTTGTGGAAGTGTGACCAGGATAAAGCAGTTACTGAAGATGAATGAATGTAGGTGTATATAGACAGTTGTGGAAGTGTGACCAGGATAAAGCAGTTACTGAAGATGAATGAATGTAGGTGTATATAGACAGTTGTGGAAGTGTGACCAGGATAAAGCAGTTACTGAAGATGAATGAATGTAGGTGTATATAGACAGTTGTGGACATGTGACCAGGATAAAGCAGTTACTGAAGATGAATGAATGTAGGTGTATATAGACAGTTGTGGACATGTGACCAGGATAAAGCAGTTACTGAAGATGAATGAATGTAGGTGTATATAGACAGTTGTGGAAGTGTGACCAGGATAAAGCAGTTACTGAAGATGAATGAATGTAGGTGTATATAGACAGTTGTGGAAGTGTGACCAGGATAAAGTGGTTAATAAAAATAAATTCTGAGTGAATGAGTATTTATTAGGCTGCAGCTACAGTTCAGGGTTGAGTGTGTTTGTATGTGATCATATAATGTCTCATAGATAGATAGACAGACAGACAGACAGACAGACAGACAAATAGATAGATAGATAGATAGATAGATAGATAGATAGATAGATAGATAGATAGATAGATAGATAGATAGATAGATAGATAGATAGATACTTTATTCATCCCAGTGGGAAATTTACAGCTTCCAGCAGTATCCATAACCACAGGTAATGAGGTAATAAATAAAATAAGCTACAAATATAACAAAAATACGAAATACCCGAATTTAAGGGTACAGAATATATCAAAAAATATAAGAAACATACAACAAAATATAAGAAACATATAACAAAATATAAAAAAACCTATAAAAATATAACACAAAATACTTAATACAAAGATTTAAAGGTATATGAGATAAGTAATGTGGAAAAACATGATTCTGAATGTACAGACATAATGAGGTAATGTACAAAAACTGGGTATGTGCGAAAACAGCATCTTTTTGCAGATGTTAAAGGATGCCAGCCTTCTAAGGAAGTCCAGGCGGCTCTGTCCTCTCCTGCACAGAGTGTCTGTGTTGGCAGTCCAGTCCATTTGATCATCCAGCTGTACTCCAAGGTATTTGTAGGTCTTGACAAACTCCACACAGTCACCGTTGATGGTCACAGGCTCCAGTTGAGGCCTGGGCCTCCTGAAGTCCACCACCATCTCCATGGTCTTTGTTGTGTTGAGGTGCAGATGGTTACAGTCACACCATGCAATGAAGTCCTGTATCAGTTTTCTGTCCTCCTCCTCCTCATAGCAAGGTTGGGGATTTTTCAGGGTGGATCTGGGGCTTGGTTCCACAAGGTTTAAAGCTGTAGTTTTTTTCATACTAGGCTGTGCTAATGGTGTAGTAGATGAGTGAAATATTACATTGCAGTATGTAGTAAATATGAATAAATATGAGTGGGCAGAGCTACATTTGGAGACATCTGAGACAGAAAATCAAATATTATTATGGTTAATGTAACTGTATGTTGTGAAATATTGGAGCTGAAATTAATGAATGGATTAAAGTGCAGACTTTCAGTTTACTCTCACTTTACTAAACACACTCTATGTGAAAACCAATGCACTAGAGATGTGCAATGAGAATGAATTTCTGCATGAGTGATTGATTTAGGCAATGTTACTTTATTAAAAATGAATATTAAAAAAGAGACACACGTTTTTTTCTGTCTCTTGTCAGTGGTAAAGTCCACAGAAATTCTGAATTTAATTAAAGCAGCTGAAGTTCAGAAGTTGAATAAAGTAATTGTCTGCAAATTATTATTTGTTGTTATGATTTGTGAATAAAAATAGACTTGTTTGTTAATGTCTTTCTCTTTTCTCCAGAAGATGGTGTAGTGAGTTATCTTATTGTGGGCCAAATACTAGAACCCTGCTCACATCCCCCAAAAATGTAGACCTTTGTGATTATACATAATTCTTTGCAAAATAATATAGACTCTATCTGTTGTTCAATCCTACATACAGAGTGCTAGACTTATATGTAGAATTTGCAGTTATTACATACAATATCATTAAAAATGTTTGTCTTATATTTGTAATATATTTGTCTCCACCAAGGACAAGCACATTACAGCTGCATTGAATAAAATGTGCTCTGGACAGATTCTCTTATCATAGGATAAGAAACTTTACCCTTTCTTTATAAACACAGTTTCATGTTTAAATGACCAATCAGCAGATATGAGATCAAGTCAACTAGTTTTACACAGCGGTTTTATAAAGCAATGAGTTAAATGACAGTAAAGAATAATAGATAACAGAATGAAAAGAGCCTGGTTTGTTCCTCACATAATAAAATACCACCTCATGAAAATGTAATCCTATTTAATAAACATGCTTTCAAATACCTTATTGTCCAGACACCACTTATAAAATATAAAAAATAATAAAATAAAATATTTACTCATTTTAATTATTAGATTAGTATTATTTTAGATTAGATTAGTATTATTTTTTCCTGCTGTCAGTTTTTGTTTGTTTACAATGTAAACAATTTCAGCACAGTTTCCAAACAAGGCTTAATGTAAAGCCAGGATGTTTCACTGTCATCAACACTGGAGACACTGTCATGTGATGCTGGGGGGTGGAGCTTCCTGAACATTTATCATGGTAATATATTAGAGTACAGAAAGAGCTTTTTCATTCAGCTAAAACCAGTCATCATGTTCACTGTTATATTCATGTGTCTGTGGCTTTCACTAGGTGAGTTAACACCTTTTGTTAGTTTAGATATTATGTATTGTTTATTAATTGTCTGGTGTTATAGAAAGCATGATTTCTGTGTGTAATTCTGGCTTGATTGTGTTAAACTTTATGTTCTCTTCTCTATGACAGGTGACTCCATGGCAGATTCAGTAAAGCCACTTTCCACTCAGAAAGTTGTAGATGAAGGTGATGATGTTACTCTGTCGTGTGAATATGAAACAAGTTCTACAGGATTCTACCTGCACTGGTACAGACAATATCCAAAATCTAAACCTGAGTTCCTTCTTTATATTCACCAATATGGAGATCTAAGTGCTAACATTCCCCCAAGAATGAATGCTACACTTAAAGATAAGAAAGTGGATCTGATCATCTCCTCTGCTGCTGTATCAGACTCTGCTCTATATTACTGTGCTCTGGCGCCCACAGTGACAGGAAATCCAGCTGCACTGTACAAAAACATTGACACTGTTTTCTTTCTCTCTCAAAATGTATATTTTTAATTTAGTTTATATTACTGGTAAATGTTGTATTATTTAGAGACAGCTCCTTTCTTGATGGGATGCCAGTCTTTCACAGTGCATCATGCACACACATTCACACTCTCCTTCACTCTTAGGAGCAATTTCTAATTAAATTAGAAGTGCACTAAAGACAAGCTATGGCTCCAGATATATAACATTGAACTATATATAGCATCTAGGATAATTCACTCAGACCAGTGATGAGGTAATGAGGAAATCTCCAGAACTAAGGAATGAGTTTGAGGCTTTGCAGGATATAAGAATTAGACCTCTCATGCTTTGTTGCTTCTATTGGGATGGAGTATATCTGTGTAATTTAACACTGCAGTGTTTTGTCGATTCATTTTATATGTTGTGTGTACTTTAATCTGTTTGTGTTAAAGCATTACACAGGAAAGCTGCACTTCACATAGAATTATCTCTTCAGATGGTATAACCACTACAGACCAATTCCTGGTATTTTTACACAAGTGACTAGAACTGCCTTATTTATTAGTCCATTGTTTTTTTTCTCTTGTGCACAGTGTCTAGTTTGAGTTCAGTTCAATTCAATTCAGTTTTAACTCTGAACACTGTTACAAACCCAGAGACCACAGATTATTAGGTATGCTCTTGTCATGTAATGTTTCTGAAACAACCAATACAGTTTAGTTATTGAGGTTTATCACTGTTTTCAACAACTCTTTAAAACAATAACATGCCCAAATACAAACTCAGCAACATTTAACATAGAAATACATTGGGAATTATAAATCCATCACACTACCCAGTGCTGTAAATGCAATTTAAATATATGATCTAATATAAAATAATACAAATACAGAAGATCTGGATGACGTGGATGACCAGAAAAAAATGAACCATGTCAAGCATGTCATATAAACATACATACATATATAAATATGTCTAGGGATGTAGTTTCTTTACAGTTTATATGATTCATTGTAACAAATGTTTATTCATCTATTCAGACAGTCATTATACATGTACACACAACTGCATGTTACTTTGCTGCATTTAAGCTAAGACAATGTCCTGATAATATTTGACCTGATTATAATACTAGTACTCATGCTTTACTGACAACATATTTTCATCCACTAACATTTTTAAGCTGCAGTTGCAGGACAGTAAGCAGCTGCTTATATTGTTTATGAGGTAGAGAGGGTTTGTATGCACTTATCATGTATGTATACATGATTACACCTACATAACTATAACTGCTGTTGGTAGTGTCAGGAATCACTGGGACAGTTCCACTGGAGAGGTGCTGACAGGTGGATCAGCAGAGCCTGCTTTTCTGTTTGTTTTCCCTTGCACTTTGTGCCACACCCTTCCTATTGTTCTGTCTTCCCACCTTGTCACTCTCAAATGTTACTTATCCACCCTGTTATACCAGCTGTTATTAATATCAATAAATCTATATTAACATGATGTACTAATTTCCATTTGAATGTTTTGAAGTGATTTATATTGTATGTGTATATTCATGTGTAAACAAGATTCAGACAAATAGTTTAATAAGAGAAGCTCTGAAGAAGCATACTACAGAATATATGAGCAAAGAATTGTGTTTAATAGAGAAAATGTATTCAGTCATAGCTTTATTAACTGCTGTTTATATTCTTATTGTATTATCTGACTGCAAATGAAAGAGAAAAGAACATTAATTCCTGACTGTAGTTATTCAGCTGTAGTGGAATAATGCTGTATTGTGTTGGTGACAGTTCAGTGATACTGTGTGAAGTGGTGATCTGTATACAGTTACAGTACAACAGTGTCACTTCCTGGGTGTGTCCTTCTAGAGACGTGTAAAGTTCAGCACATACAGCACTATTATACAGAATCCTCACAGAGCTGTGTTCAGAAATGGATCAACTATACAACTTACTGAACATAGTGAGATACATACCACTGATTCTCACTCTAGTTACAGGTAATTTTCATCAGTTTATCAATTAATTAATGGAATTAACTAATATTCATAGAATTAATTCATTTATTTTTAATGTCAGTGTTTTTGGTGTTACACAAAAAACATTTTTAGAATGTTTCGATATTTATCTTATATCTTAATTAATAATTTTTCAATATAACAGGCAGTTTTGCTGATAAAATTTGGCCGAAGGACAAAGATATCAACATTGTGGGGAAGGAAACAGACCCTGTTACTCTGAGATGTTCATATGAATCAAGCAGTGATAGAATTCTGCTTTACTGGTACAGACAATATCCTAACAGCGCACCACAGTTTTTACTGTATAAAGGTGAAAGATCATTAAGTGCTTACAAGAGCAATCCCACTGATACTCGATTAGAGACACAAACAAGCAGAGACTCTACTGAACTTACTATCAGAGGACTAAAGCTCTCAGATTCTGCACTCTATCATTGTGCTCTAAGAGTTGGAACACAGTGATACAGAGTCACTGAAAGGCTTTACAAAAACGTATAAACCAGTATAAATGAAGATTCTAAAACCACATCAAAGATCCTTCCTTTACCAACCTGTTATCAGATAACCACAGACACAAACAATGTTTGTGGTAATTCTGTGGTATAAATGAATAAATAAAAAAGTAAGCAAGCAAACTAATAAATAAAAGTAAAATGTGTTTAAAAATACCACAATACCACAATAAATTCACACATCTACATTGTTATGATAAAAAAGTATTTTATAAACACTAACGGATCCAATGTGTTACAGGTGCAAATGACATGAAATTAAGTTCATTGACCTTTTTTTGCCAGTTTTGTTAATTATTGACTGGAAATAAATAAATAAATAAATAAATAAATAAATGCATGCTATACATTTATTTGTTCCACCTTATGTCTGTTATGCATATATGTACAGATATCTTATTTTTCCCTTGTGGGAAACTTTTACATCTATCCATCACATTTAAATATTTTATAATAGATAAATAAATCTTGTTTTTTTCTGTCTGGCTGCTAGGGATGTAACTGAACATTATTTGGATTAAACAGACACATCATGTGATGACAGAGAGCATCACTACCAGAGATATTATGTGACGATGGCTGAGTGAGTTTGTGCACTGTGGAAAAAAATTATTTAGGCTTTACAGCTGGCATTAGGGATGATAGTAGAGAAATAAGCTGACCATGTGCTGTTTTGAGCAATTCTGTACCTAAGCAGGTGCTCCGGTATGCTATGGTACGCTATAGAGTGTACAGTTAGGCTGATTTTCCTATATAGACTCTCAAGGTGTCACCCAATCACTCATTTTCCGAAGCTAAGGAGTGAACCAGGGAGAGGTGCAGGAAGAGGGAACCAGATTTATACTGGTGGGAACATGTTCTTCTAAAGCTTGAGAAATGACAAGGTTATAGCTGCACAGAATCTCAGAGGGGCGAGAAAATTAAGCAGAGTCAAGAACAGAAAAAGCATAAATAGAGGGAGAGAAAGATATTGGATCAATCCCTTTGAGATTAGGATGATATCAAGGTTTTTTGTTTTGATTTTTGTAGTGGAATAGTGAAACTGATATCAATAAGCTTGTGGTCAGAGATACCTGGTTTAGCCCAGGGGAACAGATCAGGTCAAGTGTGTGATCATGAAAGTGGGTGGGAAAGTTTACATGTTGCATTAGAATAAAGTTTTCCAGTACTGACATAAGTTCCCTGTTCATAGCACAATCCGTGTCTACATGGATACTAAAGTCATCAAGTCATATTACAGGTGAAGATGTTGTACAAGCAAGAGTAAGTAGTTCACTAAGGAGGTCGATAGATTAGCATTTTTAGAAGAGGTGTTGGACCAACCACCTTCAATGTCAGATAATGGAACTGTGAGGCAGCAATACTACCTGATGTCTTGGTCTGACAGTTCAACAATCCAAAAAAAATTGTTCAACAAAAGTGAATATTTGATATTCATTAATGGTATGATATTTGGTATTTATAATACCATGATATTTATAAATCTGTGTAGAACCAATAACCCATGGATATAAACATAGATAGCTGTTGGCCCACAGTGATGACAGTTTTGTGTTGCATCACATAGGATCTCATCTGGGTCAGAAAATTTCAGAATTAATTTCATGTAGAGACAGGAGAGCAAACACCTCTCTCCCATCCTCATCACTACATTCAGGGAAATATTGATGGCATCATGTGTAACTTTACTGCTGTTTAATATGAAATTGCACTTAGTGTCAGAGCAGAAGACTCTATGGAAGATAATGAAAATGACTGGAAACATCAACAGGTTTTATCTAACACTTTTAAGGATCTTTACCAGAAAATATACAGGTATAAAGCCAACAACTTTGTAGTTGATGCCTCCCACCCTTCTACCCTTTACACTTTACCGTATACATTTTAATACACTGAGGATACTATTCCATATTCCTTGATAACATGTAAATAAAGAATAAAGTCTTGGTTCAATTCTTACCAATATTCTTTACAATATTCCAACACTCTTTTGTGGGAAACTTTTACATCTATCAATCACATTTAAGCATGGTAGATAAATAAACCTTGTTTTGCCTGTCTGGCTGCTAGGGATGTAACTAAACATAAATACATTATTTGGATTAAACAGACACATCATGTGATGACAGAGATCATCACTACCAGAGATATTATGTGATGATGGATGGGTGAGTTTGTGCACGGTGGTGAAAAGTGTTTAGGGTTTACAGCTGGCATTAGTGAAGATGGTGGAGAAATAAGATGATCAGGTGCTGTTTGGAGACGTTCTGTATCTAAGCGGGTGCTCTGTGTAAGCTAGAGAGCATACAGCTAAGCTGCTTTTCCTATATAGATGCACAAGGGGTCACCCAATCACTCAGGAGTGACGAGGTGAGGAAGAGGTGCAGGAAGAGGGAATATGTTCTTATATTAACCATTGTAGCAGACACAGAAAGATAATGGAGTTTGTGCGGCTAATTAAGGATGACGTTCCCCAATCCTGCTGTTTTTGCCTTATAACTGCTCAGCACTGCCTGGAATTCACAGCTACAGAGCACACTGCCGACAACAGCACCCTTCACCTTCTTCTTACCTCTTTAAAAATAAAAGAGAACTTTTCTCACATCTGTGTTCATACATATATTGAGAAGAAGCCTTTATTTGTCATATATACATTACAGCACAGTGAATTCTTTCTTCACACATCCAACTGAAATTGGGGTGAGTCATGATACAGCACTCATGGAGCAGTGAGGGTTAAGAGCCTCGCTCAGGGACCCAACATGTGGCTTGAACCCCATTCTGCTGATAAACAAAGCAACAACACAAAGGAAAGAAACCAAAGTCAGAAGTGGGATCCAAACCTAGGCCTCCAAGGGAGGCTGCAACCTGACCGCAGCATCTTAGATCGCTCAGTCATCCTAACACATTAAACTGGAACAGATTATCAAGCTAAGAAGCTGAACTAAAATCAGTTAAACAATATCTAATCAGATTGACAGGTCCTCTGTTGAAGTGCAGGATTCTGTATAGGTTTTGTAGAACTAAACTACACCAATAGTATTCCAATTCCAGTATTCCAATACTCAACTGTTTTATTTGTTAATACTGATAAATCAAGTGTTGTAGTCATTTAGATAACATTTAGATATTAGATGTTAGGAGAAATTGGACTGCTAATCTTTGTTGGTCAATCAACTGGTCAATAAACAATAATCATCAGCAAGAAATGGAATTTCCACCTGTTTTGTTTTGTAATTTTGGATTGGAATTTGAATTGTAGTGTTTCATAAATATTTCTGTTTTTACCTAGCCTACTAGAGGCAATATATATATATATACATATACACTACTCACAAAAAGTGAAGGATATTCAGCCTTCGGGTGAAATTACAGGATGCACCTAAAATGCACTATAACCTTTCCAGGTGAACTTAATTTGACCTTCTCTACACTTTTGAATGCACATGTCCAACTGTTCAGTGTTTCAGTACTTTTTGCATAACTTGCTGTTCTCTAACAAGCTGCTTAATGGCAAAATTCACAACTGGTGTTTGATCCATGAATCGACCAATAAATTTTTTGGTTCAATTAGAATTGGTATTTAAACAGTCCTCTTCATCATGCTGTTCACATTTTGACATCATGAGACCAAGACCACACCTAACAATTGATCAACAGTACCTCGCCATTGCGAGGCTTCAAACAGGATGTTCTCAGAGGGAAGTGGCCACTGAGCTTAGAGTGTCACAGAGTGTCATCAGCAGGTTGCGACAGAGATACAGAGAGACTGGAAGAGTCACAGAAAGGCATAGAAGTGGACGTCCTTTTGCCACATCCCACGTTGATGACCACTTCATTGTGAACAGTGCTCTGCGGATGATGAATGCCACTCAACTCCAGGCACATTTAAGGGAGGTGAGAGGCACCCAAGTGTCACGTCAGACCAATCGAAACCATTTACATCAGCGTGGTCTGAGTGCTAGACGACCTGCAAGGGTACCTGACCATACCACCAGGCACAGGCGTCATTGTCTTGCATGGACCAGGGAGCATTTACGCTGGACGAGGGACCATTGGGCCTCAGTGCTGTTCTCTGATGAAAGTCGATTCACTTTGAGCAGAAATGATGGCCGCCAACGATGTTGGATACTTCAAGGAGAGCGCTATGCATCAGCCACTGTTGTGGTGGTGTTACAGTCTGGGCAGGTGTGTCTACTCAATACAGAACTGCCCTACATCTTGTGAATGGTACAGTGACAAGCCAATACTACCTGAATAACATCATTAATCCATTCATTGTGCCCCTGCATGAACAACACAGGCCTAATTTCATCTTCATGGACGACAATGCTCCAGCTCATCGAGGTCGCATCATTAGAGAACGGCTGCTGGAGGCTGGGGTACCTCAAATGGAGTGGCCTGCACTTTCTCCAGACCTGAATCCCATAGAAAACCTATGGGATCAGCTGAATCGCCGTGTAGAGGCTCGTAACCCTGCACCCCAGAACCTCAATGACCTGAGGGCTGCCCTTCAAGAAGAGTGGAATGCAATGCCTCAGCAGACAATAAATCGACTCGTGAACAGCATGAGACGTCGTTGTCAAGCTGTAATTGATGGTCAAGGGCACATGACAAATTATTGAGACGCTGACATTTTTTGTTGTGGTATACCCACCTCGTCTGAACGCTGATGTTGATAAAAAACATGCAACAAGTGGATCTGATCATCTCCTCTGCTGCTGTATCAGACTCTGCTCTATACTACTGTGCTCTGCAGCCCACAGTGACAGGAAATCCAGCTGAACTGTACAAAAACTTTCACACAGTTTAACTACACTGAAGGCAAACATACTACTGTTTTTTTTCTTTAGGCTGATCCTATTAGGGTTTGCTACAATGGATCGTTTGTATATTTTGATTTGATGCAGGTTTTACAGTGGCTGCCCTTCTTGATGCAACCCTCTGTGGAAAATATTTTTATCCAATACTATAACGCTCTATTTAATACTACTCAATTAATACTTTGCTATTATCTGTCTCCAGCTCCACACTGACCTGACAGCTCAGTCAAGCAAGGCTCTAACTAAAAAAAGCCAAACTGCCCAGACTGGATGAATGCAGATACAAGGTTTTATTTGCAATCAGCGCTGGTTACAAGAATTGAGCTGTTCACGAATGAACATCCCAACAACCTCCGAAATAATCATCACAAAACATAGTCTTTGTATTCTTTTCTCTTATCTTTTCATAATATTCAAACCAAACCCTCTTTGCTGAGAAAGTCACTCCTATTTTCTTCCTGAAATATCAGGTTCTTTTTGGACACCATTATCTCTTACTTTTTAACTCTTTCACATTCCATTATAATCAGACTTCCGAGGTCAGTTATAAAAATAGTGGACATCTGTGCACTTATCAATAGGACTTTTCCAGCTTGTTTTCCAGTTATTCCTAGCTCTATCTCCTGCTACCCTTGACTTCCTACGACGTGCTGCGCTTCTGCTCAGGACCTTGGGCACAGCTCCAACCCCAGCCATACCAAGATTGAAACTCCATCCTAATCTCATCTACTGTCAACAAAGTCTCGCACCCAAACCTCGTAGTGTTAAACCCTTCATTGTTAAAACTGTAAATAGAGGTGACCAATAAATTAAGGTGGTGCCTGACAACCCAACCATGCTGTCCTAATTAATTATTTTATACAAACACAAACAAGAATGCATTCATATACACTCTACACACTAAAACATTCAAAACCACTTTAAACACTCTAAACCACTTTAAACCATTAAAAATTACTCCCACACCTCCCAATTAATCTCAGCTTGAAAATGCACTGACTTGTGCAACCACCAGTGGCTGGGTTGGTTCTGTGCTTAGGCCACAGTGGGGAGAATGCAGGATCCTAGACATTAGTCTCTCTCTGTTTATATTACATATTCACACCAATTACCTGATGTATGCTATTGAATTGATTTACTTACTGTACATAGTGAGATACATACCACTGATTCTCACTCTAGTTACAGGTCATTTATTTTTATCTGTTTATTCATTTTTGATGATATTATGATATTTAATCAGCTTTGTTAATGGTTTGCTTAACCTATTGCTGGCTATATATCGTCATATTGTGTAACTTGAGTATGTATCTTGTTTTGTTTGTTTGTAATTGAAGAATTAAAAATATAATAATAATAATAATAATAATAATAATAATAATAATAATAATAATAATAATTGCTTTTCTCTCTAAACAACAGTTTGTTGATTTGGGAAAAATATTGTTGTTTTAAAAGATACTGTATTTCCCTAGTTTACTCAGTTACATGAGATAGAAAGTTTTTCAGAAAAGTCCACAGAGCCAGTTCTGAATTTAATGAAAGCAGCTGAGGCTCTGTACAGAAGTTCAGAAATGACTATTTGTTGTTCTAATTTGTGAATTTAAAGAAAAAAGACTTGTTTGTTAAAGTTTTTCTCTTTTCTCCAGAAGATGGCGTAGTGAGTTATCTTATTGTGGGCCAAATACAAGGACCCTGCTCACATCCCCAAGAATGTAGACTTCTGTGATTATAAATACTGCTTTGCAAAATAATATCGACTCTATCTGTTGTTTAATCCACAATAAAGAATAATAGATAACAGAATGAAAAGAGGCTGGTTTGTTCCTCACATAATAAAATACCACCTCATGAAAATGTAATCCTATTTAATAAACATGCTTTCAAATACCTTATTGTCCAGACACCACTTATAAAATATAAACAAAAATAAAATAAAATATTTACTCATTTTAATTAATAGTAATTTTTTCCTGCTGTCAGTTTTTGTTTGTTTACTATGTAAACAGTTTCAGCACAGTTTCCCAAACAAGGCTTAATGTAAAGCCAGGATGTTTCACTGTCATCAACACTGGAGACACTGTCATGTGATGCTGGGGGGTGGAGCTTCCTGAACATTTATCATGGTAATATATTAGAGTACAGAAAGAGCTTTTTCATTCAGCTAAAACCAGTCATCATGTTCACTGTTATATTCATGTGTCTGTGGCTTTCACTAGGTGAGTTAACACCTTTTGTTAGTTTAGATATTATGTATTGTTTATTAATTGTCTGGTGTTATAGAAAGCATGATTTCTGTGTGTAATTCTGGCTTGATTGTGTTAAACTTTATGTTCTCTATGACAGGTGACTCCATGGCAGATTCAGTAAAGCCACTTTCCACTCAGAATGTTGTAGATGAAGGTGATGATGTTACTCTGTCCTGTGAATATGAAACAAGTGATACAGACTTCTCCCTGCACTGGTACAGACAATATCCAAAATCTAAACCTGAGTTCCTTCTTTATATTTACAAAAATGGAGATCTAAGTGAAAACCGTCCCCCAAGAATGAATGCTACACTTAAAGATAAGAAAGTGGATCTGATCATCTCCTCTGCTGCTGTATCAGACTCTGCACTATATTACTGTGCTCTGGCGCCCACAGTGACAGGAAATCCAGCTGCACTGTACAAAAACCTTCACACTGTTTTGTTATACTGAAGGCAGTTCTGCTGGTGACATTCCTTTACTCCTAAGTGAAATTTATAATTAAATTAGAAGTGCACTAAAGACAAGGCATGGCTCCACATTTATCACCTTGAACTGTATATATCATCTAACACCAATCACACAGACCAGCAACGAGGTAATGAGAAAATGAGACAGGAGGAGCCAGAAAGTCACGTGACACTTCCGCATGTCCTAATTAGCATATCACAACAATGACGGATTCTTATAGAAGAAAAAAGTCAGTGAAACAGAGTCTTTGTTACATGACAGTTGTCTTCAAGCTACTTTGTTTCTGCTCACTCCCAATTTAAACTCACATGACACTGCATAATTGTTCATTTACTGAAAGCTTAATGCAGGCTAATTTATTCCAAATCAGAGTAACTGGTATGCATTGCATGCTCTGGTGTCTGCAAACACGGGTAGCTGCAAACGAGACCATATCACACCAATGTTACGCTCCCTGCACTGGCTGCCAGTCTGATATCGAATTGATTACAAAATTCTGTTATTTGTCTATAAAGCTCTTAACAACTTAGCTCCAAGATATCTCTCCGATTTACTCACCACTTACAATCCTGCTCGGTCACTTAGATCCCAAGATGGTCATCTTTTGTGAATACCATGGTCTCGCCTGTAACGCAGGGGAGACAGAGCCTTCGCAGTAGCTGGTCCTAAGCTGTGGAACAGCCTGCCATCACCCATTAGAACTGCTTCCACGTTAGCTGAATTCAAATCTATGTTAAAAACGCATCTCTTTTCTTCTGCTTTTAATTGTTTGTAATGTGTATGTGTTTTCCTGCTTTCATCCTTTTTATTTTTATTCCCTTTATTTTTGTACAGCACTTTGGCAAACGAAGGTTGAATTGAAATGTGCTTTAGAAATAATTTACCCGTGACTGTGTGAGTGTAAAGCTGCGAAGTATTTTATGTGCTTTGTAAATACTTAATTGCGCTGGTGTTGTCCTGCCATTTGCACATAACTTGTTTTTGTTCAACTTTAAAGATGCCTGTGCAAAGATAAAAATTAAAATGGAAAACCTCTTCAGATTAAAGTCATTATAATGCAAAATTTAACTGGTAGTTATTCCAGAAAAAAAGTCAAACTAAATAAAATTGTGACAAAGTAGTAATATTTCGCGAATAAAGTTAACACTATGAGAATAACGTAAAAAATCACGAGATTCGTAGCAATACGGGATTAAATTCGTGATATTTTGAGAATAATGGCCTATTTGTGTATAGTGAAATTAAGGTATAAATAAAATGACTTATGCATATGCATAAAAGTGCTTAAAAATGAAACTTTACTCATTGCATGCACATCCATCTGTTTTAATAATAAGGTAGGTATAACTTATCTGCTTTGAACATTACTCCAAACACGTTGATGTATATGGCCTTATAAATAAAACATTACAACTTAATCCCTACAGTATATTGCATGAGTTTAATACTGCTGCATGAAGTCAAACACATTAAATGACGTGCTTGGAAACGGAATTTCTCTCAGAAGCAGATTAAAACAAGCAACAATGAAAGTAAACGTGTGGGATTCATATTTAACATTTTCAGCTGTGAGTTTTCAATGTCATAACTTCATGGTTAAAAAGTTTAAAAAGTTAGTATGAAAGGTTAAAGTATTGTAAGTTATTGTGTCTTTTGAGACACAGCCCTGACCTCTAACTCCAAAAGATATGTTTAAGAGGTGAAGTCAGATGCACTGATTCTCACTCTAGTTACAGGTAATTCATTTTAATCAGTTTACCAAAAGTTTTAATTCTTACAATCATATTTAATGAGTTAATTAGTTGCATTAATTAATAACCATGTTTTTTATTATTCATCCAGTCATTTCTTTATTTCTTAAGTCAATATTAATAAAACGTATAAACCAGTATAAATGAAGATTCTAAAACCACATCAAAGATCCTTCCTTTACCAACCTGTTATCAGAAAACCACAGACACAAACAATGTTTGTGGTAATTCTGTGGCATAAATCAATAAATAAAAAAGTAGTAAAGTATATATATATATAGTTACTTAAATGGTTTGAGGAAATCGATGGCCTTAAATGGTTTGAGTTGACGGAACACAAACTGATAAAGTTAGTCTTGATTAATTTGAGTTCAGTCAACTCAAACCATTTAAGGCAATCGGTTTCCTCAAACCATTTGTGTAGCTAAAATGTTATTTGGACTTAATTACATCTGTTACCTGAACACAAACAGATTTAAAGACTAAGCAAAATCGAACTTTCCTTGGTTCCAGGAACCAAAAAAAAAAAGTCAGCTTCTTGGGGTAGCTGATATGAAGGGCATAAAGCAGCCCAAAAAGCAGCATCAGAGCACTGACCCAGGATTTTGAAGACATCACCACGTCATCTTCAAGGACAATCAAGACATACAAACAAAAAAACAAAGAGGCAAAACAAAATTAATACCAGTGGTTCCCATTAGAATGAACTAAACCTTATCATTACAACATAACAAGCCTCTGCAAATAGTGCAGATCATGTTCATGACTTTGGAGTATGAGCTTTACATATGACAATGATATAAACATACAGAAAACAATGCACATCAAATTTAGATATTATATTTAGATAATGTGTTTAATGTGTGTGTTGAACCATGTTAATATTTTACTAAAGTCTAAATCAAAGTAATTTTTGAAGCTTGAAAATACAGATTGCCTTGAATTGGACAGACAAAAGGAGAGAAAAAGATTTAAACGTACCTTTAACAAAAATCTAATGGAATTACACGAGGGTGAGTAAATGAATTATATAATCATCATTTGAGTAAACCTTTCCTTTAAGATTACTGAAATGATCAACTGTACAGCTACTCTAGCTGTATTTTTTTCGATGTCGACAAAAAGATGAAAATGTTTCAGAAAGTAGTCCTGATGAGCCTTACCGTGTGTGTCTTGAAAACATCTGACGAGTCTTCCTTCAAGTAAAGCGGCAGTCCAGCCAGGACAAGAGTTCTAATGACACTGATGTCATCCTGATCCTTAAAGACAAAACAAAAAATGACCATACTTTTAATTCCCAACTAAGCAACATTTTGAATTTATTAACATGATTAATGATGAGACAACATTCTAACACTGCAAACCTAGCTACAACATGTAACAGCACTAGTTATTACCTGGCACTTTCTTACTAATCCACATAACAGGCAAATTCCTTTAGGCAGTTTAATAACAGCACAAGCACATTTTAAGGATTAGTTCATCCACACACAAAAATTGTCATCATTCACTTACTTGCATGTTATTCTACACTACTTTGTGTAATTTATTTATTTTGTTTGTATAGACTACTGTTTTAGAATGCCTTCATGTTTTTGTCTTTTCTGGCAACTGAAAACATTCATCATTATTATATTTAACTGATTTTAATTATTGATAATGTTTTTAACCTGTACAGCCCTTGAGTATGTTCAATGGGAATTCCACTTACTTGTTCATGATAGTCTTTAAATATTTTAGCCATCTGGTTGCCAATGGTACCATCCTTCGATGCCTTAGCTCGGAAAAGTGTCAGGAGTTGTGGAGTGTGCTTGTCCAGGGAAATGTAAAAGGTTTGCTGCAAATTACAGGACTTGGTTACAGATGTATGTTATCTAGCTAGCGAACCTCGCTAATCATTTCATTTACACAATATCATATAGAGTGTAAAGCTTGCTGGTGAAGGTTTTAATAATTATTCCGTATAATATTTAGATAGATTTCGGATGATGGACTGGGACAGGAGGTTTTTGAGACTTTAATCAGTCACCATGTACGGTGAATTTACACAAGCTAATGCTAATGCTAGATACTGCTAACTAATGCTAATATTTGTCTGTTTATTCTCAGCTTAACTAGTTTACAAACTCACAGGTTCATTAACGTTTCAGCGTTAAAAAGGAAATTTTTGTATTTTTACGTCTCCCTTTTTTTTAAATATCAAAATCCTCTATTTCTGGGTGTGGGTGAAAAAAACACTGATTTATCTACACTGTTAGCAAGCCTGGATAATTAACTTGGTAGCATCATTAAGATAAATATCGTAATGAGTAATGCAAACCTTTTAACCGGTAAACAAACCTTTCCTTTATTTTACTCAAGCTGTTTTTACTGTAAGGAACGTGACAGAATGTTAGATGTGTTATTATGAAACTGCGATGAGAAGAAGCACTTATGATGGGGCGGCGGGAGGAAATGTACAGTACATCATCTTTTTTGGAGAACAGGACATGTTTAGGCTTACATCCTGCTTCGTGTTAAGGTGTAAATTAAGTAGCCATCTAGAACACCATAAGTGAATTACAGAGATTTTTTTGTTTTTTACGTTTTAACAGGATGCAGTTGGCGTACAGCTGGCCTCCGTGGCTCCGATTCAGTTCCTGAGGACTCCTTCTCATCGGGACTCCATCAAAGCAGAGCTCTCCGGGTCCTATGTAAGCTTATGAATACCTGTGTAACATGACAGCTGTTTAAATCTGAAAGACTTTGATAATAGAGAACTCCATTAGGACTCCATTATGTAAAGTTAATTTCTTTTTGTAACTTTTCTGCTCTCTGCAGGCCTACCAGTACAACCTCGTGGACGTGTTTTACGAGCTGCTTCTCTGCGGATACTTCAGGAAGGGCTTAACGCCTCAGCCAGTAAGCGTCTTATCGGGAAATTTAAAAGCGATGCTTGAATGTAGTTTGAGAACAGGATCTATTTTATTTCATTTTGTTTTCCCATATTTTAAACCCTGGCATTAACGGAGCTTGTCGTCTCCCTTTCCTAAAGCTTCAGGGAGGACTCTCGGAGCGCCTGCTTGCGCTCATCAAGTGGGATGTAGACGTTTGGGAGCCTGGAGCAAAGATCTACTTCACAGTGCTTATTGTAAGTGTTCAAATATCTTCTGATGCCACGTTACACAAATGGTCAGCATTGTATCTCTAAGACAGTGACATTACACTGGATTTGTGTTTGTGTCATTTGTTGATAGGATCAGCTTACAGGCCTTTTTGTGGTACTGTTCTCCCAGCCCCTGGAGCTCTACACCGACCCGCCAGCTTTAGCCAGCACGGTTAGGCATCTCCTCGGGCAGCATGTCGAGAAGAAGATGGTGAAGACTTTGGAGAGGCTCTTGGCAATGTCCTTCCCTTACTTCTACACCTTCCCAGTACCCACCAACACAACACACACACACAAACACACAATTTATTGCACAAGTTCCCATTCCATACTTTGTTACAGTTCATATTTTGTCCCTACATTGCTCAAGCGCTCCACAGATGAGTATAAATTGATTTTGTAACATTTCAATTGTCACGTTTTAAAATATCTCTCTTCTTTTTCCCCTTGACAGGTCTGCACAACGATCCCAGGACTTTAGGACCAGAATTGCACAGTCAGTTGTAGCCTGTGTAGCATTTTATCATTCTCACTAGAAATAATTGCTTTCTCGTTACATTTCCAGGTTTAGTGTTAATGAATTATCTGTGTTTGTCTTTCATCTAATATCATTTCAACCAATATTAACCCTCCTCTCATCATCCTCCTATCCTAACTCTAATAAAGTATTTCATTTGCATCTATTACAGCCTCGCTCAGATCATTTCTATACATCAAGATATGTGTATATATATATAAAATGTTGATTTTCAACACAACTCCAATACATGACATTAGGTTTAAACTTTAATTCATGATAAAGGCACATGGTTACTTTTTGTTTATTCAGTACACTGTTACTCTGAAATATTCATATAAGTGAAGCAGAGATAACATTCTGCTTTATTGGTACAAACAATATCCCATAATTATATATCCTGTAATTTTTTTCCATTCATACATTTATTTATTCTTTCATGTGTTTATTATACCTGTGTGTATAAATGTATGTTACTTTACCAAATGTGAACTAAGATCCAGAACAAAATGTGAGCACTCCAGACCATAATTCCATTGTATAGTTACAAGAAGTTAAAATGGATGAATAAGGAAAGTGTTAGTCAAATTTGCTTTCCTTTTATTGATCATAATGAAATTCATCAAGATTGAGTGAAAATGAAATGAAAATGGAAATTGTGTATTAACATTTGTATTTTCAGTTAAATGGATGTACAATGTCTGCCAAATTTTAAATGGATCAGCAAAAATCCATTCACAGTTGCATTTCCCAGGTCTTAAGTGTTACGACCCTGACCTGTGGAAACAGCACTTACTCTTCCCTGCACCACCTTCCATTCACAAACCTGTGCTCCACCTCAGTCCTGCCTCCACATATGGCTTTCATGGAAGAGATGAGAGGAAGAAGCCCTTTCTCTCCAAAAAAACATGGCAGCATCTTAACAAATTTGGGAACAATATTTTTTTGGCCTGATGGTTAATCATTATTCATAGTTTCATGTTTGGTGAAGGTCAAACAGAGTTTATCACAACAAACACCTCATACCAAGTGTCATGTTGGTGGAGGGGTGAGGATTCGGTTGTTTTGCAGCCACAGGCTCTAGAAAACTTTTAATCATTTGGACATTGATGATCTCCACTTTATATTAGAATATTCTTGAGACAAATGTAAGACTGTCCATGAGCTTATGTTGTGCTGAAACTGGGTCATATTAAAGGACAATAATCACAAGCACACCAGCAAATTTGTCTCTTTAAGGATGCTGAATCTGAGGACTTGTTTTTGTCTAGGTTAATGTCAGAAATACAGATAAAAAAGAAAAAGACGGGTTATTCTTGTGTTCTGATATGCTGAAATGCTGTAATGATTCCAAATGAATCTGTGAATTGAAACTGTGAACTATTCCCAGCGTGGTGAGCAATACTTTTGTTTTAAATATATTGATGGTTCTTGATGTAAATAATGTATATGTCTATTTAAATTCAGCTCCTGCAGATGGCAGTACATGACATGAAAATACTCTAGAACTGAACCTGATTGGACCTGGACACAACAGAACCATGTGGAGTGTTAAAGTAGCCATGAACATTAAACCTGAACAAAGCTTCAGCACAGATACATGGTGTGTGGAGTGCAGTCCGACTGAAACACTTGAATTACTGAGAATCTTGAGCTTAATACAAGATGCTTATGTATTTGTGCACATGCTCTCAAACACCACCTTGTTAGGGGTTTTATATTGTTATAATTTGGTGTTTTGTTTAGACTTTAAGGGTGTACTATAAATCTGCTGAAGAATTTAATTTCACAATAAGAATTGTTTGTAATTGCAACAATATATTTTGTAGATTAGAAAAGGTTTAAGTTCATAGAAATAGGAAATACAGGAAGTAAATATATGAATCTTTTACTCATTATATTCTTTTAGAACATGTGTGTGTATTTTACATAATGTGGCACATCCTGCACTCTGATTGGTTAAAACAGAGGGAATCTACAGTTGAGGCTTTGTACACAAGAAATGCTTAGATGCTTCACTGAAGACAGAGTAGAAGGAAACTTGACATTTACTGTAACATAAAAAGGAAACTTTCAGAAGAACAGAGGAAATTAAAACATGATGGTTTTCTGTATGTTTCTGTTTTTTACCATGTTCATAGGTAAGCTTATATTTTATATATCCCCATATATCATGTTTAAATGTTTTATAACTAATAAAGAAATGTTTCCATGTGTGAGTGTTTTAGATTGTAAGCATGTACTGTATTTATACTGTATAATATAAAATGATAATATTCTGAAATAAATGTCCTCTTCAGGTGAGAGCACACAGGACAGCATTACTCCAACATCTTCTGCTGTCTATGGTAAAGAGGAGCAAGCAGTTACACTCTCCTGTGATTATAAATACACTGTTTCTATGAACAATCTACAGTGGTATCGACAATATTCCAATGCAGCACCAGAATTCCTCGTTCTGTTGACGGAATCGGGAGGGAATCAGACAGGTGATACTCCTCATCCTCATTTGTCTGCTAAAGTTCATAAGAGTCTGAAGCGTGTGGATTTGGATATCTCGCCTGCTTCAGTATCAGACTCTGCACTGTACTACTGCGCCTTGCAGCCCACAGTGACAGGAAAGTCAACTTCACTGTCCAAAAACCTACAGAGACCTCAAACATGAAAGTGTTAAAGAATCACAATAAGAAGAAAAGACTGGAAGCTATGCATAACATCAGCATTCTGATTATTGATCCAATAGAAATGTATGTATATAACCATATATGAATACTTTATTTGAATTGAATAGACAAAACATTCAAAATGAATCCAAATACAGATAGAAAAGTTAGGTGTGTGTTTGAAGAAGCCACATGTTCACTCCCTCTGCAGTATTAAGTGCAGTTCTCATAAACAATAGTGGCAGGTTTGATGGTTTATTTACTTAATGACAGTGTAAAGATCACATGCTGGAATTTGATTCTGTTCTAGGAATAAAAATGTGCATATTGTACAACTCTTTTGACAAGCAGCTGATCTGATTTATTTTTATTTTATGTTTGTTTGTTTGTTTATTTTACTGAGCATGCTATTTAATGTGTTCATCATGTGTGTCTTTGCAGGATCTTTAATATATTTTTGAGAATTACAGGATACCTGAAAGTATGTATAACTAAGAATAAGAACTGTGGAAAATAAAAACACAGTTTCCATCACACAATCAGGAAATAAATAAGCTCTACTGAAATAGTGCTCCATAATCAATTCTTGAGGTAGATGAGCTACAACAGCTAAAGACCACATCGGGTTTCATTCCTGTTCACCAAGAACCGAAATCTAAGACTACAGTAACAACCCTGTAAATGACATAATTTGGCCCAATGGCAAGAGCTGCTTACTTGGTTCACACTTAGCGTCTGGATTCCAAAAAGGTTTGAATCCCACAGGAGCCCTCGCTTTATTGTTAACTTGACTTTGTGTAACCGAGTTCCTTTTACTCGGACCCCAGTCCATATGAGCAAGGTCATACAGTTACAGAGTACAGTGAACCTTCATTGGCGCACATCAAGGTACCAGGGCTGACCTGGCTCGTTGGTCTAGGGGTATGATTCTCGCTTAGGGTGCGAGAGGTCCCGGGTTCAAATCCCGGACGAGCCCTGATTTTAAATGGAATAGAGTGGTTGGGATAAAACTAATGGAAACTTGCACTGCCGGCTTGGTTCTCGCTTGGAAGTTTGTTTCTCCAGAGGTCCAAGAAGGTTCCAATCCCACTGTAATTACCTCTGAAAATTAAAGCTCCAACCTGGAGCCTATCTCTGGAATACAGGGAGCGGGATGGAGAATGTCACACTTTGTGGAGACATGAACCTCTGAAATATTAATATAATAGAGTACAGAAAGACCTCAGAATATTGTCATTTTACTAACACCATTCATCATGTTCACTGTTATATTCATGTGTCTGTGGCTTTCATTAGGTAAGTTAACATTGACCTTTTCAGAAAGGAGGGTAAAAGGTAAATCCCTATGCCACCACGTCTGTCTGCTAAAGTTGATGATAAAACTAAACAAGTGGATCTGATCATCTCCTCTGCTGCTTTTAATGTTTGATAATATAAAATTAGAAGGTAATTTATTCATAATCACACTCTCTGGTATCACCCAGATGAGGATGGGTTCACATTTGAGTCTTCCTCATATCGTCTCACAGAGTTTTTTCTTGCCGCTGTTGCCTCAGAGTTGCTCATTAGGGGTAAAGTTAATTTTCAACTTTGTAATTTCTATTCTGAATTTCTGTATTTCGGTAAAGCTGCATTGAGACAGTGTCTATTGTTAAAAGTGATATGAATGAAAATGAAGTGAACTGAATTTAATTACCTTTTGGGAACAGACACAGCAAATTTACTTATGAGAGATTGGATCCAGTTTCCTATGATTTTTATCATAGGAAATTATCATAATTATTTATAAATGTACAAATAATTAAAAAAACACACAAACAGATAAAGGCTTATAGTATGGTATAGATGATGAATCTTAAAATACAACACAGCCATATTAATGACTCTACACTACAACTGCATCACTTCCTGGGTGTGTCCTTCTAGAGACGTGTAAAGTTCAGCACATACAGCACTATTATACAGAATCCTCACAGAGCTGTGTTCAGAAATGGATCAACTATACAACTTACTGTACATAGTGAGATACATACCACTGATTCTCACTCTAGTTACAGGTAATTTTCATCAGTTCATCAATTAATTAATGGAATTAACTAATATTCATAGAATTAATTCAATATTAATTAATTCATTAATTAATTTCGATATTTGTATTATATTTTTATTAATCATTTTTCAATACAACAGGCAGTTCTGCTGATAAAATTTGGCCGAAGGACAAAGATGTCAACATTGTGGGGAAGGAAACGGACAGTGTTACTCTGAGATGTTCATATGAATCAAGCAGTGGTAGCATTCTGCTTTACTGGTACAGACAATATCCTAACAGCGCACCACAGTTTTTACTGTATAAAGGTGCAAAGTCAGCAAGTTCAGTTCAGCACAACCCCTCTGGCTCTCGATTCAATACAGAAACATCCCCAGACTCTACTGAACTCACTATCAAACATCTGCAGATCTCAGATTCTGCACTCTATCACTGTGCTCTTAGAGTAGTAGCACAGTGATACAGAGTCACTGAGAGACTGTACAAAAACCTATGAAATAATTCATTTGAAGTTCAACGTTTAATATCAAAGATACTTCCTTTAGCAACTTATCAGTTAACCACAGACACAAAAGACATTTGTGGAAACATATGCAGCTGAAGAAAGAGAATAAAATAAAGAGACACTGTGTCACTTGTTGCTGGTGTGTACTGTTTAAAATTTAATTCATTGTACTTTGCTGCAGTTTTTCCCCATGATTAATTCGAATGAATTTTCATTCATGTATATGTACAAACACAAATTAGGATTTGTCATGTATTCTAAGAGGCACAATATTGTACAACTTGTTTGGGGATTCACAACATTCAGAAGTGTCTAATTTAAGAGGTGTAGTATAATCTAGGGAAGGAGAATAATATTTTCAAAGGTGTCCCAAAGTAACATTGTCAACCTTGCAGAAAATATCCCAATGGCATTTTCCCCCATTGTTCTCTTAAAGGTTTTGTGGAGGACAGGGGAGTCAGGGAATCAAACCTGAGGTAAATTTTATGCAGTGTGCTTGATGATTATGATACTTATGTATTTTGATTAAAAAAAAGCACTTGTCTGGTGCCTCCATTGTCTTGGACTTCCAAATGTCATCAAAATGCAGACAAAAGCCATAAATATCATTAAAATAAGTTCAGGTGCTCTAACTGGCAGACTGTTACAGATTTGCAGTTGCAGGTCACCATGTCAACATGACAGATGAAGAATATCAATATTGTATTTATACTACACACTTATACTGATCAATGCGTACTGTATCAGTGGCCGAGCAGAAGATACTGAATCAGAAGCAGTAGGTACTGATAAAGTCATTGAAAAGTAAGGAACAGGTGTGCAGCGGTGGGGCGGTAGGGTGCATACAACGTTAACAAAAACACATGGGAACATAATTAAACCCTGCCAGACCGCCCTCTGGTGTCCTGACAGGGAAATGTCCAGCAGTCCATGACAGTAAATGCAGTCAGTCTGCCTAAAGATGTCTAAAAACTGGTTATGCTGCGTTTCTCATTCAATAAATGTCACACTTTGTTCAGTTTAATTATGTCTGTGATGGACCTGTATTGCCAGAGAGAAGAGCTTACACACTCTGTACAGATGGCAGTAGATAAAGTTTTAAAATGTTTTACTGACCTAATCAGAAGATGGGAAATTTTGCCAACAGAACATAATTCCCAGGCTGTAACACAAACATGTTAATATGACTAATTACAATATGTATTTTCATGTGTATCATTACATGAAATCCACAATGGGTTCATTCACTGATCTTCCTAAATAAAGGCTCCAGAATCATGGACACACTAGGCATAAGGAGGGAATACACCAGTGGTGGGTCATCAGTGTCAGCAAGGCCTTCTCTGCTGGCCTAAACAGCAGTGATCTGAATCACTGACTTGCATTTTAATATATTTAATATATTTTTCCATGAATGTGTATTAAATTATTCACAGTTGTCTATTCTCTAAACTTCATAGCTTTTCTCTTGGTTGCGCTGCTTCCAGTAGTGTATATTTATGATAAGAGTATTTATCCAATCATATTTCAGCCAGTGGCTGACATCATGTGTTGCCAGGGTGAAAGAAATCTGCCTTAAGGCCTTAAGAATAAATAGTGCAGGCGCCCATAGCTTAAAATAAATGGCAATGAAACTGTTAAATTAACCAATCAGATTTCGAGTTGGCGTCATTGGGTCCATCTAGCAGGCATACGATTATGTCAGCAATTTCCCGTCCTTTGATTGGATAATCAGAGAATATATACTTTGCTATTTAACGGTTGATTAGTATCTATTGCCGTGGCGTCATAATGATGGTATAGAGGTGGATTAATTCAGGAAGGACACCAGTGAAGGCCTAGGTGTGAAATGCACAGTCCGCCACTGGAATACACCATATCACAGGTGTGGAAAAAGTACTGAGATTGTACATGTACATGAAGCTTTGCACATTGTCACTATTTGTGTAAGTATTTTTATTTCTACTGAAACCAGTGCTACTTAATGAAAAGAAATTAATTTGTATTTAGTTAATGTTGACTATTTTCACGAAATGAACCAAGTTCCTGCCACTTAATATTGGCTTCCTTTCATTCCTTTCTGTTCTTTGGGCACATCCCCAAGAACACTGCTTGTTGATGTCTCCTTTCCAACAAAATGGAGTTAGTGAAATTATTACAATAGTCGTCAACTGAAAAGTTTATCATGAGCCCATAGAACAGGAAGATGTACATTTGCAGGGTACAATGAAATTGCATCAGTGCACAACTTCCCTGTCCAGGGCAATCTGGCTCATTGGTCTAGAGTTATGATTCTCGCTATGGGTGTGAGAGATCCCAGATGAGCCCTTCCTATATTGTTAACATGTTACATGGAATAGACTGAGTGGGACAAAACTAATGGAAACTTGGAGTGCCGGCTGCTTGGTTCTCATTTGGAAGCTTGTTTCTTGAGAGGTCCAAGGAGGTGCAAATCCCATGGTGTATTTCACCAAATCACCTCTGAAAATCAAAGCTCCAACCGTGAGCCTATCCCAGGAATGCTGGGAGTAGGGTGGGTCCTTGGATTGAAGCCTCTTACAGGACACCATGCTAAAACACTCATTCACACCTAGGGGCAATCTAGATAAATCAGCTATTGGCATGTCTTGTGGCCATGGAGAGAGCATCCAAAACTCCACATAGTGAGTAATCTGTGGCTCAGAATCAAAGCAGGGATGCTGAAGATATGTCAAGGTGCTACTTATCTACTTGACTAACTAGCTGCTGTAGCTCACTAGTGTGTGTATTATTTTATGCAAATTATAACAAAATATAGATGATTCAGAACTTAGCCAACTGCTTGCTATCGGGTTGTAGACGTAATCTGGTGACTTCACATGACTTCATCTCACAGCTAAACAGCACAGCAGGACCTTCATCAAACTGGACAAAAGAGACATGCTTTTACTTGGACCAAAGTCTGCAGTGAATTGTCGTATTGTATGCCTCTAAAATGTGCACATAATAAAAAATACCAGCATAAATGTATGCCAAAAATGATTCACTGTAAAAAAAAAAATTAGAACGTGTAGCAAGTAAGCAAAGGTTCACTAGTGAATTAAAATTAATCTGAATATATGATTGAATGCAGTTACTATACTACAGAAACAATATGGAAACAATTAGTAAAGAGATTCTCATTCTAGTGAACTGCTTAATATTATCACCAAATCTATCAAAATTTAGCCTTAACAGACTTAAACAAGCAATAAAATATATTATGAACATTCACTGCTTGTTGTTTAAACAATGGATTTAGCATATATAATGCCAGAACTGACAAAATATTATTACTAAGTAAAAGTGGGTGGAGCTAGATGTGGTAAGATACAGTTTAGAAAGTTTCACAGAGATCCTGCCATTTATACCTACTGCAAGAGAGACACAACAGTCATGTTACTCTTCTTTATTTTCATAGTTGTTAAAAACATTGGTAAGTCATTTATATTATACACAAACTTTAGATGAATGCTGGAGATTTGAGCTGATACCTAAACATGATTAATTAACTTACACAATGAAAGTAGAAATGTTTATGTTGTTGTAATGTTTTACAGCAGGTGCTGTTGACAGCAGCATTACACCAGAACAAACCATCATATCTTCAAGTGAAGGCAGCAACATCACACTGACCTGCACATATGATGATTCAGCTAGAAATCTCCACTGGTATCGACAAAAACCTCAATCAGAACCAGAATATCTCCTGCTGATTCATAAATCCACAGATGGTGTCACTAAATCTGAACATGACCCAAGACTATCCACCAAAGTTCGTAAAAATGAGAAGAAAGTAGATCTGGAGATCTTTCCTGCTGCAGTATCAGACTCTGCACTGTACTACTGCACCATGGAGCCCACAGTGACACAAAACTCAAACACACTGTACAAAAAGTCAAGCTGCATGTTTTTCTCAGCAGGGGGAGATGTTTACCTGTTTCATTGAAATACACTTTTCTTTCTTATTTCTCAGACTCTGATGTTGATTTGCTTTGAATTTCAACAATGATCCTCTTACATATGTTGGTAATGCTTATTGGTTGAACAATCAGAGAAGAAATCCTTTAAAAATAAATGTTAATCTTTAATCAAAAAAATGAATTTGTTATTCCCCTGATGTAATAAAAATGTAACACAAAGTTCAATAACAATATGTATTTAAATAATTTAGGATGCTGATTTTTCATTTAACACTGAACTAAATACTTCACTCTTCATTATTTGGCAGATTATAAAATAGCACTTGAAATCACAAGTTGTGGTTGAAATGGAAATGGTTGCTCCACTCCAGACTCTCACTGTGCTGCCACATGTTCACTCAGTCTCCACAGCACTAAGTGCAGTTCTCATAGCCAGTGGTGGCAGCTTTTAGCCAATTGACTTTAGCTAGCTTAGTAAATGACAGTGTAAAGTTCACATGTTAGAAATACCACAAAATGCTATACTATTACAGGAATAATGATAATAAATGCTAATTCTTTGATGAACAGTTATTTCTTTGTTTATTGTGCTTGAGATCTGATGTGTTCAACATATGTTTCTGTGCAGGTTTACTTTGGTCTTGAGTCTTGAATAATAAGAATGTCTCCTTGTTTGATTTCCCAGTGTGTTTTTGACATTGATTGAAAACTTCAGCACTTAATTGCTGTGGGTTTTGGGAATATGTCTGTTACCCTCTGAGACCCTGCATCTGTGGAAACTGTAAAAGAAAGCAAGATTGTTTAGGAAACTTCTAAGTGAGATTTTTGTTTCAGGTCCCAAGATACAGATGATCCTAATTATATTTGATAATAAATCTGTACTACTGTTAATAATTAGGGGTGAATCAATACTAATCTGTGAACTGCAAAGTGTTTTTGATGATGCCTAATGTTTTCACAGTGGCTTTATTAAGCAGATGGCTTTATCAATTATATTAAAATCAAATGGGTCATGACAAAGTAAAATAGACAAAGACAGAAAAGAGGCTGGTTTGTTCATTACCTCAGTGAAATACCCTCCAAACTGTCCTATTTATAATCACAACAAACAAATAAGCACACAAACGCCCCAATGTGTGTATATTATTTTTTTCAACCACAATATATAGTAATTTAATGATGATTTAATGTTTATAGAATAGATTGATTGTTTTCATTATTAAAAATGATATGCTGTCAGTATTTGTTTACTATGTGCTTAGAACAGGTTCCTCATTCAAGGTTGACTAGAACTCATTCATTAGTGCACTGATTTTTTCCACTGTTTTGTCATAGAATCATTTCATGAAAGTATTTTGGTTTCAAATATTATCTTGTGATTAATAATCAAGTATTTAAGTAAATTTAAGGTCATATTCTGTGTTTACTCCCCTGATAGGACAGGATATAGGACTTTCTTTATGACCAGTTCAGTAGAGTTGAGTTTTATGACTGCTTTCAACATCATTGTGGGAAAAAAACACAAAAAGAGAAATATATGGTGGTTATGAAGACATCACAACAAAATATTCTTATTTTATTAGAGAGAGAGAGAGAGGGAGAGAGAGAGAGAGAGAGAGAGAGAGAGAGAGAGAGAGAGATCCAAACTCATAATGTCAAAATGTTGAGTATAGAAAAGTAGTCATGAATATGCATAAATACAAGTAGGTGGAGCTAGAGGTGGAGATGTACATCAAATAGTAACACTGACATTCATTTCTAAAGCTAGAGGTTTGAACTAAACACTCAGGAAAACAATGTTGTTCCTCTTCGTGGTGTTTTTCACTCTTGCTGATGTTGGTAAGTCATATACACTGCACACAAAATATTATTTTTACTAATTAAGAATATACAATTTTCCATGTGAAATGTGTCATTTATGATTAAAATATCACAATATTGTTGTTGTTTTTATAGCAGAGGCTGCTGACAATAACATTAAACCAGATCAAACCAATGTATTTTCAATGGAAGGCAGCAACATCTCACTGTCCTGCACATATACTGGATCAGTTAACAGTCTCCACTGGTATCGACAAAAACCTGGATCAAGACCTGAGTTTCTGCTGCTAACTGATAAAAGTGGTAGTTATGTCACTGAGGCTCAACCACCTCATCCACGATTGTCCATAAAACCAGATAAAACGAGTAAGAAAGTGGATCTGATCATCTCCTCTGCTGCTGTATCAGACTCTGCTCTATACTACTGTGCTCTGAGGCCCACAGTGACAGGAAATCCAGCTGCACTGTACAAAAACTTTCACACTTTTGTTATATATAAAGAAGTTTTGCCAATGCTTTAGAGAAAGTTACATGCCCTTTTGGGGGATTCTCTCTTTCTCTCTACTGATCAGGGTCATGGTTGAAATGGAGTCTGTCCCACACATGAGGCAGGAAACACCCTGAATGGGATGTCAGTCCTTTGCAGAGCTCCATACACAAACCCTTTCACATACTTATTTACACATAGTGAATTTATTAGTAAATTTACTACTGTCATGTTTTTTGGAGGTGATGCAAAACTGCACACAAACTGACAGTAACCTGAACTCATCATCAAACTGGGGATCCTGAAGCTGTGATGCATCAACACTACCTGCTGTGTCACTGTGCTATCACACTGTTAAAATCCTTCTGCTTAAAGTGTTTTCTTGTAGTGTGGTGTTGTGTCATTGTTATTATAAAGAACAATTACTTATTTTAAGTATTATGTATTTTGACAGCCCAACTTTAACAAGCCATGAACATATTTCACCAAGCAATGTTTAAATCTTTTATTTCCTTTATAATCCTGCATAGGCTGTTGTCACTGAACCTTTCATACTACAAAATTGTAATTGCATGTGATAAGTTTATTGGTGTAATAGGGGTGTTTTCACTACATGCTCACTCACAGATAATGTTCACACACTACACTATCTTTTACCTGCTGAAGTGTGTCTCACCCTTAAAATTTTCATGAAAATGTGTGTGTGTGTGTGTGTGTGTGTGTGAAAGAGAGAGAGAGAGAGAGAGAGAGAGAAACAGAGAGAGAGAAGGAGAAATTTTAAATTGCTAAATTATAAAACTATTTATTAGTGTGTTAAGGTTTTTCTCTTCAGTGAACACAAGATGGCGCAGTCACTTATCTTATTGTGGGTCTAGAACTAGAGCACCACACAACCTGCTCACATTCTCTGAGATGATGGAAGCTACTTTTCACAGTAAACAATTGTGACATAGAGTTTACTTGTTATTCTACTAAATAGTTTATTTATATTCTTCTTTATAATGGGCAGTTTAGCAGATTAAATTGGGCTGACCGATGAAGATGCCAACATTGTCAGAAAAGAAACAGACTCTGTTATTCTAAAATGTTCATACGAGTCAAGCAGTGATTACACTGAGCTTTACTCTTCTTTTCCTTTTACCAACTTAAGAGTCATGCTTTTCTCACAAGATGGAGATATTTACACTTTTACATTCACTTCATCATCATCCTTTCACATTAACCATCATTTAACCATCAAATGTAATATTTTACTGGACACAATATTAGAGGTTAACTAATGTTGTATTGTTTGTAGAATAAAGCCCAAACTGCACTTCACTAACAACTCCTCATACAGCTAGTTTGTTGTGTAACTGGTTATTAATGCATGGACCCAGTGGACACTGTGGATCAGAAACCCAGTAAACGCTCTGTTCTGGACATTCTTGTACCATTAAAGTTAGAATATTAATGCTATATTTGATTTATTTGGTTTATTCTAGATGGAATCTGAAAAATACATGCAAACAACATGACTATGTCAAATGGATTAGTTTTAAATGTTATGTTTGCTTACTTTAGAAACTAGTTTGGAGTTAAATGGAATATTGGTTCCAGATGTAGATGCAGACACCACTAATTTAATGTGTAATTAAATAACTTTAATTACTTTATTTACTGTAAGAGGAATAACTAATAAACTAAGGTGCAGAAATAGACAAAAGATCAAAAAGAGAGCAAAAGGTAAATAAAACATCCAAAAATATCCAAACCAAATCACACAAAATGTTGATCAGCAACAGTGGAATAGTTCTGTGTTGTATTAGTGACTCAGTTCACTGTCATTGATACTGTGAAGTGATGATCTGTGTAAAATTATGCTCCAACAGCATCACTTCCTGGGTGTGGCCTTCTAGAGACGTGTAAAGTTCAGCACATACAGCACTATTATACAGAATCCTCACAGAGCTGTGTTCAGAAATGGATCAACTATACAACTTACTGTACATAGTGAGATACATACCACTGATTCTCACTCTAGTTACAGGTCATTTATTTTTCATCTGTTATAATAATTATTACAATGATATTTAATCTGTTTATAAATTATATTGATTAATTACCATATTTGTATTAATCTAGTCATTTTTTTTTTTTTTTTTATCATATGATTTGCAAAAAATACTTCACTGATATATTTCTTTATGTTCTTCTTACACCAGGCAGTTCTGCAGATAAAATTTGGCCAAAGGATGAAGATGCCAACATTGTCAGGAAAGAAACAGAGACTGTTACTCTGAAATGTTCATATGAGTCAAGCAGCAATGACATTTATCTTTACTGGTACAAACAATATCCTAACAGCGCACCACAGTTTTTACTGTATAAAGGCGCAAGGTCAAGATCTGACCAGAGCACTCCTGATGATCATCGATTAGAGACAAAAACCAGCAGAGACTCTACTGAACTTACTATCAGAGGTCTAAAGCTCTCAGATTCTGCACTCTATCTTTGTGCTCTTAGAGTAGCAGCACAGTGATACAGAGTCACTGAAAGGCTTTACAAAAACATAACAATGGAATATCTAAATTTCTAAAGCCACAGAAGCCCCTTTACCAACATATCAGTTAACCACAGACAAACAACATTTGTGGTAACACATGCAGCTGGTGGGGAAAAAATGAAAAGAGATTAAAATAACACCTACACAAGAATCATAGTATATTCACAAACATCATGCTATTTTAATGACAATAAAAGATTCGTTTTATCAGATGTTACTGGCATAGTATGGGCAATTAAAAAATGTACATTTTCCTTTGCTTCAAACTATACTCTTAAATACCTCATGTTAAGTGTATATTTGTTTGTTTGCTGCATGTTTACTACTATATTATGTCTACTATTAGTCTTATTGTCGTATTCTGTTCATCTTTATTATGGCACTATTATGTCTCATGTCTATTTTGTCTATTTTACATGCTGCTGCTGTAACAAGTTCCCTTTAGGAGATTAATAAAGTGTCATATTATCATGACCTAACACTGTGCCTGACTGTGTGCCCTGACCATGTCACTGTGTCTGGAACCATCACTATACCCTGACCTGACACTGAGCCTGGATCTGTCACTGGATTTTAGACCTCTAGCTTTCTTAGGTTTTGCATGTAGAGAGTCTCAAAAACACACAAAGAATGTACTTAGATTTAATGTTTGATTGATAAATGAAAAGGTGGCTGGTTTAATGTGATGAATACTCACTGGATGTGAACATTTCCCTGCTCAGAGGTACACTCCACTGGACTGGACAAGGCTGGATTTTCAGACACTGAAACATGTAAATGACCCTGTAACTACTGTCAGGCTGTTTATAGTTAAGAAATCATGAACATAATTAATAAATGAAGTGATCAATAATCATAAACAATTGAATTTTCATTAGGTCCATTTCATTAGGTGGTCATGGGTTTGAAAGTTCAGAGGCTGGCTCAATCTGAACTTTCACACCCATGACTACTGGCATTGCTAGCACCTTCATCTACCAGTTTGACTACAGGAACACATTTCCACTGTAATTATCTATGACATTATTACAGTCTATAATGGGGGACTCTTCTAAAGTTAATTAAAATGGAAAGAAGGCTAAACTTAACCTTTATGATTATCTCTAATGTTAGCTCACCATGTTAATTAGATGATGTTTATTCAGTTGCTTCTGCTAACATTATGAATAATAGCATATCATATTTTCTTATGCTATAGCAGTTTTTAAGAGTAATGTCCTGTTAGCTTTTCATGCTAAGTATAACTGAAACCATTGTTTAGCTAATGTTAGCTAGTTACCATGAGGAGACAATTATACTAGCTGAGGTGATAATGCTGACTAGACAGAGCAGGTTAATGTTGGTCTACCAAAACGTTAAAACTTAGAAATTTCGTAAATGTAACATTATCTTATATTCTTGTTTTCAAATGTTCTTAAAACTTTGATGCCTTTAAAGCCATTAAAAAATTCTGCTTTTTACAAACAACCAAAAAGTTTCTATGTAAGACTTCCAGTTAGTATTTTCCAGTTATTTTTGCTAGCTAGCTTGTATTCCTCAAGGCATATATTGCAACTGTTATTTAATATCTCATTTGTAACAGTAAATGTTATGTATTCATTTATTTCAGGATTTGTTTGTTCTCTGATATAACTGTGAGAATATAGCTTGCAAGCTAACATTAGCTATGTCTGTTTATAACAGTAGCTCAATAACTCAAATATTAATTTAAAATGATCAGCTAACAAAAACTTGTTACCTATACAGCCTGAATACAAGTACAGCTTTTCTATTCCAATTTCTGAGTTAATGATCATTTATTAGGACAGTAAGCAGCTGTTGATATTATTTATAAGGTATAGTTGGTGTGATCATGCAATGTGTCTCATAGCAAACAAAAACCTAGTAAATCCTAGCAAACCTATTCACAAAAACCTGCATTATGACCAAAGCCTCTGATGCTAATTAATGAAGCTAGTGAACATGTAACACCAGCCATACAACATCATCCATGATTGTTCATTAAGTTTGACAAAAGTGGATCTGTTCATCTCCTCTGCAGCAGTGACAGACTCTAAACTGTACTACTCTGGTGCACACAGTGACAGGAAACCCAACTAGACTGTAGACAATGTACTACACATGATTCATTCATTCTGTGGAAATGCTTTCTTTATATTATGTTGGTAGATGCAGCTCAGGCTCTTTTGGTGAAAGCAAGAAAAAGAGCAGAGAGAGAAGAGGGACAGAGTGATAGCAAAGCTAACAGAGAAAAAGATTCTCCTTTCCATTTTCTTACTCATTAATGTGTTAGTCCTGTGCATTTTGTATAGTACATGACCAACAAAAACTACATACTGTGCTAATGAACTGATGTTAAACAAAATAGCCTCACAGCTCTACATTTATTGAGTGTATACACCGACCAGGCATAACATTATGACCAGTGACATTACACTGATGATCTCCTCATCATGGCACCTGTTAGTGGGTGGGATATATTAGGCAGCAAGTGAACATTTTGTCCTTAAAGTTGATGTGTTAGAAGCAGGAAAAATGAACATGTGTAAGGATTTGAGTGAGTTTGAGAAGGGCCAAATTTTGATGGTTAGATGACTGGATCAGAGCATCTCCAAAACTGCAGCTCTTGTGGGGTGTTCCCGGTCTGCAGTGGTCAGTATCTATCAAAAGTGGTCCAGGGAAGGAACAGTGGTTTGACCGAAGGCTGGTCCATGTGGTCCAATCTGATAAACAAGCTACAGTTGCTCAAATTGCTGAAGAAGTTAATGTGAGTTCTGATAGAAAGGTGTCAGAATACACAGTGAATGATGGGTCAGGGCCGTTTTAGCAGGAAAAGGGGGACCAACATGATATTAGGCAGGTGGTCATAATGTTATGCCTGATTGGTGGAACATTCTGCTCATTTAGCCACTCAGAATAAACTGTTTAATGAAGTCACACAGGACATCTTTAAGTAGCAAAACATAACTATTAGATGAATACAAAATGAATTTATATGAGTTTCTGGTTGTCAGTGAAATGTGGTTATAGTGAGAATGTTCTTTTAACTGAGAAAATTGTTGGAGAAAGTTTCTGTTCCTTAACAATTTTTTTGTCTAGATGATATTCTGTTTGTGTCTCCAATCCACTTACTGTCGTGTTTTTAGAAGGTGATAGGAAACTGGATAACCTGGAGAAAACACACACAGGACTCAGGAAACTAACTTGTGCTAGTGGGTCCTTTCTTCACAAGAAGGCAAAGTCAGTTAGTTTATCATGGGCTAAGTACAATACTAGTACTAGTTCCTACTCACATACCCCAGAGATGTAGATTTATTTGATTATGAATAACACAATGATATAGGCTATACCCTTTCTTCAATCATACACACATAGTACTTTCAGATATCATGCATTGCATAAAAATAGATTGTATATGATTTGCAATTTTATTGCAGTCTTAAGCAACTAAAGAAAGCTTTGTCTTCAGTTTCAGTAAACTCCACTCCTTCCAGTTTTGGCTTCAGTATTTCTTTAAATAAGTGTGACCTAATATATTTTACTCCAGCAGGGACAAGCACATTACAGCTACAATAAATAAAAGCAACTTTGTACATGTTCTCTTGTTATGGGGGTGTTTGTCATGGGATAATGAAAATACCCAACTCTTTACATGACAACCAGCAGTTATAAGATCAGATAAAAGCCCTTTTATATACACAGTTTGGTAGCCTACTATTGTTTTTGGCCGAATTTACTTAATAACTTCATTATTTCCTGGATTTTGTATTACCATAGTCTCTAAATGTATGTAAATGCAGGAAATAGGATTCAAATCAAAAACATTTTTCCCCATTTTGTAAGACAACACACACACACACACACACTTCTCAAACCAAAGTTACACCCTTGATGCAAAAACATTTCTACAGATTTATAGAAATAGTATACAGTATAGAACAGTTATCATGAATATGCATAAATACAAGTAGGTGGAGCTAGAGGTGGAGATGTACATCAAATAGTAACACTGACATTCATTTCTAAAGCTAGAGGTTTGAACTAAACACTCAGGAAAACAATGTTGTTCCTCTTCGTGGTGTTTTTCACTCTTGCTGATGTTGGTAAGTCATATACACTGCACACAAAATATTATTTTTTCTAATTAAGAAGACACAATTTTCCATGTGAAATGTGTCATTTATGATTAAAATATAACAATATTGTTGTAATGTTTTTATAGCAGAGGCTGCTGACAATAACATTAAACCAGATCAAACCAATGTATTTTCAATGGAAGGCAGCAACATCTCACTGTCCTGCACATATACTGGATCAGTTAACAGACTCCACTGGTATCAACAAAAACCTGGATCAAGACCTGAGTTTCTGCTGCTGATTGATGAAAGCACTGAAACTGTCACTGAGGCTCAACCACCTCATCCACGATTGTCCATAAAACTTAAAAAAGAGCAAGATAAAACGAATAAGAAAGTGGATCTGATCATCTCCTCTGCTGCTGTATCAGACTCTGCTCTATACTACTGTGCTCTGGAGACCACAGTGACAGGAAATCCAGCTGCACTGTACAAAAACTTTCACACAGTTTTGTTATATTGAAAGCAGCTCTTCCAATGCTTTAGAGAAAGTTACATGTCCTTTTGGGGGATTCTATCTTTTTCTCTATTGGTCAGGGTCATAGTAGATACAGAGTCTGTCCCAGACATGAGGTGGGAAAACACCCTGAATGGGATGTCAGTCCTTTGCACTCCACAAACCCTTTCACACACTCATTCACACTAAAGTGCAATTTCTCCTAGCAAATCTTCCTACTGTCATGTTTTTTTGGAAGTGATGCAAAACTGCACACAAACTGACACTAACCTAAACTCCTGTTAAAATCCTTCTGCTTAAAGTATTTTCTTGCAGTATGGAGTAATTTTTATAATAAAGAAAGATTTCTACCCTCATGGTACAATTCCATATTGACTGATAACAAGTGCACTAAAGACAAGGCTCAGGTCAATCCTCATAGCAGAATTCCACAATGCCAGTGGACTCATGATCCTCTCTGTTCTGTCTGGAGTAATTACACTGCAGATGAAGGGCATTTTATTGTCTAAGTGTCGTAACTTCACATATATAATAGTCAAACTAATCAGTTATAGCCCAATGTTCAACAAGTTCAACCTCAACAGAAGGAGATCATCTTCAAAACTAAGGATTATCTTATTATCAGTAAACCAATTCCTTGTATTTTCAAACAAGTAACTAGAACCGTCTTATTCATTAGTGCATTGTTGTCTTCTGATCTTTTGCAGTGTTCAGTGTGAGAAAGAATCATTATGTTGTGATTCATGAACAAGCATCTGAGTAAATTTATCTAAAGGGAATTGTTTGTGTGTGTGTGCGTGTGTGTGTGTGTGTGTGTGTGTGTTTAATCCCCTGATAGGAAAGGAAGTATGTCATGTGAACATAAAGTATTTCTCAATGGCCAGTTCAGTTTAGTTGTTGAGATTTTTAACTGTTTTCAACATCTGTTCCCTTTTAGTTTTCTATTATTATTTCTTGTTGTGCTTTACATTAAATAACGTAACCTGGTGTTGTAAATACAATTTAAATGTAAGTTCTAATATATAATTACTAATCCACAGTATGAATATATATGTATGGCTGTATGAACTGTTTGCAGGTTTGTATTTTGTCCAAGTTAAGGTTTTTCTCTTCAGTGAACACAAGATGGCGCAGTCACTTATCTTATTGTGGGTTAAGTTCTAGAGACACTACCACACAACCTGCTCACATTCTCTGAGATGATGGAAGCTACTTTTCACAGGAAAACCTTTATGACATAGAGTATACTTGTTCTTCTATCATACATACTGCTGATATAATATCCTAACCCCTGCCCTGGTTACTCTTAGTGCCTAAGCTAATTTCAGAGATATCATTCTGATTAAACAACACAACTGTCCACTTAACACTAAACTGTCATAAGAATAAATAATCATCTAATGTCATTTCTGTGACAAACAAAAGCACCTGCTGTGTCAGAAACACTGAAAACTGGAAACTTATCTGTAAATCTGCCTTTACTCTTCTTTCTCTTCTTCTAATGCTATTGTGAGTTTAAACCTTAATTATCAAGTAAAAAAAATATTCCTTATTCTCAATTAAACCTTATTCTCTTCCACTTAGTGTTTCTAACATTAATCTGCCTGCTGGTGTTTATACAATAATTCTCTAATTTAGAGACATCACTAACATATATAATTAAAATACTGACAATGTAATTATTAGATTAGATTTTTACTAGATTAAATTGATCATTTTTACATAAATACATTAATTTCCTCCTTTCAGTATCTGTTTACTTAAATGTGCTCTGGACAGGTTCCCCATATGAGGCTGAATGTAAAGCCAGGATGTTTCAGTAAGAATCAACAATCTGACAACAACATTGGTGACACTGTCATGTGATGCTGTGGGGTGGAGCAATTTTGAAGCTTTATGGTGTTAACATATTAGATTACAGAAAGATCTCCACTATTTTCACTGAGCTAAGACCAGTCATCATGTTCACTGTTATATTCATGTATCTGTGCCTTTCACTAGGTGAGTTAACATTGACTTTTTGTTATTGCAGAAATATTAACTATATTATATTAAATATTAGTCTGTGTGGTGATGCAGTGTGAAAATGCTGAGGAGGTCAGACTAAAATATTTCCTATTGATTATTTAAAGTTTATGTTCTCGTCTCTATGACAGGTGACTCCATGGCAAATTCAGTAGAGCCAGATTTCCCTCATAAAGCTGTAGATGAAGGTGATGATGTTACTCTGTCCTGCAAATACAAAAAAAGTGGTGGAACAGACAACCTGTACTGGTACAGACAATATCCAAAATCTAAACCTGAGATCCTTCTTCAAATTGTTCAACGAGAAACTCCAATTTCCAACACTCAACTAAGAATATCTGCTAAATTTGATGATAAACAAGTGTATCTGAACATCTCCTCTGCTGCTGTATCAGACTCTGCTCTATACTACTGTGCTCTGAGGCCCACAGTGACAGGAAATCCAGCTGCACTGTACAAAAACTTTCACACAGTTTTGCTACATGCCCTTTTGGGGAAGTCTCTCTTTCTTTCTCAAGATTTATAAAGAGTTTATATTATTATAATATTTGATTATTAGTAGACAGTTCATTCATTCATTCATTCATTCATTCTTCTTCTATTCTTCTATAACTATTCTATTTTGGCCAGGAAACCAGAAGTTACATTAGACAGAAAGTTAAACAGAAAGGTACTCAGAGGGTCCAATTGGGACCATTTCTGGACTTCAGTGAAGCAGCTGAGGCTCTGTACAAGTTCAGGAGTTGAATAAAGTAATGTTCTGAAAATTATTATTGTCATAATTTGTGAAAAAAACAAACAATCAAACAAAACCATGGCTTCTTTTTCCCAGCAGGCTTTTTTATGTGCAAATTGGGATATAGTTTTATGATTGAGTAAAAAATAAATAAATAACTAAGTTCAAACAGAAAAGACCTTGGTGTGTTAAAGTCTCTTTCCTTTCACCACAAGATGGTGGAGGCTGTTATCTTATTGTTGGACAAGTACTAGGATTCTGCTTACATCCCCCAGAGATGCTGACATTATGATTATGAATACTTTACACAATTATAAAGACTACAGCTATTCTTCAGCCTTACATAGATAATACTTTTATATATAAAAAAGTCTAGAACCAATCAGAATGTTTTAATAATCTCTGCTTGTACAATCAAGCTAATTAGTGTCATTTTCAACACATCATCAAGCCTTGAAAGGAGTTTGCTTGAATCCAGAAAGGAAACTGAACTTGTAGTAGGGCTATACATGCAATTTCTGTAAAAATGAAATGTACATGTTCACTTGCAATGGGATGTTTGTCATGAGATAATATAAATACTACGCTCTTTATTTGTACACAGTTTCATGCTTAAATGAAAAATAATGATATAAAAATCCATCAATACAGATGATATTGATAAAAAATGATAGATTAGAGAAAGAAAAGAGGCTGGTTTGTTCCTCACCACAGTAAAATACTCCTCAACTGTTTGTAATCCTATTTAATAAACAGGTCATTAGGTCTACACACACCTAAATTTCCATTTCCCATCCTGCATTGTACCAGACTCCACTTCCCACAATGCACACTCACTTCCACATTCATTAGTTCATTTATTTTATTGAAGTATTTTTCATGCTATCAGTTTGTGTTTGTTTACCATGTGCTCAGGAAAATTTATCCATGTGGTGCTGAATGTAAAGCCAGAAAGCTTCAGTAAGAATCAACAATCTGTCAGTAACATTAGTGACACTGTCATGTGATGCTGGGGGGTGGAGCTTCATGAATGTTTATAATGTTAATATATCAGACTGCAGAAATTTTATTTTCATTTATAAGCTCATCCATCATGTTCACTGTTATATTCATGTGTCTGTGGCTTTCACTCGGTGAGTTAACATTGATTTTTGTAGATTCAGAAATTGTTTTTAATTAGATTTAATTAGTCTTATTAGTTATGTAGTATATCTGCGTAATTTAACACTGCAATGTGTGTACTTTCATTCGTTTGTGTTAAAGCTTGACACAGGAAACCTGCTCTCCACATAGCAATATCTCTACAGATGGTATAACCACTACAGAACAATTCTGGGGTTTTTTTAGCAGTGACTATAACTGCCTTATTTATTAGTGCATCATTTGTTTTCTGCTCTTGTGCACAGTATTCACAGTAAAATAAAGTCAATTCAGTGTAAGTTGAACAATGGACACTGCTACAAACAAGGAGACCACTCGCGTGCGGTGCTGCGTGTGCCGCTGTCAAACCTTTATATCCTTTTATTTAGGAATAAATATTTTACAATGATAAAATAGCATGTCTGATGCAATGGTTTGTGAAGTAACAGTGTTTTTGTTCTGTGTTGTACTGGTTACTCAGTTCACTGTCACTGATATTGTTAAGTAATAATCTGTAAAAAGTTATACTACAACTGCATCACTTCCTGGGTGTGGACTTCTAGAGTCGTGTAAAGTTCAGCACATACAGCACTATTATACAGAATCCTCACAGAGCTGTGTTCAGAAATGGATCAACTATACAACTTACTGTACATAGTGAGATACATACCACTGATTCTCACTCTAGTTACAGGTAATTTTCAATCAGTTATTAATTATTGCAGTGATATTTAATCAGTTAAATAATTGCATTAATTAATAAGCATGTTTGTATTAATCTAGTAATTTCTTGATTCCTTAAGTCAATATTGGAATTACAAAAAATACTTCACTGACATGTTTCTTTATGTTTTTGTCACACCAGGTAGCTTTGCAGATAAAATTGAGCCAACAGATGCAAACATTGTCAGGAAAGAAGCAGTGACTGTTATTCTGAAATGTTCATATGAGGCAAGCAATGAATACATTTTGCTTTACTGGTACAAACAATATCCTAACAGCGCACCACAGTATTTACTGTATAAAGGTGCAAGGTCAAGAGCAAGTTATGGGAGCACTCCTGATGATCGTCGACTAGAGTCGAAAACAAGCAGAGACTCTACTGAACTTACTATCAGAGGTCTAAAGCTCTCAGATTCTGCACTCTATCATTGTGCTCTTAGAGACGTAGCACAGTGATACAGAGTCACTGAAAGGCTTTACAAAAACATCAACATGGTATATTAAGTTTCTAAAACCACAGAAGATGAAAGAGACTCACTTTACCAACTTATCAGTTAACCACAGATACAAACAACATTTGTGAAAACATTTGCAGCTGGAGCTAAATTTCCCCTAAGTCTGAATGAGTGTGTGAATGTGTCTGTGCATTTTGTCCTGCATTAGACTGCTGTATCATCCAGGGTGTATTCCTGCATCATCCCTAGTGTTGCTGGGAGAAGCTCCAGATTCACCTGCCCAGCACAAAGCATGAATGAATGAATGAAGGTGTGTATATATAATGTATATAGACAGTTGTGGAAGTGTGACCAGGATAAAGTAGGTACTAAAAATAAACTCTGATTGAATGACCATTCATTAGGTTGCAGCTGCAGCTTATGGATCTGGGGCTTGGTTTTACTGTAGTTTTAGCATACTAAGATTTGCTAATTGTCTAGTAGATGAGAAAGAGTTGCTGTGTGAGGTAAAGCAGAGTTGTCATGAATATGAATAAATATGATGTTTATTTCAAAAGATAAACACAAACTAACTAAACACTCAGGATAACAATGTTATTATGCCCACTTGGTTTTCTTCACTATTGCTGATATTGCTAAGTCCTTTAGTTCGCAAGTTACAAACCAAAAGAACAAGTATTTTAATTAAGTTGCTTAATAATAAATTGTTGTCAATAAATTTTAATAAATTGGTGTATTTATATTAAAGGCTGTTGACAACAATTCATCCACCCAGAATACACTGTTTAATGTAATCACAATCATCTTTAAGTAACCAAACATAACTATAAAATAAATACATATCAGTTTCTGATTGCCAGTGAAATGTAGTTAGAGTGAGAATGTTCTTTTAGCTGATTGTTTATAACAGACGTGTTCCTGAACATTAATGAGGAAAGGCTCAGGTGCACAGTTTATTCTCCTCTTGATCAATAGATGAAGAAAATTGTTGGAGGAAAAGTTTCTGTTCCTCTGCAGCTCTTTTTCTCTATAGACAATATTCTGTTTGTGAGACCTGTATGATTGTAATTAACACCAGTGCAATCATAGCTCCAGTTTTGTTCTTTGGTCACTACACTTAATTAACCCTACTGAATAAAATCAGATGGAAAAATATTTGAAGTGAACTGGAACAGCGATTTAGTCCAGGAACTCTATGGAACTCTGTATGGGAAGGCTATACAAAGAAATGCAAAAAATGCTAAATATATACATTATATAATATTAATTATAGTTCAGAAGTTTATTTATTAATGTCATTAATAAATAAATTACTTTCAATTACCTTAAAAACCAAGTCTTTCTTATTTCTCCACAAGATGGTGTAGTGAGTTATCTTATTGTGGGTCAGGTGCTAGGACTCTGCTCACATCCTCCAAAGATGTAGACTCTGTTATAAATACTTCTTTGCAGAATAATATGAACTCTAATAAACATGCTTTATCACAACAAACAAATAAATGCCACAAGTCAAGATACTACTTATAAAATATAAAAACTAAAATATTTACTCATTTTAATTGTTAGTAAATTTGTATAAAATTGAATAAATACAATAATAGAATAATTTAAATACATTACATTTTCTTCTCCATGGCAGATTCAATAAAGCCACTTTTCCCTCATAAAGTTGTAGATGAAGGTGATGATGTTAATCTGATAAAATCGGTCCGTAGGATGAAGATGATAACATTGTCAGTAAGGAAACAGACACTTTCTTATGAGTGAAGCAGTCATTATGTTTGGCTTTAATTGTACAAACAATATCCTAACATTTTATTTCGGGGGCCCCTCTGTGCCACCAATATCACTAATTATAACTAATTATTGTCATTTTGTATAATAACCATTGTCCATTGACAGATATCAAAAAAAAACCCGGTCATTTCATGTACTCTTGGGGGCCCCCTGGTGGCTACGGGGCCCTAAGCAGCCGCTTAGTTCGCTTATGCCTTGGGCATAACCACTTCCTGACTCAGTATCTGACAGTCAATATTACTAATGTAATGTTGTATGATATTTAGGAATGATCATAAAAATATCAAAACTTCTGCAGATTTCTGCAGGACTTGAAGAGCTGGACACTGGGTGAGATCGCCTGTGCTGCGGGTCTGTCAGTGTGTGTGTGTGTGTGTGTTTGCAAACCTTATAATGTGGGGACATTAACCTGAATACACACCAATAAGGTGGGGACCTGTGTGAATGTGGGGACCTAAAATCGAGTCCCCACAATATTAAGCGTGGCAACATGTTTATCTCATCGATATAAGCCACCCCACCAAAAATCTCGTTAGTCCCCATCATTGACATTTACCCGCAAAAAGTGTGCGAGTGTATCAGCTGGATTTGCTCAGAGTGTGTACACTCCCTCTATGGCCCCAGACTGTAAAAACAACCGAGCTTGCACACTTGATGACGTATACAGCAATGCTGAGCTCTGATTGGTTGAGCCAGAAGTAAACCCCGCCCCAGCCACAGAGCGCTGATTGGTTGCTATCTGTTTTGACCAATGGGAGTTCAGCTCAATCACTAGCCCTCTGAACCAATGAGGAAGTCTTTTGTTTTTGAGGCGGGTCTTTTGTTGTCACAGGTTTAGCTTGTTAAATAGCACAGCATCCAAAGTTTGTAAGGTAATATTTTCCATGAGATTAAATTAAATTAAAATCTAATATCACTAAAATACTTTAAATAAACTGTTACAGTATAATTACAGTAATACATTTTTAATTTATTGTATTAAGTTATGTTCCCAGTATAGCTAATGTTATTAAGCTACTAGTTAAATGCCCTCTGTCCCCATATAAGTCCATTTATTTTGCTAATGCTAGATTGTTTATGAAAATTCAATGTATGTTTCATAGAGATTCCTACAGAATTGGTGAAGTCCAGATACCTTTAATAAAGGTTAAAAAAGTGTTCTGAAAATGCGTCGGAGGAAAAGCCCAACAAATGATGCTATTTTTCACATCACCACCTGTTGTGATAAAGCAGGTCTTGATGTAAATTACATTAATTCAGTGAAAGGTGAGCAAACCAGATTAATGCATTTCGAATTTATCCGTGTTAAAATAGTCAGGTTAGTTCGCACGCTTTCTCATTCTTAAGGCAGAGGAGTGTTTACTTTAGTGGCCTTCACTAAAGGAGAGTTCGTGCTGGAATATAGAGGAGACCTGATCAGTTCTGAGGAAAGTCAAAGAAGACAACAAATTTACCACAACAAGCTAAAAGGATTCATGTTTGACTTCAAGTGGCATGGAAAATTCTGGACGTAAGTACACATATGTTTCCTATTCGTTCTGTTATTGTATATGGGTTTGAGGTGCAGATTTTTAAATGCCTTGAGAAAAGTTTTCACTTGCCACACTGCACAAAGAGATAGAGACAGTCTGAAAAGAAATATGTTCAATAAACTGGTGTTGGATAGAACTAAAAGAGTTTAGTACTGTGACTCGTTAATGTTTACATCATATATTTTATGTGCAAACACCATGTTTAAAAGACCGCTCGAAGTTTAGTCTTCACCTCGTTTTTAAAACATTTACTGGTAATACATGATTATTGTTTTTTCCCCAAGATTTTCTATTAACTTTGAACTGCTGCCTGGTTTTGTTGAGCTGCGCATCACTAACATTAAAAGTACAGACACGCACCTGGATTAGGCTCACATTACCTTTTATATCGAGTTGTTTTCAATTTTCAGGTGCTATTCCTTACACAGATCCTAATCTGTTTTACACAGGACCTGAATACTGTATTTTACAGTCATTTTTTGCTTAGTTTCTTTTCAATAAAATGTTCCTATACAGTATATGCGTGATTATGTCTGCCTGCAGTCACATAAGCACAGTTTAGAAGAATTGTTTTTACTTAATAGAGGAAAAAGGAAGCAAAATGTTACTATAATAGTTCTACTAGTAATAATAATAAAAAGAATAATAATAATTATTATTATTATAAGATTTTTTTGGTTTTTCAATTTTATTATATTTTTACTACACAATTAAAGTAGTTGTATAGTTGTGTTAAATGACTGTCTCCTGTTTGTTCAAATTCAGTATTGATGCTGCAAGGGATGATGGCACACTTGGAAGGCTGGTTAATGATGACCACATTAACCCCAACTGCAAAATGAAAAGAATCATTGTGGAAGGAAAGCCTCATTTGTGCCTTTTTGCTTTAAGAGACATACTACCTGGAGAGGAGGTTACGTATAATTACGGAGATGGAGATTATGCTTGGAGGATTGAGGTAAGAATGTTACTTTTTGTAGCAATGGTAGATAATTGGATGAGAAATAGTGAATGTATTTATATAGCATTTTCATATTGGATATTGAACACTGGGAAAAGAATAAACTGTTAATATGATTTTATGTTGGTTCCATAATGAGATTTATCTTGTACTGTCAGTGACAAATACATATACTATTTCACGCTGTTCAGCGTAGTATTAGTATATCACCATGCATAAATTATGGGCTTGGTAATAGCTTTTATGTCACTGTACTGTGTACATGTACTGTCAAGTCCCCACAATCTACAATGGACTCTACCAGTGTTTAAAAAGCACTGATTTCAGCTAGCAGATGAAGTAGTGCCCATCCCCCACTGGGTCCCCACATTGTGTTTAGACATGAAACGTTACACAATGTCCCCACAATATGTGTACTCTAAAAATGTTAGATGTTTTTCTTAAAATGTCTTCTTTAATTGCAGTGTATTTGACTAAAAATACGTATACAACTTTACCCTGTTCGTATTAGTACTAGTTTGCCGATAGTTCTTTAATTTTTGGCTAATTAATGATGGTTATGTTTGTTTCAGGTGGCAAACAGTGGAACAGAAGTGGACACTGGTCATGTGGAATCAGCCAGCACCTCTGGAGATGATCCCCTTTACACCCAGCATTCCGAGAATAAGTCAGCTTTCAGTACAGAGGTATGAAACTGCCATTTTAATGCATTTTTTTATACAGTAACCGTCAAGTCCCCACAATCTACAATGGACTCTACCAGTGTTTAAAAAGCACTGATTTCAGCTAGCAGATGAAGTAGTGCCCATCCCCCACTGGGTCCCCACATTGTGTTTAGACATGAAACGTTACACAATGTCCCCACAATATGTGTACTCTAAAAATGTTAGATGTTTTTCTTAAAATGTCTTCTTTAATTGCAGTGTATTTGCCTAAAAATACATATACAACTTTACCCTGTTCGTATTAGTACTAGTTTGCCGATAGTTCTTTAATTTTTGGCTAATTAATGATGGTTATGTTTGTTTCAGGTGACAAACAGTGGAACAGAAGTGGACACTGGTCATGTGGAATCAGCCAGCACCTCTGGAGATGATCCCCTTTACACCCAGCATTCCGAGAATAAGTCAGCTTTCAGTACAGAGGTATGAAACTGCCATTTTAATGAATTTTTTTATACGGTAACCGTCAAGTCCCCACAATCTACAATGGACTCTACCAGTGTTTAAAAAGCACTGATTTCAGCTAGCAGATGAAGTAGTGCCCATCCCCCACTGGGTCCCCACATTGTGTTTAGACATGAAACGTTACACAATGTCCCCACAATATGTGTACTCTAAAAATGTTAGATGTTTTTCTTAAAATGTCTTCTTTAATTGGAGTGTATTTGACTAAAAAAGTTTATTTACAACTTTACCCTGTTTGTATTAGTACTAGTTTGCCGATAGTTCTTTAATTTTTGGCTAATTAATGATGGTTATGTTTGTTTCAGGTGGCAAACAGTGGAACAGAAGTGGACACTGGTCATGTGGAATCAGCCAGCACCTCTGGAGATGATCCCCTTTACACCCAACATTCCGAGAATAAGTCAGCTTTCAGTACAGAGGTATGAAACTGCCATTTTAATGCATTTTTTTATACAGTAACCGTCAAGTCCCCACAATCTACAATGGACTCTACCAGTGTTTAAAAAGCACTGATTTCAGCTAGCAGATGAAGTAGTGCCCATCCCCCACTGGGTCCCCACATTGTGTTTAGACATGAAACGTTACACAATGTCCCCACAATATGTGTACTCTAAAAATGTTAGATGTTTTTCTTAAAATGTCTTCTTTAATTGCAGTGTATTTGACTAAAAATACGTATACAACTTTACCCTGTTCGTATTAGTACTAGTTTGCCGATAGTTCTTTAATTTTTGGCTAATTAATGATGGTTATGTTTGTTTCAGGTGGCAAACAGTGGAACAGAAGTGGACACTGGTCATGTGGAATCAGCCAGCACCTCTGGAGATGATCCCCTTTACACCCAGCATTCCGAGAATAAGTCAGCTTTCAGTACAGAGGTATGAAACTGCCATTTTAATGCATTTTTTTATACAGTAACCGTCAAGTCCCCACAATCTACAATGGACTCTACCAGTGTTTAAAAAGCACTGATTTCAGCTAGCAGATGAAGTAGTGCCCATCCCCCACTGGGTCCCCACATTGTGTTTAGACATGAAACGTTACACAATGTCCCCACAATATGTGTACTCTAAAAATGTTAGATGTTTTTCTTAAAATGTCTTCTTTAATTGCAGTGTATTTGCCTAAAAATACATATACAACTTTACCCTGTTCGTATTAGTACTAGTTTGCCGATAGTTCTTTAATTTTTGGCTAATTAATGATGGTTATGTTTGTTTCAGGTGACAAACAGTGGAACAGAAGTGGACACTGGTCATGTGGAATCAGCCAGCACCTCTGGAGATGATCCCCTTTACACCCAGCATTCCGAGAATAAGTCAGCTTTCAGTACAGAGGTATGAAACTGCCATTTTAATGAATTTTTTTATACGGTAACCGTCAAGTCCCCACAATCTACAATGGACTCTACCAGTGTTTAAAAAGCACTGATTTCAGCTAGCAGATGAAGTAGTGCCCATCCCCCACTGGGTCCCCACATTGTGTTTAGACATGAAACGTTACACAATGTCCCCACAATATGTGTACTCTAAAAATGTTAGATGTTTTTCTTAAAATGTCTTCTTTAATTGGAGTGTATTTGACTAAAAAAGTTTATTTACAACTTTACCCTGTTTGTATTAGTACTAGTTTGCCGATAGTTCTTTAATTTTTGGCTAATTAATGATGGTTATGTTTGTTTCAGGTGGCAAACAGTGGAACAGAAGTGGACACTGGTCATGTGGAATCAGCCAGCACCTCTGGAGATGATCCCCTTTACACCCAACATTCCGAGAATAAGTCAGCTTTCAGTACAGAGGTATGAAACTGCCATTTTAATGCATTTTTTTATACAGTAACCGTCAAGTCCCCACAATCTACAATGGACTCTACCAGTGTTTAAAAAGCACTGATTTCAGCTAGCAGATGAAGTAGTGCCCATCCCCCACTGGGTCCCCACATTGTGTTTAGACATGAAACGTTACACAATGTCCCCACAATATGTGTACTCTAAAAATGTTAGATGTTTTTCTTAAAATGTCTTCTTTAATTGCAGTGTATTTGCCTAAAAATACATATACAACTTTACCCTGTTCGTATTAGTACTAGTTTGCCGATAGTTCTTTAATTTTTGGCTAATTAATGATGGTTATGTTTGTTTCAGGTGGCAAACAGTGGAACAGAAGTGGACACTGGTCATGTGGAATCAGCCAGCACCTCTGGAGATGATCCCCTTTACACCCAACATTCCGAGAATAAGTCAGCTTTCAGTACAGAGGTATGAAACTGCCATTTTAATGCATTTTTTTATACGGTAACCGTCAAGTCCCCACAATCTACAATGGACTCTACCAGTGTTTAAAAAGCACTGATTTCAGCTAGCAGATGAAGTAGTGCCCATCCCCCACTGGGTCCCCACATTGTGTTTAGACATGAAACGTTACACAATGTCCCCACAATATGTGTACTCTAAAAATGTTAGATGTTTTTCTTAAAATGTCTTCTTTAATTGCAGTGTATTTGCCTAAAAATACGTATACAACTTTACCCTGTTCGTATTAGTACTAGTTTGCCGATAGTTCTTTAATTTTTGGCTAATTAATGATGGTTATGTTTGTTTCAGGTGACAAACAGTGGAACAGAAGTGGACACTGGTCATGTGGAATCAGCCAGCACCTCTGGAGATGATCCCCTTTACACCCAGCATTCCGAGAATAAGTCAGCTTTCAGTACAGAGGTATGAAACTGCCATTTTAATGAATTTTTTTATACGGTAACCGTCAAGTCCCCACAATCTACAATGGACTCTACCAGTGTTTAAAAAGCACTGATTTCAGCTAGCAGATGAAGTAGTGCCCATCCCCCACTGGGTCCCCACATTGTGTTTAGACATGAAACGTTACACAATGTCCCCACAATATGTGTACTCTAAAAATGTTAGATGTTTTTCTTAAAATGTCTTCTTTAATTGGAGTGTATTTGACTAAAAAAGTTTATTTACAACTTTACCCTGTTTGTATTAGTACTAGTTTGCCGATAGTTCTTTAATTTTTGGCTAATTAATGATGGTTATGTTTGTTTCAGGTGGCAAACAGTGGAACAGAAGTGGACACTGGTCATGTGGAATCAGCCAGCACCTCTGGAGATGATCCCCTTTACACCCAACATTCCGAGAATAAGTCAGCTTTCAGTACAGAGGTATGAAACTGCCATTTTAATGCATTTTTTTATACAGTAACCGTCAAGTCCCCACAATCTACAATGGACTCTACCAGTGTTTAAAAAGCACTGATTTCAGCTAGCAGATGAAGTAGTGCCCATCCCCCACTGGGTCCCCACATTGTGTTTAGACATGAAACGTTACACAATGTCCCCACAATATGTGTACTCTAAAAATGTTAGATGTTTTTCTTAAAATGTCTTCTTTAATTGCAGTGTATTTGCCTAAAAATACATATACAACTTTACCCTGTTCGTATTAGTACTAGTTTGCCGATAGTTCTTTAATTTTTGGCTAATTAATGATGGTTATGTTTGTTTCAGGTGACAAACAGTGGAACAGAAGTGGACACTGGTCATGTGGAATCAGCCAGCACCTCTGGAGATGATCCCCTTTACACCCAACATTCCGAGAATAAGTCAGCTTTCAGTACAGAGGTATGAAACTGCCATTTTAATGCATTTTTTTATACGGTAACCGTCAAGTCCCCACAATCTACAATGGACTCTACCAGTGTTTAAAAAGCACTGATTTCAGCTAGCAGATGAAGTAGTGCCCATCCCCCACTGGGTCCCCACATTGTGTTTAGACATGAAACGTTACACAATGTCCCCACAATATGTGTACTCTTAAAATGTTAGATGTTTTTCTTAAAATGTCTTCTTTAATTGCAGTGTATTTGACTAAAAATATTTATTTACAACTTTACCCTGTTCGTATTAGTACTAGTTTGCCGATAGTTCTTTAATTTTTGGCTAATTAATGATGGTTATGTTTGTTTCAGGTGACAAACAGTGGAACAGAAGTGGACACTGGTCATGTGGAATCAGCCAGCACCTCTGGAGATGATCCCCTTTACACCCAACATTCCGAGAATAAGTCAGCTTTCAGTACAGAGGTATGAAACTGCCATTTTAATGCATTTTTTTATACAGTAACCGTCAAGTCCCCACAATCTACAATGGACTCTACCAGTGTTTAAAAAGCACTGATTTCAGCTAGCAGATGAAGTAGTGCCCATCCCCCACTGGGTCCCCACATTGTGTTTATACATGAAACGTTACACAATGTCCCCACAATATGTGTACTCTAAAAATGTTAGATGTTTTTCTTAAAATGTCTTCTTTAATTGGAGTGTATTTGCCTAAAAATACGTATACACCAAATCCACAGAAGACAGTTGCTTTGTCATCATTTTTTTGTAGCATCTTTGTTTAGGAAAATATTTTGCACACATTTATGCTTTCTAGCCACTTATCATGGTCTAATTTTAGGCTGAATTTTTGGTTTCAGGTAAAAAAATGGGTAATGGATGAAAAAAGTCATAATCCAGAATCTGGAGATAATCAGCAGCAGGCATCTGCACTCCTAAATCAGGCAAGAAGATACCTTTGTTTTTTTAGCTATACATGTCAAAATGTCATCCAAGGGCAAATAATTTTTTACACCAATTTCACATTACTATTTTATAAACCTGAAATCCTTTGAGATCTTATTACATTTTATTCTTTTTATTTCATTATATATTTTTGAACTTTTTAAGCAGGTAGCAGATGAAATGTTTGCTGGTGACCAATACTGTATACTGTATACTGTGGATACAAGCACTCCTCAGGTACAATAAATTGTAACGTCTTAATATAAAATAACTAAAGTCTGCAGCAGTCTTTTAATTAATGTTCAAATTTAAGTTTATATTGTTTTTTTATAGCTTCATGAGGTAAGCAGCCATGATGCCTGTTCCATCAGTAGTTTGGAAAACAGTGAAGATGACTATGTCCCTGAGTCTTCATATAGTAGCTCAGATACAAGTGCCTGCAGTCATACAATTTCATGTACTAAAAAGAAAGCTGAAACTAAAAAAAATCTTTCACTCAGTCCTACTACTGGTCTGTCCAGTGCTATAGCTGACAGTGAAGCTGAAGTTGGGCAGTCAAGCTCGGTTTTGGTCAGAGGAATTTCAAAGACATCTAAAAAACCAAGAGTGTATGACAAGAAACAGTACTGTTTGTTTTGCAGCAAACCACTATCAAAAATGGCAAGACATTTAGAGCAGGTTCATAGCACAGAGTCAGAAGTTGCGAAAGCTTTGAGTTTTCCAAAAGGTTCAAAAGAAAGGAAAAACTTGCTAGATCACTTAAGGAATAGAGGGAATTTTGCTCATAATGCAGAGGTTGTACAGTCTGGAAAAGGTGATCTTGTACCTTGTAAGAAGCCGAGAAAAGATTGTGACTCCAAAACCTTTGTGCACTGCTCCAACTGTCAAGGACTCTTTGCTAGGAAGTATCTTTGGTGTCATATGAAACGATGTGAGCTGAGTAAAAATGTTAAATCCCATCCCAAACCAGGAAAGAACAGGGTGCTCTCACAAAATGCTTACATGGGACCTGCACCTCCTGGAACTAGTGCTGGCCTGTGGAAACTGTTAAGTAATATGACCTATGACAGTGTGCTGCTTGCTATTAATTCGGACTTCTATATCAGAAGATTGGGGGAGTGTTTTTACAACAGAGTAGGCTCAGATATCAGCAAGCATGAATATATTCGACAGAAAATGAGGGAAGTTGGAAGATTACTAATTACAGCGAGGGAAGTTACACCCTTGCGTAAAATGGAGGATTTTATTGACCCAGCTAACTTTATGTATGTCATAACAGCTGTTCGAAAATCCAGTGGTTATGATGAAGAAAAGTGCACATTTCAACGACCATCCCTCGCATTAAAGCTTGGTCATAGTTTACAGAAGATTGCTTCTTTGGTTTCATTTCAAGCAATGATGGATCGAGACAGTGAAAGAGCAGAAAAAGCACGCAACTTTTCAGAAATGTATATGGCAAGATGGAGCGAGCTGATATCATCACATGCACTCCGGACTCAGAGAGAAGTTAAGTGGAATGCTCCACTTGTTCTTCCTTTTACTGAGGATGTGAAAATGTTACATTTGTTTCTTGACCAAAAGCAAGAAGAGTACTTTCAGAGTTTATCCAAAGATGCTTCCACCAAGAATTGGTCACAGCTTGCTAAGATTGCTCTGGCTCAGACTATCCTCTTTAATCGGAGAAGAGAGGGTGAGGTCTCAAAAATGCCATTAAAGGCATTTATCAGCAGAAATGCAGATGACTTGCATGAGGATATTGCTCTTGCACTTTCTGAGCTTGAAAAGAAACTCTGCAATCATTTTACCCGAATTGAAATTCGTGGAAAGAGAGGACGAAAGGTTCCGGTTCTTTTAACACCTGTAATGCAAAAAAATATGGAGCTTCTTGTAGAGAAAAGAGAAAATTGTGGTATTCCATCCGAAAACATTTACATGTTTGCACGTCCCGCAGCATTGTCTCATTTTAGGGGATCAGATTGCCTTAGAGAATTTGCAACAGAATGTGGAGCAAGGAATCCAAAGGCACTTTCTTCGACTAAGCTGCGTAAACACATAGCAACATTGTCCAATGTTCTGAACCTCAATAATACAGAATTGGACCAGCTAGCTGACTTTTTAGGGCATGATGTGCGAGTACACAGGGAATATTACAGACTTCCAGAAGGCACTCTACAGCTGGCCAAGATCAGCAAAATTTTGATGGCATTAGAGACAGGAAGACTTGGGGAGTTCACTGGAAAGAACCTAGATGACATTGACATTGATCCAAATGGTATGTTGACTGGAGATCATGTAATAATTGTAGGCACATGGAAATATAAAAGATTAAAAAATGGATATACTGTATATGTCTCAAGTCATTTTATTGGTGTTTTAATAGAGGCAGTATTTGTTCAGAGTTCAGATTTCTCAAGGGATTTATCAGGAACAGAGAATGAATCAGATGATGGTGAGCTTTCCCAATATACAGTCTATAGCAGTGATAGATCATTTTTTACCCTCACTTGATTTCAGACTCTCCCTTATCCGTTTGGCAAGCTAGTTGAAAAGATATTTTGGAACGTGCATCCATCCATTAGGCAGTACTTTCTAATAGATATATTTTATTATTATTATTAATATTATTATTATTGTTGTTGTTTTTGTTACTACTAATAATATTATTATTGTGTGTCCTTTAGAAAGTGTCAGAAAAAAGAATGCTTTTAATTTGTGTTTAAGTAGATCTTGGAGCAGACCTACACTTAGAACCATCCCCAAAGCAAGCCCATGAAACCTCAGCTGACCAAGCAGCTGAACCAACCAGTTCCACATCAGTTCCCAAAGGTATTATCTGATAAACAAACATGATTTTATGAAATTTCTTTTATGAAAGTTAAAGACATGTTTTGACTAACATTGTCCTGTATTTACTCAGGTGTTAAAGTGATAAAGAAAAAGAAATGGGAGACAAGTGAAGTGAAAGCAGTTGAAAAGCATCTGGACAGGTTCATCAAAACTTGCACAGTGCCAGGAAAAAAAGACTGTGAAGCTTGTATAAAAGCTGAACCTGTTGCACTGAAAGATAGAGATTGGTTATCTGTTAAGTTCTTTGTAAAGAACAGAATCACTGCTCTTAAGAGGAAGATGTAACCCAGAAATATTCTCTATAGTTTCATTCAGTTATGTTTGCACAGAAATTGGCAGTTTTTGTTTTTGCTATTTTCTTGTTATTGATAAAATGATTCTGCCATAACTGTATTCGATACAGTATTTTTTTTATTTGAACAGAATTACTGATATTAAGAGAAAGATGTAACCTAGGAATATTCTGCATAGGTAAATTCAGTTATATTTGCACAGATTTTGGTAGTTTTTGTTTTTGCTTTTTTATTGATAAAATGATGCTGCCATAATTGTATTCCATCCTGTATTATATTTTATTTTGGTACAGTATATTTCATATGCAAATGGAAAATTTGAGTTAGTTTCAAAGCAATTAATAAGTAAAGCTTTCAAAATATTGAAAAAATAAAGCCATTTGACTAAATCAGCTCTCTTATCTTGTAAATTACAATGGCAAATTAATCGTTTGTAAAATTGTGTCCCCAGATTATTCGCAAGTACCTACATTATAAGGAATACCAGAAAAATAGTGTGTGTGTGTCTGCTGGTCCACACAAGCTTGGTTTACCAGAAATTGTCCCCAGATTGTGGTAAAATGTCAGATTGCTTTATAAAGGTTTTTTCTTTAATTTGAAGTGACAGGTGTGTTTACAACTTTAATTAATACATGAATATGTATTTCAATTTTTCCTAAAGTCTTTAGAAATATGGGTCCCCACATTGCAGGATCCAGCATGTAGTCCCCAAAATAGACTTAGACAAGGATGTGTGTGTGTGTGTGTGTGTGTCTAAATAGTGCCCTTTGCACTTACCCATTTGTTTTGGGTTTTCTGTTTGTTAATGTATTAGTTATCACAGTATGCATTTGGGGCTGCTATTTTATTTTATTTCATTTTTAAATGGACGGGTTTTAAGCTGTAGCTGGGCTGGAAATCTTAGGTCCAATCCGGAAATCACTGGTTACTATGGTTACCGCGTCCTGCGGGGAGAAAGAGCTCCTTCTGACAACACTCAGCCCCTCACGGTAGGACGATCTTTATCCGTTAATGTCACACTGATTTTACAATAAATATACAATAAACAATAAATATACAATATAATATAACATAATATACAATACAATGTAATATTTACCCCAGTAGTAGGACACTTTTAAGAACCCTGTGTTACTTCCTCTGCTCTGATAACTCACAGCGGCAGGGTAGCAGTTCGTTAGTTCAGTGTTCGAAAAAACGGATGAGACGGACAAAGTTAGCCGATGCATGCCATTAACTTCCCTCAGAATTTACTCCCGGATGGAATAACTTACATGAACTCTAAAATAAATAGCAAATAAGCTTTTATTTCTCTGCTTTCCAAACTAGATGAACCGCGAGCGCGCACACACTTCTGATCACATTGTTCCGCACTACTCAATGAAGGTGTTCTTTCCAACACCATCGTAATCCAGGGTAAGCCTTTCCATCGCTCTCCGACAAACTCACTTATTCTTAGAATGGATTAAAAAATGGGGAATTCACGAAGATGGGTAAATTGTGACCATGAAGGGATGCTGATGGTCAGCAAATATGCTCAAATAGGGTTTGGTTTTCAAGAGACGATTGATTTGTGCCATTGATGGCCAAGAACATATTCCAAACACCTCCACCATCTACATGGACTGTCTCCACATTTAAAAAATTCCCTTGATCATTATACCAGCTCTACTTGCAGGGACTCACTAAATAAAAGTATTAACAACGACAACAATGTAATCCAGGGTAAGACCTACCTTCGTCCTCCGACACCCTAATTTATCCGTGGAATAGATTACACAACGTGGTGAGGTTACAAAGATGGGTAAATTGTGGCCTTGAAGGGATGCTCTTGGATAGCAAAGATGATCAAATAGGCTTTGGCTTTCAAGGGGTGATTGATTTGTGTTACGGATCAGAAGGTCCCCTGGACGAATCCGCATACCCCAGCCTGACTCCACTGATTCAGGTATCCTTAACTGGTTAACAGTTTACAACATTAAAAGTCGTCTGGAAATGACCAAGCCTACAAATGATGTCATGTGTAGATAATCCCATGGCAGTAGGAAACTTTTAATCTATGAATCCTTGGACCAATATTAAAATGACATCCATTTAGAACACACCTGTTGTCAGTTGCTAGCATTTACCTGTGGGGGTGCCCCCTGCTGGGCTTGCTTTGCAGTACCTTTAACCTGCAGTGAATCGGGGCTCTTCTTAAATTTTTGTAAATTTCAAAGCTTTACCAATGTAGTACCTAATACATTTCAACTTTACATAGAGCACAAACTGGGCTTTCATAATATGGCTGATGTAAGTATGTTAGATTCATGTGTGACTTTTAAGCATATGTCAAAGTACACATACACGAAAATAGAATTTTGAACTCTAGCAGAAAAAAACAGTGAAAATGGAGAATAAACAAACCTTGCAGATTGTTTTGAACACAGTTCATGAGTTCATGAAAGTCTTGGGTGTGGGCCCATAGAAAAATAGCTAAATTATAACACTCAGAAAGACCTTTTATTTGGAGTAAAGTGACTGATGTGCCTAACTTTTTTCAACAGAGCCTCTGTTTCCCTGAATAATCAATGACTATTTATGAATATGTAACACCTATTGATACCTGGCTCAGGTGACACCAGGTTTCCCCAGGACTCCTATTGATGTCTCAGCTGTTCGCACCTATACATTCAGATTCCTCCTACAAAAACAGGGTACACTGAGGCCAGGTTTTGTTGAGAGAAACAAAAAATAAAGCATGGTTTCTGAAATTTTCATTGAAATGTAATGCTTTTAGAACGTTTGCTAAAAGGCATATTCACAACCACATTGAAGCCATTCACAGGTAACTATGTTGTTTTTCTGGGGTACTATTATATTATTTGCTTTAAATTTTGTCTCCTTAGCAAAAGTTTCCACTGTTTATGACTGAAATAAAGCTGTTCATATCGTGCTATTTTTTTGGGGGTGATCTGAGTATATGATGACTGGAATACAGCTGCTCACATCGGCACGCACTTTCACTTTTATTTAGCGTTTATTTAGTGAGTATATATTTGTGCTATGTTGTTTTTCTGTGGTACTATTATTGATTTTACATTTTGTCTGCTTAGCAAAAGTTGCCACGGTTTATGACTGAAATAAAGCTGTTCACATCGGTGCACGCTTTCTGACTTTCTGACAGCTTTATTTCAGTCATTATATACTCAGATCACAAAGAGTGGAAGATTTTTTTTGGTTTGTTTCTTCATTCAAGCCCTTTTTTTCTGTTAGACACGGGCACGCATTAGCACATCACTCCCCACAAACAACACAGCAATTAGCATTTACTTCCATCTGAATAGAGTCGTTTACATAAATCCTGCATGTGAATGGAGCGCTAAGTGCGGGGGCGGGGCTCCGGTGAGTGTGGAGACAAGAATTTGACATACTTTTGCTTTTTTTTTTTAACATTAATTTAATAACAAACATTTATTTGGCCATAACCTTTTTGGAAAGACAACCGTCTACCGTTTGTGTGCATGTTTTTTTCTGGGTTGCTACAATATAATTTCATTTACAAAAACACTTTCAAAGTGAAAAAAAGTGATTGGCATCGTTGACAATGCCGTCGACCCCAGAGGGTTAAATCGCTCGACCTGTCCATCTGTCTGAGGTCAGAAAGGTGTTGTGCGGGTTTTGTCAATGTCTAGCAACTCACACATGCTCTGGAAGACCTCCGATTCAAAATTGGTGCCTTGGTCACTATGGAGTGTAAGTGGTGCCCCATAACGGCAGACCGATGTGCATGTGCGACACCAAAGTGAAACATCTTCTCGCATTTGGTACCAACAATATCTGGTCCCCAACCGAGACAGTGTTCGCTCCACACCGAAATGTCCACCCACTGGCTCCTCGTGCATCTGGCGCATTACATCTTCCCAGAAAACTCGCGGCAGGATTATCTGGGGATAAAACTCAGGGCCCTCATTCAGGTACAGTCTTTGCCATTGGCTTCAGTAAGCTTTTGTTGCTGGGCCATAGGGGGACACATTCTCCCAGGAAGGTCATTCATTGCCTTCCTCCATCCACCTCTTGATGGGAGTAATTTCTGGATTGGCTGTCTGAGCAGAACGCAGTTCGTCGGTAGTCCACCCAGAGAATGGAAGGGTACTGGCAGTAATGGCAGGTTGTACTACCCCCACTGGACAAGACTCTGGGGTAACGGCTGCAGGTTCATCATGTATAGGTTTGCCATCAAGGTCACACTGGACCGCTTGGTGACAGAGCTGAGGGCTACTCAAGGTGGGATTCTTAAGGTTACATGGGCAAGTTGAACAGCATGGCCTCAGAGAAAGCACATCAGCATTTTTGTGACAGTGCCCCGGGTGATGAACAACTTTGAAGTCATACTACCCAAGCTTCTCGAGCCAGAAGCCTCTCTGGCCAAATGTCCCTCTGGTTCTCTCATCCTCAGGAGCCAGTGTAAGGTACTATGGTCTGTGTGTACAGTGAAGGATCTGCCCAGCAGGTACTGATGAAAATGTGCTGTGAACTCCACCACAGCTAAAAGTTCTCTACGCGTTGTGCACTAATTCTGCTCAGTTGGCGTCAGACTCCGACTCCCATATGCTAGTACATGTTCTTCCCCTTGCTGTAATTGAGAAAGCACAGTTCTGATTCCGAAATTGCTAGCATCTGTGTCCAGAACAAGATCACCACTGTCCATAGGGTAGCCAAGGATGGGGGTGGTAGTGAGCAGCTTCTTTAACTCATCAAATGCTTGTTGGCTCTCAGGGGTCCAGTGAAATCGGGCATGTTTCCTCAACAGGTTGTGAAGGGGCTTTGCAACTGCAGCAAAATCTTTGACAAACCGCCTGTAGTAGGATGCGAGACCCACAAACTGTGGCCATTCTCGAATTTTCTGCACCTTCTCTGGGTCGGCGGCTATACCATGCTCTGAGACGACGTGGCCAAGGTAGACTACCTGGCGGCAGAAGAGACAAAATTTGGCGGGTTTCAGCTTCAGGTTCGCTTGGCGCAGCCTTTTGAAGACCTGTGCCAGCCGCTGGAGCATTTCCTTTACATTCCTGCCCAGGACGATGATGTCGTCTACGTATACCAGGCAGATTTCCCACTGCCTTCCAGCCAAGACACGGTCCATTAATCACTGGAACGTCGCAGGAGCATTGCAAAGGCCAAACGGCGTGATGTTCCACTCAAACAGTTCCTTCCTGCTGTAGAACGCTGCCTGTCTCACCTGTGGGGTCAACTCCACTTGCCAGTACCCGGAAGCAAGGTCCAATGTGCTAAACCATTTTGCCGTGGACAGTGTGTCTAGTGTGTCTTGGATTCTTGGGAGTGGATAGACGTCTTTTACAGTGCGCTCGTTTAGTGCCCTGTAGTCTACACATAGTCGGTACGTTTGATCTTTCTTTCGTACCATTACAATGGGTGAAGCCCAGCGGCTATTACTTTGGGAGGCTAAACCAGCATCTAGACTCTGTTGTATCTGCTCATCTGCACTTTGCTGTTTTTCAAATGCCATTCAATGCGGTTGCTGTTTCACAGGCGAACCAGGCTGGATTTTAATGTCATGTTGGTACATGCCATCTTCAGTATATATTGCAATAAAAAGACTACTGATGGCTCAGTAACAATGAGGAAATCTCCAGAACTAAGGACTGAGTTTTAGGCTTTGCAGGATATAAGAATTAGACTCACATGCTTTGTCACTTCTGTTGTAATGGAGTATATCTATGTAATTTAACACTGCATTGTTTTGTCGCTTCATTTTATATGCCATGTATACTTTCATTTGTTTGTATTAAAGCTTTACACAGGAAACCTGCTCTCCACATAACATTATCTCTACAGATGGTATAACCACAACAGACCAGTCACTAGAACTGCCTTATTTATCAGTGCATCATTTGTTTTCTGCTCTTGTGCACAGTGTTCAGTGGGAGAAAGTTCAATTCAATTCAGTTTTCTTTATTTAATTCTCTGATATGACAGAAAGTACATCATGTGAATTGATAGATTTTTTAAATCCAATGCAGTTTAAATGTTGAGATTTATGGCTGTTTTCAACAATTGTTTCCTGTTTGGTTTTACTTTTTTTACAGTTACTATTGAATAAATTATTGCTTTTCATTTAGAAATGTTATTGTTTATATATAAAAAATACAAAAACAACTGTGCAGCATTTCAGATAGAAATACATTGGGAATTATAAATCCATCACACACTACTGTAAATATTAGATCTAATATAAAACAATTAATATAGAACATCTGTGTGGATGTCTAGAAAATAATGAACCATGTCAAGTGTATATACATTTATACATATGAATATATAAAGGGATGTAATTTCTTTACAGTTTATATGATTTATTGTAACAAATGTTTATTTATCTATTTAGACAGTCATTATGCATATAAACACAACTGCATGTTACTTTGCTGCATGTGAGCTAAGGCAATGTCCTTTTACAAAACACGGAGTCATGATTGAGTATGATTGTATAAACAGATGAAATGGATGAAAAAGAAAACTCTCAGTGGAATTTGCTTTCCGTTTGTTTTATGATCATATTTGACCTGATTATAATACTAGTACTCGTGATTTATTGACAACATATTTTCATCAGCCAACATTTTTTAGGCTGCAGTTGGAGGACACTAAGCAGCTTCTTATATTGTTTATGGGGTAGAGAGGGTTTGTATGTACTTATACATGATTATACATACATAGCTATAACTGATGTTAGTAGGTCATTTATATTATTCATTACTTTATTTTCATATTAAATAAAATGTTTCTTTGCAACAATGAATGTAGATATAAATCTGTCATTTATATAAGAGAGCTCTGAACTGACAAAACAATGCTACTTATCCACCCTGTTATAACAGCTGTTATTAATATCAATAAGTCCATATTAACATGACATACTAATTTCCATTTGAATGTTTTTAAGTGATTCATATCGTATGTGTATATTCATGTGTAAACAAGATACAGACCAATACATCTGAAATGTATTTATGTGTTTAAACAGTTTAATAAGAGAAGCTCTGAGGAAGCATACTACAGAATATATGAGCACAAGGAATTGTGTGTAATAGAGAAAATGTATTCAGTCATGGCTGTTGTGTACATTCACATTGTATTATCTAACTGCAAATGAGTGAGAAAAGAACAAAAATAACTGTGATTATTCAGCTATAGTGGAATAATGTTGTATTGTGTTGGTGTCTCAGTTCACCAGTGTTGTGATGATCTGTATAAAATTATGCTCCAACAGCATCACTTCCTGGGTGTGTCCTTCTAGAGACGTGTAAAGTTCAGCACATACAGCACTATTATACAGAATCCTCACAGAGCTGTGTTCAGAAATGGCTCAACTATACAACTTACTGTACATAGTGAGATACATACCACTGATTCTCACTCTAGTTACAGGTAATTTTCATCAATTTACTATTGGAATTAACTAAATTCATGATCTATAGAATTAATGTAATTTAATGTTTTACATTATTTTTGGGGTATGTTGGGTATTACACAAAAATATTTTAGAATGTTTTGATATCTGTATCATATCTTTATCAATATTCTCCTGTATAACAGGCAGTTTTGCAGATAAAATTTGGCCGAAAGATGAAGATGCCAACATTGTAATGAAGGAAACAGACAGTGTTACTCTGAACTGTTCATATGAATCAAGCAGTGATAGCATTCGGCTTTACTGGTACAGACAATATCCCAACAGCGCACCACAGTTTTTACTGTATAAAGGCGCGAGGTCAAGAGATGATGATGATTACAACCCCTCTGGCTCTCGATTCAATTCAGTAACATCCCCAGACTCTACTGAACTTACTATCAAACATCTGCAGATCTCAGATTCTGCACTCTATCACTGTGCTCTTCTAGTAGTAGCACAGTGATACAGAGTCACTGAGAGACTGAACAAAAACCTATGAAATAATTCATTTGAAGTTCAACATTAAATATCAAAGATACTTCCTTTACCAACTTATCAGTTAACCACAGACACAAAAGACATTTGTGGTAACATATGCAGCTGAAGAAAGAGAATAAAATAAAGAGACACTTTGTCACGTGTTGCTGGTGTGTACTGTTTTATATTCATTGTACTTTGCTGGCCAGTTTTTCCCATGATTCATTTAAATTATATATATATTATATTCATTTACATGTATAAAAACAAACTAAGATTTGTCGTCAACAATTCACAACATTCAGAAGTGTCTAAATCAAGAGGTGTAGTATAATCTAGTGAAGAAAAATATTTTCTAAGCTATCATAAAATAACATTTTGTCAATCGCTCAGTGTGATGCAGTAATTACAACTAAAACATTACATCTAATAAACCCTGGCATCACTCTGCCCCCTGGTGAGACATATTCTGATCAACAGTGTCAGATGCAGGAAGTGTGGAGCTCCACAGGCTATGACAGTAAACTCCTTCAGCTTTATCTTTCAGCAGATTACCATCTCTATCATGCTGATCTTTAATCTTTTACTGTTAATGCTTCTTCTAGGTATGTTCATCTTAATATTAGTTCTTATGACCAAGTTGGGACATGAAGTGTGAGAAATAGCACAGGGTTATATATATATAGGAGGTAGAACAGAACATGTATGTGATGCCCCAGAGTTAACAGGAATGAGTCACAACACAGCAGTGAGTTAAGGTGATATATTGTGATGTAGTGATATGTACAGCACAGTGAACTGGGAAGACTTCAGGGTGGACCAAGACCAAAAATAACAAAAGAAAAACAAACTATTAGCTATCTGACCTAAACAAAAAAAAAGAAATGAACATCTCCAACAAAAATGGCAGTCATAGCCCTCGTGCCAGTGAATACATACAATGTCTCAATATTTACATGTGCAAAGAAAGATTATATACACAAGGCAGCAACGATTAACAAGAAGCAGATCAAACTTGTAGTCAAGGCAGGCAAAGGTCAAAATCAGAACAGTAAAACACAACACTGAATCTCTACACACACACAAGCACAACACACCAAGTGAGCGTTGAAGTTGGGGTTACTGGCTTCCTTCCCAGCCTTGGCAGAAGTGTTAACTGCTGGAGCTGAAGCAGTAAGGAGGGCTAGAGTACAGAGGGGACCAACCTGAAGGACTAAACACATATAAGACAGAATATACAACACAACCTCACAGGATGTAACACTTCATATTAGTTCCAAGATGTTTTCATATTTCATTTACTTATTAAAAAAAATCTTTTCTCTTTTTAGCACAGGGAGCACATCAGTTCAAATGACTGAGCATCTTATATGCATTTTGGTGAGAGGCTTCATGTGGATTAGAGCTGACCTATTGACCTATTTAGAAGATGGGACATTTAGCCAACAGAACATAATTCCCAGGCTGTGACACAGATATGTTAATATGACTAATTACAATTTGCATTAATATGTGTATCATTGCATAACTAAAGTCCACAAAGGATTCATTCATTAATCTTCAGTAAACACCTGACCAGGATCAAGGTGATGGTGATAGGGTCACTGTCACTATATTTAGTAAAAATCAGCCTTAAACAACATTCAATAAATTCTATTATGAAAATTCATGTGACAGAGCTGACATGACTATGAGTAAGTAAAAGTGGGTGGAGCTAGATGTGGTAAGATACAGTTTAGAAAGTTTCACAGAGATCCTGCCATTTATACCTACTGCAAGAGAGACACAACAGTCATGTTACTCTTCTTTATTTTCATAGTTGTTAAAAACATTGGTAAGTCATTTATATTATACACAAACTTTAGGTGAATGTTGTAGGAACCTGATACCTAAACATGATTCTTTTTAAAAAAAAAATTAACACCCTTAAGCAATGAAAGTAGAAATGTTTATGTTGTTGTAATGTTTTACAGCAGGTGCTGTTGACAGCAGCATTACACCAGAACAAACCATCATATCTTCAAGTGAAGGCAGCAACATCACACTGACCTGCACATATGATGATTCAGCTAACTATCTCCACTGGTATCGACAAAAACCTCAATCAGAACCAGAGTTTCTGCTGCTGACTTCTAAATACACAGATGGTGTCACTAAATCTAAACACGACCCAAGAATATCCACCAAAGTTCTTATAAAGGACAAGAAAGTAGATCTGGAGATCTTTCCTGCTGCAGTATCAGACTCTGCACTGTACTACTGCGCCATGAAGCCCACAGTGACACAAAACTCAAACAGACTGTACAAAAAGTCAAGCTGCATTTTTTTCTCAGCAGGGGGAGATGTTTACCTTTTTTATCCAAATACAGTACTTTCTTAATTCTCAGACTTTGATGTTAATTTGCTTTGAATTTCAACAATGATCCTGTTACATATGTTGGAAATATTTATTGGTTGAATAATCAGATAAACAAATCCTTTAAAAATAAATATTAATCTTTAATCAAAAAGAATTATTAAGGTTCATGCTGTTATTTTCCTGATATAATAATAAGAAGGTAACAAAAATTCAATAACAATACATATTTAAATAAGTTAAGATGCTAATTTTAATGTAAGACTTCACTCTTCATTCTATGGCAGTTTATAAAATAGCACTTGATCCAGCACTGATATTAGCCAGTCAGCTTTCTCAGGCAGCTGTGTGCTCCTTCTGTCTGTTAGTGTTGGTGTTACATGTTATTTGTGATCAGACAAGAGCTGACAGCACAAGTTAGCAAGTTCATTAATTGTGTTGAACAGAAAAGACTTCTCTGCTCTAAACCCTTTGAGCAGACAGAAAGATATTCAGCCAAAAATATCTCACTAAATCACAAGTTGTGGTTGAAATGGAAATGGTTGCTCCACTCCAGACTCTCACTGTGCTGCCACATGTTCACTCAGTCTCCACAGCACTAAGTGCAGTTTTCATAGCCAGTGGTGGCAGCTTTTAGCCCACTGACTTTAGCTAGCTTAGTAAATGACAGTGTAAAGTTCACATGTCTTTTGGTGTTAGAGTCCTGTGACACAGCCCTGACCTCTAACTCCAAAAATATGTATAATGGGTGTAGGAAAACATATTTTGAGGTCACTCAAAAATCTATTCTAACATATAGCACTATTATACAGAATCCTCTGTATACAGAGACTCAATTTAACAACTTTTTGGTAAAACTCATTTGTGAAAACATTTGCAGCTGAAGGAAATGTGGATTACTGAGCGTTTAACACAAATACATTGTTCTTCAAATGAGAGACAAAAATTCTTTGTGCAGTTGTAAAGTTTATTGCCTCTAATATAAAGGCACTACAAAGCTATAAAAACACAAAAAAGAACATGAAGTTGATTGTTCACCTCAGAAGCATATTTGAGTTATTATAAATCCAACTATGAAAAATTGAGAAGACAGAATATAACTAGCAACATTGCTACAAAAATGTGGAAGATAATTAGCGTGCTGTCTGTTAGCTTGATGATAACATGTATTGGGAAGCGCCATAGACATGCTAACAGAAATTAGCATTGGCGTCACGACCGAATAACACGTAAAAACCAGAGAGTGAAAATGAACCATGATTCAAAAATGAATTCAGAATGTGGTCGTACTTACAGGCATATGTTTCTATGATCTAAAATAACTTTAAAGTCTGTAGTTGTGTACCGCTGACAGTTTATTGTGTCTTTCATTACATCTGTAACTCTTCACTGTTCACATACATTACTCAGATTCCTAACTGCTCACACTATTTCACACAACAGAAAATTATAGTATTAGCTATTATAAATCACACAAGCTGGCAAACTGTTAGAATATAACACATAGAGGACAAGTCTTTCAATGTAAAGGAGTGGAGAGAGAGAGAGAGAGAGAATAGATTATTAGGACCACAGTTTTTAATAATGAAAAAAAATTCTACAGATATATATAAACAGTATGCAGAACAGCACAGTTGTCATGAAAATCCATGAATACAAGTAGGTGGAGCTAGAGGTGGAGATGTACATCAAATAGTAACACTGACATTCATTTCTAAAGCTAGAGGTTTGAACTAAACACTCAGGAAAACAATGTTGTTCCTCTTCGTGGTGTTTTTCACTCTTGCTGATGTTGGTAAGTCATATACACTGCACACAAAATATTATTTTTTCTAATTAAGAAGACACAATTTTCCATGTGAAATGTGTCATTTATGATTAAAATATCACAATATTGTTGTAATGTTTTTATAGCAGAGGCTGCTGACAATAACATTAAACCAGATCAAACCAATGTATTTTCAATGGAAGGCAGCAACATCTCACTGTCCTGCACATATACTGGATCAGTTAACAGTCTCCACTGGTATCGACAAAAACCTGGATCAAGACCTGAGTTTCTGCTGCTGATTCTTGAAGCCATTGAACAGGTCACTGAGGCTCAACCACCAGATCCACGATTGTCCATACAACTTAAAAAAGAGCAAGATAAAACGAATAAGAAAGTGGATCTGATCATCTCCTCTGCTGCTGAATCAGACTCTGCTCTATACTACTGTGCTCTGCAGCCCACAGTGACAGGAAATCCAGCTGCACTGTACAAAAACTTTCACACAGTTTTGTTATATTGAAGCAGCTTTACCAATGCTTTAGAGAAAGTTCCATGTCCTTTTGGGGGATTCTATCTTTCTCTCTTGTGGTGATTGTCATGTTTTTTGGAGGTGATGCAAAACTGCACACAAACTGACAGTAACCTGAACACATCATCAAACTGGGGATCCTGAAGCTGTGATGCAGCAACACTACCTGCTGTGTCACTGTGCTATCACACTGTTAAAATCCTTCTGCTTAAAGTGTTTTCTTGTAGTGTGGTGTTGTGTCATTGTTAATAAAGAAATATTTCTACTCTCATGGTACAATTCCATATTCACTGATAACAAGTGCACTAAAGACAAGGCTCGGCTCAATCCTCTTATTAAGTTTTATGTATTTTGATGCCTCAACTTTAACAAGCCATAAACATATTTAACGAAAACAATGTATAATTTTTTTTATTTTCTTTATAATATTTCCTAGGCTGTTGTCACTGACCCTTTCATTCTATGTGACTTAAATTGCATGTGATTAGTTTACTGGTGTTGTAGGGGTGTGTACACTACATGCTCACTCGCAGATGATGTTCACACACTACACCATCTTTCACCTGCTGAAGTGTCTCTGACGCTTAAATCCTTCTTCTTATGAAAATAATCATGAGAGCTGTGAAAGTGAAGCTCTGATTATGCATTTGTGGTGAATGGAATGTGTTATTATCAATATTAGAATATGGTTTAAGAGAGAGAGAGAGAGAGAGAGAGAGACTTTGACTTTTGATGGTCATTTATTAAATCAATTATTCGTTCACTTTAGCAGCACATCACACATCCACAAGGGAAAGTGAATGAATAAACAGATAAATAGATTTAATAATTAAATAAATAAATTAGTCAATTTATAAAGATAAATAGATAGATAGATAGATAGATAGATAGATAGATAGATAGATAGATAGATAGATAGATAAACAAACAAACAAACAAATAAATAAATAAATGGCACATCAAAAAACTAGTTAAAAAACTATTAAAATACACAGGAAGTTAAACAAAAAGTTCATCTGAACTCAGGTGCAAACAGCAGTTCATCATTTAAAACAGTGCACACGGCTCCCCCATAACACCACATCAGCTGGAACTTTTCAAGGTCATTCATATTTTTATAAAAGTTGAAATCAACAAAGACCCTTGTTTTGACCAGTCTCAAAACAAGGGTTACATTAAAAAATTACATTAGCATCATGTTGTGTGTTCTGTGTCACTTTTTTTTTTCTGCTGGTGTAGATAGCCAGTTTCGCCTGGCCCAGGATAAAATTGACCAGCTGACACTTGAACCTTTCTTTTCTGGTGTATTTAAAACCAAGGATAAAAACCTGTGGGGTAAAAACCGTGTTAAAACACTCAAAGACACTCGCTAAAACACTAAAAAGTGGACGAAGTCTATAACAGTTCATAAAAGCATGAAACACTGTCTCCCTCTGTAAACAAAAAGGACACTCGTGTGACCTCTGGGTTTAAAATACAAATAAAACATTAACAGAGACAATGCCATGCAGTATTCTCCACTGCAGGTCACCTGTTCTTTTAGTTAACGGTGGTTTGTACAACGTTCGCCACTCTGGCTTTACATCATCATTCAGCCCATGGACACTGTGCCAGGGCGTGTCTGCCCTCCCATCTAACCATCTCTTGTTGTAAACTTTGACACACAGTTTGTAGAGGCTCTTACCCAAGGCTGTGTTAAGGCCTATAGCTGTTCTTTCCCCATCTCCAAGGAGGGGACCTGAGACCTCTGACAGATTGGATACAATAGTTAGAACTGGATTGAGCTCACCCACCTCAGAGCTGACCACCCCTGTGCAGTAGTACCTGAGCTGCATGCGCTCCTCAGCTGTGAGTGCTGACCTCCACCTCTGTAAAACCTGTGCAATCATATGTACAGACTTTACTTAGCTTTGTTCCTACATCGTCTTTGTGAGCAAAGTCTGGCCCTGACAGTTGCACCAAGTGTCACAGTCCTTGTGGAGATCAACGCTCTAGTTAGGGCTGAAGAGATCCTGCTGGTGACATTCAGCCGAGTGCCATGGATGAGAGGTTCATCGAGAAGCCAGCACAGTGACGAACAGTCCTCCTTCTGCAATCTGAACTGGTTAAAAACTTTAAAAATACCTTGATAAAAAGCAGGTAATCCAGTTAAGCTTAATTGCTTTGTGTCCATTAAAAACAGTGACCTGTCCAGACCCCATCCTCCCACTGTGTGTAGTATTCCATTCGCAGCTGCTCTCCATGAGAGGTTCTCTGGGCCAGTGAGGAGCTTCTGTACATGACAAAGACGAAAAGCCACAGTCCTGCTGGATAAGTGGATAAGTCCTTATCCGCTCTCTTCCTTGGGTAGGTATAGGATGCTTTGTGGTAACCATTACAGCTTGTCCCAGAAGAAGTCCACCATCATGGCCTGCAGGTCTGCTAGCAGTTTTGGAGGGGGGTCAATACAGGCCAGTCTGTGCCATAACATTGCAGCAACTAGATTATTTACAACCAAGGTTCTGCCCTTATATGACATCTTTGGAACGAGCCATTTCCATTTATTCAGACGTCCTTTTAGCTTTTCACTTATGCCTTCCCAGTTTTTCTTAACACAGTTGCTGTCTCCCAGGTACACTCCCAAATATTTAAAACCACCTGTTCTCCAGGTTAAATTATCTGGGAGACATGGTTCCCCACCTTTCCAATCCCCGACTAAAATGGCTTCACTTTTGTTCCAGTTTACTTTTGCAGAAGATATCACATTAAACTTAATTATGATGTCAGTTAAAATATCAATGTCTCTTTGTTCAGTCACCATCACAACAACATCATCAGCATAGGCAGAAACACAGTATGGGGTATTAGACCTTGGTATAGACAGACCAGAAATCTTGCTTCTTATCTGACATAGTAAATGTTCTATGGCTAGAGCGTATAACATGCCAGACAGAGAGCAGTCCTGCCTAATACCCCTATACACTTTAAAAGGCACAGATAAACCACCGTTAACTTTCAGTACGCTCTCAATGTCGCTATACAGCACCTGGATCATGGCCTTGAACTCCAAGTTGAACCCAAAAAAGTCCAGTTCCCTAGCTGACTCCTCGGTTATTTTAGGAAGATTCCTGACAAAATCTTCCTCCACCTCTTGCATAGCTGCAAGCTCACTCATGTACAGCTTTGAGTAAAAGCTGACTGTCTGCTTGCGAATTTCAGTAGGATCAGTTACAAGCTCCCCTGAATCTGTACACAAAGCATGTATAGACCTTTTCTGTCCATTTTTTTTCTCAAGACTAAAGAAGAACTTGGAAGGAATGTCCATCTCTGTTACGCTTTTAAAGCGCGAACGGACCAGCGCCCCCTGTACTGTTGTGTCCAACAACTCACCCAACGCATGTTTTTTCTGTTTGAGAGCCTCAATATGGCCTCGATTTCCTGTGGACTCCACCAAACCCTGGAGTTCCACTACCTCAATCTCTAGAGCTCTCAGTGATCTGGTGATGTCCTTAGTCACATTGTGAGCGTACTGTTGACAAAACATTTGAATGTGCACTTTTGCCACATCCCACCAATCTTGCAGTGATGTAAAAGTCGGCTTCTGGAGCCTAAAAGCATCCCAAAAGAAAATAAAACTCTCTCTAAAATTAATATCATCTAACAGAGCAGCATTAAAATGCCAGTAGGCACTACGTGGCTTTACATTGCTCTTCTTAAAACTGCACTGTAGCATAAAATGATCTGAAAAACCCACAGGATAAATAACACAGGACTTAAAAATATTCAGCTGATGTTTAAAAGTGTAAAAACGATCAAGCCTTGCTAGTGATAGGAGGTTATCTTTACAATGAGACCAGGTGTATTGTCTCTCTGTTTCATGGAAAGTCCTCCAAACATCACTCAGGTCATGTGTCGTGATTAACTCACACAGGCGTTTGCGAGAGGAAGCATGAGGTTTTAAATGGTTCCTATCTAAAACGTCTGCAGTGCAGTTAAAATCCCCACCAATGATTAAAACTTCACTATGGCTACAGGAACCAATGACAGTGCTTAAATTGTTTAAGAACACCATTCTCTCCACACTTAGGGTGGGTGCGCTAAAAGACGGTGAAAATAAAAGGGCAACACCACCGCTAAGAGAGGTATTGTGACTTAAAAACACAAGTCCCTTCCACTCACTCACCCAGTCTGAGGAGTTTCCAGGATCGCTATGAGTTTCCTGCAGGAAAACAACATCCACGCGCTTGTGTCTCACCATCTCATACACTGCTGCTCTCTTTCTGTGGTCCCACTGATGTTAAGGGTTACTGCAGTGATAGCACTCTTTATGAAATAATAAAATGTCACCCATAGTGCAATCAATCAGTTGGTAAAGCATAACAGAGCTCAGTAGTCAATAAAGAACTGTTCTTCCTAAGTTTGGTCACTATGGACTTCAGACGATAAATTTCAGTTTTTTCAAACACACCACACCGCATTAACTTTTTAACATCACAAACAAACTGTTCAGTGTCGGGGAAATATTCTTCATTATTCATTGACATTTTGCCCTTGATATTTCTGATATTTCTGCTGCAGTGTAGACCGTCTCCCTTTCGTCTGACTGTGAGCACTGTGAACAACTTGAGTCTGTGGAGCCACCATCACTCTCTTCCACATCTGACTTGTGTTTTTTAGCCTGCTTGTTGCTCTTACTTTTAGATTTTTTCTTGCGCTTGTTTCGCCCATCTCTTTATCACTTTTCATAGGATCAGATACTCCTGCTTTGTCCCCTGTGCGTTTCGCCACAGTAGCACCAGAGTTGCCTCCGCTGAGCCCCGTCTCAACCGCAGGGGGAACGGTCACGACAGGATCCAGCATGGAGGAGACAGCAGCTACGAGCTTAACCGCAAGATGGTCAGCTGTAACAGACTCAGCCACTGGAGAAACCGATACAGAGGGCCCATCTCCCTCAGTATCACCACTTTGAACATCTGGGCTAGTCTGCTCAACCTGCCTGTCTGTTGCCCCATTCGTTTTAACCTTCTCTGGAAATGCACGAACCAAGTGTCCTGATTCACCACAGTTGAAACATTTCATGCCAGAGTCAGTAGTCACAAACACAGTGTAGTCAAAGCCATTCATGCCAAATTTCATCGCCAAGTCTAGCTCCTCCACGCCATTATTTAGCACCAGTCTCCTAATGGAAACTATCTTGAGTTCCTTAACTTTGGTGCTTTACTGCCCATGTGGATCTTTTTTATAGGAGAAACCATTTTGCCATAGCGGGAGAGCTCTTTAGCAATGGTGTCAATTTTCAAGAAAGGAGGAATATTTGACAAAATTATTTTCTTCGATGGAGTACTGAGAGGAAGCACCGTTACCAGGGAATCATTAATGACCACTTTCTGTTTAACAATCTCATTCACTTTGTTCAAAGAGTTCAGAAAAATCACAGTGGCACTGTTCATACGGGAGGCAGCTAAAATGTTGCTGTACCCTACCACCTTCCCAACCGCCAACACACACTCCTCCATGCTAACGTTACACGCAATCTTCACACCATGCTGCCGTGTGAGAGACTCGTACACGCTATCATCCACCTTCTCCATGTTCCCGCGCAAAGTGTGCCGAAATGCCGGCTCACTCCTTACCGAGAAACACACAAACACACACTAACACACAAACACAGCTCCTCACAAAACACGCAAACCAAACAACAACAAAAAAATAAATTAATTGCCAAAAAAGACAATACAGTTTTGAAATCGCTTGCAAACTCGCTGACGATGCTCAACTCGCTCATTCACATCCGCGCATGCGCAGAGAGAGAGAGAGAGAGAGAGAGAGAGAGAGAGAGAAAGAAAGAAAGAAAGAAAGAAAGAAAGAAAGAAAGAATAATCAATTAATATTTTTTGTAACTATGTCAATTTTGCTAAATTAAAAAACTATTTATTAGTGTGTTAAGGTTTTTCTCTTCAGTTAACACAAGATGGTGCAGTCACTTATCTTATTGTGGGTTAAGTTCTAGAGACACTACCACACAACCTGCTCACATTCTCTGAGATGATGGAAGTTACTTTTCACAGTAAAACCTTTGTGACATAGAGTATACTTGTTCTTCTATCATACATACTGCTGATATAATATCCTAACCCCTGCCCTGGTTACTCTTAGTGCCTAAGATAATTTCAGAGATACCATTCTGATTAAACAACACAACTGTCCACTTAACACTAAACTGTCATAAGAATAAATTCTCATCTAATGTCATATCACTGACAAGCAAAAGTACCTGCTGTGTCAGAAACACAGAAAACTGGAAATATATTTGCAAAACTGCCTTTACTCTTCTTTCTCTTCTTCTGATGCTATTGTGAGAACAGGAAAGTTTTATTTTTTAGATTTAAAATAGAACTTTATTTCCTGCTTTCAGTATGTGTTTACTTAAATGTCCTCTGGACAGGTTCCCCATATGAGGCTGAATGTAAAGCCAGGATGTTTCAGTAAGAATCAACAATCTGACAACAACATTGGTGACACTGTCATGTGATGCTGTGGGGTGGAGCAATTTTGAAGCTTTATGGTGTTAACATATTAGATTACAGAAAGATCTCCACTATTTTCACTGAGCTAAGACCAGTCATCATGTTCACTGTTATATTCATGTATCTGTGGCTTTCACTAGGTGAGTTAACATTGACTTTTTGTTATTACAGAAATATTAACTATATTATATTAAATATTAGTCTGTGTGGTGATGCAGTGTGAAAATGCAGAGTGTGGGTCTGACTTAAGTATTTCCTGTTGATTATTTAAAGATTAAGAACAATATGTTCTCTTCTCTATGACAGGTGACTCCATGGCAGATTCAATAGAGCCAGATTTCCCTCATAAAGCTGTAGATGAAGGTGATGATGTTACTCTGTCCTGCAGCTACAAAAAAAGTAGTGCATCAGACAACCTGTACTGGTACAGACAATATCCAAAATCTAAACCTGAGTTCCTTCTTCAGATGTTTCAAAGCGGAACTCCAACTTCCAACACTCAACTAAGAATGTCTGCTAAATTTGATGATAGACAAGTGTATCTGAACATCTCCTCTGCTGCTGTATCAGACTCTGCTCTATACTACTGTGCTCTGAGGCCCACAGTGACAGGAAATCCAGCTGCACTGTACAAAAACCTTCACACAGTTTTGCTACATGCCCTTTTGGGGAAGTCTCTCTTTCTTTCTTAAGATTTATAAAGAGTTTATATTATTATAATATTTGATTATTAGTAGACAGCTCATTCATTCATTCATTCATTCATTCTTGTTCTATTCTTCAATAACTATTCTATTTTGGCCAGGAAACCAGAAGTTACATTAGACAGAAAGTTAAACAGAAAGGTACTCAGAGGGTCCAATTGGGACCATTTCTGAACTTCAGTGAAGCAGCTGAGGCCCTGTACAAGTTCAGGAGTTGAATAAAGTAATGTTCTGAAAATTATTATTGCCATAATTTGTGAAAAAACAAACAATCAAACAAAACCATGGCTTCTTTTTCCCAGCAGGCTTTTTTATGTGCAAATTGGGATATAGTTTTATGATTGAGTAAAAAATAAATAAATAACTAAGTTCAAACAGAAAAGACCTTGGTGTGTTAAAGTCTCGTTCCTTTCACCACAAGATGGTGGAGGCTGTTATCTTATTGTTGGACAAGTACTAGGATTCTGCTTACATCCCCCAGAGATGCTGACATTAAGATTATGAATACTTTACACAATTATAAAGACTACAGCTATTCTTCAGCCTTACATAGATAATACTTTTATATATAAAAAAGTCTAGAACCAATCAGAATGTTTTAATAATCTCTGCTTGTACAATCAAGCTAATTAGTGTCATTTTCAACACATCATCAAGCCTTGAAAGGAGTTTGCTTGAATCCAGAAAGGAAACTGAACTTGTAGTAGGGCTATACATGCAATTTCTGTAAAAATGAAATGTACATGTTCACTTGCAATGGGATGTTTGTCATGAGATAATATAAATACTACACTCTTTATTTGTACACAGTTTCATGCTTAAATGAAAAATAATGATATAAAAATCCAGCAATACAGATGATATTGATAAAAAATGATAGATTAGAGAAAGAAAAGAGGCTGGTTTGTTCCTCACCACAGTAAAATACTCCTCAACTGTTTGTAATCCTATTTAATAAACAGGTCATTAGGTCTACACACACCTAAATTTCCATTTCCCATCCTGCATTGTACCAGACTCCACTTCCCACAATGCACACTCACTTCCACATTCATTAGTTCATTTATTTTATTTAAGTATTTTTCATGCTATCAGTTTGTGTTTGTTTACCATGTGCTCAGGAAAATTTATCCATGTGGTGTTGAATGTAAAGCCAGAAAGCTTCAGTAAGAATCAACAATCTGTCAGTAACATTAGTGACACTGTCATGTGATGCTGGGGGGTGGAGCTTCATGAATGTTTATAATGTTAATATATCAGACTGCAGAAATTTTATTTTCATTTATAAGCTCATCCATCATGTTCACTGTTATATTCATGTGTCTGTGGCTTTCACTCGGTGAGTTAACATTGATTTTTGTAGATTCAGAAATTGTTTTTAATTAGATTTAATTAGTCTTATTAGTTATGTAGTATATCTGCGTAATTTAACACTGCAATGTGTGTACTTTCATTCGTTTGTGTTAAAGCTTGACACAGGAAACCTGCTCTCCACATAGCAATATCTCTACAGATGGTATAACCACTACAGAACAATTCTGGGGTTTTTTAGCAGTGACTATAACTGCCTTATTTATTAGTGCATCATTTGTTTTCTGCTCTTGTGCACAGTATTCACAGTAAAATAAAGTCAATTCAGTTTAAGTTGAACAATGGATACTGCTACAAACAAGGAGACCACTCGCGTGCGGTGCTGCGTGTGCCGCTGTCAAACCTTTATATCCTTTTATTTAGGAATAAATATTTTACAATGATAAAATAGCATGTCTGATGCAATGGTTTGTGAAGTAACAGTGTTTTTGTTCTGTGTTGTACTGGTTACTCAGTTCACTCTCACTGATATTGTTAAGTAATAATCTGTAAAAAGTTATACTACAACTGCATCACTTCCTGGGTGTGTCCTTCTAGAGACATGTAAAGTTCAGCACATACAGCACTATTATACAGAATCCTCACAGAGCTGTGTTCAGAAATGGATCAACTATACAACTTACTGTACATAGTGAGATACATACCACTGATTCTCACTCTAGTTACAGGTAATTTTCAATCAGTTATTAATTATTACAGTGATATTTAATCAGTTAAATAATTGCATTAATTAATAAGCATGTTTGTATTAATCTAGTAATTTCTTGATTCCTTAAATCAATATTGGAATTACAAAAAATACTTCACTGACATGTTTCTTTATATTTTTGTCACACCAGGTAGCTTTGCAGATAAAATTGAGCCAACAGATGCAAACATTGTCAGGAAAGAAGCAGAGACTGTTATTCTGAAATGTTCATATGAGGCAAGCAGTGAAGACATTTATCTTTACTGGTACAAACAATATCCTAACAGCGCACCACAGTATTTACTGTATAAAGGCGCAAGGTCAAATGAACGTTATGGGAGCACTCCTGATGATCGTCGACTAGAGTCGAAAACAAGCAGAGACTCTACTGAACTTACTATCAGAGGTCTAAAGCTCTCAGATTCTGCACTCTATCATTGTGCTCTAAGAGTTGGAACACAGTGATACAGAGTCACTGAAAGGCTTTACAAAAACATCAACATGGTATATTAAGTTTCTAAAACCACAGAAGACGAAAGAGACTCACTTTACCAACTTATCAGTTAACCACAGACACAAACAACATTTGTGAAAACATTTGCAGCTGGAGCTAATAGCCTAAAAAGAAACATGAGGGATTAACACAACTATAAATATAAATCTACATCTACATTCATTTATTAAATCTTTCATTTGTTCATGTGTTTATTCTGCATGTTCATTTGAACAGATGTGAGTTTGATCATACAGATAAAAAAATAATAATAAAAAATTAGTGACAAGGTTTGATTGCACATAAGGGTAATGTCTATAATCTTAAACATAATTATTTGATGGAGGGATGATGACTCTAGCCTTTTGAGCTTGTCCTCTGTTTTCTTATTTGTACTGTGATGTAAACGTTCCAACTTAAGGTGGACTGCTGACACTAAATTTCCCCTAAGTCTGAATGAGTGTGTGAATGTGTCTGTGCATTTTGTCCTGCATTAGACTGCTGTATCATCCAGGGTGTATTCCTGCATCATCCCTAGTGTTGCTGGGAGAAGCTCCAGATTCACCTGCCCAGGACAAAGCATGAATGAATGAATGAAGGTGTGTATATATAATGTATATAGACAGTTGTGGAAGTGTGACCAGGATAAAGTAGGTACTAAAAATAAACTCTGATTGAATGACCATTCATTAGGTTTCAGCTGCAGCTTATGGATCTGGGGCTTGGTTTTACTGTAGTTTTAGCATACTAAGATTTGCTAATTGTCTAGTAGATGAGAAAGAGTTGCTGTGTGAGGTAAAGCAGAGTTGTCATGAATATGAATAAATATGATGTTTATTTCAAAAAATAAACACACACTAACTAAACACTCAGGATAACAATGTTATTATGCCCACTTGGTTTTCTTCACTATTGCTGATATTGCTAAGTCCTTTAGTTTGCAAGTTACAAACCAAAAGAACAAGTATTTTAAAAAGTTGCTTAATAATAAATTGTTGTCAATAAATTCAAATAAATTGGTGTATTTATAGTAAAGGCTGTTGACAACAATTCATCCACCCAGAATACACTGTTTAATGTAATCACAATCATCTTTAAGTAACCAAACATAACTATAAAATAAATACATATCAGTTTCTGATTGCCAGTGAAATGTAGTTAGAGTGAGAATGTTCTTTTAGCTGATTGTTTATAACAGACGTGTTCTTGAACATTAATGAGGAAAGGCTCAGGTGCACAGTTTATTCTCCTCTTGATCAATAGATGAAGAAAATTGTTGGAGGAAAAGTTTCTGTTCCTCTGCAGCTCTTTTTCTCTATAGACAATATTCTGTTTGTGAGACCTGTATGATTGTAATTAACACCAGTGCAATCATAGCTCCAGTTTTGTTCTTTGGTCACTACACTTAATTAACCCTACTGAATAAAATCAGATGGAAAAATATTTGAAGTGAACTGGAACAGTGATTTAGTCCAGGAACTCTATGGAACTCTGCATGGGAAGGTTATACAAAGAAATGCAAAAAATACTAAATATATACATTATATAATATTAATTATAGTTCAGAAGTTTATTTATTAATGTCATTAATAAATAAATTACCTTCAATTACCTTAAAAACGAAAAAGAAGAGCAAAAAGATGGTTTAGTGAGTTATCTTATTGTGGGTCAGGTGCTAGGACTCTGTTCACACTTGTAGATGAAGGTGATGATGTTAATCTGATAAAATCGGTCCGTAGGATGAAGATGATAACATTGTCAGTAAGGAAACAGACACTTTCTTATGAGTCAAGCAGTCATTGTGTTTGGCTTTAATTGTACAAACAATATCCTAACATTTTATTTCGGGGGCCCCTCTGTGCCACCAATATGACTAATTATAACTAATTATTGTCATTTTGTATAATAATCATTGTCCATTGACAGATATCAAAAAAAAGACGATGTCATTTCATGTACTCTTGGGGGCCCCCTGGTGGCTACGGGGCCCTAAGCAGCCGCTTAGTTCGCTTATGCCTTGGGCATAACCACTTCCTGACTCAGTATCTGACAGTCAATATTACTAATGTAATGTTGTATGATATTTAGGAATGATCATAAAATTATCAAAACTTCTGCAGATTTCTGCAGGACTTGAAGAGCTGGACACTGGGTGAGATCGCCTGTGCTGCGGGTCTGTCAGTGTGTGTGTGTGTGTGTGTGTGTGTGTCTAAATAGTGCCCTTTGCACTTACCCATTTGTTTTGGGTTTTCTGTTTGTTAATGTATTAGTTATCACAGTATGCATTTGGGGCTGATATTTTTCTCAGCTTAACTAGTTTACAAACTCACAGGTTCATTAACGTTTCGGCGTTAAAAAAGAAATTTTTGTATTTTTACGTCTCCCTTTTTTTTAAATATCAAAATCCTCTATTTCTGGGTGTGGGTGAAAAAAACACTGGTTTATCTACACTGTTAGCAAGCCTGGATAATTAACTTGGTAGCATCATTAAGATAAATATCGTAATGAGTAATGCAAACCTTTTAACCGGTAAACAAACCTTTCCTTTATTTTACTCAAGCTGTTTTTACTGTAAGGAACGTGACAGAATGTTAGATGTGTTATTATGAAACTGCGATGAGAAGAAGCACTTATGATGGGGCGGCGGGAGGAAATGTACAGTACATCATCTTTTTTGGAGAACAGGACATGTTTAGGCTTACATCCTGCTTCGTGTTAAGGTGTAAATTAAGTAGCCATCTAGAACACCATAAGTGAATTACAGAGAGTTTTTTGTTTTCTTTACGTTTTAACAGGATGCAGTTGGCGTACAGCTGGCCTCCGTGGCTCCGATTCGGTTCCGTGAAAGATTCGTTCATTTTGAATAAACCCGTAATATGACTCGGGAGAGATTCGTTCATTTCGCATGCGCAAGATCCTATCTGGTTCTGTGATTCATTCAAGTTAATTCATGATAAAGGCACATGGTTACTTTTTGTTTATTCAGTACACTGTTACTCTGAAATGTTCATATAAGTGATGCAGAGATAACATTCTGCTTTATTGGTACAAACAATATCCTATAATTATATATCCTGTAATTTTTTTCCATTCATACATTTATTTATTCTTTCATGTGTTTATTATTCCTGTGTGTATAAATGTATGTTACTTTACCAAATGTGAACTAAGATCCAGAACAAAATGTGAGCACTCCAGACCATAATTCCATTGTATAGTTACAAGAAGTTAAAATGGATGAATAAGGAAAGTGTTAGTCAAATTTGCTTTCCTTTTATTGATCATAATGAAATTCATCAAGATTGAGTGAAAATGAAATGAAAATGGAAATTGTGTATTAACATTTGTATTTTCAGTTAAATGGATGTACAATGTCTGCCAAATTTTAAATGGATCAGCAAAAATCCATTCACAGTTGCATTTCCCAGGTCTTAAGTGTTACGACCCTGACCTGTGGAAACAGCACTTACTCTTCCCTGCACCACCTTCCATTCACAAACCTGTGCTCCACCTCAGTCCTGCCTCCACATATGGCTTTCATGGAGGAGGAAGAAGCCCTTTCTCTACAAAAAACATGGCAGTATCTTAACAAATTTGGGAACAATATTTTTTTGGACTGATGGTTAATCATTATTCATAGTTTCATGTTTGGTGAAGGTCAAACAGAGTTTATCACAACAAACACCTCATACCAAGTGTCATGTTGGTGGAGGGGTGAGGATTCGGTTGTTCTGCAGCCACAGGCTCTAGAAAACTTTTAATCATTTGGACATTGATGATCTCCACTTTATATTAGAATATTCTTGAGACAAATGTAAGACTGTCCATGAGCTTATGTTGTGCTGAAACTGGGTCATATTAAAGGACAATAATCACAAGCACACCAGCAAATTTGTCTCTTTAAGGATGCTGAATCTGAGGACTTGTTTTTGTCTAGGTTAATGTCAGAAATACAGATAAAAAAGAAAAAGACGGGTTATTCTTGTGTTCTGATATGCTGAAATGCTGTAATGATTCCAAATGAATCTGTGAATTGAAACTGTGAACTATTCCCAGCGTGGTGAGCAATACTTTTGTTTTAAAATATATTGATGGTTCTTGATGTAAATAATGTATATGTCTATTTAAATTCAGCTCCTGCAGATGGCAGTACATGACATGAAAATACTCTAGAACTGAACCTGATTGGACCTGGACACAACAGAACCATGTGGAGTGTTAAAGTAGCCATGAACATTAAACCTGAACAAAGCTTCAGCACAGATACATGGTGTGTGGAGTGCAGTCCGACTGAAACACTTGAATTACTGCAGAATCTTGAGCTTAATACAAGATGCTTATGTATTTGTGCACATGCTCTCAAACACCACCTTGTTAGGGGTTTTATATTATTATAATTTTATGGGGAATTTTTTAAAATCCTATCAATCACTACAGTACCTCTGGTGTTTTGTTTAGACTTTAAGGGTGTACTATAAATCTGCTGAAGAATTTAATTTCACAATAAGAATTGTTTGTAATTGCAACAATATATTTTGTAGATTAGAAAAGGTTTAAGTTCATAGAAATAGGAAATACAGGAACTAAATATTTGAATCTTTTGCTCATTAAATTCTTTTAGAACATGTGTGTGTATTTTACATAATGCGGCAAATCCTGCACTCTGATTGGTTAAAACAGAGGGAAGCTACAGTTGAGGCTTTGTACACAAGAAATGCTTAGATGCTTCACTGAAGACAGAGTAGAAGGAAACTTGACATTTACAATAACATAAAAAGGAAACTTTCAGAAGAACAGAGGAAATTAAAACATGATGGTTTTCTGTATGTTTCTGTTTTTACCATGTTCATAGGTAAGCTTATATTTTATATATCCCCATATATCATGTTTAAATGTTTTATAACTAGTAAAGAAATGTTTCCATGTGTGAGTGTTTTAGATTGTAAGCATGTACTGTATGTATACTGTATAATATAAAATGATAATATTCTGAAATAAATGTCCTCTTCAGGTGAGAGCACACAGGACAGCATTACTCCAACATCTTCTGCTGTCTATGGTAAAGAGGAGCAAGCAGTTACACTCTCCTGTGATTATAAATACACTGTTTCTATGAACAATCTACAGTGGTATGGACAATATTCCAATGCAGCACCAGAATTCCTCGTTCTGTTGACGGAATCGGGAGGGAATCAGACAGGTGATACTCCTCATCCTCATTTGTCTGCTAAAGTTCATAAGAGTCTGAAGCGTGTGGATTTGGAGATCTCGCCTGCTTCAGTATCAGACTCTGCACTGTACTACTGCGCCTTGCAGCCCACAGTGACAGGAAAGTCAACTTCACTGTCCAAAAACCTACAGAGACCTCAAACATGAAAGTGTTAAAGAATCACAATAAGAAGAAAAGACTGGAAGCTATGCATAACATCAGCATTCTGATTATTGATCCAATAGAAATGTATGTATATAACCATATATGAATACTTTATTTGAAGTGAATAGACAAAACATTCTAAGTGAATCCAAATACAGATAGAAAAGTTAGGTGTGTGTTTGAAGAAGCCACATGTTCACTCCCTCTGCAGTATTAAGTGCAGTTCTCATAAACAATAGTGGCAGGTTTGATGGTTTATTTACTTAATGACAGTGTAAAGATCACATGCTGGAATTTGATTCTGTTCTAGGAATAAAAATGTGCATATTGTAAACTCTTTTGACAAGCAGCTGATCTGATTTATTTTTATTTTATTTTATGTTTGTTTGTTTGTTTTACTGAGAATGAGATTTAATGTGTTCATCATGTGTGTCTTTGCAGGATCTTTAATATATTTTTGAGAATTACAGGATACCTGAAAGTATGTATAACTAAGAATAAGTATTGTGGAAAATAAAAACACAGTTTCCATCACACAATCAGGAAATAAATAAGCTCCACTGAAATAGTGCCCCATAATCAATTCTTGAGGTAGATGAGCTACAACAGCTAAAGACCACATCGGGTTTCATTCCTGTTCACCAAGAACAGAAATCTAAGACTACAGTAACAACCCTGTAAATGACATAAATCATACTAAAATATTTTTTAAAATCCATAGCAACCACATGGACTCCATTACAGCTTCCTAGTGTCACCCTATCGAACAGATGAGACCTTGTAACAGTTACCAAACCATACCCCACCAGCCACCTGAGTTTCTTTAGCAACCAGCTAATTCAATTTTATTACCAACTGGAATCATTTTTAAACTTACTGCAAATGTCACAGAAACTACTTGAAGCCTCATAATATTCACCAAGCTATACTGGAGCAACAGTACAGTTTCCAGCAAAGAAGCTACAATCCTGTAAACTTGACCTATACTGAAACCTCCACCTGACACTAAAGCAAGCTTGTTCTACAAGAATTGATTTTGATCTTCATGTCCAACCGAGGTTAATGATATATTTGGCCCAATGGCAAGAGCTGCTTACTTGGTTCACACGTAGCATCTGGATTCCAAAAAGGTTTGAATCCCACAGGAGCCTCGCTTTATTGTTAACTTGACTTTGTGTAACCGAGTTCCTTTTACTCGGACCCCAGTCCATATGAGCAAGAAGGTCATACAGTTACAGAGTACAGTAACCCTCCATTGGCACACAACAAGCTAGACAGGGACGACCTGGCTCGTTGGTCTAGGGGTATGATTCTCGCTTTGGGTGCGAGAGGTCCCGGGTTCAAATCCCGGACGAGCCCTGGTTTTACATGGAATAGAGTGGTTGGGACAAAACTAATGGAAACTTGCACTGCCGGCTTGGTTCTCACTTGGAAGCTTGTTTCTCCAGAGGTCCAAGGAGGTTCAAATCCCACTGTAATTACCTCTGAAAATTAAAGCTCCAACCTGGAGCCTCTCTCTGGAATACAGGGAGCGGGATGGAGAATGTCACACTTTGTGGAGACATGAACCTCTGAAATATTAATATAATAGAGTACAGAAAGACCTCAGAATATTGTCATTTTACTAACACCATTCATCATGTTCACTGTTATATTCATGTGTCTGTGGCTTTCATTAGGTAAGTTATCATTGATCTTTTCAGAAAGGAGATAATAAATTAATGATTAATTAGCCTGTGTGATGTTAAGAAAAAATAGAATATGAGTTATATAACTCAAAACTAAATATTATTATGTTCTCTTCTCTATAACAGGTGACTCCATGGCAGATTTATTAGAACCACTTTTCACTCATAAAGTTGTAGATGAAGGTGATGATGTTACTCTGTCCTGCAGCAACAAAGACAGTGGTTCAGTAAACAGCCTACAATGGTACAAACAACATCCAAAATCTAAACCTGAGTTCCTTTTTTTCATCACTCCATGTGGAGGTAAATCCCTATGCCACCACGTCTGTCTGCTAAAGTTGATGATAAAACTAAACAAGTGGATCTGATCATCTCCTCTGCTGCTTTTAATGTTTGATAATATACAATTAGAAGGTAATTTATTCATAATCACACTCTCTGGTATCACCCAGATGAGGATGGGTTCACATTTGAGTCTTCCTCATATCGTCTCACAGAGTTTTTTCTTGCCGCTGTTGCCTCAGAGTTGCTCATTAGGGGTAAAGTTAATTTTCAACTTTGTAATTTCTATTGTGAATTTCTGTATTTCTGTAAAGCTGCTTTAAGACAATGTCCTGTGTTAAAAGTGCTGTACAAATAAAATTGAAGTGAACTGAATTGAACTGAATTTAATTACCTTTTGGTTATAGACATAGCAAATTTACTTATGAGAGATTTTGTTTAAATCTGGATCAGTTTCCTATGATTTTCCACAGCAAATTATCATAATTATTTATAAATGTACAAATAATTTAAAAACCACACAAACAGATAAAGGCTTATAGTATTGTATAGATGATGAATCTTGAAATACAACACCAGCCATAATGACTCTAGATTTCTGTCACTGACACTGTGTGAAGTGATCTGTACAAAATAACACTAAAACTGCATCACTTCCTGGGTGTGGCCTTCTAGAGATGTGTAAAGTTCAGCAAATACAGCACTATTATACAGAATCCTCACAGAGCTGTGTTCAGAAATGGATCAACTATACAACTTACTGTACATAGTGAGATACATACCACTGATTCTCACTCTAGTTACAGGTCATTCATTTTCATCAGTTTATCAATAGTTTTAACTATCACAATCATATTTAATCAGTTAATTAATTACATTAATTAATAACCATGTTTTTTTGGCGACGCTACCCATGCACTTGGAGGGTTGTGGGGCTGTGGTCAAGGGAGGCCTGCCAGGTCGGGAAAGAGAGACACTCTGGCAGGCGGTCGCAATGGTTGTACCACGCATGCTTCCATTACCAGACGTGATTCAAGATCCAAACCCAGGAAAGGTTTGAAAGGCTTAGGCTCTTGTTGACAAGGTTTGCTGATATGAACTTGCATCCCAGTCTGTTGCAATCAATTCAATTCAATTCAATTTTATTTGTATAGCGCTTTTAACAAAGAGCATTGTCTCAAAGCAGCTTTACATGAGAAACCACATAAGAAAACAACAAACATATGAACAGACAAACAGACAAACAGTCCTAGATGTTATCCCAAGTGAGCAAGCCTGAGGTGACTGAGGCGACTGTGGCAAGGAAAACTCCCTTAGATGGTATGAGGAAGAAACCTTGAGAGGAACCAGACTCAAAAGGGAACCCATCCTCATTTGGGTGACAATTGTGTGATGCAGATACAGCATGTGTATAGTGTTATGTGAATCAATAAGGAGGTTGTTGTCCATGGCGCTGCTTGAATATCCCAATCCTCACAAGCAGAACCCGGCTGGACCTGGTCCATCTCCGGATGCCACTGGAGCCGGCACAGTCTCTGTATGCCTCGGGATGGGTAGAAGAAAGGAAACAATGGAACAGCATTAGCGTAGCTGCTGTTCATAATATTAGCAGTACTAGCTGAATGTGCATTTAATCAGATGTACTGGAGTGCAAGGTTATGGGAAGTGTTAGATGTATGCCTGGTTAAAGAGATAAGTCTTTAGTCTACATTTAAACTGGGAGACTGTGTCTGAGCCCCGAACACAGTCAGGAAGACTATTCCAGAGTTTTGGAGCTAAATACGAAAACGCTCTACCTCCTTTTGTGGACTTTGATATTCTGGGAACTACTAGAAGTCCAGAATTTTGTGATCTTAAAGAGCGTGGTGGATTGTAATGTGTTAGAAGACTGGATAGATAGGTGGGAGCTAAACCATTTAGAGCCTTGTATGTGAGTAGAGCTAGTTTATAGTCAATTCTAAACTTAACAGGTAGCCAGTGCAGGGATGATAATATTGGGGTTATATGATCATATTTTCTTGATCTGGTAAGAACTCTGGCGGCTGCATTCTGGACTAACTGTAGCTTGTTTATTGAAGATGCAGGACAACCACCTAGTAATGCATTACAGTAGTCCAGTCTGGAGGTCATGAATGCATGAACTAGCTTTTCTGCATCAGATACAGATAAAATGTTCCTAAGCTTGGCAATATTTCTAAGATGGAAGAAGGCTGTTTTTGTGATATTGTAAATATGGTTTTCAAAGGATAAGTTGCTGTCTAATATTACACCCAGGTCTTTCACTGTTGAGCTAGTAGTAACAGTGCATCCTTCTAGGTGCAAGCTGAATTGTGAGAGCTTCTGTGTACTAGTTTTTGGGCCAATAAGTAATATCTCTGTTTTGTCAGAATTTAATAATAGGAAATTATCGGCCATCCAATCTCTAATATCTTTAACACACTCAGTTAATCTAGACCAATTAGAAATTTCATCTGGTTTTGATGAGATATATAAAGGTGCACGATCCGGGCTGCTGTCTGCATTGATCTGCATGGATCTCCAGCGGCGACCCGTCAGCCTTACAGCATCTGTGTCCAACCAACATGGAAATACAGCCCACGGTTGCGAAACACCTAGACCCAGGGTTAGCTTTTCTCGATCCCCTCTAGCACTCCGAAGCATTCCGCGTGCAAGAGTTGTGGTAAAGAGGAGGTTAAAGGGCACACAAGCGACGAGGATGGGATTCGAACCCACGCGTGCAGAGCACAATGGATTAGCAGTCCATCGCCTTAACCTCTCGGCCACCTCGTCAGGCGCAGGTGTGGCACCCACGACCAAATGTCCACAGAGACCGCAACAATTCCGTAGAGGAGCGCCATAACTCAACGCGTTTAAACAAGCCTGTTCCCAAAGCAACTGGAGCCCATCCCACGTGCATTAGCAGTCTGTTTCCTTAACCTCTTGGCATCCTAGGTCACCCACATGACCTTACACCTCAGTGCACCTGGCACTTGCACTCCATTGCCCAAACCTCTTGGCCACCACTTCTTATGTCGAATTTTTATTCTTGGTTGAATTGTTGTTTTGTTGGTAGCTCGTAACCATGGTAAGGGCACAACTGATGCGGCTCACACGCGGAAACCGTGTTTTGTTTACCGTTCTGTGGTTGTTTGGACTTGCTGTTTGAAAAAGCAAGGTGTGAAACGGAGCAGCCAGCGTTGACACCAGTCAGCGAAACCAGGGAGCTATTTCCGCACCTGGGTCTGGGGGCTCCGGTACCATGTGAGCTTGTTTTTTTTTTTGCAGCCAGCTAATGGCAACTCTTAAGCACATTTGCAGAAGGCACCAGAGCCACAACCCCTGTAAAGCCTTTGTGGTGCCAGAGCCCACAACCACTGCCTTGCAAAGTGCTCAGCTGGCAGCAGTGGGATTCGAACCCACGCCTCCGAAGAGACTGGAGCCTAAATCCAGCGCCTTAGACCACTCGGCCACGCTACCCAAGGGCTCAGTACTTATAGACCTCTGTGGAGAGCACACTGACATACTGTCTGGGTGTGTGGTACACAGGCTGCACAGATGAGGACAGACAAACTGTGCAGAGGGTGAAAAACAGCTCAAAAAATCATCGGCTGCCCTCTGCCCTCCCTGGATGACATGTCCAGGTCCCGCTGCCTCAGCAAAATCAAGGCCATCGCAGGAGACTCCTCACATCCTGCTCATCACTTGTCTGACCTGTTGCCATCTGGGTGGCACTTCAGGTCAACAAAGTCTCACACCACCAGACTTACAAACAGCTTCTTCCCCTGGGCCATTCGGACTGCAAACAATCACTGAACACACACACACACACATTCTACCTAATAAAATGTGCAATTCCACTGTGCACTTTAATCTGTCTGTGAATTGAGTACAAGTTATAACTTAATATTGGCTTTGCACAAATTAGATTTCAAGCAAATATATAACTGGGAACATTTTGTTGCAGCTTTATGAATGTTCTGCTTATATTGCAGTAGCCCTTTAAAAAAGGGTACAAGTATGCATATGTATGAAAGGAGAGTCCATAACCTGAGGTACTGAGATATTGAGAAGGGTTCAGTATTTATATTAACATATTTTTACATATGTTTCTTTATTGACATGCACAACCAATTATTACAACATTATTACAACAATACTAATTCTAACAAAGTCCTGAATATGTACAATATGGCTATATTTGTGGACACCTAACCATCACACCAGTATGTGGGCATTCTCCAAACTGCTGCACAATTGTAGGATGTCTTTATATTCTTACAAAAACATGTTCCAGCTCAATGAAGATGTTTATTACAAGTTTGGTGTGGAATAAAATGAGTTACCTGCACACAGCCCTGAACTCAAACCCACTCAACACTTTTGGGATGAATTAGAATTCTGACTGCACCCCAAGCCACACATGCCTGATGTTTTAGGGCTGTATGGACACATGGACATACAGTATCTCACAAAAGTAAGTACACCCCTCACATTTTTGTAAATATTTTATTATATCTTTTCATGTGACAACACTGAAGAAACGACACTCTGCTACAATGTAAAGTAGTGAGTGTACAGCCTGTATAACAGTGTAAATTTGCTGTCCCCCCAAAATAACTCAACAGACAGCCATTTATGTCTAAACCGTTGGCAACAAAAGTGAGTACACCCCTAAGTGGAAATGACCAAATTGGGCCCAAAGTGTCAATGTTTTGTGTGGCCACCATTATTTTCCAGCATTGCCTTAACCCTCTTGGGCATGGAGTTCACCAGAGCTACAGGTTGCCATATATTTACAAAAATGTGAGGGGTGTACTCACTTTTGTGAGATACTGTATATTGCCACTTACTGAACAATCGTCTAATTTTTAATATTATTAGTGTATATTTTGCAACAAGTTTGAAGTAATATCTAATTAATGCTAGACTAAGTAGATTGATTGATAATGTTAAATTGCCCCTAGGTGTGAATGGGTGAGCAAATGGCTGTGTGTGTGTGTGTGTGTATGTGTGTGTGTGTGAGAGAGAGAGAGAGAGAGAGAGAGAGAGACAATTATTTTTTTCAATTATATTTCTGCACATATATAAATTTGGTAAGTTAAAAAACAATTTTTTTTGGTGTTAAGGTTTTTCTCTTCAGTGAACACAAGATGGCGCAGTCACTTATCTTAATGTTGGTCTAGAACTAGAGCACAACACAACCTGCTCACATTCTCTGAGACATAGAGTATACTTGTTCTTCTATCATACATACTGCTGATATAATATCCTAACCCCTGCCCTGGTTACTCTTAGTGCCTAAGCTAATTTCAGAGATATCATTCTGATTAAACAACACAACTGTCCACTTAACACTAAACTGTCATAAGAATAAATTCTCATCTAATGTCATTTCTTTGGCACCTGCTGTGTCAGAAACATTAAAAACTAGAAACTTATATGTGAATGTGCCTTTATTCTTCTTTCTCTTCTTCTGATGCTATTGTGAGTACAGGAAAGTTTTATTTTTCAGATTTAACTGTTAGAGCTGAGAAATAAGGGATTAATTCAACCTTAATTACCAAGGGAAACTACTAATTTCTTCCTCATTCTTAAATAAATCATATTCTCTTCCACTTAGTGTTTCTAACATTTATCTGCTGCTGGTGTTTACACAAACTTTCTCTAATTTAAAGATGTCACTAACATATATAATTTAAATATTACACAATGAAATGGTTAGATACGATTTTTACTAGATTAAAATGGTCATTTTTACATAAATACATTAATTTCCTGCTTTCAGTATGTGTCTTAAATGTGCTCTGGACAGGTTTCCCATATGAGGCTGAATGTAAAGCCAGGATGTTTCAGTAAGAATCAACAATCTGACAACAACATTGGTGACACTGTCATGTGATGCTGTGGGGTGGAGCAATTTTGAAGCTTTATGGTGTTAACATATTAGATTACAGAAAGATCTCCACTATTTTCACTGAGCTAAGACCAGTCATCATGTTCACTGTTATATTCATGTATCTGTGGCTTTCACTAGGTGAGTTAACATTGACTTTGTGTTATTACAGAAATATTAACTATATTATATTAAATATTAGTCTGTGTGGTGATGCAGTGTGAAAATGCAGACTGTGGGTCTGACTTAAGTATTTCCTGTTGATTATTTAAAGTTTAAGAACATTATGATCTCTTCTCTATGACAGGTGACTCCATGGCAGATTCAATAGAGCCAGATTTCCCTCATAAACCTGTAGATGAAGGTGATGATGTTGTTCTGTCCTGCAAATACAAATCAAGCATTACTACAGGAAACTTCCTGCACTGGTACAGGCAATATCCAAAATCTAAACCTGAGTTCCTTCTTATTGTTGACCAAAAAGGAGATCTAATTTCCAACACTGACCCAAGAATGTCTGCTAAAGTTGATGATAAAACTAAACAAGTGGATCTGATCATCTCCTCTGCTGCTGTATCAGACTCTGCTCTATACTACTGTGCTCTGGAGCCCACAGTGACAGGAAATCCAGCTGCACTGTACAAAAACTTTCACACAGTTTTGTTATATTGAAAGCAGTTCTGCTGATGATGTTGAGCTGCTATTTACATGCTATTTTTGGCAAATTCTGTCTCTCTTGCAATTTATAAAGGGTTCATAAATATATTATAGTTTGACAAATGTTGGATTATTAGGAGATAGCTAATTGTTTTTTAAGCTTCATTAACCACTTGATCCTGTTCAGAGATCTATAGCTTTTCTTGGCAACACTGGAAATGAGGGAAACCTGAGCTCAATCTCGAACTGGGGACCATGGAACTGTGAGGCAGCAATACTATCTGATGTCTTTGTCTGACAGTTCATCAGTGCCTGAAAAGTAAAAATTAGTTAAATATTTTGCATTCATTAATGGTATAATATTTGGTTTAGAGAGGGATTATTAATATAACTTTTAAAAGTAGCTTTTCCTTATTTTGGTATTCAATCTTCTTGGGGATTTCTTTAGATGCTCTGATGAGTCTACATGCAGAAAGAAGAAGAAGAGGCTTAAAGCCATGTAAAAACAACAATCCACAGGTTAAAAAATACATGACTGTTGGCATCACAGTGATGACAGTTTTTATGGTGCATCACATAGAATCTTATCTGAGCCAGAAAATCCCAGAAGTGTCTCAATTTCATGTAGAGATAGGAGAGCAGACCCCTCTCTCCCATCCTCATCATTACATTCAGGGAAATATTGATAGCATCATGTGAAACTATTCAGCTGTTTAATATTAAACTGCACTCCGTGTCAGAGCAGAAGACTCTATGGAAGATAATGAAAACCACTAGAAAGATGATTAGGGTCTATCGATCCATCATTGAGGATCCTTACCAGAAAATATATACAACTTTGTGGATGTTGCCTCCGAGCCTCTTCCAGACACTTTACTCAGATAGTCAAGTATACATCTTTATACACTGATGATACTATTCCATATTCCTTGATAACCTGGAAATAAAAAGTAAAAGCTTGGTTCAATCATCACAGCAGAATTTTACAATATACAATATACCAGTATAGGCCCTGCATTTCAGACCTAGTCATTTGTATTGATGTGCTCTGTGTAGAAAAAAAGAGTAATGTAATTAACAAATGAATCAAATAGGAAAACGATTTCATTATTTTCATTGTCTGTACCGCTTATCCAATCTATCCTCAGGTCACAGGGAGCCTGTACCTAACTCAGGAATCAAGGCAGGATACACCCTGGATGGAGTGCCAGCCAATCGCAGGGCACACACACAACGGGCAATTTAGAGACTCCAATCAGCCTAGATAATAATAAATTTAGCTAGCTTAGTAAATGACAGTGTAAAGTTCACATGCCTGAAATACCCAAAAATGTTACACCATTCCATTTGATGAACAGTTATTTCTGTGTTTATTGTGCTTGAGATCTGACGTGTTTAACATATGTTTCTGTGCAGGTTTACTTTGGTCTTGAGTCTTGAATAATAAGAATGTCCCCTAGTTTGATTTCCCAGTGTGTTTTTGACATTGATTGAAATACTTCAGCACTTAATTGCTGTGGGTTTTGGGAATATGTCTGTTACCCTCTGAGACCCTGCATCTGTGGAACCTGTAAAAGAAAGCAAGTCTGTTTAGGAAACTTCTAAGTGAGATTTTTGTTTCAGGCCCCAAGACACAAATGAGTCTAATTATATTTGATAATAAATCTGTACTACTGTTAATAATTAGGGGTGAATCAATACTACACTGTGAACTCACAAACATTGCCCCAATGTTTATATATTAAATTTACAACAACATAACATTTAATGATGATTTAATGTTTATAGAATAGATTGATTGTTTTCATTATTAAAAATGATATGCTGTCAGTATTTGTTTACTATGTGCTTAGGACAGGTTCCTCATTCAAGGTTGACTAGAACTCATTCATTATTAAAGTGATTTTTTCTATTGTGTTGCACAGTCTTCAGTTTGGGCAAAATAAATAAATAATTTCATGAAGGTTTTTCGGTTTCAAATATTATCTTGTGATTAATAATCAAGTATTTAAGTAAATTTAAGGTAATTGTGTAATTGTGTGTTTACTCCCCTGATAGGACAGGATGTAGGACAGGATGTAGGACAGGACCATGAACATATATCACCAAAACTATGTGTAAATGTTTTTATCTTTTATATAATCTTGCAGAGGCTGTTTGCCTACAGTGTAAAAGTTGAATAAAGAGACAAACATGGCGGTAAAAACAGTAAAGCTGCTTACAGACTTGGAAACCTTGCTATTGAGGCAGAGCACAAACTACAAGAATTAAGCACTGACCCTTTCATTCTACACAATTCTACACATCTGACCACTTAAGACTAAACTGTAATAAAAATAAATACTCATCTAATGTCATTTCTGTGACAAACAAAAGCACCTGCTGTGTCAGAAACACTGAACTCATCTGAAACTCTGCCTTTATTGTTCTTTCACTTCTGATGCTATCTTGAGTACAGGAACACTATTTTTTTTCTAATTAACAACCTGTAACCTTGTGTGTTTGTTAGGACTGAGCATTAAGGCATTAAACATCATATCTTAAATACAATTTTACAGAATGATCAAGAAATGGAAAATGTAGGAACAAGCAAACTTTCACACAGTTTTGTTATATTGAAGCAGCTTTACCAATGCTTTAGAGAAAGTTCCATGTCCTTTTGGGGGATTCTCTCTTTCTCTCTTCTGGTGATTGTCATGTTTTTTGGAGGTGATGCAAAACTGCACACAAACTGACAGTGACCTGAACACATCATCAAACTGGGGATCCTGAAGCTGTGATGCAGCAACACTACCTGCTGTGTCACTGTGCTATCACACTGTTAAAATCCTTCTGCTTAAAGTGTTTTCTTGTAGTGTGGTGTTGTGTCATTGTTATTATAAAGAAAGATTTCTACCCTCATGGTACAATTCCATATTGACTGATAACAAGTGCACTAAAGACAAGGCTCAGGTCAATCCTCATAGCAGAATTCCACAATGCCAGTGGACTCATGATCCTCTCTGTTCTGTCTGGAGTAATTACACTGCAGATGAAGGGCATTTTATTGTCTAAGTGTCGTAACTTCACATATATAATAGTCAAACTAATCAGTAAACCAATTCCTTGTATTTTTAAACAAGTAACTAGAACCGTCTTATTCTTTAGTGCATTGTTGTCTTCTGCTCTTTTGCAGTGTTCAGTGTGAGAAAGTGTGAAGAACAGAAATGTTTCATAAAAGAATGTTAGTTTAAAATATAATGTTGTGATTCATGATCAAGCATAAGAAAATTTATCTAAAGGGAATTCTGTGTGTTGTGAATACAATTAAATTCTAAGGTCAAATATAAAAATATTAATCCAGAGCATACATGTGTGACTATATGACCTGTTTGCAGGGTTTTATTTATTTATTAGTGTGTTATGTTTTTTCTCTTCAGTGAACACAAGATGGCGCAGTCACTTATCTTATTGTGCCTCAACAACTAGAGCACCACACAACCTGCTCACATTATTTGAGACGATGAAAGCTACTTTTCACAGTAAAACCTTTGTGACATTCTTCAATCATACAAAAATCAACAAAAGTACCTGCTGTGTGAGAAACACTGAAAACTGGAATCTTATCTGTAAATCTGCCTTTACTCTTCTTTCTCTCCTTCTCTTGATATCATAAGTACAGGAAAGTTTTATTTTTTTTAGATTTAACTGTTAGAGTTGAGCATTAAGGGAATACATTAATTTCCTACTTTCAGTATGAGTTTACTTAAATGTCCTCTGGACAGGTTCCCCATATGAGGCTGAATGTAAAGCCAGGATGTTTCAGTAAGAATCAACAATCTGACAACAACATTGGTGACACTGTCATGTGATGCTGTGGGGTGGAGCAATTTTGAAGCTTTATGGTGTTAACATATTAGATTACAGAAAGATCTCCACTATTTTCACTGAGCTAAGACCAGTCATCATGTTCACTGTTATATTCATGTATCTGTGGCTTTCACTAGGTGAGTTAACATTGACTTTTTGTTATTGCAGAAATATTAACTATATTATATTAAATATTAGTCTGTGTGGTGATGCAGTGTGAAAATGCAGAGTGTGGGTCTGACTTAAGTATTTCCTGATGATTATTTAAAGGTTAAAAACATTATGATCTCTTCTCTATGACAGGTGACTCCATGGCAGATTCAATAAAGCCACTTCTCCCTCATAAATCTGTAGATGAAGGTGACAATGTTACTCTGTCCTGCACATATAAAAAAAGTGGTGGAACAGACTACCTGTACTGGTACAGACAATATCCAAAATCTAAACCTGAGTTCCTTCTTAATGTTGACCAAAAAGGAAATCTAATTTCCAACACTGACCCAAGAATGACTGCTAACGTTAAAGATGAACAAGTGGATCTGATCATCTCCTCTGCTGCTGTATCAGACTCTGCTCTATACTACTGTGCTCTGGCGCCCACAGTGACAGGAAATCCAGCTGCACTGTACAAAAACTTTCACACAGTTTTGTTATATGGAAATCTATTATCTACTGATCATTTTGAATTTACATGCCATGTTTGGAGGAATTCTGTCTCTAATGTGATTTATAAAGAGTATATTTATAAATCACATTAGATTTTTAACACATGTATTATTAGGAGACAGTATTTTCAGACACAAATCTATCACTTGTGAGCCTCAGTGATTAATCTCTGCTCCTCTGCTGGTCTGATCATGGAGACAGTCTTGGATGCACATTACAGAGTATTGTGACTAGCTCTGTACCAAGCTGTTTCTCGTGTTTCTCTGTCTGATTGCTGTTGTGGTTTTGATCTCATTTTGTTTCATCGGTTTTCTGAGTCAGTCTAGTGTTTTTCGGATTAGTTTGCATCGTGGTTCGTCTTTACGGTTCTCTGACCTTTCTTGCCTGTCGTTTTGCATTATATTAATAAACTGCACATGGATCCTACTCACCCGGTGTCTGGAGGTTTGTTACAGCCATGCAGCCCACAGAGACACAAAACTCAAACAGACTGTACAAAAGTCAAGCTTGATTTTTTTCTCAGCAGGGGGAGATGTTTATCTGTTTCATTCAAATACAGGTTTCTTTCTTAATTCTCAAAATTCGCTGTTTATTTGCTTTAAATATCAACAATGATCCTCTTACATATGTTGTTTATACTTATTGGATGAACAATCAGAGAAGAAATCCTTTAAAAATAAATGTTAATCTTTAATCAAAAATAATTATTTCTGCTAAGGTTCATGCTGTTATTCTCCTGATGCAATAAAAATGTAAAACAAAGTTAAATATCAATGTCTTTAAATAATTTAAATTGCTGAGTTTTAATGTAACACTAGTGAACTAAAGACTTCACCCTTCATTATTTGGCAGCTTATAAAATAGCACTTGATCCAGCACTGATATTAAGTGAAACACTTGAATGACCACAGATACTTAAAAGAGCATTGAGCTTAATACAAGACGCTTATAAATTGTATTAGGGATTTTATATTATTATAATTTTATGGGGGATTTTTAAAATTGTATCAGTCACTGCAGTGCCTGTGGAAGAATTGTTTGATTAAAAAAAGATTATTGAAGTAATGCATTACTTCAAGCCAAGTATATGCAAGTGTAATTAAGTAACAATACAGTAACACTTCATTAGTAATTATTAATGTGATATAATCAGTTCTAATGTATAGAAAGTATATAAAGCCTTACAGTGTTGTAATTGCAACAATATATTTTGTAGATTAGAAAATGTTTACTTTATAGAAATAGGAAGTGTAGTACGTAAATATACAAATCTTTTAACCATTAAATTCTTTTAGAACATGTGTGTGTATTTTACATAATGTGGCACATCCTGCACTCTGATTGGTTAAAACAGAGGGAAGCTACAGTTGAGGCTTTGTACACAAGAAATGCTTAGATGCTTCACTGAAGACAGAGTAGAAGGAAACTTGACATTTACAGTAACATAAAAAGGAAACTTTCAGAAAAACAGAGGAAAGTAAAACATGATGGTTTTCTCTACAGTTCTATCTTGAATTGAATTTACTCTCCTTTTCCCTTTCCCAACTTATCAGCTAACAACAGACAAAATACTGTGGTGGTAACATATGCAACTGAAAAGAAAAATGAATACTCAACTAAACACTGCAGTAAATTTGTACATTTTCAAGTATATTTTGTCTGATGCTAATAGAACATTTAGTGTCAGTTGTTGATATAGAATTAAAATAGAATTGACCTTTTCTGTCCAGTTGTCCTGATGATTCATTGTAACCAGTTTACTCTCATTCTTTCCTTCCTTTCTTCATGCTTATATTGTTTATAATGTAGATGTGGGCTCGTGTATAATTTGCAGTGTGTGATAATTATAGAAATAATTAAAGATGATTAAAAATCAATGAATTCATTATCACAAGAAAAGATTCAATAAAACATGTGAATTAATGGTCTTTTCAGAATAGTGCATTTTACTGTTGATGGAATATATTAAATACTGTTATATGTTATATACTGCAGACAAAAGAAATAAAATGAAAAGAAAAAAAATGTAATCCCAATTATAGTAGTAGTTCTCCTAGACATCAGAGACACATTTCAAATACACAACACTGGCAATTATTTCTAAAGCTAGAGACCTGAACTAAACACTCAGGATAACAATGTTACTCCTCTTCTTGCTTTTCTTTACTGTTGCTGCCCAACCACACTGTACAAAAAGCACTACACATGACTGGAACAGAGCCATGCTTTTCTCACAAGATGGAGCTATTTACATGTTTACATTCACTTCTGAAATGTCTGACTGTGAGGACAGTTAGAAGCTGAAGCAAGCTCAAGTTAAACAGCTGAAGCTTTACAAATTCAGGAGTTCAGGAGAGTAATGTTATGTAATGTTCTGGAAATTAGTATCTGTTGTTATACTTTGTGAATGAAAATGACTTCTTGTTGTGGTTGTTGTGTGTAGCACAGCTTCAACCATAGCCTTTTCTGGTAGTTTGCAATTTTCACTTGCATCTGCCTTTTGTGAAATTAATTAAATAAATGTCCTGCTTGAACTTGAATACAATGTGGAAATATTCTCCACAAACAGCAATGCTTCAGTAAGAATCAACAATCTGTCAGTAACATTGGTGTCATGTGATGCTGTGGGGTGGAGCTTCATGAACATTTATGATCATATCAGAGTACATAAAGACCTCAGAATATTTACATTCAGCTAAAACCGTTCATCATGTTTACTTTTATATTCGTGTCTCTGTGGCTTTCACTAGGTGAGTAAATTGCCTTGTTTATTGCATAAATATTAAAAGTTGAATTAATGGTTAAATAGTCTGTGTGGTGATGTGAAAAAGCAGAATGTGAGATTTATGTAACACTGGCTTGATCCACACATAGGTTACTGACATTATGTTCTTTCCTCTATGACAGGTGACTCCATGGCAGATTCAATAAAGCCAGTTTCAACTCATAATGTTGTACATGAAGGTGAAAATGTTACTCTGTCTTGCGAATACAAATTTAGCAGTATTTCAGGAAACTACCTGCACTGGTACAGACAATATCCAACATCTAACCCTGAGTTCCTTCTTTATATTGATACAAGTGGGTATAAAAGTGACCCAATCCCACCACGTCTGAACGCTCATGTTGATGAAAACATACAACGAGTGGATCTGATCATCTCCTCTGCTGCTGTATCAGACTCTGCTCTATACTACTGTGCTCTGAGGTCCACAGTGACAGGAAATCCAGCTGCACTGTACAAAAACTTTCACACAGTTTAACTACACTGAAGGCAAACATAATACTGTTTTTTCTTCTGTCGGCTGATCCTGTTAGGGTTTGCCACAGTGGATCATTGATCTGCATATTTTGATTTGATGTAAGTTTTACAGTGGATGCCCTTCTTGATGCAACCCTCTGTGGAAAATATTTTTATCCAATACTATAACGCTCTATTTAATACTACTCAATTAATACTTTGCTATTATCTGTCTCCAGCTCCACATTGACCCGACAGCTCAGTCAAGCAAGGCTCTAACTAAAAAAAGCCAAACTGCCCAGACTGGATGAATGCAGATACAAGGTTTTATTTGCAATCAGCGCTGGTTACAAGAATTGAGCTGCTCACGAATGAACATCCCAACAACCTCCGAAATAATCATCACAAAACATAGTCTTTTTATTCTTTTCTCTTATCTTTTCATAATATTCAAACCAAACCCTCTTTGCTGAGAAAGTCACTCCTATTTACTTCCTGAAATATCAGGTTCTTTTTGGACACCATTATCTCTTACTTTTTAACTCTTTCACATTCCATTATAATCGGACTTCCGAGGTCAGTTATAAAAATAGTGGACATCTGTGCACTTATCAATAGGGCTTTTCCAGCTTGTTTTCATCAAACAGTTCATTTTGACCTCCGAGGACAGCATGGGTAAGTTTCAGGGCCACTGCTCTGTCTTTGATTGCTTAGTTTTAATTCATTGCAAACAATGTTTTCTTTCACTTCTACACCTGCTGTAGTTTTAATCACAGTTTCCCTCCAATTATTCCTAGCTCTATCTCCTGCTACCCTTGGCTTCCTACGACGTGCTGCGCTTCTGCTCAGGACCTTGGGTACAGCTCCAACCCCAGCCATACCAAGACTTAAACTCCATCCAAGTTTCATCTACTGTCAACAAAGTTTGCCAGATAGACATTACTCCTACTGCTACTGATTCTACACAGGCCATACAATCTCGCACCCAAACCTCGTAGTGTTAAACCCTTCATTGTTAAAACTGTAAATAGAGGTGCCCAATAAATGCTGTGTCTCCAGATTTAAACTCACACTCAGTAAAACTCTTCTTACTGGTTCCTCAATTCCCTTTTATTCGTCTACTTTAAACTAAAAATCTAAATAAAACCTCCAAAATTCAAAAGACCATCCTGTAAATGTAGCACAGACACACCACCTCAGACATTTCTCTCACACGCTTAACTTATTGTATGTTATGAACAATAATTAAATAATTTTGGTCTTTTATTTCTTACTATCAGCACCTTCAAAGTAGAATAGATATTTACTTCTCATCCTAAACTGTGAACACACAGGTATATAAAGAGATTGTTTTGGATTTTTAGCAACTATGTCAATTTTGAGTACCAATATTTTATTACTTACCTTTGAAGAAAGGCTATATAAATTTAAAGATTAATTAATGATAGTAATTGTGGAAAAGCAATGACATGAAATTATTATTTAGATATAATTACACTAATCAGCTTTCCTATACTTACCTATTGGGCAAATGTATGTGTAAAGAGAGATTTTGTACGAATCTGGTTCTGTTGTTCTATGATCATTATTATAAAACGTTTGCATTTACTTTTCATACAAATATCTTGATGTAGTGGCCAATGAGCCTATTTATCACATTTACAGATTAACAGTAAAATATCATAATTGTTTATAGTTTTCAATTAATGTAAACACCACAAAAACAAGTAAAGGCTTATAGTATTGTATAGATGATAAATCTTAAAATACAACACAGCTACATTAATGACTCTAGTTTTCTATCACTGAAACTGTGTGAAGTGATGATCTGTACAAAGCTACACTACAACAGCATCACTTCCTGGGTGTGTCCTTCTAGAGACGTGTAAAGTTCAGCACATACAGCACTATTATACAGAATCCTCACAGAGCTGTGTTCAGAAATGGATCAACTATACAACTTACTGTACATAGTGAGATACATACCACTGATTCTCACTCTAGTTACAGGTCATTTATTTATCTGTTTATTCATTTTTGATGATATTATGATATTTAATCAGCTTTGTTAATGGTTTGCTCAACCTATTGCTGGTTATATATCGTCATATTGTGTAAGTTGAGTATGTACCTTGTTTTGTTTGTTTGTAATTGAAGAATTAAAAATATAATAATAATAATAATAATAATAATAATAATAATAATAATAATAATAATAATAATAATAATAATAATAATAATAATTGCTTTTCTCTCTAAACAACAGTTTGTTGATTTGTGAAAAATATTGTTGTTTTAAAAGATACTGTATTTCCCTAGTTTACTCAGTTACATTAGATAGACAGTTTTTCAGAAAAGTCCACAGAGCCAGTTCTGAATTTAATGAAAGCAGCTGAGGCTCTGTACAGAAGTTCAGAAATGACTATTTGTTGTTCTAATTTGTGAATTTCAAGAAAAAAGACTTGTTTGTTAAAGTTTTTCTCTTTTCTCCAGAAGATGGCGTAGTGAGTTATCTTATTGTGGGCCAAATACAAGGACCCTGCTCACATCCCCAAGAATGTAGACTTCTGTGATTATAAATACTTCTTTGCAAAATAATATCGACTCTATCTGTTGTTTAATCCTACATACACAGTACTAGGCCTATAGGTACAGTAGGCCTATACGTACAATTTTATTACAAATGTGTGAACTACACTGATCAGGCATAACATTATGACCAGCTGCATAATATTGTGTTGGTCCTCCGTTTTCTGCCAAAAAAGCCCATCATGCACTGTGTATTCTGACACCTTTCTATCAGAATCAGTATTAACCTCTTCAGCAACTTGAGTAACAGTAGCTCATCTGTTGGATCAGATCACACGGGCCAGCCTTCGCTCCCCACGTGCATCAATAAGCCTTGGCCGCCCATGACACTGTCGCCAGTTTATCACTGTTCCTTGCTTGGACCACTTTTGATAGATACTGACCACTGCAGACCGGGAACACCCCACAAGAGCTGCAGTTTTGGAGATAGACAGTTTTGCTCTAATGCAATCGTCCAGCCATCAAAATTTGACCTCACGCTTGCCCATTTTTCCTGCTTCTAACACATTAACTTGTTCAAAATGTTCACTTGGGGCCTAATATATCCAACCCACTAACAGGTGCCATGATGAGGAGATCATCAGTGTCATTCTCTTCACCTGTCACTGGTCATAAAGTTATGCCTGATTGGTGTAAATTAATATTATATTTTTATTATTATTATATTTTACAGCTGCACTGAATAAAATGGGATCTGGACAGATTCTCTTATCATAGGATAAGGTAAATACTCCACCCTTTCTTTATAAACACAGTTTCATGTTTAAATGACCAATCAGCAGATATGAGATCAAGTCAACTAGTTTTACAAAGTGGTTTTATTAAGCAATGAGTTAAATGGCAATAAAGAATAATAGATAACAGAAAGAAAAGAGGCTGGTTTGTTCCACACCTCATGAAATACCACCTTATGAAATGTAATCATATTCAATAAACATGCTTTATCACAACAATCAAGTACCCTAAAATTCAAACACCACTTATAAAATATATATATATATATATTTAAAAAACAAAAATATTTACTCATTTTAATTATTGCAACATTTTTATGAAGTAGAATTTTTTCCTGCTGTCAGTTTTTGTTTGTTTATTATGTAAACAGCTTCAGCACAGTTTCCCAAACAAGGCTTAATGTAAAGCCAGGATGTTTCACTGTCATCAACACTGGAGACACTGTCATGTGATGCTGGGGGGTGGAGCTTCCTGAACATTTATCATGGTAATATATTAGAGTACAGAAAGAGCTTTTTCATTCAGCTAAAACCAGTCATCATGTTCACTGTTATATTCATGTGTCTGTGGCTTTCACTAGGTGAGTTAACACCTTTTGTTAGTTTAGATATTATGTATTGTTTATTAATTGTCTGGTGTTATAGAAAGCATGATTTCTGTGTGTAATTCTGGCTTGATTGTGTAAAACTTTATGTTCTCTTCTCTATGACAGGTGACTCCATGGCAGATTCAATAAAGCCACTTTCCACTCAGAATGTTGTAGATGAAGGTGATGATGTTACTCTGTCCTGTGAATATGTAACAAGTGCTACAGACTTCTCCCTGCAGTGGTACAGGCAATATCCAAAATCTAAACCTGAGTTCCTTCTTTATATTTACAAAACTGGAGATCTAAGTGAAAACCGTCCCCCAAGAATGAATGCTACACTTAAAGATAAGAAAGTGGATCTGATCATCTCCTCTGCTGCTGTATCAGACTCTGCACTATATTACTGTGCTCTGGTGCCCACAGTGACAGGAAATCCAGCTGCACTGTACAAAAACCTTCACACTGTTTTGTTATACTCAAGGCAGTTCTGCTGGTGACATTCCTTTACTCCTAAGTGAAATTTATAATTAAATTAGAAGTGCATTAAAGACAAGGCATGGCTCCACATTTATCACCTTGAACTGTATATATCATCTAACACCAATCACACAGACCAGCAACAAGGTAATGAGAAAAACCTCCAGAACTAAGGAATGAGTTTTAGGCTTCACAGGAAATAAGAATTAGACCTCACATGCTTTGTCGCTTCTGCTGTGATGGAGTATATCTGAAATTTAACACTGCAATGTGTGTGATTTAAAGTTTTGTTGCTTCATTTTATGTGTGTACTTTAATCTGTTTGTGTTAAAGCATTACACAGGAAACCTGCTCTCCACATAGCATTATCTCTACAGATGGTATAACCACTACAGAACAATTCCTGGTATTTTTACACAAGTGACTAGAACTGCCTTATTTATTAGTGCATCATTAGTTTTCTGATCTTTTGCACAGTGTTCAGTGTGAGAAACATCAATTCAATTCAATCTGAACTCTGAACACTGTTCCAAACACAGAGACCACAGATTATCAGATATGCTCTTGTCATGTAATGGAGTGCAAGCAGAGACTCTGGTAAAAAGTGTGGAGTAAAGACAGAATTATCTTTTAAATGTTTTGCATGGTTTAAAGTAATATAAGTTCTCAAAATAGACCTACACAAAGCAGAAAGAAAGAATAATAACATCAATAACATCAAATCCCCCAAACTGTTATTGTACAATAAAATAAAACTGAATTCTTAAAAAAGTTTTTCGTGTGCTAATGAGACAGGAGGAGCGCAGAAAGTCACGTGACACTTCCGTGTGTCCTAATTAGCATATCACAACAATGATGGATTCTTATAGAAGAAAAAAGTCAGTGAAAAAGAGTCTTTGTTACATGACAGTTGTCTTCAAGCTACTTTGTTTCTGCTCACTCCCAATTTAAACTCACATGACACTGCATAATTGTTCATTTACTGAAAGCTTAATGCAGGCTAATTTATTCCAAATCAGAGTAACCTGCTTTCATCCTTTTTTATTTTTATTCCCTTTTTTTTGTACAGCACTTTGGCAAACTAAGGTTGAATTGAAATGTGCTTTAGAAATAAAATTGAATTGAAAATTGAATTAAATTGATGTATACAGATGTCGGCGCTTTGGTATTTAAATGCATGTGTTGTACTTCACAGAATGTCCACCAGGTGGCACATGGTACACCTCTGGCCTGAGCACATTATACAGTATAATCACTCAAAGTTTGCTATGTAGTCTTCATACTCTTGTTAAATACGCTTGTAATTTATCACGTTACATTAAAAAGTGTCCAGTAAATTTGTTAACTGCACATGTAATGTAGTGATTGTGAGAAAACATCCACAATAAATTCTGAAAGACATAAACACAGTTTCTGAAGTATATATTTTAATACTTTAATACATATATAATAATATTTACATTTTAAATGAATATGTATAAATTTACCCGTGACTGTGTGAGTGTAAAGCTGCGAAGTATTTTATGTGCTTTGTAAATACTTAATTGCGCTGGTGTTGTCCTGCCATTTGCACATAACTTGTTTTTGTTCAACTTTAAAGATGCCTGTGCAAAGATAAAAATTAAAATGGAAAACCTCTTCAGATTAAAGTCATTATAATGCAAAATTTAACTGGTAGTTATTCCAGAAAAAAAGTCAAACTAAATAAAATTGTGACAAAGTAGTAATATTTCACGAACAACGTTAACACTATGAGAATAACGTAAAAATCACGAGATTCGTAGCAATACGGGATTAAATTCGTGATATTTTGAGAATAATGTCATTATTTACATTAACATGTTTAGAGTGATGAATAATATATTAGGCCTATTTGTGTATAGTGAAATTAAGGTATGAATAAAACGACTTATACATATGCATAAAAGTGCATAAAAATGAAACTTGACTCATTGCATGCACATCCATCTGTTTTAATAATAAGGTAGGTATAACTTATCTGCTTTGAACATTACTCCAAACACGTTGATGTATATGGCCTTATAAATAAAACATTACAACTTAATCCCTACAGTATATTGCATGAGTTTAATACTGTTGCATGAAGTCAAACACATTAAATGACGTGCTTGGAAACGGAATTTCTCTCAGAAGCAGATTAAAACAAGCAACAAAGAAAGTAAACGTGTGGAATTCATATTTAACATTTTCAGCTGTGAGTTTTCAATGTCATAACTTCATGGTTAAAAAGTTTAAAAAGTTAGTATGAAAGGTTAAAGTATTGTAAGTTATTGTGTCTTTTGAGACACAGCCCTGACCTCTAACTCCAAAAGATATGTTTAAGAGGTGAAGTCAGATGCACTGATTCTCACTCTAGTTACAGGTAATTCATTTTAATCAGTTTACCAAAAGTTTTAATTCTTACAATCATATTTAATGAGTTAATTAGTTGCATTAATTAATAACCATGTTTTTTATTATTCATCCAGTCATTTCTTTATTTCTTAAGTCAATAATAATAAAACGTATAAACCAGTATAAATGAAGATTCTAAAACCACATCAAAGATCCTTCCTTTACCAACCTGTTATCAGATAACCACAGACACAAACAATGTTTGTGGTAATTCTGTGGCATAAATCAATAAATAAAAAAGTAGTAAAGTATATATATATAGTTACTTAAATGGTTTGAGGAAATCGATGGTCTTAAATGGTTTGAGTTGACAGAACACAAACTAATAAAGTTAGTCTTGATTAATTTGAGTTCAGTCAACTCAAACCATTTAAGGCAATCGGTTTCCTCAAACCATTTGTGTAGCTAAAAAGTTATTTGGACTTAATTACATCTGTTACCTGAACACAAACAGATTTAAAGACTAACTTTCCTTGGTTGCAGGAACCAAAAAAAAAAAAGTCAGCTTCTTGGGGTAGCTGATATGAAGGGCATAAAGCAGCCCAAAAAGCAGCATCAGAGCACTGACCCAGGATTTTGAAGACATCACCATGTCATCTTCAAGGACAATCAAGACATACAAACAAAAAAACAAAGAGGCAAAACAAAATTTATACCAGTGGTTCCCATTAGAATTAACTAAACCTTATAATTACAACATAACAAGCCTCTGCAAATAGTGCAGATCATGTTCATGACTTTGGAGTATGAGCTTTACATATGACAATGATATAAACATACAGAAAACAATGCACATCAAATTTAGATATTATATTTAGATAATGTGTTTAATGTGTGTGTTGAACCATGTTAATATTTTAGTAAAGTCTAAATCAAAGTAATTTTTGAAGCTTGAAAATACAGATTGCCTTTAATTGGACAGACAAAAGGAGAGAAAAAGATTTAAACGTACCTTTAACAAAAATCTAATGGAATTACACGAGGGTGAGTAAATGAATTATATAATCATCATTTGAGTAAACCTTTCCTTTAAGATTACTGAAATGATCAACTGTACAGCTACTCTAGCTGTATTTTTTTCGATGTCGACAAAAAGATCAAAATGTTTCAGAAAGTAGTCCTGATGAGCCTTACCGTGTGTGTCTTGAAAACATCTGACGAGTCTTCCTTCAAGTAAAGCGGCAGTCCAGCCAGGACAAGAGTTCCAATGACACTGATGTCATCCTGATCCTTAAAGACAAAACAAAAAATGACCATACTTTTAATTCCCAACTAAGCAACATTTTGAATTTATTAACATGATTAATGATGAGACAACATTCTAACACTGCAAACCTAGCTACAACATGTAACAGCACTAGTTATTACCTGGCACTTTCTTACTAATCCACATAACAGGCAAATTCCTTTAGGCAGTTTAATAACAGCACAAGCACATTTTAAGGATTAGTTCATCCACACACAAAAATTGTCATCATTCACTTACTTGCATGTTATTCTACACTACTTTGTGTAATTTATTTATTTTGTTTGTATAGACTACTGTTTTAGAATGCCTTCATGTTTTTGTCTTTTCTGGCAACTGAAAACATTCATCATTATTATATTTAACTGATTTTATTTATTGATAATGTTTTTAACCTGTACAGCCCTTGAGTATGTTCAATGGGAATTCCACTTACTTGTTCATGATAGTCTTTTAATATTTTAGCCATCTGGTTGCCAATGGTACCATCCTTCGATGCCTTAGCTCGGAAGAGTGTCAGGAGTTGTGGAGTGTGCTTGTCCAGGGAAATGTAAAAGGTTTGCTGCGAATTACAGGACTTGGTTACAGATGTATGTTATCTAGCTAGCGAACCTCGCTAATCATTTCATTTACACAATATCATATAGAGTGTAAAGCTTGCTGAACTCGGGTGAAGGTTTTAATAATTATTCCGTATAATATTTAGATAGATTTCGGATGATGGACTGGGACAGGAGGTTTTTGAGACTTTAATCAGTCACCGTGTACGGTGAATTTACACAAGCTAATGCTAATGCTAGATACTGCTAACTAATGCTAATATTTGTCTGTTTATTCTCAGCTTAACTAGTTTACAAACTCACAGGTTCATTAACGTTTCGGCGTTAAAAAGGAAATTTTTGTATTTTTACTTCTCCCTTTTTAAAAAAAAAAAAAATATCAAAATCCTCTATTTCTGGGTGTGGGTGAAAAAAACACTGGTTTATCTACACTGTTAGCAAGCCTGGATAATTAACTTGGTAGCATCATTAAGATAAATATCGTAATGAGTAATGCAAACCTTTTAACCGGTAAACAAACCTTTCCTTTATTTTACTCAAGCTGTTTTTACTGTAAGGAACGTGACAGAATGTTAGATGTGTTATTATGAAACTGCGATGAGAAGAAGCACTTATGATGGGGCGGCGGGAGGAAATGTACAGTACGTCATCTTTTTTGGAGAACAGGACATGTTTAGGCTTACATCCTGCTTCGTGTTAAGGTGTAAATTAAGTAGCCATCTAGAACACCATAAGTGAATTACAGAGATTTTTTTGTTTTTTACGTTTTAACAGGATGCAGTTGGCGTACAGCTGGCCTCCGTGGCTCTGATTCGGTTCCTGAGGACTCCTTCTCATCGGGACTCCATCAAAGCAGAGCTCTCCCGGTCCTGTGTAAGCTTATGAATGCCTGTGTAACATGACAGCTGTTTAAATCTGAAAGACTTTGATAATAGAGAACTCCATTAGGACTCCATTATGTAAAGTTAATTTCTTTTTGTAACTTTTCTGCTCTCTGCAGGCCTACCAGTACAACCTCGTGGACGTGTTTTACGAGCTGCTTCTCTGCGGATACTTCACGAAGGGCTTAACGCCTCAGCCAGTAAGCGTCTTATCGGGAGATTGTTTGAGAACAGGATCTATTTTATTTCATTTTGTTTTCCCATATTTTAAACCCTGGCATTAACGGAGCTTTATTTGAAGTGAATAGACAAAACATTCTAAGTGAATCCAAATACAGATAGAAAAGTTAGGTGTGTGTTTGAAGAAGCCACATGTTCACTCACTCTGCAGTATTAAGTGCAGTTCTCATAAACAATAGTGGCAGGTTTGATGGTTTATTTACTTAATGACAGTGTAAAGATCACATGCTGGAATTTGATTCTGTTCTAGGAATAAAAATGTGGATATTGTACAACTCTTTTGACAAGCAGCTGATCTGATTTATTTTTATTTTATTTTATGTTTGTTTGTTTGTTTATTTTACTGAGCATGCTATTTAATGTGTTCATCATGTGTGTCTTTGCAGGGTCTTTAATATATTTTTGAGAATTACAGGATACCTGAAAGTATGTATAACTAAGAATAAGAATTGTGGAAAATAAAAACACAGTTTCCATCACACAATCAGGAAATAAATAAGCTCTACTGAAATAGTGCCCCATAATCAATTCTTGAGGTAGATGAGCTACAACAGCTAAAGACCACATCGGGTTTCATTCCTGTTCACCAAGAACAGAAATCTAAGACTACAGTAACAACCCTGTAAATGACATAATTTGGCCCAATGGCAAGAGCTGCTTACTTGGTTCACACTTAGCGTCTAGATTCCAAAAAGGTTTGAATCCCACAGGAGCCTCGCTTTATTGTTAACTTGACTTTGTGTAACCGAGTTCCTTTTACTGGGACCCCAGTCCATATGAACAAGAAGGTCATACAGTTACAGAGTACAGTGAACCTTCATTGGCGCACATCAAGGTAACAGGGATGACCTGGCTCGTTGGTCTAGGGGTATGATTCTCGCTTAGGGTGCGCGAGGTCCCGGGTTCAAATTCCGGACGAGCCCTGGTTTTAAATGGAATAGAGTGGTTGGGATAAAACTAATGGAAACTTGCACTGCCGGCTTGGTTCTCGCTTGGAAGTTTGTTTCTCCAGAGGTCCAAGGAGGTTCAAATCCCACTGTAATTACCTCTGAAAATTAAAGCTCCAACCTGGAGCCTATCTCTGGAATACAGGGAGCGGGATGGAGAATGTCACACTTTGTGGAGACATGAACCTCTGAAATATTAATATAATAGAGTACAGAAAGACCTCAGAATATTGTCATTTTACTAACACCATTCATCATGTTCACTGTTATATTCATGTCTGTGGCTTTCATTAGGTAAGTTAACATTGACCTTTTCAGAAAGGAGGGTAAAAGGTAAATCCCTATGCCACCACGTCTGTCTGCTAAAGTTGATGATAAAACTAAACAAGTGGATCTGATCATCTCCTCTGCTGCTTTTAATGTTTGATAATATACAATTAGAAGGTAATTTATTCATAATCACACTCTCTGGTATCACCCAGATGAGGATGGGTTCACATTTGAGTCTTCCTCATATCGTCTCACAGAGTTTTTTCTTGCCGCTGTTGCCTCAGAGTTGCTCATTAGGGGTAAAGTTAATTTTCAACTTTGTAATTTCTATTCTGAATTTCTGTTTTTCTGTAAAGCTGCATTGAGACAATGTCCATTGTTAAAAGTGATATGAATGAAAATGAAGTGAACTGAATTTAATTACCTTTTGGGAACAGACACAGCAAATTTACTTATGAGAGATTGGATCCAGTTTCCTATGATTTTCCACAGCAAATTATCATAATTATTTATAAATGTACAAATAATAAAAAAAACACACAAACAGATAAAGGCTTATAGTATGGTATAGATGATAAATCTTAAAATACAACACAGCCATATTAATGACTCTACACTACAACAGCATCACTTCCTGGGTGTGTCCTTCTAGAGACGTGTAAAGTTCAGCACATACAGCACTATTATACAGAATCCTCACAGAGCTGTGTTCAGAAATGGATCAACTATACAACTTACTGTACATAGTGAGATACATACCACTGATTCTCACTCTAGTTACAGGTAATTTTCATCAGTTCATCAATTAATTAATGGAATTAACTAATATTCATAGAATTAATTCATTTATTTTTAATGTCAGTGTTTTTGGTGTTACACAAAAAACATTTTTAGAATTTTTCGATATTTGTATTATATTTTTATTAATCATTTTTCAATACAACAGGCAGTTCTGCTGATAAAATTTGGCCGAAGGACAAAGATGTCAACATTGTGGGGAAGGAAACAGACACTGTTACTCTGAGATGTTCATATGAATCAAGCAGTGATAGCATTCTGCTTTACTGGTACAGACAATATCCTAACAGTGCACCACAGTTTTTACTGCTTAAAGGTGCAAAGTCAGCAAGTTCAGCTCAGCGCAACCCCTCTGGCTCTCGATTCAATGCAGAAACATCCCCAGACTCGACTGAACTCACTATCAAACATCTGCAGATCTCAGATTCTGCACTCTATCACTGTGCTCTTACAGTAGTAGCACAGTGATACAGAGTCACTGAGAGACTGTACAAAAACCTATGAAATAATTCATTTGAAGTTCAACGTTTAATATCAAAGATACTTCCTTTAGCAACTTATCAGTTAACCACAGACACAAAAGACATTTGTGGTAACATATGCAGCTGAAGAAAGAGAATAAAATAAAGAGGCACTGTGTCACTTGTTGCTGGTGTGTACTGTTTAAAATTTAATTCATTGTACTTTGCTACAGTTTTTCCCCATGATTAATTCGAATGAATTTTCATTCATGTATATGTACAAACACAAATTAGGATTTGTCATGTATTCTAAGAGGCACAATATTGTACAACTTGTTTGGGGATTCACAACATTCAGAAGTGTCTAATTTAAGAGGTGTAGTATAATCTAGGGAAGGAGAATAATATTTTCAAAGGTGTCCCAAAGTAACATTGTCAACCTTGCAGAAAATATCCCAATGGCATTTTCCCCATTGTTCTCTTAAAGGTTTTGTGGAGGACAGGGGAGTCAGGGAATCAAACCTGAGGTAAATTTTATGCAGTGTGCTTGATGATGATGATACTTATGTATTTTGATTTAAAAAAAGCACTTGTCTGGTGCCTCCATTGTCTTGGACTTCCAAATGTCATCAAAATGCAGACAAAAGCCATAAATATCATTAAAATAAGTTCAGGTGCTCTAACTGGCAGACTGTTACAGATTTGCAGTTGCAGGTCACCATGTCAACATGACAGATGAAGAATATCAATATTGTATTTATACTACACACTTATACTGATCAATGCGTACTGTATCAGTGGCCGAGCAGAAGATACTGAATCAGAAGCAGTAGGTACTGATAAAGTCATTGAAAAGTAAGGAACAGGTGTGCAGCAGTGGGGCGGTAGGGTGCATACAACGTTAACAAAAAAACATGGGAACATAATTAAACCCTGCCAGACCACCCTCTGGTGTCCTGACAGGGAACTGTCCAGCAGTCCATGACAGTAAATGCAGTCAGTCTGCCTAAAGATTTCTAAAACCTGGTTAGTTATGCTGCATTTCTCATTCTATAAATGTCACTTTGTTCAGTTTAATTATGTCTGTGATGGACCTGTACTGCCAGAGAGAAGAGCTTACACACTCTGTACAGATGGCAGTAGATAAAGTTTTAAAATGTTTTACTGACCTAAACAGAAGACGGGAAATTTTGCCAACAGAGCATAATTCCCAGGCTACAACACAAACATGTTAATATGACTAATTATGTATTTACATGTGTATCATTACATAACTGAATTCCACAATGGGTTCATTCATTAATCTTCCTAATCAGAGTCACTGTGGCTCCAGAATCTATCATGGACACACTAGGCATAAGGAGGGAATACACCAGTGGTGGGCCGTCAGTGCCAGCAAGGCCTTCTCTGCTGGCCTAAACAGCAGTGATCTGAATCACTGACTTGCATTTTAATATATTTAATATATTTTTCCATGAAAGTGTACTAAATTATTCCCAATTGTCTATTCTCTACATTTCATAGCTTTTCTCTTGGTTGCGCTGCTTCCAGTAGTGTATATTTATGATGAGAGTATTTATCCAATCATATTTCAGTCACTGGCTGACATCATGTGTTGCCAGGGTGAAAGAAATCTGCCTTAAGGCCTTCAGAATCAATAGTGCAGGCGCCCATAGCTTAAAATAAATGGCAATGGAATTGTTAAATTAACCAATCAGATTTCGAGTTGGTGTCACTGGGGCCATCTATCAGGCATACAATTACGTCAGCAATTTCCCGTCCTTTAATTGGATAATCAGAGAATATATACTTTGCTATTTAAAGGTTGATTAGTATCTATTGCCGTGGCGTCATAATGATGGTATAGAGGAGGATTAATTCAGGAAGGACACCAGTGAAGGCCTAGGTGTGAAATGCACAGCCCACCACTGGAATATACCATATCACAGGTGTGGAAAAAGTACTGAGATTGTACATGTACATGAAGCTTTGCACATTGTCACTATTTGTGTAAGTATTTTCATCTCTACTGAAACCAGTGCTACTTAATGAAAATAAATTAATTTGTATTTAGTTAATGTTGATTGTTTGCATGAAATGAACCAAGGTCCTGCCACTTAATATTGGCTTCCTTTCATTCCTTTCTGTTCTTTGGGCACATCCCCAAGAACACTGCTTGTTGATGTCTCCTTTCCAACAAAATGGAGTTAGTGAAATTATTACAATAGTCATCAACTGAAAAGTTTAGCATGAGCCCATAGAACAGGAAGATGTACATTTGCAGGGTACAATGAAATTGCATCAGTGCACAACTTCCCTGTCCAGGGCAATCTGGCTCATTGGTCTAGAGTTATGATTCTCACTTTGGGTGTGAGAGATCCCAGATGAGCCCTTCCTATATTGTTAAAATGTTACATGGAATAGCCTGAGTGGGACAAAACTAACGGAAACTTGGAGTGCCGGCTGCTTGGTTCTCATTTGGAAGCTTGTTTATCGAGAGGTCCCAGGAGGTGCAAATCCCATGGTGTATTTCACCAAATAACCTCTGAAAATCAAAGCTCCAACCGTGAGCCTATCCCAGGAATGCTGGGAGTAGGGTGGGTCCTTGGATTGAAGCCTCTTATAGGACACCATGCATGAACCGGGGGGCTTTTCGCGTGTTAGGCGAACGTAATAACCACTACACTACAGAAACTACAAAGAAGCTATTCGGGCTCTCATCTTCAAAATAAATCAATTAAACCAAAAAAGAAAACAAAAAAAAGACAATATCAAGACTTTTGTTCGCCAGTGCAAATGAGCAGAAAACGTGAAAACAGTCACGCTACAGAAACTATGTGGGAGTGGGGCCGGATCTCAGTTTCAGCTTGTTCCCAAGGCATGGGTGCTACAGAGCGCAAAACTCGAGTCTAATTCGACGCAAAGCACAAGCCCCAGACCGCCAAAAGATGTTTCTGCCCAGTTTCGAACTGGGGACCTTTCGCGTGTGAGGCGAACGTGATAACCACTACACTACAGAAACAGAAGCGAAGGAAAGTGTTTCCATTCGGCAGGGGAACCGCAAAGTAAGTAAATAAATAAATAATCGATCAACGCAAAGGCTTAAGTGTTCCTTCAACCGAGTAATGAGCAAGCAGCCTCAGGCGTTGGTGGTATAGTGGCGAGCATAGCTGCCTTCCAAGCAGTTGACCCGGGTTCGATTCCCGGCCAACGCACTACATTTAAGCCGCATGTTGGAGCGTGGCAAATGTACGAGGGCCGCCCTTGAAAAGGCAAACGGAACAGGAAAGTCCGCCAGCTGCGTTTAGCAGGCTTTGGCAAGAGTGTGATGAAGGCTTCTCTGCTTGTGAGAGGTCTTTCCACAAGTGATTTCCACTTGTGTTCTAAGTGGTTGCTTGCTGAGGCCAAAAAAAAACAGCCCTACTTGTTGCTCGACTCGAACAAGCAAACACTTGTTCATGCACTAAAGCCCATTTGAAGCTAGGCACCACATAGTGGAGAAACTGCTCTAGTCACCTTCAGGGTCCTGATTAGGACAAGTGGGCTCTTACTGGAGCAAAGCTCAAGGCTTGTTTCTGCCCGGTCTCGAAAGTCAAAACGGAACGGCAAAGTCCACCAGTTGCATTTGACAGGCTTTGGCCAGAGTTCTTTGGTGAGAGCTCTTTCCGATTTCCAATTGCGGTGTAAGTGATGGCTTGCGGCCTGCAGCAAAAGCCCCTAACCGCTGCTTGATTTGAAGTATACACTTGTTCATTTTCTATGCACTAAAGCGCATTTCAAACTAGGCATCACATTGTGGAGAAACTGCTCCAGTCACCTTCAGGGTGCCGATTAGGATGAGTGGACACATACTGAAGCAAAGCTCAAAAGCCTTGGGTTGTTTCTGCCCGGTTTCGAACCGGGGGCCTTTCGCGTGTTAGGCGAACGTGAAAATATACAGAAGCAGCTCGGGCTCTCATCTTCAAAATAAATCAATTATTACAGCTGGCATTATTGATATTAGAGAAATACGCTGACCAGCTGCTGTTCAGAGCAGTTCTGTATCTAAGCAGGTGTTCAGTGTAATCTATAGAGTGTACAGATTTGCTGGGTTTCCTTTATAATTGCTAAAATGGTCACTCTGACATCTCTTGGTGGGGACATGTTTTTTAAAATGGCAAGGTTTAAGCTAGGTAGAACCTAGGGAAAGTTTTGTAGACTCAAGAATATAAATAGCATAAATAGAGGAAAAGAAAGATATGTTTCTTGATGAACACAAGATGGCGAACTTGGTTATCTTATGGTCTGACAAGTACAAGAGCACCTTCTGTAATATAGGCTCTGCCTGTTCTTCTATCATTCATACTGCACAAATATTTAACCCTTGCCATTGTTAATCTCAGGAGCTAAACTAATTTCAGACATATAAAACAACTGTTCACTTTAGACTAAAGTGTTTTTTTCTGATTCAACATTAAAGTCCATGGCGAAAAAAGGGGGATTTGTTCATCTCCTCTGCAACTGTATCAGACTCTGCACTATGCTACTCTGCTCTAACCCTAACCCACAGTGACAGGAAATCCAGCTGCACTGTACAAAAATTTTGACAGTTCTGTTATATTGAAAGTTTTACTGAATTGAAGATACATGTTTTAAGGTTTTTCTTCTTGATAAATAACCTGAACAGACTGTGCTGGTTCAGCACCATCAATGTTTTGGATAGCAGAGGAGCACATGGCTGCGGTGTGGAGCGAGTGAAGCATGGCAAAGCTGTTGGAGACCGAAGAAGACATCCCTAAGCCATTGCACTCGTCACTGCTCCACCGTACCTGGACCCCTTTCAGCCCCTTTCAGCCATCAACCAAGGCTGTGTAACCATGTTTTCCCTATTTTGCTCCTTTTTCTATTTTCACTGAATTTTGTACTCAAAGATTCTTTTTTTCCCTATGTGCACCAAATAAATACACTGTGAATTTTAACCTTCGCTGTCTCATGTATGTCTGTTAAGCCCTCACTGCCTGAGTAGTGTGGGAGATAATTTTGTAAATGAGGATATATGTATGCGGTGTGTGTTTGATGTAGTGTGAAATAATCGGGGGACAGCAGGAGTGAGTTCTCAGGTAAGGTTTACTCGTTAGGTCGTTTGAGCTTAAGAACAATATAAGGTTTAACACGGCATGTTGGCCTGTCACGGGCCTTGCACACAGGCTGCAAGGGCTTTGAAGAACAAATAGTTGTATGAATGATGTCAGTCTGGCAGGCCTTCTCTGCGGTACCAGGCTTTCCAAACTTGGACCAATCAATGGCAGAGATGCACCCTAGATTATTATGGTCAATCTTCGCTCCGCTGGTACCTGGAGCGGCAGTGATCTCATCATGAAGTAAACGCAGCGCGTGCTGGATGGCAATGGTGGTACCAGGCGAAATATCTAGAGTACATACGTAGAAGACAGTGGATAAATCAGAAAAGCCGTGAAGTGTAGAGTGTAATAAAAGAAAGGGTGTTGGCCCCTGAAGGACTGAGAACTTACCCATGCTGTCTCCTGAAGAAGAATGAGGTGTTGGCAAGAGTGAGGCCGAAGACAATCCCACTGGTGGGGGCAGAAACGCCCAATTTGTTAATATAATGATGTAGGGAAGTTTTAATTATAATGGTATTTGAAAAGTTGTAAATTCAAAGATAATGGTGTAAAAAAGAGTCTAAAAGGTCTAAAAAAGAAAGATGGGTGGGATTGTCTAGGCAAAGAACCAGTGACGTGTTGCATTGGGAAGATAAGGGAAATGTATATAAAGGCTGTAGTTGGAGTTTCCCGAAGAGAGGTTGTTGGGACGTTCATGCGTGAGCATCTCAATTCTTGTGTCAGCGCTGATTACAAAATAAAATCTCTTATCTGCATTCATCTAGTCTGCTTGATTGGCTTATTTAGTTTTGAGGCCTTACTAACTATGAGTCTCACTTAGACTGAGCTGTCGGGTCAGTGTGGAGCTGGAGTCAGATTTTAGTAGTGAGTACAGTAGAATTTTTATTCCACAGTAGCTACAACCTGTATTCTCTAATAAGTTAAAGTCATAAAGTTTCTTCCTCATGTCATCTCAAAGGTTTCCTCCATGTAACTGTTTCCTTTCGGTTACTCATGATTGATTTAAATCTACAATTGCAAAGTATTTCATTAAATTAAAGTTTCTGACTCTGTTCACGTTCATTACATTAAAGTATCTATAATTATGTTATGAACCTGTTTACCCAAATACGTAGCTAAAAAAATTTAACAACCATGAAACCAGGACAACAGAGAAAGTAGTTTCACCAAGAAAAGATAACATGGGACATGCCAAAGAAATGAACAAGTGGGCCAGAAATAAAACCAGACCAGTGACCAAAAACACATTTCCTCTTGAATCCGTTCATTTATCAGCATCTACATACTATATTCTGATTGTACACATGGATATATCACCAACATACTGCATAATCTATTGAAAGACATACTGCAAAGAAATATACATTTTTAAGTGCTTATATATTTTTTTCACATTTTGTACTGTTACAACCTGGACCTGAAATGAACTTAACTGGGATTACACAGTATATCATGATTATATATATAATACTGTATATTAAATCATGTTTGTTGACTTATTTTGCCACCTATTGGGATAATAGAGATAAGATAGAATTTTCCCCTGAATGTTTTCATCCAATTACTTTCAGAAATGATCATGATTTATAACAAAATTAATTTTTGTGGGCCATATTAGCCAATATCAAGCTATGAACATGGACTTCGAGCAGTGACAGACTGTAAAATTACATCCAAATTCTAACAGCAACATACTGTTTTTCCAAACAGTACGATACAGTAACATACTTGTAAAATCTTAAGCAGGTTACCATAGAATTTAACAGTAATATACAGTATTTTCTTTTTGTGGTATAGACCAGTCAAACACATGCACTGTAAAAAGTAATTGTTGAATCTACTCAAGAAAAACTTGTAAATTTAACTGACTTTAGAAAATTTGTTGATTTAAATTGATTAGACTGTGTAGTGTGAACTAAACTTAAGAGTACTTAAGAGTATTTATTTATTTATTTATAGGTTCTGGGTCTTTTTCCCCTTTGCGCTATAAAATAACCTGGAAACCAGTAAGATTTAAGCTTATTGCCAATCAGCTGCTGCTACATCACAATCCACCATATTTGTATGAACAGAGCTTGATATATTTACTGGCCTTTGGTTAAGTTTCAGCATAGGATGAAACAATTACTATTACAATTATTATTACTATCACAATTAGAATTACTCTTCTAATTTCTTAAACACGCTTTTGTCTCATGCATGCGCAATGTGACAGAACACAGGTGTTTGGAGAAGACATTGACGAAGAAGAACTCAAAGAACAGCACGTTTTAGGGATGTAGTAGAATGACTAGGTATGCTCACAATGATCTGTTTATAAACATCAGTGTCTCTTACAACTTAAATACAATTTTATTTGCTAGTTGTGTGGAAAGAGGAAAAGACATAAAAAGGCACACTGAAGTAGTTTTATGTCAAATGCGACCAGTGCTACGTTGCAAAAATCGACTTTTACTGAACACTTGTTTTATTACATTTCTAAGCTATTTTAATCGGTTGTAAGTTCATGGTTTATCATTAATGATATGTAAAAACCTGTGCGGCCTTTATGAACATTCTTTCTAGAACGTTTGATCCGCACGTGTGGTTCACATGGAAATGAACAACATGATGCCTGAATTAAGATAGCTTAATTAACAAGCATGTACCATATTTTGTGTTTTTTATTTAGTGTATGCTTATTTTGGGGACTTAAATTCATGCAGTGGAAGTGTAGGTTTTGCTTGTTTTCGTGTGAAAAGTGGGCTCAGCTGTTGAAACACTACAGAATAAAACATGGAAGCTACACTAGAAGTACTCCAATTCCATGTCTCTACACAGATTGTCTGTGCTCATTCAAATCATTTAATGCAATAAGTGTACACTTAACAAAACATCATTCACATCAGGCACATGGTAGCCTATCCAGTCCATGTGATGACATCCCTTTGATATTTCACTGCCCACTTTGCAGTTTTGAGGCGCCCTGCACAGAGTCTATTTTTTTTCTCATTTGCGGCAGCATCTCAAAAATCATAGAACTGTGCAGTTTCCCTACAACAATTGCAATTTTGAGAGCAATATCTACTCTACATTTAATTCCCATAAATGTAGAGAGCATGGAGCATTTGATCAGAGGCAGTTAAAATCTGACGTTCTCTTGTATGTTGCTACACACAGTGTAGATAATGTGCAACAAGAATAGCCCTTGAGCGCTGATCCTGTAGATGAACTTTTGGAGATAAATGATATAGAGATTGAAAACTTTGATGAATTGCGTCCTCAGTTGGAGCCTCACTCTTTCTCAAATTATAGCCTCACTCTCTCAAAATGCAGGTGATTTTGCATGTTTCTGATTTGGCTGCACAGGAAATAATTCAACATATAAATCAAATTTTACTTCTTTCATCTTGACAATGACCAAAGATGGTGAGCCTCTTTCCACAATAAGCAGAGGAGCATCATATTTTCAGAGTGAATTTCTGATTGCCATGCCAGTTGAATACAAGCTTGATTCAGAGTCAGTCTCTTATGTGCCAGTTCTGCAAATGTTGCAGAAAATGCTAAACTGGGCTGACATTCTATATAGGGTTCTTTGCAATGATCGATTAGTTAATGAATTTAAGACTTACAGAGATGGCACTCAAGATTCAAGATTCAAGAAGCTTTATTGTCATTTCAACCACATATAGCTGACGCAGTACATAGTGAAATGAAATAACGTTTCACCAGGACCTGGTGCTACAGAAACATACAACATAAAGATCAAACACAAAAAAAACACAGAGCTAGGACAGAAGTTTGTCTTAGCCACATAAAGTGCACAGTGTGCAGCTAGGTGCAAACAGATCGAAGACAAGACAGTGCAAAAATAATAAATACAAACAAAAGGCAACACAAAAACACAGGACACTTAGTGCCGAAAAGAAAGAAAAGAACATGTGTAATGGAATATAAGTGAAATAAAATAAGATAAAAAGAAATGATGTAAAAAATATTGTGCAAAAAAAATTCAACAGCAGCAGTTGAGGTAGTGCAAATAGAAATAAACATAAGTATAACTATAGCAGCGTATGACAGGTAGTGGTAGTGCCACAAGTAATGAACAATTTAAATTATGTGTGTGTGTATGTGTGTGTGTGAGTGTATCCATCCAGGTGAGAGAGAGAGAGAGTGTGTGTGTGTGTATGTGTGTGAGAGAGACAGAGAGTTTTGTACAGTTCAGTCTTGAGTGTGTGTGTGTGTTTATGTGTGTGTGTGAGAGAGAGTTGTTCTACAGTTCAGTCCTGGGTGTTGAGGAGGCTGATCGCTTGAGGAAAGAAACTGTTCAACAGTCTGGTTGTGAGGGCCCGAATGCTCCGGTACCTCTTTCCAGATGGCAGGAGGGTGAAGAGTGTGTGTGAGGGGTGTGTGGGGTCATCCACAATGCAGTTAGCTTTGCAGATGCAGCGTGTGGTGTAAATGTCCGTGATAGAGGGGAGAGAGATTCCGATGATCTTCTCAGCTGTCCTTACTATCCGCTGAAGGGTCTTGCGATCCGAGACGGTGCAGTTCCCAAACCAGGCAGTGATGCAGCTGCTCAGGACGCTCTCGATGGTCCCTCTGTAGAACACAGTCAGGATGAGGGGAGGGAGATGGGCTTTCCTCAGCCTCCTCAGGAAGTAGAGGCGCTGCTGGGCTTTCTTGGTGATGGAGCTGGTGTTGAGTGACCAGGTGAAGTTCTCTGCCAGATGAACACCAAGGAATTTGGTGCTCTTGACGATCTCCACCGAGGATCCATCGATGAACAGCGAAGAATGGTCACTCTGTGCTCTCCTGAAGTCAACCACCATCTCTTTAGTCTTGTCAACGTTCAGGGAGAGGTTATTGGCTCTGCACCAGGCTGTTAGATGTTGCACCTCCTCTCTGTAAGCTGACTCATTGCTCTTACTGATGAGACCCACCACAGTTGTGTCATCGGTGAACTTGACAGTGTGGTTGGATCTGTGCATTGCTGCACAGTCGTGAGTCAGCAGAGTGAACAGCAGTGGACTGAGCACACAGACCTGAGGAGCTCCAGTGCTCAGTGTGGTGGTGCTGGAGATGCTGTTCCTGATCCGGACAGACTGAGGTCTCCCAGTCAGGAAATCCAGGATCCAGTTGCAGAGAGAGGTGTTCAGGCCCAGCAGGCTCAGCTTCTCAATCAGCCACTGAGGGATGATTGTGTTGAATGCTGAACTGAAATTTATGAACAGCATTCGAACGTAGGAGTCTTTACAGTCCAGGTGTGTGAGGGCAAGATGGAGGGTTGTGGTGATGGTGTCATCCGTGGAGCGGTTAGGACGATACGCAAACTGCAAGGGGTCCAGTGAGGGTGGTAGCTGTGACTTGATGTGCCTCAGGACGAGCCTCTCGAAGCATTTCATCACAATTGGTGTGAGTGCGACGGGATGATAGTCATTGAGGCAGGAAACCGTAGACTTCTTAGGCACAGGGACGATGGTCGTTGTCTTGAGGCACATTGGGATGATGGAGCTGCTCAGCAAGATGTTGAAGATGTCAGTGAAGACATATGCCAGCTGCTCCTCACACTCCCTCAGCACTCTGCCAGGAACGTTGTCTGGTCCAGCAGACTTCCGTGGGTTAACTCTGCATAGAGTTCTCTTCACATCAGCTGTGGTGAGACAGAGCACCTGGTCGTTTGGAGGAGGGATGGTCTTCCTCGCTGTTGTGTTGTTCTGTGCCTCAAACCGAGCGTAGAAGTCGTTCAGCGCATCTGGAAGGGAGTCGTCACTGTCACAGGCAGGTGGTGATGTTCTGTAGTTGGTGATCGCCTGGATGCCCTGCCACATGTGCCGGGAGTCTCCGCTGTTCTGGAAGTGGCCATGGATTCTCTCAGTATCAAGAAAATGACTTTTTCAACACTGAGACCTTCAGGATTGTCCTAGGTCTTTATTTTGATGAATTTGAGCTTGCCAATCCCCTTGGCACTTCTCAAAAGAAACATAAAATATTTGCTCTCTATTGGGTTCTAGCCAACCTTTCCTCAAAAGATCTTTCATCACTTCAGTCAATTCAGATAGCATTTTTATGCAGAGCTAGTGCAATTTAACATCATGGTTACAAAGACATCTTGCACCCACTTGTTAGGGACCTTGAAACTCTTGAAAAGCATGGTGTATATATTGAACAGTTAGGAGACTGTTTGAAAGGAAGTTTGCTTTTTGTTTCATCTGATAATCTGGGTGCACATTCTTTTGCAGGACTACAGGAGAGTTTCAGTGTTGAGCACCCATGTCGGTTCTGCTTTGCAAAGAGGAGTGAAATCCAGGAGAAGGAGGTCTGGTCGGGAACATGGTGTGAAAGGTGGCTGTGTGTTAAGTGAAAGGTTGGAACATTTTCACACAGTTGGTGGTTTTCCACCTGACATAATGCACAACCTTATGGAGGGTGTCATCCCTATTGAAATGTCCTTGTGCATTAATGATTTGGTATCAAGGAAATTAATATCTCTTGAATCCCTGACTCAAGCTATCAAGCAGTTACCTTACAAATTCTCAGACAAAGTTTATCAGCCTCAGATCATCCCAGGCACATTTGCCTCATAAGGTACCACTGGGGGTAATGCCCATGAGAATTGGGCATTTATTAGACTTCTGCCCCTCATGGTGGCCCTTGATATCCTGTCCTCACAGCATCATCTGTGACCAATGATGGAATCAAGTATAATCCAGATATGGTTGTATCTGTTGGTACTTTTCCAGGCCTGTCTGATTTCAGACAGTTTTTTCAAAATTCTTGTCATCAACAGTGCTGTTCTGTTTGTGTGTAAAGATCTGACATGTTGGTACATTCAGCACCTGCGTTCTTTTGAACTTTGCTGTCATGTGCTATCACTGACAATCACCAAACTCTCAGAACTCTTATAAACTTCGGGGAAGGACCTGTGTTACACTCCAACATTATATCATATGCTGAATGAATGATAATTCAGGCTTAAAGAGACTTGAAATTATTGAAAAATTGTTTACTCTCATTCTTACTTGGAAGACAAAAAGGCTTATTTTTGAAATGATTTCTGATTGCTGATGTCTGACTACTATGTAAGAAGATAGCAAGCATTGCTTCTCAAACTTCAGGAGGACACAAAAGCATCATATAATTTCATTCAACTTCAAGTGTTTGAATAGTATCAATGGGTTTATTAAGAAACAAACTGAAATGTAATTCATTTTCTTTAAATGGTCATATCCTGCATGCACTCCTGAGAGAGCAGCAGTTAAATGCTATTCTATGTGAAGGGTTGATCCAGTGAAATGGATTATATATTGAAGTTGATTTCTCAACAAACCAATTTATTTGCCTTAAATGCTTGGACTGTATGGCAGATGTCACATTAAATTATTAATTATTTTGTGTACTTTTTAAAGTACATTTAAACAAGGATGAGTGAAACTTTTCAAATCATTTTTTTCAAAGGATGGGTTTAGAATTATGCAATTGGACAACTGTTTTTCGGTTGAAGCTATTACTTTAATTTAAGAAAACCAACCCAATTCTTTAACCTTTGTAGAGAGAATAAATATGGAGACAAGGACTGTACTCTGAGTTATAGTTTGTGAAAATGACATCAGAAAAATCATACTTCCTGCGAAACCACAGACAGTTGACTCCCTGATGGAGCAACTTGAAGAAAAGCTTCAGTATGAAGATCCAGAATTCAGCAATTCCCTTGTGAATCTTACCTACATTGCTGACTTGCCAGATAAGCCCACCCAACCCCTAACACAGCTGACACTGAAGTCCTGTCTGTGGCTTCTGATGATCATTCATCTCATAGTCTATGGACTGCATGGCCAGAATATTTTGAGATCCCTACTTTTCCTGTTGACGTTGAATACAGATTACATCAGGGAAATCTACAATACATGCGAGATAAAACATATCTACAAGTGTCAGGAGAGCTCATCTAAGGGGCGGAATAGGTGGTATGATAGCCTCAGATGGAAAATGGGTAACTACCACTCAAAACTGCATCAAGCTGGATGTTTGGAGATATCCATAAATGGTTGGAAAAGAAGGGGACAGCAGCCTCAGAGAAACATCAAAAGTCTCAAGAGGTTTGAAATCAACTTTCTACCGAACTTCCCTGATGGTGAAGATGAAGCCAGCATGGAGTCTAAAAGGAAGGAGATGGTGGAAGACATGAAGAAACGTCATGTTAATTCTGCACTAGCCCAGAACATGACTTCTACATTTGCCTTGTGTAGAAAGGAACTGATAGAGAAGGAACCTGCAGTGAAGAATACAGTGGAAAGGTGGCCAGCACTTTTCACACAGAGTCAGGTGAATAAATATTCTTGGTTTTATGGATCATTAAAGAAATAGTTCACCCAAAATTAAAACTGTCATTTACTCAGATAGTTTCAAACCTGTATAAATGTTTTAGTTCTGCTGAACACAAAAGAACGTATTTGTAAGAATTTCAGTAACCAAACAGATCTCATCCCCCATTTACTTCCATAGTATTTATTTTTCCTATTATGGTAGTAAATGGGGGATGAGATCTGTTTGGTTACTGACATTCTCACAAACATCTTCCTTTGCGTTCGGCTGGACAAAGACATTTATACAGGTTTGGAAAAACCAGAGGGCAAGTGAATGATGACAGAATTTTATCCAAACTTAAGAAGATTTTGCACCAGATTAAAAATGATGTAAGCTCCTCACACACATCACAATTTTTTTTTATATTAAAACAACTGTTGCTTTTGCTGTTGTTCTTTGCTTTGTGTTGTGTTAGTGCCATGAGCGCTATTAAATAATAATTTTCATAACTTTGCAGAAATCCAACATCAACGTGAGACGAACAGCCGTTCTCTATGGATTACCATTCCTTCTTGGAGAGGACCCCACCGATTTTTACAAGACCTGTTTTGTAAGTAGTTTCGACAGGCAAACTGCTCTTTAAACAGTTTTGAGATCTAAACAGTACGGAAACTGAAACACAGAAGGGGTAGAGCAGGGGTAGGTCCTAGAGAGCCGCAATCCTGCAGAGTTCAGCTCCAACCCTAATCAAACACATCTGAACAAGCTAATCAAGGTTTTCAGGATTACTAAGGCTACAGGCAAGCAAATCTTTTTTTCAGGGTTGGAGCTGAAATCTGCAGGACTGCTCTCTAGGACCGAACTTGCCTACACCTGGGGTAGAGAAAAGAAAGTAAAGATAAATTAAGAAAAAAAGACAGTAAGAAGACATTTTATAATACATAAAGAAAAGAAAGAAAAACAATAGTAAGAAGGACAATAAACAGGAGGTTGGAAATTTAGACAGGTAGGAAGAATAAAGGACAGATGCAACAGAGATGAAGTCAGTAAAAGAGGTAAGAAAGTACAGTAAAATAAATATAAAATACAGAAAGGAGATTAGATTGAAAGAAAGAAAAAATTTTTAAAAATTCAGTCAATTCTCCTCCATAATTATGTATTTTGATAACTTTTCAAATATCAAATTGTGAGTTTTAGAATAGGTTTAAATTTATATAGCTGGCCTTCCGTTTGATTTATTGTCTTTTCATGCAGTGGTTTGAATGTCTGTATTCGTTCCTGCATCCACTGCTGTGTCCTGATTGAAAAGGCCTGTACATTTAGACATATTGTAGTGTTATTAATTTTGTTTCACATTTTACTGTGAGTATATGCTCTTAAAAGATGTTTTGTGTCTTACTTTGACCTTATTTTTGCTATATGCCCTGTTTTTAGGACTGTGATGACAATGAAGAAATGTCCGAAATTGCAATTGGAATTTTGACTGGTGATTCCCGAGCACTCTGCAACTGCAACACTACCCTACTCCCTGCATCTTGATGCCAAAACAACAGCTATCATTTTGGAAGGTACCATGGTTGTGGATGATGTGGAAAATCTTCCACAAGCAATGTGTCTGCTCTTTGGACTGATTTATGATCTAAACTTAGAGTATCCTGCAGCTCTGAAGAGCACATTTGATTTCATACAGAGAGTGATTTTGTCTCTTGGCCACAAGTCACTCAAACCTAAAATCCAATCACTAAAAAATCGCCTGATGCAGTAATAGTAAAATCATTGCTATGATGTGATTTTTCCCCCATGGTAAACCATTCCTGAGTTGAGCTAGAGTAAATAGAGCTGTCTTTAAGAGAACTCTAAAGGAAATTTTTCAGTACTACATTGATAGTTCAGTGATTTCCAATTGTTGAAAAAGAAAAATATCTATAAGGATGTTTTGAACAATGTCAAGTTTACCTAATGTTAAATTGGTCTTAGAATAGTTTTATTAGAAGACAATTTTAAAGAGAACTGAATTAGGAAAGCTGTACTAACTTACAGACAATGTTCAGTGTTTGCAAGCTCTGCTTTTGACCACTTTGTAAAGAATTTTATTGTCCTTTATTTTATGAGTGCAGTATGTGCTTTTATTGTCTAAAATGTTTTAACTATGTGAGATATTAAACAATATAAAAACAAAAGGGAATGCTGTTATATCAGCACCCTGAGATCTGGTCGGAGGTAATCACAGCCGATATGTGTTTGGAGCAGAGTTGTGGTAAAAAATCTTGGTTTTAAATGTTTGATTTTATAGTGGAAAATTTATGGGAAGTAGCTAAGTAGAGTTTGGTCACATTATACCATTATACTCCCAAAGCAACTGCACTGTAAAAAATACAACGTTGACTCAACTTAAAATTTTAAGGCAACTTGCTGCACAGCATTTTTGAGTTAACTCAACTTTTAACCCAAGTAGTTGACTTAACTCAATTTACTAAGTAAGGTCACAGGTCTCCTAACTAATATTCTTTTGTTAAGTTGATAGAGTTTTGATAGTTTAAAAGGTTTAGTAATTTAATAAATGTGAACTTATGTTTTTTGACATCCCTGATTTAAAAAATGTATTTGGATTTACTGAAGCAGGTACTTTGTTTTTAATTAACATTTAACATAAGGTTATGAAAAAAGCTATAACTGCATGCTTGAAAATTTGAAAATTTCAGCTCAGTGGCTAGCTAAGACCTGAAGCAACAGATTTGATCAGATTCACCAGCTTTAGCATGATTAACTGTATACATTAAAAAATGCTGGGTTATTTTTTCTACCCAAATGCTGGGTTGCCTCTGTTGGGTCATTTTTCTGGGTTATTTACAGAGAATTGGGTACTTTTTGTGTAACCCAGCCGCTGGGTTTGGGTTGGGTTAGCTAGTGACTGCTGACACATCACAGACAAGACCGCCCCTCCCCCAAAGTTCAGCGGTGTATTCAACAGCTGTGTCAACTTCGTGTCTTCTCTTTTGGGCTCCAACACCGCTGACGGTTCATCTCCCTCATGCATTTAAGCGAAAATAATGCTAAATACAAGGTCTGTATACACATTTTCTCCCACTTAAGTCACATATGACAGAAAAAATTATCATTGTGTTTGTAACATTTATTACTGTTACCGTGTTAACGTTACACTCGAACTTTCAGCCTGGTCTGAGCTATATAGCTTGATAGTTTAGCTGACTCTAGCTGACAATAGCTATTAACGTTACCCTCTCCCCATTTACTCCGTGATCAAAATTCTCCTGCATTTCTCCCGAGTTATGACAATATTATTATAACTATTATTATTATTATTATTATTATTAATATAACTAGCTTCCATGATTTTAATGTTGACAAGATGTCTTTGTGTTCTGTGTCGTTTTGTCTTTCAGATCAGGCAATAGATGAAGAAAGCTTTCTGCTTTTAGATGAGGGGACCATCAACTGCATAATCCCAAAAATTGGCCCAAGGCTAAAGTTCATGAAATACTTCAGAGAATTTGTAAGTAGTTACGGTCACTGCAGATGGAAAGGGCTTAATTTTCCCCACTTTTTGCACTATTATTTTAGCAGATCATTTTTTAAACGTTCCCAAGGCATATGTTTGCTTTTGGTGTAAAAGGCAAATTCCTGGGGATGTCAGGAGTATCTTTAAACATTTACAAGCAGTACACCATATAAACAGTTCATCAACATATTTCCAATGTAGTGAAAATGGTTGTGGCAGAACTTTTTCTTACATCAGGTCTTACAGAAGACACCTAGTGAGCAGCATGAAAACCAAGTTGAACAGATTCTTGATGAGCCTCTCGAACAGCTGGCCCAGCCTGATGATGAACTTAATGCCGAAGAGGAGTTAGGACAGGAAGTTGAGGATGAATGGGATGAACTACAGCAAGAGGACATTATCGAATGGGTGACCCTTTTTTTTTTTAGCTAATCTGAAGTCTAGATCTGCCCAGACATTTTCTAACTTAAACTTTGTGGTACAACAGACCTCTAGTTTAATCTTCGATATTGTGAGCAGACTACAATTGCAGACTATGTCTTTATTTAGTCAGTTTGGTCTTGATCAAAGCCCAAAAGTAGAAGAGCTCATGCTCTTGCAGCTGAGCCTTTCAGAGAACTGGAAACAGACTATAAACAGATGCAGTATTTTGCTAAATCAGGAAACTTTATTCAGCCAGTTGAGGAGTTTTTGCCTGGGGTTTCCTATGTACAGCAATGGGATTCCACCACTGGCACTGTCCGACAATTTGCAGTTCCTGATTCCTATCAGCGTATTCCACTACAGTGCCTTCTTGTCAAGCTACTTGAAATTCCTGGTATTTTGAAGGCCATGATAGAATGGCAGCAGAGAGAGGGTGATGCACTTCAGGATGTCTTTGATGGGAAGTTTTGTAAAACGTATCCACTATTCTTGAGGTTTCAGTTCTGCTACTGCTGTATAGTGATGACTGTGAAACTGTCAATCCCCTTGGATCGAAGACTGGGATTCACAAGTTAGGATTTATATATTTCATCATGAAGAGCTTGCCACCAGACCTGCTATCAAGTTTACGGTCACACTTCCTTCTAGCAGTTTTCAAATCAGATAATGCAATTCAACCTATGGTCTTGATGCAGTGCTGTGCCCTATTGTTGAAGAGATCATGTGTCTTGAGAGGGATGGCATCACTGTTGATACCCCCGAATTTCATGGTGCTTGTTAAGTTCAGAGTTGTCCAGGTAGTCGGAGACAATCTGGGCTTGAATGCCATTCTTGGCTAAACTGAAAGCTTCCATGGAAATTATGTATGTCGGTGGTGCAGAGCAAATAAAGATGTCTTGAGGGTGCAGACACAGGAAGATACTAGATTATTACATGATGTCCATAGTCACAAAGCAGATTTGCATACAGCCAACCCCTCCAAGACAGGCTTGAAAAGAGACAGCATCCTGAACAGCTTGTCTTTTTTTCATGTAACACACAACATTGCACCAGACATCATGAACAATATCCTGGAAGGAGTGGGGCCATATGAAGTTAAGCTTGTGTTGAATTCACTGATTGAGCAAAAGCAACTCACACTTGACAAGCTCAACTACAGAATCACAAGCTTTGATTGTTTTTTGTCATAAAGGTAACAAACAAAGGGGTCCATGCGTCAATCAGCAGCTCAGATGTGGTGCCTACTTCAGTTACTGCCGACAATGATAGGTGACCTGGTCCCTGTGGAAAACAAGGACTAGAAATTTCTCCTACTCTTACTGTTGTGCATGGAGTTCATCTTCTCTCCATCTCTTACTATAGCTGCAACTCTGTACTTGAGTAAAATCATTGAAGAGCATCACTCCCTCTTCCTGGAGCTCTATCCTCATCTACGTTTACAACTTGGACCCTTGATGCAGTTCTGGGCAGTGCGTTTTGAGGCTAAACATGGACTCTTCAAACAGGTCAGTCATGTCGCATGCAACTTCCGAAACATTTGCAAAACCATGGCTTTTCAGCATCAGATAATGCAGTGTTACAATTTTATGTGTGGCTCTGTGTTAAGCCACAATGCAGAAGTTGGTCCAGGGCACACTACCTTTCTTGGCAACTTTGAGGGGGTTAAAGAGATCCAAAGTGGTCTAACAGGTGTTCCCCTTTTCAGTGAAGTGTTTGTGTTGGCCCGGGTTACCTTTCAGGGCACTTCATATAGAGCAGGCATGACAATATTCATGTCCTATGACCCAGATGGAGAGCCCTAATTTGGGCTCATAAAAACCATTTTCATTCTGGGACAAACACACACACCAACAATAAAGCTTGTGGTACAGAAGTGGGAAACAAAAGGGTTTGAGAGGCATTTCTTTGCATAGAGTGTGAGCCCCACTCAAGTTTGGGCAGCTGTTGATGTGAGAGAGCTGCGTGATCATCATCCACTACATGCAGTCAAGTCATACAGAGAGCATGATGACAATTTCTACATTTCTCTGCGCTGTAGACATTTTTAAACTACATCAGCTGAGCCCCCAGCAAATCCATGTATATATGAATACTGTTTTTTCAGTTTGACATATCGGTATAAAGGTCTTGCTTGACAAAACATGCTTACAACTTGAAATAATTGTCTTGTTTAGTCGATAGTCATTTATTTTGTATAAATAGTCATTCTGTCTAAAATGCATGAGGATGCTCAGTATTTCTTCAGTATTGGACTAATTGGATGGGATAAATTGGACTGTAAGTATTTATACATAATTTTGCTTTTATTTCTTCTAATATGTGTATAAGCTCAATATGTGTTATACTAACTTGGCTTTTCTGCTTGGACTCGAAATGCTGTGCTACCTTCTACATCACATACAAGCTCTGATGCCCCACCAACTGCCATGCCTCCATTCCTGTGGAGGAACAAACTGCACCAGTGGGTCTGATAATGCCTAGTGTTAGGGTTTGTGTACTACATCTAGTTCCAGAATTTGTAAGTTCCATTTTTAAAGACATATGGTTCACTTTGTTTTCAGCATTGAACAGTAACAAAACTTTATTATCAAATTGTGTATTTTTTACAGGATGTCCACCAGATTCTCACAGCCCCAAATGATGGCAGGGCAATTCTTGAAAGCCTTTATGAGGATGGTATGATCACAATCAAGCAGAGATGTTGCCTGGTTCGAATTTTGGTGTCACACCTCATGTCCAATTTGGGTTGTTTTTAACCCAGTATTTTTAGTGTGTAGAAATTTAGAAATTTCATGTTTTCCAGAACTTTGCAGTTGATTAAAAAGTCTCAGCATAGTTTACAGTTTTAACACCCACAATTAATCTCACTCCCCTGAATCCCAAAGTGTGTGTTATGAAGTTTCAAATTAGAACTCATCAGCAGTCCTAATGAGAAAATCTGTAATGTCTCTGTTACATGACTGTGATCACATGACCACCGAAAACATTCTGAAACATTCTAAATCTACTCAAAAATTCCAATCTATTATTCAGTTCTGGTCCCTGCACATTGCACTTCTAATGAGGCAGGGATAAAACATTAACTAATTTGTTTGTTTGTTTTGTTTTGTTTGTTTCTAGCACCCAAGCTTGCTTTATTTCACCTTATTCATTTTAAATTTTAGATATTCAGTGAATTTCTACTGTAACAGTTAAACTATCTTCTACTTCTTCTTCTTCATCTTCTACTTCTTTCAACTTTTCCCTTCAGCGGTCCCCACAGCGAATCATCTCTCTCCACCTATCCCTATCTTTTGCATCCTCAACACTTGCACCCACTAGCTTCATATCCTCATTTATTACATCCATATACCTCCTCTTTGGCCTTCCTCTTTGCCTCCTGCCTGGCAGCTCCATGTCCAACATTCTTCTACAAATATACTCACTCTCCCTCCTCTGAACATGTCCAAACCATCTTAATCTGGCCTCCCTAACTCTGTCCCCCAAGCGTCCAACATGAGCTGTCCCTCTGATGTACTCGTTCCTAATCCTGTCCAACTGTGTCACTCCGAAGAGAACCTCAACATCTTCAGCTTTGCTACCTCCAGCTCTCACTCCTGTCTCTGTCTCAGTGATACTGTCTCTAAACCATACAGCATGGCTCATCACAGTTTTGTACACCTTCCCCTTGATTCACGCTGATATTTTCTATCACACAGAAATCGTGACACCTTTCTCCACCCATTCTAACCTGCCTGCACTCGCTTTCTTACCTCTTTCCAAAACTCTCCATTACTCTGGACTGTTGACCCCAAATGGATGAAAGCAGATGGAAAATTCAATCAGGGAGCTGGGCAGAATAATGAGCAGAAATAGGCAAACAAAAATACAAACCTAAGAAACTGTCCAAAGTGGGGCGCGAACCAGGGAGATTCAGTGCCACACTGGACTGCCCAACGCACTACACTATTGTGCTGTATAACCTAAACAGGGATTGGTGTATTACAGATGCCACAAGGCGAGGCGTGCCTGCTTGTCATGGCAAGCTTTGGCCGTTTAAGCAGTTCCCTCACCGAGTAGGGGTCTGGCTTAATAAATAGGAAGTGGGCTGATTCTCAGCTTGCAACACCAGTAAATAACTTTCTATATGTTCTTTAGATTAATAAATATCGCTAGCAACAACTTTTGAGGAGTGTAACTCTAATCACCAAATTACCTCTCGGCGCCTATTGCCTCCGATACCTGCCACAGATTCTATGTCCACATGCCGAGTGAGTACCTTATAGTAATGGTAGAAATCATTTTGGCATCAACAGCAATTGGCCTTCTATGGTGTAGGAAGGAAGCAGGGATGAGTCACTCCAGATCAGCTATTGTTTTAGCAGATGTATCACCTAAACATAGATTAAAGGCCCTTAGGTGTCCAATATAATGGAATTTGTGCTTCTTGCATAGGAAGACCACATGATCATTTACAAGGAGCATTTACTCAGATACAAAATAATCACCATTTATTTAGTTTTGTTCAAATTTGTACAGAAAAGTACTCTTCAGTTAGGGTGAATAGGCTCCAGACTGAATAGCGCCAGATGCTAAAGCTAACGTAAGGATATGTTGCCGCATTGTGTGTCGGTGTCACAAGCGAGAACAGATGGGGATGAAGTGAAGGAAGTGTTCTTAAATAGGGAGTGGAGTTGATTAGCTAATGAGGTGCAGGTGATCTAAATCAATACTCGGGAGAATGAGTGCGCTGGCAAGGTGTCGGGTCCGGCGTGCCTGTGACAGAACCCCCTCCACGGTCTGATCCTGAGGACTGAGGTCCTCGGCGTTGTGGTGGGCGGCCTCTAGCTTGCAGGCGGGGTATTCTGGGTGATGGGTGTGGAACTCTGTGAGGAGGTTGGGATCCAAGATGTCGTTGTGTGGGATCCACGACCTTTCCTCTGGACCATACCCCTCCCAGTAAACCAGGTATTCGAGGTGACCACCACGATGCCGGGACCTCAGAATCTCCTCCACCGTGTAGACTGAGGCGTCCTCGACCACTGGAGGGAGAGGGGATCTATGGCATCACTGGACTCTGTGGAGGCAGAAGGAAAAACAGGTGAGATATATACGGTTTGATCAAAGAAACATGAAATGTAGGGTGGATTTTGTAATGTGATGGGAGCTGGAGTTCCACGGTGGCGGGGTTGATGAGCCGGGAGATGGGAAATGGACCGATGTATTTGGGGCTGAGCTTTTTACATGGGAGATGTGGCCGGATGTCCCTGGTAGAGAGCCACACCTTTGCCCGGGTTGGTATTTGGGCGACTCCATCCTCCGGGTGTCCGCTGCCCTCTTATGGTGCCTGATGGCCTGTTGCAGTCGCTGATGTGCGGAGTTCCAGACTCTCTCACTTTCTTGGAACCAGTGCTGCATCGAAGGGACTGATGAGGGTTTGTCTGACCATGGGAACAACGGGGTTGGTAACCAAGTATGCACTGAAATGGGGTGAGGCCGGTAGTCGACTGGCGCAAGGAGTTCTGTGCATACTCAGCCCATGGGAGGTAATGGTGCCAGGGTGTTGCTGGTGGTGGCAGAAGGTACAAAGATAGCGACTAATCTCCTGGATCTTACGTTCAGTTTGCCCAATGGATTGAGGTGGTAACCAGATGTCAGGCTAACTGTCACACCTAGGCGACAGAAGAAGGCCTTCCAGACACAGGACACAAATTGAAGACCTCTACTCGGACACAATGTCTTCTGGAATGCCAAAGTTCCAAAGAGGTGTTGGAACAGGCCTTCAGCGGTCTCCAAGGCTGTGGGGAGGCCCTTGAGAGGGATGAGTCGACAGGCCTTGGAGAACCAGTCCACTGCCACAAAGATGCATGTGTAACCTTCTGAGGTAGGCAGGTCGGTGATAAAATCCACTCCTAGGTGTGACCAGGGGTGCTGAGGAGTGGGCAATGGAACCAACTTGCCAGCTGGGAGATGTTGGGGAATCTTGGTCATAGCGCACTCCTGACAACCCCTGACATACCTTCTGACATCTGAGGCTAGACTGGGCCACCAGTAATGCTCCTGCAGGAGTGAGAGAGTCTGGTTGATACCGGGATGCCCAGTGCCCAGGGAGGAGTGAGCCGACTGAATGAGGCGTTGATGTAGAGATGGCGGGACATATGTGCAGCCTGACAGACACTCTGGTGGAGTCGTCTCTGGCTGATCTGAGGTCGTCGTGATCCAGGCTCCATTGGATGGGTGAGACCAATAGGTTGGGCGGCAGTATAGGTCCGGGCTGTTTGGAGGGGGCGTTGGGGAAATGTAGCCAGGATAGAGCACCTTCCCATTCTGGGACCCGGTCGGTAGGTGACTTTGAAGTTAAACCTCGTGAAGAATAGAGCCCAACGGACTTGGCGGGGGTTGAGGTGTTTGGTGTCCCTGATGTACTGGAGATTCTTATGATCAGTGATAACCATAAATGGGTGATGCACTCCATCCAGGCAGTGTCTCCAATCTTCCAGGTCGGGCTTGATGGCCAGTAACTCCCTGTTCCCCATGTTGTAATTTTGTTCACACTGGGTAAGTTTCTTAGAAAAATAGGCACAAGGGTGGAGTCATGCTGGACTACCATGCTCTTGTGACAGAACTGCCCCCACTCCGGTGGTGGACACATCTACTTCCACAGTGAATGGAAGGTTGGGGTCAGGATGTGTCAGTAGGGGCGCTGACATGAATCGCTGCTTTAAGAGGTTGAAGGCTCAGCCGGCTTTGGGGCTCTACTGCAGAGTCCTAGGTCTTTTCTTGAGGAGGTTTGTGAGAGGGGTGGCGATGGAGCTGTAACCCCCAATAAACCTCCTGTAGAAGTTCATAAAGCCCAAGAATCGTTGCAACTCCTTAATCGTGGTGGGGACTGGCCAGGCCGTGATGGCGTCCACCTTACCATCTTCCATCTTTACACCACTGGGGCTGATGGCGTATCCAAGAAAGTTGGTGGAGGTCAGATGAAATGAGCACTTCTCAGCTTTAAGGAAGAGGTGGTGTTCACAGAGTTTTTGGAGGAGCGGTTCTGACATGTAAATGCGTGCTCCGTTTCGTTCCTAGAATACACCAGGATGTCATCTATGTAGCGATAATGAAAGCGATGGAGGTACTCCCGGAACAACTTCGTTCATGTACCCCTGTAATACTGATGGTGCGTTTACCAGGCCATATGGCATTACGAGATATTTGTAATGGCTGGTATGGGTCACAAATGCCGTCTTCCACTTATCCCCTCACGGATCGGATCAGGTTATAGGCACTGCGGAGGTCCAGCTTGGTGAAGATCCGGGCGTCTCTGAGATGCACGAGGGTGGCTGGGACGAGTGGAAGGGGATAATGGTACTTGATCTGGTGATCTGGTTTAGAGCATGGTAGTCTATGCAGGGGCGTAGTCCTCCATCCATCTTGGCCACGAAGAAGAAACTGGAGGCTGATGGAGATTTGGAAGGCGGATGTAGCCTTGTTTGGAGTATCTTCCATGGCCTGGTGTTCAGAAGTGCATGTCGGTTGGCGCAGTAGAGGCAAAGACCCTGGGTCAGCCAGCGTTGTCTCTCGGGCGGGACAATCTACTGTGATCCATCTGCATGGGCTCTGACTCTGGTTCTAGAGAGGGGCCACGGAACTGTGATGGAGGTTGGGTGGAGATGGTGTCCCCAGGTCCGCCAGGCAGTGCTTCCTGCGCTCAGAGACTCAAATGGCCGTCTGAATGAGCGTTTCCAGATCAATGGAGTCATCTACGGTTTGCCAGCTGCAGAGCGGACCCCGATTCGAGTCCCTGATGGTAGGTAGTAAGCAGGGCGTGCTCGTCCCACCCACTGGCAGCAGCTAGGGTGCAAAACTGCAAGGTGTAGTCATGAACAATGTGTTTACCTTGTTTGCTTGTGTCAGCCCAGCGGAGCACTTTCCCAGTAAGAAGAGAAATGATGAAAGCAATCTTAGCTCTGTCAGTGGTAAACCGGTGAGGTTGCATCTCCATCGCGAGTTGACATTGCAGCAGGAAACCACTGCAATCCTCTGCCAAACCAGCGTAGAGGAGGGAGTGACCGTCAGACCAGCGAGTCGTCACTTCCAGGTTTGGTGGAGGAGGCACAGCGCGGTGGATTCAGCAGCGGCAGCAGGCTGAGATGCGGTGGGTTCCTGCAGCGCGAGGAGCACCCTTTGCAGCGCGCCCGATCAGCTGTTGGATGGCGTCAGCGGTGGATGGAGTCCATTCTGTTTCGGTCTGGTCTTCTGTCATAAAAACACCAGAAGCGAACAGACAATAGAGCATCAAAACCCCGGAAGGGTGTGTTTATTGAGGCTGAATGCGGGTAGAGAGGAGAGAGGAGGATACTCAGCTGTAGGAGTGGTGATCTGGAAATCGGAGCTGAGGGGAGTAAGATGATGCCGTGCAGAGGTAAATGGTAACAGGAAGAGCAGCAATAGGGCTGAATATGAGGAGAAGGGAAAAAAGGCAGTTAGGGTGAATAGGCTCCAGACTGAATAGCGCGGAGGCTAAAACTAACATAAGGATCACGTTGCCATGAGTCGGTGTCACAAACAAGACCAGGCGGGGATGAAGTGAAGGTGTACTTAAATAGGGAGTGGAGCAGATTAGCTAATGAGGTGCAGGTGATCTAAATCAATACTCGGGAGAATGAGTGCGCTGGCGAGGTGTCGGGTCCAGTGTGAAAAAAATAATGAAATGAACACTGTCAAATTAAACCTGTTACTCATTATAAGTCCTTTGTGAAGCGGTGTGACACAGAACAATTTTTTTCTCTCACAGCAGCAGATCTCAGGATAACCACCTTACAATTTCTCATTACCTAAAACATTATTTATTTTCTAAATTGTGTGTGGCTGCACACTTCTGAAGGGGTCTATCAGCTAGAAATGCACCTAGAGGGCGCTCGAGAGCAGAAACTCCACAAACTCAAATGTTTTTGCTACCCTGTGGGCCAAGAAAGAAAAAAGAAAGAAAAAAGCATGAGGCATATCGGGGTGACTCCTGAGCTTGTTTAAACAGGGTAGGGTCCAGCATTTTGAGAGCTCATACCTTTTTTGAGTCTCCTGTAAAGTTTGGCGTGTTTGCAGGGTTTTATTTAGTGTGTTAAGGTTTTCTTTTTGTTGAACAGAAGATGGCGCAGTCACTTATCTTATTGTGGGTCAAGTACTAGAACACCACACAACTGCTCTGAGATGATGGCTGCTACTTTTCACAGTAAAACCTTTGTGACAGAGTATACTTGTTCTTCTACCATACATACTGCTGATATAATATCCTAACCCCTGTCCTGGTTACTCTTAGTGCCTAAGCTAATTTCAGAGATACCATTCTGATTAAACAATGCAACTGTCCACTTAAGACTAAACTGTCATAAGAATAATAAAAAAAAAAAAAACTGCTGTCAGCAACACTGAAAACTGGAAACTTTCCTATAAATCTGCCTTTACTCTTCATTTCTCTTCTAGCATAATCATGACTACAGGAATGTTTTATTTTTAAATTAAATTAAAACTTGATTTCCTGCTTTCAGTATGTTTTTGCTTACATGTGCTCTGGACAGGTTCACCATATGAGGCTGAATGTAAAGCCAGGATGTTTCAGTAAGAATCAACAATCTGACAACAACATTGGTGACACTGTCATGTGATGCTGTGGGGTGGAGCAATTTTGAAGCTTTATGGTGTTAACATATTAGATTACAGAAAGATCTCCACTATTTTCACTGAACTAAGACCAGTCATCATGTTCACTGTTATATTCATGTATCTGTGGCTTTCACTAGGTGAGTTAATATTGACTTTTTGTTATATTAACTATAGAAAAATTAACTATATTATGTTAAATATTAGTCTGTGTGGTGATGCAGTGCGAAAATGCAGAGTGTGGGTTTGGGTCTTATGTATTTCCTATTGATTATTTAAAGATTAAAAACATTATGTTCTCTTCTCTATGACAGGTGACTCCATGGCAGATTCAATAGAGCTACGTTTCACTCATAAAGCTGTAGATGAAGGTGACAATGTTACTCTGTCCTGCAGCTACAAATAAAGTAGTACATTAGACTACTTGTACTGGTACAGGCAATATCCAAAATCTACACCTGAGTTCCTTCTTTATATTATTCAAACTGGAACTCTAAAGTCTGACAATCCCTCAGGAATGTCTGTCAAAGTTGATGATAAACAAGTGGATCTGATCATCTCCTCTGCTGCTGTATCAGACTCTGCTCTATACTACTGTGCTCTGCAGCCCACAGTGACAGGAAATCCAGCTGCACTGTACAAAAACTATGACATAGTTTTGTTATATTGAAACAAGTTTTACAGATAATTTTGAGTAATTTACATGCTTTTTCTATGCTATTATCTATGCTTGTGGATACTGCTGGAAGTTGTAAATTTCCCATTGGTATGAATAAAGTATCTATCTATCTATCTATCTATCTATCTATCTATCTATCTATCTATCTATCTATCTATCTATCTATCTATCTATCTATCTCTGAGGAATTCTGTTTCTCTTGCAATTTATACAAAATACATAAATATATTATAGTTTGACAAATGGTGGATTATTAGAAGGCAGCTTATTGGTTTTTAGCTTCATTAACCACTATATTCTGCTCAGAGTTCTATAGATTTTCTGGTGAAAACTGGGAATGAGGGAGGAATGTGAGAAAACCAGAAAAGCCAGAGAAAGCCCATGGTCATACAGAGAGACACTGCACAGACAGTAACCTGAGCTCAATTTCAAACTGGGGTCCATGGAACTGAGGCAGTCTTGTTCTGACAGCTCAACAGTCCCTGAAAAGTTTTGTAATTAAATAAGAAGTGCATTAAAGAAATATATATAGGCTTTGCAGGACATAGGAATTAGACATGCTTTATCGCTTCTGATAGGATGGAGAATATTTGTGAAATTTAACACATGCAATGTGTGTGATTTTGCTTCATGTGTGTATTTTAATTTGTTTGTGTTGAAGCTGCTCTCCACATAACATTATCTCTACAGATGTTATAACCACTACAAACTAATTCCTGTTATTTTTACACAATTTATTAGTGCATCATGTTTTCTGCTCTTTTGCACAGAGTCCAGTGTGAGGAACATAAATGTAATTTGAACACTAAACACTGTTACAAACACAGAGAACACAGATTATTAGATATGTCCTTATTATGTAATGGCGTGGAAGCAGAGACTCTGGCAAAAGTGTGGAAAAGAAAAAGTGTGAAGCAAAGACAATCATCTCTGAAAAGTTTTGAATGGTTTAAAATATTCTGCTGTAATTCACGATCAAGCATTTAAGTGATTTCATCTAAAGAGAATTTGTGTGCTTAATCCCCTCATAGGACAGAATTTGTCAGGTGAATTACCAGATTTCTCAACAGCCAATACAGTTTAGTTGTTGAGGTTCTGACTGTTTTCAACAACTGTTTCCTGTTAGTATTTACCTTCTGTTATACATTTAGAAATGTTATTGTTTTTATACAAAAACTATACAAAAAACTATACAAACTCCGCAGCATTTGAGATAGAAATTCATTGGGATTTATAAATCCATTACACACTAGCCAGTGCTGTAAGTGCAATTTAAATATAAGATCTAATTTTAAATGATTAATACAGAACAATTGTGTGGATGTACAGAAAAAATGAACAAAAATGTCTTGTCGTCATATATACATATACATACACCCGATCAGCCATAGCATTATGACCACCTGCCTAATATTTTGTTGGTCTCCTTTTTGCTGCCAAAACAGCCTGACTCATTGAGGCATGGCCTTCACTAGATTCCTAAAGGTGTGCTGTCGTATTTGGCACCAAGGCGTTAGCAGCAGATCCTTTAAGTCATGTAAGTTGCGAGGTGGGGCCTTCATGGATTGGACATGTTTGTCCCACAGATCCCACAGATGCTCGATTGGATTGAGATCTGACAAATTTGGAGGCCAAGTCAACATCTCAAACTTGTTGTTATGCTCATCAGACCACTCCTAAACCATTTTTGGTTTGTGCCATAGTGCATTATCCTGCTGAAAGAGGCCACAGCCATCAGGGAATACAAATGCAAATGCTTGTACATGATCTGCAACAATGCTTAGGTAGGTGTTATGTGTCAAAGTAACATCCACATGGATGGCAGGACCCAAGGTTTCCCAGCAGAACATTGCCCAAAGCATGACACTGCCTCCGTTGGCTTGCCTTCTTCCCATAGTGCATCCTGGTGCTATTAGTTCCCCAGTTAAGGTCCAGTTCTGATGCTCACCTGCCCACTGTTGCCGCTTTTGGAGGTGCACAGGGGTCAGCATGGGCACACTGACTGGTCTGCAGCTATGCAGCCCTTTTACACAACAAACTGCGATGCACTGTGTATTATGGCACCTTTTATCAGTACCATTATCAAAACTGCTGAAGTTCTTCAGAGCTCATCTGTTGGATCGGATCACATGGGCCAGCCTTCGCTACCCATGTGCATCAATGAGCCTTGGTCGCCCATGACCCTGTCGTTGGTTCACTACTGTTCCTTCCTTGGACCACTTTTGATAGATACTGACCACTGCAGACCGGAAACAACCCTCAAGAGCTGCAGTTTTGGAGATGCTCTGATCCAGTGGTCTAGCCATCTGGCCCTTGTCAAATTCACTCAAATCCTTACGCTTGCCCATTTTTCCTGCTTCTACCACATCAACTTTGAGGACAAAATGTTGACTTACTGCCTAATATATCCCACCCACTAACAGGTGCCATGATGAGGAGATAATCAGTGTTACTCACTTCACCTGTCAGTCAATTTTATCAGTCTGTCAACGTTTGTCAATTTTATTGTTGATTGGTATATAAATATGTATAGGGATGTAGTTTATTTACAGTTTCTTATGATTCTTTTTAACAAATGTTTATTCATCTATTTAGATATTCACAGTTGCATGTTATGACATGGGCTTGATTGTATAAATAGATGAAATGAATGAAAAAGGCTGTCAGTGGAATTTGCTTTCCTTTGTTTTATGATCATATTTGACCTGATTATACTACTAGCACTCATACTTTGTTGAAAACATCGTTTTCATCATCCAACATTTTTAAGCTGCAGTTGCAGGGCACAAAGCAGCTGCTTGTATTGTTTGAGGTAGAGAGAGTTTGTGTGTGATTATACATACATAGGTATAACTGCTGTTGGTAGGTCATTTATATTTATTTATATTTATTATTTATATTATATTTATCATTATTTTATTTTCATATTAAACAAAATGTTTCTTTGCAGTGGTGAATGTAGATATAAATCTGTCATTTACATAAGAGAGCTCACAAGCTGACAAAACAATGTTACTTAACCACCCTGTTATACCAGCTGTTATTAATATCAATTAGTCTACATTAACATGGCATTCTAATGTCTATTTGAATGTTTTCATATGTAAACAAGATACAGATTAATACAAATGCATTTAAATACAGGTAAACAGTTTAATAATGCAAGCTATGAGGAAGCATTCTACAGAATATATGAGCACTTGTATGATAAAGAATTAAAAGTTTAATAGACAATCGTAATTAGTCATGGCTGTTAACTGATGTGTATATTCATGTTGTATTATTTGACTGCAAATGAGTGAGAAAAAGGACAATAATAATTCCCAATGTGGTTTTTATATATGTTAAGCTACAACAGCATCACTTCCTGGGTGTGGCCTTCTAGAGACATGTAAAGTTCAGCACATACAACACTATTACACAGAATCTTCACAGAGCTGTGTTCAGAAATGGCTCAACTATACAACTTACTGTACATAGTGAGATACATACCACTGATTCTCACTCTAGTTACAGGTAATTTTCTTATTTTTATTTTTTTATTAATTGATACTCTTTACTTTGAATTAAAAATAATGCTTTATTATTGTTTTTATATCTGTATTATATATTTATAAATATTTTCTGTACACAGACGGTTTAGCAGATAAAATTTGGCGAAGGAGGAAGATGTCAATATTATGAGGAAGGAAATGGACACTTTTAATCTGAGATGTTCATATGAATCAACCAGTAATAACGTTATTCTTTACTGGTACAAACAAAATCCCAACAGCGCACCACAGTTTTACTGTTTAAAGGCGCAAAGTCAAGATCTGATGGTTACAACCCCTCTGGCTCTCGATTCAATGCAGAAACAACCCCAGACTCTACTGAACTCACTATCAAAGATCTGCAGATCTCATATTCTGCACTCTATCACTGTGCCCTTATAGTAGTAGCACAGTGATACAGAGTCACTGAGAGACTGTACAAAAACCTATGAAATAATTCATTTGAAGTTCAACGTTTAATATCAAAGATACTTCCTTTACCAACTTATCTCTTAACCACAGAAACAAAAAACATTTGTGGTAACATATGCAGCTGAAGTAACAGAAAAAAATTAAAGAGGCACTGTGTCACTTGTTGCTGGTGTGCACTGTTAAATTAAATTTATTGTACCTGCTGGTCAGTTTTTCCAAGGATTCAGTAAAATTAATTTTTGTGGAGACTTGTTTGTGGAAATATCGGCAACAGTTCACAACCTTCAGAAGTGTCTAAATCAAGAGGTGTAGTATAATCTAGTGAAGGAGAATATTTTTAAGTTATCATAAAGTAACACTGTCAATCTTGCAGAAAATCGTTCATTGTGGTGCACTAATTACAACTAAAAAACCCTGGCATCACTCTGCCCACTGGTGACACATATTCTGATCAACAGTGTCAGCTGCAGGAAGGGTGGAGCTCCACAGGTTATGACAGTAAACTCCACTCCTTCAGCTTTATCTTTCAGCAACTTATCATCTCTATCATGCTGCTCTTTAATCCTTGTCTGTTAATGCTTCTTCTAGGTATGTTCATCTTATGTTATCATCTTAAGTCTAGGGGTGGAATGTGAGAAGTATGAGAAATGGCACAGGTTTGTATATATATATATATATATATATATATATATATATATATATATATATATATATATATATACATAGAGAAGGTAGAACAGAACATGTATGTGATATGTGATGCCCCAGAGTTAACAGAAATCGCACAACACAGCAGTGAATTAAAGTGATATATTGTTATAAAGTGATATGTACAGCACAGTGAAGACTTCACTGGGGGAAGACTTCAGGGTGGACCAACATCAAAATAACAAAACAAACACATTGAGATTAGCTATCTGACCTAAACAAAAAAGAAATGAACATCAAAGTCAAAGTCAAAAGTCAAAGAAGCTTTATTGTCACTTCAACCATATATAGCTAATGCTGTACACAGTGAAGTGAAACAACGTTCCTCCTAGACCAGAGGTGCTACACATACAAAGACAAAGTACAGTGACACAGATAAACATAGAGCTAAACATAGAGATAAAGACTAAACTATACTTAAGGTGCAATAAATAATCTAGACATACAACAGAAGCGTACAAGATGACAAGACAAGACAGTGCAGACAAACAACATATAGACCGACTTTTTGTGTGGATAGCAGTGTATACAGTGAGTGCAAATAAGAAATTGACATTTTGTGCAAAGAACAGTGTATACAGTGAATGCAAATATTAAAGTGACACATGTAAACAGGATTAATATAAAAAATGTAAAGTGAAATGTAAAGTGACATGTGTGTGCAAACAGGACAATTTAGTGTTTGTGTGTGTGTGTCTGTGTCCAGCACAGTTCAGTTCTTCTTGGAACACAGTTCTCAGCTTTTGTGCATGTGTGTTATGTATGTGTGTGTGAGTACGTGTCCAGCACAATTCAGTTCTCCTGTTGAGATCAGATCTTGGATGTGTGTGTGTGTGTGTGATCAGTTCAGCTCAGTTCTCTGTTGAGATACCTGATTGCCTGAGGGAAGAAACTGTTTAACAGTCTGGTTGTGCAGGTCGAATGCTTGGTACCTCTTTCTGGATGGCAGAAGGGTGAAGAGTGTGTGTGAGGGTGTGTGGGATTATCCACAATACTGTTAGCTTTGCGGATGCAGCGTGTGGAGTAAATGTAATAGAGGGAAGAGAGACTCCGATGATCTTCTCAGCTGTCCTCACTACCCTCACTGAAGGGTCTTGCGATCCGAGGCGGTGCAATTCCCATACCAGGCAGTGATGCAGCTGCTCAGGATGCTCTCGATGGTCCCTCTGTAGAAGGTGGTCAGGATGGGAGGTGGAAGATGAGCCTTCTTCAGCCTTCGCAGGAAGTAGAGGCGCTGCTGGACCTTTCTGGTGATGGAGCTGGTGTTGAGTGACCAGGTGAGGTCACCAAGGAATTTGGTGCTCTTGGCGATCTCCACGATGGACCCATCGATGTTCAGTGGAGAATGGTCAGTCTTTGTTCTCCTCAAGTCAACAACCATCTCTTTAGTCTTATCGGCGTTCAGAGACAGGTTATTAACTTTACACCAGGCTGCTGGTTGTTTGCACCTCCTCTCTATATGCTGACTCGTCGTTCTTGCTGATGAGACCCACCACGGTCGTGTCATCGGCGAACTTGATGATGTGGTTGGAGCTGTGCATTGCTGCACGGTCATGAGTCAGCAGAGTGAACAGCAGTGGACTGAGCACACAGCCCTGAGGAGCTCCAGTGTTTAGTGTGGTGGTGCTGGAGATGCTGTTCCTGATCCGGACTGACTGAGGTCTCCCAGTCAGGAAATCCAGCATCAATTGCAGAGGGGCGTTGATGCCCAGCAGACTCAGCTTCTCGATCAGGCGCTGAGGAATGATCGTGTTGAATGCTGAACTGAAGTCAATGAACAGCATTCGTAGGTCAATTATTAAGTGTCATTATTGTCCAGGTGTATGAGGGCCAGATGGAGGGTTGTGGTGATGGCATTGTCTGTGGAGTGGTTTGGATGATACGCAAACTGCATGGGGTCGAGTGAAGGTGGCAGCAGGTTCTTAATGTGTCTCATGGCGAGCCTCTCGCAGCAGTTCATGATGATGGGTGTAAGTGCAACAGGACGGTAGTCATTGAGACAGGACACTGGAGACTTCTTCGACACGGGGATGATGGTGAGTCGACTTTAGGCACGTTGCAGATCCGCGTCTCACGATTTGCGACTTCATTAATCCACGAAATTTTCATTAGAGCCTAACTAATTTGCATCTGCAAATTTTTTGCGAACCTCTGAAATCCTTGCAAAATACTGCAAAAGTGTTTACGGCTAATTTTGTGGAAATTTATACATTGTTATGCTTTTTAATGCAAAATTATTAAGAAAAATTTAGTTTATTAATTTAGTAAAATAAATATAAACAAATGAAAAAATATATTTTAAAATATATATAAATTAACAATGTCATCTCTGAGCTCTGGAGGAGCAAGGAGGCGCAGGCTCGAGGGGACAGAGGGGACCAACCTAAAGGACTAAACACATAAGACAGAACATGCAACACAACCTCACTTGGTTGTAACACTTAAAATTAGGTCTAAGCTGTTTGCGTATTACTTTCATTTATAGAAGAAAATTCTCTTTTTTTCCACAGGAAGCAAACGACTGAGCATCTTACATAGATTTTGGTGAGAGACTTCATGTGGATTTGGGTAAAAGACGGCAAACAGAAGATCTGGGTGAAACTGTTTTTAAACCACTGACTGTAACTAGTGAGGAAACTCACAGAAATGTCAGAACAGACACATGAATCATGTTCATATACTCAGCTGTGCGTTTCTATTGTATTCTGTGTAAATAATACTTTACTTTGGATAAAATCAGCCATCAAATTAAAGAAAACTGCAATTTACTAATGCATGAGTTATGTTGTTGTATATGTACTACATGTGTGGCTGCTGAGAAAATCCATCAGACATTACTGTGGCTAATAAACTCTGGAAAACACAAACATTATGAAAAAGATTGTGCTTGATAAAGACCCATATTAACAAATCTAGCAGTAAATACAGTCAGTCTGCCTAAAGATGTCTATAACCTGGTTAGTTATGCTGCATTTCTTCAGTAAAGACTTTATCCTGATCAGGGTCACGGTGGCTCCAGAATCTATCATGGACACACTAGGCACAAGGAGGAAACACACCATATCACAGGAGTGGAAAAAGTGCTGAGAATCAAGCACATGGACACTAACACACATCATGAAGCCTTGCACACTGTTACTATTTGTGTAAGCCTTTTTTTATGTTGGCTACTGGAACCAGTGCTAGTTGACTCTAGCATTAGCAGTGAAAAGAGATTAATCACTTTTAATCAGTTAATGTTGACCGAGTTTGTGAACATTGCAAGACTTTTGTCAAATTTAGATGGTGTTCATTCCTTCTGAGACAAATAGGACTCATTTTGTCAAGTATTTGTTTACTCCAGCACAGTGAAACATTTTATTTAGGTGTGTTAGAGAGGCTCATTCTCAGGGTAGATACTGCAGTCTATCTTTAGACACAGACAGCATTAACTAGAATGTGTAGCATGTAGCACTACAGAATAATTGAAAATAATTTGAATATATATGTCAGGAACAGCTGGACAGTTCCCTGCCAGGCCTGGATAGGGTGCTGGCAGGTGAATTTTGGAAGCCTGCTTCTTTGTGTGTTTTGTGCCATGCCCTTCCTATTGTTCACATGGGGCGGGGGCATCGGACGTGACAATATGGTTGAATACCGTTATATAAATCTATCAATATTCAGCCGACTTAAACATATATAAACATGACAAAATATTTTATGAACATTCATTACTTGTTTCAGTCAGTTAATTTAAACAATGGATTTAGCACATATAATACCAGAGCTGACATGAGTATGACTAAGTAAAAGTGGGTGGAGCTAGATGTGGTAAGATACAGTTTGTAAACAGCTAGAAAGAGAAAAAACATCAGTGTCTCAGCAAGCAACATTAGGAGAAAGAAAGTTTGTCTGAAGCTCTGTGTGCACACACGCCAATTCATTGTTTTGGATAGGAAACATGACAGAGGAATAAGAATTTAAATTTAAATTTAAACTGGCCAGTGCAGGAAGCTAGCGTCGTCCGTTCTAAGCTTGACGACCAGCTTCCTCACCATTTTTTCCAGACCTCCATGCTGAGGTTTCGAGGTCCTGGAAGAACTCATATTCGGTGCACCTATACAACCAGGGTACAGGATCCAGTTCGCCACCCGTCCTCTTCCATTTCAGGCAGTGTTGCCCACAACCGTCTGCACACACCAAACTAAGTTCCTCCAAGAGGAACTTCTCTCTCTTCTGAGAAAATGTCCCCCTTCCAGATCAAGACTCGGGCTTTTACAGATGTTCCAAGAGAGAGGGAGGCTGCGTCAATTTTTAGCCTGTGAGCTGAACCCAGAGATGTTTGTACTTTCTACTTCTCAGAGAACCACCTTCTTGGGGGTGATTTTGGATTCCATCAGATCTCCTGCTCGGGTGGCTTCCAAAATGTTAGCACTGGATGCTATTCGGCTAGCGCACTTTTACAAAGTACATGGATGTTTCCCTGGAGCCACTGTGTCTCCAAGGTGTCCTGTTCCTGGTCTGCTCATGCTCTCTCACAGCCCCTGGGACAGACATCGATTGGTGTGTGGCGGCATGGGTATTGACATTCCCATGGCGTCAGTCATGGCGCGGTGTTGAGTTCCTCGAGAAGGGAACTACAACAGTTCGTATGTAACCCGGTTCCCTGAGAAGGGAGCGAGATGCTACATTGCTAGCCACACCCTGAGCATCCTTTAGTGCTTCATTCAGACAAAGGCAAGCTGAATGAATGTGGCGTAGATGCCCTTATATGGACATGCTGGCGCTTCAGATACACTTCCTTGACAAAGTGTTCCCATAGCATCAGTTATGACACAGCGTCTCATTCCCTTCTCCAGTGAACCGGGTTACATAGTAACCTGTTGTAGTTTTTTCATTGTTTTCAGACATTGATGTTGATTTGCTTTGGATATCAGCAATGGTCCTCTTACATATGCTGGTAACCAACAACCAGATAAGAAATCCTTTTAAATAAATGTTAATCTTTAATCAAAAATAATTTCATGCTGTTATTCTGTTATTCCCCTGATGTAATAAAAAATTAACACAAAGTTCAATAACAATATATATTTAAATAATTTAAGATGCTGATTTTTAATGTAACACTACTGTACTGAACACTTCACCCTTTGTTATTTAGCAGCTTATAAAATAGCACTTAATCCAGCACTGATATTAGCCAGTTAGCTTTCTCTGGCAGCTGTGTGCTCCTTCTGTCTGTTAGTGTTGGTGTTACATGTTATTTGTGATCAGTCAAGAGCTGACAGCACAAGTTAGCAAGCTCATTAAAACACAAGGCCGTGTTGAACAGAAAAGTCTTCTCTGCTCTAAACCCTTGAGCTGCCAGAAAGATATTCAGCCAAAATATTTAGATAAATCACAAGTTCTGGTTGAAATGGAAATGGTAGCAGCTTTTAGCCGACTGACTTTAGGTAGCTTAGTAAATGACAGCGTAAAGTTCACATGCCAGAATACCACAAAGTGTTACACCATTCCAGGAATAATGATATTGAATATTAATTCTGATGAGCAGTTATTTCTTTGTTTATTTTGCTTGAGATTTGATGTGTTCAACATATGTTTCATTGCAGGTTTACTTTGGTCTTGAGTCTTGAATATCAAGAATGTCCCTAGTTTGATTGCCCAGTATGATTTTGATATTGAAATACTTCAGCACTTAATTGCTGTGGGTATTGGGAATATACACAGTATGTTACCCTTTGAGAACCTGCATCTGCAGAACCTGTAAAAAGAAAGCAAGTCTGTATTGGAAACTTGAACACTGGGCAGGGATCCATCACTGGATTTTGGACCTCTAGCGTTCTTATGTTTTGCATGTAGAGAGTCAGAAAAACACACAAAGAATGCGCTTAGATTTAATGCTTGAATCTTAAATGAAAAGATGGCTGGTTTAATGTGATGAATTCTCACTGGATGTGAACATTTCCCTGCTCAGATGCACACTCCACTGGACTGGACAAGGCTGGATTTCAGAGACAGAATCATGTAAATGACCCTGTAACTACTGTCATGCTGTTTATAGTTAAGAAATCATGAACATATTTATAAATTAAGTGATCAATACTCACAAGCAGTTGAATTTACATTAGCTCCAGCTACCTCAATCTGAATGGGTTTAACTTTCAAACCCATAACTACTGGCATTGCTAGCTCTTTCATCTACCAGCTTGGCTACAGGAACACATTTCCACTATAATTATCTATAACATTATTACAGTCAGTAATACTGGACTCTTCCACAGTTAATAAAATGGAGAGGAAGCTAAATTTAACCTTTAAGATGATCCCTAATATTAGCTTGCCATGTTAGGTCACTAGCATTTAGTTAAAATGCTTGTTCAGTCACTTCTGCTAACATTACAGTTGTAAATAATAACATTTATTTTCTTATGCTGTGCTATGCTAAAATTCTATAACAGGCAACCATGTAACACTGTCTGAAATAAACAGCAGCAAAACTTTAATTCTGAAACTTTTACTGCATGCTTGCTCTAATCACATCAGGGAGCTTGCAAGGACCATGTCGCAGTGCAAACTTACTAGATTAATGTTATGTTTATGAAATTATTTCTTCTGTCTTCCTACTAACACTCTCTCTCATTCTATATGCAGTACTTGTATGTCATAATATTTTGTATTCTCATAATGCTAATCAAATGTACCTCTCCCATCTGTTTCTTTCCAAACAAAGAAATTCTTTCTCCTAATGTTGCTTGCTGAGACGCTGATGTTTTTTCTCTTTCTAGCTGTTTACAAAATGCCCCTCTGTGAACTTTGTAGCTGGGTGATTCTGGCCATTTATCAACATACACACACAGCAGAGTTGACTTTCATATAGCGTATGCAAGCATTTACCCAGAAGCTTCCAGAAAGAAAGGTCCCAAAAGTATTGAAGTATTGTTAGTTATTGAGGCTGTTGGTGTTAGAGTCCTTTGACACGGCTTTGACCTCTAACTCCAAAAGATATGTTTAAGAGGTGAAGTCAGATGAAGTGGGTTGATCAGCAACAGTGGAATAGTTCTGTGTTGTATTAGTGACTCAGTTCACTGTCACTGATACTGTGAAGTGATGATCTGTGTAAAATTATGCTCCAACAGCATCACTTCCTGGGTGTGTCCTTCTGGAGGCGATGTAAAGTTCAGCCCCTTCAGCACTATTATACAGAATCTTCTCAGAGCTGTGTACAGCAATGGATCAACTATACAACTTGCTGTACATCGTACATAATTACATAATTGTATTAATTACCAATACATTTAAGAATTAAATTACTAATCTATTACATTCTTGTGTTTGCTTGCAAAATATCTAACAGACTTTTTATGTTCCATAAAACATGAAGTTTCTTGGATAAAATTGGGCCAAAGGATGAAGATACCAGCATTCTCAGGAAGGAAAGAGACACTGTTATTCTGAAATGTTCATATGAGACACGTAGCAGTTACATTTATCTTTACTAGTACAAACAATATCCTAAAAGGGCACCACAGTTTTTACTGTTTAAAGGCGCAAGGTCAAGAGCAGGTGCTGGGAGCAGTCCTGATGATCATCGATTAGAGGCAGAAGCATCCTCAGACTCTACTGAACTTACTATCAGAGGTCTAAAGCTCTCAGATTCTGCACTCTATCATTGTGCTCTTAGAGCAACAAAGTGATACAGAGTTAGTTGGCTTTACAAAAACATAACAATGGCACATATGAAGACTCTAAAACCACAACAGACACTCCCTTTATCAACCTGTTATCAGTTAACCACAGACACAAACATTTCTGCTAACCAATGCAGCTGAAAGAAGTACAGAATTACAATATTAATTCAACTCCATTTAGTTTTATTTGTATAGTGTTTTAACAATAGACATTGTCTCAATGCGGCTTCACAGGAATATAAAAATCCAGAATTTAAATTTATATTTGTCTCCAATGAGCAAGCCAGAGGTTAAGATGACAAAGAAAACTACTTATCACTTATACACAAATTCTATAATAATTTATAGAGATTTATAATGATAAAAACACCACAAAATTAATCATGCACTAATACTTACTTATATATAATATAAACTACAACAGTCTTATTCAGGATTAAAAAGCAGAATGTGGACTGTGAATGATCATATCATTGGTCAGTCACAGGGGTGTTGTTAGGATTTGTAAACATCAGGGGCTAATAAGGGAGAGAGGGTAAGCAAGAATAACACATTTTTAAAGGATTTTTATGTAATATTGTTTAATAATAAAAACAAATTTACACAAATAGTATGCAACTTTAAAAATTTCATTCCAGTCCTGACTTTTTCCTGACTCCTCCCATTATTTCAGAGTCGTGCTACTAAAGAGGAGTTTATTAAACACTTTTACATTACATTTGCACTCTCACTGAGGTATACCGTGCAATATGACCAGTTGTGCAGCGTGTGTGTGAAGCAGTGCCGTGTAGATCCTTTATTATTATTATTATTATTATTATTATTATTATTATTATTATTATTATTTTACAATAATCTATTTTACTTGCACCTCTTATTTCATTCCTCATTGATGCTGGCACTACTGTATGTATTCTTCTTCTTTTTTTTTTTAAAAGCTTCTCTTCTCTTCTCTTCTCTTCTCTTCTCTTCTCTTCTCTTCTCTTCTCTTCTCTTCTTTTCTTGTTCTCTCATCTCTCATTCTCTCATCTGTCTTGCTGCTTGTATCTTTTCTACTTCATGTTCTTGGTGTCTTTTCTATCCTATTTCTTTGAGGTGGAATCATCAGAAAGTATCTCAGATACTGGACTTGTGCAAAACAGGCAATTACTATACTAGTATTTATAGTGCTGAGAATTCCTTTGATTGAGTCTGTTCTGGACCATTGTTCGCCTAAGCCATTTATGTATTTTAACTTAAATACTTGAATAATAGAAAGTCATGATGTTCAGACTGTAATGTATTGGTGCTTTAGCAGTTTATATTTAATTTAGGTGTATCTTTAGGCTTATTTAATTTAAGGATTTTATATGTCTTTGGTATGGAATAATATTCAAAAGGGTCCTATATGTCAGGGGTTTTCAGAATCAAAGACAGTGGGCCTCCTTTTGACACAACATACATTTGTTAGCCGACTTTTATCAACTGTGTTAACATTAAAAATTAAAAGTTAGACATTTTTTTAATTGCTGTCATGCTCAAGGGCTGTAAGATATTTTATTCATGTGGTGTGTGAGTGTGTACAGGTGTGTATTTTAGTCACGTGGTGTGTGAGTGCGTGTAAGTGTGTATTTTAGTCACGTGGTGTGTGAGTGTGTATAGGTCTGTTCGACTTAAAGCGGCACTGTAAAGACCGATAGGTGTTGTATGACATTAAAGTATCACAAGAGCGGTTCTAGAGCATATTCGGCGCACACTCTCACGGTATTTTGGCGTCATACATCAATTGGTCTGCATAGCGCTGCATCAAGTCGAAAACACAGTGTGTGTGTGTGTGTCTGTGTGTGGAGAGAGATGTCAGTCAAAATCACTTACAGAAAAGCGACAACAGTGCTCAACTCCACTCAGCTACACTCCAGTGGCAAAATTAGGGATAAAACATTAGGGGCTAGATTAAAATAGCCCTAGCTATGCCAGGGTCAGGCGTACTGAATGAACATGCCTCTTACTTTGAGTCTAATGGTAGAGGAACTATTGATTCTGACCGAACTGCTTCATGTTGTTTTGTGAATGAAATGGCTGAACTAGGAGAATGAACAAGGATTTGTTGACTTCGCTGATGTTGTTTGTTCAGTTTGTCACCCTTTCAACAAGAAGAGAGGGCAGAAAAGTGTGTTTGAAAAGTGTGGAGCACTAAGACCAATCATCTAAACACAGAGGTGTAAAAATGACATACAGTAATCCCCACTATATTGCGGTTCATTTATCGCGGTCCCGAATATCCCAGATTTTTATTTGGAACATAACCCGGTATATCAGCGGTATCTGCGAACCTTGTAGTGGTGTTTTTATGTTGAAATAAGGTAATTTATTCATAAAAAATATAATTATTATTTACAAAATATAAACATTCATTGAAAATGAAGTAAAATGTTAATAAAAACACGTAGTGATGTTTAGGAAGCGCGGTGCAGGGATGCTGAAAATCAAAATACAATGCGTCTGGAGTACTTGAGTCTGGCCAATTGGAATGCCCCATTCATTTAATCACTGTTGTGATTGGCTGCTGGTTATACGTGCAGTTGGGGGAAGGAAAGCATAATTTGTTGGGCACGTCACTGTCCCAGTGTTTCGTTTTGTTCTGTGTGCAGCTTTTTGTTTTGTTTTTTGTTCTGCATCTTCTAAGGCTTCTGGCAAGGAACATGCACACATACAGAACTCACTATAAATGTGATATTTCCATGAATTTACCCCAAATTCTTTGCAAATTGAAAATGCTTGCAAATGTTTTCTGTGTGTGTTTAAAGAGTGTGGGAGGTAATTTGCGGCTTAACCAATGAAAAAAAAACATTTGGGGTGGGGTTTCCGTTTATCTCATGAGTGGTTTTGGGCGTAACCCCTGTGATAAGCAGGGGATTACTGTATGACTATATTTAAAAATTATTGAAAACTATTCATTCACTTAAGCAAAAATGTTTATTTCTTTCCATGCCACTTGATCACCAATCTATCACTGATCTTGGAAAGAAATTAAACAGACCTTCTCTTAAAATTAGAGGCAGCTGATTTAAATAATTCTATTTGTCTCTTGAAAAACTTGCCATTTGTCTGGTGTAATGATGTAACTTACTGAAAGGGTCACTGAGAACATCAGTAAATGAAACTGAGCGAATCTTTTTGGCGAACAGAATCAAAGATCCCACAATTCCTGTTCTTATAATGAAGGATTCATCAAAAACATTTTATTTTCATAACATTTTATTTGTCTTTTATACTGCTGAATAAACTACTACATAGAAGCAGAAATTGCAGTAAAATAAAGCAAACCAAAACCTGATTAGGAAATAGGTAGGCTAGGCTATGCCAGGCTATGCTAAGTGAGGCTAGGCTAGGCTAGACTAGGCAAACAAATGTCGTCAAACAAAAGCTTAATTACAAGGTACAACAAAGGAGCTTAACTCGGGTAGCAAATTCCTCTGTCACTACTCACTTACCACCAAACAGGTGAACCAACTGAACAAGGGAAATAAACATACAACCAAAATAGAGAGTTCAACTCCCTAATGTGCAGTGCTGCCCTCTGGTGATCTAGCAAGGAAATATCCCAGGTATCCATGATACTACTCATATGCTGTATTATAAGTTGTGGGTGTGTTATTATTATTTTTTAAACCATTGTAGAATAGCAAAACAATGAAGATGCAGGCTTGCTTGTCACCATTTTCTACATTCAGAAACATGAAAAGATAACTAATTATTTAAAATTGTTTTTTCACACCATGGATTTTTGATTTCTTAATTATTTACCCTGAAATTGTCCCAATTCAATTTTGATCCATTGTCATTTTGCTTGCAGCCAATTTACATATCTTTGATATCTCATTTAAAAGGAGCACCCACAATGCAGATTGCTCTTGACAAGCAAAACAAAGCAAAACAGACAATTATGATATAAAAGCAGAAGATTTTTCACATTAAGGAAAGGTTTGACTCTCTGACAGTACAATTATCAAGAATCATACAGACTATAAGGCGGAATGTGTCACAGATGGCACCAAATGCAACAACAGAACCTTTTTAAATTGTGATTTAATGTTTGTATAATAATTATTTAAATAATAACATGATTAAACTATATTATAGTGATTATTACCTTTTATTATCAGTTCCTGCTTTTAGTTTTGCTTTTCCTGTTTGTTTAAAATAGATTTAGGACATGTTCCCCATGTGAGACTGAATGTAAAGCCAGAATGCTTCAGTAAGAATCAAGAATCTTTCAGTAACATTAGTGACACTGTCATGTGAGTGATGCTGTGGGGTGGAGCTTCATGAATCCTGATGATGTTAACATATCAGTGTACAGAAAGAACAGTTTCCTTGAGCTAATGATCATTCATCATGTTCACTGTTATATTCATGTGTCTGTGGCTTTCACTGGGTGAGTAAACATTTTTATCATTGCAAAAATACTATGTTCTGAATTAGACATGAACACGCATTTTTAAAAAGTAGCAAATTGTGAGTATGATTTGTTTAACACCTTATTATTCCTTATTATTTTAAGAAACAATATATTCTCTTCTCTATGACAGGTGACTCCATGGCAGATTCAATAAAGCCACTTTTCACTCATAAAGTTGTAGATGAAGGTGTTAATGTTACTCTTTCCTGTGAATATGAAACAACTGCAACAAACAACTACCTGCAATGGTACAGGAAATATCCAAAATCTAATCCTGAGTTCCTTCTTTATATTTACCAAAGTGGAGATCCAAAATCCGAACCTCCCCCAAGAATGTCTGCTAACGTTAAAGATAAACGAGTGGATCTGATCATCTCCTCTGCTGCTGTATCAGACTCTGCTCTATACTACTGTGCTCTGGTGCCCACAGTGACAGGAAATCCAGCTGCACTGTACAAAAACTTTCACACAGTTTTGCTACATGCCCATTTGGGGAAGTCTCTTTCTTTCTTTCTTTCTTTCTTTCTTTCTTTCTTTCTTTCTTTCTTTCTTTCTTTCTTTCTAAAGATTTATAAAGAGTTTATATTATTATAATGTTTGGTTAAGGATTATTTAGGATTAAATAAATTTTAATTAAATTAATTAATTAATTATTCTGTAACTATTCTATTTTGCCAGGAAACCAGAACTTTCTCTGTTACTTTAGACAGAAAGTTAAACAGAAAGGTACTAAGACGGTCCAATTAAGAACAATTCTGAACTTCAGTGAAGCAGCTGAGGAGCTCTGTACAGGTTCAGGAGTTGAATAAAGTTCTGCAAATTGTTATTTCCATAATTTTTTTCATTGTCTGTACCGCTTATCCGATCTATTCTCAGGGAGCCTGTGCATCTCAGGAATCATCGGGCACCCTGGATAGAGTGCCAACCCATCGCAGGGCACACACACACTCATTTACACACTACAGCCAATTTAGGGACTCCAATCAGCCTAGAAGCATGTCTTTGGACTGTGGGAGGAAACCGGAGCATCCAGAGGAAACCCACCAAGGACTGGGAAAACATGCAAACTCCACACACACAGTGAGTGGGATGCCATAATTAAAAAAAAAAAAAAAAAGGTTTCTTATTCTGAGCAGGCTTTTATCTGTGCAAAAAATGAATAAATGAATAAATTTAATCAGAAAAGACCTTGGTGTGTTAAAGTCACTTTCCTTTCACCACAAGATGGCACAGTCTGTTATCTTATTGTTGGACAAGTACTAGGATTCTGATGCTGACTTCTTTGATTATGAATACTACTTTACATAATAATAATAATAATAATAATAATAATAATAATAATAATAATAATAATAATAATAATAATAATAATAAAGCTATTTTCAGCCTTACATAGATAGAACTTTTATATATAATGCATTGCTTAAAAACAGACTGTAAATGATTTGTGATTTTAATGCAGTCTAGAACCGATCAGTCTAGATCAGAATGTTTTAATAATCTCTGATTGTTTCAACACATCATCAAGCCTTGCATACAGTTTGCTTTAATCAAGAAAGGAAACTGAAATTGCCAGTAGGCCTATACATGCAAATTCTGTAAAGGCATGATCTATAATATATATTTTTACTCCAGCAGAGACAAGCACGTTATAGCTGCAATAAATAAAAGCACCTCTGTACATTTTGACTTGCAATGTGATGTTTGTCATGAGATAATTATATACTACACCCTTTATTTGTACACAGTTTCATGTTTAAATGACAAAATAATGATATTAAAAACCAACAATTCTGATGACACTAATTTAAAAAATAGATAATGAATAGACAAGAGAAAAGAAAAAGGCTGTTTTCTTCCTCTCCACACTGAAATACTCCCCAAATTGTTTGTAATCCTACTATCTCCTACCAGACTCCACTTCCCACAATGCACACTCCCAAATTTATTAGTTTATTTATTTTATTTATGTATTTTTAGAACTTTCAGGTTGTGTCTGTTTACTATCTGCTCAGTTGCTCATGTGAGGCTGAATGTAAAAGCTTCAGTATAAATCAACAATCTGTCAGTAACATTAGTGACACTGTCATGTGATGCTGTGGGGTGGAGCTTCATGAAGCTTTATGATGTTAACATATTAGACTACAGAAAGAGGTCAGAATATTTTCATTTATAAGCTCATCCATCATGTTCACTGTTATATTCATGTGTCTGTGGCTTTCACTAGGTGAGTTAACGTTGATTTTTGTATATTCCAGAAATTTTAACTAGATTAGATAGTCTTAATTGTATAGTGTTAGAAAGCGTTATGTAAGTAATTCTGGCTTGATTGTATAAAGTTTAAATACATTATGTTCTCTTCTCTATGACAGGTGACTCCATGGCAGATTCAATAGAGCCACTTTTCAATTATAAACCTGTAGATGAAGGTGATGATGTTACTCTGTCCTGCAAATACAAATTCAGTGTTTCAGGAATCAACTACCTGCAGTGGTACAGGCAATATCCAAAATCTAAACCTGAGTTCCTGCTTTATATTTCTACAAATGGAGATCCAAGTCAAAACATCCCCCAAGAATGTCTCCTAAAGTTCATGGTGATGAACAAGTGGATCTGATCATCTCCTCTGCTGCTGTATCAGACTCTGCTTTATACTACTGTGCTCTGGCGCCCACAGTGACAGGAAATCCAGCTGCACTGTACAAGTACCTTGACACAGTTTTGTTATATTGAATACAGTTCTACTAGTGAATTAAAAAAATTACATATGTATGTTGGAGGACTCTTATTACTAGTAAATTTATTATTAATAAATGTATTATTTTGAGATATTGAGACATTTTTAGACATTTCTTGATGGGATTCCAGACTTTTCAGTACATCATGCACACACACATTTCCTCATTCACTCCCTAGCAATTTTGTAATTAAATTAGAAAAGTGTGGAAAAAGAAAAAAAAGAAAGTGTGAAGCAAAGACAGAATTATCTCTTAAAAAGTTTTAAATGGTTTAAAGTAAGATAACTTCTCCAAAATAGACCTGCACAAAGGAGAAATAAAGCATAATAACATCAATAACATCAAATCCCTGAACTGTTATTGTACAACAAAATAAAACTGAATTTATAAATTTTTTTAAATATGCTAATGAGACAGGAGGAGTGCAGAATGTCACGTGAAACTTCCGTGTGTCCTGATTAGCATATAACAACAACGATGGATTCTCATATTATTATGAATTCTCATATTAAGCGTAAGAAAAAGTCACAGATTCAGTGAAAAAGAGGTGTGCAGCTGCTTATCAGACCTACTACAGCCAAAGTAGAACACACATAGGTACAGAAATTACCTACAGAAATTAGAAAGGTGGAAGGAATGGAAATGCAAATTGCAGTTCTGCTCACTCCCAATTTAGACTCACATGACACTGCATAATATTTTCATTTTCTGAAAGCTGAAAGCAGGCTAATTTATTACAAATCAGAGTAACTGCTATTCAACGCACACTCTGGTGTATATTGCTTATGAGCCTGAATGCAATAAATACAGTTTAAAATAATAAAGCTTGTGCATTGAGCTACTAGCTTTGTTTGTTTACTGATTTGATGTTTTCAGCTATCTAAGTGAGTATTAAACTTTTACTCACAGTGTTTGTGCTTTCTTGGGAAATGTCCGTCATGTTCAGACACATGCTTTTACAGTCATGTGACCTGAATATATTTGCATACATAATAGTGGTTGGGCGGAATATCCAAATAAATTAGGTTGTTTCTTTTTTATGGTGTATGTGTTTGTGTTGTTTTATATTGAAATGACACTTTATGTCCTGACACTTACATCTGACTATAAAAAATTGCTAAATAAGCATTTTTTTTTTCAATGAGAGAGCGTATATTACTTTACTTGGCCCTGTTTAGTTGACCATGTAGCTTAAACCCCATTCTGCCATTCAACAAATCAGCAACCCTTAACCACTGTCAAAAGTATCTCTTAATATACAACGACAGACTTCTGTACAGGATCACAACACAAAGAAAGAAACCAATGTCAGGAATGGCATTTCAAACCCACACCTCCAGAAGAGACTTCCAACCAGATGGCCGAGTGGTCTAAGAAGCTGCGTTCAGGAAACTTTATGAAATTAAACATATTAGAGTATAGAAAGAATACTTCCATTCAGCTAATGTTTATGGTTAAAAAAAAGAACCATTCAGCTAATTTTTATAGTAAAAAGAAAGGAGGAATACCTAATAAACTAAGGTGCACAAATAGACAAAAGGTCAAAAAGAGAGAAAAAGGAAAACAAAACATCCAAAAAATCCAAACAAAATCACACAAAAGTTGATCAGCAACAGTGGAATAGTTCTGTGTTGTATTAGTGACTCAGTTCACTGTCACTGATACTGTGAAGTGATGATCTGTGTAAAATTATGCTCCAACAGCATCACTTCCTGGGTGTGTCCTTCTAGAGACGTGTAAAGCCTAGATTCACATTACAGGATTTTAAGCCCGGTTTAAGCCCGATTTGCAAATTAATGAGCTGGCCGACAGATCGGTCAGTGATCGTGGGAAATCAGCGGGTGATCAGCGCTCGGCAATCTTTATATGTGAACTATTCAGCAGCGCATCAAGAGGCTCACTATTGGCGTCGGTGACACCTCGCAGACAAAATCCAGATATCTGGCATGTTAAGGCTAGTTCACACTACAAGACTTTAACGCGTCGGCAGATTGCTTTGCTGTTCAGAACTACATGACTTCACTGTATGTCTTTTTGTCCTTGTGGTGTTCACACTACGCGACGCTTCGTAAATGATCCACAAGAGGGGGTCGCACACCACATGATCTGACAACAACTCTGCTGCTTTTCTTCCGGTGTCCTCAACCTGTTGACTTGCTCCTCTCATTGGCTGGAGGTCGTAGCTACAATTGACATCACGTGATGTCGAGTCAGCTGACCATCCCAGATATTTAACATGCCAGATATCTGGATTTTGTCAGCGACGCGTCAGTGAGCCTCTTTGATGCGTTGTTGAGTAGTTCACACATAAAGATTGCCGAGCGCTGATCACCTGCTGATTTTCCCACAATCACAGCCCGATCTGACGAGCTTCGTTGATTTGCAAATCGGGCTTAAATATCCTTAAGTATCTAATGTTTACTTTATAGAAATAGGAAGTGTAGTAAATAAATATACAAATCTTTTAACCATTAATTTCTTTTAGAACATGTGTGTGTATTTTACATAATGCTGCACATCCTGCACTCTGATTAGTTAAAACAGAGGGAAGCTACAGTTGAGGCTTTGTACACAAGAAATGCTTAGATGCTTCACTGAAGACAGAGTAGAAGGAAACTTGACATTTACTGTAACATAAAAAGGAAACTTTCAGAAGAACAGAGGAAATTAAAACATGATGGTTTTCTGTATGTTTCTGTTTTTACCATGTTCATAGGTAAGCTTATATTTTATATATCCCCATATATCATGTTTAAATGTTTTATAACTAGTAAAGAAATGTTTCCATGTGTGAGTGTTTTAGATTGTAGCATGTACTGTATGTATACTGTATAATATAAAATGATAATATTCTGAAATAAATGTCCTCTTCAGGTGAGAGCACACAGGACAGCATTACTCCAACATCTTTCTGCTGTCTATGGTAAAGAGGAGCAAGCAGTTACACTCTCCTGTGATTATAAATACACTGTTTCTATGAACAATCTACAGTGGTATCGACAATATTCAATGCAGCACCAGAATTCCTCGTTCTGTTGACGGAATCGGGAGGGAATCAGACAGGTGATACTCCTCATCCTCATTTGTCTGCTAAAGTTCATAAGAGTCTGAAGCGTGTGGATTTGGAGATCTCGCGTGCTTCAGTATCAGACTCTGCACTGTACTACTGCGCCTTTGCAGCCCACAGTGACAGGAAAGTCAACTTCACTGTCCAAAAACCTACAGAGACCTCAAACATGAAGGTGTTAAAGAATCACAATAAGAAGAAAAAGAGACTGGAAGCTATGCATAACATCAGCATTCTGATTATTGGATCCAATAGGGAAATGTATGTATATAACCATATATGAATACTTTATTTAGAATTGAATAGACAAAACATTCTAAGTGAATCCAAATACAGATAGAAAAAGTTAGGTGTGTGTTTGAAGAAGCCACATGTTCACTCCCCTCTGCAGTATTAAGTGCAGTTCTCATAAACAATAGTGGCAGGTTTGATGGTTTCATTTACTTACGTGTATTTACTTTACTGACAGTGTAAAGATCACATGCTGGAAATTTGATTCTGTTCTAGGAATAAAAATGTGCATATTGTAAACAACCCTTTTTGACAAGCAGCTGATTTTGATTTATTTTTATTTGTTTGTTTGTTTGGTTTGTTTGTTTGTTTTACTGAGAGAATGAGATTTAATGTGTTTCATCATGTGTGTGTGTCTTCTTGCAGGAGTCTTTAAATATATTTTTGAGAATTACAGGATACCTGGAAAGTATGTATAACTAAGAATAAGAACTCTTACCAAACCATACCCCACCAGCCACCTGGAGTTTCCTTTAGCAACCAGCTAATTCAATTGTATTACCAACTGGAATCATTTGTAAACTTACTGCTGTAAATATCACAGAAACTATTTGAAGCTCCTCATAAGTAATATTCACTAAGCTATACTGGAGCAAACAGTACAGTTTCCAGCAAAGAAGCGCTACAATCCTGTAAACTTGACCTATACTGAAACCTCCACCTGACACTAAAGCAAGCTTGTTCTACAAGAATTGATTTTTGATCTTCAAGTGTCCACCGAGATTAATGACATATTTGGGCTCCAATGGCAAGAGTGCTGCTTTACTTGGTTCACACTTAGCGTCTGGATTCCAAAAAAGGTTCGAATCCCACAGGAGCCCTTTCGCTTTATTGTGGTAACTTGACTTTGTGTAACCGAAGTTCCTTTACTCGGACCCCAGTCCATATGAACAGGAAAGGTCATACAGTTACAGAGTACAGTGAACCTCCATTGGCGCACATCAAGCGGCGGCACAGGGACAACCTGGCTCAAATTGGTCTAGGGTATGATTCTTAAGCTTTGGAGTGCGAGGTCCCGAGGTTCAAATCCTGGGCTGAGCCCTGGTTTTACATGGAATAGAGTGGTTGGGGATAAAACTAATGGAAACTTGCACTGCCGCCTTGGTTTCTCGCTTGGGAAGCTTGTTTCTCCAGAGGTCCAAGGAGGGTCTCCAAATCCCACTGTAATTGCCTCTGAAAATTAAAGCTCCAACCTGGAGCCTAATTCTCTGGAATACAGGGAGGCGGGATGGAGAGTGTCACACTTTGTGGAGACATGAACCTCCCTGAAATATTAATATAATAGAGTACAGAAAGACCTCAGAATATTGTCATTTTACTAACACTGCATTCATCATGTTCACTGTTATATTCATGTGTCTGTGGCTTTCCATTAGAGTAAGTTATCATTGATCTTTTCAGAAAGGAGGAGTAAAGAGTAAATCCCTATGCCACCACGTCTGTCTGCTAAAGTTGATAGTAATAAAACTAAACAAGTGGAATCTGATCATCTCCTCTGCTTAGCTTTTAATGTTTGATAATATACAATTAGAAGGTAATTTATTCATAATCACACTCTCTGGTATCACCCAGATGAGGATGGGTTCACATTTGAGTCTTCCTCACATATACGTCTCACAGAGTTTTCTTGCCGCTGTTGCCTCAGAGTTGCTCATTAGGGGTAAAGTTAATTTTCAACTTTGCCCAATTTCTATTCTGAATTTCTGTATTTCTGTAAAGCTGCTTTGAGACAATGTCCATTATTAAAATTGCTGTACAAATAAAAATGAAGTGAACTGAATTGAATTGAACTGAATTTAATTACCTTTTGGTTATAGACACAGCAAATTTACTTATGAGAGATTTTGTTTAAATCTGGATCCAGTTTCCTATGATTTTCCACAGCAAATTATCATAATTATTTATAAATGTACAAATAATTTAAAAACCACACAAACAGATAAAGGCTTATAGTATTGTATAGTAGTAGAATCTTGAAATACAAAACCAGCCATAATGACTCCTGAATTTCTGTCACTGACACTGTGTGAAGTGATCTGTACAAAATAACACTAAAACTGCATCACTTCCTGGGTGTGTCCTTCTAGAGGCGTGTAAAGTTCAGCACATACAACACTATTATACAGAATCCTCATAGAGCTGTGTTCAGAAATGGATCAACTATACAACTTACTGTACATGGTAGAGATACATGCCACTGATTCTCACTCTGGTTACAGGTAATTCATTTTCATCAGTTTATCCAATAGTTTTAACTATCACAATCATATTTAATCAGTTAATTAATTACATTAATTAATAACCATATTTTTAGCCAGTGCTGCTCATGCACTTGGAGATTTGTGGGGCTGTAGTCGAGGGAGGCCTGCCAGGTCGGGAAAGAGAGGCACTCTGGCAGGCGGTCATAATGGATTTGTACCACGCATGCTTCCATTACCAGGCGTGATTCAAGATCCAAACCCAGGAAAGGTTTGAAAGGCTTAGGCTCTTGTTGACAAGGTTTGCTGATATGAACTTGCATCCCAGTCTGTTGCAATCAATTCAATTCAATTCAATTTTATTTGTATGGCGCTTTTAACAAAGAGCATTGTCTCAAAAGCTCAGCTTTACATGCGAAACCACATAAGAAAACAACAAACATATGAAC